>NW_027256887.1:33621785-35082560 GCF_029215685.1 Pituophis catenifer annectens
CACCTATAAAGTCATGGAATCAATCATAAACCAATCCATCACCCTCCACTTAGAGACAAACAACCTGCTCTCTAACAAGCAGTTTGGTTTCAGAAAAAATTGTCCTGTAATCTGCAATTCCTACACTGCAGAAACATTTGGACCACACAACTCAACCAGGGTAAAGCAATAGATGCAATTTACATAGACTTCTGCAAAGCCTTTGATTCAGTGGTACATGACAAACTACTGATAAAACTAAGCTCTTACAACATTTCTGTATCCCTGCACAAGTGGATAGCCGTATTCCTGTCAAACAGGAACAAGTAGTCAAAATAGGGAATGCCCAATCAAACCCAGCACCAGTTAACAGTGGTGTCCCCCAAGGCAGCATTTTAGGACCCACACTCTTTCTGCTTTGTGACCTTTGTGATCGTATTAAAGGCATCTGCATCATCTTTGCTGATGACGTAAAACTATTTAACACCACCAAAAATACTGCTGCTCTTCAAAGTGACCTTGACTATGTGTCAGAATGGTCGAACAATTGGCAACTCCAAATCTCAGCTAACAAATGCTCTGTCTTACACATTGACAACAAAAATCAGAACACCAAATACAAGCTGGATAGATATGACCTCATAGATGACCCTCAGTCTGTAAAGGACCTAGGAGTACTCATCTCAAATGTTCTAAGCCCCAGAGCTCACTGTAACAGTATTGCCAAAAAGGCATTAAGAGTTGTTAACCTAATTTTGCTAATCTTCTTCTCTGGTAACACTGTACTGCTAACTAGGGCAGGGGTCCCCAACCTCAGGGACCACCAAGTTCATAATTTTAAACCCCACAGACCACTAATATGAATCCAGTGCACTGCTTGCTGAAGCACCTGGACTCTCAGTGATAGAATGGGGTCCTTCAGGCACTCTCCCTCCTCTCTCTTTCTATCCCTCTCCCCCTCTCCCCTCTCCCCTCTCTCTTTCTCTCTCTCTCCCACTCTTTCTCTCTCTTTCTTCTCTCTCTTTCTCTCTCTCCCACTCTCTTCCCCCTTTGTCTCTTTTTTATTGAAAAAGTTTTACAAATACCAATTTTTCCCCATTTCCCCCCCATCCCTCCCTAACCCTCCCTAACCCTCCCCTCCTCCCATGACTTTCCCAAGGTGAAATCCATCCACATTGTATTATAACATGCTTTACCACCCCTCTATTCTCCCCCCTGTGCACCATACATTTCTACATAACAATAAGCTAAATTGCCCCCTATATACTATACATTTCTACACAATATTCAGCTAAAAGCTATCTGGTACTTCCTAGTTTGGTATTTATTCTGCACATAATCTATCCATTTCTTCCATTCCCATACGTAAGTCTCCTGAGTCCGGTCTTTTAAATATGCTGATATCTTCGCCATTTCTGCAAAACTGGCCATCTTCAAAGTCCATTCTTGAATTGTAGGCATATCATCCCTTTTCCAATATTGACCAATCAATAACCTAGCTGCTGTCACCATATACAATATCAATTTTGTTTCACCCACTGAAAAGCCCTTAACTATACCCAATAAAAACAATTGAGGAGAAAATTGAATTTTTTTCTTCAAAACATTTTGCATAACCCACCAAATTTTTATCCAAAAAGCCTTTACTTTCTTGCATGTCCACCATATATGATAATATGTAGCATCTAAGCAATCACATCTCCAGCATTTGGTTGAACATTAGGATACATGCATGACAATTTCTTAGGATCTAAATGCCACCTATAAAACATTTTGCGACTGTGTGAATTTAACATTCTGAACCCATATTTTTTCCCACATTTCCATCATAACTGGTTCTCCAAAATATTGTGCCCATTTTAGCATACAATCTTTAACCAATTCATTTTCTGAATCTCTTTCTAACAAAACATTATAAACCCTCTTGATATGCATTGGGCCTCTATCTTTTATCTGTCTAACTAATTCTTCTTCATGCAACATTAAACCAGTTTTTTGATCTTCTCTCCATCTCAGTTGAAGTTGATTATACTGTAACCAAGTTAGATTAATCCCTTCTTCCAACAGTGTGTTTAATGACTTCAATTGCCATCTGCCCCCATCATTAAAAAGTACTTCTTTGTATAAACCCCCCCCCCGAGTGACTTTATATTTATATTCCGTATGATATGGCCAAGATCCAACCACAACGGTATTTTATAATCCCATTTGAGTCAGTGCTTCTTCCAAACTCTCATCAAGGAGCTTCTAAGTATATGGCTGTTAAATACTTTATCCACCTTGTTTTCATAGAATAAATATGCATGCCAACCAAATTCAAGGTCATAGCTCTCGATATTCAATATTCCAGTCTTTGTCCTTCCAAACCAATCATTTGCTTGTGTAAACGCTGCTGCTTCATAATACAATCACAGGTTTGGAAGTTTAAGACCACCCCTTTCACGAATATCTTGCATAATTTTCAGTTTAACTCTTGGCTTTTTCTCATTCCAAACAAACTTATTCACTCCTTTTTGCCATTCCATCAGGTGTTTATCATTTTTAAGCACCGGAATCATTTGAAACAGAAATAAAAATCTAGGTAGAACATTCATTTTAACTGCTGCTATTCTTCCAAGTAGAGACAGTTGCAGTTTTTTCCAGGTTTCCATATCCTTTTGTACCTTTCGCCACAACACCTCATAATTATTTTGAAACAATTTTATATTTGAATCTGCAACTTGAACTCCTAGATATCTCACCTTTAATACTATTTCAAAGCCTGCCTTCCTCTCCAGTTCCTTCTTTTGATCAACTGTCATATTTTTAACTATCATCTTGGTTTTTTTCTGATTCAGTCTGAATCCTGATACCATACCATATTCTTCTATAATGTCTTTCATCTGAATTATTGATTCCATCGGCTGTGTTAGGGTAACAACCAGGTCATCTGCAAATGCCTTTGTTCTATAATCCTCTTGCCTTATTACTATTCCCTTCAAAATGCTCGAGTCCCATATTGTATTCAACAAGACTTCTAGAGTTAGAATAAACAACAATGGGGATAATGGACAACCTTGTCTTGTGCCTTTTTCTATACTAAAATTTGTAGTTAAACTTCCATTAATAATAATTTGTGCTGTTTGTTCTTGATAGATTGCTGAAACTGCCTGTACAAACTGATCCCCGAAGTCCATCTTTTTTAAAGTCTTTAATAGAAAGTTCCAATTCACTCGATCAAAGGCCTTCTCCGCATCCAAAAACACCAGCATTGCAGAGTTCTGTTTATTCTTCTCAAGATATTTCAATAAGTCTATAATTTGCCTCACATTATCCTTCATATATCTGCCTTCTATAAATCCTGCTTGATCATGATGAATCACCTCTTGAATAACTGGCATTAATCTGTTGGCTAATACTTTCGCAAAAATTTTATAATCCGTATTCAGGAGAGATATTGGTCTAAAATTTTCCGGTTTTGTAGAACCTGCCTCCTCTTTCAGTATCAAAGAAACAAAAGCTGCTTTCCATGAAGGGGGTATTTTTCCCCCTTGTTGTATGCTACAAAATAAGTCTTTAAGATGTTCAATCATTTCTGCTTGTAGAGTTTTATAGTACACCGCAGTTAAACCATCCGTTCCTGGAGCTTTAGCTGTTTTCAGTTGTTTAATAGCAACAATAATCTCCTCAGCTGTTATTGGTAAACTCGTTCTTTCCTTTTGATCACTAGAAATTTTTATAACTCTCTTTTCTTCTAAATATTTATTTATAAGTTCATTCTGTATATCATCTTTGGCATATAGTTTGGTATAATAATCTAAGAAGGCTTCTTTGATTAGTCTTTGTTGATATACTTCCTTCCCTCTATACTCAATACTACCAATAGTCCGAGTGCTCTGCTGTTTCCTCAGTGTGTAAGCCAACCACCTGCCCGGTTTATTGGCATTTCAAAATGTATTATGTTTCGCAAATTGTAAATTAGTTGCTGCTTGTTCCACTGTGAGCATGTGGAATTGATCTTTCAAAAGTTTTATAATTCCTTGTAGTTTTTCATCTGTTGGATTTTTTATAAGCAACTGCTCCTTTTTCTTTATCTCCCCTTCCAATTCTAATCTTTTTCTTTGTCGATTTGATTTATGTTTAGAATTCATATAAATCAGTACCCACTGCATATACGCCTTGCTCGCATCCCAAACAATTTCAATAGGGGTACCTTTATTCAAGTTCATTTCAAAAAATTCCTTCATTTGTTTTTTAAGTTCATTTACATTCTTTTCATATCTAAACAAATTTTCATTTACTCTCCAAGATCTTCTCTCAGTCTTTCCCATTTCTATTTCTATCCATACCGGGCTGTGGTCAGATAAAGTCCTCGGAAATATCTTTGTTTTCTTTGTTTTTAAAAGTAAGTCAATCGTAAGTAGAATAAAATCAATCCTAGAGAAGCATCTATGTCTATCTGAAAAAAAAAGTAAAGTCCAATTCTTTTGGGTTATGCACTCTCCATATATCTTTCAGTTCCAAATCTTCCTTCATATCAAAAAAAGACTGTGGTAATTTAACATATGATTTTGCCAAGCTCTTCTTATCTATTTTAGGATCTATTACTCCATTCCAATCTCCCATAATTAGGATAGATCTATAGTCCCATTGTAGTATTTTAGAATGCAATAGTTTATAAAAGTTTTCTTGTTGCTGATTGGGAGCATAAATTCCAGTCACCAGAGTTGGGCCATTGTCTGTAAGAAGTTCTATTGCTATATATCTTCCACAATCATCTGCTTCTATAATTTTTGTTGACAGTCTTTTGTTTATATAAATCACTACACCATTCTTTTTCTCCAAATTTGAAGCTATAAACTGTGTTCCTAATCTAGAATTTATCAAATATTTTTGATCTTGTGTTCTAATATGAGTTTCCTATAAGCAAATAACATCGTTATTAAATTGTCTCAAATAGTGAAATATCTTCCTCCTTTTCTGTGGTGAGTTCAATCCGTTCACATTCCAAGATAAAAACTTAATTATCATTTGTAGTCCCCTGAAGCGATAAGAGCATTTGCTGAAGTTGCTGTTCCAAACTAGTAGTCTTCGGCTTAGAAGGCATGGGTAGATTTTGTGCGTAGAAGGTTTTCTTCTTGCTTGATGTGATAATTGGTGCATTCAGTCTTTATTTGTTGGCATAATTTTTGTAGCGGTTAGCTACATAGTTATTTTTGTTTTTTCAACAAAGAGATTTTTTTCTGGATTGTAGTTTCCTTATTGTTATTGGTAGTTAATTTTTTCTGGTTTTGGGGAATATCAATGGTTCATAAAATTTAATGATTCTTTTGACTTCGCACAAGAAAATGTTGTAATGGTCATCAGCAGTATTATAGCAAGTGAATAGAATTTGCCAATCAAGATATGAGAGTTTATTGTCTAGGAGATCATAGTTGGCTTTTTTAAAGTTATAACTGGGAATCCCATCATTATGATGATTTTTGAGAGGGCATTAAATTGAGACAAAAGTCAATCATGCTGTGGTTGCTGTTGGAGAATGGTTCTTTTATTTGTAGTCCATAAATTGAATTTAAACTGTTGCAGAAGATGAGATCAAGGCAGTTGTTGAGTCTAGTGTTGTTAGTTATTAGTTGATCAAGTCCCAGATTAGTTACAGTATTGTACAGGGTTGCATGTATAGGTTCAGTTGTACATTCATTTAGGGTCCAATTAATAAGTGATAAGTTAAGGTCACCAAGAAAGATTATTGGGTGTAGGCAGGAGGCTGCCCAGGTTAGTAGTGAAGTTAACTTGTTTGCATGTTCAATGTCATAATCTGGGGCTCTGTAACATAGTAAGAATTGAAATGTGGTATTTAAGGATAGGTCACAGACTATGGTCTCAGTAAGAGCAAGTTCTCATGTAACTTGAATATTTTTTAGATGTAGAGACTTTTTGTAGAAGATTGCAACCCCACCTCCTCTACAGATTTCACAATCTGACTGGTAAACATGATAGTCTCTTACTGCAGTAATGGAGTCAGGGAGGGATGTATTCAGCCAAATTTCACAGACAAATATAATTTCGAAAATAGCCATATTTAGTAAGAGGAAGAATTCAGGTATTTTATTTACAAGGCTTCGTGAATTAAGTAGCTTGCATTTAAGGTAGGTAGTAGTTGTTATAGAGGAAGTTAGGGGCATGTGTGCCTAGTTTTGGATGATGGGGGGTTGGATGGAGGAGGATTGGGTGTTAGGATGTTAGATTCTGTTAATTTATTAAATTAAAATCTGATTACCAACTCTTCATTTTTTAAAGTTTTTTCCTCCAATTGACTTTCTTTTTGAGTTTTATAATTAAGCTTTGTTTTGAAGAGGAAGAGGAGCAAATTCTATAAAGGCAGTAATTTATGTGAAACGTCTGATAGGCAATTTTTTTTTTTAATTTGATTTATATGCCGCCCTTCTCCGGAGACTCAGGGCGGCTTACAATGCGCTAAGCAATAGCCTTCATTCTTTTGTATATTTATACAAAGTCAGCTTATTGCCCCCACAACTAGGTCCTCAATTTACCTACCTTAGAAAGGATGGAAGGCTGAGTCAACCTTGAGCCTTGGCGAGATTCGAACCTGCAGTAATTGCAGGCATCTGGTCTTAATAACCAGCTTAATAACAGGATGCCTTAGACCACTGTACTACCAAGGCAATGACTGAAATGTTTTTCAAAAGCAAAACTATGAATATGAAATTTCCTAAGCTGTTCCATTATGTATTAAATGGAGAACTATGGTATTTGTAACTTAAAGCGTAAGGCTGATGAGTTTAATTTCAAGGAATTTATGTTTGTAATAGATAATGTGTTTCAGTTTAGGATATTAATAGTGTGATAATGGAAATTTTAAGACACTTGGATGTATATAAAATGTGATATTCTCCAGAATTTAACTTTTGCTATGTGATTTTTTTGTAACCTGATTTATTTATTATTATATGCACAACCTGTGTTTTATGCATAATTTGTGTTGCCCTGATGAATTAACATATTGTTTATATTAATATTAATATTAATAAAAATTGAATTGATTCATCTTTGGCTTTTAAGATATGGATCAGCAATGCAGCACAACACACACATACACATTCACACCACATCTTTCACAGTGTTTCCTCTTGGTTACTTATTATTTTAATCAGAAGGGACATATAACTGAGTACTTAACATCTCATGATAGAATTGTTTTTCTGTTGTGCCCCATTAGTTATCTAATTTAGGTATTTTTTTAATGTCAAAACTTACTGTATTTAAAGCAGAGCACAATTTAATAATTATGAAGAAGATTTGACAAATTAAATAAAATATTATTAAGGGCCAAGACAAAATTCAGTCTGAGTAAATATAATTAATTCATGCATATTAGTGTCCATGACAGACAAATAAATCATGAATAAATCTCTCAGGATACAGGTGAGGGAAAGCAGGACTACCACATATTCTTTTGAGAAAAGAACTTTTGCTTTTTGCCAATATGATTTTACATCAAAATTGCATCAAGAAAACAATGATAACTGCACTTATTCTAGATGGGCTTTTTGCTAGGATATGGGACTGAAAGTGCTTGGGTTGCTTTGGAGAAGACCTACATTAGAAACTACAGAGAGAAGTGAACATTTTTAAATCTTAGTAGGTTTAAATATCATGCTGTCTTCTGGATGACCAACAAGGTAGAGCAGGGATGACGAACTCAATTTCATTGAGGGCTGCATCAGGGTTGTGTTTGACCTCAGAGGGAGAGGGGGGCATGGCCAGGGTGGGCATGGCCAGTTCAATATCATTTGTGTTGGGAGCATCTGTGGTGGCCTGAGTGCTCTGCCAGTGAAAATGTAGCTCAGGAGGGCTGTGCGCAGCACTCCTGAGCTACATTTTCACTGGCAGAGGCTTGCAGCTTGGCCATCCCAAGCTCCATTTTCACTGCCAGAGGGTTGCAAGAGGCTGTGGCAGCTGGAAAAAGCTCCATTTTTGATGGCAGAGGCACTGCGGGCTGGTCCTTTGCTATTTCCGGGGCAGTCCTGCGGGCCAGATCTAAGCACCCCATGGGCCAGATCCAGCCTGTGATCCTTGAATTTGACACCTCTGAGGTAGAGCTTTGGGGGACACTCTATTATAGTAGTTATGAACTTTCAGATTGGATCCAGAAGATAGTGTTGGAACACTTCTGAACTACTTTTTTTTTGCCATGTGTATCTTCTTAGATTATTTTAATTTTTAAAAATGGAAGTTGGCATGGTGGGAAAAAAGCCAATTCCCCAACATAACTTGTGTTTTAGCAGTGTATTTGGATCCCGTAAAGAAATAATTCATTTGGAACAGATTGAAATCTGTTTATTGAATGCCTTTATTGAATAGATGACCTGAATAGTCTTTACAATGACCTTGCAGATGTTCTTCTGGCCATTACTTTCCCAGGAAAGATGGGGTCATCTTGAACAGGGTTTCTGAATAGTTATCTGTAGAAAATGTTTATATTTTGTTACTGTTAGTGCTACAAGATTATTTTTAAGACCCATATACAGGTGGATTCACTCTTCATCTTTTTCCAACAATTCTCTAGGCATTTCTTCTGTCACTCTGCCTCCCAGAGTTCCTCTGAAAATGTGGGAGGCAGTGGTGGGTTTCAAAAATCTTTATTACTGGTTCTGTGGGTGGGCATGGCGTGGCTTGGTGGGCATGGCAGGGGAAGGATACTGTAAAATCTCCATTCTCTCCCCAATCCAGGGGAAGGTTACTGCAAAATCCCCATTTCCTCCCAATCATCTGGGACTCAGGAGGCAGAAAATACATGGGGGCGGGGCCAGTCAGAGGTGGTATTTACCGGTTCTCTGGACTACTCAAAATTTCTGCTACTAGTTCTCCAGAACTGGTCAGAACCTGCTGAAACCCACCTCTGGTGGGAGGTCTCTGGGATCTATGGGCACAGACAATATGGATAGGAAGGATCAGATCCATGATCATAGCTTCCCCCTCATTCGAGGCAGCAGTGAACACTTAGTAGAACCATATAACATAGGCTTGGGAATGGCCATATATTCCTTTGACATCCAGAAGGGTCCATCAGCTATCTTGAGTAGACTGATTAACTTGATCTTTTCTCCAAAGTAACAGAGACTAATAACAAAGGTCTGATGTTAACATACACAACTCCAGACCATATCTCTATTGCCCTGCAGGGGGAATAAATCAGATCTAATGTGAATCAGGCCCACAATAATCTGGAGTACTCTATAGTTGCCATGAGGGTCATGAACTCACAATCTAGCCCTGAAGCTATATCCAGAGAAAATTGATTAAAGATCCCAATACCATCAGTGTAGGAAATTCTACCACCAAATCAACAATACATCTTAAGCAAGGGAGCTCTGATGTAGCAGAGAGGCTTCTACAATAAAAACAGTTCTGTCTGATCCCTAGAGCCCAGCCTTATTAACAGAGTTTCATAACTGGTTATCTGGAACAGCATCTCTGAAAATTATCAGAGTGTTCCTGATTATTATAGACACACTTTAACCCATGTAGACACATTTCAACTTTGGCCATCCAGATTGCAATATATATGAGATTGTTCTTCTCATCCACTAGGACCATGGATTACAAGCCTGCCTAACATTCAATAACAACAGCAAAAGCCTGGGAAAATGACAGTTCGACTTGATAGTAGACCTGAGCACAATGAATACAAAAGGCCAAGAGTAAGACCATTTTCCCCAACAGTAGGTCACCTGCATCTCTCATCATATTACTCCCTGGTAATATAATAATGTTAAGCCTCACCACTCAACCTTCAACACACCATTTCCTGCAATGTGACCTGCCTGCTCCATGTTGCCTTTCACAGTAGTCAAAGTCAGGAAATAGAAATCTTGGAATATACTTTAATGAGATTAGTTGTTGTAGTAGAACTGTCAGATGTAAATGCCTTATTCTCTAATGTGTAAATAGTATATGAACGGGGTATCAGGGGTTAACTTATTCTTCACTTCTTAATGTATTCATAATTCACCACTCCCATATCTAGCTCCACCCATTGTATATATAAGGAGCTGTATGCACCCATTTGCTTGCTTCTATCTGTGAATATTCAGTGAATATAGAATGCCTAATGTAAATAAAAGAAGATATATTTAAACCTTTAACTCTTGCTAAATTTATTGAGTCTGATCCTGAAAATATTGCAACAAGCTGGTAGCAGAGGATGGTTAATTGACTCAATAAATACTTAAAAATGTCTAAGAAAGATAGGCCCAACACCAGGGCATACAGCAAAGAAATGGAAACAGAACAAGAAATAATCAACGAATCCACAAACGCGATTTCGAGAGAATCCGAAGAATACACCACTGAAGACGAAGAAATAATAGATGAAAATGATGATCAGGAGGAAATCGAAATAGAGAATAACGAACTCAGGTCAGAGATATTAAAACTATTGAAGAGCCAGAAGAATGATGAAAGCCTCATCGCGAACCTCCAAGATATGCTGAAGAACAGCGGAGCAGCGAGAGAGAAGTACATCACTAATGAAAAATCAAAAGACCCAAAAATAGTGAGTGATATGACTGCAGAAAAAATTGTTGTGAAGAAGAAAAACGGTGATCCCGCGCGAAATTTTGAATGGCAGCCATCTTGGTTTCAACAGACCTCCAGGGTGAGCGAAGCAGAGCCAATCAGAAAACTCAATTCAAAATTTCTGGCGCGAAAAACATTATCAGACAACGAAAACGAAAAAGAAGATTCAAACACCTCAGAAGAATCAGAATCAGAAAGTGAAGGTGATTCAACAAACAATCAAATAAAATCAGCAATGAAAACGCTTTTTGCTGCATTTGGGCCAAAACTAAGAATTACTAAAAAGCTAACGAAGAAGCGAACGAGCAAGCCAATGCCTCAAGACCTGCCCGCTCCCATCCTGACTACGAGAGCGCTGACGCCCGAACCCAGAGAGCCCTGCCGATACCGCCCCATGCCACAGACCGAAGCAAACACCAACGCACTCAAAAGAAGAGGAAGAGCAGCCGCCATCGTCAGGACTCCCAAGATCGAGCCAGAGACCGATTCATCTGAGGAGGAGCAGAACGAGCGAGCCGCAACGAGGAGAACCTCTCACGACAACTCCAGGGAAGAAATGAACAACGCGCATGCGCAAGACTACGCAGACGGTCCGGGAAGACATGAATTGACGAGAAGACCATGCAGGCTCGTTGCGAGCATCCCCACGCCATTTTGTGACTTTCTGCATTTACAAGACCACGGACTACCTCAGGTTATAAGTAATGGACCTAATAATGTCGGAAATTTACCCAGTGACTTCCCAAAGCTAAGGATAGATGGCATTAATTTACAAGAATGGTATCAGCAGCTCCAGGTTGTCTTTATGAAGGAAAACTTACTGTTTTTTATCACTAGTCCCCCAAAAAGACCTTGGACTCTAAAAATAGACTGTTTACACCATTTTTCTAATTAATATCTAGTGTATCTCCTGCAATGTATCACAGCATTAAGCAAAATCTGACTGTTTCAGAAATTATTCAATGCATGTTCAATTTGTTTCACAGTGACAGTGTAGCTACCACCACAAGGATGTCTAAAGATTTCTTTTCATCTAGGATAAAACCAGGGGTTTCCATAAGTGAGCACTTAATATCTTTAAACAAAATAAGAGCTGAACTGCATTTAAGGGGGGAGGTGATTTCAGACCAAACAATGAAAAGTGTTATTATCAACTCACTTGATCCATCATGGGACAATTATATGTCACATTTAGACACAATCAATCTAGGATACTTATCCATAGAAAGTCTATCCAATAAATTAATAGCAGAAGACAATTCAAGAAGGGATCGTTCTAACAAACACATAGAACACAAACCATATAGGAAAGTAGCTTTCCAAGAAAAATATAATGAAACATTTAAATGTCATAACTGTGGATCCAGGGAACACAATAGAAGAGATTGCCCCAAAACTTCAAAAGAAAGACATAGGTCTGAATATAGAAACAAATACAATTATAGACAGTCTTCCATGGATAGACATAGATATAGAAGCCCACCAAATTACAAAGAGAATAGAGGGGGCAGAGATAATTCAAAGGATAGAAAATCTGGTTCACTGAATGGATTAAATAAACAAGACAACACTAACATACAGCAGAATGAGAACAATAATTGGCTTATTGATTCTGGAGCAACTAATCACACCACTAATAACAAAAATATATTGTCTTCATTTGTAGAAGATAAATTTGTAATAAAGGTAGCTAACCAAGAAAAGGTTCAAGTATTAGGTAGAGGGAATGTAACCTTGCCTGGTCTAGGAAAAATAGAGGGGGTATTGCTAATACCTGAAATACCTCATAACATACTAAGTGCCATAAAACTAAGTAGAGATTCTGATATTAACATTGTTTTTTCTAAAGGAAAGGCGACTTTGGAGAAAAATAAAATAGATATAGGCACTGTGATGATTAAAGGAGGCCTACCTTATCTGATAACAAAGGAAAAATGGTTGCATAACATTGATTCAAATATGGAAGATTGTATTGAAGTAGATGATGGAAACATTAGCAACAGTGACAATGATGAATGTAAAATATCTCATGATCACAAAGATGCACACAATGAAAAAAAACCAAAAATAGGTAAGCCAATTCATGATGAGTGTGCTCACATCTTACATAGGAAGTTAGGACATGCCAGTTTTCCTGTAGTACAAAAAATGACTGAACACGCAGAAGGTGTTAAAATAAAAAATTGTGAAAACTATTTGGAATGCTCAGTATGTAAATCCACAAAACTAAAAACCAGCCCCAGGCCAAGAAAATCTACTAGATCAACCAACAAAATTTTTGATTTAGTACACATGGACTTAGTTGGTCCACTAACTCCATCAATCACCTATAGAAAACGTTACTTCTTGACCATAGTAGACGATTATAGCCGCTATGGATTTGTTTATACATTAAAACACAAAGATGAAACCTTTCAAAAATTTAAAGAATTTTATAAACGCATAGAAACACAACACAATATCAAAATAAAACAAATCATGACAGATAGGGGATGTGAATTCATGTCTAAAGAATTCTCCCAATGGTTAAAGGACAGAGGAATGTTACATTACACATCTAGTCCATTTTCTGCATTCCAGAACGGGATTGCAGAGAGAAAGAACTCAACATTACAAACCATGATTAGATGCACATTGGAAGATGCTGGCTTAAGCAAACAATTCTGGTCAGAAGCCCTACATTATTCCAATTACACACAGAATAGAACCTGGTCCAGCATTGTAAATAAGACACCATATGAAGTGATGTATAATAGGAAACCAAAATTGGCACACATGCACATATTCGGAGTCACTGCAGACGTACACATACCTAAGCAATTAAGAAGAAAGGGAGAGAACGTGTCCAGAAGACTCAGATTTATGGGATATGAGACAGGCACTAAAGGGTACAGATTCATTGATAATAATAACAAATTTATAGTCTCCAGAACAGCTGTGTTCCATGAACAGGCCAACTGGTCTAAAATACATCTTAATGAAATATTTCCAAGTAACAACAAAGATACAAAATCTCAAGAGAAAGGGAATATAGAAAAGCAAAATATCAACAAATATAAAAACAAAACCAAAACATGGATAAATAGCCAACACAAAATAAAGACAGACACACTAACAAAAAAGGAAGCAAGATATTTGCATGATAACAATAGTAAACCTGAAAAAACAATTAGAAACACCAGAAATCAGATGCCTAATAAATACAAGGATTATATAATGCATATGGATGGTGAGTCAACGACACCTAATACATATGAGGAAGTGTTAAAGCTCCCTCGTAAAGAAAAGGAAAAATGGGAATTAGCAATGAAAAAAGAGATGGAAAGCTTACAAGGATTAAATGTATTTACACCTGCAGTTGCACCAAAAGATAAAACAATTATTGGTACCAGGTGGATATATAAAATTAAGAACTTAGAGGGAGGCAATACCCTATACAAAGCTAGACTAGTTGCACAAGGTTATGCACAGAAATATCCGGAGGACTATACTGACACATATTCCCCCACAGTAAGAACTGAGAGTGTCAAAACAGCTCTAGTGGTAGCATCAGCACTCAATCTCGATGTATTCCAATATGACATACAGACTGCGTATCTACACGCAAAACTAGATAAGGAAATATATGTAAGAGCACCTCACAGTCAATACACAAACAAGAATGAGACTTGGTTGTTAAACAAGAGTTTATACGGGTTAAAACAATCTGGTAAACGATGGTATGATTGTTTAGTAAAAGTACTTAAAACCATGGACTTTAATGCCACCACTGCTGATAACTGTTTCTTTGTCAAAAAGGGTGATGATTACATAGAATTTGTATTGATCTATGTGGATGACATTTTATACATAGGAAAACATAAAGAGAGAAGAGAAACTTTTGTGACTAAGCTAAGTGAACATTTCTCATTGAAATCTTTAGGCAAAGTAAACAAATATCTTGGTGTTCAAATTAATAAGACTAAAAGAGGATTCAAACTTACTCAGAGAGATAAGATCATAGAGCTCTTAAACAAATGCAATCTAAGTGATGCCAAACCTTGTGATACTCCTATGCAGACTGATTTTCTAAGAAATGCTGATGAATCATCCCCTGAATTTAAAGATAACACATTTTATAGATCAGTCATAGGTTCACTTCTTTATATATCTAATTGGACAAGACCAGATATCGCTTTACCCCTCAATTTATTATCCAGACATGTCAGCAAGCCAACAATGTACCACTGGGAAGCTGTTAAAAGAATATTAAGATATCTGAAAAATACACTAGACTTTTGTTTAATGTTGGAACCTAACGATAATAAAGAACCAAAGCTTACATGTTACGCGGATGCGGACTGGGCTGGAGACACCTCATGTAGAAAAAGCACATCTGGTTATATATTCCTCTTAAATGACTGTCCAGTTTACTGGTACACTGGTAAACAAGAATTAGTGGCCACTTCAACGACAGAAGCAGAATATGTTTGTTTATCTAAAGCTGCAAATAACCTTGTATGGTTTAATGATTTGATTTCAGATGTTTGGAAAAAACCTGCTTTGCCTTTTGTTATGCATGAAGACAATAAGGCAGCTATTGAAATATCTAGATCTGACGCCATTGGACAAAGGTCCAGACACATAGATATAAAATTTAAACATGTGAGACAATTATCTCAGGATGGGTTTATTAAAGCAGTGCATTGTGAAACTTCAGAACAATTAGCTGACATATTGACAAAACCTTTACCTTCTAAGCAGCATAAATACTTAACTTCTAAGTTGTATGTTTTGTACTGTCCTGAATCTGAATGTAATTGGTGTTGCATAACGAATCGGCATTTAGAGGGGGATTTGTCAGATGTAAATGCCTTATTTTCTAATGTGTAAATAGTATATGAACGGGGTATCAGGGGTTAACTTATTCTTCACTTCTTAATGTATTCATAATTCACCACTCCCATATCTAGCTCCACCCATTGTATATATAAGGAGCTGTATGCACCCATTTGCTTGCTTCTATCTGTGAATATTCAGTGAATATAGAATGCCTAATGTAAATAAAAGAAGATATATTTAAACCTTTAACTCTTGCTAAATTTATTGAGTCTGATCCTGAAAATATTGCAACAAGAACATTGAAAGCCAATCAGAGCCCTTTCTACTTGAACCTATACCTAATACAATCAAGAAAGAATTGTTTGCTTATTCTGCCTATTTTCCCAGGACTCAAAAATCTTTTCTGTTACAGGTTAGCATTCTCATCCCCCTTTTCTGAATCAAACCAACATTCCATTACTGCAAAACAAAGAGCCTGGACCTAATATCTATGGTCCTAGCCAGCAGCTACTGCCCAAACTCAGTAGTAGTCAAAACAGACTTTCCATTAAATTTACCTTGAGACTCCTTCCCACTCAGCTGTTTGGGCTTCACCTATATCAGTCATTAAACATTTATTCAATTCCTTGAAAAAGAAAAGGCAACACAGTTGTTGAAACATGTTACCTAGGGGGACAGCCCTGGTTTTAGAGCTGCCATTGAGGCTGCACCCATTCATTCCACTGTGCACTTTACATGTTTACAGTGTGATACAAAGGAATTTATTTTTATTTATTTAATTTATTTATTTGTCAAGAACGTATTAGGTAATAAGTATAAACATGGATTGGATACATAAAATAAATACAAATAGAGGAAACATTAGGACAGGGACGGTAGGCACACTGGTGCTCTTATGCACACCCCTTACAGACTTTTTAGGAATGGGGTGAGGTTAACAGTATACAGTCTTAGGTTAAAATTTGGGGGTTTTGGGGATGAAACCATAGAGTCAGGTAGTGCATTCCAGGCATTGACCACTCTGTTGCTGAAGTCATATTTTCTACAATCGAGTTTGGAGCAGTTCACTTTAAGTTTGTATCTATTATTTGCTCGTGTATTGTTGTGGTTGAAGCTGAAGTAGTCATTGACAGGTAGGACATTGTAGCAGATAATTTTATGAGCTATGCTTAGGTCATACTGAAGGCAGCATAGTTCTAGGTTTTCTAAGGCCAGAATTTCAAGACTGGTGGCATAAGGTATTTTGTTTCGAGCAGAGGAGTGGAGGACTCTTTTTGTGAAATATTGCTGGACATGTTCAATTGTATTAATGTCTGATATGTAGTGCGGGTTCCAAACAGATGAGCTATATTCAAGAATTGGTCTAGCAAATGTTTTGTATGCTCTGGTTAGTAGTGTGATATTACCGGAGAAGAAGCTACGCAAGATTAGGTTTACAATTCTTAATGCCTTTTTGACAATGTTGTTACAGTGGGCTTTGCCACTTAGATCATTAGATATGAGTACTCCAAGGTCCTTGACAGAGTGAGGGTCATCTACAAGGTTGTATCCACTCAGCTTATATTTTGTGTTCTGGTTCTTTTTGCCAATGTGTAAGACAGACCATTTGTTGGTTGAGAGTTGGAGTTGCCAATTGTTTGACCATTCTGACACAAAGTCAAGGTCTT
Organism: Pituophis catenifer annectens; assembly: GCF_029215685.1. Taxonomy (NCBI): domain Eukaryota; kingdom Metazoa; phylum Chordata; class Lepidosauria; order Squamata; family Colubridae; genus Pituophis; species Pituophis catenifer. Next base: position 33,638,834 of record NW_027256887.1, read on the forward strand.
TTTGAAGGGTAGCAGCATTGTCGGTGGTGTTAAATATATTTTTTAATGTTTTTATGTTTAAAAAAGAAAACAACAGTAAGATACAAACAAACATAAATACAATAAAACAATACGAAAAACAAAAGAACATAAATTTGTTGCATCGGTTGGTTATTTTCCTGTTCCACCTGTTTTTCTCTATACCTATCTATACGTATCTATTTTACGTATTCATTTATTTACATAGTTATACACAAATCAATTGTAATCTACCTCTTGCTTAGCTACCTGTGGCTCCTGCTTAGACATTCAGGCTACATTATTTTCCTATATTTATCTTTCCCTCTAACCAGGAATACCATCTCTGCCAAACTAAATAGTATTCAGAATCATCTTTCTCTTGTAATTGCTTTGTAAGTCTATCCATTTCTGCACATTCTGTTATTTTGGCAACTAGTTTGTCTTCTGTTGGCAGTTGTTCAGATTTCCAATTTTGAGCATACAGTATGCGTGCCACTGTTACGATATGTATAGTGAGATATTTTATTTCCTTAGTAAATTGTGGGGTAATTATTCCAAGTAGAAAAAATTCTGGTCTCATTTCAACTTTCTGTTTCGTTATTTCTTCAATCATTTTCTTGATTGTTGTTGTAGTGTTGCACCTTTCTGCATGACCACCAGAGATGGTAGTATGACCCCTTCTATGACTTGCATTTCCAACACATTGGTGACACATTTGGGAACATTTTAGCTAAACGTGCCAGTGGTAGGTGCCATCTGTAGAACATCTTATAAAGGTTTTCTTTGTAAGGTATAGACATTGTCATCTTATAATTTTCTTTCCATAATTTATCCCACTTATCCAATTCAATAGTATATCCAATGTTTCTTGCCCAAGTTATCATATTCTCCTTCACAATCTCCTCCTCTAACTTGTATTTTATCAGGTAATTGTAAATTTTGGTTATCATTTTCTCATCCGTACTTTTTAATATCTTGTCTAATTCATTTGGTTCATTTTGAAATCTGAATTTTGCCCGATCTGCTTTGTATCTTGAGTCTATTTGGAGATACGGCCACCAGTCAATGTCTATACCCTGGTTTTCAAGTTCCTGCCTCGTATATAAATTCCCTTCTTCGCTCAGTAATTCTTGATAGCTCCTCATTTTTTCTATGTCCATTACATTTGGGTAGATCGATGCTTCCATGGTCGATAACCATCTCGGGATTTTAGTATAATGTTGCTTTCTAATTTCTTGCCAGGTTTTATGCCAAGAGCCAAGTTTTATTATTAGAGTGAGCCTCTAATAATATGCTGTTGGAAGTATCTTTGTTGCTTGTCAGCACCCTCCCACAAAAAAGCATGCCAGCCTTGGTTCAAATCAAATCCCTCCAGATATAGTGTCAGCCTCCGACTTTCTGCTTTGGCTGCCATAAGAAACGGGGGAGGGAAGAGCGTGGGGGAGGAAAGCAAGCTGGTGGATTTTGAAGAAACGAAACCTAATCACCGAAGTGGCTATCGGGTCAACCGTCATCGCGTTCCTGATTGATGATGATGCCAGACGTGCTTCCACCTGACCTCTGGGAGACCTTTGGATTGGGTGGTTGATGATGGACAGTGGGAAGGGATGCTTTCTATATGCAACTTTCGCACCTATTGCTTCAGTTTCAGCTTTCCTTTGGTTGCGTTCATTTCATCTTCCAGGAAAAGTACATTACTCTATAAAATATGGAGTTTGGCTCATTCTTTCCTGGACTTTGAAGGAAGCACACCTGATATTAAGCTGAAACTCACTCCAGCCATCCCGGATAACCACCGAGGGGACTGTGATCCAGATCATGTCAGATCAGGAAGCTGAAGAAGCACAAATGGGAGCATCGGGCTCTACGATGCCTTCATTTCAAACAGAGGAAGAAACTGCCGAATGGTTGAGAAAACTCCGGCTCAGAGAGGAGACTGAGGAAACCAGATAGTTGAAATGAGTAGGAAGGCTGCCAGACTGGGGAGGGACCCCCCAGGGAGTAACCAGCTCCAGACCACATAAGAGAGAGGGGGTGTGGCTGCAAGAACAAAAGGAAAGACTCATGCTGGCACAGGCATCGCAACTCCTCCATGATGTTGAAGAAAGCCGGAAAAACCATGAGTCTTATGGGTTCCCTGTAGAGAAGGGAGGAGACAGCCCCAGGGAGGAGCCGGAAGAAATAGCCTGTGGGGGAGAAGCTGAGGAAGCTGAGGAAAGAACATCTCAGACTTTGGGAGCTCAAGTGAGGGATGCAACAGGTCAGAGACCCCCAGCCTTGCAGGCCCCCCCCCCGCAGACATAAAAAACCAAAATTCCCCCCCCCAACCGGGAAATATGATGGGAATCCGAAGACCTTGGGTTATTTTTTGACTCAAGTGTGGAACCACATGCAGGATTGGGGGGAGGACTATTTGTCAGATGCTGCTCGAGTGAGATGCGTCACGAGCGTATTAGAGGGAGCCGCAGCTGACTGGATGGTGGTCCTCCACAATAATGACTCCCCTTTGCTAAGAAACTACAACCAATTCATGGGAGCTCTTAGGAGGCATTTTAAAGACCACCTAGTGAGACTTAGAATGAAAAGCATCCAGCAAGGCCAGACATCAGTGGCAGAATACACCCAAGAATTCCGCGAGCTGGCACCCTACATGACAGGGTGGTCAGAAGCGGCTCTCCTGGAGAGTTTCAAAGATGGGCTGAATGAAGAGATATACAAGGATTGTAGAGGCCAGGGGGTTCCTGAAGATTTGCAGAGTTGGTATATAGCTGCTGAGGATGTGGAGATTGAGCTGGCCCGAAGCCGACTCCGAGGGGGGCATGCTGGAGACCCGTCATCCTCCTTCCATCATAAAGGAGCATCTAAGATGGCCGAAAGGAAGGCGGAATTCAAACCAAAGTCAAAGCCTTTCACCTGCTTCAAATGTGGGAAGGAAGGACATCGGGCTGCTGAGTGTTTCTCCAAACCTGTACCTAAGACCACCGGTTTGGGACAAAGGAAGGCTGACAAAACACCTGCAAAAACCCGCGGCACTGCCCTGAAAGGAGAAGTTGTTGAGTTTGCTCCCCGAGACAAGGGTGAGTTGGGAACTCCGACCACCGTCGACGACAGCGGATGGACTCCGACTCTGACTCCGATGATCTGGTGAGTCACACAGAGCACCCCATGCTCATCCCCATAGAAATAAGGGTGCCAACCACAGGGACACAAGCGCAGATATTAGCCCTACTAGACTCTGGGTGCACTAGGTGCATAATCAGCCCAAAACTGATGGAAAATATGGGCCTGAGACTAAAAACGCTAAAAAGGCCTATTGCGTTCTGTCAGTTGGATGGATCCATTGCAGGAGGGGGCCCAGCCAGTTTTGTGACTGAACTCATTGAAATGCAGCTGGGGGATCACGTAGAAAGTCTCAGATTCATTGTGGTCCCTGGCATGGAACGACCCCTCATACTTGGACTGCCTTGGCTCCGTAGATGGAACCCACGAGTTAATTGGAAAACCGGAGTTTTGCGTATTGTGCACCGGAAAACCAAGATTAGAGAGGGAACCCCCCCCCCCAGAGGACAGATCAGGACCCAAAACTGTGGAAATGGCAGTAGGCCACATTGAAGGGGAGAAGATTCCAAAAGAGTATTGGAATCTCCGTGAAGTTTTTAGTGAAAAGGCCTCGGATGTACTGTCTCCCCACAGGGCTACAGACTGTACCATTGAAATACTACCAGGTGTGAAACTTCCTAAGCCAAAAATCTACCCCATGACTCCTCGAGAATTAGGGGAATTGAGAAACTTTATTGATAAAAATCTAGAACGGGGGTTTATTAAACCTGTCAAACCAAAGGTGGTGGCACCGGTGTTTTTCCGAGAAAAAAAGGATGGTTCCTTTCACTTGGTAGTTGATTATAGGAACCTAAATGTGATTTGTGTGGAGAACGTTTACCCCCTACCACTTATGAAGGACATGCTATCTCACTTAGGAAAGGGAAAAATCTTCACCAAACTTGACTTACGGGAAGCTTACTACTGAGTGAGAATTAAAAAGGGAGATGAGTGGAAAACAGCATTTAGCTGTCCACTTGGTTGTTTCCAGTTTAAAGTACTCCCGTTTGGACTACAGGGAGCCCCTGCTGTGTTCATGCAATTAATTAATGAAGTACTGCATGAGCACCTGTTTAAGGGGGTTCTGGTCTACTTGGATGACATTCTTATCTACTCAGAGAACATGGACGATCATGTGAAATTGGTGAGAACGGTCCTGAAAAAACTCAGGGCCGCTGAACTATATGCCAAACTATCTAAGTGCGAGTTCCATCAAAGTAAAATTGACTATCTTGGATATCGCATATCACATGATGGGATAGAGATGGACCCTGGGAAGATTCGGGCCATACTGGATGGGCCGCCCCATGCACCCACAAACAATTACAAAGTTTCCTGGGTTTTGCGAATTTCTATAGACAGTTTATCCCCTCATTTGCCAAAATAGCTCTGCCTATAACAAATCTTCTGAAAACTAAGGGTGAGGCAAAACCAAGGCCCTCACGACCGCTTGAATGGACTATGGACTGTCAAGCAGCTTTTGAAAAGTTGAAATGACTGTTTGCTGCTGAGCTGGTCCTCAAACATCCAGACATGGAAGAGCCTTTTGTAGTACAAGCAGACACGAGTGACGTGGCTGTGGGAGTAGTACTTTTGCAAAAGAATGAGAAGGGAAATTACAACCCTGTGCTTACACGTCCTGTAAATTATCAGAAACCGAGAGGAGATGGGCCATATGGGAGAAAGAGGCTTTTGCGGTGTGATGGGCATTGTTAACGTGGAGACAATTTCTGGAAGGAGCAAAGCACCCGTTTGAAGTTTGGACTGATCACAAAAATCTGGAGGCATTGAAAACACCATGTAAATGTCACCAAAGCAAGCTCGTTGGGCCCAGCACTTCAACTGTTTTAATTTCACTCTACGCTACATTCCTGGTAGAAAGAATTTCATGGCGGATGCACTCTCCAGAATGTCTCAATACAACAGTACCAAGAAAGAAGTGGTTCAACCCATCATCCCTTCCACACAATTGGCAGCGCCCATGACTACCAGAGCACAGGCAAGGGCCGATCCAGCCTTTTTGGGCGACCTACTACAGAAATTACAAGAAGCCTAAAAAAATGACGAATGGTTTAAAACCCATTCAAATGAATGTACCCTCCGTGATGGTCTGGCTTGGATAGGGGCTAAATTGTATGTCCCCGAGAGTTTAAGACTAACAGTATTACAATACGCTCATGATGCCAAGGCAGCCGGACACTTTGGATTTGTTAAAACTCTACATCTTGTTAAAAGACAGTTTTGGTGGCCTGCCCTCAAAAAGGACATAGAAGCATATGTGGCTAGTTGTCCAGTGTGTGCCTCAGCTAAAAGACCTCCGGGAAAGCCACCTGGGTTGCTGCAGAGTGTGGCAATATCGGATGCCCCTTGGAAGGAAATATCCATGGATTTTATTGTTGACCTACCAGAAAGTGAAGGGTGCACAGTCATTTGGGCAGTAACGGATTTGTTTTCCAAACAAGTGCATTTCATCCCCTGCTCTAAAATTCCTTCAGCAAAAACTCTTGCAAAACTGTTTATTCGTCATATTTACAGATTACATGGAGCTCCAAAACGTATAATTTCGGACAGGGGTGTACAATTTACTTCCAACTTTTGGAAGGAGTTTTTAAAGTTAATAGGCTCTGCCCAAGGACTAAGCTCCGCCCACCACCTCAGACCAATGAGGCCTGTGAGAGAACCAATGCAGTGTTAGAACAGTACCAGAGATGTTATGTAAATTACCAGCGTTTTTTTTTCTGGAGGGGCCGAATGTCAGCCTCTGACTTTCTGCTTTGGCTGCCATAAGAAACGGGGGAGGGAAGAACGTAGGGGAGGGAAGCAAGCTGGTGGATTTTGAAGAAACGAAACCTAATCACCGAAGTGGCTATTGGGTCAACCGTCATCGCGTTCCTGATTGATGAAGATGCCAGACGTGCTTCCACCTGACCTCTGGGAGACCTTTGGATTGGGTGGTTGATGATGGACAGTGGGAGGGAATGCTTTCTATATGCAACTTTCGCGCCTATTGCTTCAGTTTCAGCTTTCCTTTGGTTGCATTCATTTCATCTTCCAGTAAAAGTACATTACTCTATAAAATATGGAGCTTGGCTCATTCTTTCCTGGACTTTGAAGGAAGCACACCTGACATATAGCATTCTCTTATTTTTTAATTCTATCCATTCTCTTATCCAATTAAGTGATGCTGCCTTATAGTATAGCTCCCAGTCCGGTAAACCAAGGCCTCCCTTTTCGTGGGTATCCTGTAAGCATTTTATTTTTATTCTGGCCTTCCTTCCTTGCCAAATATATTTCGCTATTATTTTATTGAGCTCCTTAAAAAAGTTCTTTCCTGGGCCGATCGGTATCACTTGAAAGAGGTAAAGCAATCTAGGTAGTATATTCATTTTTGCTGACGCTATTTTACCTAAAAATGATAGTTGCAATTTATTCCATGTTTCCAGATCATTTTTAATTTGTTTCATCAATTTAATATAATTATCTTCTTTAATCGTTGTTGCTTTTGCGGTAAGCCAGATTCCTAGGTATTTAACTTTCTTTACAGTCTGTATTCCTAATTCTTCCTCTAATTGTGCCTCCTGTATCTTTGTCAAGTTTTTTGTTAAGACTTTAGTTTTTTGCCTATTAATTTTACGCCCCGCCACTCTACCATATTCTTCTATCTTCGCTAACAGCTTAGTCCCTGTTATTTCTGGTTGTTCCACTATGAACACGACGTCGTCAGCGAAGACTTGCAATTTATATTCCTCTTTCCGTATTCTCAAGCCCTTTATTTCTTCTTCCTTCCGTATTTCGTTTAATAGGACTTCTGATGATATTATGAACAGTAAAGGGGATAATGGACACCCTTGCCATACACCTTTTTGTATATCCAATTTTTCTGTCATGTCCCCATTAATTGTAATTCTTGCTATTTGGGACGAGTATACTTTCCTAATCATTTTTAGAAATTTATCGCTGAATTCCATGGCCTCTAATTGCAATACAAGAAAGTTCCAATTCAAATTGTCGAAGGCCTTCTGTGTGTCTAAAAAAATCAAAGCTACCTGTTTATCAATTCTTCGCTCATAGTATTCAAGGACATTTATGATTGTTCTCATGTTGTTTTTAATCTGTCTCCTTGGGACAAAGCCATTTCGATCAGAGTGTATGTACTTGTGAATGACTGCCTTCAATCTTTGTGCTATGATTGTCATGAACAGTTTGTAGTCCATGTTTAGCAATGAGATCGGCCTGTAATTTTTAACTAGTGTTGGCTCAGTGTCTTCCTTATGAATGAGTGAGATAATAGTTTCTGTCCACAATTTAGGGGTTTCTGTTTCTAACAATGCATCATTAAAGGCCTGGAGTAATAACTCGTCTATCGGACACTGGCAATTTTTATAAAATTCCGCTGGGATTCCGTCTGGGCCTGGCACTTTGTTGTTCTTTTGCTTTTTCCGTGCTTCCATCAACTCGGTCATTGTAATTGGTGTGTTTAGTGTCTCTCTGTGGGCTTCCTCTAATTTCGAGATATTTGTTTTGTTTAAGTATTCCTTAATATCTTGGTCCTGAATTTCCTCTTGAGTGTAAAGCTTTTGAAAGAAGTCCTTGACTATGCATTTTTTATCTGAATTCAAATGGTATGTTTGTCCTGTTTCGTCTTGTAATTGGTATTTTATTCTCCTCTCTTTTTCTTTTTTTAATCTATACGCTAACCAGCATCCTGTTTTGTTTGCATGTTCAAAGTACATGCAAACTTTGCCAGTTTGATTTTGTGTACAATTTCTGCTTGCATAGTTAAATTCAGTTTATGTTTAGCCAAATTTAATTTTTGTTTTATTTCTTTATTATCGGGATATTTCTGCAACTGTAATTCATATGTTTTAAATTCTTCCACTAGATTATTCCTTGTTTGTTGTTTGTCTCTATTTTTTTTGGCTGCATACGCTATGGTAAGTCCTCTTATGTAGGCTTTTGTTGTGTCCCACAGATTCTGTAACAATGTCTGTTCTTTTGTATTTATTTGAAGGAATATTTTTACTTCTTTCTCAATCATCTGTATATATTCTTTGTCCTTTATTATTCCTGTGTCCATCATCCATCTCTTTTGTTTTCTATACCCTTTCCACGTTATTTTTATGGGATTATGGTCAGCCCAAGTATTCGGTGTAATTTCAATTTCTTGTATTTCCTTCCTGAGATCTGGCATCATCCAGGCCATGTCGATCCTAGACCATGACTGATGTGGGCTCGAGTAGTATGTGTATTGTTTAACTTGTTTGTTTGCCTCCCTCCATACGTCGCATAGGTGTAATTCCTCGACTATGTCCTTGAATGTATCTGGTAAAGTTTTCTTTCTGGTTTTGCCTCTTTTGTTACTTCGATAGTCATCTTGTATGTTTGTGATTGCGTTAAAATCCCCAACAATGCAGATGTTTTCATACTCCAAATCTTTAATTGTATCATGCAATTTCTTAAAAAAGTCGCTTTGATTTCCATTGGGTGCGTATATGGATACTAATAAGATTGTCTTCAATTCTGTTTGTATTTCTATTATTAAAATATGTCCTCCTGTATCTGTATATATTTGTTTCATTTTTAGATGTTTTTAACATATATTGCGACTCCTCTCTTTTTATGGTCTCCTAGGGACGTGTATAATCTTCCTAATTTTTGATTTTCCAACAATTTTTGTTGTTGTCTTTTGATATGAACTTCTTGTAGTGTTATAATGTCAATATCAAGTTTTTGCAGTTTTGTAAATATGTATTTTCTTTTGATTGGTGAATTGAGTCTGTTTATATTAATCGAAATGATTCTTAATTCTCCTTCCATCTCTATTGGTTTATCTGTTTGTTATTTTCAGTTTTGTTGTGTTTCTAGTAACTCTTTGTGTCTTTTCCCTCACTCCCTCTCTCTCCATTTTTTCTCTCTCTGCTCTTCTTTTATCTTCTTGATCTTCTTCTTCTCTTTCTGTCTGCCGTGCCTCATGTCTCCTGGATTCCACTTTTTCTCCTCTTTCCTGCTCCTCTTCGCCGATGAAATGTTGTTCAAAAAAGTCTTGACCTTTTTCTAAGCTATCAACCCTATACTTTCGTTCCTCCCAAGAGATAAGTAATCCTTCCGGTAGTAGTCAACGGAATTTTATTTTAAATTTGTTCAGCTGCGTAGTTAAGAAATTATAATTCCTTCTTTGGTCTCTTGTTCTTCTCGGTATTTGTTTGAGAGTTAGAATTTCTTTTCCTTTGTACATCATTGTCTCTTCTCTCATTTTCCTGTAAATCTCTTCTTTTATCGATTTCTTCATAAATCTAATATGTATTTCCTTTGGCAGTTTATTTCTTCTTGCATAGTTAGTGTGGACTCTATAAATTTCATCTATTCCGTTTCTTAGCTCTTTCTTATCTCTTTGGGTTACCTTTGCCAATATCTCAATCATTATATCCCCTAGATCCTCATCCTTTTGTTCTTCCACATTTTGAAACCTTAAATAAAAGGATGCTTTTTCCATTTCAAGATAGGTTAATGAACGTTTCCTTATTAAACGCCCCTTGATCTTGTTCCATCCTCTCCATTCTCTTAGCCATGTACTCAATTCTTTCTTCCACTTTATGGATCCTCTGCTCATTTTCCATTATATTCTGTTGAATTTTTTCTATTTTCTCATCCATATTCTTAATATTGTCTTTTATTTCACCCACATCCAACCTCAATTCTTTGTGGTTTTTCCTTGTCTCTTCATGATTGTGGGCCATCGTTTCTTGCATTCTGTTCATTCCTTCCTGGATCATTGCTAATGCAGCATGGATATTTTGCATGCTAAGAGTGGGACTCGTCTTGTCCTTTTACATGGTTTCAGCTACCTTTTGTTGGGCTGGGGAAGCCATAAGTATCATCTGGCTCGAGGGTGTTTTCTTGCTTGTTTTAGTAGTTGTTACTGAGCTTGTAGTTGCCATTAGTATTCTTTGTTTTATTATTTCCCAAAGTTTCATATACTGATCACTGTTTCTAAACCTGTTTATCAAGTTTCCACCCAAATTTTCTCCTTCTTTTTTCAATATTCTTTCAGTATTTTTCAGCAATATAGAATATCAATAAGGAAAATTAAAATGAGGGAGTGAGGGAAAAGTATAATATTCTAACAATTCATCACTTAGTTATTGTTACTATTAAATATTTAATTACCTAATATATCTCTTACGTTATTAAATAAATATCAATTAGATAAATATCAAGTACTATTAATTTCTAATTCTTATAGTATAAATATATAGGTACAGTATATATAAATATAATAAATGTAGTGTAATTTAAATCCTTAAACTCTAAACATATGATAACAAGATAATAAACTAATAATTCATAGGATAAATATTAAATTAGACCATCCACTTTTAAGTAAAGGTTCAGGACAATATATATATATTACTTCCTGATCACTGGTATTAGACGATCTTGATTACTGATTTTTTACGCTATTGATTTTCCAATCAGCCAGTGTCTTCTAATTTAAGTGTCCTTCAGTCCAATCCAGCTCTAAATATCCAAGTTTCCAATATTGAAGAATATTATTCAAGTATTCCAATGTCCAATCATTCAGAAAAACAAAATATTATAAGTCCAACGCTCGTCCCGCTCTCCTAATTCCGAATAAAGAAATCTTCTCCGTCGCTCCTTCTTTGGGTGTCCCGAATCCCAAAGTTCCTTATGTTAAATAGTCAATATCCAGTAAAGGTCCAATAAATATCCAGTCAATGTCCAAAGCAGTCTCCTCTCAAAGTAACGAAGTCTCCAAATGTCCAAGTGTTATCCAAATGTTCCAAAATTCTTAGTCCAAATCTTCGAAAGAAAAATTAATTTTATAGGTCCAGTGCTCACCTGGTTTGCTTAGTTCCAGCCAGATGAGGCTTCTCCGTCATTCTTTCTTTATGTGTCCAATACACTTTAAACATCCGCTACTGTTGCAATCTGAAAGCCGAGCTGTCAGAGAAGCGAAAGTGTTTTAAACCCGATACCCACCGCGTTCGCTCAGTTCCAGATAAGCTGGGGTTTCTCTGTCTTTTCTTCTTTAAATATCCAATCCTCTGGATTTCTTCCAATTTCGCCTGCTGTCAAATTATGCGCTGTCACTTTCAAGATGGATTCTCCCTCCACTCACTTTCACTCACCGCTTTTCTCACTTGCTTGGAGATTCCTTCCACTCGCTTTCTCCTTGCAGCTTGCAAATATGAATGTACCTTTTAAGACTCTACTTCTCTCCTTCGATCTCCACCGATGCTTTCTTTTATATGATTTTCACTTCCCTCTAAACAGCTGTCACCATTTCAGGCCAGGCGGAATGCCTGGTTCTTCCTCGATCCGAGTTAAGGGGGTTTTCCTGAACCTTCAGGGGGGTTGCTGTGCTCCCTGAGGTCCTCGGAAGTTCCCCTTTCTTCTATCGACCTCTCCAAGGTTGATAGCACCTAAATCGGCTCTCAAATCAAGAATATTAGGGACCTTGAGAGCGGAGTGCCATTCCCTTCATCCCTAACCCACTGACGTCACCGCTGGAAGTCCAGTGGTGTTAAATATTTTTACATTATCAGTGAAGAGAATGCAGTTTCTTATAATATGATCACGAAGATCATTTATGTATAGTATGAAGAGTATTGGTCATAGAACGCTGCTTTGGGGGACACCGCTATTAAAAAATGCAGGATTTGATAGGGCGCTCCCTATTTTGACTACTTGTTGTCTGTTTGACAGGAATGTAGCTATCCAATTATGTAGAGGTCCAGAGATGCCATAGGATTTTAGTTTTAGAAGTAGTTTGTCATGTATCATTGAATCAAAGGCTATACAGAAGTATGTAAATTGTGTCTATTGCTTTGCCCTGATCGAGATTTGTATTCTATATGTTCTTGTAGTGTAGAAGTTGTAGATTACAGGATAATTTTTTTCTGAAACCATGTGTCATGTTTCATGAAATTCACATGAAATGTGAATGATAAATCACAACTGCATAAAATGGTGCTAAATATTCATGCACAATAATTTTCCAAGGAAGTAATAGGCTATAATATATCAATTTTATTGTTGCAAACTTTAATGTTTTTAATTGGCTGGTGAATCAGCATTGATTAATTGATGGGGATGGCTTGAAGGACATACTTTTTTGGCTTCTAAAGCTGTTTCAGTTGTGGAATGCTCATACATTAGGAAGAAAAAAATAAATAAAAGTTTATTTCTTTCAATAAATAAATAAAAATCAATAAAATGAAACAGTCTGAATCCTCCACTCAAAAGTTTCATTTTTAATTTCAGTTTTGTTATATGAAATTATGTGTATTTAAATTAATTGGCTATAAACATGCAAAACAGTTTTACTAGTACCTCTGTTGTGATCCAGAGTTCACTTCCAGAGTGTAGGGGCCAAGAATGTGAATATTTATCTTTTTTTATATTGCAGGAGACATGGGTGTTTTATGAGACAAAGTTGATGCCTTAAGCATATGTCCAAAATTCTCCAATGAAACCTACTACCAAATTGTTCAATCCTGCCTCTCCTTTAAATTGGAAAATTTAAACCAATTTCCACTCTTATACCTTCCCATCTAAATGGAAAAGAGAGATGTTGTTTAGATGTCCAAATAACAAAAGGAATCTGGTAGCAGATTACGAAATTTAATTAAAAACATAAGTTTTCATGAGCTGTAATTCACTCTGTCAAGTGATGAAACAGCTCAATTGATATAAAATTTAAAATGGATTTAGGGAATTTCCAAGAGGTGCCTGGGAGAACCTGTTAAATACAAACACAACAACAGAACAACAAAACATAACTGGTGGTTATCAGTTCGACTCATTCAAGTGCAGTGAAATTAGTTCACAAGTTAACAGCCAAACCAGCAAATATTGATGGTGTCAGGTGTGCCTCCTTTCAATACTCAAGAAAGAAAAACCCTGACTCCATTTTCATAGAGAAAGGTACTTTTACTGAGTATGAACTGAATACAACCAAAGAAAAGCAAGATCTGAGGCAAAAGGCGTGAAAATCACATATAGAAAGCATCCTTAAAACCCTCCCCCCAGTCGTCTAGTCAGGATTATCCAATCCACATCCCCCAAGGGGTCATGTGGGGTGCAGCTTCTGATGGCTCCATCTTCCTGGTATGCCATGACAGTTTACCTTGAGTGGTTATCAGCACACCTCCCAGCTACAGAGAAACGCTGAGGAAAACTTTCACCCATTTACTCCACCAGCTCACTTTCCCCCTCCCAGACATCCAGAGAGCTCCCCCCTCCCCCTGTTACAATGGCAGCCGAGCAAGCAAGCAATATAAAGGCGGAGGCTGACATTTGGCCCTCCTGCAGAAGAGACATTATTCCTGGAAGAAAAACAGAATAAGGGAAAATAGAAAATTACATAAACAGAAACATATGTACAGCTCCAGGATTAAGGTTTATCAGAATATTTAGAATAAAACAATTGCAGCTGCTTCGGAGCCCTAACATCTCGCTCATTTACCCATTCAGGCTTGAGCTAAAGGGAAATATTTCCAGGCCACCAAGTACTGCAATTTACCGCGATGTTTCCTCAAATCCAATATTTCTTTGACCTCAAAATGCTGTTCCCCTTCAATGAGTATGGGGACAGGAGGAGGTTCTTGGTCTGGACAGAAAGGGGACGTACGCTCGGGTTTCAGCCAACTAACATGAAACACCGGATGAATCCTCCGCAGGGTTTTAAGTAGGTCTAATTGCACTGTAACTGGGTTAACTATGCATACGATAGGAAAAGGACCCACATATTTGGGGCCAAGTTTTTTCGACTTTTGGGTAGTTTGCAAGTACTTGGTGGAAAGGAAAACCCTATCTCCTACCTTATAATCTCTACCCTGAATTCTTTTCTTATCAGCTTGGGTTTTATGAGCCTGCTGAGCCTCATCCAGGGCCTTACATGTTACAAACCAGGTACAACGTAGCTGTTCAAACCATTCAACCAAAGAAGATATCTGTGGTTTTTCCTGAGGCAACTCTGGGATGGGCACAAAATCTTGGCTGGAGGCTACCTTAAATGGGGTAAACCCTGTACTACTGTGTATAGAGTTATTATAGGCGACCTCTGCAAATGGCAACAAGTCCAGCCAGTTATCTTGCTGAGCCCCATGTAATCTATACACATGTTGGACAAACAATTTAGCCAGAGTTTTAGCCAAAGGGATCTTGGGACACGGGACAAAATGCACTTGTTTAGAAAACAAATCAGTAACCACCCAAATGACTGTATTCCCTCCACTTTCGGGCAACTCAACAATAAAATCCATGGAGATCTCCTTCCATGGGGCTCCCGGCCTGGCTACACTCTGAAGTAACCCAGGGATTTTCCCCGGAGACTTCTTTGTTGAAGCACATATGGGGCAGCTCGCCACATAGGCTTCTATGTCTTTCTTCAGCTCCGGCCACCAGAATTGTCATTTAACTAAATGTAATGTCTTCACGAAACCAAAATGCCCAGCAATTTTAGCATCATGGGCATATTGTAATACTGCCTCCCTCAGGCTGGCAGGGACATACAGTTTTGCTCCCACCCAGGTGAGACCCTCCCAAAGCGTATACTCATTGGAGTGGGCTAAAAACCACTTGTCAGTTTTTAGTGCTTCTTTTAACTGCTTGCTCTAGTTGCCAGACAAGGTTAGGCCCTCTTTCACCTGGGCTGTGGCAACCACTGGTGCTGCCAGCTGTTTCAAGGAGATAATCAGACAAATTACTTCCTCTCTAATGCTATTGTATTGAGGCAGTTTTGAGAGGGCATCTGCCATAAAGTTCTTCCCTCCAGGAAGGTAGCGCAGGGAGAAATTAAATCGGTTAAAGTGTTGGGCCCAGCGGACTTGCTTAGGCAACAGTTTTCATGGCGTTTTTAAGGCCTCTAAGTTTTTGTGATCAGTCCACACCTCAAAGGGGTGTTTCGCCCCTTCCAGGAAATGCCTCCACATTAACAGTGCCCAACAAACAGCAAAAGCCTCCTTCTCCCAGATGGCCCATCCCCTCTCGGTCTCAGATAATTTCCAAGAGGTATAGGCACAGGATTGCAAATTCCCTTCAGCATTTGCTTGGAGTAACACTGCCCCGACGGCCACATCGCTGGCATCGCCCTGAACAACAAACAGGGACTCCATGTCAGGATGTTTAAGGACTGGTTTGGCAGCAAACAGTCGTTTCAGTTTCTCAAAAGCCGCCTGACATTCCATAGTCCACTCAAGAGGCCAGGAGGACTTTGGCCTCCCCTGTCCTTTTGTTTTCAGAAGGTTAGTAATTGATAAGGCAATTTTTGTGAACGAGGGGATGAACTGTCGATAGAAATTAGCAAAACCCAGGAAGCTTTGTAGTTGTTTGCGGGTACATGGGGGACCCCATTCCAACACAGCCCGGACCTTTTCTGGATCCATTTCTATCCCCTCATGTGAAATGCGCTACCCCAGATAGTCAATTTTAGTCTGGTGGAATTCACATTTTGACAGCTTAGCATATAGCTCAGCAGCTCTAAGTTTTTTCAGGATGGCTCTCACCAGTTTTACATTGTCGTCCATGGCCTCGGTGTAAATAAGGATGTCATCAAGGTAGACCAGAACCTCCTTGTAAAGGTGTTCATGCAGTACTTCGTTGATCAATTGCATGAACACTGCAGGGGCTCCTTGTAGTCTGAAAGGGAGCATCCTAAACTGGAAACATCCCAGCGGGCAGTTGAAAGCAGTTTTCCATTCATCACCTTCCTTAATTCAAACTCTATAATATGCCTTCCGCAAGTTAGTAAAAATCTTTCCTTTGGCTAGGTGGGCTAGCATGTCCTTCATGAGGGGCAGTGGGTAGATTTTTTTCTATGCAAATAGCGTTCAGGTTCTTATAATCAACCTCTATGCAGTAAGACCCATCCTTCTTCTCCTGGAATAGCACCGGGGCATCTAAACGCGGCCTAGCTGGTTGAATGAAGCTGCATTTTAGGTTTTTATCAATAAAGTCTCTTAGTTCCCCCAACTCCCGGGGGGTCATGGGGTAGATCTTTGGTTTAGAGAGCTTTACCCCAGGAAGGATTTCTATACTACAGTCTGTAGGCTGGTGGGGGGGGGCAGCACATCTGATGCCTTCTCACTAAACACCTCCTGGAGGTCCCGGTACTCTTTTGGGATCTCCCAAAAGAGTTTCCTCCCCCACAATGTGTTCTGTTGCAGCTGCCACTCCCTCACTCGCCACTTTGGCCACTCAATAGGGGTTCTCCCCTCTCTTCCCTTGCTAGTTAGAGTGGATGCACAACATGCCTGTCTTCCAATTTATGTGCGGGTTCCATTTTTGGAGCCAGGGCAGCCCAAGTAGGAGGGGTCGTTCCATGCCAGGATCCCCCTTCCTCATCTCAATCAGTTCAGTTACAAAATGGGCTGCCCCCCCACAGCTACTGACCCATCTAGCTGACAGAATGCAACGAGCCTTTTCATCATTTTTAGTAGTCTTAGACCCATCTCTTCCACAAACTCACGGCTGTTGACACACCTGGTGCATCCCAAATCTAAAAAGCCTAGCATCTTTCCATGGGCCCCAGTGGATGGTACCTTTAGTTCTACTGGGATGGTCATGGGTCCCCCATTCTGACTTACCAGGAGGTCCCCATCGGAATCGGTTTTGGTTTCGCTGTCATTGGTGAGCGTCGGAGTTCCCAATTCACCCTGTTTCAGGGGAGCGAAGTCAACGTCTTCTACCCCTTTTAGGGTGGTTTCGCGGGCTTTTGTGGGCATTTTGTCGGCTCTCTTCCCTCCACTAGGAGTTGCCTTGGGTCCAGGCTTAGAGAAACACTCAGCATCTTGGTGTCCTCCTTTCCACATCTGAAGCACGCGATGGACTTCGGCTTGGAGACTGCAGGTCCCACTGTAGCCTTTGGAGCCCCCTTGTGGGATGAGGAGGGTGATTGGCTCCAGGTGCGCCTGCCACGGAAACTATCTCTGGCCAAGTCGATCTCCACATCAGCGGCCAGCACGTACCAACTTTGCAGATCCCTAGGGGCCCCTCGGGAGCAGCAATCCTTGTAGACATCCTCATTAAGGCCATCCTTATATCTTTCCAGCAGGGCTACTTCTGACCACCCTCTCATGTAGGGCACCAGCTCATGGAACTCCTGCCTGCCATCAATCTCCACCCCTGATGTATGGACTTCATTCTAATTCTTGTCCTTCACTCAGCTAACAGGTCCTCAAAGCGCGTTCTGAGGGCTGCCATGAACTGGTCATAATTTCTCATCAGAGGGGAATCTTCATTATGGAGTTCCACCATCCACTCAGCTGCCACCCCCTCCAGGGCCCTGATAACACACCTCACGCATGCAGCATCTGAGAGGAAATCCTCCCCCCAGTCTTGCATGTGGTTCCACACTTGGGTTAAAAAGAATCCCAGTCCTTTCGGATCTCCCCCGTATCTTACTGATAGCAAGGGAATTTTGGGCTTTTTATGCCTCCATGGCAAGGCCTGCCCAGCAGGGGACCCCTGGATTGCAGCAGCCACTTGAGTTCTGGAGGTCTGAGCTGCCTCTTCCCAGACTTGAGCTCTCTCTTCCACACAAGCAGCAGCCTCCATTTCACTCCCGGGGCATTCATCCTCCCCCCTGGCAGGCAACCCATACCTTTCACAGGCTCTATGACTCCCACAAGCCTCTCTCAGTAGTTGCAAAGCCTGGGTGATCAGAAGATTTTCTTTCTGCTCTTCCTGCCAGGCAGCATCTCCACCTCGGTGTCTGGTAGTTGTTACTCCTTGGGGGGTCTTCTCCAGCTCCGATAACCTCCCCACGCCCAGTGACCATTTGGCTCTCTCCACCTTTTCCTCAAGCTGTAAATCAGCCATCCACTCCAAAGCCTCCTAGCCGGGGTGTGACGGGGAGGTCGCAGAACCAGCAGCTCCCATATCCTCCTGGTTGCTGTCTTGGTCAGACATTCTTTGCTCACCCCCCACGGTAGTTTTCCGGGATGGCTTTTAATTGCAGACCTTGCTTAATGTCAGGTATGCCTCCTTTCAACATTCAAGAAAGAAAAACCCTGACTCCATTTTAATAGAGAAAGGTACTTTTATTGAGTATGAACTGAATGCAACCAAAGAAAAGCAAGCTCTTAGGCAATAGGTGCGAAAATCACATATAGAAAGCATCCTTAAAACCTTTCCCCCAATCGTCCAGTCAGGATTATCCAATCCACATCCCCCCAAGAGGTCAAGAGGGGTGCAGCTTCCGATGGCTCCATCCTCCTGGTATGTCACAACAGTTGACCTTGAGTGGTTATCAACGCACCTCCCAGCTGCAGAGAAACGCTGAGGAAAACTTTCTCCCATTTACTCCACCAGCTCACTTCCCCCACACCCAAACATCCAGACAGGGAGCTCCCACCTCCCCCTGTTACAATGGCAGCCGAGCAAGCAAGCAATATAAAGGCAGAGGCTGACAGATGGTAAGACAAACCAACACAACAACCATATGTATTTAAAATAACACCTTGGACATAACCAAGTGTCGATATACCCATTATTAAAAATGAAGGAAGTTTTCTATTAGGAAGTTACAAGACCTATTTATTTATCACATTAATCGACTCCTAAACTATACAAGAAAATTAATGAAAACGTAGAATTAAAATTAACCAAACTGAACTATATCCAAACTGACAGAGAATCAAGGCCAAACAACTTCAAAGAGGTCCATCTTCACAAGCACAAGTTAGCACTATACTAACTACATCCTGTTTAATTATGTGTGTTTCCCCCGTATAGCATATACACTGCTTAATTTTACAAGTGATAAATCACTTCATCCCTTGCTTCAAAATAAAATTTAAACATCCTTTTCCAAGATATGTGAACATTTAGACTGAGCAGTCCACAGAGAAATTCTTCCTGACATTAAACAGCAACAGTACAGATTTTTTTTTGTTTATTGTGGTCATAAATCCAAGCTAGCAACCAAAAACATCAAACACAGATGTTACAACCAAACCCCTTATAATGTAGACATACAAATATTAGCAATATAAAATTATGCACTGTACAGGAAGATAAAATACAAAATATTATATTCAATTAAAAAAAGTTTTGTGTCATTCATCAGCAGAGGTAATTGTCTTGCACAATGTTATGGCTTCTAAAATTCAGACTCAATCACATCCTTGTTACTATTTTTAAATAGAAGTGTCAAATATCAATCAAACATTATTCCAGGATATATGATTAATAAGAAAATTATAAATCAATATTTCATATCCCCATTGCAATCGCAGAAGAATAAGATAAATTGAAAATCAACAGCAGTTTCCCAACATGAACAAAAATAATTCCCATAGGAGAAGCCTTTGAAATAGCAATTTAAGCAGTAGGCTAACAGAAGAGAATTAAATTTAGAAAAAAATAGGGAAAAAGGTGATTGCTATATATTAAATGTTTGACATGGTGGTGTTATTATGGACTCAGTTAAAAGATTCACTCTGTTTTCTATTGCAACATCTTACTTATAGTTTCATTTGTTTTAGTATTTAAATTTAAAAACCTATACTAGTAACAAGATGGGGATTCTCTAGATTCTTAGAGAATGTTTTCAGTTTATTATTGAAAATAAAAGATGTTGTGACTGATTTTGTACTAATTACATATTTTGTGGGCAGTGTGTTGACTGGGTCAAATCTTTTTAAAACAACCCTAACAATAATTTAAACAACTTCTGTTTAAACAACTTCAACAATGCTATTCATAATTCGTTATAATTTTTCTCATTAATTCATTTAAACATAGATAACATTTCTTTGTGCCATGTATTTGTTATACCCTACTAAATTACTAATATTTAATATTTTAAGAATTACTCATTATTCCACCACAACTTCAATATTCCAAATGTGTAGGATTACTAATAAAGCCAAATATTAACAATATTTAATCAATCCTGGGAGTATATCTCAAAATCCCCACAATTTCTAATCCTTAATATTTTAAATTCACAATATACTTTAATACACAATTAATGTTAATAATACTGAATTAGTAATTAAATTACTGAACCCTAAATTTCCATCTACTAAGCTTAACTCATTTTTAGTTATAATAAGTTGTATTATCTATTAATATATATACTACTATTTTCTCTGTATTTTCCCATTTTATTAATATATTTTCTCATTATCCATCATCTCTTAACCTTTTTAAAATTCCATCATTTATTGACTTTTTAGTCAGCCTTTTATCTTTCTCTCTTGGAATCTTGTAGCTCTTTTTGATATTTTTGGGCCTACTGAACATTCCCTTCTGGGTACCCTTTGTCTCTTTCTGCTGTATTATTTGAACACCCATCAACAAGACTTCCTTTTTTAAAGAGAGAGAGAGAGAGAGAGAGAGAGAGAGAGAGAGAGAGAGAGAGAGAGAGAGAGAGAGAGAGAGAGAGAGAGAGAGAGATTTTTCTTGTTTTTCTCTAAATCTTTCTTTTTTTGAAGAGATTTTTCTCTTTTCCCTCTGTTCTATTGTAAACTTTTAAGGAGTTATGTAATTGATTCCTACTTATTAATCCTTTCTCTTCTTTATTTTTAGCTTCTTGCGTCTCATTTTGATTTTTCCCTTTCACTGCTTCTTCTAATTTCTCATCTATTTCTTGGATATTGTGTTCCTCTTTTTTCCCGAATTGTTGAGTAACTACATTCATTTCTGTGTCTTTAAATGATCCCCTTGTCTCCTTATTGCTCTTTATAGTTTCACGCACATTTTTTAGCATCAAAAATATTTCTTCATATGCCTCCATCATCCCCTGTAAATTCATTTTATAACAGTTTAATAAAAATTACTCAATATATTTCTATAGTTCCAATGTCTCAATATTTAAAAACTCCTACTTAATAACATTTCATTAATCCCATAATTATACCTCCAAAACCCCTAAATTTATTATCTTTAAAATTATTTAGTAATTATAGCCTTATAGTTTTCCAATTATATATCTTCCCAATTGTCCAAATTTTAAAGTCTTTTTTTTATTGAAAAAGTTTTTCAAATACAAATTTTTTCCCCCTTTTTCCCCCCTCCTCCCTAACCCCCCCTCCCCCCTCCCCTCCCCCTATGACTTCTTCATAATAAAACCCAAATTCATAACAGATTATATAATACTTTACCATTCCCTTACTCCATCCCTATATACTGACCGTTTATTTCTAATAAAATTATCATATCCCCCTTATACTATACATTTCAAAATGACATTCTATTATAACATTATATAATAACTCCTAATTTAGCATAATAATAAATCAAATCTTTTATGTATATTAATCTAACATTTCAAAACAACCTTCCGTTATAAAACTATATAATAAATCCTAATTTAACATTTATCCAGTTCATAGTCTACCCATTTCCTTCACCCTCATCGTTATATCTCTTAACTCAAATCTTTTACATATATTCATATCTAAACATAATATCCCTTTTCTTAAACTAAACAATCAATAAACTAACCTGTCTCCACCCACTTTCCTACAAGACTACCATACTTAATAAATCTTAATATCTTTATTCTTCTGCCCACTCCCCTAAAAAATATTCCCTTATGTAAATAAAATCCTCTTAAAAAGACTTTAGGCTTGTAATCCATATAATATCTTCTGTAATGTCATTCAGCTGGATTGTAAACTCCATCACCCATGTTAGGGTAACATCACATCCTAATTCCAACAGTATGTTCGGTATCTTCAATTACCATCTGCCCCCATCAATAGCAAATATCTTCATATAAAAAAAAAAAAAAAAAACACCCGAGTGACTTTGTATTTGTATTCCATATAGTGTCTGTAGAGGTGTCTTTTATCCAAATTATTAATTCCAACCACCGTAATAGGGTAACAACCAGATCTTCTGCGTGCCCCAATCCCATAACTCTCTTGCCTTGTAACTCAGCATAAACGTAGTATATTTATCAAAGAATCCGAAAAAAAAAAGATAGTTCCAATCCATTCAATTTAAGGCCCTTTTCACATCCCAAAAGTACAGCACTGCAGAGGTCTGTCACTCTCCTCAGGATAAAATAAACCAATACTTTGCCAATTATCTTTTCATATATTCAATCATCTCTTAAATAACTGGCATTACACTGTTGTTTAGTTTAAAAGTTTTTGTTTTTGTGAGACCTGCTTCTTCTTTTCTTGACTTTTTGTGGGTTGGATCTCCATCCTGAATTCCTTTCTGTAAATTGTATATCGACTATTTGGTTTTCATGCTGATCTATAACTTGATCTTGTTAGTTTTGCTTTTGTGGCTTAAATCTTTCTAGTTCTATAAATTGTATATCAACTGATCGATTTCCATGCTGGTTTGTGACTTGATAAGTCGTTACATTAGAATCCGGAACCGCCTCTCTTGTATTAAATAGTCCAGCTGAGACCTCTGACAGAGAATCCAAAAGCGGCTCATCTGTAGAGACCACTGTAACTTGTTGTTTCTTCATTACTTCCATCTCCTTCTGCTTTTCTTGAATTTCTATCTCTTGTTGATTTTGTTTTTTAAGGACCTTGTAGTAAAATTCTTCCGCTTTTTCAACAGTATTTAACTGATATCTTTCTCCTTGATATCTCAATATTATACCCACTGGAACATCCCACCTGAATAAAATATTTTGTTTTTTTAGCTCAGTCACCAAGAGTCCAAATTTCTTTCTATCTTTTAACATCTTAGGCGGCAGTTCTTTATATATACAGATTTTTCTCCCATACAGTTGTGGAGTAGAATTAAAGGATTGAAAGAAATGATAAGAATATCATTTCTTATTTCTTTATCTGTAAAGTAAATCACCACATCTCTAGGCAGTTGCCTTTGCTTTGCAATCCAAGAATTTACTCTATAGGCCTTGTCAATTTTACAAGATACCTCCTCAGGATGAACCTTTAAAATCCCAGCCAGAACTTGAGCAGATATTTTTCTTAGATCATCTCTGTTATTTTCCTGTAACCCTCTCATTCTGACCGCAAATTCTGTGAGCCTGTATTGCATCATTACAACTTCTCTTTCAATCCCTTGCTTTATATCTTCTGCATTGTAAGTCTCGTGACCAGCTTCCTTTTTAGTCTTTACTTCTAAACTATTGTCTTGAATATTTATCAAATCATTTTCAATTCTTTGCATTTTATTGTCCAAATTATAAATCTTATCATCAACTTCCTCCATTTTAGACTCTAATAATTTAATATTTGTATCCACCTTTATAACAACTTCTGAAAAAGCATTAGTCACTGTTACAATCTTTCGTTGCAGATTATCATACTTTAGTTGTATCATTTCTTTAATTTCCTGCCTTAATTTTTCAAATTTCTGGTTCACAGTCTCATGATATTTTGCCATTTCCTCCTGAAGAAATTCTTTTAAATTAAAACCATTCTGCAAAGTCTGTAGGCTCAGAGCTTGTTCAGATAATTGTGGATGGGGGAGCACCCCCCCCACTGCTTGTCTGTCAGGCTTCATTAACTTTAACGCCATCCTGCCACACAAAAAAGCTCTTTTTTTAAAAGAAAACTTTTCCCCAAACAAGATCAAATACAGATCTCCAAGAAAAAAGAAACTTAAAATGGATATTTTCCTTCTAGTCTAGCCGGCACTGTATATTTCACTACTGTGTAGCTTATTACGGAAGGACTTTCACTTTCAGCTTTCTTCTTCTCAAGCCTCAGCAGTCGCCATTTTAAACTTATTTTTTCCGTTCAAGTAGAAACACTTGTAAAATCATTAAAAATACTTGCGGTTAGGGTCCCAGGTACAAATCTCGCTCTCTTCAATTAAACCATCTGTTATTTTATTAATTAATCCAGTCCCGGCGCCTAGCTCTGCAAAAAAAAAGCAGTGTCCTTCTGAAGCCCGGAGCATCGGCGAGGGAAAATAGGGAGCCCCGCTCTGCTTGTCCCCAAGAGCAAAAAAAAAACTCTGGGGACTTCGCAGAGGGCTCTACCTGCCCTCGCCTGTTCTGACTCACATTTCCATCAGGAAATGGAGTTTTTCGAGCCGTCTTTCAGACGTAAAGGCGGCTCTTTACAGGCAACGGGGCTGGAGGTCACGGAGGACCATCTGGCGGCGACGGAAGCCAGACAGGAAGTCCAAATTTTAAAGTCTTATTTAACTTTCCTTCTTTTCTCTTTTCTTCTATCACCTTTCTTCTTTTGTCTCGTAGAATGTTCTATTGAATAACATTAATAGTCCAAATCCAAGTTAATCCACGAGATTACTCCAATCTTTCAGATCCATAATCCAATAAGCAATTTTAATAAAGTTTAGTTATTTGCAAGTTAGTTCCTTTTAGAAATCTTCAGAAGAGGAAAAAAAATCCTTATTAAATATTCTCAGATTATCCAAGTCATCATCTAACATAAAATCAAGGTCAGGTCATCTTCCAGATGTTATTACTTCTATTCTGTGTATTAGACTTTGTGTGTATTGAATTCACTTTCACTGAGTATATTGCGGCAATAGTGCTGTAATACGTCTCTTTTTCTAGTAGATGGCTCTCTTATTCCCAAATCCAATGTTAAACAGTCTGTCAAAAACAGCTGATTATCCAGTAATTCCAGGGGGTTGAGAAATACAAATAAACAAGACAATTTCTCCCGAAAATCACCTTTCAAATTGTTTAAGCTTTTTTCAAGCTTTCTATGTTTTAAAGCTTCCCTTGGGCTTCTTTTGCCTCTTGATTTTCAGGGTCTTTTTTCTCCTCTCTGTGTATTTGATTGCCACTTTCTTAGGCTTGGAAGTTATCTTTTAAAATTCTTATACTTAAATCAGGTCTTTAAAAGTTGGTAATTATCTCACCCATTTTCAATGCTCTGTCCACAAACTGCTCCAGCACAAATCTTGTGGTCCCAGTTGTCCCAGCTTGTGACTGCCAAAAATGGACATCATACCTGCTGTCGTTCGGGAGAACTTGCTTTGGACCTAACGAGGAAATTGCAGATTCCTCGTGGTCAGCGAAGCACCTCTCCTTCCTTCACTGCTCTTACAAGGTGGCTATGACCCTGTTGGGTCTCTGAACAGCAGTTACCAGCTGGATTTCACAAGGCTTGGTGGAATCCGCTATTTTCCAGCCATTCTCGCTGCAACATCAACTGGAAGTCGTTACACCCTCCTTTTGTAGAAGTTATAATATCACAAACCTGGATGATCAGAGCTTTTAGCACATATAAGCTCTGTACAGTAAAAATAATGAAGAATAAGCATATATGCGTACTGCAGTAGTCACACTCTATGAAATGAACCCATAAACAGTGCTGCTCCCAGTGTCCCCATGTGTTCACCTGTTGAAAAAGAAATAAAAATCTGAAAAAGGGTTGTAAATGTATTAGGCAAGAACCTACTCATAACACCAGCTACAATCAAAACCTGCTTCATTACATGATGGCAGTATGTTGAATATTGTTTTATCTGATGATTTTTTTTTTTTCGTTTTTGATTCTTGAAAATATTAGAAAAATATTCCTTGGATATGGATATGCATATTTCTGCTTCTTCAGTATCTGTCAACTTTGATAAATTCTTAGGTACATTGATTTTTAAGAATAATGAGTATCGGGCATAACTGGAAATACGAAAGAATGGTTTCAGTACTTTATTTTTCTATGCTCACTCACAGAAAAGAAAGAAGGAATTGAGAGTAAAAAAGTGCCTGGGAACAGTATGAGAACTCCAATTGGAAACCGCAGCAAATATTGATTTGCTTACTTGCTATTTATGCACCTGCCTATGCATTTATCTTCCCTATAATAACACATGTGCATAGATATCCAGAATTATTGTATGCGTTTTCACTGTCTAAAATATTTCTAAAGCATATTTGGAACAGAGATTCACAGCTAATGTGCAAGGAGAGCCTAAAGCAAGCAATTTAGTGGCACGTCTGTGGCAAAACTATATTAATTGCCTTCCTAAATAATTGTGGGTTTCATTTGTTAATATATGTCTTACTGTAAGTAGTTGCTGTTTAATGAATATGTTTATAGTTCACTAATATTGTGGGGAAAGTAATATAACTATAATTTAAGCTTTTATATCAGCTACTTAAGATTTCAGCTGGTTAAGGCTAGGACAATATTTTCACAGTCTGCCAGTTAGAATTGACATTCTAGTGAGTAAGAACAAAGGCAACAGTCAGAAACTAAGTAGAAGGGGACACAGAGAGATAGATAGAGAGAGAGTATGTACATACACATACTTCAGGTCATATCAATGAATGATCCATATATATACTTTCACAAGCAAGTGAAAAGGACCTCTCATTGTTTTGAATGTTTGCAGCCCAAACATGGATAATTCTATCAAATCTATGACATGTTAAAGATCTTGACAGTACTTAAGAATGGATCTTCTCTGAATGCAAGAAGGTGGTAGACCCATTCATATACATACTAGCATTCCTTTCCAATGAATTCAAAGATTTATAATCACTATCCCATTCTTAGATAGACATCCCAGAGTCATGCATTTGTGACTCATGAAGAATAAATCCATATGCAATCTTCCTCAATACGATTGTGTGTCCCATATGCTCCCAGTGGTATTGGACAGGTCTGGGGTGGGAGAGAAAGGAAAGGAAAAGGTCACCTCTACAATATTCTTCTAGTCACTATTGCTAACTTCCACTCATTGCTCAGTTTTTTGACAGGCTCATTGGAATTTATTTGTAGCAACAGCAAATTTCATCAATGGTAGTTTGGGGACCTGCCTAGGAATGATAGAGTAGTAGCCCACCACATATAGAACAAATCTAGTTGCAGAAGATTGATTTACAAGAATATCCATGCATGGTATTTTAAGTATAACAAAGAAAATTATGTTGTTATTTTCAAATTGTTTTGGAGATAGCTATAAAGTAATTAGTAATTAGTAATCTTAATTGAATTTTGAATTTTTCTTTTTAGGACAGTTTTATTTACTTTGACCTCAGTGATTGTGCTGATCATCACAACAGACTGGATAAGCTGGGACAAGTTGAATCGTGGATTTCTGCCAAGTGATGAAGTTTCAAGAGCTTTCCTGGCTTCCTTCATCTTAGTTTTTGACCTTCTTATTGTCATGCAGGTGTGTTATTCCAGTATTCCTTCCACAGAGTGCTTAAGTGGCTAGAAATCTTCCTATTCTGATGTATTCTTTTCATATAAACTCTTGTAGATTTTACAAATGGAGGTGTTCTACTCAAAATGGCATGGAGAAAAATAGAATTAGGATAAACACATGAGAAGGTTTTCCTTGAAAAACATCCCTTGGGAATTTGAAATAAATATTTTAGCAAAGTAAGGTTGTTTCATATGTATCACACGAAAAATTAACAACTTGTATTGGTAGGCAGTTTTATTCTCTTTACACCAAGAACTCCTCCACTTATAATCAGTTTCTTTCTACCAACTACTGTTTCCAAGGAGATAGATTCTTAAAAACTATCTCATTTTTGCTTTTTTGAGACTTACTGCTAAAATAAGACTACACAGTCCTGAACACATTGCTCTGATAGCAAAGATGTCTCCTTGATAGCTCTTTTCTAATATTTGATCTTTTTCTTTTGTTACAAATGAATTAAAGAGTCTATTAAATCAGAGTTTATTTATTTTTAATAGTTCTACTTTCTTTTGTTTCTGGCTACATTTCCAAGTTTGGTTTAATTTCATGATAATCTTTTAATAGCTTTTAAATGTCATGAAACTATGAACAGTGACATTTTTCAGGGAAAAACCAAATGTTCTATCATTTTGCATGCAAATTAACATAGCAAAATGTAGACTTTCATTGCCTTATTTTCTATATTATTATTGATATAGCCTTGCTTTACAAGCTTATTTTACAAGCCTTACTTTACAAAGTATGGGCTCAATTCATCAGTTTTAATGTCCTTTTGTTTAAATAATCAAATTATATCAAAACTTAAACTTCTTTTGTACAAATTCAGACAAAGTATTAGTGTTGGACTGTGTCAGCATTGTAGTCCTAATTGCACAAATGAATGATCTTAACAGAAATATTATACACTGATGTAGGAGATTATGCTTACTGGTGTTTGAAAATTGAGCCAATTAACTTTAAAAGGAAGGCAAGTGGTTGCAACAGTAATAGGAACTCTCACATAATTATAACTCCAAGATTTTGCCATTTCATTAAAACCCTGTGGGGGTTTTTAATGAAACAATTCTGGGGGGGTAAGACACCCCTAGAACCCCTTGAGGTGTGTATTCTGCTTGGGGTGTGTGTTCTGTTAAGATACAGCCTGTTGTGCCTTAAAATGGTTTCTATTGTACTGCCTTAAAATGGCTTCTACTGTACAGGACAGTGGAGTTGCCATGGTAATGGCGCACCCTCCCGGCCCCACCACAGCTGGCCAGGGGTCGCAAGAGGAGAAGCAGAGGGAGGGGGAGGAAGGCCACCAGACCCTTAGTGCAGGAGTGAAATGGCTCTATACTTGCTGTCAGGTTCCAGAATGGCACTTTGAAATAAGACTCCAGGCAACTGGGTTCCTAGTTGTAGAGGTCTTTATCAGGCCCTCCAGCACATTCCAACAATCACCAACTTTCCAAGTGAGATATTGTCAGCACTTTCACGCACTGCTCCCCACCACCGTTTTAAAGGCTCCCACACTCCACCCGTGACTCCACCCCTTGCCCCACCCCATCTCGCATTTCTTCTCCAGTTAAACCACATCTGACCAAGCAAGCCAACCTACACCAAACCTAGCCTGCTTTAATTCTGCTTTTTCTCTTGGCTCATCAGACCAGGCTAGGCTTGGCTTGGCTTGGCTCTGCACAGGCAAGGCCCTGAACTTCAGCTGCTTCTGGGGCCTGCCTCTCAGCTATGCGGTGGCGGCGCATGCTTTGGTGGTGATCACAGTGGCGGCAGCAGGCTTCTGATTGGGCAACCGAACATACTTCTGAGCATTGCCAGGTCAGCTCCCCAGTCCTGCCTGAATAACAGCCCCAAGCCGTGAGGTGCAGCACAGTGGGGCTGACATGCGCCCCCCCCACCATGTTGATGGCATCCGGAAGACAAAATCCACAGTTAGGTTGGTTGTGGTGTACCCACCCACCCTGGTTTGGTTGGGTATTTCTGGTGGAAACTAGTAAGTAACCGCTCTGTGTTAACATCCTGGACAGGTACCCAGGATGCCTCCACCAGCGGGTACCCCTTCCATAGGATAAGGTTTTGCAGATGGCCCTGGTACAAACGAGCATCTAGGATTTCTTCCACCTCATAATGATGGGTTCCCCCTATGTCAACAGGGGGAGGTGGAGGAGGAGAGGTTCCCCGTAACATAGATGTCCTGAGTGGACGTAGCAGTTTACTGTGAAACACTGGGTGTGTTCTTCCCAATAAAGGTGGGAGCTTTAGCCTAACAGTGACAGGGTTTATGATTTTTTCGATTGGAAACAGTCCAATGTATTTGGGTGCTAGTTTTTTGCAAGGTACTTTCAGACTCAGGTATTTGGTGGAGAGGTACA
Source organism: Pituophis catenifer annectens (assembly GCF_029215685.1). Lineage (NCBI taxonomy): Eukaryota > Metazoa > Chordata > Lepidosauria > Squamata > Colubridae > Pituophis > Pituophis catenifer. Next base: position 33,668,404 of record NW_027256887.1, read on the forward strand.
CTTTTTGGGCCACATAAAAGGGGGTCTGTGATTGTCTCTTTTTGTCAGCTTGGGATTTGTATTTTCCCCTCGCTTTCCACAAGGCTTTACTAACATTCTCCCACACATGTTGCATATGTGAGACCCATTCTTGTAATTCTAGACCCTCGGGCCTCTGTTGGGGGCACTCAGGTATAGGTACAAACTCAGTCCTGGTGGCTATTTGGAAGGGAGTGAATCTGGTGCTACTATGGACGGCGTTGTTATACACCACCTCCATGAAGGGTAGTAAGTCCGCCCAGTCCGTTTGCTGGTGTTTAACATAGCACCGGATGTATTGCTCCACCATGGCATTGGTTCTTTCAGCTGCTCCATTGGTAGCCAGGTGGAAGGCCAAGCTAAGCCACTGAGATAACCCTATCATGGCCAGGAATTTATGCAAGAAATTGGCAGTAAACTGAAGCCCTCGGTCAGACACAATCCCTTGTGGTACCCCGTGTAACTGATAAATATGTGCAATGAAAAGCTTAACTAATTTCCTGGTTGATGGTAACTCTGAACAAGCTATGAAATGGGCCTGTTTTGAGAAAAGGTTGATGACCATCCAGATTACCATGTTTCCCTGACTGGTCGGTAAGTCCACAATGAAGTCTAAGACTATATCCTCTAAGAGGAGATGCCACGGGTTGTAGGAGGCTGGCAGGTTTAATTGTTTCTTAATTGTGGCACAGGTCACACAACTGCGCACATATTCTTCGATGTCCTTCTTGAGCCCAGGCCACCAGAATTGATGGTTGGTCAAATGTAACATTTTGAGAAAACCAAAGTGGCCAGCCTTTTGGACATCATGAGACTGTCGCAGCTCCTCCATCCGGAGGGCTTTCGGGACATAGATCTTGGAGCCTTTCCAGGTCAATCCGGCCCTCCGATTAAGGTTGTTTTGATTGGCCTGGAACCACTTGTTCCAGGCTGTCTGAATATCTCTGGTTATCTCAATCTTATGGGGTTTTGAACGAGCAGTGCCTCCCCATCTGGTTTGTTATACTACCCACAGGTGACAAAGCCAAGATTATGGCCTGTACTACTTCCTCACGGTTACTGGCATGTTGTGGCATTTGGGACAAGGCATCTGCCAGGAAGTTCTTCCCACCAGGGATGTATTTCAGCTGAAAGTTAAAGCGTCTGAAATATAATGTCTATCTGACCTGCTTAGGTTTGGAGGTTTGGATACGGGGTTTGGAGAGCTTCCAAGTTTTTGTGGTCCATCCAGACCTCAATTGGTAAGTCAATCCCTGTTGTGGCTCCGTTACCTGAGCCTGTGTCATCGGCAGGAGAGGACTCCGAGAGTGAAGGAGAGGAGTTGGCAAGGCCTCCCTCTCCAGGACCCTCCTCTCTGGCAATGCCTTCGGTGTCTGCCAAAGGTCAAGAGATAGGGCCAGGGCCAAGCACGTCCACGCAGCCACAGGTGGACAGTGATGAGGGAAATGAGTCTTAGCTGGATCCTCGGCAGTATCACAGAGATAAGCGCGCACAATAGAAGAAAAGGCGTGCCAGAGATTAAGCTGAGTCACTGGACCACACCCCACAGGGTATTAAAGGGGGTGAGGTGGCCATTCAGACTCTGTGACGGACAAAACTAACTACTATCGAGTCACATTGCATCTTTGGAAACAACATTATCTGCCTTGGATTTATTTTATGAACTGGACAATGCTTGAACTGTATTTATTTTGTTTATGAGTAAAGTTCTTGGCAAGCAGTTACTGGGTTGCTGCCAAGCCTCTTATCGGAAGAATTGGTTGCCTGCCAGTTTATTTAACCCCCGGCTGTCTGTTTGTGTGTGTGTGTGAGACGGGGACAGAACAACCCCCTCCAAAAGATGTCTCCATGTCAGCAAGGCCCACCGAACTGCAAAAGCCTCCTTTTCCCATACGGCCTATTTGCGTTCGGTTTCATTCAACTTGCGGGAGGTATTGTTGTGACCCAGGCCCAAGTAGGTATTATCAGATGCAATCAGTTCGAAAACAAACAGAGTTTATTAGAACAGCTGAGAATTAACTCATTCTCAGCATAGTACAAACTAATTCAAAACAAATTCTTCATAACACAATTCTTCAGCCTTATCACCAACCTTGGTCTAATTAGGCAATCTGCCAAAGGCTTTTCTTGGCAAAAGTTCAGAAGTAGAAGACACCGACAAGAAATAAATGCAGTAAGACAAGAAAAAAACATCTATCAATGTTGTTTTCCAACAAAGAGCCCAAGAGCAGTTGCTGGTCAATTAAGCCTTATGGGAGGGGCCAATAATCTCTTGGCCTTTCTCCCGAGTCATCCCTTTTGCTTTAGCTGCTCTTGCCTTCTGGCACCTCTTCTCATAAGTGCACTAGGAACAGGCTCCTCCTGTTTCTCTGCCTCTCTGATGTCAGCCTCTGGAGGCTCCGAAGTCCGCACATCACTCCCAGATGGCCCTGGCCCCATCTCTGCCTCCAACACAGAGCCTTCATCCGGGCCTTTCCCAGCCTCCAGGACTGGCCCATGTTCTTCCTCAGCCTCCTCACTGTCCGACTCCGCTGCCAGCTCTGCAGGCTGCTGGCAGACCACAACAGGTATATGCACACGGTTGCAGCCTTCCTTCCTTGTTTGCTTGCAAGACAACCGCTGCCACCGCTACGTTGCTGGCGTCTGCCTGCACCACAAATAGCTTGGTGGAGTCTGGATGTTTTAATATTGGTTCTCGTGCAAACAACACCTTCAGATGCTCAAATGCTTGCTGACAAGCAAATGTCCACTGTACTGGTTGACCTGGATGCGGCTTTTGGACTAATTGTTTGGTCCTCAATAGATCTGTTAATGGAAGAGCCATGTGAGCAAAGGACAGGATGAACTGATGGTAAAAGTTCGCAAACCCCAAGAAGCTTTGTAGTTGTTTTCGTGTTCTTGGGGCTTTCCAGTCCAAAATGGCCTTTACTTTCACAGGGTCCATCTCTACACCCTTTGGAGAAATGTGGAATCCCAAATAGTCTAATTACGACTTATGGAACTTGCATTTCGATAACTTGATGTAGAGTTTGGTGGCTAATAGTTAGCTTAGGACCTGGCGTACTAAGACAATGTATTCTTCTACGGTTTTGGTGTAAATCAATATGTTATCCAGTTACACGAGCACACTATTGTAGAATAGAATAGAATAGAATAGAATAGAATAGAATAGAATAGAATAGAATAGAATAGAATAGAATAGAATAGAATAGAATAGAATAGAATAGAATAGAATAGAATAGAATAGAATAGGGGTGTGTGGCCTGATGCCAGCATAGTAACATCTCCAATCTCTCGCTCCGGCATAGTAAAGTGAAAGCGAGGAAGAACTTGAAATAGCACAGTAAAAGAAAAGCTGAGAAGACGTTTAAAAGTGAGCAGAGAGCATTCTGATTTTAAGAATTGGTTTGGATTGCGTCTCGGTTCTCGGAAACCCTGCAAACTCTCCAGGGTGCTTACCCGCCTGGAGGGGAGTGGGAGAAGGGGATTGAGATAAACGCTTAACCGGCAGTCTGAAGACATTAAAGAGGCGATAACGATAGTTTTAAGCCAAGGGGATCAGTCCTGCGGAGTTGCGGAGTTTGTAACACTTGAGGAGTAAGTAAAGTTTAGAATTACATCAAGCACTCCAATTGTGGTTGTTAAAACACTCAGAAAAAAAAAAAGGATGAAGACTTAAATGAGGAACTTTTGAAACTTTGTTCAGTAAATAAAATTCCTCTGACTGGAAAAAAGTAGAAATGAAAGATTAGGTGGAAGAAGGGAAGATAAATTGTTGAAATTTATTATTTATACAATGACTTGCAAGCAAAAATGGCGATAAAGTTAAAAGTGAAGGCGGATGATAGCATGTTGTAATAAGCTGATTGTGATTGGATACAGAAGGAAGTCATAGGAGAGAGTGGATTCTGTTTTTTAGTGGATGCTGCCATCGGATGGTTGAATAGAAGTAATACACGACTGGGGAATTAAAAATAAGATAAAAATTTCTTTTTTTGTAAAGATTGTGGTAAAAGTGGAAGTGACTTGGAATCTCAGATTATCTTTTTCCAATATTTTAAGCCGTCTCAGACTTTTTATATGAAACTGGAAAGCAGCACATGGTCCCTTGTTAGACCCTCTAAACAAATACAATTTGATTATTGACTATTGATTATTGATTATATGAGTATAAAATCTTCAGCCCAGATGGCAACTGATATGGCACAAATAGTATTGGCTTTTAATAAAATTACTGAAAGATTAAATACAATGGATGAAGGATTAAATAAAAGAATGGAGGAGGAAAAGAAAGAGCTGAACAATTGGAACAGATTAAAGCTCAAAATGTAGAAACATATAAAAAATTTATGGGTGAAATTAATGATAACTTTGCAAAATATGCAGCAGAGACAGCTATGATAAAAGATGACATTGATCAATTGCAAATGCATACTAAAAAAATGGGTGGAAAAATTGGGGATCTCGTTTATAAATATTGTCAACAAGATAAGAGATTATGCCTATTGGAGGAAGGAGTAAGGAAAGCCAATCTGGTCATACGAGGAATTTCTGAACAAACTGTGGATAATATACGAAAGAGAGTACTGGACTGGCTAAACTCAATTGGAATGGACAAAATGATGACGGTGGAGGATTTAATAAGTGTCTTCAGAATTGGAATGAGACGTAATAAAGGAAAGAAGAGAAACGTTCTGGTTAAGTTTGCAAGTATAAATGATAAATTGAAAGTGATGTCAAAAATTAGAGAGGATGGAGATAAAATTCTTCAAATAGAAGGGGACAAGATAGAGGTTTATCAGGCTATTTCTCGGGAGGAACGTATATGGAGGCACACTTTAAAGCCAATTACAAAATTATTGAGAAATAAAGGCATTAAATATAATTGGAGATTTCCACAACAATTAACATTTTTTTTATAACAGAAGAATGCATACAATTGATATTAAAATTAATCCTGTTGATTATTTGCATAAACTTGGGCTGATTGAGAAAGAAGATGATGTTATTAGTATGAAAGCTGAATTGCTTCAGATGGGTGGATATGGAATGAGGAAGGAATTAAATCCGGATAAGGAACAAGGAGCTGCAGCTGGAGAGGGCCCAGAACTTAAAGCTAAACCACAACGTAAAAGAAAACCAACAAAAGAGCGGTTGGATTTTCAAAAAAAAAAGTAGAGAAAATGGAGGAGAAAATGTTGGTGAAGAAAGTGAGATGGAAGATCAACTTGGTTCTGGGCCCGACTCAAGTGATGGATCTGAGTGCGGAAAAGAAGTGATAGAGTAATATTAATAGAGTAATAGAAAGAAAAGAAGCATAAGAACAATGCCTGGAGCTAGAGATGGCTGGATTGACAGACACATTCCCTCTCCCCCATTCTTGGAAGACAAGGCGGCTGGAATTGAATGAAAGTGATGGGGGAAGAAGAAAAATTGTTTTTTTTTTTTAATTTGTTATTGGTGGTGGGTTGGGGAAAGATTCACAGTAGGGAGGAGGAGGAAGAAATGGAAAATATTGAATATAATGATGGGTGTGATTAAAATTATGTCATGGAATGTTAAAGGCACTGGGAATCAAATTAAAAGAAAACGTTTAGAATTAAAAATGGGAAGGGAGTCACCTGATATAATCTTTTTGCAAGAGACTCATCAAAAGTCCGAGGATTCAAATAAGTTGTATATAAAAGGAATACAGTTCTATGAGAAAGCATTTGGAACCTCGAAATTGAGAGGGATCGCAACTTTAATTTCAAGTAGGGTTCAATTTGAAAAATTAAAAAGTGTAGTGGACTCCGAAGGTAGATATTTGATAATTGTTGGCAATATTAATGAAGAAACTGTAACATTGGTTAATATTTATGCACCTAATGAAAAACAAAATGAATTCCTGATGAGAATATCAAAAATACTGCGGAAAGAAAGTAAGGGCAGATTGATTGTGGTGGGTGACTTCAATCTTATTCGAAGTAAATATGATACTACTAATGTAACCCGGTATGGTGATAATGTTCAAATGAGTATATTAGATAATTGGATGATAGAAAACGGAATATTTGATACATGGCGAGAAATTAAAGGTCAAGAAAGGGTTTATACTTTCCATTCTAATCAATCCATATTCAAGGATTGATTATATTATGGTGTCAAGAGATTTACTTAATAGAGTTGGAAAAGTTGATGTTGGGATATTTAAAGAATCAGATCATGCAAATGTAATTATGGAGTTGAATGTATACACTGAGAAAAAAGAAAATAATTGGAGGTATGATGCTAAATTGTATAAAAATGAAGAAGATAAAAAAAGAATGATTGAAATTTGGGAGGAAAATTGGAAATGGAATGATAATGATGAAATGAATTATAATGTGGTATGGGATACAATGAAGGCGATTTTTCGGGGTGAAAGTATAAAATTGTCATATAAAAAATATAAAGATTATAAAAAAATGGAAATGGAAGGGAAAAGAATACAAGAATTAGAAATCGAATTTTCAAGAACTAAAAATAAAAAAATTGGGGAAGAATTGAGACAATTAAAAGATAAGCAGGTAATTGAAGATATTGAAGTTGTTAAAAAGAATTTAATGTATTTGAAAAGAGAATTTTTTGAATTTGGTAATAAGAATTCTAAATTATTGGCAAGGATGGCTAAAGATAAGAAATGTAGAAGAGAAATTGGAATATTAATAGATGAAAAAGGTAAAAGATGTAATAAGAAAAAAGATAAATGTGAGATTGTTAGAAATTTTTTTCAAAAACTTTACTCTAAAAAGGAAATAGATAGTAAGAAATTGAAGGACTTTTTGAAAAAAATATGAACATAGAAAAATAGAAATGGAACATAAGGAAAAAGTGGAGGGAAGTATAACCCAGCAAGAAATTATGGAAACGATCCAAAAATTAAAATTGGGGAAGGCACCAGGCGAGGATGGGTTGCTGGCAGAATTTTATAAGGAATTTAAAGACATAATAGTGCCAAAATTAGAAAAATTGTATAACAAAATTTTGCATGGTGTGGATATTCCAGCGTCTTGGAATAGATCACTGATTTCTTTGATTTAGGAAAAGATTTAGAATTGGTAGAATTGTATAGACCTATTTCCCTAATAAATCAGGATGCAAAAATATTTACAGCTATTTTAGCGAATAGATTAAATAGCTTTATAGACAAATATATAAATGGTAATCAAGTAGGTTTTGTGAAAGGTAGATATATGTCAGACATAGTTAGGAGAGTTTTGAATATTATAAATATTGCAGAGTATAATAAGGATAGAATAGGAATATTAGCGTTGGATATATTTAAAGCATTTGATTCAATTCAATGGGAAACGATTATAGAATTGATTAAGGCTTATGGATTTGGAGATAAATTTACTCAAGTTATTTCAAAATTATATCAAAAGGGGGTTGCTAGAGTAAAAGTGAATGGGATCTTAACAAAAGAGATAATTTTGGAAGCGGGTACAAGACAAGGGTGTCCTCTATCTCCAGTATTGTTTTTACTAGCTATGGAGATCTTAGCAGTAAAAATAGAAGAAGACGAAGATATTATTTATTTATTTATTTATTTATTTTTCATATTTGTATACCGCCCTACTCCCGAAGGACTCAGGGCGGTGAACAGCCATAATAAATACAAATACATATAGAAGTTAAAAACTATTAAGAAACAGATTAAGTAATTTAGGATCAAAGATTAAAAAACATCCAAATTTATCTAAAGAGGTTTAAAACCCAATTTAAAAGACAGTTTAAAAGCCAATTAAAAAGGGAGAGTTAGGCCAGACCAGCTTGTTGGAATAGAAATGTTTTCAGGGCTCGGCGGAAAATGCGTAAGTCTTGGATGTTTCGTAACTCCGGGGGAAGCCCGTTCCAGATGGTAGGTGCCCCCACAGAAAAGGCTCTCCCCCTGGGGGCTGTCAGTCGACATTGTTTGGCCGACGGCACCCTGAGGAGTCCCTCTCTATGGGAGCGAACTGGTCGGTGAGAGGCTATTGGTGGCAGGAGGCGGTCTCGTAAGTACCCTGGTCCTGAGCCATGGAGCGCTCTAAAGATAGTAACCAAAACCTTGAAGCGCACCCGGAAGACCACTGGGAGCCAGTGCAGCTCGCGCAGGAGGGGGGTTACATGAGAGCGCCACATTGCTCCCATTACCACCCGCGTGGCCGCATTCTGGACCAGTTGGAGCCTTCGGGTGCTTCTCAAGGGGAGCCCCATGTAGAGAGCATTACAATAATCCAGGCGTGAGGTGACAAGGGCGTGAGTGACCGTGCGTAACGAGTCCCGATCCAGAAAGGGATGCAACTGGCGAATCAGGCGAACCTGATAAAAAGTCCTCCTGGCTACGGCCGTCATATGCTCTTCAAAAGACAGCCGTGAGTCCAGGAGGATGCCCAAGTTGCGAACCCCATCTGTGGGGGCCAACGACTCGCCCCCAATAGTCAGAGATGGCGCCAACTGACTATATCGGGACGACGGAAACCACAGCCACTCGGTCTTGGATGGGTTGAGTCTGAGTTTGTTCCTCCCCATCCAGATCCGTATGGCCTCCAGGCACCGGGACATCACCTCGAGGGCATCATTGGGGTGGTCTGGGGTGGAGATGTACAGCTGGGTGTCATCAGCGTACTGATGGTACTTCACCCCAAAACCACGGATGATCTCACCCAGCGGCTTCACATAAATGTTGAATAGAAGGGGCGAGAGGACCGATCCTTGTGGCACCCCACATATAAGGGGCCTCGGGGTCGACCTCTGCCCCCCTGTCAACACAGACTGCGACCGGTCAGAGAGAAAGGAGGAGAACCACTGTAGAACAGTGCCCCCCACCCCCAACCCTTCCAACCGGTGCAGCATGATATCATGATCGATGGTATCAAAAGCCGCTGAGAGGTCTAATAGGACAAGGACTGAGGAGCAACCCCTGTCTCGAGCCCTCCAGAGATCATCAACCAATGCGACCAATGCTGTCTCTGTGCTGTACCCGGGCCTGAATCCCGACTGGAACGGATCTAGATAATTCGATTCATCCAGGTACTGAGGCAGTTGTCGTGCAACCACACTCTCAACAACCTTTGCAACAAAGCGAAGGTTGGAGACAGGACGATAATTTGCTAATACAGCTGGATCCAGGGAGGGCTTCTTGAGGAGGGGTCTCACCACCGCCTCTTTCAAGACGGTGGGAAAGACACCCTCACTCAAAGAAGCATTTATAATCTCCTGGAGCCAGCCTCGTGTCACCTCCCGGGAGGCCAGTACCAACCAGGATGGACACGGGTCCAATAAACATGTGGTCGCCTTTAGTCTGTTCAGTATCCTGTCCACGCTTTCAGGAGTCACAGGATCAAACTCTTCCCAAATAATATTCTCAGGACCTGCCCCTGTCATCTCCTCTGGATCAATCCAGTCAGAGTCTAGCTGTTCACGAATCTGAGCAATTTTGTCATACAGATATTGTACAAAATCCTCAGCTCTACCCTCCAAGGGGTCTTCCCGCATCTCTTGATGGAGCAGAGAGCGGGTCACCCTAAACAGGGCAGCTGGGCAATTATCTGATGACGCAATAAGAGTAGAAAAGTAGTTACTCTTCTCTACTCTTATCGCCACTAGGTAATTCTTAATATGAGATCTTACCAGTGTTCGGTCGGATTCAGAACGACTAGCCCTCCAACTGCTCTCTAGGCGTCTTTTCCGGCGCTTCATCTCCCTCAGCTCCTCAGTATACCAAGGAGCCAGGTGAGACCGGCGCCGGGTCAGAGGCCGCAAAGGCACGACTCGGTCTAAAGCATCAGCCGCCGCCCTATCCCAGGCGGCCACTAAGTCCTCAGCCGAGTCGTGTGCTAGAACCTCAGGAAATGGCCCAAGCTCCATCTGGAATCTCTCAGGATCCATCAGGCACCTGGGGCGGAACCACCTGGTCGGTTCCGCCTCCCTGCGGCAGGGTGTGGCGGTTCGAAGGTCCAGGCGAAGGAGGGAGTGATCTGACCATGACAAGGGTTCAATCACTATATCCCCTATCTCGAGATCACTCAACCACTGTCCAGAGACAAAAACAAGGTCCAGTGTGTGTCCCCCCATGTGAGTAGAGCCATAAATTAACTGGGTCAGGTCCATAGCAGTCATGGAAGCCATGAACTCCCGAGCCACCTCAGATGTCTCGCCAACTGATGACAGGTTAAAATCCCCCATGACCATAAGCCTGGGGGTGTCAACAGCCACCGCGGCTATAACATCAAGCAGCTCAGGCAGGGCTGCTGCCACATGGCAGGGAGCCAGGTACGTGACTAGCAAGCCCAACTGCACCCTATGACCCCACTTCACAAGAAGGGACTCACATCCAGCCGTCTGAGGAACAGTGGCCTCCCTTGGTCCAAGACCCTCGTTAATAACAACCGCCACCCCTCCGCCCCTCCCCTGAGACCTTGGCTGATGGAAAGCACGGAAACCTGGTGGGCACATATCAACAAGGGGGGCTCCCCCTTCCTGGCCCAACCAGGTCTCCGTAATACCCGCCAGATCCGCACCCCCCTCCTGAATAAGATCACAAATGAGGGGGGCTTTATTTACCACGGACCTGGCATTGCACAGCATCAGCCGAAGGCCTGGGGCCCGAGGTTCCCTACAACCTGGGGAACGAGAAGAGCTTTGAGGGTCGGAGCGCGCCACCGCTTATTATTGGATATAAAGGTGTTAAAATTAATTTGTATGCCGAAGACACCCTGATTGTAATGAAAAATCCAGAAAAAGATATTGAAAAGATGCATTTAGAGGAATTTGAAGAGTTTACTGGATTATCTATAAACTGGGCTAAATCAGAAATGTTATTAAACTGGGATATAAAAAAAGGAAAAGAGAAATTTAAAAATCAATTTGGAATAAAAGTTAAAGAAAATATAAGATACTTAAGAATAATATTATCAACAAAGATGAATGAAATGAAAAAGTTGAATTATGACAGACTGATAAGAGAAATTGATGAGAAAATCGGGAAGTATAAGAAATTAAATTTTGTTTTTTAATAGCCTCTGTCAATTCCATCATTGTTATATTCCGTTCTAACATCATCTCAACATCTTTTGGGATCTGAGGTAAGTTCGCCTTATGTAAATATTGTTTAATATTTTCCTCTTCTATCTTTTCCTTTTCATATAATTTTTTGTAATAGTCTTGTACAATGTTCTTCTTTTCCTCATTTCCAAATCTAATCTGTCCTTGATCATCTGTTAGCTGAGTTATTTTCCTTGAGCTTCTTTCTTTTTTCAATTTATACGCTAGCCATCTGCCTGGTTTATTAGCATCTTCAAAATATTTCTGTTTAGCATTCCTGATTTTTTGTGCTAACCCTTCTTTCTCTAATAATCCCATTTTATGTTTAATCGTATCCATTTTCATTTTAATGTCTTTTTTGTGGGAACTTCTGCAGTTCTTTTTCTAATGTCTTATAATCATCCTCTAAAGTTTTATGTGCTTGTCTTTTCTTAATATTTCTTTTCCTTATATAGTCTATAATCAGGCCTCTGGCATAGGCTTTCATGGTGTCCCATCGATTCTGCAGTGATGTATCCTCTTTTCTATTTTCTATTTTCTTTAAAAAAAAAAGCTAATTCTTTCTCCATCTTCTGTAGGAAATCCTTTTCTTTTAAAATTGTAGTGTTTAAAGTCCATTTGGACCTTCTCCTTTGTCCTTTCCAACTCATCATCATTGGATTATGATCTGCCCAGGTATTAACCTATATGGCTATTTCTTCTATATTCGAGGTCAAGTCCATTGTCAATCATATCATATCTATTCTAGACCATGATAAATGTCTATTGGAGTAAAAAGTATATTGTCTATTTTCTGCATTTCTTTCTCTCCATATATCTTTTAAGTTTATTTCCTCTATCATCTTAAAAAAAGATTTCGGCAAAGTTTACCTACTTTGTTTTGTTGTCTTTTGTGTATAATAGTCCATTTTCTCATCTATTATTCCATTGAAGTCTCCCATCATACAGATGTTTTCATAGTCCAGCTCTATTAATTTCAAATGTAATTTTCTATAAAAGCCTTCTTGATTGTCACTAGGAGCATATATCGCTGTTAACAATATTTTCCTGTTATTGTCTGTTATTTCCACCATCAGAATTCGTCCTTCTCCATCTTCATAATTTTTTTCCGCTAATATTGTATCTTTAATGTACAAAACCACTCCTCTTTTCTTACATTGTGGCAGTGAAGCAAATAATTTCCCTAGTTTGGGCTGTACCAAAAGTGGTTCATGCTGCTTTTTAATATGCACTTCTTGTAAACAAATTATGTCCATTTTCAATTTCTCCAATTTGTGAAATATCTTTCTTCTTTTAGTTGCTATATTAAGTCCATTTATATTTATTGTGATTAATTTTTTCTTCTCCATGTTTATATTTTTTGTATTGGTTTTGTTGATCTATTAGGTCTCAATTCACGTTGTTCTTTGTATTCTATGGCACCTCCTACTGCGCCTTCTAATGCGCTCTCCTCCTTTCCCATCATCAGGAGATCCTCTTCTTCTAGTTGGAGCAGTGACTCTTCCCTTCTTGGTACATCTTTTTCTCTTATATATTCCACAAGAAATGCTTTAGCTTTGTCAATTGAATCTATTTTAAATCTTTGTGTTTGCCATGTAAACACCAATCCTTCTGGTATCAGCCATCTGTAGTTCACTCCTTTCTGGAGCAGTATTTTTGTCAAAAATTGATACTCTCTTCTCAGCTCTCTTATTCTTCTCAGTATTTGCTTCAGCACCGTAATTTCCTTGCTCTTGTATTGTAAAGCCTTCTCTTTTGCTATCTGCAATATTTGTGTTTTGATTGATTTTTTGGTAAATCTTATGTGGACTTCTCTTGGTAGTTTATTTCTCATTGCATATCTAGTATATACTCGGTATATTTCATCAACGCCATCAAACATTTTTTCTTTAGAAATTTCTAGAGCTCCTGCAAGAATTTCTATCATTTTTTCCGCCAAATTTTCTCCTTTTTCTTCCTCCACATTTTGAAATCTTAAGTAAAATTCTGATTTATCCATCTCCCATCCTAAGCCGCTTCTATCACGTTCAACTTCTTCTAATCTATAATCCATATCTCTGATTTTTTTATCTCTTTGTTCCTCTTTTTCTTCAATTTTTTCAAGTCTGTCTTCATATTTCTTCATCATCTGTTGTATATTCTCCACTTTTTCATCTGTTTTCTCTATTTTAGATTTTATGTCTTGTATTCCTTGCAAAATCATCTGCATTGTTGCATCTTTTTCTTTCTCATGTTCTTTCTCTTTTTCCTGCTGAATCATCATCTGTATTGATCGTTGTCCTCCCGCTGGTGATGAAGAAGGGGTCGATCCGGCAGAACTAATAACTGCTGCTTTTTTGCTCATTTCTATAAATAATCCAATTCGACACGGTAGGGTAATATATCTTCAGGTTCTTCTCAACCCTAATCCATTTTGTAGATGGCAGGAGATTACAAGAGGTTAAAAAGAAAAAGAGAAAACAGAAAAAAGCCAAAAAAGGGAAAAAAGGAAAATGCAGCAAAGCAACAACAACAACAACAAAAACCCTAAAAAAAAAAACCCCAACACTCTTCAGGCTCTTGTGTGCCCTAATCCAATCATCTGAGATAGCCAAAAACAAATTCAAGTAAAAATCTCCAATCAACAAGTGAGAAAGAAAAAAAAAGAAAAGAGACCAAAGGAGAAAACGGGAAAATTTCTTCAGACTCTTGTATGTCTTAATCCAATTGTGTAAAATAGCCAAAAACCCATTCAAATAACAATCTCCGATCAGTAAATTAAAAAAATAAAAGAGAAGAAAGAAAGAAAAAGGAATTTCTTCAGGCTCTTATGTGCCTTAATCCAATTAAGTAAACATTTATTGTGAAGGAATAAAGGAATAAAAAAAGGGAGAAAAAATATATGTATATATCTGTTCCAATATTTTAAAATGTTTTAAAAAATAAAATTATTAGTGAAGTGGAAGAATGGAGCTAGAGAGAGAAAGAATTTCCATTTTATATAAAAGTCCACAACTGTGTAACATTCAAAATTCCTTTCTTGTGCACACTTAGTCTAAAAGCTCTCTTTTCCAGAGCTGCTGTTATTTTCTTCTTTCCAGTTTTAATTGCCTTTCAACAATTGACAAATTTTGTAATGGTGATAAAAGGGCTAGGATAGTTAAAAAATTATGGTATCAAAATCAAAAGGAAGGAGGTCTTGGGATACCTAAATTGATTAATTATTATAGATCCTTTCAAGTGAGGACTGTAGTTAAAATAATTGTTGGTCGAAACGAATTATGGGGAAAATTGGAGTTGGTAGAAATTGAAAAATGGGGAAGAATATATTTTATGGAGAATATACCGGAAAAAATTAAAGTTAGAAATGATTTGTTAAATAGTTTGTTGAAAACTTGGAGTACATTTGACAGAAAATTGATTCCAGACAGATTACAATTGGGGAATTTGGAAGATGGGGATTTTCCCATAAATTTAAATAGGGAGAGGAAACAGGTGTTAAAAGAGGAAAATCTAGAAGGAATAAAAGAATGGATAAACGTGGTAAGAGATGATTTTTAAAAAGAGGAAATATATGAAAAGTGGAAGTTGAATTGGTGGGAGAAGATACAGGTTAATAATTGGAATAAGAAATATAAGGGCAGAACGAGGGTAGAAAGATTAAAAACGGAATTTGAAGAAATAGTATCCAAATTAGGAATAGAAGAAATTGGAATTAAGGGATTGGTTAGTAAGGTATATAAAATTATTAATTTGGATAGTAACTTACAAATGGTGATGAAAGATAATTGGGTAAAAGATTTAGAAACAGATATTACAGAACAGGAATGGATTTTGAATTGGAATAGTAGAATAATGAGGACCTTATCAATAAGAATAAAGGAGCATAGTTATAAAGTTATCTGGAAATGGTACCTGTTCCCAATAAGATTATATAAAATGAATAAAAGTGCTAGCAAGGTATGTTGGAGATGTAAAGTGGAGAATGGGACATACGAACACATGTGGTATGGATGTCGTAAAGTGAAGAATTTTTGGTTACGAATAGAAGAAGAATCTAGTAAAATAATTAAAAAGAAGGTAAAGTTGGGAGTAGATACCATCCTCATACTAAAGTTGAATGATAAGGTGTTAACAATTGATGAAAGAGAGCTTGTAAGGATATTGGTCATTATGGGACGAATTGTGATTGCAGGATACTGGAAATTGAATATTGAATACAAAATAAATGAATGGTCCAGAGAAGTTTGGAAAATTGCTCTTAATGATAAGTTAACGTGTGATATAAAATTCAAAAAAGGACTATTGAAAGAAAATATATTTTGGAGGATATGGCAACCATTTGTGGACTACGCAATCGGAAATTTGGAAGAAATAATGCCAGTGCCAATGCAAAGAGAATTTTGGAAGACCTGAAGATGAAGAAAAAATTCCTCCGCTTCTCCCTATTTTGTATTATACACTGGGTGTCGTTTTGTGTTTTGTGTTTTGTTCTTAAATCAAAAACTTAATAAAAAGAAAAAGAAAAGAAAAGAATAGAATAGAATAGAATAGAATAGAATAGAATAGAATAGAATAGAATAGAATAGAATTTTTTATTGGCCAAGTGTGATTGGACACACAAGGAATTTGTCTTGGTGCATATGTTCTCAGTGTATATAAAAGAAAAGATACATTCATCAAGAATCATTAGGTATAACACTTAATGATAGATAGGGTACAAATAAGCAATCAGGAAACCATATCAATATAAATCGTTAGAATACAAGCAACAAAGTTACAGTCATACAGTCATAAGTGGAAGGAGATGGATGGTGGGAACGATGAGAAGATTAATAATAGTGCAGACTTAGTAAATAGTTTGACAGTGTTGAGGGAATTATTTGTTTAGCAGAGTGATGGCATTCAGGAAAAAACTGTTCTTGGGTCTAGTTGTTCTGGTGTGCAGTGCTCTATAGCATCACTTTGAGGGTAGGACTTGAAACAGTTATGTCCAGGATGTGAGGGGTCTGTAAATATTTTCATAGCCCTCTTTTTGATTCATGCAGTATACAGGTCCTCAATGGAAGGCAGGTTGGTAGCAATCATTTTTTCTGCAGTTCTAATTATCCTCTGAAGTCTGTGTCTGTCTTGTTGGGTTGCAGAATCAAACCAGACAGTTATAGAGGTGCAGATGACAGACTTAATAATTCCTCTGTAGAACTGTATCAGCAGCTCCTTAGGCAGTTTGAGCTTTCTGAGTTGGCACAGAAAAAACATTCTTTGTTGTGCTTTTTTGATGTATAGAAGTTCCTGAAAGACTTCATTGATCAGTTGCATAAATACAGTGGGAGCTCCTTGTAGGCTGAATGGCATCACTCTGAATTGATAACTGCCCAGTGGGCAGTTGAATGCTGTCTTCCACTCATCGCCAGGCCTAATTCGGACCCTGTAATATGCCTCTTGGAGATCCAGCTTCGTGAATACCCTACCCTCCGCCAAGCGGGCCAGCATGTCTTTCATTAACTGAAGGGGATACAGATGCTCCACACATATAGCGTTGATTTCCCTAAAATCAACACAAAGGCACAGCCCTCTGTCGTCCTTTTCCTGGAAGAGAACCGGAGCAGCTACCTTAGACTGAGCTGGTTGTATAAAGCCCCATTTTAAGTTCTTTTCTATGTATGCTCTCATTTCTGTTAATTCCTGGAGGGGTCATTGAATACATTTTTGGCTTTGGTAGGGCTGCCCCTGGTAGGATTTTGATAGCGCAATCAGTGGCACAGTGGGGCAGTAAGTTGTCACACTCTTGTTTGCTACAGACCTCGCTTAGGTCTTCATACACCTCAGGGAGCCCGACTGGCTTCTTGGGGAGCTTATTCGCCAGTTGGGTGCTCCCTACCTCTTCGGGGTGTTGCTCATGTGGGGGTGGGTTAGGTCCAACCCCTATCCTCAAATGTCTACAACTCCCTCCACACCAGATCATTGGACCCCATTTATCGAACCAGGCTAGGCCCAGCACTATCTCTTCTGTTATCCTGGGGACTCCCACGAAACGGATAAGTTCCTGGTGGGGCCCTATCTCCAAGATTAACGGTTCCATGACATGGGTTGCTGGTTGACCTCTCAACAAGGATCCATCCATTTGTTCAAAATAGATGGGGTGTTTTAACTTGTGTATCCCAACCCCTACACTCTCTGCTGTGGCCGTGATCATTAGGCAACGGGTGCAGCCTGAATCTACTAGGGTTTTGCACTTGCACTGGCATCCCATTGTCAAAACCACTGAAATGACAAATGGTTTGGTAGCTTTGCTTACCATGGGGTCAGTTTCCCCCTTGTCATTGCTGCCACAGAGGTCTCCCATTCGATTGGGCTCATGCCATTTCCACTAGGGCTGGGCTGGTTTGGTTGTTGTGCTGCCCCCCTTGCTGGGGTTTGTCTTATACTCTTTCTAGCAATGCTCTGCCGGGGCCCTGGTGTTCCAGTTGATGCTTTAGGACCCGCCTCAGAGCATTCCAACGCATGATGGCCCAGTTTCCTGCATCGGAAGCAGATCATCGGGGTTCATGTGGTGCCAGGTTTCCTTGGTGAGGTTGTGGAAGGCATAACTGGCATTGGATCTGGGGCCCGTGATGTCGGGATGGGGAAAATTGGGTGGTCCGGTGATTTCGTGCAGACCAATCCACTCTTGCCCAATCATCCCTCTGGAATTCCACATTGATCCCAGTGGCAGCCTGGACCCAAGCCGCAAGACAGGATGGTTAAACATGTTTGTCATAGGGCACGGTTGAGTCCAGCTTTGAATTGCCTCTCACCTCTCACCTTTCCCAACAACCTGCAGAATTCCTTTATCTATTCAGCCACCGATCTATTCTGTTGCTTGGCTGCCAACAGTTCACCTTTGGCTTGTTGCAGTCGTGTGTCATCCTCAAATCACTCCTGCATGGCTGAGAGGAACAGGCCTATATCTCCTAGTTCCCCAGCATGGTCGCTATATAAGTCAGCGACCCAGTCGGCTGCTTCACCCTCCATAACAGCAGCCACCACCTTTACCATGGCCCACTGGGAGGTATATAGATGGCCGTACTTATCAAGATGGTCAATTACTTGTCCCAAAAAGAGGGCTACCCTATCTGGGCTGCCATCAAATGAGCCCCATATGGCTGGCAGGTCCCATCACTCCATAGGGCCCTTCCTGCCCTCCATGGTGCTCAAACTGGGATCTTGGGGGTGGAGCGGAGGTCTTGGTTGGCATGTGTTCTCCTGGCCTGTGAGGCTTCTCCTTATCATACCGTGGGCTTGGTCCTGCCTCCAGGAAGTGGGGCAAGCCCTCTGCTGGGATGTGGGCACCATACACCGGGTGAGGGTCCACACCTTTTCTCCATCCCCCCCCCAAAGTCTGTGGCCTTAAACCACACAGGACCAACACATCCAGAGTCTGACTTCCCAGTGCAGCAGAATAGCTCCACTCATCCTCTGAGATGCGTCTCTTGCACCACTGAGTGAAGTGGCCCCTGGATGGGCTGAGCATTGGTGGAGCAGGCGGAGGTGCCTCATAACCTGTGGATCCCAACCACCATTCCCCCACAACCTCTGCCCTTGGCAGCATGCCCTGGTCGGTCTCCACTGTCTCCTGATCCAAACGTGGGAGAAGCAGTGGTGCTGTGCATTCCTTGGGTTTAACATCTGGCCCCAAATGCTGAACAGGCAGGTCTTCTGGAGTAGCAAGCTTGGCTGACTCCACTGCCTCTGCTAAATAAATGGGCTCTAGGAGGGGGAGGGGACCCCATCTCCTCCCATTGTGAAGCACACTAAAGTTCACTGTGCTGCGCAAGGCACTGCAAGAGTGCCTCATGGCCTGCCCAAACCTCATATAAGAATCAGAGGGGGGAGAGAGATACACACACACACACACAGAGAGAGAGACACATACACAGAGAGAGATACAGAGGGGAGATATATAGAGAGAGGGGGGAGAGGTGGAGAGACACACACACAGAGAGAGAGATACAGATAGGGGGAGAGAGAGATAGACACAGAGATACAGAGGGGGGGAGAGAAACACACGTACAGAGATACAGAGAGGGGGGAGCTAGAGATGGGGAGAGAAAGACACATACACACAGAGATACAGAGGGGGGAGATAGGGGGAGAGAGAGACACAGAGAGAGATACAGAGAGGGGGCAGAGAGAAACACACAGAGAGAGATGGGAGGGAGAGTGGGGAGAGAGACACAGAGAGAGATACAGAGAGGGATAGGCAGGGAGAGAGAGACAGAGATACAAAGAGGGAGAGAGAGAGAGAGACACAGAGAGAGATACAGAGGGGGGAGAGAGGGAGAGAGACAGAGAGATACAGAGAGGGGGAGGTAGAGAGGGGGAGAGACAGACTCACAGATAGAGATACAGGGGTGGAGACAGGGGGAGAGAGAGACACAGAGAGGGGGGAGAGAGAGAAGAGAGAGAGAGATACACCCAGAGAACAGGGAGCCGGCAATAAATAAATACCTGGGCAATGCCGGGTTATCAGCTAGTTTCTAATAAGATACCAGTTCTGCCTCTTCCCAAATCATTTGTGGTTTGATTCTTTACCATATGGATGAACATATGGAGTGATGATATATCCTCCGAACATGAGTCAGTTTAGAGAAAGAAGAATGCTTAAGCCTAACTGCAACAATCAGTGGCAGTCAAAAAATAATAAAAAAAATAATGTCTTTTCTTGAGGATTTTAAATTCTTTTATTTTGAATACAGCTTTCCCAACTGGTTTCATAGTATATATGTTATATCTCTTCCATAATTTAATTGTCAACAACCTTGTTGACCTTGGATTATGGAATTTAGTCCTGTGTATCCAAAGGGCAGGACATATAGTAATGAAAAATATTTCAGATGATGAATCATCCCATTATTATCTAAGAGAGGGGTGTCAAACTCCTCTGAATCTGGCCCACAAGGTGGTTAGATCTGGCTCACAGAGCTGCCCTGGAAGCAGGGAAGGACTGGTCCACAGTGCCTCAGCCTGGCCCAGGCCAACTGGGTGCTGATTTACAATCTGCTGGCAGCCATCCGGGCTGGAACACGACCAGTCTTAGATCTGTGGAGCTGCCCTAGAGCTCGTGAGAGGCTGCCCCCTTGGCTTGTGCACAGGGAGCGGGACCAAACTGGCATGGCAGCACCACAGGTCAGATCTAAGGCTGGGCGCAGGAAACAACACCATCCATGTCCTAGGTTTGCTGCTCATTTGCAAGCACCGACCTTATTGTTTGAGGGCAGGAATGAGAATTGGCCTGCAAGCCCACCCGGATACAGTGAGGGACTGGCCGCCCCTGCCGGATGCCCCCCCTGAAGAGGGCATCCCGCCAGCTGAGGGGCTCCGAAACATGCACAGTGCAGGTGGGTCTGGGGCGCTGTGACTGCCAGGCTGGCCCTAAGCAGAGGTAGAGGCATAGGGGAGGAGGCACTTTATCCAGCCTGTTGGAAGTGCTGGGTGGCCACCCACCCACATGCTCCATCCCACAGTATGTCTGTCAGCACACAGATATAAGGCCCAGGCCGACAAATGCCAGTCTCTCCAACCACCTTTCCGAGTAGGAGATAAGGTGTATTTGTCAACCAAGTACCTAAGATTGAGGTTACCTAGCAAGAAGTTTGGACCCAAATTCATAGGCCCCTTCCCTATCATGAAAGTGATTAACACAGTGACTGTCCAACTTAGCCTCCCTCACCTATTAGGGAAAGTACACCCAGTTTTCCATAGTAGCTTATTGAAACCAGCAAGAGAATCTAATTTAAGGCCCTTGCCAGCTGCTCCCCCCCTCCTTTGGTAGTGCAAAGGGAGACTCATTATGAAGTGAAGAAGATCCTTGACTCTAGACTCTACAGGGGTCGCTTACAATATTTGGTACACTGGAAAGGGTACCCATTATCTGAAGCTACTTGGGTGAAGAGTTGGGATGTGAATGCTGATACTCTGGTGAAGCAATTTCATGATAAATTTCCTGAGAAACCAAAAGGTCCACCTGGGAGGGGAGAGGGGGTTAAGGGGTCCTGTACAAGATGTTAACCCCTTCTTTTGTGTTTTGTCTGTTTTATTTTTCAGGATGCATTTTTTTCTGCAGGGGGGGATGCCTGTCAGCATTGGAAGCCATATTAGGCTGGAAGCTTCTATGCTGCCACCTTCTCATGTGTGGGAAAGTAGTGGGGGGGGATTTAGTAGAGGGGTTGTTTGTAGACATAATAGCATTCTTCTGTCAGTCAAGGTCAGGGTGATCCGGCATCTGGAGAAGGAGTGGTTGGAGTGCTGAGCCAAGATGGGATGGGCATTGATTGAAGCATGTGATCAACTGAGGAGTGAGGGAATGGTTTTGGGGGTTTTGAGTTATTGAGGGAAAACCCGGACCTTTCAGATTCGGTTTTTCCCAGATATGCCAGTTTACCTATTCTAGTAAAGAGAACTTTGGAAAATGCTTGCTTCCATGTCTTTACTCAGAGTTGGGGCCTAGCCAGTCAACGCCACGCTACAGCCCCTATGCGCTCGGCTTCCTCCCTCAAACCACTGAGTTCTCATCTATGAGCATTTTTTTTTTGAAATTTTTTTATTATTTTTTAAAAAACATAAACATAAAATACATCTTTTAAGAACGGAGCATTGATCCGGTCAAGAATAGGTACAATCGCTTTCTCTTCTTTATCGAGCTCTTTCCCAAATCTCCACCATTACATCTTTCAAAATAAAAACCAAAACAATTTTCCCCCCACAATTATAATATCTTAATCTAAACATTTACCACTCTATTATATCACCACAAATCTTAATTTCCAGATAACACAACTCAATATTTAATTACAATTATTTACCCTAAATTCTATCTAGATGCCCGTCCTATGACCCATTACATTAAATCTTTAAATCCTAATCTCATTTAACTAACACCTATATTTCTTAAGCTTATCACACATTATACTCTTTATTATACACAGAATCATTTCATTATTACAATCTTATCATCTTCATTTTGTTATTCATATCAACATAGTCACCTTTATTTTGATGCTAATCCCAACATAATCATTTTACTATTACTATCAATTCCAACTTAAATCATATTTATTTTAACTATCCTTTAATCATTTTCTTTTGGCTGTTTTCCAGCATATTCAGTTATTATTTGGCTGTTTCCCAGCATATTTATACTATTTGGCTGTTTATTTATACTATTTGGCTGTTTCCCAGCATATTCAACTGTATACACATCTCCATCTCTATACGTTAGTTCTGTATATTTAATCTTATTATCATTCTCAGCTTTGTTTACAATTTAACATTGAGGCTTAATTCTTACATCAAACATATCCACTTATAAATCAATAAAATTTCTTGGATTCTTCTCATATTCATATACATTCTATCAATACTATCCATCTTTACTTAATTTTTCTATTTTAATCACATTATTTTATTTTCCATCCTTATATATCTCTAAACACCTCCTTTTATAATTAATATTCATCTAAACAATGCAGTTTCATTTTTTACTCAAACTATTTTTATATTCTTTCCAGCCATGTATATTTTAATTCTTCATTTCCTTGTCTATTAATTTATAATCCATTTTGAATTCAATGTTCCCAAAATTAATTCTTCATATATCATTTTAATTCTTTTTGTTACTTCTATTCCCTGCAAAGTACATCAGCTTTCCTTCTTTTGTTCCTGCGCCATTTGACTTCTTTTGTTCCTGCGCCAATTAGTATCAATTATAAAAGTTTTGTTGTATTTCCTCTTTCTTTCCACCAAAAAAACTGTCTGTAGACAAAGAAGAAACCTCCACCACCAACCTCTCACAGCTATTATCAGTAATTTCACAATGCTCCAAAACAAACGGCAAGTTAGTGTTTCTTTTTAAAGCGGAAGGTGTTACTCCGCAATCCACAATTTCCCTTAGTCATGCCAGTCTCCATTTTGTTGTGATTATATAACAGTCCAATTTAACTCTCTTCTTCTTTTGAGTTTATTAAGTATTAAGTCCCTTTTTCTTTTTCTTTTCCAAGTCCAATTCTAATTTAAAAAGTTCTTTCCAGGCTTTTTAACATGCCTCAATGTTTAGTTGTTCCAATTAAATACCAAAGTAATTTTCCTTGAGGGTCTTTTCCTTCTAAAGTCACTTTTCAAAATCTTCTATGCCCCTCAAATCCACAGCCGCTGTTTTAAGGCTAGGGGTCTTACAAATAACAATTATTGCTCAAGTGTTGTTTCCAGCCTAGGTTGGTGTCACTCACCCGGCTTCAAAGGGCTTCATTCTTTTTTACTTTCCTCCTGCACATCTCTTAATTTCGTTTGTCCCAGCTTCGTGGCAGCTGCCATGGCTGCCGCCCCCCCCCCCAGATTCACAGAGAGTTCCCTCCAACCTCTGAGGAATTTGCCTGTTCCTCTTGGTCGTCCGAGGTGCCTCTCTTCCTACCCCATCCCTGCAGGACGATTCTGGTCCAAAGACCCATCGGCGGCGGTTTGGCAGTTGGGTTTTTTGTGGGACTCCATAGAGCCCGCTATTTCCCCGGCTGTCTCGCCACGATATCAAACCGGAAGTCTCATCTATGAGCATTTTTGAATCAATCAAAATGCAGATGTCCTTTGAAAAATCATACTTTGAATTTTGCCGTGTAGTGTGCCTCTGGGAAGAATAATGTCTG
This sequence comes from Pituophis catenifer annectens, assembly GCF_029215685.1. Taxonomy (NCBI): domain Eukaryota; kingdom Metazoa; phylum Chordata; class Lepidosauria; order Squamata; family Colubridae; genus Pituophis; species Pituophis catenifer. Next base: position 33,692,127 of record NW_027256887.1, read on the forward strand.
TTAGAAAGGAGGCTGCACAAAACACTGCATATGCGATGTCACATTCTGTGTGTGTGTGTGCGTGCGTGCGTGCGTGTGTGTGTAAGAAATTGCCAAACTCCTTTACTGTCCTGGGGCTTTTTAAAGGTTTTTCAGCACAACCTTGCAGGTTGCAGTGAGGGAGAAAGGCTGGCTTGTGAAAGGGAGAACTAGGAGCTATAAAGGCTTGTAGTTCATGGCAATCTGATATTCTAGAGACCAATGCTATTCCAGCCTTGAACAGATCACATGTGTCAGGGCATTTATTAATCCCATGTTTGGCTCTGGGACTAATTACCCTGGTTTAGAGGAGATGTATCGTGGCTTATTCCAAGTTGCAATAATCTGAAAAGAAACACGAGGAAAAGGTTTCTAATAAAACTCATTTATTTGTTATCAAGAAAATAAAACACCTCACTAACTAAGAAAAGTTAAATTGTTACATTTTGGCAAGTGAGATCTCCTGCCGGTCCAAGACGGACCTCTCTGGCAGGAGAACAAAGGAAAGAGTGTGTGAAGCAAGTGAAGGAATGTGGGTGGATGGACATGCGTAGTAGCTTCTGATAACAATTCTTGGCAAGGTACGGAGAGTCAGATAGTCCAGAAATAATGAGCTCAGCTGGTAAATAAAATAACGCAGTGACATTCCCCTTCTTTGCCAGTTGAGCGAATATCAGTACATCATCAAATAAGGCACATCTTCTCACGCAGATACTCGTGTTGAGCTGCTGGAAGTGGTTTGTTGAGCATATCAGCAATTTGATCATGTGTAGATACATACTGCATTTTGACAAAACCTTTTTTCACTAAATGTTTTATGTTTTGATAACGGATGTCAATGTGTCTGGACCTAGAACCTGTGAAATGAGATTCAGAAATATAAACCACCGATTCATTGTCTTCCATCACGGTGATCGGTCGGATCGGGTGTGTCCAGATATCTGTGACTAAAGCATCAAACCAAGTTAGGGAATTACATGCATCTGAAACACAAGCATATTCAGCTTCAGTAGATGAACAAGAAACAAAATTCTGTTTACGTACTTGCCAATAAACAGGACATCCATTTAAGAACATCATATAACCTGAAGTACTTTTGCGTGATTTCTTATCACTTGCCCAATCAGAATCTGCATAACAACATAATTCTGCATAATCAGTATGTGTTGGTTCTAACAATAACTTCAAATGTTTAGTGTATTTTAGGTATCTCAGTAATTTCTTAATGCATGTCCAATGAAACTGTTTTGCCTTACCTACGTGTCGAGATAAGAGATTAACACTAAGTGCAATGTCGGGTCTGGTCCAACTACTAATGTACAATAATGACCCAATGACTGAACGGTAAAGTGTTTGATCTTCGAACTCAGGACTTGCTTCTTGTGTCAAGTTGTGAAAATCTGTTTGCATGGGTGTCTTTGTTGTGTTAGCATCCTTCATGTTGCAATGATGCAAAACTTGTTCAATTTTATCTTCTTGTGAAAGACTAAACCCCTTCTGTGTTTTTTTAATCTGAACACCTAAATAAGTGCTAATATGACCTAATGATTTCAATGTGAAGTATCTCTGTAAAGCTTTGGCAAAAATCTCACTCATTTGCTTATTTGGACCAATATAAACAATATCATCAACATAAACAAGAACTATCTCATATGCATTGTTAGATCTTTTTGTGAACACGCACTCATCAGTTTCGGACTTAATAAAGCCCATTGAATTTAGTTTGTCAGTAAGACATAAATACCACATTAAACCAGATTGTTTCAGACCATAGAGACTTTTATTTAGGAACCAGGTATCCCCTTCTTGCTGTCGGAATCCTGGAGGACTTTTCACGTAGATCTCTTCATCTAGGTCTGCATGTAGATAAGCCGTGTCAACATCAAACTGGAAAACTTCTAAACCAAGGATAGTTGCAGTTGCTAAAGCAATTTTTACACTCTCAGTTCTGACTGTCGGTGAGTAAGTATTTGTGTAGTCCTCAGGATAACGTTGAGCGAAACCCTGAGCTACAAGTCTGGCTTTGTACAATGACTCACCATTTGGTTTCTTTTTGATTCTGTAGACCCATTGAGTGCCAATGACCTTTTTGTTTGCTGGAGGTTTTGCAGGTGTAAATACTTTAAGTTTCTTTAGACTGTCCATTTCAACCTGCATTGCATCATACCATTTGTCTTGCTCTGAATCAGGGAGCTGCTTGATTTGCGTGAAATTATCAGGTGGAAGTGTGACATTGCAAATCAAAGGCAAGGGTGCTTTTGTCAGTTGCCAAGAATATCGTTGTGGAGGGATCCCTTTTGTGGCCCTCTTGGAACGTCTCGGAACAACTGTCCAGTCTTCTTCTGCTTCGTCCTCGTCCTCACTTTCGTCGCTAGCGTCAGCATCCGTGGCTTGCGAAGACGGAACATCGGGTTGAGAAGAATCAGTGGAATCTTGATCATCAATCTGCGTAGCATCAGCGGTATCATCTCTGGGAAAATAAACTCCAGGATCATTGGAATGAATCCTGGACCAGTCAATATCTTCCTCAAAATTAGCAGATTGGGAAATCACAATTGCATGTTTAGAGTCAATAAATCTGCTCCATTTTGAGTTATCATCAATACCCATAAATCTCAGTCTTTTTGCTGCTGGACATCCTTTTCTTCTTTGAGCTAAGGGAATGTTCACCATAGCGTATGAACCAAAAATATGAATGTTTTTAAGATCGGGCTTGTAGCCATACAACATGAAGAAAGGAGTCTGATTTGTTACACTGCTCCAAGTACGGTTGATAATGTAATTTGCATACTTGATAGCTTCACCCCAGTATATCTTACCAAGGTTGGCGTCTTCTAGGAGACAACGCATCATGGTTTGCAGTACTCCTTGTCTTCGTTCTGCGACTCCATTATGAGCCGGAGTGTAAGGGGCCGAAGTCTGATGAATAATTCCATTCTTCCATTCCATCCAGTCCTGGAAACGCTGAGACATGAACTCGGCACCACGATCACTCTGGATTCTGGCGATGCGAACTTGGTGTTGGGTAGAAACAAGGGTTGCAAAGTCTTTAAAGATCTGAAAGGTCTCTGATTTTTCTTTCATAGGATATACATATCCATATCTAGAGTAATTATCAACAATTGTTAGAAAATATTTTCTACCACCAAATGATGGTGGGAATGGACCAACTATGTCAATGTGAACCAAATCAAAAATGCGTGTTGACAGGCGTGTAGCGCGTTTGGGAATGGCTGCTGCTTTGGATTTGGCCTTCTTGCATACAGCACAATCCAAAAACACCTTACACCCCTTTAGATCCAAACCTTTTGCGAACTCCGGCATCTTCCTAAGAACACGGAAACTGGCATGCCCCAATCTTCTATGCCATTTATGGATACACCTGGAATGCAAAGGTTTACCAGTTAGTGAATTCTCAACATTAACAGTTTTATGAGGAACCTCAGGCTTGCTCTGAGCAACCTGTTTACCAATTCTCTTTTTGTTGGCTTTAGGAGCCTTAGGAATAGCAACAGGATCTCTCTCTGGAGCATCTCTCTCTGGGCCTGTGCGTTCCCTTTTTGGAGTTTGTATACTTGCCTGTGTTTTTGTTTTAGGCTTTGGCTTTAAGTAATAAACACCACCAATTAATATGGTTTCAGCAACAATATCTCCATCTTTAACTATGTAACTTGCTTTTTCAAGGTGGTGAACCTGGAATTTTAATGTTCTAGACAAGTGACACTGACTAAGCAAATTACTGGTTGCTGTTGGTATGTAATAAACATCAGGAATGAATGCATCAAGCTCTTCAACATAAACAGTTCCTTTTCCTTTGACCTGACAAGGATGATTTGAAAAAGAATAAAGTTCACGTAGTTCAGGTTCAGGCTCGTGCATTTCTGTGAAAAGTTCCTTTCTGTAGGTAACATGCAATGCTGCACCACTGTCCAAAGTCCACAGGAGTCGTCTGTCGTACTCTGGTTGAGGTTGTGGATCATTGGTTAAAGCCAATGTGGCGAGTGGAGTTTGTGGATCACGCCAGGGACCACGACGACCTTGTCTATCATCTCTGCCTCTGCCTCTGGAATCTGTTCCTCTGGGCTGGTATGTGACGGGAGCTGGAACTCGTTGGGGACAATCCCGGGTGGCATGTCCCACACAATTGCAGGTGTAGCATCTTGGCATCCTTGGAGTGTAGGTCCTTCCTCGGAAGGGGCGCTTAGCTGGAGCTCTTGATGTGGGTGGTCCTCTCAAGTGTGTAGTAGCTAGCATGAATGCCTCTTCTTCAATTAAAAGTCTACAAACATTATCCACTGTGCGTTGAGCAATTGGGACTTGGTTAATTTTTGTAACAGCATCTTTCCATTCATAATTCAAAGAGTTAATAATGATGCTGATCATTTGAATATCTTCAATGTTATGACCTCTTTCTCTCAATTCTGTTCTCAGACCTTTCAGTTTGGTCAAATGTCCTCCAATTTGTTCACCAGGTTTCAATCTCGAACCGTGGAGTTCAGACATGAGTAAACATGAAGATTCAATTGAGATAGGCCTGTAGCAATTTTCCAATTCAGCCCAAATTTGTCGGGCTGTTGTATTTGGTGGAAAAGTGACCTGCAGTTCAGTATCCATGGACATCAATAATGTTGTGCGAACCCTTATCTCTAAATCTCTTATTGCAAAGTCCCATGGTTGTGCAGGTGGGTTAAATACCATACAGTGCGTGCCTTCTCTAAGAAGCAATAGTGTAATCTCACTGACCCAGGCTTTGTAATTGTGTCCTGACATTTTTAGTTTTGACTCACCAGTTAGTGGAGAGACAGAAAATGCCTGGTGAGGAGCCTGCACTTGGTATGCTGGCTGTGCTGGCAGAAATGCCTGTGGTATTTGCTGTGCCTGTTGTGGACCTAAAAATGGTCTTGGTTGTGCCATTGGAGGTGGGCCAGGAGGTGGCCCTATTTGCACTTGTGGCTGTGGCACATATGCAGGCATTTGTAGCTGCTGTGGCTGATGCACTGGAATCTGCTGTATTCCAGTTGCCATTTGTGCTTGAGCTGCAATATTGGCATGACCTGCTGGAGATGCAGTCATTTGCCTTTGCTGTGTTCCATCTGCGGTCAAACCATCCGTACCAGGAGCTTTGGCTGTTTTTAACTGTTTAATTGCTACTATTATCTCCTCCTCTGTTATAGGATAATTCATTCTTTCCTTTTGTTGATCAGTAATTTTTGTAACTCTTTTATCATTTAAGTATTTTTCTATAAGTCCATTCTGCACCTCCTCTTTGGCATATAGTTTGGTATAATAGTCCACAAAAGCTTCTTTAATTAATTTTTGTTGAAAAATTTATTTCCCTCCAATATCAATACTATCTATAGTCCGTATACTTTGTTTTTTCCTCAATGTGTAAGCCAACCATCTGCCCGGTTTATTAGCGTTACAAAATGTATTATGCTTCGCATATTGTAAGTTTGTTGCAACTTGTTCCGCCATAAGCATTTGAAATTGGTCTTTCAAAAGTTTTATAGCACTACTTATTCTTTCATCTGTTGGATTTTTAATAAGTAACTGTTCTTTATTCTTTATTTCTATTTCCAATTCAGATCTTTTCTTTTGTCGAAACAGTCTATGTTTAGAGTTCATGTAGATAAGTACCCCTCTCATATAAGCTTTACTTGCATCCCAAACAATTTCAATTGGGGTACCTTTATTCGAGTTTATTTCAAAAAATTCTTTCAAGTGCTTTTTAAGTTCTATTGTATTTTTTTCATATCTAAACAAGTTCTCATTTAATCTCCAAGAACGTCTCTCAACCTTATCCATCTCAATTTCTATCCATACTGGGCTATGGTCAGTCAAAATTCTTGGAAAAATCTTTGTTCTTTTTGTCTTGACAAGTAAATCATCTGACAGCAAGATAAAGTCAATCCTAGAGAAGGATCTGTGTCTATCAGAAAAGAAAGTGTAGTCCAGTTCTTTGGGATTATGTATTCTCCAAACATCTTTTAGTTCCATATCTTCTTTCATGTCAAAAAAAGTCTGTGGTAGTCTGATTCTAGACTTTGCCAAACTCTTTTTATCTAATTTAGAATCAATTACTCCATTCCAGTCTCCCATAATTAAAATAGATCTGTAATCCCATTGCAATATTTTAGTATGTAACATCTTATAAAAATGGTCCTGTTGTTGATTGGGAGCATAAATTCCAATCAGAAGAATTTGGCCATTTGCTGTAAGCAATTCAATTGCTACAAACCTACCATCTTCATCTGCTTCTATAACTTTAGCTGTTAACTTTTTATTTACATAAATAACCACACCGTTCTTTTTTTGCGAGGTTGAAGATATAAAATGTGTTCCTAGTTTGGAGTTTATCAGATATTTTTGATCTTGAGTTGTGATGTGCGTTTCTTGTAAACAAATTATATCATTATTAAATTGTTTCAAATATGTAAATAATTTCTTCCTTTTCTGTGCTGAATTCAACCCATTAACATTCCAAGATAAACACTTAAAGGCCATCAGCCTCTTTCTGGAGCACAGAGCAAAATACTTGAAGGTCATCCGAAAGCTTCGATCTCGCTCCTCCCATAGCTCCAATCTCTTGTGCAGTACTCTTAACTACCTCCTTGTCTTGTCTTTCCTGTTGTTGTTGTTGCTTTTGTTTAAGTAACTTAGATTGAGCTCTAGTTATACGTTGATCCTTAACTTCAATCATCCGAACCGAGTCCAAAATTGGAGAAGATTCCAGCAAGGGCTCATCCAGAAAACCTCCTTCTGCACCTTGCACTTCTTCTAATTCCTGCTTGGACTGTTCTTGCAATTCTCGTTGAGGTTGCTTCTCTTCACTCTCTTTAATCTCCAGAACTGTAGATGTACGTGGAGATGGTGTTCTTTCCTTAAGAATAGTAGTATAAAAGTGTTGTGCCTTCTCCACGGTATTCAAACGGCATCTTTCTCCCTTGTATCTAAAAATTACTCCAGCTGGTGCGTCCCACCGGAAGGGTATCTGTAAATTTTGCAATTCCTTAACAAGAAAGCCAAATTCTTTTCTAGCTTTCAACATTTTAGGAGGCAATTCTTTATAAATTCCAATTCGTGAGCCCCCCACTTGTACAGAAGTGTAAAAGGATTTTTGCAGGATATCATTTCTTATTTCTCTATCTGTAAAATATATGACCACATCTCTGGGCAATTGTCTTTGTCTGGCCACCCAAGAATTCACTCTGTATATTTTATCTATTTTATGAAAAACCACATCAGGATTAACTTGTAGAATCTTAGCCAAGGCCTCAGAACAGACTTGTCTCAAATCCTGTCTTTCCTCCTCTCGAATTCCCCGAAGCCGTATAGCGAACTCCATTGCCCTGAATTGTATCATAACAATCTCGTCTTCAACTCTCTGCATTTTATTGTCAACATCAGCAATTTTATAATCATTATCTTTCATCTTAACATTAACTTCTAATTTAAGTTCTTCAACTTTAAAGTCAACTTTCCCAATAAATTCTGCCAGGCCAGATGCCACTTCTGATATTTTTTTGGTCACCTTGTTTTGATTCTGTTTCACCATATCTTTAACTTCATTAATTTCCTGCATAAATTCCTGGTGTGATTTTTGAAGTTTGTCATCTATCTCCTGTTGAGATTTTTGAAATTTATCATCCAAAGTTTTAGAAATAAATTCTTTTAAATCTCCCACATCAAATTCTTTTTTCTGAGTCTGTAACTGTTGAGCAGGGGGAAGCTGCGTTTCATGTTTGTGTGTGGGGGATCCCCCCCCCTGTTGCCTTCCCTTCCTGCTTCTTTGAAGCCATCCTGCCACGTAGGCTAGTTTTTCTGAAGAGGGAAATTCCTTTTCCTTTCCCTCTTTCACAGAAACTTCTAAAAAAGTCCCCCAGATTTAATCAAATGAAACTGAAGTGAAACAAAGTCAAATTTTAGAAAAAGAAATTTTTTCTTTAGATAGAGCAACTTTGTAGCAGCTTTATAACTTTGTAGCAAAGCAGGAAGGCTTCACAAATCCACTTTCACTAGCTCGTTAACTCAAATGCTGGGCGCCATATTTTTTCAAATCACTTTCACTCACTCGCTTTCTCTTTTGAATTAAAAAGTCAACAAAGCACTAATACTTGCAATTTTCAAGTTTCTGGATTCAAGTTGATATTTCCGCTGTTTGTTAAGGTTAGTTCCTTTCGCTTTAAAAGTTTGCTGCTGCCGGCTTGTTCTGCTAATTAGCAGAAACCTCAATGCTGAAACCTCTATTGATGCTGCCATCTACTAGTGAATGGAATATACTACACCCCTACAAATCTAGGAAAATTTTGACAGAAGAGATAAGTAACATCTTTTTGAAGGATTGTGGTGATACTAACAGTCCTATAATTAATTACTTTACTAGACTTTTAAGTGGCTTTTGTTGTGTGAAAACTGTCTGGACTATTTAAATGGAATTGATTAAAAAACATGAGATGTAAAGAGATATGATTGTTGAACTCTTTGATGAGCAAAACTGGAACTGAATATATTGTTTGTGGCCCTGACTAAAAGTGGACTTATTAAACTAAAACAAGATGCCTTTTCAGGGGGAAATGAGTGAGATTTCAAGAGAAAAGGTGTGGATGTTTCAAACCATCAGGGATACCATGATAAAGAACCAAAGAGAGATAAAAGACTTAATCCAAGGCATAAGTGGCAAAATAGAAAATATGATACAACTGGCTATGAATGAAGATCAAAGAGTCCAGGAAAGAGAGGAGGCAGTGGAAAGAATGGAGGAAAAGATAGAACAGACAAACCACCAAATAAAACAAGAGGATAAGAAAAACTTTTTGACTTCCGGTGGCTCCGCGAACGCCAAACGGACGCTCCAGCCCCGCGATCTGTATAGCCGCTAGAACAGCAAAAACCAGCTGTCTAGCGGCTAAAAAATCTCCCCCTGGGAAAAAGGGGGAGAGAAGAGCAGAAGGATCTGGGTAGAGCTCCCCTAGACCCCCAGGTTTTTTTTCTTTTTAAGCCTGGGGTTTGCAGGGTGAGAGCTCCCTGAAAGCCCTTCGTTAGCTCCGGATCCGGGATGAGTCTGCCTTTTGCAGACTGAGGCATAGCGACCACACCAGCAATGCAATTTTAAGTTTTACAAGACATCATGACTTTGGATGCTGGCAGAGCAAAATCAGGAGAATGACAAAAAGCAAGTATTGAGCTTTAACTCTGTTTAAAAAAAGGGGAAAATGGCGTTTGAGGGCGTGAAAACAAAACTTATCAGTGAAAGTGCTTTAACGTTTGCAACATTGTTACCGGATTACACATTAAGAAAAAGATTTAAAATGGAAGCGGAAAGCAAAAGACTATGGAATTGATTTCAACTAATTTACATTTTTAAATTGTGTGAATAATCGGACTTTGAAAAAAAGAAAATGGCTGATACCTTTGAAAGTGCTGAATGACTATTATTACACACACCAGCAAATACACAAATAAGAGTTATAATACATGAAATTTTTGAGTCACAAAGCACTGCTTTACTGGAAAGTCTTAAAGAGTTTTTTGATGAAAGGTCTCAGGAAGAGGAAACTGTTTTGACTCAAAACATGGAGACAAAGGAGAATATAGTATCATTTCAAGGCTTGTTAGACAGTAGTGAGCTGTTGGAAGAAGATGGGGCAGAAATCCAGTTTAATGTGACTTTGGATAAAAAGGATGCTTTTCAGACAAAGAAGGGAAAGCAAAGAAATCTGGAAGAGTTTAATCAGAAGGACTTGAGAGAGATTTATGGGGGTTTCAAATTAAATGAAATAACTTTAAGAAGACAAAAACTTTCAAAGAGACATCAACCTCAAAGCCAAATTTTAAAATTCTCAAAAATAAAAGCAGGAGGAGGAGCAATGCTGAAGAAGAAAGAATTATCGAAGAAAAAGGACTGGAAAAAATACAGAAAGAAGGGAAGAACTGAAGATTAATCTTTTTTGGGGAGGATTTTGGCAATAGGTTGAGAAGCTTAATTAAATTTGTATTTTTAAAGTTTATTCTAAGATAATAATATAAAGGAAGTGTGTTATTACAATTGGTTTTGGACATAAAAATGATAGCTTTTTAAGAGTTATCGAGGTAAAAATGATAGCTTTTTAAGAGTTATCGAGGTATTAAAATGGCTAATTAAAAATTTGAGGGATACCTTTCTGAAGGGCTTGAAATTTATATTTTGAGAAATGACTTAATGTCTTATTGATGTATTAAGAGATTTTTAAAATGTTTAACATAAGATTATAGTATTTTAAGAAGGTATATGAGATAAAATGTTTAAAGTTTTTAAATGTTTAATTTTATGAAGGATTAAAGAGGATAAATCTCTAATTTAGAACTTTATTAGGGAGCAATGTTGATTGAGGAAGAAGGACTGGAAAAAATATAGAAATGGTTAATTAAAAATTTAAGGAATAGTTTCCTGAAGGTTTTAAAATTTATATTTTGAGAAATGAACTAAGAAGGTCTTATTGATGCATTAAGAGGTTTTTAAAATGTTTAATATAAGATTATACTATTTTAAAAGTATAGGTGATAAAATGTTTAAAGTTTTAAAATGTTTAATTTAGAATTTTTAATGCTGAATAGTTAGAAATTGATAATTGGTTTATGAAGGAATAAAGAGGATAAATGTTTAATTTAGAATCTTATTAGGGAGCAATGTTGAAAAAGAAAGGTGTTTGAGGGATGAAAATGAAACTTATCAGTGTTTGTTAATGCTTGTAATATTGTTAAAGCTATTGGATTACATACCAAGAAAAAGGCTTTTATATTCAGGAAGAAAGAATTTAACCCAATTGATTTTGAGAATTTACAAAAGGGAGGTTGATGAATTTGCAAAAGAGGAGTTAAAGAGTGTGAGGGAGTTTTAAACTTTGTAGTAGGTTAGTATATTTTAGCTTTTGCTTGTTAAATGTTATACCCTGTTTTTGCTCTGGGAAGTTGGGGGTGGGTGGGGAGGGGGGAGGGTTGGGTTGGGATAAAATTGTTGAATAGATAAAGGTACAAATATAAAAGTAAATGTGGGGAAAATGTTACAATAAATGAAATGATAATATCAAGATATGATAAATATTGGAGGAGTGAGAGGAAAAAATATGTATTCAGATGATACACTGATTGATTGATTATATATTGTATGTACGTTTGTTTATAAAATAAAAACTTTTCAATAAAAAAAGAAAAACTTTTTGAGAGGAAAAAATGGAATTGGAATTGGATAATCTGGAAGATGTTTTTGAAAGGGAGATAGGAGTATGGGGGGATACTCTGGAGATATTGCAGCTAGGAGGATAGAAATAGGAGAAATATTTAGATGGAATAATGAAGATACAGATGTTGATCCAAGAGAGGAGTATGGGAGGAAAGCCAAAAACCGAATAAGAATTTAAGTATTAAAACGGGCAAGGCATGATGGATAGAATAGAGCTATTTTTTTCCTTTCCTTTTTTGTTCTTTTTTCTAATATAACGATGGCCTAATTAAAAACTAGAAATAGAGGTAGAACTAAGAATATACACCCTTATATGAAGGACTATGTATTAACATAAATATTTTTTTTCACATTAGGATTAGTAAGAGTGACCTGACTAGAAGCCAGAATAGAGGTAGAAATAAGAATTAAGGGGAATATTAGTATTTATAATTTCTATATAAATTGAAAATAAGTAATAATTAGATGGAAAGTTCAGAGGTTGAAAGATGGTATTACTATGTATGTTCAAGAAGGTCATTTACATTAGAATGGAACATTGAAATATTGAATAACTACTTTAAAATAATCAAGTACATTAATATTAGGATTATATAAGTTTGATTAATGTAATAATTGACTGTTGTTATTTGTATTAATATGAACTATACCCAGAGACCACACTGTTCATGTATTGATGTTGATATATGTTTAAAAATAAAAATCCAATAAACCTTGGAAAAAAACATTTGAGCATGCAAGATGGGACAGGAAAGGAGAAAGGGAAAGACGAAAGACAAAAATAAGAAAAGATGGGAAGAGAGCAAGGAAGAAAAAATAAGAAAAGAGGGAAAGGAAGAAGAAATTAGAATGAAGAGGGAAGGAAAATGAAGAGGAAGGAAGGAGGGAGGGAGGGAGGGAGGGAGGGAGGGAGTGAAGGAGATTATAATGAGAGTGAGGGAGGGTCTCAGGGAAGTCCTGCCTTAGCACTTGGCCACCACAGGTGCCCCCCCATGAATCCCATGTCATGTCCACCATGGCCACGCCCACCTCATTCACACCATGATCACACCCCTGCCATGCCCCATGTGACCCCCCCAAACACAACCCTGTTGCAGCCCTCAATGAAATCAAGTTTGATACCCCTGATCTAAGATATGCTAAAGTGGTATAAAATGCAATTGGATTAGATTTAGATATTTATGTCTTCTTTACTGTTCCAACATTCATAATGCTATGCTCCTATAGTAAAGGGAATTTTAAAATACTTGCTGACCAACCTGACCAAATGACCATTGTTCTATTCATCAGCAAAGAATATTCACCATTTTGGAACTGAGCCTTGATAGTACAGTGGTTTAGTGCACCCTGTCATTAACACAGCTGCCTGCAATTTCTGCTGGTTCAAATCTCTCCAAGGCTCAAGGTTGACTCAGCCTTCCATCCTTTCTAAGGTAGGTGAAATGAGGACCCAGTTTGTGGGGGCAATAAGCTGACTTTGTATAAAATATACAAAAGAATGAAGGCTATTGCTTAACGCATTGTAAGCCGCCCTGAGTCTCCGGAGAAGGGCGGCATATAAATCAAATTAAAAAAAAAAACTGATGGAGTTCTCCCTAGCATTTGTTTTCCAGCCTATCTATTCATCTACTGTAAACAAAATTCAAATTCTCTGAAAGCTAGCCAGATACTCAGAGGGGCCAAAGAAAGAAGTACAACTTTAAAACATTCTGAATGATCATTAGAGGAGGACTATTTCCCAGGATGGAAGAAACAATATGGAGTGTATGGTGTTTGAATGTTGCTAGGAATGGGATGGATTCCTAAAACAACCCCTAGATTTTATGTGGCATTAAAAAAAGAAAGAGGAGAAAAAATACCGAAAACAGTTGATTTTAGCCAAAAGGCTATCGAACCAGGGGTGAAATGCTCCCGGTTTGAACTGGATCACCCAATCTGGTAGTGATGGAGGCAGGTGGTTCAGAGAACCGGTAGCAAAAAATCCCCCCCCCATGCCCAGCTGAGCTGCACAATCATCAGAGGCTTTTTTTTACTTTTAAAAGCATTTTCGGACTTCCTGCGGTGACGTCAAGCAGTATGGGCGAGGGAGAATTTGACAGCTCCCGTAAACCCAGCTAATCCTTGTATAGGACCCCCAAAAGGGCAGTTCCAGACCCGGAGAGTCTGGAACATTAAAGGGGAAGGTTTCAAGCTTCGGACGAGGCGCTAGTGTCCTGGAGTGTGAAGCCGGACCCCTTAAATCTAGCAGGGAAAAATCTGCCTTCCTAGGCAGATTGAAAGCAATGGCGGCCACCTTTGAGAGGAAGTAAAGAGCGATTCCAGCTACAGCTACAGTGATCAAAGGGGGAGAAAGGAAGAAGAGAGAATTAGTGGGATGGCAGAAAAACAAAGGTGGTGTTGAAAAGAGAGTTGCAGAGAATATTTAAAGAGGCGACTACAGAGAAAGGTGCTCAGCGGGAGACGATCGAAAGAAGTTAACAACGTAGCGGTTAACAAAGTAGTAGTAAGTTAACAAAGAAGATACAAAGTAGCTACCCTGGACTTTCTGGATTGATACAGAAGAGACGGTGGAGAAAAGAGAGAACAATTGTAAAACGGTGACTTTGCTTTAATGGATACTCTTGGTGGGTGATTTTGGAATGAGCTATCTGATTTGGTTTTGGAAGGGAGATCTTGGACAGAGCCAGAGAAGTAAGTAAAACAACTCGATACTGTGGATTTATAAATAACAAGAACGACAACAAAGTTTGAGACTGTGTAGGACTGGAAATAAAGAAGAATTGGATGGGGTGAGAAGAGTGGAGGAAAAAAAATCTGAACTGGACAATCTGATGCAATAAGGAACAGAAGAAGCGGAGGAAGGCGTCTTGGGGGAAAAAAAACTGGCTTTGAATTTGATTTAACTAATCCTAAGTAACTATTAAGTAATTACTATTAAGAGACTCACACAGGAGAGAAACCTGGCGGAGAACGGCTGTAAGGAGCTCTCCCAAAAGCAAATTAGGTTTTTCTTTTTAACGTTTTAAAGTATTTTTATATTTTTAACTCACTTTTAATCTATTTTTAATCTATACTGGACTCTTACAAAGCACATATAGTGTGGCTACTGTTTGTTTTAGACATATTTTAACAACACTACAACCTGCATTCCTGGCCTAGGCTACTCCTGTGACTCCTCCTTGCAAGGCCTGAAATTCGGATTACCGGACTTGTTGACAAACCTCACTGGAGGCACCTAACTTCGGAGGGGATTTTGAGCTGTTTGTTTTTGGAACGAGTACAGTAAGGAACTGGCTGCAGACTCTCCCGGTAGGCCTGCCTTTAATGAAACCTTATCAGCTTTTTAGTCTCCTTCCCCCACATATTTCCCTGTGAAATAATTTAAACAATTTAAACATTTCTGAAAATAGATGATAGCAAAGAAGTAGGAGTAAAAGACAACCCGTTGTTTGGAAAGGAGATTGGTTTTTACCTCTGGGGTGCCTCGGCTGAGACCATCATTGAGGCCTACCTTGACTACGATTGCCGAGGGAGGATAAATTATTGCGATATTTAATTTCGCTGGGAGATACTGGATCAACTATCTACCAGAATGGGAAAGAAAAGTAAGAGGCAGAGAGCTTGCTCTCTCTCCCCAAAATCTATGACAGAACTTAATTACTCCAAGCCTCTTAAACAGCTTAAATTGGATGACTTTGTGGAGAGGTGCAATCCAGAACCCCAATCTGAACTTCGAACTTTGTCTCTGTCGACTGTATCATTGGGAGAGGGAGATACAGAAAGGAGCTTTCTTCCCGGATTTCAGATTCAAACTCACCTGCTAGAATGGGTGATTTTTCAAGCTCTATCCCCTCTCCTACTTCTAGCTGCTTAAAAGAAGTTCCGACATATTCAGACCTCAGAGAGATGGTCTGTACTCAGAGTATGTTAACTGCACACACAGTAGATTCAATATATGACTTACTGACATCGATCAAAAGAGACATCGAGAGGATCTTCCAATTCTTAAATGGCCCTCACTCTGCAGCTAAGGAGGGTGAGATTGCACACCGTCCTGACGCGCGGAGAGAGTGGGAGGGTGTAAGACCTCAACCCAAACAACAAAGCATTGCAAGTACTGATGCTAACCCTCATCAAGGAAGAAGATTGTTAAAAAAACAAATCGCTTTAAGGATAAGGAAAATCCCATGCAATAGAGGACGATGGACTTCAAAGGAAAGGATAACCGTCTCACTTGCACAGCTATTGAAATCTGATCCTTTATTAATAGATCTACTCAGATATGAAAAACTTCCCCAGCATAGCAATTGTGTTCGACTAATACTGCATTTTGACAGCAATACTATACCGAACGCTGTAATGAAAAGAAAAGGATTCCTGCTCAGATTTGAAGTCATTCCTACAAGAGTCTTCTCGAGTGGGCCTATTAAACCGCTTTTACAAGGACTTAACCAAACATCAAAAATGGTACCTAGGAACCACTCTGCTACCTCCAGGGTCTTTCCTCCAGAATCCGGAGAAACTATGGAGGCAGGCCAGATCAGGGAGGTCCCACATATGAAGGCAAGCACCGACAAACCAGAGGATGTTATAATCAGCGAATTTGTCTCCTTGTCTCCAAAGGAGCAAAGGTCGATGTTAATTGAATTTGATTTATTAAGATCTTCGCTAGCAGAAGCCTGTAGTTCAACAAGAAGGCTATCCAAGTCGGAAGAATGGGGAAAGCATGTGCAGACAAGGCCTAAAGTCGTTAAGTCCATCCAGTGGGATAGAAGGGAAGGCAAAAGTCTTTTCAAAGAAACAAAGACCACGAACGTAGCGGCAGAAGCTCACCCTCCCCCAACAGTGCAACTGCCCTCACCTGTTTCATCTTCCTTAAGAACGGAGGAGGTACTTCCGCAACAAACAGAGGCCACTTTTGACTCCTTTGGCACTCCAGAGAAGGCGATGGTAGTAATTCCAGATCCCTCCACCAGAAGGGTGGAGGAAGAGACACAAGGAGTAGTGCCTCGGGGTGACTGACTAGACAACAAATGGCCAACAACTAGGGTATCTTATATCCCTAGCCTTTCCCTCCTGTCCTGGAATATAGCGGGCTGGAAAGGCATTGCAAACCGGATGGATTTTATAAAATTGATTTCAACACATCATCTCATCCTCCTTCAAGAAACCTGGCTGACTACTAATGATCCACAGATCAGCTTACCGGGTTTTGCCTCATGGCATAAACCGGCAGGCAAAGTCAATTTAAGAGGGAGGGCAATTGGGGGCTTAACCACGTTGGTCAAAAGGGATACGGGATGGAAGGGTGAAGAAATTTCTTTAGATCCTCAATTCCAATATATTCTGCCTATTAGATGTAGGTTCAGGGGGATGGACTTAATCTTAATTAATGTATATATCGCTCCATTTTCATTCCACCTTCTAGGAAGGGATTTGTGGGATGAATTAGATTCAGTATTAGCTACCTTAAAGGGACGCTTTCCCCAAGCAAAAATTATATTAGCTGGAGATACTAATGCAAGACTAGGTCCCTCAATGAAGAGCTATGCTAACCGAGGCCTGGTACCAACTGGTTACTTTTATAATGAGTTCACTTGGTCCTCAATGGACAAGAGGACCAATAAATATGCCCAGAGGTTAATTTCCCTGCTGTTTATGAATGATATGCAAGTACTTAGTGGCTCAAGTGATGGGTATATATATCCCTATACTTTCTCGTCCAACAAAACCTCAACCTCTATCGATTATATCTGCACTTCCTCTAGTTTAGTACACCATTTTTCAGAAGTAAGAGCTATATTTAGAGAGGAAAGTGACCACTTTCCCATCACAGCTCTGGTTTCACTCTCTTCAGAAGTTAGGCCTCATTCAAGAGAGGAAATTGACACCTTAGCAAACGCCTGGATTTATAACTATAAAAGGTTATATTGGCACAGACTTGATGTCAAATCTGTCACCACTTATTTGGGCTCAGACGAAGGAGCCTTGATAGTACAGTGGTTTAATGCACCCTGTTATTAACACAGCTGCCTGCAATTTCTGCTGGTTCGAATCTCTCCAAGGCTCAAGGTTGATTCAGCCTTCCATCCTTTCTAAGGTAGGTGAAATGAGGACCCAGTTTGTGGGGGCAATAAGCTGACTTTGTATAAAATATACAAAAGAATGAAGGCTATTGCTTAACGCATTGTAAGCCGCCCTGAGTCTCCGGAGAAGGGCGGCATTTAAATCAAATTAAAAAAAAAATTAGAGTCAGATATGCAGCAAATGGGGCCTCAACAAACAGCATACTGACAACTAGAGGAGTGAGGCAGGGCTGCCTGCTGGGCCCTACTCTTTTTAACCTTTATATAAATGATATCCCAGTGCAGCTGGATGATCTTCTGATGCACAGCCCCCAAATAGGCTCTAGATTTATTAACGTATTAATGTATGCCGATGACTTAGTGTTGTTTTCTAGAACCCAAATAGGAATGTGGAGACTTCTTGACAAGCTCACACGTTACTGTACTGCAAACCACTTGACTATAAATGTAGCTAAATCAAAAGTTTTAGTCTTTGGCAATAAGAATAAAAAGCACAATTGGCAGATTAATGACACAAAAATTGAGCAAGTTACCCAATATACTTATCTTGGAATTGTTTTTTCCAGTGCAGGAGGTTGGACTCTGCACCATCAATACCTTTCTCAAAAGGTCAGAGCAGGAGCAAGCCTTGTATCCAAATTAAGTAAACGAATCCAACCAACCTCCATTTTACCTCTTCGTAAAGTCTTTCAGGCTAAACTTGTTCTGATCATGCTCTATGGTGCTGAAATTTGGGGTCTTACAGAGGCCCCCATATTAGAGAGAACTCAAAATAATTTGTTAAGGAGGATGCTTGGGGTAAACAATTCCACTTCAGCTGCAGCCGTCAGAGCTGAATTGGGACATTTCTCACTGTACACCTATACAATCACTAGGGCGGTAGCCTACTGGCTAAAAATGACCCAGATGGATGCCAGCAGACTCCCTAAAATATGTCTAGAGGAACAGCAGATTTCAAATCCTCAAAGGTATTCCTGGCTAACCCAGCTGTCAGAAATATTGAACCAATATGGCATAGGGTTCCCATTGTGTGACACACTGAACCAAGTTAAACAACGGATTAAAGATATACATGGGCAAATGGACATGGCAACCCTTTCAACTAATCATTCCCTTAAACTGCTGACAGCAGTTAAAACAACTTTCACTCTGGAAAAGTATTTACATTTAGAAATGCAATCAGTGGAGAGACAGTTATTTGTTAAGTTTAGATTCGAACTTCTATTTATTTATTTATTTATTTATTTGTTTAAATTTCTATACCGCCCTTCTCCAAATAGGACTCAGGGCGGTGCACAGCCTAAGTAAAAACAAAGCATACAAAATTTAAAAAACAGTATTAAAATAATTAGATATTCTGGCCGTAAATTAAAACAACCCAATTTAAAACCAATTTAAAACCAATTCTAGATACCAACGTTAGATTCGGCCATTATCGGAAAATCCCGTATGACAAAAGAATATGCATATGTGGGGTAAACGTCGTGGAGGACACGGCGCATATAATATTCGAATGTAGTCTCTATCAAGAAGTAAGAAAACAATATCTGTCCCCAATTATAAATAAATTTTCCCACTGGAATATAAGCCAAAAATTAGCATTTCTGTTGAGGGCTGACTCTCCTCCCCTGGTAAGAGCGATCACTCGATACCTTAAAAGAATGACGGCAATACGAGCCAGTTATATCAAAAAAAAAATTATCGATTGTAAGGAAGATGAGCTCAGTTAGAGAGGAGCTATCCTATTTGGGTTATCTAGTCTTGGCAACTTAGCTATTGAAATTTGATATTGTAAAATTTTAATGTCATCTATCATATATTTTTAGATTGCTATTTTTGTAACTGTTTTACCTTTTTCCCTTTTTCTTTTCTGTTTTGTTTGAAAAGGCCTTCGGGCTATTCAATAAACTATACTACTACTATTAAGATAATATTTTTGAAAAACTTTTCTAATTGGGAAAAAGGGGGAATTTGTGTTGCTGATTGTATGAGTAAAAATTATATGCTTTATAGAAAGGAGTAAAATTATAGGCTTTATAGAAAGGAGTAATAATTAAAGGAGATTAGACAGTGGTGAAAAAGGAATTGGTTTAAAAAAAATACAGTGAAAAGAGAGGGGAGAAGAGACATAACAGTTGATAATTGTTGTTTGTAAGGTACACTTGAGAGAGGTAGTGATTTTCTAACTGAGTTCTAACGTTGCAAAGTAAAGTAATACCTAAAAATTTATGATATTGTGGAGGAATTGGACTAAAAATATAATAATGTCAACGACAACAACAATAACGAAAACAGGGGGGGAAAACCTATAGTAAATACAACTGCAACACCCTCACCTACAATGCAGCGATCGATTGAATCCATGCTGAGAAAAGAAAAGGATAAGATGGAACCAACTATGAGCAGCATGCAAAATATGCTACAAACAATTCAAGAAACTTTATTGAAATCGCAAGAAAAAATGGCAGATCACCAGGAGGAAGCCAGAAGAAATCACCAAGAAATTAAAGATGAACTAGGAGAGTTAAAGGATGATTTGAAAAGTATGAAAGAGAAGATGGAGAATATTCAACAGACAGTAATAGAAAATGAGCATAAAGAAAAAAAAAATAGAAGATAAAGTAGAACATTTGGATTTAAAGTTAGAAATGGCAGAACAGAAATTACAACAACAAAATAAAGAACTGGTTGACTTAATTACTTTCCTAGAAATGGAAAAAGCCTCCTTCCTCCTACGCTTCCAGAATGTCACTGAAGAGAGAGAAGAAGATTTGGAAGAGAAAATGTGTGATATAATAGCGGAAATAATACAGAAAGACAAAATAGAAGTAAAAGACTCGATAGATGAAGCATACCAAGTACACAATAACTACATTAGAAGGCACCAATTGCCACAGGAAGTACATATCAGATTTTGCAAAAAAAACCCAATAAGAAATAAAATATATAGAAAATCAAGGGATGGAAAAATAACGTATAATGGGAAAGAGATTATTATCTTAAAGCAAACCCCACGAAGAGTACGGGAATATAACGAAGACAGTTATATTACTTCCTGACATCCAAATTAATTCAACACAAAGTAATGTTCCCCTGGATCATGCCCGAAGGAATCCTTATTACCAGGCAAGACAAAAAATTCAAAATTGACACAGTAGAAAAAGCACAGGAGTTCTATAAAAATTACTTAGAAGAAGAACAAGAAAATAAAGAAGAAATAGAAGATAAAAATCAGGAGGAGGAACAACAGGAAGAAATAGAAAGAGAGGAAGAAAAAACAAAGCCCAAGAAAAGGAACAAGAAGAAAGAGAGGGAGCAAAAGGAAGAGTTAAGAAAGAAACAAGAAACACCAAAAGGCAAGTACAGTAAGAGATGGAAGAAAAAATATCTCTATTCTCAGTGAATATTAACGGCCTGAATGCTCAGAAAAAGAGAGCCCAGATATTTACGAAATTAAAAAAATTAGACATGGATGTGATCTGCCTACAAGAGGTCCATATAAAGAAAGACTTTCAAAAACTATTGGAAAATAAGAAATTAGGAAAATTATATGTGTCACTCTCCCAACAAAAAAAAAGAGGAATAGCAGTGTACATAAAAGAAAGATTAAAATCAGAATTGAAATATGCAGATGATGAGGGAAGAATTCTGATGATCAAATTAGAGACTGAAATTAAACAATTCTTATTAGTAGTGATTTATGCCCCTAATACAAACCAAACAGATTTCTATAAAAAATTACATAATAAAGTATTAGAACAAGAAATAGAAAATATATGTATAATAGGAGAATACAATGCGAGAATCGACACTAAAAAATATTACTATAGTGATAACAAGAGTAAAAAAAAAGAGGAAATATTACCAAAAGAGTTTTTTAATATGATATCTGAATTAGGCTTAAAAGATATGTGGAGAGAGATTAATAGAGAAGAGAGACAATACACATACTATTCCCACCCGCACCAATTGTGGTCCAGGATCGATATGGCCTGGATGATGGCGCAACTGCAATTGGAGATACAAAAAATAGATATTGGAACAAATGAATGGGCGGACCACAGCCCTATAATAATACATTGGAAGGGACAAAAAAAATACAAAAGATGGACTAAGCCAGTATTTATGTAAGGAGAAAGAATACAAACAACTAGTGGGAAAAGAGATAGAGATCTTCTTAAGTATAAATAAAAAAGAATACACGTTGCCCCAAAATTTTTGGGACACTTTGAAAGCTTACATTAGAGGGGTGTCAATTGCATATACTGCAAAGAGGAATAAACAGAAAAAATATCAACAAAATAAATCACAGGAAGAACTCCAAAAAGTAGAGGAAAAACTATATAAAGATCCGCAAAATAAGAAATTTAAAGAGGAATGGAGAATAATTAAACACAAATGAAATTTGATTACACAGGAAGAAATTGCTCTGAAAATAAAGGCAGCGAAACAGAACCATTTTGAGCATGCAAACAAAATAAGTAGATGGCTAGCTTTTAAGCTGAAAAAAGAAAAAGAAAAAAGAATGATACAATACTTGAAGAATGAAAAAGGGGAAGTATGTTACAAAACAGAAGAAAAAAAAAATATAGTACATAACTTCCTCTCCAAACTGTATACTCAGGAACAAATACAGAGATATATAGAGGAAATAAATGTTTGCAAGCTGACAGAGGAACAGAAAGAGACATTGAATAGACCAATCTCCGAAACCGAATTTGGAATGGCAATGAAAAAACAAAAAAAATAATAAATCCCCAGGCCCAGATGGATTACCGATAGAACTATATAAAAATATGATAGAACAGACTGGAGAACTTATGTTAGAAATATTTAATGAAGTATTGCAAGAGACAAAAACACCCAAATCCTGGTCAGAAGCTCTAATTACATTAATTCATAAGGAGGATTCAGATCTACAACTAATACAAAATTACAGACCCATCTCTCTACTGAATTCCGATTATAAATTATTTATGTCAATAATTGCAGATAGACTAAAAGTGATTCTGAACAAACACATACATTTGGACCAAAGTGGTTTTCTCCTAGGATGGCAAATCAAAAATAATACACGGATGATAGTAGATGTATTAGAGTATTATGAGGTACATGCAGAGAAACAATTTTCACTGGTTTTCCTTGATGCGCAAAAGGCCTTTGACAATTTGAACTGGAACTTCATGACACAATTAATACAGAAATTGGACTATGGACAAAAATTTGGACAAATGATTGGGAAAATTTATTCAACACAGACCGCAAAGGCATTGGTTAATCAGGATATGACAAAAGGCTTTGAAATAACAAAAGGAGTAAGACAAGACTGCCCATTCTCCCCACTTCTTTTTATTCTAGTACTGGAGCCACTTTTAAATAAAATTAGGGAAGATAAGGAAATAAAGGGCCTGAGAATTAAAAGTGAGGAGTACACAGTCCAGGCATATGCAGACAATATGGTCTTTATAATTGAGGAACCTTTAGAATCTGGCCCCAAACTGATTAGAAAAATAGAAGAATTTGGTGAAGTAGCAGGGTTAAAAATTAATAAGAATAAATCGAAATTACTAACTAAAAATCTTACAAAAAACCAGGAGACAGAATTAGAAAAGATTATGAATATCCAAGCAACAAAAAAAATCAAATATTTGGGAATCTGGCTCAGGGCAAGAAGCTCCTCAATTAAAAAAGAAAACTATGATAAATTAACTGAGCAAATTAGGAAAGATTTGGAAAACTGGACAAAGTTGCAGATTTCATGGATCTATTCCGATAAAAATGGGGAAAAATTTTTTCAACTTATTAAATAGATTAACTACAAAATTTATTTGGCAGGGAAAGAAGCCTAGAATTAGGTTAAAAGTATTACAAGATACCCGAGAGAAAGGAGGAGCCGCCCTCCCAGATTGGGAGACCTACTATCAAGCAGCAGGATTAGTTTGGATAAAGGAATGGATGGAATTGGAAAATAAAAGGCTGCTAACATTAGCAGGACATGATCTAACTATAGGGTGGCACTCATATTTATGGGGAGGAAAACAAAATATTTATGGATACTTTAGAAGGCACACAATTAGGAATTCTTTACTAATAATTTGGAATAAAATTAAAAAACAGCATCATATACAAATCCCGTCTTGGATTTCCCCAGAGGAAACTTTAACATATCCAAATTTAGTAGACTGGACAAAATTAATTAGGTATAGAGACATAATAACCAAGAGGTTAAATTTTAAATATCTTTTAGTATTTTATATATTCAATTTTAAATTGGTTTTAAAAGTTTGGGGTTTTAAATTTGTCGGGGCCAAAATTATTTAATTTGATTTTATTCTATTTTTAAATTTTGTATGTATGTGTTTTTATTGTTTGGCTGTGCACTGCCCTGAGTCCTTCGGGAGTAGGGCGGTATAGAAATCTAATAAAATAAAATAAAATAAATAAATAAATAAATAAATAAATAAATAAATAAATAAATAAATAAGAGGGGAATATTAAAAACTAGAAATGAATTGGAACTGGATTTAGGAAGAGAAGTGCAATGGTGGACATATCTGCAGATAAATTCAAAGTACACAGAGGATATAAAAAAAGATCAAGTTCGACTAGAAGAAACAGAATTAGATAAAATCATACTAGGGAATGATCAAAAACTAATAAGTAGACTATACAAGTTTCTAATTCGATATAAAATGGAAGAGGAAACGGTGAAAGACACGATGATCAAATGGGCACAAAACTTTAACCATGTGATAGAACTAGAGAAGTGGGAGAGGATGTGGAAAACGAACATGAAACTAACAATTGCGACGGCATACAAGGAAAACCAGATGAAAATGTTTTATAGATGGCACCTCCCACTGGCCAGAATTGCGAAAATGTTCCCTACCAACTCCCCGAAATGTTGGAAGTGCAAGACTGGCTATGGAACATACTATCACCAATGGTGGACCTGTATGATGGCACAAAAATTCTGGAAGAAAATCAAAACTTGGATAGTAGAAATAATTCAGAACCCAATAGAGAAAAAACCGGAACAATTTCTGTTAGGAATCTCAATAGACAATTATACTAAAGAAATACAGTACCTTATATTGCATATATTGACTGCAGCACGTATTGTATACGCACAATATTAGAAGGAAACACTACCAACGGAAGAGGATTTAATTAAAAAAATTCTAGAATGTGCAGAATTAGATAAATTAACTAAAGAAATTAAGGGGAAAGAAGAATCAAAGCATTATAAGGTTTGGAGTAGATGGTATGAATGGTTGAAACATAAGGAAATAAGTTAAATGAATGAGGAAAGGAGGGGGAAAATGTGTATGATCTTTTGTTAGTAAAGAAGAAATGAAATAAAGTAGAAAATGAACGTCAAATAAGTATATACTTAAATAATTGTAAATATTGATGTATAGAAAGAGCAAACCGCTGTGTATAGCTGAAAGAAAAGTGATATTTTGTGTTACTTTTTGTTGTATGTATATGTTTGATTTTTAATGTGTTTTTAATGTGTTTAAAATAAAAAACTTTTTAAAAATTTTTTTAAAAAATAAATAAAATCATTTTTTCCTACAACTTCGGCCGAAAAAATGCTTTTAAAAGTAAAAAAAAAAGCCTCTGATGATCGTGCAGCTTGTCAAAGGCATTTAAAAGAAAAAAAGGGTTTTTTTCTTTTAAATGCTCTGACGATCCTAGCTGAGTTTCCTGATCGGCAGAGGCTTTTTTAAAAAAGCCCCTGCCAATCAGGGAACTCAGCTTGGATCGTCAGAGCCTTTTGAAAGCATTTTTTTACAACCTCTTAGCCAAAGAGGTTGTAGAAAAAATGGTTTTAAAAGTTTTTTTAAAAAAATTGGCCACATTACACTCCCCCAAGCCATGCCCACAGAACCGATAGTAACAAATTTTAGATTTCACCCCTGTATCAAACCCTATATAAACTTTATGTTCTAGACTGCATGTTAGATAATGTTGGCAATAAATAGCATAAATAAGATGTATTGCTAGTGTGATAAGTTTCTCATATTCCTATGGTGATTCTCTTGAAAATGTTTTGCTATTGCATAAGAAATACAGTTGATGTTCCAAAAATATTGATCGGCCTCCTCAGTCCTTGAAATGTTCCATATCCTTGCTCTGGCTTTTTATTCCCTTGCTGTCAGTACAGCTGAATATGAGATACCCCCGTGGTTATTCTTTCTCATTAATTCTTAAGATTTATTGAACAATTATGAGTAAAATTGTTGAAAAAATGGATTTCTTCTGCTTTTGTTTCTGTTTTGTCATAGTACATGTACAAGACATTATAACATCTTTCTGTAATATGACAAATTCTCAGTTATGGCATAATGTAGTCCAGATTGAAAGCAGATGAGTGGGTGGGGTGTGTGTCACTGCTCAGATATTTCTATGGAGTAAAACCTTTTGTCTTTTCCAATGCATTTCCACTGTAACTATTAGTTATTGAACCATTTTCTATTATAGAAAACAGAAATGTTACAAAAATGCTTTTTTCTGAACTTTGGTTGAATGAGAGAAAAAAAGTCCAAAAGCATAAATGTCACTTTTAAATGCTTATGTTCCTTTTATTCCCATTCCCTACCTGGGTATAAATTTATGTATACAAGGTACCTTCTGAGAATCTACTTTGTACAGCTGCGATGAAACACAAGATAAAAAAATACCCATATATTATCCTATGCAGCACTGAATATCATTATACTGACGGTGTAAAATACTATTGTCCGCTATCACTATTATTACTAAATCATTCTTTTGACTATGAAAAATGAAGTCCCCACCATATGACTTTGAAGGTATTGAGCTGAGGGAGAAACTTCATTTGAAAATCTTCAGCTTTGTTGCTCCCTCCCTCCCTCTCTCTCTCCCTCCCTCTCTCTCTTATTGCACAAGGTAAGTCTTAAGTTTAATTGCATTTTTGAGTGATGATTGTACAGCACAGTTGTTATTCATTTAGATATTTATCCAGGATGTATGACTAAGATGACTCATCTTATTTACAAGGTAGCTTTGGTAAGTACCTGCTCTCCAGTTGTTTAACTTGCTGGGTACTACAGTGGGTTCTCACCTTGGCATATACTGTTCTGAAACAACTTTTTTTGGTGTGACAGTGGATGCTTGCTGTTGAAAGTCAGAATGTGTGGAATGTTGGTGGCCTTATGATAAATCATGGATTCTAGGCTGAGAATACTCTTGCAAACAGCAGTGCTGAATCATCAGTCTGGATAAGTTACAAAAGATAAAGGGGCAGGAATATGTTATTATATAGGTTATTATAACCTTTCTAAAGGTTATTGCTAGGAAGTAAGAGATGGGATGGTAAATGATCAGATGAGAAGAATATATTAACATTTACATTCAGTAGACTGATCCAACACTTCAGCTGGAATTGCCAGTTCATCCCTCTCTGATCTCATGATTGGGGCCAGAATACCTATCTCCTGAGCTTCCATTGTTGGTCAGGTTTTTCATGTAATAAGAAACTTAATTGAATATACAGTATATACCACTGGTACCTGATCTCATCTGATCTACAATAGCAATTAACAGAAGCCAGTTGTCTGACAAAACTGTTACCAGGCCTAGGCACCACAAACATTTTAAATTGGCAGATTTTTTAAAGATATCACTCTATATGCTGTCAAGATTATCTTGCTATTCCATTCTTTGCTTTCAGTTTTCTCTTTTAAACAATTTTCTTTTTTCTTTTTTTTTAAAATAAAATTTTATTTGAGTATCAATATTAAAAAAAATAACGTAACATATACACAACAAACATTTATACAACATATAAACAAAAAGATTATGTTTCCTTCTTAAGCATTTTTTCAAAGTGACATTCTACTTATAATATATTTCTTCACCTCTCCTTTGTCTAATAACATTTTTTTAAAAAAATGGTAATATTTCCCACTATATTTTTTGTTTATTTCTCATTTTAACCAATTATACCAATTATTCCATATTTTGTAATAATCTAATTCTTCTCTTTCTTGTATTTCTTTGGTTAACCTATCCATTTCAGCGCATTCTAAAAAAATTTCTATTAATTCTGTTTCATTTGGTGTTCTTTCTTGCTTCCAATTTTTTGCGTAAATTATTCTTGTAGCTGTTAGTATGTGAATTGTGAGATATTTGATATCTTTAGGATATGATTTATTAAAAATTCCTAATAAAGATATTTCTGGTTCTTTTTCTATCTGTGTTTCTGTTATTTGTTCCAACCATTTTTTAATGTTAGACCAAAATTTCTTTGCTGCCGGGCATGTCCTCCATAAATGATAGAAGGTTCCTTGTGTTCCTTACACTTCCAGCAGATCGGGCTATTTTTAGGCTGTATTTTTCCCAGTCTGGTTGGAGACATGTGCCACCTATAAAACATTTTCAGTTGGTTTTCTTTATACGCCGCTGCTTTCATTAATTTTATGTTTACCTGCCAGAGCTTTTCTCATTTTTCCAAAGGTATTGTATGTTTGATGTTTTGAGCCCGTTTAATCGTTTCTTCGACTGTCTCTTCTTCCATTTTGTAGCGTAGAAGAAATTTATAGATTTTACTAATTAATTTGTTTTTTGAGTCTAATATAATTTTATTTATTTCTTGTTTTTGGTTATGAATTTCATATGTTTTTATATGTTCTCTGTATTTAGATTGTATTTGAGTGTAAGTCCACCAGTCTATTTCTCTGTGTAAGTCTATCTCCAATTGTTGTTTTGTCTTTGAATTGCCTTGATAGTCAATTATATCTTTATATCTAATTATTTTTGTCTTGTCTGTTAGATTAGGGTGTCTAATTGATTCTACCGGCGATAACCAATTTGGTGTCTTCATATAATGCTGTTTTTTAATTTTAAGCCAAGTTTGTAGTAATGAGTTTCTTATTGTGTGTCTTTTAAAATATGAGTGTGATTTGTATTTTTCATCCCACATAAAAGAGTGCCAGCCAATTTGGAGTTCGTGTCCCTCAATTGTTAAAGTTCTAGAGTCCTTTAGTTCTATCCAGTCTTTAACCCACAATAATACTGCTGCTTGATAGTATACCTCCCAGTCTGGGAGTGCAGCTCCTCCTCTATCTTTTGTATCCTGAAGCAGCTTAAATTTTATTTGTGGCCTTTTCCCTTGCCATATAAATTTAGATGTCATTTTATTCAGTTTTTCAAAAAACGATTTATCGATTTTTATTGGGGTAACCTGAAACAAATATAAAAATTTAGGTAAAATAGTCATTTTAATGGCCGAAATTCTTCCTAAGCGTGAGACATGTAAATTTTCCCATTTTTCTAAATCTTTCTTTGTTTGTTCTAGTAGTTTATCATAATTATTTTCTTTAATTGCTGACGTTCTTGTGGATAACCAAATTCCTAGATATTTTATTTTTTTCATTGTTTGGATTTGTATATTATCTGTCAATTCTTTTGTTTTAGTTTCTGTTAGCTTTTTTACAATTAGTTTCGATTTACTTTTATTGATTTTTAGTCTGGCCACTTCTCCAAATTCTTCTATTTTTTGGAACAGATTAGGTATAGATTCCATAGGATTTTCTATCAAAAACACTAAGTCATCAGCAAAGGCCTGGGCTTTGTATTCTTCTTTATTGATCTTTAAACCTTCAATTCCTTGATCTTCTCTGATTTTTTTCAGCAGGATTTCCAATGATAGAATGTACAGTAAGGGAGAAAGTGGGCAGCCTTGTCTGACTCCTTTTGTTATATTAAATTTATCTGTTATGTCATCATTCATAATTATCTTTGCTGATTGGTTGGTATAGATTTCTGCTATAATTTTTCCAAATTTTCCCCCAATTTTCATATTTTGTAATTGTTCAATCATAAATTTCCAATTTTGGTTATCGAAAGCTTTTTGGACATCAAGAAAAACCAACGCAGCCTGCTTCTCCAGATGTGATTCATAGTATTCTAAAGTATTAAGTACTATTCTCATATTGTTCTTTATTTGGCATCCCGGCAGAAATCCATTTTGGTCTGGGTGTATATATGTATTTAGTACTGATTTAATTCTTTCGGCCAGAATTGCTGCAAATATTTTGTAGTCGGCATTCAGTAATGAGATAGGTCTGTAGTTTTGAATTAACTGGAGGTCTGTATCTTCTTTTGGAATGATTGTTATTATTGCTTCTGTCCATGATTTTGGTATTTTGGCTTTCTCCATGGCTTCATTGTATAATCGCAACATATTTTCTCCCAGTACTTCTTGCATTGTTTTATATATTTCTACCGGTAGCCCATCGGGTCCCGGTGTTTTGTTATTTTTTTGCTTTTTCAGTACTTCGTCTAATTCAATTTAGTTATTGGCCTATTGAGGATTTCTCTTTGTTCTTCTGTGATTTTTGGCATTCCAGATTTTTCTATGTACTGTTTTATCTTGTCTTCCTCTATTTCTTCTTGATTATATAAATTTGCATAAAATTTCTTAATAATTTCTTTTTTGGCCTCTTTGCTATGTTGGATTTCCCCATTATCGTCTCTCAGTTGGTATATCATTCTTTTGTTCTGTTCTTTCTTCAGTTTATAGGCTAACCATCTGCCCGTTTTATTTGCGTATTCGAAATAGTTTTGTTTTGCCATTTTTATTTTTTGGGCTAATTCTGTTTGGTTTATCAAATTCAATTTATGCTTAGTCATTTTCCATTCCATTCTTCCTTTATTATTTTGTCCTGGGACTTTTCCTGCAGTTTTTGTTCTATTTGTTTTAGGTCTTTCTCATGGGGCTCCCCTTGAGGAGCACCCGGAGGCTCCAACTGGCGCAGAGTGCAGCCGCGCGGGTGGTAATGGGAGCGACATGGCGCTCCCATGTAACACCTCTCCTGCGCGAGCTGCACTGGCTCCCGGTGGTCTTCCGGGTGCGCTTCAAGGTTTTGGTTACCACTTTTAAAGTGCTCCATGGCTTAGGACCTGGTTATTTACGGGACCGCCTACTACCACCAATAGCCTCCCACTGGCCAGTACGCTCTCATAGAGAGGGACTCCTCCGGGTGCTGTCAGCCAAACAGTGTCGACTGGCGGCCCCTAGGGGGAGAGCCTTCTCTGTGGGGGCACCTACCATCTGGAATGAGCTCCCCCCGGAGATACGGAGGATCACGGATCTGCGCTCCTTCCGCCGTGCTGTGAAGACCTTTTTATTCCATCAGGCGGGCTTGGCCTAATTTCTTCCCTTTTTAAATATGTAAATTTTAATCTGTTTTTAAATTATTGGGGTGTTTTAATCTGTCTGGGCCAAAATGATTTAATTTGATTTTATCTGGTTTTTAAATTTTTTTGTATTTATGTATTTTATTGTTGGCTGTTCACCGCCCTGAGTCCTTCGGGAGTAGGGAGGTATACAAATCAAATAAACCTAAACCATAAACCTAAACCTAATTTCTCTAATTGTTTTTTCTTCTCTTTATTTTTTTTCCTCGTATATGCTAATACTAGGCCCCTTATATATGCTTTTAGGGTATCCCATGTATTTTGTAAAGAGGTTTCCTCGATTTTATTTATCTGAAAGAATATTTTTATTTCCTTTTCTAACATCAAATTAAATTCTTTTTCTTTACATATTCTTTGATTCATTGTCCATCTCTTATATCTTCTTTCCCCTTTCCAGTTTATAGTGGATTATGATCTGCCCATTGGTTTGTGCCTATCTCAATTTTTTCTACCTCTACTTTGATATTTGGGGTCATCCATGCCATGTCCAGCCTTGATCAGGAATTATGCGGATGAGAGTAAAAAGTATATTGGGCCTCCTCTTCATGTGTTTCCCTCCATACATCTGTCAAATTTAGTTCATCAGCCATATTAAAGAATTCTTTTGGAAGTATTTCCTTTTTCCTTTGTTTTTTTTTTTGTCAGTTTTGTAGTCCTTATTTGCATTTACTATTGCATTATAATCCCCTATTACACAAATATCTTCATATTCGAACTCTACTAATTTTATGTGTAGGTCTTTAAAAAAATCCTGTAGTTTTTGATTAGGTGCATAGATCACTACAATTAACATTTTCCTCTTTCCTATTTCTAATTCTACCATCACCACTCTACCATGCTCATCAGTATAAACTAATTTAGATTGTATTTTTTCTTTTACGTAAATCACTACACCTTTTTTCTTTTTTTGGGTCAGGGATGAGTATAATTTTCCTAGTTTGAGGTTTTCTAGAATTTTCTGATAGTCTTTTTGAATGTGTACTTCTTGCAGACATATCACATCTGCTTCTAATTTTTGTAATTTTGTGAAAATTTGATTCCTTTTCTTTGGAGCATTTAATCCATTAATGTTTACTGAAAAGAGTTTGATTGGTTCATCCATTGCCTATCGTATCTGTCTTTTTGTGTTTCTTGTTTCCATCCGTGTCTTTGCCTTTGAACCTTCTCTCTCCTCTCTCTCTTTTTCTTGCCTCTGTCTTATTTCTTTTTCTTGATTTGTTTCTATTAGTTCTTCTTCTTGACTTCTACTATCTGTTTCCTCCTTGCTTTCCTGCTCTTCCTCTAGTCTAAAGTGTGTGTTATGAAATTCTCTTGCTTTTTCTAGAGTGTCTATTTTATATTTTTTATCTTCCCACGTAATTGTTTTTTGTTGTAAAGGGGAGGGAGTCATTACTATGATATTTGTTGTAGGTTTTTTCCCTGTTTTTGTTATAGTGGATGTTGTAGACATTTTCAATATTCGTGTAAAGCTTTCCAGCCTTAACATCAATTTTTAGGTTATTCCTTGGTATCTCTTTTCCCCTCTGTACACCACTTATACTCCAAACAACTTATTTATATTATATTATATTATATTGCCAATTACCCCACTTAAGCAATTAATTCCTACTCACAATACAAATCAATTTACTTATAATTATTTCATCAGTCACGGTTTTTAGTTTTAGTTTTCTTAATTTTCTAATTAGCAATCTCTTTAATCACTCCCTTTATCAATCAGTCTATCTCAAAAATATAGTCAACTCATTTGCTATTTTGTATTAAAGTTCCAATCATTCACTTTAACAATAATTCCTTATCTTTTTTTTACCACCATTTGTAATTTCACAATACAATTTATAGCTATAAAAATATTATTACTTATATAATTCTTTTAGATGTTAAACGTATTGGCTAATTAAATAGTTCAAAATTAATATTTCACTTCCCTCTTAGCTTAATTTTTATTTCTTTGGCCTTTTGTTTGTCTTTTTCTTTTACCTCTCTTCTTCAGTTCTTTTACAGTCATTAAAACGTGATCTGTGTCCGTCTCAGTCCTTTTTACTTGTCCCAATATTCGACTCTGCATTCAGTTTTCAGGTCTTTTTAAACTTAAGTTGTTATTATTATCCAAATTTATTATAAATCCAAAGTCCAAACAAGTCTTCTGTGTCCGCGAACTCCGCCACTTAGTCCTTAGTCCTTTCACTCTGCTTCCGGTATTTCAGCCTCTGCGCTCAGTTTTCCAATTTTTTTGAGTTTAAATCAATTGTAAATCCCGAGTTCAAACAGATTGTCTATATTCACAGAATCCACAAACTGCTCCCTCTGCTCATGCATAAAAATCTGCTCTCACACCACTTCCTTCGTCTGTTTCAAGCGCTATTTCTCCTTCGCTTATATTAGCTTAGTCATTCTATGTGTTCTTCCTCTTACGTGCTGTGATTATTTCCTTTTTTTCTTTTCCTCTTTTTTTTTATTGAAAAGTTTTACAAAAAAAAAAGAATTTTCCCCCCTCAATATTCCCCCCACCCTTTCCCTCCCCTCCCCCCCAGACTTCCCAGAGCAAAATACAGGGTATTTCAATTAACAATCATAAGCTAAATTAACCTATCTATCCTCAGACTATTAAATCCCCCCCGAAACCTTAACTCCACTATAGATAACATAATACTTCTAATACTTAACGTTCATTCATAAGCTATTTGTTGTAGCGCGGGAATAACGAGAGGCACAAGCAGGCTAGTGACAACAGCTCTTTAATTCAGGGTGAGACTTCAGCAAAGGAACACAGGCAACAGCCCTCTTTATATACTTTTCAGGGGTAACCGTTAACCAATCACAATTCACAGAGCATTTGAATTTCCCGCACAAAATAGATACATACATAACACCCCTCCACTCCCAGAAGGCACTTATCCTATCTATTTACATATTTACATACAAAATCACGCAGGTGACCAGGGCGTGTCTTTACTCTGGTTGACCTGCGCAGTTCAGTTGCTGGAGAGGCATCAAGCCAGTCAGAGGGACCTCCCGTCTCTCCTGGCTCCGCCATTGGAACCTCCTGGATTTCTCCAGAGGCGTGGTTATCTCCGGCTGGGAGTGTCGACTCGCTGGGGCGGCGCTGGAACTCTGGCTTGCCTGATAAATATTCCAGCTTACTCGGGCTTGAGATAGCTGTTTCAGGGAAACTTTGGGAGTTAGGATTTATCGTGTTGGGGTTTTCGTAATGCAAATGTTTACGCAATTGGTCTATGTGTCTTCTCCAAATTTTTCCATGCCCTACATCTACCATGTATGATTTTGGACCGGTGATTCCTACGATAATTCCCTCAAACCACAGTGGGCCATTGGCATAGTTTCTGGCGAATACCGGGGTTCCGATTTGGAATTGCCTTAATCCTCCCCCTTCCCCTTTGTAATTATCTGAGGAGTAATTTGGGTGTAAACGATCGAGAATGCATCTGAGCTTTCGGCCCATTAAGAGCTTGGCTGGGCTGCGTCCCGTGGAAGCGCACGGGGTTGCATGTTGTATTGCTAAGAATTGATCTATTCTAGCTTGCCAATCTCCCGCATCGAGCCGGGACACAGCTTCCTTGGCCGTTCTTACAAATCTCTCTGCAAGGCCATTCGAAGCCAGATGAAAAGGGGCAGATAATGCATGTCGTATGCCTAACTTGGCCAGATATCCCTCGAATTGGGTTGCTGTGAATTGGGGGCCATTATCCAAAACCAGGGTGTCTGGCAGTCCATGAGTTGCAAAAAGTTTCCTGAGGACTTTAATTACGGCCTCAGAAGTTGTCGAGGGCATCAAAACGATCTC
Source organism: Pituophis catenifer annectens (assembly GCF_029215685.1). Taxonomy (NCBI): domain Eukaryota; kingdom Metazoa; phylum Chordata; class Lepidosauria; order Squamata; family Colubridae; genus Pituophis; species Pituophis catenifer. Next base: position 33,726,484 of record NW_027256887.1, read on the forward strand.
TAGCCACTTAGAAAAGGCATCTATAATTATGAGGAAATTCTGGCCATGGAATGGGCCTGCGAAATTGATATGGATCCTCCCCCATGGTCCCTTTGGTTTTTCCCATTCTCTAACGGGAGCTATAGGGGGATCCGGGCAGGACTCCTGGCAGGGCCTGCACTTCCCCACCCACTCAGTGACATCTTGGTTGAGATGTGGCCACCACACATAGCTTTGAGCTAGGCCTTTCATTCGAACAATACCAGGGTGGCCTTCATGCAGCATTTCCAAAACTCTATGCCTTAACCGAGAAGGAATGACCACCCTGTCTCCCCACAGTAAGCAACCCCCCAATATTGACAGTTCATTTTTTTTATTAAAATACAATTGAAAATCCCCACTGTCCACGTTGGTAGGCCAACTCTGCATTACCCAGCCCATTACAGTGCGCAATACAGAGTCTTTGGCAGAAGCCTTCGCCACTTCGCCAGAAGAAATGGGGCCCGGGGACACAATATCAATCAGTAGCACCGGGGCTTCCGGAGTCAGGTTCTCTAATATTTCAGGCAAGGGGCATCAGCTGAGGGCGTCAGCATGGTCCAGGGTTCGGCCTGGTCGGTGGAACAGTTTGTATGAATAGGCAGCCAGGAAAATGGACCATCTAGTCATCCGGGGGGAGAGTGCAGCCGGGGTCGGCTTGTCACCAGCCAAAAGGCCCAAAAGAGGCTGATGGTCTGTAATAAGTTCAAAAGTCCAGCCAAACAAATACTCGTGAAATTTTTTGACCCCCGCTACAGCCGCTAATGCCTCCCTGTCCAGCTGGCTATAATTTCTTTCTGCACTAGACAAAGTGCGAGAGTAATATGCAATGGGCGCCTCTAACCCATTCAGTAGTCTATGGCTCAACACAGCGCCCACACCAAAAGAGGACATGTCGCACACAAGTACGAGAGGCAGTTCTGAGTTGTACTGTATTAAAAAGCTGTCCTTGGACAGCCCTAAATGCAGCCGCTTCTGGTTTGCCCCACACCCAGGGAACGTTTTTTCCTAAGAGTCTATGCAGTGGCTCTGCAATGGTGGCTTTGTCCTTTAAAAACTTTGTGTAAAAATTGAGGAGTCCCAAAAAGGCCTGCAGTTCGGGCTTCGATTTGGGAGTGAGCGTATTCTGAATGGCCCTGACTTTGCTTTCTGTGGGGTGAATACCCGTTCCGTCAATCCGGTAGCCCAAGAATTCTACGGAGGGTACCGCTATTTTGCATTTGGACTTTTTAAGTTTAAGTCCCGCTTCTCTGAACCTGGTTAGGACTTGTCTAACCCTATCCCCAAGCTGCGCCTCGTTCTGGCCACTAATTAGGACGTCATCGAAATAGGGGACGACTCCCAGGGGGCCTTGTAGAAGGTGTTCCATGGTGCTCTGGAAGAGCCCTGGGGCGATGCTAACTCCAAACTGTAGTCTAGTGCATTTAAACGCACCTCTGTGAGTTACTATGGTCTGTGATTCTGCTGTAGCGTCATCTACTGGCAGCTGCTGGTACACCTGTGCAAGGTCTAATTTGGTGAATAGCTTACCAGGCCCCAGGGAGTGAAGTAGATGGTGGACGATCAGAACGGAATAGGCGCTCTGTTGCAACACTTGTTGATTGTACATTTATAGTCAGCGCAGATTCTAATTGATCCGTCTGATTTTACTGGTGTGACTATTGGGGTTTCCCACTTAGCGTGATCTACGGGAACTAATACCCCCTGTCTGATTAGCTTGTCAAGCTCAGCATTAATTTTAGGCTTTAAAGCAAGAGCCTTGGTAGTACAGTGGTTTAATGCACCCTGTAATTAACACAATTAACCTGCAATTTCTGCAGGTTCGAATCTTACCAGGCTCAAGGTTGACTCAGCCATCCATCCTTTCTAAGGTAGGTTAAATGAGGACCCAGTTTGTGGGGGCAATAAGCTGACTTTGTATAAATATACAAAAGTATGAAGGCTATTGCTTAACGCATTGTAAGCCACCCTGAGTCTCCGGAGAAGGACGGCATATAAATCAAATTAAAAAAAAAAATGGAACCCATCTTGCTTTTAGTCTGATTTGGGCCACGTTGGGGTCTAAATTAAAAGAGATAGGGGTCCCCACGTACTTGCCTAGTGTCTCCTCAAAAACATCCCAAAATTCATGAAGGAGGTTTTCTTTGAGTGATGGCCCGCCGATGCTGTGGACGCCCGTGAAGCCCATGCCGAGGGCTCGGAACCACGCCATGCCCAGGAGACTTGGTAGCAGCTTGCTGATGAAAGTCAGGGGAAGCTCTTTCTGGAACTCGCTGTAGGTGACCCGGAACATGCCCACGCCTTCCACAGGAACTCGGTTTCCTTGGTAGTTGAGGAGGCGAATTCTTTGTCGTGACAGCTGGGTTTTCTGGATCTTTGGCAGGAGCGCTTTGAGTGTAGTCCAGGACATGATGGACAGGGTAGACCCTGTGTCGATTTCCATTTCGCATGGTCTCCCTTCGATTTCTACTTTCGTGTAGACTTTCTCTTTGTCAGTCATGCTGGCTTGGCCGATTCTCGTGCTGTAGGTCTCTCGCTTTTGAATCTCGCGCCGTTTTCTCTGGTTGGCTGTTTTGAACGTGCCAGTTCTGGTTGGTCGCGGTAGTCACGTGGCTTGTGACTACGTGGAAATTGAGCTCTACAGACTCGTGCTAGGTGGCCTTTCTTCTCACAACGCCTGCAAATGGTGTCTCTGTATTTGCAGGATTGTCTCTCGTGATCCCCGCCACAGCTAGGACAGTTCTCGTAGCGGCGGCTTTGCTTGCTTTTTTTCTTTTCCGTGTGGAAGACGTCCTCGTCTGACTCTTCCTCCGTGCTGGTTCGCACCTCCTCTCTGTGAACGGGGGCTGTTTTTGGGCCGTCTTTTCTTGGCAGTGGCCATTGTAGCACTTCAGAAGCCTTCGTGGATGCTTCGTGTGCTCTGGCTTCGTTGAGCGCGCCGGCTAACGTTAAATCTGGCTTCACCAGAAGGCGCCTCTGTAAACAAGTGTCTCTAACGCCACAAATCAATTGCTCAAGTAGTGCATCGTCTAGATCCTGGTAGTCGCTATGCGTTGCAGCTTTTCGAAGGGCGGCCACATATGCACTGACCAGTTCTCCTTCTCTTTGTACACGTTGCCGGAGCTCGTAGCGCTGTACAAATTTTGAAGGAACTGGAGCATAGTGGGCTCTCAGGTTTGCTTGAAGGACGTCCCAGGGGACCGTCTGGACTGGGGTTGGCTCGCAAAGGGACTCGGCCATCTCGAATACGCCTGGCCCGCAGTGGCTTAAGAAAAGGGCTCTTTTCTGGTTCGCGGAGAGCCCTTGCATCTCACTTGCTTCCAGGGAACATTCAAACCTGGTCAGATACAATCCCCACTTCTCTCGGGTCGGGTCGAAGGGTTTTGGTGGAACGTAGGCAGACATTGCTGTGTCTCCGTGTTCGCTCATCACCCTGGCTGAAACTCAGAGCTCTTTTTGATTTGCTTCTTGTGGCCTCAATCCCACCTTCATCGCCAATGTTGTAGCGCGGGAATAACGAGAGGCACAAGCAGGCTAGTGACAACAGCTCTTTAATTCAGGGTGAGACTTCAGCAAAGGAACACAGGCAACAGCCCTCTTTATATACTTTTCAGGGGTAACCGTTAACCAATCACAATTCACAGAGCATTTGAATTTCTCGCACAAAATAGATACATACATAACACTATTTGATATTTTCTTATCTGATACTTATTTTGAATATAATCAATTCATCTTCTCCATTCCGATACGTATCTTTCTTGTGTATAGTCCTTCAAATACGCTGAGATTTTTGCCATTTCTGCTAAGTTCGTTACTTTCAGTATCCACTCTTCAATAGTAGGCAAAGAGTCCTTCTTCCAGTATTGCGCTACCAACAACCTTGCTGCTGATATTAAGTTCAAAATTAATTTAGTCTCTAATACTGTACAATCCATCGTTATACCCAGTAAAAACAATTGAGGAGTAAATTTCAATCTTTTTTTCAGAATGTTCTGCATCACCCACCAAATTTTTATCCAAAATGCCTTGATTTCCTTGCAGGTCCACCATATATTATAATAGGTTGCATCATCACATTCACATCTCCAACATTTAGTTTACAAATTCGGGTACATACATGATAATTTTTTAGGATCTAAGTGCCATCTATAAAACATTTTATAAAAGTTCTCTCTCAAATTTTGTGCTTGCGTAAACTTAACATTTCTGACCCAAATCTTTTCCCATGTTTCCATCATCACTGGTTCCTGAAAGTTTTGTGCCCATTTTATCATACAATCCTTAACCAATTCCGTTTCTGAATCTATTTCCAATAAAGCATTATACAACCTTTTAATATGCATCTGACTTTGATCTCTAATCTGTTTCACCAAATTTTCCTCATTTTACATAACACCAATTTTTTGATCTTCCTTCCATCTAGCTTGAAGCTGATACTGAAACCAAGTATAAATTATAAATTAATTTAAAGTATAAATTATCCCTTCTTCTTTTAGTACATCTAAAGATTTCAATTGCAGATTACCCCTTTCCAAAAGAAGAAGCTCTTTATAAGTAATCACCTCTGTTTTTTGCTCTATACTTATATTTTCTATTGCATGTCTAGGATTTGCCCATATGGGTATCTTATAGTTTAACTTATATTGATACTTTTTCCAAACCCTCAACATCGCATTTCTAAGTATATGACCCTTAAACACTTTATCCACTTTTTTTTTTCATATTACAGATAAGCATGCCATCCATATAACAAATCATAGCCTTCTATGTTTAACATTCTTTCTTCAGTTAAGTTAAACCAGTCGCTAATTTGTGATAAAACAGCCGCTTCATAGTACAATCTTAAATTAGGCATTTTAAGACCTCCTCTCTCACATACATCCTGTATAATTTTCAGTTTCACTCTTGGTTTCTTCCCACCCCAAATAAAAGTATTAACCCCTTTCTGCCATTCCAACAAATTTCCGTCTTTCTTAAGCACTGGTATCACGTGAAACAAAAATAAGAACCTAGGTAAAATATTCATTTTTATTGCTGCTATCCTTCCCAGTAATGATAGTTGTAGCTTTTTCCAATTTTCCATTTCTTTCTGTACTTTTTGCCAAAGAACTTCATAATTGTTTTTAAACAGTTTCGTGTTTGAGGCTGCAATATATACTCCTAAATACTTAACCTTTTTAACTACTTCAAACCCCGTTATTCTCCCTAAATCTTCTCTTTGAGATATGGACTTATTTTTAATTATCATCTTTGTCTTATGTTGATTTACTTTAAATCCAGATACCTTACCGTATTGACCTATTATGTCCAACATATATGGAACCACTTCTATAGGTTGAGATAAAGTAACAACCAGGTCATCTGCAAACACTCTTAATCTATAATCCTGCTGTCTAATTACAATTCCTTTTATTTTATCAGATTCACGTAACTTATTCAACAAAACTTCTAAAGTTAAGATAAACAACAATGGCGACAAGGGACAACCCTGCCTTGTACCTTTCTCAATTTTAAAGACTTCTGTTAGGCCTCCATTAACTGTTATTTGTGCTGTTTGTTCCTGATATATTGCTCTAATTGAATGTATAAAATACTCCCCAAAATGCATTTTTTCTATTATCTTAAACAAAAATTGCCAATTCAATTGATCAAATGCTTTCTCTGCATCCAAAAATATGAATGCTGCAGGGACCTGGTTATTTTTTTCCAAATATTCCAATAAATTAATAATTTGTCTAACATTATATTTCATTTGCCTCCCTTTTATAAAACCTGATTGATCATTATGAATTGTTTGTTGCATAACTGGCATTAATCTGTTCGCTAATATCTTAGCAAAAAATTTATAATCAGTGTTCAAAAGTGAAATTGGCCTAAAATTTTCAGGTATGATACAGTTTTGATCTTCCTTCGGAATCAGTGAAACAAAAGCTGTTCTCCAAGAGGTGGAACTCCTCCCCCTAATTGAATTTTACAAAATAAAGCTCTAAGTGGTTCTACCATTTCAAGCTGTAAATTCTTATAATAAACAGCTGTTAATCCATCTGTTTTTAACTGCTTAATTGCAGCAATGATCTCCTCAGAAGTTATTGGTTGATTCAATCCTTCCCTCTGTTCCAACGTTAATTCCGGAATATTCCCTTCCTTTAAGTATCTATCTATATCTATACCTTGTATTGAGTCACTAGCATATAACTTTGTATAAAATTCTAAAAAAGCCTTTTTAATCATATTCTGTTGGTAAACTTCCTTACCTCTATATTCTATTTTACCAATGACTCGTGATTTCTGTTTTTTCCTCAGCATGTAAACCAACCACCTACCTGGTTTATTGGCATTACAAAATGTATTATGTTTAGCATATTGTAAGCTAGTTGCCATCTGATCAGCCATTAACATATTAAATTGCCCTCATAATATATTTATTGTTTCTTTTACCTTCTTATTTCCTGGATTAAGTATAAGTAATTGTTCTTTTTTATTTCTTCCTCTATCTCTTTCCACTTCTTTTGTTGTTTTAGTCTATGTTTATTATTCATATGTATTAACATACCCCTCATATAAGCCTTACTAGAAGTACCCTTGTTCATATTAATAGCAAAAAATTCTTTCATTTGTTTTTTAAGCTCTGTCACATTTTCTTCATATCTAAATAAATTTTCATTTAACCTCCAAGACCTCCTTTCTCCCCTCTCCTGTTCAAATTCCACCCAAACCGGACTATGATCAGTTAAAATTCTTGGACATATCTTGGTCTTCTTCACCCTAGAAATAAAATCATTTGTGGTAGTATAAAATCAATCCTGCAGAAGGATTGATGTCTATCAGAAAAGAAGGTGAAATCTCTTTCCTCCATATTGCGTTCTCTCCAAATATCTCTCAGTTCTATATCTTCCATCATATCAAAAAAAGATTTAGGTAATTTTGCACGTGTTGAAATCTTGGATAAACTTCTTTTATCTCTCTGTGTGTCTATTACTCCATTCCAGTCACCCATTAATATAAAAGATTTATAATCCCATTATATTATTTTAGTGTGTAAAAAATTATAAAATTTGTCTTATTGCTGATTAGGGGCACATATTCCAATTAAAAGCATTTTTCCAGTCTGTGTTAATAATTCAATTGCGATGTATCTTCCTTGATCATCTGCCTCGATTAAATTAGCTGATAATCCTTTCTTTACATATATAACTAACCCATTTTTCTTCTCTGGCACTGATGCCACAAAGTGTGTACCTAATCTTGAATTTATCAAATATTTTTGGTCTAATAATCTAATATGTGTTTCTTGCAGACAAATAACATCATTGTTAAATTGTTTCAGGTAATGAAATACTTTCTTTCTTTTTTGTGGTGAATTTAAGCCATTAACATTCCAAGATAGAAATTTAGTTGCCATCTTTAGCTTTTCAAAGCCGCATAAGCATCAGCTGAAGATCCTCCTCCACCTTACTCTTCAGTCTGCCCCCCCCGCTTCTGTTTTCTGAACTTCTTGAGATAGATCTTGAGATTGTTGCATTTTTAACTGTTGTTCTTGAAGTTTATAAGTTGATCGGGTCAGTTGTTGTGCTTTTGGTTCTCCCTTCTTGAGTGGTTCCAGAGTTGGGGGTAAGCCCCCAAGATCCAGATCTTCTTCCGTGATAATTCCTCCAGCTGCAACTTCAGCATAAGTTTGTATCTGCTTTCCATCTTTTTCTTGTTGTATCATCTCCATTTTCTTTCTGCTCCCCCCTGGTGAGGGTGGGTATCCAGCCTTTAAAACATTAACATAGAAATCTTTTGTCTTCCAGACTGTGTTTAACCGGTATCTTTCTCCACTAAAAGTCACTATTAGACCAGTTGGAACGTCCCATCTGTATGCCACTTGTTGATTTCTCAACTCATTTACCAAAAAGCCAAAGTCCTTTCTACTTCTCAACATCTTTGGAGGGATCTCTTTCAAAACCACCACTTCTTGCCCAGCCACCAGAACCTTATTCTTGTAGGGAGCTTGTAAAATATCATTTCTGATCCTCCTAGTTGTAAAATAAATCACCACATCTCTTGGAGCTGTCTTTGTCTTGCCAACCAGGAGTTAACCCTGTAGATTTTATCAATTCGGCTTGCCACATCTTCTGGTTTTTCTTTAATTATCTCTGCAATAGCATCAGCACAAATATCCTTTAAATTTTCTTTGCTGTTTTCTTTCAGGCCTCTCAATCTCAAAGCAAATTCCATGGACCTGTATTGTAACATTACCAATTCATCATCCACTTTCTCTGTTTTGGTCATGACATCTCCCATTTTGCTTTCCAAATTTAAATTGGCTTCATTAATTTCTTCCACTTTCTCATCCAACTGAATAACAAGTTTTGACAATCCTGATACTGCATAAACAATATCATCTCTTATTTCATCGTGTTTTTTTGCAACCACTTCTTTAATTGACTTTATATCCTCCTCAACTTTCTTTAATTTCCCTTCCACAAGTACTGTTAAGTTATTCATTGCTGTGGCTTAATTATTCATAGCTTCTTTCATTGCTGTTGCTTGATTATTCATGGCTTCTTTCATAAACTCTTTGAAATCATTGAGAGCAGCCTCTTGACTCTGTGAATCAGCCGGAAGTTGTGCTTTCTGTGTCACCACTGACACAACTGGAGAACCTCCCCCTCCTTTAACAACTCCTGGCTTAACTTGTTTAGAAGCCATCTTTTTTTTCCTTTTGAAAAAGATCTTTTTTTTTCCCAAAGCCACAAAGTCCCTTGAACAACTTTAAAGTGCTTGTAATTTATAGTCTTGAATTTATCAGGCAAAATAGTCTTTTCTCCACAAATTCTCACTTCCCAGCAGCTTTAATCCACTCTTACAATGCAAAGTTCTCAATAAGCACTTTCGTTTCTGACTTTCACTTTCAAAACCATAACAAAGACGCCATCTTCAGCCTCCAGCTCAAAGAAATTCAGTTTGAAACAAAGTAACTCTGGAGTTAAGCTTTTTTTCTTTTCCTCTTGTACCACCGCTGTTGTAGCTTCACTTATCTTCCTCTGTTTCGATCATGCGCCTCCTGCTAACCGCCTCTATTGTAGGTGATCTGTCTGACCGTCACTCGAATTTGCTTCCACTTTTTGCTTCAGTCTGGGCGGGCGCTATCACTCCTGCCTGCTGAAAAAGCTGACTTCTTCTCCACCAATTTAAGAGGTTAATCGCTCGACTTCCTTGATGACAGCGCAACACCAGGGGGCTTCGCGAGTTCCTCTTTCGTTTCCCGATCCCTCCGAGTTTGGGAATGCTCTTAAAGAGCAATTAATGAGGAAATTTGGGTATCAGAGAGGGAGCCTCCATTTCCTCACCCGTTCGTGATGACGTCACCTTCAGAAGTTCTTAAACAATTTTCATGCATGTCTTACCACTTTAACCTGTCCTGACATACATATATGATGACCCATTTCGTTCCCCCTCATCAAACCTGTCTGACCTTGGGACTTCTGGTTGACATCATGGCAATATCAGACACAGGGAACGGGTCTCCGCATTCCCTGTGTTGAATTCTCCCTGTTTGTGGGCTCTGAGAGGAGCCAAAGCTGCCTTGTAGGGGTGATGAAGCAAAGAGAGGCACCCTGTGAAGTTGAGGAAAGTTGCAGCTCTCCTGTCTGACCCGGGGTTCTTTTTCCCTCTCAGACACGGCGAGGAGAAGAGACAGCCTAAAGCTGGGACAACAAGCTGGGACAACAACTAAGACTGGTGCTGGAGCAAAGTAGGTGAACTGTGACTGAAATTGGGGGAGATTATTCCTTTTAGCCTTATACTTAACCCCAAGGAATAATTTAGAACTATTGGCTCAGAACTATTTGTTAAAGCGGTGTCTAAGCATTCTGAGAAAATACCAGACCAAAAGGGGAAGGTGCAAGAGAGAAAAATAATAAATCCTGAAATATACAGAAAATTGGACTCTTAAACTGGGAAGGCGTGGTACTGTGAAGGCATTATAAAATGCTGGAATCATTTACATAAAACTTATTCTGCTTTTATAATTGATTTACAACTAAAATGAGGATTGAGTAGTGGCAATACTGAAATCTAAGTTGAGAGTGCCATCTGCTGATGAAAGGAAAGACATCTTTGTAGAACTCATGGCTCTCTAAATACATGGCAATGGATAAACAACATCAAGAGCTTACATCGGCCCAATGTCTGACTTTTTCAACATAGACCACCCTGTCATTGAATGGCTGTGTGGACTGGACATTAACATTTGAACATAAGTCCATGTATTTGCCATATGCTAAATAAACAAATAGTCTGAGTGTAAGGTTTTTGACTGCAGCTCAGAATTTGATAAATCCAATGAAACTCTGAACACAAGGCAACTGATCATCAGTTTTATTTTTGATCAGAAAGCAAAACTGGTCAACCTTTAATCTCCCACCTTAAACAGCAAGGCAGTGTGCATGCTAACCAATTTTTTTTCTTTTTATAGTCTACACATATTGCTTGAATAGATCGTCATTGCTATAGAAACATTATTTCATATCCATGGTTCATACATACCTCATGATTTTCTCAGTGCTCTAAAAACAATGGACCTCACAAAGGAGAAAATAATACATTTTCTGGCATATAACCCAGAGCTTTGTTAGGGGGTGCTATCTCACATTAGGTTGCTGAGAATACAATTTTAAGTTACAAGCAAGGCTATTTGACAATTAGCTTGGAGGCTTTATCTTTTCAGGTACTGCACTATGGAGCTCAGCTCTGCAGGGAATCAAAAATTGAGTTAGGTACACTCTGTGCATGCTCTAATCCTTTCATTTCTCCTTTTTTAAGGAAATAGGATGCTTCCTATTGCTGGAACAATGGTGAATATTGCTTGGATACTGGTGTCAAAGTAAGAACCTTGGCAGACTTGTCTTACTTTGTCAAAGGAAGAACCTTGGCAGACTTCCCAAAGTCACAACTGTTATTCCAGAAATTGTGCTAGTAACAACTGATCTTATTACAGGTATCAAACAAGATAATATCATCAATCCTCCAAAGGCCAGAGCTATGAGAAAATTATCTTCTAATCTCCAAACATTCCTTCAAATCATCTGGAGGTATCTAAGATTCCATCCTAGGTTTGAACAGGAATGTGGGCAAACTTCTTCATACGTCTGTGATTTCTTCAATTGCTTTTCCACTAACATCTATCTGGATACAGCAATTGGTTAGTTTAAATTTTCCACTGACTCCTCCTTCTTTGGCTAGAAGAAGATTTAGAGTCAATCTAAATAAATAGCAGTCCTCATTTGAGTATTAATTTTAGCCAGCTAAATAAATAAACTGACCATAATATATTGTGAACTATCTCTCTGACATCCTGATTTTCTCACACAAAGTTTATATAGATAGGAACATACAAATACAAAATTTTCCACTAGCAGTGTTCCAGATATGCAGTAGTTCTTGAACGATAAAATTATTTCCAAAGTGGATTGGCTTGGTATGGTGCCTGAAATAATTGGCAGGAAAAAAAGGGTGGTGAGGTTTAGATTCTCTGTCTAGCTAAGTCACTCGCTGTTACATTCATCTTCTGAATTGCCCTATCAGCGGTTGAATTTATTTCCATTCTCTAAACATTATCTTAAAATAACCATATGTGCATTTCAACTCTAAATGTCTCACCACAACTGTCCCAGGAGATAGGCTGGCATTCCTGCCGGTCTAGCTGAGCATCTTCCTCATGCATTCCAACTTCCAAGGCATAGCAACATACCATAGTTTGTTTGCTATTGTTTGCTGTATTGTATAAATAAAAGGCAGGATAACATATGAGTAAACAAGTCCTTCGGATTGCTTATTTTTTGCATAGCTGATGAATTGGCAGTTGTTTCTGCTTCCTTGGAAAGTTTGATGGATATTGGAGAGTATGTTGTTTAAAAGGCACACTTATTTTTATTGCCTTTGAGCACCTTCATCATACCATAAGACTGCTGTTGGTTTTGCATCACAAAAGCACTATGCAGGCTTAATCACTAGTTGTCTTGCCATAATGAGTATATTAGCATCTGTTATCATGGTACTTTATTAAGATCATTAATGAATAATTTTGTTCCTCCCATTTAGAGATGGGGAAATTATCCTCACTCCCTACAGTAATTTACATAATAGTTTGCTGATATTGTTTTCTTCCTTACAGGGAAATGCTAACTCTTCCATTGTGTTACATTAGGGTTGTAAAAACAAAATTTTAAATTGTTTAACAAGACCAAATAAACAAGTATGGAGTCAAGCTCCTTGCATGCCATAGGACAGGATCAAGTCAAGTTTACAATTTCTGCTTTGGCTGTTATATATGTTTAAAGAATTCAATCATACAAAGCAAATGAACTCATGAAGCAATGGATTACTCTTAGCTGAACAAGTGTCTGTCAGACCTGTCCCCATCCAGCCCCTTAGGGGAAAAAAGCCTTCAATTCCATTTGGTTAAAGCAAAGAATTCTTTTACTAAGGATGTTGGTTGCAGTAAAGCCAAGACAGTTCTGAAATTTACTGCACTCATGCCCCCCCCCCCCATGACAAGTCAGCTTCCATCCAACTGAAGCTCGCCAAAATGTTTTGAGAACACTGAGATGTTTTGGCATAATCCAAATATTTCTCAGGGTACCTACCTGGCTATGGGATGCTGGTACAAAAGGATCCAGCTGCTTCGGTCTTTATCACCTGCCATTCCCCCCTCCCAATTTCTTGTCACATACACACACAGCTTTATTGCCATTTCATCTCCCCCCCCCCCCGCTTCTTTTTTTGGTGGCAGGATGCCTGTGAGGACTCAAGCTGAGCTGACATTCTGCCCCCCTTGACAGAGATGTTAGTACTGCAAAAGAAAAAAGAGAGGGGAGGGAGAGATACACAAAATTTCCCAATTAGCAAAACAGTTCAATGCAGCTTATCTGGGTATTGGTCATGGAATTTTTAAAGATGTTTGAGGGCTTTAATATGTTGGGAGTTGACCCATTTATTTTCTCAGGGGGCAAAGTCTTTCCAGGCTACCAAATGCTGGTGTTTCCCCTGATGTATGCAAGAATCCAAAATGCCTTTGACTTCAAAGTGCTGCTCTTCTTAGATCATAATGGGATTGGAAGGTGGTTGCAATTTGGGGCTCAAGGAAAATGTGATTTCAGGTTTCAGTAGGCTACAATGAAATACTGGGTATACACATCTGAGCATTTTTGACAGCTCAAATTCTACAGTCACTGGGTTAATAATCCTTTTGATGGAAAAAGGTCCAAAGTATTTCAGCCCCATTTTTTTTGATGGTTGTCTAGCTTGTAGGAATTTGGTAGAGAGATAGACCTTGTCTCCCACTTTAAAGTCCTTTGGATTGACACTTTTTTAATTAGCCTGTTTTTTGTATGCTTCCATAGCTTCATCCAATGCTTTTCTCACCAATGGACCACGTTTTCTGTAACTGGGAAACCCAATCTTTCAGTGATGCAGAAATTGGGATGGCCTGAGGTAGTTCGTGGATACAAAGTCGTGGCCTGTGGCCACTTTAAATGGAATGAACTGTGTGCTATTGTGCACTGAATTATTGTAGGTGACCTCTGCAAAAGGGAGGAGGTCCATCCAATGGTTCTGTTGGTAATTAATATAATATCTGATGTACTGCTCCAGGACACCATTGTCTCATTCACACATCCCATTATTAGCCAGATGATGTGAAGAGCTGAGCCCTGAGTAGTCCCCAAAAGTTTTAGGTACTCCTGCCAAAGCTGTGAAGTGAATTGGACTCTGTGATCTGAGATTATTCTTTCTGGAGCACCATGCAGCCAATAGATGTGCTGTACAAAGAGTTTAGCCGAAGTGTATGTTGAGGGGATTTTTTGACAGGGTATAAAGTGCACTTGCTTGGAGAACAGATCGGTTATCACCCAAATCACTGTATTCCCTGAGCTTTCAGGCAGTTCTACAATAAAGTCCATTGATATCTCTTTCCATGGGGCTTTGGGATTTGCTACTGGCTGGAGAAGCCACGTATTTTCCCTTGTTTCCTCTTGGCAGAGGCACAAATGAGGTAGTTAGCCACATAGCTCTCTATGTACTTTTTCAGTGACAGCCACCAAAATTGCCGCTTGATTAGTCTCACAGTTTTTACAAAGCCAAAGTGCCCTGCCACTTTTGAATCATGGCTTTTTTGTAGAACTATTAATCATTGGCTTTGTGGGATATATAGTTTAGCTCCCACCCAAGCTAGAGCTCCTGTCTAGACATGTAAGTAATCCTAATACATATCATTGGGAAGAGGTAAGAAGAGTCCTTAGATATCTAAAATTCACCACTGATGTTTGTTTATATTTAGAACCTGTAGATTCAGAAAAACCTATTCTGTCTTGCTATGCTGATGCGGATTGGGCCGGAGATTCAAAAAGTAGAAAAAGCACATCTGGTTATGTCTTCCTTATAAACAATTGTCCCGTTTATTGGTACACCGGTAAACAAAATTTAATTGCAACCTCTACAGCTGAAGCTGAATATATTTGTCTATCGAAAGCAACCAATAATTTAACGTGGTTTAACGACCTACTATTTAACATCTGGTCTGAACCCTATTATCCCATAACCGTCCATGAGGACAATAAAGCAGCCATAGAAATTTCAACTTCTGAAGCAATAGGTCAAAGGTCGCGCCATATAGATATAAAATATAAACATGTCAGACAGCTATCTAATATGGGATTCATTAAAGCTATTCATTGTGATACGAGTGAACAAGTTGCAGACATTTTAACAAAACCTTTACCAGTTAAACAACATACTTATCTAACTTCGAAATTGAATATATGTATATAAATTGTAATATTGACAACCGTTAGGTATTTTAGAGTGGGATTTGTTGCATGTTGAAAATACCTAACTATATGAACATATTTAAAGTCATGTAAGGGTTAATCATCTATACATCAATTGTCCCACCCACTGATTCCTCCTTACCATTTGACTCCTCCTACTGTGTATATATTCTGATGTCCTGAACAGTTCCTTTGACTTGCCTGATGATCTCCTGCAATAGAAACAAAGAAATACTGTTTATGTTCTCATGACTTGCATCCTGATTATTGGGCCTATATAAAAGAAATAAAAGAAACATTCAGAACCTCCAGAAGCTCCCATAAGTGAAGAGGAAGAAGAGGAGGAGCCTCTTCTCAATGCACGGGCGCGCAGAGCTGCCAAAAGGCAGGAATGGCTCCTCGGGAGGAGGTCTCCTCAAGAGTATGGCTTGGGGCTAATTGGCCACTCCCCTAACCTATTTAAGGAATGACGATGACTGAGGCAATTTGCAGAAAACAACTTCGTTCATATTCCTTCGCGTATTGACGCCAGAAACATCTGATCAGCTCTTGCTTCTCTCTTGTCATTTTTCCTGCAAATTGCTTCTGGGCATTCTGCCAACCACAGTAAGCTTACAGTTATCTGAAAGACTGTGCCTCAGAATTGAGCTATTATTCCTTGGACTCCTGTTGGCTGTTAATGAAGTTACATTCCTTAACAGGAATGTAGCCCTTGTTCAGAAAAGACTGATTTAAACTGTACTTGTGTTTGAACAACTACTAAGAAAGCTCATTAATAATCCTTAATTAGTAAACTAAGGTTTGTATGGACTTTGTGTGTGCTGCGTTCTTTGTGGTCCGTAGCTGGGGCAGAACAGTGCTCTTGGAGCATGGTTGTTTCGTTGCAGACATTTCATTACCCGAATAGGTAAAATAATCAGTACTATTGCATGTGGGATTTGTTCCCTTTTTAGTGAAGATTTGCCTACATGTAGATTTCTCCCATTTGTGGGCTTTTTGAAGCATTTGATGCCCACAATTCAGTGGTGGGATTCAAATAATTTAATAATAGTTTCTGGGGGCATGGCTAGGTGGGTGTGGTTGGTGGGCATGTGACTGGGTGGGCATGGCCAATTTAGCAGTCCATTTTTGCCAATTTAGCAGTCCATTAAATAATACACACAAATTAAACTTTAATTTGTTTTGCTCCTGGGGGTATTTTATTTGCTTTTGTTTGAATGTTGCTCTTTTGGTTGACTTTTCATTTTACTAGATGGTTTTTTAAAGTTGTTTAGGAGTCTAGTGGTCCACTTCAGGAAACTCAGTTTTGCAGCAAATCTTCTCAGCCCCAAGGAGCTTACAATCAACATCTCTCCCTCTCCCTCTTCCTCTCCCTCTCCCTCTCCCTCTCCCTGGAAAGAAAAGTGTGCTAGAACTTCTTATCAGGAAAGAAAAGTGTGCTAGAAGAGCAAATGGGGGTGGGGAAGAGAAATCTTGCTGAATTCCATTCCATTCCGTTCCCATTTCCATTTCCATTTCCATTTCCATTCCCATTCCCATTCCCATTCCCATTCCCATTCCCATTCCCATTCCCATTCCATCCTATTGCTATTGCTATTCCATCACATTTCATCCCATCCCGATTCCCATTCCATTCTCTCCTATTTCCATTCCATTCCATTCTATTCTATTTGCATTGCAGCAGTCTCAATCCACTTTTGGAATATCACTGGTCACCCTGGAGCTTCCTCTGCATATGCCAAATGTGTGCAACAGGCTCAGGCAAGGACTTCGTGTGTCTGGCACTGTGATCCACTGGCCAGCCAGCCCTTCCTGCCTCCCTCTCCAGGGGCAGAGATGGCCATCCTCCTTCAGGGGGGCAGGCAGCCTCACCGGCCAGCAACCTGTAACTGCTGAGTGCCAAGTGGGAGAAGGGCAGGCAGCCAAGCGGTGGTGGCAGGAGGGGAAGAAGGTGGCAGGGGTGGCTGTTGCAGTGCACGCTCCCTATCTCGCTTGTGTCTCACCAGCCCCGCTTCATCAACAGGTGCCCTCCAGCTTGCAGGAGCCTCTTTTGGGCCAGCTGCTTTCCTGCTTGGAGCGTGCTGGTTGATCCCCACCCCCCAAAATCCAGGACTGAGGAAGCCCGGACTAAGAAGCAGAGGCAGAGTGACACTACAGCCATCCAAAGTATGAGTCCCCTTGTGGCTGCCCTTGGACCCAGCTGAGGGTGGGGCCAGGAGATGCCTCTCCCAGAGACTGAACCGCACTTGGCTTCCAGCATTCCATCACTTGCACAGCCCTCCCACTGTGTAGCTGTCAGAGGGAAGGGAAGGGAAGGGAAGGGAAGGGAAGGGAAGGGAAGGGAAGGAAGGAAGGAAGGAAGGAAGGAAGGAAGGAAGGAAGGAAGGAAGGAAGGAAGGAAGGAAGGTCATTCAGAGCAGCTGACGCCATTGGGCCGAGAGCAAAAGGTGGCTGCCATGTAGGGCAGGAGAGCTACCGGCTGAGGAAGCTACCAGCTGAGGAAAGAGCTCAAAGATTTGCCACCATTGCACAACCTCTCCCATTGGGACCCTTTGGCTCCCACCCCCTCGGTAGAGCTGAAGTTCCTGGCAGATCTTCAGGCTCTTTCCTCAGCGAAAGGCATGCCCCTTTTTTGGCTGGCAAAGTGCTTCTTGGAGTGGGGGAGGGCAAAAACAGGCCCCTCAGTGGCCTCCTAGCCAGTTTTTTTCCCTTCCCCACCCCAGAGACACTCTGCCAGCCAAATATGAGGGGCATGAAGGCCTCCCGGGACCTCTGTGTGGCCCGTTTTTTCCCTCCCCTACCCCAGAAGCACTCTGCCA
Source organism: Pituophis catenifer annectens (assembly GCF_029215685.1). Taxonomy (NCBI): domain Eukaryota; kingdom Metazoa; phylum Chordata; class Lepidosauria; order Squamata; family Colubridae; genus Pituophis; species Pituophis catenifer. The sequence continues at coordinate 33,744,137 of NW_027256887.1, forward strand.
GCCAAAAACGAGGGGTGCAAAGGCCTCCCAGGACCTTTGTGTAGCCTGTTTTTGCTCTTATCCACCCCAGAAGCATTCTGCCAGCTAAAAATGGGGTATGCAAAAACCTCCCAGGATCTCCATGTGGCCTGTTTTTGCCCTCCCCCATCCCCAGAAGCACTCTGATGGCCTTACCTTTCAGTTCAAGCCCACAGGGCTTGCTAAGGTAAGTCCTGCGCTCAGCCGAAGGGTGGGAGTCAGCGGGTGGGCAGGGTGAGGTGGGCAGGGCAGCCTCGTGTTCCCCCATGGGCTGGATTAATGGCTTGGGCAGACCATATCTGGCCTGCAGGCCATAGTTTGAGGACCCCTGCTCTAAGGCACCAGCCAAGGCATGCGAGGCCAATAAGTAGTGATTGGGTGGGGCGGGGCCAGCCAGCAATTTAACAACTGGTTCGGCCAAAGGGGTGTGAACCAATTGAATCCCACCACTGCCACAATTATAGTATTAGTGTATACTTATATTATAGTATAATATATTATAGAGATTAAGTAACATCACCATTGCTAATGAGTATGTTGTTTGCTCCCTATTTATATACAGTAGCTTTCCCTGCCTGTTTTGGTGGAGGTGTGGTTCCTTGATTAGGGTATTGTTTTATGTTTGATTGTCTGGTGTTAATCTGTCTATTTATCTTGGTGGCATAGAAATATAATTTATAAATCAACTCTGTAGAGTGTATCTGAAGGTGAAAGGAAATATATTTTACATAAAAATGTTAGAAGGTGAAAGATTTTCTTTTCTTTTCTCTTTTTTGGCAGGACTGGGAATTTCCACATTTTATGGGTGATGTTGATGTGAATCTTCCAGGCTTGCCAGCTGCACATTTTCAGTTCAGACTGCCTTATTTTAAAACTATTTTAAAGGAGGAGTATCACATACATATTACAGGTATGTAACATTCTTTGAACATAACTTATTCTAAACAGAATTGGAGGATTCCAAAGCAAAAAATTATCTTTGAATTCCATAATCGGGAAAGAAAATAAAAATACTTTTCTTGGGAAGAACATAACATCAGTATATACTGAAATTTATCTAGATTAAAATCCTCTGATAAGTATGATTTCTTAAAAGAGCAATGAGAATTTCAGGAAAAAGAGATGCTTCATTCATGTGATTAATCATCTAAAATTTGAAATAGTACAGTCCAATGACACTTGCCTTATACAATTTGCCCTTGTATCAAATTTCTTTCAGAAGATCTAATCGATGTGAATCACAGGTTATAACCTTGCTGATTAATTTAGCTTCCATATAACTTTTAGCTCTTATTTCCTCCTAATCCTCCACTTACCATGGTCTCAGAAAGACTGGCTGCAATGCTCCCCCATTCTTTAACTGTAAGAAGCACGGAATAACAGATGATTTCCAGAAGAATGAAAAATAAACTTGCTTCTTAACCATAAGACTAAATGTTAAGAGAATATGTATTAAAAATAGCATGTTATAATATAGAATTGTACAAATGCAATTAATGTTCTTGTTTTTGTTAGTAAATGGCATACATGAGGAAACCTAATCTTGGGACTATCAATGTCAAATAGAGAAGGGGAGTTACGTTCGTATTAATGACAGCTTTCTTTAAGGGAAAGTTTTTGTCTAGAATTTGACAAGTCTAGATCCATCATAGAAAAGAATCGGAAAAATGAATGAAAACCCATTTCAGGTTTATAATTTATTACTCATTAAAATTTCTTCTAACTGACTGATACAATTGCATTGCTTTTGCTTTAGTAAATTAAAAGTGAATACTATGATCTGAAAAAATTGGGTAGAAAGGCTATGTTGTCAGATTAATAAAAGCAATTAGAAATTATTAGAAATCATAAAGCAATAGGAAAATTAGATGCAACCTTCACTTTAACTCTTGTTGTCTTTTGGATGGAAACTATCAAAATTATAAACTGAACAATTTTGAAAAAATCTTCATTGAAAACAAAATAAAGCTTAGAAGATTATATATTTTAAAAAGTACTTATAAAATGGAAAGACATTATATATCCAACAGCCTTCAGCAGATATAAGTCTAGAGGAGCATAATCTGTATATTGAAATTTTAAAACAAATTGTTAACTCTAAAATATAGTCAACAGGAAGAGAGGACCCTTCAATACTGTACATTTCAATGAACACACACACACACACACACACACACACACACACAAAACTCAGTGGAGTGGAGAAGTGAAACTAAGTCTGAAAATGAAATATTGTTTTTAAATGTATATCTTTACATTGCAATCTAGAAGATAAGAACAATGCTTTCAATCATGCTTGACAAGTGTTCATTTGAACATACTTCATGTATTCTAGGAAGAACAGTACAAAAAAAAACATTATTGTACATTAGAGATAAACCCATACTTCACAATGTAAGAGAGGCTGCTGTCTTTTACTAGAAAGCATAGGCATTGTGTACATATGGAATGAATCTGATTCCTCTCCTCCTTTAAATGTTGCATAAATAATGGAATGATCTGTATCTAATGTATAGAAAAATGTGAACAGTAAGTGAATAGTAAAAGCTAGAGTGTAGCATTTTCAAAATGTATCATTGATCAAAAAGCTAGGCTAATGCAATATTTCTGGCAAAAAGATTGGTCTAAAAAGAAAAAGAGATGGTCTAGAGATAAATGGCTACATGGAGAAGGATCTTCCATAACGAAGTTAGCAACTTGAAGTGACTTGTTTTTTTTTCCTCCATCCTAACTCTTTTTAAAAGCAGATTGTCTAGGGTGGCCATTGCATTTACACTGCATTTTCCCTCTCTCAGACCCTTTAAAGTAATGGAGATGTTTTTTGAAGGGCATAATTTAATTGAAGAATGAGCACATGAATAAGGATTGTGAAATCTTTTTTTCTCCCTTTCCAGCTCAGAATTAATAAGTCCAATTTATTACAGTTACTAGAGAAATTAGTCCATTTGAATGCATATCACATCACCAGAGTTGCAAGAGGCTGCTTTACCTCAGTTCAGTACCATTTCAGGAGAATCATAAAGAGTATCAAGCCAGCATGAGAAACTCCCCTTGGGTAGGTTGTGCATGGCCATCTGTTCTTAAATCAATTCTAGGTTTTGAACTCCATCTTTGGAACCTTTAAAGTTGTCCATCTTGCTTCCCAATATTATGGGTACCTTATTCAAATCCAAAACTCAGAGGTAAGAAAGAATTCCACAGATTTATCTGATGACACTGTTTAAAAGTTCTTTGAAAAATATATTTCTTTTAAATTAAGTATCTCTGATTATTTTTGTAAGCCATTTGGTGTAAAATTAATTACATGGCAATGCAGCATACTCTCAGAGAGATGGCCATTTGGTAAAGAAATGTGAACAGTGTTGTGCAGTTTAAAAGAAAAACAGGAAAGAATATATTGGACAACTGTCCAACAGATGTCATTAAAAGTTGGTGGGGAGTCATCATTTTGCTGAAGTTACAGTTTCAATTCATGTCATGATGGATTGGAATATAAATTTCAATCTATTTGCCTAGAATTCTGAGAAATCTAATATTGTATGATAAAAGCCCAAAGAGGAGCAGATCTAATCTCTCCCTTAGAAGCTTCAATAAATTGGGTACCATTTTATGACTATGCCAGGAGAAGTTGTGAATTTCTGTGGTTCACAACCATCTCTTTCCACATACCTAGAATATGTTTTATTATTATTTTTATTTTGTCAAACATGTACAAGATAACAGGTATAAGTATAAACATGGACATGAACATAGGAAATGAGTGCAAATAAATGGGGACAGTAGGACAGGGACGGTAGGCACACTGGTGCGCTTATGCACGCCCCCTTTATGGACCTCTTAGGAATGGGGTGAGGTCTACGGTAGACAGTTTAAGGTTGAAGCTGTGGGGGTTTGAGGATGTAACAACGGAGTCAGGTAGAGCATTCCAGGCATTGACCACTCTGTTGCTGAAGTCGTATTTTCTGCAATCGAGTTTGGAGCAGTTTACCTTGAGTTTGTATTTATTGTTTGTCTGAATATTATTAAGGTTGAAGCTAAAGTAGTCATTGACAGGTAGGACATTGTAGCAGACAATTTAGTGTACTATGCTTAGGTTAGACCATAGGTGGCATAGTTCCAGGTTGTCCAGGCCCAAAATTTTGTATTTGAGGATTGGTCTGGCAAAGGTTTTGTATGCCCTAGTTAGCAGTACAGTGTTACCAGAGAAGAAGCTTCACAAAATTAGGTTAACAACTTTTAATGCCTTTTTGGCAATGCTGTTACAGTGAGTTCTGAGGCTTAGATCGTTTGAGATGAGTGCTCCTAGGTCCTTTACAGAATGAGGGTCATCTATGAGGTCATATCCACCCAGCTTGTATTTGGTGTTCTGATTTTTGTTGCCAATATATAAGATAGAGCATTTGTTAGTTGCCATTTGGAGTTGCCAATTGTTCGACCATTCTGACACATAGTCAAGTTCACTTTGTAGAGCAGCAGTATTGTCAGTGGTGTTAAATAATTTTACGTCATCAGCAAAGAGGATGCAGTTGCTTATAATACGATCGCAAAGGTCATTTATGTAAATCAGAAAGAGTGTGGGTCCTAAAACGCTGCCTTGGGGGACACCGGTGTTAACTGGTGCTGGGTTTGATTGGGCATTCCCTATTTTGACTACTTGTTGCCTGTTTGACAGGAACGTGGCTATCCACTTGTGCAGGGATTCGGAAATGCTGTAAGAGCTTAGTTTTAACAGTAGTACCACTGAATCAAAGGCTTTGCAGAAGTCTATGTAAATTGCATCTATTGCTTTACCCTGGTTGAGTTGTGTGGTCCAAATGTTTCTGCAGTGTAGGAATTGCAGATTACAGGACAATTTTTTCCTGAAACCAAACTGCTTGTTAGAGAGCAGATTGTTTGTCTCTAAGTGGAGGATGATGGATTGGTTTATGATTGATTCCATGACTTTACAGGTGATGCAACACAGTGAGATTGGTCGGTAATTTTCAACTAGGCTGGGCTCTCGCTTTTTGAAGATAGGAATGACCGTGGCTAATGACCATAGGTCAGGCAAGGAGCTGGTTTTGGAAGATACCTCATAGATAATGCTTAGAGGTTTGGCTATGGCATTGGAAACTTTTTCAGGAAGTAGAGACATAATCCATCAGGGCTAATAGATAGAGATTGCTTTAGGTTGCATGGTGCCCTTTCAATGTTTTCTTCTGTAAAATCAATGTGTAGCAAATCGTTGCAATTAGTTGTGGTACGATTAGGAAATGATGGGCAGACGCCATTGCTGTTGACAAAGACTGAGCTGAAGAATGTGTTGAAGAGGTTGACCTTAATGGCTTCATCATTACAGTCTTCCTTGTTAGGCCCTTTTAGTGGTGGGATAGTTTTCGAGTCTTTTAAGTTTGGCATTTACAAAATTATAGAAGGCTCGGGTGGATTTCGAGTGTAACAGCTCTTCCTCCTGTTTGCAGTGGTAATTGGTGCATTCTGTCGTTATCTGGTAGCATAAGGTTTTGTAGCGGTTTTTAAAATTAGCTACGTAGCCAGTTTTGTTTTTTGTTTTTTTGTTTTGTTTTGTTTTTTTCATCAAAGAGATTTTTTTTTTTTTTGATTGAAGCTTTCTTATTGTTATGGGTAATTTGGGGTTGGTTTTTTTTTGGCTTTGGCTTTGGCGGTTATTTTTTTTTTTAATTTGATTTACAATGTGCTCAGCAATAGCCTTCATCCATTTGTATATTTATACAAAGTCAGCTTATTGCCCCCACAACTGGGTCCTCAATTTACCTACCTTAGAAAGGATGGAAGGCTTGAGCCTTGGCGAGATTCGAACCTGCAGTAATTGCAGGCAGCTGGTCTTAATAACCAGCTTAATAACAAGGTGCCTTAGGCCACTGTACTACCAAGGCTCTTGGTACATTATTAATGGTACATATAGTTTAATGACTCTATTGACTTCGAGCAAAAAAGCGTTATAATGCTCTTCTGCAGTATTACAGCCAGTGAACAGAAGATGGATGTGAATGTGGAGACACGTTCCTTTCAGTCTGATATAGTTCACTCCTCTCCCATTGTTATCAAGCATAAATGAACAGAATGGATCAAATTATCTTTCTCAGACAAGAGAGAAAAGGAACCTTTGCAAAACTTCATGTTGTGTGCCAGTTGCGGCCTTTCCTGGATCAGGAAATGCACTCTACCCTTGAAGAGCATTCAGAAGCTACAGCTTGTGCAGAGTATGGCAATGTGGGCAGTTTTGGGGACCCTAAGAATGGCCCGAATGACATCACTGTTCCATGAGCTGCATTGGTTACTGATCTGCTTCCAAGTGCAATTCAAGGTATTGGTGATCACCTTTAAAGTCCTTAATGGCATTGGTCCAGGTTATTTGAGGGATTGTCTCACCCCACTGGGACTGGCCTGTCCACTCATGTCAGCAGAGGAGGCATGCTGTGCAGTGGTGTATTAACCATTAAGCAGACTAAGCACATGCTTAGGGCACCAGGCCCAAAGGGGGCACTGCAAAGTTAAGAAAGAAAAAAAAGCCAATGAAGATTTGTAAAAAAATAATAATGATAAAACTAAACTAAAACATCTTGTGCTTAGGGCACCAGTGAGCCCTAATCCCCCACTGATGCTGTGAGTCCCATCAGCCAATTATTTCAGCTGGTAAATCCAGGAGGAGGCCCTTCTCTGCTGTTGTTTCTGCCCTCTGGAACATCTTGCTCTCCAATGTAAGGTTGGCCCCAATCCTCCTTCCTTTTGTAAGGACCTAAAGACATAGCTTTGCTAGTTGGCTTGGGGACACAGCACAGTGAGGTAGTTGATCGAGTAACAACAGATCCCACCTCCCCTCCCACTCCGCCCCTGACCTCCCCACATGTCCTTGGATTCTAATATTTGGTTTTAATTTATTTATGTTTTAATGTATAGATAAATTTTTATGACTGTAAGTCTCCCAGAGTTACTCTATGGTAAGATGAGCAGCCAATAAAATTTATAAATAAATAAATGAATTTTATAACTAAATCAGATCATCTTTATTACAATCCTAGACTAAGCATAGCTTCCTTGGATAACCTTGTAGTGTTTAGAACTACACTAGGCATTAGGATTACTTTTGTTAAATACAAAAGTATTTAACAAAAGTATTTGATTCTGAGCTCCTATCTTAAATTTGTAGTTATTTGGACTCTTCTGTTTTTGTTGCTTAGATTGATTTTCAAATCACTGGCCCATACTGTATATGTATGTAGAATACTAACAGCATTATTATTTCAGATTATGATAAATAATATTGTACATATAATATGTTCTTTTAATGAGCGCTAACCCTACTTTTCCTCTTTAATCTGAACTCTGAAAAATCCATATATTTTCAACTCTACCAGGGATCAGTTTTGCAATTCACTTTGTACCAAATCAAAGGTTATCTTGGATCTAGATTTCATTTGAAATGGATATAGAACACCACAGAAGATTCCTGTAATAAATATAAGAGCTTTATTTGGATCCAGCCAAGTTTAGCAACTTCAAAGGACCTTCAAAAGTTTGACCTATTTTTTTTTCTGGAGCTTTGAACATTCATATATTGCCTTTCACTTTTCACCTGCTTTAATTTTTAATATTAGATACATTTCCCTTTATTTTTTAAAAAAATATTTTAGATTGAATCATTCTCCTTCCTTTGTAAACCAACAAGAAAGCCAATGTGTTAAATTTATATTTACTGGCTAGCCCATGACTTAGACGTTAATACCTCAGCCTAATATGTAAGTTGTCCAGGTTTGAATCCCAGAAGGGTATGGCTAGCTGACAAGAGCTAAATAGCTTGAAATAAAACTAAACTAGTCTCCCTTTATTTCTTTGTCAGTAAATATACATTTAACACAAAAAATATGTCGTGAAAGCGACTGCCCGCGAAGGTGCCTGGATTGGAGTGAAAGGCGAAAGTGGAAGCAGTATGCTCCATCCCATATTGGGGCAGACTAGGTTGCCCTGATTAAAAAACACTTTAAAAAGCCACTGTTTCTTGGAATGAGAATAAGCTTGTTGCCTTTAATCTACATTCATAATTAATAGAAAGCATTATCAGTTACCAGGCATTATATAAAAGTGTCAGTAAAAAATGGGATGTCCTGTTGATGTTGAATATGGCCAGATTAATATTAACATTGATTTGAAGGCAGTCCTCAAAATTCTACTGGGGGAAAGACTCTAAAGCTCATATAATTTCAGTTGCGATAGTTCTTAAATCTGCTCCATAAGTAGCAATACCTGAATACTTCATACTAAATACCCCATACTTGAAGGCAAGACAAGAAGCAATAGATGAAAACTAATCAAGGAGAGAACCATCCTAGAATTTAGAAGAAATTTCCTGACAGAACAATTAACCAGTGGAATGACTTGCTTCCAGAATTGTGGATGCCCCATCACTAGAGATTTTTAAGAAGAAATCTTTTGAGTAGATCTTACTTCTAAGCATTTGGCTAGTTTATGTTTATAATTATGTTTATAACTCCTCTTGAAATATCAGGCTTGGGTTTATTCTTTTAAGACCTAGCTGGGCCTAAAACATAATTAACAAAAGGTACAATTTGATCTTCTCTTTGATGGTTGCTGATGGTTGTGTAGACCATCCTTTCTGAGCCTGAAGTCATCCAGATAGGTTGAACTTCAATTTTCAGAGTTCTCAGCCATTATAGTTAGCTATGCTGGTGGAAGGAATTGTAATTTGTGGGTGTATGAAAGCTTGTATATGGTTAACCTAGCTATAGAATATGCATGGATAAACACATGTATGCATATATATTATTCATAAGTTTAAAGAAGTATAATAAAATGAAGGATAGCCATTTCAACTATTTAATTATATTATGTAAGATATCAGATATGAAAAACAGATTGCATGAGTGGTCTGAGAGGCACACTTAATGAATGTAGTAATCCAATTCTTTAGAGAACTCCCTGGCCTGGCATGTCATTTGATACCTTTTTTTTTTTTTTTTTGGTCAAGCAAACTCTTTTCATTCTGTCTTTTAATTTTTGTATTTTTGCTGGAACTGTTAATAGTTCAGTCTCTGTTGCTGTTTTAAATTGTTATTTAATCAGTTTATTCTGTTCTATTATTGTATTGTAGTGGGAAACCCACATTACCAATTCAGGAGACAAGACCACAAAGATTGGAGAACACAGGTTTTTATTTGCGCAAAGGTTCAGAGCATTAGAATGACAGATTCTGAACCCAGGGCTACGTCCAAGGTGTACCTTTTATACATTTTGCAATTCTAGCCACACCAGAGGTGTTATGCTTCTGACTCTATTTCCATATATGGGTACTATCTTACACCGTCTATTACTTTCCGTGAACACATCTGGTGACATATTGCTTAATATAAGTTTGTTACAGGAATGATATAGAACATAGGTCATTAAGCTCATCAGTACATTTAACAAGTTCCTTATTTCTGTTCCTTGTATTTTCCTGAGATTTGCAACATAACTTCTACTCCCACGCCAACACTTCTGAGAGCAACATAATACTGTGAATAATACAATACATAGATTAATATGATTTATATTATAAGACCCTCCTGTCTCATTCCCCCCTTTGGAACTCCACCTAAATCCCCTGATTACTGTGGAGTTTCATAAACAGGGAAGTCATCATCCATCAAGCTAAGTTTCTCATACTCCCACCAAGCCATTGCCTGAGCTGTTGCCTTTTTATCCACGAGCAGAGAGAGACTGTTAGAAATTGTATAAACAAAAATGGGGAGAATGCAGGGTAAAATTACACATCCAGCAGCTATTGACCCAATCAATGCCACAATAGCTTGCAGACCCAGCAGTTTAGGGAACCAACCTGAAAAGGCGTCAGCGAAATTAAATCCTTTCCAAGTTTGAACCGGGACGTGGGCTATTTTGACCATTTTATCAGTTATTTCCTTAATGACCTTGCCACTGTCATCGATCTCAATACAGGAATTAGACAAATTAAATTTACCCCTCCTTCCTTGGCTAGGAGGTAATCTAAAACTAAGCGGTTTTGCATGATATACGTTCGAGACTTCACGCTCTCAGCAGCTAATTTGGTGAGGCCTTTCACAGTTTCATTAGTAATTAATTCTACAACAGCCTGTAGCCTAATCAAGCGGTTTAACAGGTAGATGGGGATCCGATACCCATAGGTGCCATCCTCTGCCCAGGTGGCTGGTCCATACACCTCAATGATTCTTTCCGGTGGCCATTCATCATCCTTCCAATGACCTATTTTAACCTTTTCAATCAAGGAAGTGTCAATGGCTGCCCTCTTGGACTGGATGTTTCCAACTTCATCATACACTGGTTCCCTGGCCAAATTCCGAGGACGGAGGTTTACAGGGACCCAAGGAGTACGTAGGAGGTGACACCTTATAGTGGAATTATATGCCAGTATCAAGTCCCTTCATGCTCACAAGGGGGAGATTATTGGAAGAGCAGTTGGGGAGTTTGGTACTTCTATAAACAAAATGCCTACCCGAGGGTAAGGCCACAAAGCATTCAGTACACAGAGGTATCTTGGAGCCCACCACATTCTGCATGTTATGGATCTCCCCCCTTGTGTACTCGAAGGGGTGTCTGGGCTCCTATATTCCCCATGCATTACCTCTGGGTAATTTACAGTGGGAGTAGGGGCAAGCACTCTTTCCATATTCTGACTATCGAGTGCAGCTTGACACCAGTCTAGGGGTTACTCCCTCATTCCCCCCTACTCCTGAGTCTCCGCCCTCTCTTACAAGGCCTACAATACATATAGCTACACAGATTCTGAATGTGGCCACGCAGGGGATTATGGGGATTATGGGAGCGATGGGGTGCTCCCATGTGACACCCCTCCTGCACAAGCTGCACTGGCTCCCAGTGGTCTTCTGGGTGCGCTTCAAGGTGTTGGTTACCACCTTTAAAGCGCTCCATGCCTTAGGGCCTGGGTACTTATCGCCTTCTGCCACCGATAGCCTCCTACCGGCCAGTACGCTCCCACAGAGAGGGACTCCTCAGGGTGCCGTTGGCCAGACAATGTCAGCTGGCGACCCCAAGGGGGAGGGCCTTCTCTGTGGCAGCACCTGTCCTCTGGAACGACCTGCCCCCAGAGATACATAGGATCCCAGATCTCCATGCTTTTCGCCGTGTCCTTAAAACTTTTTTATTTCATGAAGCCGGGCTGGCTTAACTCCACCCACCCACCCACCCTTAGATATTTTTAATTGTTAATTGATTTTAGTTGGGGTGTTTTAAATTTATTGGGTCAAAATTTGTTTAACTCTTTTTTTAAAAAAAAATTAAATTTTTGTATGTGATGTTTTTATTCGTGGCTGTTCACCGCCCTGAGTCCAGTGGGAGAAGGGTGGTATAAAAATCTAATAAAATAAATAAAATAAAGTTGTTCGGTTGTGGGATCGCAATTTCCAGGATAAGTTCCTTTCGTCACCCGTGCATTAGATGTTAGCCTCCAGAGTAACACCTGCAGGGGTTTTCTTCACCTCTCCCGTTGTTGTGGCCCCACCCTCTGAGCCTATCCCATCGGAGGAAGAAAGCTCCGAGCATGAGGAAGAGGAGTCAGCCAGGCCTCCCTCTCCAGGCCCCTCCCCTCTGGCACTGTCTCAGGAGCCGGCCGAGGGAGAGGAGATTAACAGGGAGACAGGTGTCTCGGATGAGAGCAAAGGAGAGACATCATTCCTGGATGCACGCCTCCGAAGGCGTGATAAACGATTGCAGCAGCTCAGGAGGCGTGCTAGGGATTAGAACTGAGTCACTGGACCACACCCCAGAGACTATATAATAGAGGGTGGTGGCCAGTGATCCTTGTGACGAACAAAAATAAACCTTGGATAGTCACTAAAGCCTTGTCCGAAACTACTGAGAGGAATATTTATTTTTGTTGGACTCTTGTACGCTGAGTATATTATCTTTCTGTTTCTGTGGAAATAAAGCACTTGGCAGACGGTGTGTATATCGCTGCCAAGTTGGAGATAAAGACCTGGGTATGTGCCAAGTGCTTCCTTAACCCTCGGCTGGCTGTGTTTGTGTGTGTGTGTGGACGGGGACAGATCACCCGTTCGTAGAGGGACAGCTCCCGGAGTGTCACCAGAAAGGGAGAGGTTCCCTCTTGTCCTTTGAAGAGTTAGTTTCAGTGATTGAACCGAGTTGCCTCCGACTTTCCACTGGGTTGGGGCAGCCACTTTAACTTGGGACCAATTGATCCAGGATTTGATTTCAGCTACCTTAACAGCAAGGGGAGAACACATAACAACAGTATACGGTCCTTTCCACTTTGGGCTTAAAGTTTCCCTCTTCCAATCCTTTACCCAGACCTCCTGTCTGGGAGATATGTTATGGGTAGAGGTCACCAATACCTGGGGTTTACAGATCAACACATATTGCTGCAATCTCTGGACTACCGTGTTAAGTGTTTGTAATTGTTTCAATTTTATTGTGTCTGCAATGTAGCCTGTGCTTTGGATATTGGACCTAATTAGATTTGGGACCGTCCCGTATAACAATTTGAAAGGTGACACGAACAGACCTTTCCGGGGGGCACACTGTACAGCCACCAGAGCCATGCTTAAGGCATTGGGCCACTTTAGATGAGTTTCTTGGCATATTTTAGCCAGTTTTTCCTTAATACTTAACTACTTAACTACTGCAATGCTCTCTACATGGGGCTCCTCTTGGGGTGCACCCGGAGGCTCCAGTTGGTCCAGAATGCGGCCGTGCGGGGGATTATGGGAGCGATGGGACGCTCCCATGTGACACCTCTCCTGCGTGAGCTGCACTGGCTTCCTGTGGTCTTCCGGGTGCGCTTCAAGGTGTTGGTGACCACCTTTAAAGCGCTCCATGGCTCAGGGCCGGGGTATCTATGAGACCGCCTTCTGCCGCCAATAGCCTCCCACCGGCCAGTTCACTCGCACAGAGAGGGCCTCCTCAGGGTGCCGTCGGCCAGACAATGTCGGCTGGCAACCCCCAGGGGGAGAGCCTTCTCTGTGGCCTCTGGAACGACCTACCCCCAGAGATACGCATGATACCAGACGTCCGGACTTTTCGTCGGGCCCTGAAAACACATCTATTTCATCTAGCCGGGCTGGCTTGATCCCATCCTTTCAGTTTTAATTTGAAATTGGTTTTAACTGGGTTGTTTTAAATTGAGGGCCGGAATTATTTAATGTCTTTTAAACTGTTTTTTAAATTTTATATGTTATGTTTTATCTCGGCTGTTCACTGCCCTGAGTCCTGTTGGAGAAGGGCGGTATAAAAATCAAATAAATAAATAAATAAATAAATAAATAAATAAATAAATAAATAAATAAATAAATAAATAAATAATAAATAAATAAATAAATAAATAAATAAATAAATGTCCGATTACAGTGTTCCACAGCACCTTGGCAACCTCTATGGCCTTCTTAGTCCTTAGTCCACTCAGGCCATCCAGTATATGTGCAAATAGGAACTAACATTGCACGATATGGAGCTGATCTTGGCATATCTGTAAAATCAATCATCAGGGAATCAAAAGAATAACTTCCTGTGGGTTGATGTCCTTCAGGCGGTTGGGGCCCTTGTCTGGGATTGTTGGCTGCACAGATTTCACATCTCATATAGACATTGGCATCAATGCTGTGTATTTTATTGATGTATACTTCTCGTAGCAGGGCCTTGGCCAATGCAGTCTTTCCCAAATATAATTGCTTATGGACTTATCGCACAGCATCCCATGCCATGGGTCCTGGGACCAAAATGCGCTGGTCGGGAAGAATCCACCATCCATCTTCCAATGTCGCCTCAAGTTCCTTAGCTTGTTGCAATTCCTCCTTAGAATAATTAGATCTAATTTGTTCATCTGGGACCCATAGAGTTAAACACAGGGGTGAAATGCTCCCGGTTCGGACCGGCTCGGGCAGGGAGGTAGCGATGGCGGTCGGCAGTTCGGAGAACTGGTAGCAAAAATCCCTGCCCCCACCCCCCATGCCCAGCTGAGCCACGCGATCATCAGAGCCTTTTTTTCCTTTTAAATGGCTCTGACGATCCAAGCTCTGACGATCCCAGCTGAGTTGCCTGCTAATCAGGCAACTCAGCTTGGATTGTCAGACCCATTTAAAAGAAAAAAGTTTCTTTTTTTCTCCCCTCCCCCAGCCTCCAGCTTGCTTACCTTAGCTGCTGGTCGCTGTAATACCTGCAATCCATTGCATCAGCAAGCAACTGAATCTCCCTGCCTGCAATCAAGCTCATCGGTGAGCAGCTCTATCTGCAACTTTAAGACTTGTGGACTTCAACTCCCAGCAAAGCTGCCTGAGGAATTCTGGGAGTTGAAGTCCACAAGTCTTAAAGTTGCCAAGGTTGGAGACCCCTGTTCTATTGGGTAAGTTTTTTTCCCCTTTGGGAGCTTTAAAAAAATAGTTAATTGGGGTTTTTTTTAGTTGTTCTTTTTTTAGACCTAGCCATTTAAAGTTTAGGAAGTTTTAAATTTAGCTGCTTTTATATAAAAATAAAAATAAAATAAAATAATATTTGTGCAGCTTTCTGAGATTTTGTGTGTTTCTGTAGTGTTTCACTCTAACTACACAAACACACAAAATCTCACAAAGCTGTATGTGGAATTTTGTGTGTGTAAAGTGTGAAAGTTGTTTTTTGGGGGACTTTTTGTGGCTGTGTGAGGTTCCTGCTTGTTGCAGGGGCCATTTTGGGTCTAGCACAGCTTCTCCTACATTGTGGGTGAGCCAGTTGTGTTGTGTTGTATTTTGTAGGTTAAAAGGGGGCAAAGAACTGACATTCGAGCATTTTCAGGCACTGTTGGATCAATAGGAGTATACATTTGGTATGCCTCCAGCAACCGAGTATAAAAAGCTTCCGGACTCTGAGTGGCTTCTTGCATCACCAGGGAAGGCTTGGACAGGTTAGCAGCTGGTTTTCCTGCTGCACAGGCTGCCCGCACCACCAAATGTTGATAGTCCTGAATTGCCCGTAATTGGCCATTTGGACACTACAAGGGATCCTTCATAGGGAAGCTTTCCTCGACATATGCTTCAAGAGTGCGGCCTTGGGGTAGATCAGGCTTCACTATCTTTGATACTGCAATCCTAATCTTTTCCCTTTCGGGGTGGCAAGGTGCGTGAGACTAGGAGCCTACATTGCTCAACTTTGCATTTCTGGATCCAAAGCGGAGGTCTTTGAAGTAAGCTGAGCCACACATTAATGCAGGGGGCTTTGTCTGGGTGCCCTAATGTGGGGTGGAACACTATCTGATGTACCTTTAAAGCTATGGAGGGGTCAAACGTTCCCCAGTCTGGCCAGCCGACATTAAAGGTTGGCCATTCCCCCTCACAGAAAACCCATAACTTATGCCTGCTCCACTTAATGCTGTAGTCTTGAGTCATAAAACCAATCTTAAAATGCTGTAACATACACTCTAATGGAGTGAGGGGCACACTTCCTCCCTCTCTCATGTTCCTCCCGGGGCACCAGACAAGACAGATGAGGAAAAGGGATCAGAGGAAGGTAAGGTGTCCTTCCTCTTGGGACAACATGAAGGGATTCATTTCACTTTCTCACGTTTGACCCAGGGAGCCGGATGAGCACGGTCTCCAATGGGAACTGCGAATGCCAGTCACTTTCCTACTGGCCCAGGGTGCTGGACACTCAACAGTCACCTTTGGGAAACGCAGTAGCCTTTCACTCTCAATCACTCACCACATTCCAGCCCCCTTCTACCCAAAGAGAGGGTGATCAGTCCTTTCCTCCATCCCTGGTATACGGGGAGGGATAATTACCTCTTTTTGCCTTCCCCAATATTTGCCTGCAAGACTTTTCCTTCACCGGCCAGCTGCAGACTGGCCTGGTCTCCTTCCCTTCACAGGTGGTTCTTGGAGGTGTCAACTGCCACTGCCGGAGTCCTGCGTCACCGGGAAGTCCCTCTGAATGAATGGTCCGATGGCACCTGGGAAGTTCCCCCTAACTGAACAGAGTCCCCGGCAGAGGGGTGACCCTCCAGAGAGTCATAAATTCGACCCGTTGTCTCCTGGCTGGCCCGCCAGAAATGTAGTGGGAAAACCCACATTACCAATTCAGGAGACAAGACCACAAAGATTGGAGAACACAGGTTTTTATTTGTGCAAAGGTTCAGAGCATTAGAATGACAGATTCTGAACCCAGGGCTACGCCCAAGGTGTACCTTTTATACATTTTGCAATTCTAGCCACGCCAGAGGCATTATGCTTCTGACTCTATTTCCATATATGGGAACTATCTTACACTGTCTGTTACTTTCCGTGAACACATCTGGTGACATATTGCTTAATATAAGTTCGTTACAGGAATGATATAGAACATAGGTCATTAAGCTCATCAGTACATTTAACAAGTTCCTTATTTCTGTTCCTTGTACTTTCCTGAGATTTGCAACATAACTTCTACTCCCATGTCAACACTTCTGAGAGCAACATAATACTGTGAATAATACAATACACATAGATAAATATGATTTATAGTATAAGACCCTCCTGTTTCAGTATGGCAACTTAAGTTGTGGGTTTTGAGTTACTGTCTACAATAGTTTAAAGAAAAGACATACTCATAAAAATTAAGATAAATTAGTCTGTATTTCTATATATTTCTGTGAAAAGTTTAGCATCTTTTTCATGTACTGTATGATTTGTATTGGCTTTTTAAAATATAAAATACAAAGAAAAATAAAAAAAAGTACTGGAAAACTAAGAAGAGGGGCGGGAAAGATATAGTATAAAGGGAGAAAAGGAAAGAAAAAGACACCAAAGGTTTAGCATCTTTTAAATCACTGCTTAAAACTTGTGAAATCATTCCAATCTTATTCAAAGATCATGTTTCTCCAGATGATATTTGGTTGCCATTATTCAGCATTAATCATTTGAGTAAAACTGATGAGGAAATTAATTAACCTAGATTATTATTTGTAGCCCATCTCTGCTCTACTGAATAAAACTGAGTGACTTCAACTTAGCACGGACCCCCAAAAGCATATACTGTAAAGTCATGTTTAACATAGTTAAACCCCCAGACTTATTGTTATGGGGGATTTTAACCTGCCATCCGCTGGTGAGATGTCGGAGACGGCTCGGGAGTTCATGGCTTCCATGACGGCCATGGACCTGACCCAGGTAGTTCAAGGCCCCACCCACTTGGGGAATCACACTCTGGACTTGATTTTTGTCTCTGATCAGTAGCTGAATGATCTAAGAATAGGGGATATAGACATCAAGCCCTTGTCATGGTCTGATCATTCTCTCCTTCACATGGACTTTCAAATCACTTCCACCCACCGCAGGGAGACGGAACCAACCAAATGGTTCCGTCCCAGGCGCCTGATGGACCCCGAAAAGTTCCTGATGGAGCTTGGGCCATTTCCTGAGACTCTGGCTCACAACTCAACTGAGGACCTGGTGGTCGCCTGGGACAGGGCGACTACTGGGGCCTTGGACCGTGTCGTGCCTTTGCGGCCTCTGACCCGATGCCGATCTCATCTAGCTCCTTGGTTTTCCAAGGAGCTGAGAGAGATGAAGCATCGGAAAAGACGCCTGGAGAGCGATTGGAGGACAAGCTGATCTGAATCTGACTGAACACAGGTGAGATCTTATATTAAGACCTACCTAGTGGCGATAAGAGCGGCGAAGTCCGCCCAGCCGCGCTGTTTAGGGTGACCCGCTCCCTACTTCAGGTGGGGGTACGCGAAGATCCCTTAAAGGGTCGAGCTGAGGATTTTGTACAATTCCTGCATGATAAAGTCACTCAGATTCGGGAAGGCCTGGACTCCGATTGGGTAGATCCAGGGGAGGAGACGGGGGCAGGTCTTGAGAGCGTTATCTGGGAAGAGTTTGACTCTGTGACTCCTGAGGACGTGGACAGGATTCTGGGCAAGCTTAACGCTGCCACATGTTTATTGGACCCGTGTCCCTCCTGGTTGGTACTGGCCTCCCGGGAGGTTACACGAGTCTGGCTCCAGGGGATTATAAATGCTTCTCTGAGTGAGGGTGTCTTTCCTGCCACCTTGAAAGAGGCAGTTGTGAAGCCCCTCCTCAAGAAGCCTTCCCTGGACCTGGCTATATTATCAAACTATCGTCCAGTCTCCAATCTTCGCTTTGTTGCGAAGGTTGTTGAGAGTGTGGTGGCGCGACAACTACCCCAATACCTAGATGAAGTTGTCTATCTGGATCCGTTCCAGTCGGGCTTCAGGTCACGATACAGCACAGAAACGGCATTGGTCGCGTTGGTGGATGATCTCTGGAGGGCTCGGGACAGAGGTTACTCCTCTATCCTGGTCCTATTAGATCTCTCAGCGGCTTTTGATACCATCAATCATGATATCTTACTGCACCGGCTGGAGGGGTTAGGAATAGGGGGCACCGTGCTTCAGTGGTTCTCCTCCTTCCTCTCTGACCGTTCGCAGTTTGTGTTGGCAGGGGGGCAGAGGTCGACCTCGAGGCACCTTATTTGTGGGGTGCTGCAAGGGTCAGTCCTCTCACCCCTTCTGTTCAACATTTATGTAAAACCGCTAGGCGAGATCATCCGTGGTTTCGGGGTGAGTGTTCATCAGTATGCTGATGACACACAGCTATACATCTCCACCACAGACCACCCCAATGATGCCCTTGCTGTGATGTCCCGTTGCCTGGAGGCCATGCAGATCTGGATGGGGAGAAACAAGCTCAGACTCAACCCCTCCAAGACCGAGTGGCTGTGGCTTCCGGCGTCCCAGTATAGTCAGCTGGTACCATCACTGACAATAGGAGATGAGATCTTGCTCCCCACAGAGAGGGCCCGCAACTTGGGTGTCCTCCTGGATTCATGGCTATCTTTAGAAGATCATTTGACGGCCGTGGCCAGGGGTGCATTTTATCAGGTTCGTCTGATCCGCCAGTTGCGTCCCTTTCTGGATCGGGACGCCTTGCGCACGGTCACTCATGCCCTAGTTACCTCCCGTATGGACTACTGTAATGCTCTCTACATGGGGCTTCCCTTGAAAAGCACCCAGAGGCTCCAACTGGTCCAGAATGTAGCTGCGCAGGGGATTATGGGTGCAGCTCGTTACGCCCATGTAACACCTCTCCTACGCAAGCTGCACTGGCTCCCGGTGGTCTTCCGGGTGCGATTCAAGGTGTTAGTTATCACCTTTAAAGCGCTCCATGGCTTAGGACCTGGGTACCTACGAGACCGTCTTTTGCCACCAATAGCCTCCCACCGACCAGTTCGTTCTCACAGGGAGGGACTACTCAGGGTACCGTCAGTCAAATTATGCCGACTGGCGACTCCCAGGGGGAGGGCCTTCTCTGTGAGGGCTCCAACCCTTTGGAATGAACTGCCCCCGGAGATACGGAATATCTCTGATCTCCGTGCTTTCCGCCGTGCCCTCAAGACCCTGATGTTCCAACAAGCGGGGCTAAACATATGAACATGTGAATGATTTTTTTAAATGTTATCTAATTCTGGATTTTATTTAATTGACCAAACTAAGTAATAATTTTAATTAGCAATTTTATGATATTTGTGTGTCTATATTTTTCTTGGCTGTACACCACCTTGAGTTCTACGGGAGAAAGGCGGTATAGAAATATAATAAATAAATAAAATAAAACATAGTGTAAATCAAATTGGAGAGCATGGGGTTGACAAGGATAGAGAGCAGAAGCTGGAATAGTGGTATGAAAAAGGAAAAAGATGAGGAAAAAGAAGATTAACTTCAGAGTTAACTCCATATCTGTTAAAGTTAACATTCAAGAGTAATTAGTATAACATAATTGCCTAATTTGGAGTTTCTCAACCTTAACAACTTTCAGGTGTGGACTTGAACTCCCAGAATTCCCTAAGCAGCTATTCCCCATCTAATCTGTTGCTTGAACATGCAGGTCTACAGTCTTTCATGATTTGAACTTCTGAATTCCATTTTTAAAACAATACATATTATAGTGCTTGATGACTACTGTGTTTCCCCAAAAATAAGACCTCCCTGGATAATAAGCCCAATCAGGCTTTTGAGCACATGCACTAAAATAAGCCCTCCCTGAAAATATTTAAATGCACGCCCAGCTGGTCCCCGCCATTTCCTCTGGTTAGGGTTAGGGAGACAAATCAAGTAAGATGGCAAGAGGAGCCCTGTCTTGCTCCATGTACCCCAAAATAATAAGACCTCCCTGAAAATAAGGCCAAGCATTTATTTCAGAGTTCAAAAAAGATAAGACAGGGTCTTATTTTCAGGAAAACATGGTAGTAACAATGCACAAATAACCTATAAAGATAATATATAGGCGTCATACATAGCTTTTATTTTTCAGAACCTATTTTAAAATATTAAAAGGCAGCTTTTCCATGATGTGATCTGCACTGCAGCGCAGAATTATTTAATCTACAGGCCACCTAGATGTTCCTATAAGAATTTTATTTCTAGGTTCACATTTCCAAATGATTAACTACAAGGCTAAATTGTAAAATGTATTCAGTCACAGATCTACTGTTATGAAGCATTTAATTAAAACTTCATTGTGAAATTAATTGGAAAGGCTCACATCTTATTTTTCCTTCTGACTATGCATGTACTATTTGTTGTAGTTGTAAACAGGGATTTTCTAATTATTATCCTTTTCTTTCTGCCGCAGGCAAATGGTTTAATTATGGGATTATATTTCTCGTTTTAATCTTGGATCTGAATATGTGGAAGAATCAAATATTTTACAAGCCACATGAATATGGTCAATATATTGGTCCTGGACAGAAAATTTATACTGTGGAAGACTTAGAAAGCTTAAAGGACCTCAATAGAACCAAACTTTCTTGGGAGTGGCGGTCAAACAACACAAATCCTTTGACCAACAGAACCTATACTGAAGATGATATGTTTCTACATAGCCGATACATTGATGCAAGCCTAGATGTCAAATGCTTGTCCTTCATTCCATCTTTATTAGCATTTGCTTTGTTTGGATTCTTCATCTGGTTCTTTGGGCGTTTTCACAAAACTGATCAAGGCATGGAAAATCTTGACAAATCATACACACAAATGAAAAGGAAATCACCATCTGATATGGGAATGACACGAGAGAACACACAAATTTTAGCTGAGGAGCCTTTAGGCTCTGAAGATCCCCATTTGATATGTATCAAGTCTGACTTGAGTGAAATTGTCTTTAATTCCTCACTCTTAACATCTGAAAATCTTAGCTCCCATCTAGATGATCAGCCAAGTCCATTGCAACCAATAAGGGAGTCGACAGTACCAAAGAATAATCCTTTACTTAATAAGTAACAACACCCCTCTTGGAAACAGTAAAACGAATAAATATTGTGAGATTTTACTGAGTTTTTTTTGTAAGTGGCAGTTCACATAATCTTTAGAACAGAAGAAATACACCAATGGTGCTGAACACACTTTTTTTTCTATGGCATTGTTTTCCACTTATATTATAATGTCTGTGCCTACTGTATTATAGTAAACATTCCTTTATAGATTGCTTCTAATAATTGCAATAGTGAACTAGATGATTCCTTGCAAGTACAAAATGCTGCTTTGATAGTGCCTTCAAACCTTTAATTCAAGCATATGTGGGTCTCCTTATTAGGTATTCAAACATTGTTTCAAACAAAATGATTTAGAACTTGGCCAGAGAATATTTATCCTTCAACTGAACACGATGGTTTCATTCCCAGACCTTTTTCCTTATCTTTAGATAATAAAGACATTGTGCAGCAGCAGAGCAGACTGTTTTCTGTAGTGATGGCGAAACCTTTGGAAGATGCCATGTATCTAACAGACTATAGAAGGTCACTAGATGGGGAAAGGTTTGTAGCATAAAAAGATGTAAATTCTTAAAAAGGAAACCCAAAGGTACTTTTTTTCAAGAGGCAACTGAAGCTTCTTGGATGAGAAGCGAAACATCTTCAAAGAAAAACAAGGAAATCCAGTTGCCTCTTGAAAAAAACACCTTTGGGACAATCATGACCTGGATGACTGAGAATCTCCATAGATTCTTAAAAAGGAAAGCTTTCCAATAAATAACAGCAATGATAGTGACTTTATGTTACTGATTTAGATAGTGATTGATTTTAATAGTTAAATTCTAAAGCTAAGACAAATTCATAATTCTGTAGAATCATAGTGATAAGGTAACATGATTTTTAAACATGTAACTTTCTCTAGTAGTAATTGGAATTAGGTAATGATTTTCCATAGTAAAACCATGGTTGAACTACAAATTTACTGCATCAGTGTTGAGAGCTATATTTATTCAACATTTAATAGCAGATAAAGCTATATCTAAAGCCAATAGCAGTTTGATATTGGGCTTTGATATTTGCTGCAGCAAAAGAGTTTGAAATGCTGCCATAATGTTCTTGCAACACTGATGTAATGTCAGAGCTTGTAAATGGTGCACTATGATAGCTGTGCTCCATTTTAAGCATTTCTCTGCTGGCACAGAAAATGTGGGAATCAGGCTATTAGGATCATAAATATTACTGGCTGTTGGAAGAAAAAAGTGCAAATGCATCAGGATCACAGTAATCCCACTTTGCCTTCAAAATGTTTAATATTTTATCAAGAGAAAGTTTTAATCAATATTTTTATCCCTTAGACTCTGCAACTCTCATTAGTGTTTGGTATGTACAAACTTGTTCAAGTAGTAAAATGTATAATCCACATTGGCAATCCAATGATCACTGTCTATTTTATTCCTTATTAGAAAACAGAAATTTGCTTTTGCTATGCAGCAAATATTACTGTTTTTTATCTGCAACATTTTTTTAATCCAAAATATGTTGGACGTACAATGCAGCCAATTTTTTTTAGTAGTTAAAACTCTTGATACCAGGACACCATGAAGTCTAGTCCTACATCAGGCAGGAAAGCCAGACTAGGTGACTTTGGGCCAGTTACTCTCTCTCAGCCCACATCAGGCTCAGACGATAATCAATAAACACTCAGTTGATCCAAAAAAGTAGATTCTGCACTTGTATGAAAACACTAGGAAGAAAAAAAAATGGATAAGCAATCCTCTGATATGTAAATTGATAAGCAATCTTGCAAATATGTATTGGCATATTTGATAAACTCTAAGGTATATAATCCTCTCCTTTTGCAATCCTCTCTTATTAATAAATGAAATAAATTGATTTTTTTTAAAACAGGGGAGAAAATGAAAATTTATTTATTTATTTATTTATTTATTTATTTATTTATTTATTTATTTATTTAATTGCAATTTATATGCTGCCCTTCTCCCGAAGGACTCAGGGCGGTTTACAAGATAAAAATTCAACAATATGAATTAAATATAAATTAAAATCCAATTAAAATTAATTAAAATTATTACAATGTAAAAACCCCCTTCAACGGGTCAGTCCATTTGATGAAAAAGCCACGTCTTCAGTTTGCAGCGGAAGGGGAGGAGGTCGGGGGCTGTCCTAAGCCTGGTGGGCAAACTGTTCAAATGGACTTGACCCTTGATGTTCATACAGCTTTATGATTATAAGACAATGATTATTAAGCCAAGATGTCCATTTATACTTCCATTAAGCAAACTAATATTTCCAAAGACATCACAAGATAAGTAAATAAAAAAAGCCTAGCAATCATCAGAACATCTAGTAATCCTAAAATATGTAAGAAGCTCCATTAGTTAAAAAAACAAGGTTTAGAACTTAAACAGGATTTCAAGAACTTACGTGCAAGTGGCTAGATTTAAATCTTTTGAGGTTCCTACTATTGACAAGAACTCTAAATAGGAGTTCTTTTATGCATGTACTCAATCAATCTGAACACAAATGTACTACCTCATAGAGGTGCTGCAGCAGTACTTGTTGCTATTGTCAATTTTAGCATCTATGCTGAGGTATTTCTAGATTTAGCACTTTTAAAGATATCTCTACCAGTGACGATCCAAATGACTCCTGCACATGCTTTAAATGTTCTGAAACTATCAATAATAACGAGGATATCATTAAATGCCACCTATCTGACAATTACGCCCACCTCACCTGCTTAAAATTAACCAAAAACATAGCAAATCTCCTACAAGCATTAGCTACATTTCCTTGTCTCTGTCCATCATGTTTACCTAAGTTGGACAATCAAAGTGTCCTGTCTGATAGAGTCAAAACCATTGAAACATCCATTGTCTCCATAGAAGCACACTTAGTAGCATGTTTTGAAGCAGGTTTACAAGCATGTCTAACATCTCTTGAAAAAAAAAAATACAGCACAGATAAGTAAATACCTAACAGCTCAAAATCCTACCTCAATACAACAACCACTACAACAACCATAACCACAAATAACCACCAACCCAGCAAATAATACAAACCTAACAAATAATATCTCCTTACTCATCAAAGATGCCATTGAGCGTGAACAGAAACGTCCAAATGCTATTTTATTTGGCCTGGATGACACCAATAAATCTGATGATATCATTAAGGTTTGCAACATTATAAGCAACTCCCGTACATCAAACATCTTCCCTGAAGACATCATCAAAATTTCCAGAGATGGCCCTGAGTACAAGTACAATGACGGCTTGATGGCCCCATGATTTTGTAGAGTCAATTGCAAGAATGAGTCCAGCAAATGCATATTCATTCATACAATAAACTCCATCACTAAAACCAACACCAACCATAACAAACTTCGCTCACAGCCTGACTTATCCATACTGCAAAGAATTCACTCCCATGAACTCCGCTCAGAACTTAAAAGATGTCAAGACCAAGGAGAGACTGACTTATACATTGACTACTGTGCCGACTGTATCAAAAGTAAGTCCTGTAACCTATATCCTAACATCCAACCCTCCATCATCCAACCCCCCATCATCCAAAACTAGGCATGCATGTCCCTAACTTCCTCAATACCAACTGCTACTGACCTTAAATGCAAGCTACTTAACGCAAGAAGCCTCATAAATAAAATACCTGAATTCCTTCCCTTACTAAATACAGCTATATTTGACATTATATTTGTCTGTGAAACGTGGCTAAATGCATCCCTCCCTGACTCCATTACCACAGTAAGAGACTAACATGTTTACCGGTCAGACCATGAAATCCATAGAAATATTCAAGTTACACAGGAGTTTGCTCTTCCTGAGACCATCGTCTACGAGCTATCCTTAAATACTACATTTTGATTCTTACTATATTACAGAACCCCTGATTATAACATCGAACACGCAGACAAGTTAACTTCACTACTAACATGGGCAGCCTCCTGCCCACACCCTCTTTTCTTTCTTGGTGACCTCAATCTACAATGCTGTAACTAATCCGGGACTTGATCAACTACTAACTAACAATACTAGACTCAACAACTGCTTAGATCTCATCTTCTGCAACAGTTTAAACTCAATTTATGGACTACAAATAAAAGAACCCTTTTCCAACAGTGACCACAGTATGATTGACTTTTGTCTCAACATATGTCCTCACAAAAATCATCATAATGATGGGATCCTCAGTTATAACTTTAAAAAAGCCAACTATGATCTCATAGACAGTGAACTCTTATCTCTTGATTGGCAAATTCTATTCACTGGCTGTAATAGTATGGAAGAGGGCGATTCCATCAGGACCATGGTTGGGAGGGGCAGATACGGTGGAAGCAGGGGACCATATCGTGTTAGGGGGGCACGCACCCGCTGTCTTCAAGCGGTGGCGTGCCTCGGCCCCCAAGGCTCCTCTCATTCCCCGGGTTGTCCAGAGCTTCAGAGCCCAGGCCTTAGGCTGATGCTGTGCAATGCCAGATCCGTGGTTAATAAGACCCCTCTCATCTGCGAGTTAATTCAGGAGGGGGGAGCGGACCTGGTGGGTATTACAGAGACCTGGTTGGGCCAAAGGGGGGGTCCCCCTTGTAGAAATGTGCCCACCAGGTTTCCGAGCATTTCATCAGCCGAGGGCCCAGGGCAGGGGTGGGGAGTGGCAGTTGTCATTAAGGAAGGTCTTGATCTGAGGAAGACAACTGTACCACAGATAGCCGGATGTGAATCTCTCCAGGTGAAGTGGGGCCATGGGATGCAGATGGGCCTGCTGATCACGTACCTGGCTCCCTTCCACAGCTCCCTGCCCGAGCTTCTCAATGTTATTGCCGGAGTGGCGGTTGATACCCCCAGACTGGTGGTCATGGGGGACTTCAACCTGCCGTCGGCCAGTGAGGTGTCTGAGGTGGCCCGGGAGTTCATGGCTTCCATGATGGCCTTGGACCTCACACAACTAATTCATGGCCCTACTCACACGGGAGGACACACTCTGGACTTGGTTTTTGTCTCTGGTCAGTGGTTGAATGGCCAGGATATAGGGGATATAGCTATTGAGCCTCTGTCATGGTCTGACCATTCTCTCCTGAGGCTGGACTTTCTGACCGCTGCACCCCACCACAAGGAGGTGGAACCGATTAGGTGGTTCCGCCCCAGGCACCTGATGGATCCGGAGAGATTCCAGAGGGAGCTTGGGCCATTTCCTGAGGCTTTGGCTCACAACACGACTGAAGATCTGGTGGCCACCTGGGATAGGACGGCCGCCAGGGCTCTGGATCGTGTTGTGCCTTTGCGGCCTCTGACCCGGCGCCGCACCTGCCCAGCTCCTTGGTTCACCGAGGAGCTGAGGGAGATGAAGCGCCAGAAAAGATGCCTAGAGAGTGGTTGGAGGGCCAGTCATTCCGAATCCGATCGAACACTAATTAGGTCTCATATTAAGACCTATTTAGTGGTGATAAAAGCGGCAAAGTGTGATTACTTTTCCACTCTTATTCCATCGGCAGATAATCGCCCAGCCACCTTGTTTAGAGTGACCTGCTCCCTCCTCCATCAGGGAGCATGGGAGGACCCCTTGCAAGGGCAGGCTGAGGATTTTGCACAGTATCTGCACAATAAAATCACTCAGATTCAGGAAGGCCAGGACTCTGACTGGGTAGGTTCCAGCGGGGTGGCTGAGGCGGGTCTTGAGAATGTTATCTGGGACGAGTTCGATCCTGTGACTCCTGAGGATATGGACAGGATTCTGGGGAGGTTAAATGCAACCACATGATTACTGGACCCGTGTCCCTCCTGGCTGGCACTGGCTACCCGGGAGGTTACGCGAAGCTGGCTCCAGAGGATTATAAATGCTTCTTTGGGGGAGGGTTTCCTGCCGCCTGCCTTGAAAGAGGCGGTGGTGAGGCCCCTCCTTAAGAAGCCTTCTCTGGACCCGGCTGTTATGGCTAACTACCGTCCTGTCTCCAACCTTCGCTTTTGTTGTGGCCCCGCCCTCTGAGCCTATTCCATCGGAGGAAGAAAGCTCCGAGCATGAGGAAGAGGAGTCAGCCAGGCCTCCCTCTCCAGGCCCCTCCCCTCTGGCACTGTCTCAGGAGCCGGCCGAGGGAGAGGAGATTAGCCAGGAAACAGGTGTCTCGGATGAGAGTGAAGGAGAGACGTCATTCCTGGACGCACGCCACCGAAGGCGTGATAAACGATTGCAGCAGCTCAGGAGGCATGCTAGGGATTAGAACTGAGTCACTGGACCACACCCCAGAGACTATATAATAGAGGGTGGTGGCCAGTGATCCCTGTGACGAACAAAAATAAACCTTGGATAGTCACTAGAGCATCATCCGAAACTGCTGAGAGGAATATTTATTTCTGTCTGACTCTTGTACGCTGAGTATATTATCTTTCTGTTTCTGTGGCAATAAAAGCACTTGGCAGACGGTGTGTATATCGCTGCCAATTTGGAGATAAAGACCTGGGTGTGTGCCAAGTGCTTCCTTAACCCTCGGCTGGCTGTGTTTGTGTGTGTGTGTGGACGGGGACAGATCATCTTGTTCATCACCACATACTCCATCGTTAACCCACAATGGACCAACAGCTGCAGCAGCAGTTACAGCAGATGCTGGAGGCCAATCAGCTTCTGCAACAGCAAGTAGCACAGCTAACTGCCCAACTTGCTTTGGGAAATGCTCCTGCAGCTCCACCTCCTCCCCCTCCCCGTCCGAGATGCCCAGTGAACATGCCAGATAGGTTTTCTGGGCAGCAGGAGATGTTCCCGGCCTTCTTGGGGCAATGCCAACTGTTCATGACGATGAGGCCGGAGGATTTTCCGGATGACCGGGCTCGGGTGGCATTTGTTATCAGCTCCCTCTCTGGCACTGCCGCCCGATGGGCCACGCCCCTGTTGCTGCAAGATAGCCCCTTGCTCCTGGACTATCAGGGCTTTTTGCAACTCCTGCGCACCATGTTTGAGGACCCCCTCTGGGTGCAGACGGCAGCAAGGACCTCCGCCAAGGCAAGCGCCCCCTGCAGGACTATATTGCGGAGTTCCGACTGCTAGGCCAGGATTCGGCTTGGAATGAGGTGGCGCTGATGGATGCCTTCCAGGACGGCCTCTCCGACGAGATGCAGGATGAGCTGCTTCGTGTGGAGGCGCCACAGACCCTCGACGTGCTGGTGACCCAATGCCTGCACATCAACGCCCGCCTGCAACGGCGACGGCCCCGTCGGGCTCTTCTGGAACCACCGACAGCGTCGGCACCCCCGCGTTTCGCACCGACAGCGCTCCGGACCACACCGCGTTTTGTGGCGACGGCTGAGGAGCCCATGGAGCTCGGAGCAGCCAGACCTCAACTGACGGTCCAGGAGCGGATGTGGAGATGCCAAGGGGGGTTGTGCCTCTATTGCGGCGAGGCTGGACATTTTGCCACCTCGTGTCCCCAGAAGCGGAATGGACCGCTCAAGCCTGTTCCGGAGTCTCGGCGTGACCAGCCGGGAAATGGGCCAGGCCTGGCCTAGGGGAAACTCTGGGTCAGGCACGTGACCATGCCCCGCCGGAGTCGGTGGCTGTGGACTGTGAGCCCCCTCGGCACCTGATTTTGAACACCCGGGTGTTGTTGGCTAACCGGTCGGAGGGGCTCCAGGCGCACGTGCTGGTGGACTCGGGGGCCGCCATGAACTTTATGGATCAGGCCTTTGTGGCCCATTACAAAGTCCCCTTGGTTCCAGTGGACCCTCCGTTGAGGGTCGAGACTATCGATGGGCGGGAACTCGTGGTGGGGCCCATCAAATTCGCTACCCAGCCCTTGCACCTTGCCATTGGGAACCACGAGGAGGCGATCCAGTTTTACATAACGGCGGATCTGCACTTTCCCTTGGTCCTGGGGATGGCCTGGCTTCGGACGCACGACCCTCAGGTGGCATGGTCGAGAAACGCCATCTCATTCCCGAGCCTGCAGTGTGTCAACCACCTTCGCCACACCTGTGCTGGCCAGGATGTCTCTGCCCCGAACGTCTCCTTGCCTCCGGAGCTGACGCCCTTCGCCAACGTGTTCAGCGAGAAGGAGGCGGACCGCTTGCCCCCGCACCGACCCTACGACTGCGCGGTGGACCTGATGCCCAACGCGCCCCTGCCCTCGGGACGCCTGTACTCCATGTTGGAGCCTGAGCTGGCCGCCTTACGGGACTTTCTGGAAAAGAACCTGGGATTCGCCAACTACTATCGGACCTTCATCCTGGGCTTCGCCACCCTGACCTTGCCATTGACCCAGCTCCTTCAGAAGAAGGTCCCGTTCCAGTGGGGGCCCCCGCAGCAGCAGGCCTTCGAGGTCCTCAAGCAGGCCTTCGTCACGGAGCCAGTCCTGAGGCACCCCAATCCACACCGTCCGTTCATGGTTGAGACGGACGCGTCCAACATGGCGATTGGGGCGGTGCTGCTACAGGCTCCGGTGGATGGCGGCACTCTTTTTCCCTGCGCTTACTACTCCCGGAAACTCAATCCTTCCAAGCGCAACTACACCATCTGGGAAAAGGAGTTGCTGGCTATCAAGGCCGCGTTCGAGGCTTGGCGACATCACCTTGAGGGGGCCCGACACCAGGTGGAGGTGCGGACGGACCATCGGAACCTGGAGCACCTCACCACGACCAGGAAGTTGAACCAGCGGCAGATCTGGTGGTCGTTGTTTTTCGCCCAGTTCAACTTCCACGTCACATACGTTCCGAGCAACCTCAACCAGAGGGCGGACGCGCTATCCCGTAAGCTGGAATACTTTTGCCCCAAGGACTCCCTTTCCCCCCGGACAGTGCTGCCAGCGGACTCCTTGGCCGCGGTCCAGGAACCGGTGGACCTGCGGGCTCAGGTGCTGGAAGCGCAGCAACGGGATGACTGGTCGCAGCAGTGAGAGCGGACGTTGGCCCCGCGTCCCCATGGACCATGGAGGAGGGCTTGCTCAGGCACCGGGGTCGGCTGAACGTGCCTACGTGACGTCCTGTGTGACGTGCCGACAGGCCAAAGCCGCATCCGGCCCCCCTCCTGGACTCCTCCAGCTGCTGCCGACACTGGAGAGACCGTGGGGAGCCATCTCCATGGACTTCCTGACAGACCTGCCCCTGTCCGCTACGTTCACGACCGTCCTCGTGGTGGTGGATGCGCTCACGAAGATGGCACATTTCATCCCGTGCCGCGGCCTGCCCTCGGCCCGCACCACGGCTCGCCTGTTCCTGCAACACATCTTCCGCCTCCACGGCCTGCAGGACCGGGTGGTTTCGGACCGCGGGGCCCAGTTCATGGCCCGCTTCTGGAAAAGCCTGATGGCCGCACTGGAGGTGCAGGTGTGCCTGTCGTCGTCGACTGACGGGGGCACGGAGAAGGTCATCGGCATACTGGAGCAGTTCCTCTGCTGTTTTGTCAACCAGCAGCAGGACAACTGGGCCGAGTACCTTCCCCTGGCGGAGTTCGCCTTTAACAACTCCCAACACACCTCCACCCAGATGACCCCGTTCCATGCCAACGTCGGATACCATCCACGGCTTTTCCCGTTGACCATCATGGACTCCCCTGTTCCCGAGACCCGGGACTTCCTCTCGGAGCTGCAGGCGGTGCAGCAACTGGTGCGGCGGCAGCTGATCCAGGCGAAAGAGGATTATAAACGGTTCGCCGATCGCGCCCGCCGGGCAACGCCACCGCTGGAAGTAGGAGATCGGGTGTGGCTGTCCACGAAACACCTCCCCACGGACCAGCCGGTGAGGAAACTGGCCCACCGCTTTATCGGTCCCTTCCCTATCGAGGCGGTCATCAACCCGGTGGCCTACCGGTTGACTCTACCCCGCTCCATGCGGCTCCACCCCGTTTTTCATCGGTCCCTCCTGGTCCCTGAGGCCCCCGCAAGCCATCTCCGCCGCCTGCTGATGCCTGCCCCCCTAGCCGCAGCCGACGAGGACGACGCCTCGACGTACGAGGTGGACAGTATCCGGGACTCCCGTTGGCTGAAGGGGCACTTCCAATACCTCATCGCCTGGAAGGGGTACGGGGCCGAGGATTTCACCTGGGTGGACGCATCTGCTGTTCAGGCCCCTGACCTGGTGCGAGCTTTCCACGAACAGTTCCCGTCCCAACCCCATCCCGACCATCAGACCCGGAGGAAGGGCCCTGCGGTGGGGGATAGTGTTGTGGCCCCGCCCTCTGAGCCTATCCCATCAGAGGAAGAAAGCTCCGAGCATGAGGAAGAGGAGTCAGCCAGGCCTCCCTCTCCAGGCCCCTCCCCTCTGGCTCTGTCTCAGGAGCCGGCCGAGGGAGAGGAGATTAGCCGGGAAACAGGTGTCTCGGATGAGAGTGAAGGAGAGACGTCATTCTTGGACGCACGCCACCGAAGGCATGATAAACGATTGCAGCAGCTCAGGAGGCGTGCTAGGGATTAGAACTGAGTCACTGGACCACACCCCAGAGACTATATAATAGAGGGTGGTGGCCAGTGATCCCTGTGACGAACAAAAATAAACCTTGGATAGTCACTAGAGCATCATCCGAAACTGCTGAGAGGAATATTATTTCTGTCGGACTCTTGTACACTGAGTATATAATCTTTCTGTTTCTGTGGCAATAAAAGCACTTGGCAGACGGTGTGTATATCGCTGCCAAGTTGGAGATAAAGACCTGGGTGTGTGCCAAGTGCTTCCTTAACCCTCGGCTGGCTGTGTTTGTGTGTGTGTGTGTGGACGGGGACAGATCAGCTTTATTGCGAAGGTTGTTGAGAGTGTGATTGTGCAACAGCTCCCGCAGTACCTGGATGAAACCGTCTATCTAGACCCTTGCCATTCCGGCTTCATGCCTGGGTACAGCACGGAAACAGCATTGGTTGTGTTGGTTGATGATCTCTGGAGGGCTCGGGACAGGGGTTGCTCCTCTGTTCTGGTCCTATTAGATCTCTCAGCAGCTTTTGTTACCATCGACCATGGTATCATGCTGCACCAGCTGGAGGGATTGGGGGTGGGAGGCACCGTGTTGCGGTGGTTCTCCTCCTATCTCTCTGACCGGTCGCAGTCTGTGTTGGCAGGGGGGCAGAGGTCGACCTCGAGGCACCTTGTTTGTGGGGTGCCACAAGGGTCGGTCCTCTTGCCACTCCTGTTCAACATTTATGTGAAGCCTCTGGGTGAGATCATCTGTGGATTTGGGGTGTGATGCCATCTGTACGCTGATGACACTCAGCTGTACATCTCCACCCCAAACCACCCCAACGATGCCCTTGAAGTTATGTCCCAGTGTCTGGAGGCCGTGCGGGTCTGGATGGGGAGGAACAGGCTTTGACTCAACCCTTCCAAGACCGAGTGGCTGTGGCTTCTGGCATCCCGATATAGCCAGCTGGTGCCATCGCTGGCTATTGGGGGTGAGTCATTGACCCCCCACAGAGGGGGCTCACAACTTGGGCATCCTCCTGGACACACGGCTGTCTTTAGAAGAGCACATGACGGCCGTGGCCAGGGGGGCTTTTTATCAGGTTCGCCTGATACGCCAGTTGCGCCCCTTTCTGAGTCAGGATTCCTTATGCACAGTCATTCATGCTCTCGTCACTTCTTGCCTGGACTATGCCAATGCTCTCTACATGGGGCTCCCCTTGAGGAGCACCTGGAGGCTCCAACTGGTCCAGAATGCGGCCACGCGGGTGATTACGGGAGTGACATGGCACTCCCCTATAACACCTCTCCTGCGCGAGCTGCACTGGCTCCCGGTGGTCTTCCGGGTGCGCTTCAAGTTGTTGGTTCTCACCTTTAAAGCGCTCCATGGCTTAGGGCCAGGGTCTTTATGAGACCACCTTCTGCTACCGATAACCTCCCACCAGCCAATACGCTCTCACAGAGAGGGCCTCCTCAGGGTGCCATCGGTCAAGCAATGTCAGCTGGTGGCCCCCAGGGGGAGACCCTTCTCTGTGGGAGCACCCGCCCTCTGGAACGAGCTACATCCCGGAATACGGCTGATTCCGAATCTCCACACTTTCCGTAAGACCCTGAAGACGTTTTTATTTCAGCAAGCCGGCCTGGTCTGAATAGGTTTTATGGGTTAGTTTTTTAATTGTATAGCTAGGGGGTTTAAATTGGGAGGCCATTTAATTTAATTTATTTTTAATTATCTTAACTTTTATATTGTATGTTATTTTAATTCTCGGCTGTTCACCGCCCTGAGTCCCTTCGGGGAGAAGGGCGGGATATAAATTTAATAAATAAATAAATAAATAAATAATACTATTATAACATTTTTTTGCTCAAAGTCAAAAGAATCATCAAACTATACGTACCACTAATAACCGCCAGAAAAAAACAGAAAAAACAAATTACCAATAACAATAAGGATGCTCCAATCCCAAAAAAAATGTTTTTGGCAAAAAAAAAACAGAACAAAGTACGTAGCTAACTTTAAAAGCTGCTACAAAAATGTATGCCACTAGATAAAGACTGAATGCACCAATTATCACATCAAACAAGAGGAAAACCTTCTGTGCACAAAATCCACCTGTGCCTTCTATAATTTTGTAAACAACAAACTTAAAGACTTGAGATCCATCCCACTCCTAAAAGGACCAAACAATAAAGATTGTAATGATGAAACTGTTAAAGCCAACCTCTTTAGCACATTCTTTGGCTCAGTCTTCGTTAACAGCAACAGTACATACCCAATATTTCCCATGTCAGCGTTCCAAATTAGGCTCTCTTCCAGCGCTGACATAACAAGATGAACTTTTACCTAGTTTTGTATGTACAGATAGTGTTTCCTGGGAGACGAGGATGGGGGCTACATTCCTGTGAAAAGAACGTGCCGGGAGGTAGAGATGGCATAGCCAGGGAGGGGCTGATGAGACTAATCTTGTTGTGTTTTCCCTATGGGATAGGTGATGTCGCAGAAGTGAAGGGAGAGGGGCCGGATGTCAGCGTTCCAAATTAGGCTCTCTTCCAGCGCTGACATAACAAGATGAACTTTTACCTAGTTTTGTATGTACAGATAGTGTTCCCTGGGAGACGAGGATGGGGGCTACATTCCTGTGAAAAGAACGTGCCGGGAGGTAGAGATGGATCTGCATGATGGCCAATGGGACATTGGGGTTGGAGAGCGGAAGAGGAGGGGGTTGGAAGGAGGGGCCAGTTTGGCTGCAAAATGAAATCAGGAATGTCGGACTCGGCTATTCTTAAAATAAAAGTGATTCATTAGAGTTTGCGTTTGAGAATGAAGTTTATTCAAGATAGCACCGAAACCTGACATCCCAATCATACCACAAATAATTACAATTACAACGATCTAATACATATCGATTTTACAGATGACAACATTGAAAAGGCACTACACAGTCTAAAACCATCTCTATCTATTGGACCTGATGGACTATATGCCTACTTCTTTAAAAAGCTTTCCACTGCAATAGCCGAACCTCTAAGCATAATCTTTGAAAAATCTTTCAGGACCAACTCCTTTCCCAACCAATGGTCACTAGCTATGGTCATCCCTATCTTCAAAAAAGGAGATCCCAGCCTAGTTGAAAATTACAGACCAATCTCTTTATGTTGCGTCATCTGCAAAGTCATGGAATCAATCATTAACCAATCCATTACCCTCCACCTAGAGACAACCAACCTACTCTCCAGCAAACAGTTTGGTTTCAGAAAAAAATTATCTTGTAATCTGCAACTACTACACTGCAGAAACATATGGACTACACATCTCGATCAGGGCAAAGCGATAGACGCAATTTACATAGACTTCTATAAAGCCTTTGATTCAGTGGTACATGACAAACTACTTTTAAAACAAAAATCTTATGGCATTTCTGGACTCCTGCATAAATGGATAGCTGCGTGACAAACAGGCAACAAGTGGTCAAAGTAGGAAGTGCTCTATCAAATCCTGTACCTATTAACAGCGGTTTCCCCCAAGGCAGCGTTTTAGGACCAACATTCTTTATATTTTACATAAATGATCTTTGTGATCTTATTAAAAGCAACTACATTCTCTTTGCTGATGATGTAAAAATATTCAACACCACTGACGATGCTGCTACCCTTCAAAAAGACCTTGACTATGTGTCAGATTGGTCAAACAAGTGGCAACTCCAAATCTCAACCAACAAGTGCACTGTCTCACACATTGGCCAAAAAAAAATCAGAACATAAAATACAAGCTAGATGGACATGACCTTGTAGACAACCCTCACTGTGTCATCTCTTTAGAGTACTCATCTCTAAAGATCTAAGTGCCAGAGCCCACTGTAACAACATTGCCAAAAAGGCATTAAGAGTTGTTAACCTAATCTTGTATAGTTTCTTCTCTGGTAATATTGTACTACTAACTAGAGCATACAAAACATTTGCTAGACCAATTCTCGAATACAGCTCATCTCTTTGGAACCTGCACTGCATAATGGACATTAATACAATTGAACGTGTCCAGAAATATTTCACAAGAAGAGTCCTCCACTATTCCTCCTTATGCCACCAGACTTGAAATTTTGGGCTTAGACAATTTAGAACTATGCCACCTTTGGTCTGACCTAAGCGTAGTACATAAAATTATCTGCTACAATGTCCTTCCTGTCAATGGCTACTTCAGCTTCAACCACAACAATACACGAGCACACAGTAGATACGAACTTAAGGTAAACCACTCCAAACTCAATTGCAGAAAATATGACTTCAGCAACAGAGTGGTCAATGCCTGGAATGCACTACCTGAATTGGTTTCTTCCCCAAACCCCGAAAATTTAAACCTTAGACTGTCTACTGTTGACCTCACCCCATTCCTAAGAGGTCTGTAAGGGGCGTACATAAGCGCACCAGCATGCCTACCGTCCCTATCCTAATGTCCCTTTTTATTCATATCCATTTCATGTATTCATAATCATGTTTATACTTTTATCTGTTATCTGATATATGCTTGACAAATAAATAAAAAAATAAAAATAAAAATAAAAATGAAATGAAATGAAATGAAATGAAATGAAATGAAATGTGTGTCTCCATGAATGTCATGGTGGCCTAGTGGTGAAGACGCCTGCCTCCCATTCTGAAGGTTGAGAGTTCAGTCCTAGGCAGCAGCAGATGTTTGTCTCCTAGAGCACAAAGAAAAAATATCTGCTGCAGACTCCATGTGGCATGGACATCTGGCTAGTAAACGTTTAGCTCCATCCAGTTGCCCTGACTCTACTCCAAATTAAGGGATTATAGGTCATAAAAAGGGTGTTTTATTTGAATATGTACCTCAAAATCAGTCTCGACTCCTGGCAACTGCTTGGACAAGTCCCTACAGTTTTTCTTGACAAGTTTCTGGAAGCAGTTTACCAGGCTTAAGAGACAGTGACTGGCCAAGGTAACCCTGTTTGCTTTGTGCCTAAATTGGGACTAGAATTCCGTTGTCTGTGACTTAACTACTACATCAACCCAATCAGCTCTCAGATTTAGCTTAGACTTGCAAAAATGATGATCCACAAACCAAACACAGACTGTCAAAGACTTGCTTTACTCTAATTTACAGGAAAATATCATCTTATCGTCTTGTAGAAGAACAAAGGTTCTGGTCTATCTCTGCTCTGTCATTTTTATTTGAGGACCTAGTAGCAATAACCAAACATGAATAATCATATCCTTATTCATATTACAATATGGCATATGATTTCATCTATCACTAATTCCAATTGTGAATTGCTAGCTAGATCAGTGTTTCACAACCTCAGCAACTTTAAAATGCATGAACTTCAATTCTCCAAATTCTCCAACCAGCATGCATAGAAATTGAAGTCTGACATATTAAAGTTGTTGAAGCTGAGAAATTTCACTTTAGCAGCAGATTCACTGGGCTGAATCTGCTGATATCAGAAATGGCAACAAGTAATTGAAATAGGAACATTTCAGTTCATACTTAATCCAAATCTGCCTTTGAATTTTTCAAAAAAAAATAATTTTCTGTAAAAGCTTCCGCTTCTTTATTTTTGTTTTATAATCTTCTTCATTGCACTTACCAATTCCTTTCAGATTTATTTTATTGGCATTTTTGAGGTTGCTTTTTTTTCTTGTGTACTAAATAATGGTTGAAGCACAACTGCTAGTGTTATTGTATTTTTTACATGTCTTGCCAACATTAGAGCATCCTTAAATTGTCCACACTATTTGTTAAGAAAACACCCACTGAAAGCAAGGGATTTCCTTCATGATATCAGAAAGCTGCAGACCTATTGGAAATAAGATTGTATGATAAAGGACTATGCAATTTCTCACACAGTCTCTCTCACACACAAAACACCCCACAGAAGGCATTGTGTGTCCAAATGTACAAGAGCATTACTGAAATTATTTTCTTTGAATGAAATTTCATAAACAAAATCTGTTCAGTTCCCAGAACACTTTAGTCCTGACCTTAAATAAATTTAAATCTCTTCACTGTAAAGAAAGAAACTACAGTGATCAGCTTCATCATATAACACCATCATATAACAGAATTTATTAGGAGATTTAATGCTAGAGTTATGGATTAAACTGAAACCAAGAAAACATTACACTGTTTTTAATGTACCCATCAGAGCAAAAAGTTTTCCATATTCAACTCTTTTGTCAGCCTCCGCTTTTTCATTGCTTGCTTGCTTGGCTGCCATTGTAACAGGGGGAGGGGGGAGCTGTTGGAATGTCTGGGAGGGGAGAAGTGAGCTGGTGGAGAAGAGAAGAGAAAGTTTTCTTCAGTGTCTTCTTTGAAGCTGATAACTACTCAAGGTCAACCGTCGCGGCATAGCAGGAGGATGGCACCATCGGACGCTGCACCCCACATGACCCCTGAGGGGAATGTGGATTGGATAATCCGGGCTGGACGGTTGGGGGGAAGGGTTTTGGAGATGCTTTCTATATGTAATTTTCACACCTATTGCCTCAGACCTTGCTTTTCTTTGGTTGCATTCAGTTCATACTCAGTAAAAGTACCTTTCTCTATGAAAATTGTGTTGGGGTTTTTCTTTCTTGAGTATTGAAAGGAGGCACACCTGACATTAAGCAAGGTCTGCAATTAACAGCCATCCCAGAAAACTCCTGTGGGGGCTGAGCAAACAATGTCTGATCAAGACAGCGACCAGGAACAGATGGGGGCAACTGGTTCAGACTGGTTCCCTCATCATACCCCGCCTGGGAGGCTTTGGAGTGGATGACTAGTTTACAGCTAGAGGAGAAGCCGGAGAGAGCCAAATGGTCGCTGGGTGTGGGGAAGCTACTGGAGCTGGAGAAGACCTCCCAAGGAGTAACAACTGGCAGAAGCCGAGGCGGAGGTGGTGCTTGGCAGCAAGAGCAGAAAGAAAATCTTCTTTCACGCTCTGCAATTACTGAGAGAGGCTGAGGAGAGTCATAAAGCTCATGAAAGGTATGGATTGCCTGCCAGGAGGGAGGATGAACGCCCCGGGGGTGAAACAGAGGCTGCTGCTTGTGTGGAAGAGAGAACCCAAGCCTGAGAAGAGACAGTTCAGGCCTCCAGAACTCAAGTGGCTACTGCAGCCCAGGGCCCACCTGCTGAGCAGGTCCTGCCACAGAGGCGAAGCAAGCCCAAAATTCCCTTATTATCAGTAAGATATGAGGGAGATCTGAAAGGACTGGGATTCTTTTTAACCCAAGTGTGGAACCACATGCAGGACTGCGGGGAGGATTTCCCCTCAGATGCTGCATGCGTGAGGTACATTACCAAGGCCCTGGAGGGGGTGGCATCTGAGTGGATGATGGGACTCCATAATGAAAATTCCCCCCTGGAATTATGACCAATTCATGGCAGCCCTCCGAACACGTTTTTCTTTCTTTTCTTTTTTTTGCAAAAAGTTTTTTTATTTTTTTCCAAACATACAAATTACATCCTTTCAGAACAGAGCTTTGATCTGGTCATCACTTTGTTCAATTTTTAACAAAATCTTTAACAAAATTTTATCTATTCTCTTTTGCCATAGCACTTATTTCTTAATCTTAAATCACAAATTCAACTAATACCATCTTAAAAAAATTAACACATATTTACTTAATCAAAACAATTACCCTTCTATTTAACCCACCTTAATTCTTAATTCAATTAATAACTCATAATACAACAATTCTTACCCTAATTCTTCTTTAGTTTCAATCAGGAACAAAGTTCAATATAAAAACAGTCAATAAATATTAGAAAATCAATAAATAGCCATGATCAAGCAATGATCATCCAGAGAAATCAAATATAGAGTTACAGCATATCAGCAGGTAAAATGGTGTAGTGTCCACACAAACCATAATTCAGCTTTCCTTAAGTACATTGGCTACAGAACTCAGCCAATCAGGATGCATGATGATGCAACACAGTTTTTAAAGCTACATAATACTTTTAGCTACAAATACACAATGTTGATTTATATATTTCCTGACCAACCAGTTGGGAAATAACAATTTCCTAACATACTCCCCTTTGGACAGGACAATATGTAATGGCTTACAATCTTAGCCAATAACTTTCACAACATGTTCTATGTTTAATCGCATCCTGAGGTTTAGTAAAATTATCAGCAATATTATTCTCCGACATACAATATTCCAATTGTATCATTTTACTCTGTATACTTTACCTTACATTTAAGTACCTAATATCATTGTGTTTAGATCTTGTTTTCACAGCCAAATTCGTTGCCATTTTAATAGCAGCTTGGTTATCCTCAAATACTACAATTGGATCATTTACAGTTAAACCAATATCTATCATCAGTTGTTGATAATATATTAGTTCTGTGCACATTAAAGACAGACAGGAAAATTCAGCCTCCATCGTTGATAAACTAATTTTTGCCTGATTGATTTCCATCCAATTAATGAATTCCCTAACATTATTGCAGTACCTGATGTCGATTTTCTTGTAGATAAATCAGTAGCAAAACTAGCATCAGCATATGCAGTTAGTACACGATCATAGTTAGGTTCTAAATATAACGCATAATGCATTGTTTGTTTTAAATATCTTAGTATTTGCTTTGCAGCTTGTCAATGCCTCTCAGTTGGTTCTGCATTATACCTAGCTAATTGATTAACACAATAGGAAATATCTGGCCTAGACCAATTACTAATATAAGATAGACTACCAATCAAGGATTGATAAATCTCCTTGCTGAGTACAGGACTTTGCATATCTCCATGTTTGAAATCCTGACTCATAGGTGTTTTCGCTGGCTTACATAGTTCCATATTATAGCGTTTTAACAATTGGCTAATTTTACTAGATTGTGACAGTTTATACCCTCTAGTTGTTTTCACAATATCAAGACCTAAATAATGTTTGATTTTACCTAGATTTCTAATTCTAAATTTCTTCTGTAACATATAAATAAGTTCTATTGCTTCCTGTTCAGTTTTTGTTACAATAGCAATATTGTCTGTAAACAAGAGTAAAAATGAAATCAAACCATCTTTCTCCCGTTTAAATAGACATTTATCTGCTACACTTTCCATAAAATCCACAGCATTCAGTTCTTTAACTATACATCTATTCCACTCAATCCCTGATTGCTTCAAACCATAAAGGCTCTTTTTTAATTTCCAGCAATCAGTTCACTCATCCATTCTTACACCTAATGGCTTTTTCATATAGATATTGTGATGTAAAGATGCATGTAAATATGCTGTCTCAACATCTATATGAGTAATTTGATAATCATTCTTCGCTGCCCATACTAACATTGTTCTTAATGTGGCTGCTCTTAAACTGGGAGCAAAAACTTCATCATAGTCTCTTTCAGATTGAGTGAAACCTTGAGCGACTAATTGTGCTTTATAGATTACAGTTCCATCAGCACCTGTCTTTAACTTATAAACCTATTTACAACCAATTAACCATTCTCCTGGTGGTAACTGAACATTTTCATATACATCTAACTCAGTTAACGATTTAAGTTCTCTATCCATAGCTTCCTTCCAAGCTATTTGATCCTTTTCAGGATACATTCTGATATCATTGTAGTTAGAAGGTTCTATATTTACTTGACAAACCACACTTGCTTGAAACATGTCGGGTTGATGTCTTACCCTAGTAGATCTTCTAGGTAATATAGGACTCATAACTGGTATTTCATCTAATTCCTCCCCTAAACCTTCTTCTCTTTTTACAGTAGTTTCTACATCATCTATTTCATCTTCAGGGGTATTATTGAACATTTGATTATCAATAATAACATTATCCTCATTTCTGTAACCAACTTGCTCAAGCTTATCCCAACCTACATGCTCCAGGAATTTTGCACTAGCACTACAATAAACGCTAGTGATACCTGGCGCCCAAAATCTAAATGATCTGTGGTTAGATTCATACCCAACAAAAAACATTTTCCTTGCTCTTTGTTGTCCCTTACACCTTAATTGCGATGGTATATGAATCCAAATGTATGCAGATACCTTAGATTAGGTTTTCTACCATGCCAAAGTTTAAATGGTAATTCACCAGTAGATGAATTAACTAGATTGTTTAAAACATGGTTAGCACACATTATGGCTTCACCCCAAAGTGTTTCTGGCAAACCAGAATCTGCTAACATAGACCTAGCCATAGCTTGCAGTGTTTGACCTCTGCATTCTACATAAGTGTTATGTTGTGGTCTATATTAATAATAACTTTTATTTGCGGTCACAGACCAAAATACAAATATAATTGCAAAAGAACGTGGGAAAAGTAACATCATAAACAGTTGGCTACCAGCAACCTTGGCTGAAAGGAATTACAGCATTCTCCTCTAATAGTTACAGCTCTTAAAAAAAATTTAGAAACCTGAAAAGTAATGTGTGAGG
Source organism: Pituophis catenifer annectens (assembly GCF_029215685.1). NCBI lineage: Eukaryota > Metazoa > Chordata > Lepidosauria > Squamata > Colubridae > Pituophis > Pituophis catenifer. The sequence continues at coordinate 33,786,220 of NW_027256887.1, forward strand.
AGCCATCCCCTAAACAATATAAGGTCAAATTACTAGCATTGGATCCAGAGAGATCTGTTTCTAGGAGAGACAATAATTTAGTCCTGCCTGTGTTATACATAGGGCAGTATAAAAGAACATGCTCCACAGTTTCAACCTGAGCTCTATCACAGGGGCATAACCGCTCACTTATCGGGAGCCTCTTAAATCGTCCGTCCAGCAATGCTGAGGGTAAGACGTTGAAACAAGCAAGGGAGAAGACTCTTCTATACTTAGGAATGGTTAAAGTGTAAAAATATGAGGCCATCCTCAGTCCATAATTGTTAAATTGGTTGAAGATCAGAGGGGAGCAGGTTTTATTAGCTCTAGCTCTTAGATATTTCAAGTCTATGTTCACAAGCCGTTGGACTACCCTAGATTGGGCATCCTTAAGGCCATAATCTCCCAAGGTACCCCCCGAAAAACCTAGCAGGTGGAGTTTCTTCGTCAGCTTCCTCTCCCATTGAGAAGTATAGGAGTCAGCTAACACCAGGGAGAGGTAGCTACCAGGGACTGCCAAAAAGAGCTCCCGAAACCACCATTTAAAGGTGTTAATCCATGCCATGCATTCAACTGATTGAATGCCCAATTCCAGGTACATTGGAGCAAAGCCAACACAGGGAGGGAGACCCAAAAGTTTCCTTAAAAAAACAGTCTGAGTTCTTTCAATACACTCCTTGAAGCCCCGTATCCATATAGGAATTCTGTAAAGAGTTTGGGCCAAGGTTTTGGCTTTGTAAATATGCAGAGCAGAAGGAACAAACTCCTTGGGTATAGAAAAATCTTAGAATCTGCTGATGACTACAGGAGGCCGAATTCAGCACCTGAGTTCAATGTCTAGTTCAAACACCGGTGTTCTGAAAATGGATACCTAAATAGTTAAAATGGAAAACCTGCTTAACATCATTACCCTTAATAGCCCAGTTGTATAGCTTCCGGGTTCTAGAGAACACCGATACTTTTGTTTTTATTTTAAAAATAGTTTTTATTGAATATAAATATTAAAAAAGACATACGTAACATATACACAACGAACATTTATACAACATATACACAAAAAGAATATAATTTCTTCTTAAGCATTTTTTCAGAGTGACGTTCTACAATTCTACTTATAATATATTCCTTCACCTTTCTGTAATCTAATAATATTTTTATTACATATATATGTATCAATCGGTAATATATCCCCTATATTTTTTGTATATTTCTAATTTTTAACCAATTATACCAACTATTCCATATTTTATAATAGTCTGATTCTTCTTTTTCTTGTAGTTCTTTGGTTAACCTATCCATTTCAGCGCATTCTAAAATTTTCCCTATTACTTCTGTTTCACTTGGTATTTTTTCTTGTTTCCAATTTCTTGCGTAGATTATTCTTGCAGCAGTTAATATGTGAATTGTAAGATATTTAATATCCTTAGGGTATGATTTGTTAAATATTCCTAATAAAAATGTTTCTGGTTCTTTTTCAATCTGTGTTTTTGTTATTTGTTCCAACCATTTTTTGATGTTAGACCAAAATTTTTTTGCTGCCGGGCATGTCCACCATAAATGATAGAAAGTCCCTTGTGCCTTTTTGCACTTCCAACAAATTGGGCTATTTTTAGGTTGTATTTTTGCCAATCTGGTTGGAGACATATGCCACCGATAAAACATTTTCAGTTGGTTTTCCTTGTACGCCGTTGCTTTCGTTAACTTTAGGTTTTCCTGCCAAAACTTTTCCCATTTTTCCAAAGGTATTGTGTGTTTGATATTTTGAGCCCACTTAATCATCGTTTCTTTGACTGTCTCTTCTTCCAATTTATAGCGTAGGAGAAATTTATAAATTCTACTAATTAATTTATTTTCTGAATCTAATATAATTTTATCTATTTCTTGTTTTTGATTGTAAGTTTCATATGTTTTTATATGCTCTCTATATTTAGATTGTATTTGAGTGTAAGTCCACCAGTCTATTCCTCTGTGTAAATCTGTCTCCAATTGTTGTTTTGTCTTTAGTTTGCCTTGATAGTCAATTATATCTTTATATCTAATTATTTTTGTCTTATCTGTTAAATTTGGGTGTCTAATTGATTCCGCCGGTGCTAGCCAATTTGGTATCTTCATATAATGTTGTTTTTTAATTTTAAGCCAAATTTGTAATAGTGAGTTCCTTATTGTATGTGTTTTAAAATATGAATGTGTTTTGTATTTCTCATCCCACATAAAGGAGTGCCAGCCAGTTTGAAGTTCGTGTCCCTCAATTGTTAAAGTTCTAGAGTCCTTTAATTCTATCCAATCTTTGACCCACGATAGTACTGCTGCTTGGTAGTATATCTCCCAGTCAGGGAGTGCAGCTCCTCCTCTATCTTTTGTATCCTGAAGCAGTTTAAATTTTATTCGTGGCCTTTTCCCTTGCCAAATAAATTTAGATGTTATTTTATTCAGCTTTTCAAAAAACGGTTTATCTATTTTAATTGGGGTGACCTGAAACAAATATAGAAATTTAGGTAATATAATCATTTTGATAGCCGAAATTCTTCCTAGGAATGAAATGTGTAAATTTTCCCATTTTTCTAAATCTTTCTTTGTTTGTTCTAGTAATTTATCATAATTATTTTCTTTAATTGCTGATGTTCTTGTGGATAAGCAGATTCCTAGATATTTTATTTTTTTTGTTGTTTGAATTTGTATATTATCTATCAAATCTTTTGTTTGGATTTCCGTAAGGTTTTTAACAATTAGCTTCGATTTATTTTTATTAATTTTTAGTCCAGCCACTTCTCCAAATTCTTCTATTTTTTGAAACAAATTAGGTATAGATTCCATAGGATTTTCTGTCAAAAACACTAAGTCATCAGCAAAGGCTTGAACTTTGTATTCTTCTCTATTAATCCTTAAACCTTCAATTCCTTGATCTTCTCTAATTTTTTTCAACAGGGTTTCCAATGATAGAATATATAGTAAGGGGGAAAGTGGACAGCCTTGTCTAACTCCTTTTGTTATATTAAATTTGTCTGTTATATCATCATTCATAATTATCCTTGCTGATTGCTTGGTATAGATTTCTGCTATAATTTTCCCAAATTTTTCCCCAATTTGCATATTTTGTAGTTGTTCAATCATAAATTTCCAATTTTGGTTATCGAAGGCCTTTTGGGCGTCAAGAAAAACCAACACTGCCTGCTTCTCCGGGTGTGATTCATAGTATTCTAAAGCATTAAGTATTATTCTCATGTTGTTCTTTATTTGGCGTCCCGGCAGAAATCCATTTTGGTCTGGGTGTATATATGTATTTAATACTAATTTAATTCTTTCTGCCAAGATTGCTGCAAATATTTTGTAATCGGCATTCAATAATGAAATAGGTCTATAGTTTTGTATTAACTGGAGATCTGTGTCTTCTTTTGGAATGATTGTTATTATGGCTTCTGTCCATGAATTTGGTATCTTGGCTTTCTCCATAGCTTCATTATATAATCGCAACATATTCTCTCCCAATACTTCTTGCATTGTTTTATATATTTCTACCGGTAGCCCGTCAGGACCCGGGAACACCGATACTTTTGATTTGTCATAATTAATGGACAAGTGGTTCTCAGCACAGTAGGACCCAAATGCAGAAAGTAGCCTTTTCAGACCAAGCCTTGACAGTGATAGGACTCAGCATATAGGAAAAGTGGGATCTTCGTAGTTGACAATTTTGGGGTGTGGGACTCAGTATGTCCAATGTAAGAGGCCAAGTCAGATAAGAATAAGTTAAACAGAAGAGGAGCCAGGACACAGCCCTGCCTTACTCCGCTCTTTATCAGGATAGGATTTGAGAGTTCTCCCTGTAAACCGCACCTGACCTGACTAAAAGTCTGATTATGTAGGGATCTAAATAAGAACAGAAGATGTCTATCAATGGAACTTTTGAGCAATTTTGACCACAACAATTCCCTTGAGATTGAATCAAATGCTGCCTTTAGATCAATAAAAGCAGTAAAAAGTTTACCACCTAGTATGGTGGCATATTTATCAACCAGGTGCGCTAGGACAAAGCAGAGGTCCAATGTGGCACAGTCTTGGAGGGGTTGAGTCTGAGCCTATTTCTCCCCATCCAGACCAGCACGGCCTCCAGGCAGCGAGACATTACATCAAGGGCATCGTTGGGGTGGACTGGGGTGGAGATGTACAGCTGAGTATCATCAGCGTACAGGTGGACTCTCACTCCAAAACCACGGATGATCTCACCCAGCGGCTTCACATAAATGTTGAACAGAAGGGGCGAGAGGATCGACCCCTGCGGCACTCCCCATGCAAGGTGCCTCAAAGTCGACCTCTACCCCCCTGTCAACACGAACTGCGAGCGGTCGGAGAGGAAGGTGGAGAACCACCGCAAAATGGTGCCCCCTATTCCTAACCCCCTCAACCGCTGCAGCATGATACCATGGTCAATGGTATCAAAAGCCGCTGAGAGATCTAACAGGACCAGGACAGAGGAGCAACCCCTGTCCCGAGCTCTCCAGAGATCATCCACCAATGCAACCAATGCTGTTTCTGTGCTGTACCCCTGCCTGAAGCCCGACTGGTACGGGTCCAGATAGATAGCTTCATCCAGGTGCCTGGGCAGTTGTCGTGCCACCACACTCTCAACAACCTTCGCCACAAAACGAAGGTTAGAGACCGGACAGTAGTTGGCTAATTCAGGCGGGTCCAGGGAAGGCTTCTTGAGGAGGGGCCTCACCACCACCTCTTTCAAGGCAGCGGGAAAGGCACCCTCACTCAGAGAAGTGCTTATAATCCCCTGGAGCCAGCCTCGTGCAACCTCCCGGGAGGCCAGTACCAACCAGGAGGGACACAGGTCCAATAAACATGTGGCGGCACTAATCCTACCCAGAACCCTGTCCACATCCTTGGGAGCCACAGGATCAACTTCTCCCAGATAATGTTCTCAAGACCTACCCTCGTCTCCTCCCCTGAACTCACCCAGTCGGAGTCCAAGCCTTCCCGAATCCGAGCGACTTTATCATGCAGGAATTGCACAAAATCCTCAGCTCAACCCTGCAAGGGATCTTCCCGCACTCCCCCCCCCACGAAGAAGGGAGTGGGTCACCCTAAACAGAGCGGCTGGGCGGTTCTCTGCAGATGCAATAAGAGCGGGAAAATAGTTAGATTTTGCTGCTTTTATCACCACTAGGTAGGTCTTAATATAAGACCTCACCAATGTCCGGTCGGAATTGGATTAACTAGTCCTCCAAATGCTCTCTAGGCATCTTTTCTGATGCTTCATCTCTCTCAGCTCCTCGGAGAACCAAGGAGCCAACTGAGGTTAGCATTGGGTCAGAGGCCGCAAAGGCACAACGCGGTCCAAAGCCCTGGTGGCCGCACTCTCCCAGGTGGCCACCAGATCTTCAGTTGAGTCGTGTGCCAGAGTCTCAGGAAATGGCCCAAGCTCCGTCAGGAACCTGTCCGGGTCCATCAGGCACGTGGGACAGAACCATTTGATCTGCTCCGTCTCCCTGCAGCAGGGGGAGGCGGCAGGAAAGTCCAAGCAAAGAAAAGAATGATCTGTCCATGACAAGGGTTTAATGTCTAAATCCCCTCTACCAAGATCATTCAACCACTGACCAGAGACGAAAATCAAGTCCAGAGTGTGTCCCCCTGTGTGAGTGGGGCCCTGAACTAATTGGGTTAGGTCCATGGCCATCATGTTAGCCATGAACTCCCGAGCCACCTCTGACACCTCACCTGCAGATGGCAGGTTGAAATCCCCCATGACAATAAGTCTGGGGGTATCAATCGCCACCCTGGAAATAATGTCAAGCAGCTTGGGCAGGGTCGCCACCACATGGCAGGGAGCCAGGTACATAGTCAGCAAACCCATCTGCCTCCCACAGCCCCACTTCACGAGGAGGGACTCACATCCGGCTATCTGAGGAACAGTGGTCTCCCTCAACCACTGTCAGATTCCTCGACCCAGGTGAGGAGTCTGCGTTGGATATTTAGCATACAATTTTCCAATGGTGGAGAGCAGACTTATAGGACGATAATTGGCTGGGTTGTTACTATTTTCTTGTTTAAAAACAGGAACAATGATTGCTAGACTCCAGGAGGTAGGGATCCTGCCAGAGGTATTAATAAGGGTGAAGAGTGTTGCTAAAAGAGGAATCCACCACTTGGGATTAGATTTTAGCAAATCAGGGGGTATAGCATCAGGGCCGGGGGCTTTGCCTGACTTGAGTTCAGAGATAAACTCATTAATCTCAGTGTGAGTGACGGAATGCCAGTCTGGAATTGCAGGGGGCACTTGTGGTCTATTGAAGCCTGGAAGATTGACCCAAAATGGTTTTCCTAATCTCTGTTGGAGATACAACAGAGAAGGAGTTCTTGATGACCAGGCAACGAGCTGGCAACAATTTGCCAAAATAGTCGAGTGTTCTTCTGCTGGATGGAGAGGAGAAGTAGATCCCACTTCTCATTTTCTTTAGCCCTCTTTTTCTTAACAATTAATCCTTTATACTCCCGCTTCAGGCGATAATAGTCCTCAGGTGGGCGTTTATCCCCTTGATTACGATAAAGCAGGTAAACCTGACTAATCTTGTTCCTAAGCAGCAGACATTCTTCATCAAACCAGGGATTGCTTCTTGGATGATATGGGCCACTTGGCCTACAGTCAGCTCCTAGCTCCCTTTGGACACTATTAATTAGTGATTCGAAGGACAAGATTGCCTCTGAGTGACTGCATGTTAGGGCCTGATTGTATAGGCTAAGACACTCCAGAGATGATAAAAGAGAGTGGAACATTCTTTCAGTCTTGGAAGACCATTTGATCCTCCTTGCATACGAGGCCACATAGGGATCCAGTATTTGGGGGCCCCTAGGCAGATGTATATTTGAAAAGAGCCCAATGATTGTAACCAGGGGGCAGTGGTCGCTCTTTGTGAGGCAGTCCACAAAAAAGACATGGACTGCCTGTCTTAGTAGCTGGGAAACCAGCACAAAATCGATAACACTACTCCCCCATGAGGAACTGAAAGTAAAGTCACCCGCTAGATCACCTGGGGTACTCCCATTAAGGATTATCTTATTATGTTGGGATGCTAAAAGGGCTAGCTGAATGCCGGCAAAATTTGTTAATTCATCCTTAGAATGCCTGGCTGATATCTGGTGTCCTATGGCCTGGCAGATTTCTTGATAGTAAAGTGCCTCAATCAATGGGGGAACTTGGCCTCCCAATCGGGCATTAAAGTCACCCCCTATAAAGATGTGCAGCACTGGAAATTTGGTATCAATACAAGTAATATAACTCTCCAGTTCGTCCCATTGAGCTTTAGTGTCAGCTTGCCTCACCGTCGGGGGAAGGTAGACGTTGAACACTAACATTTTGCTGCGACCTCTCTTAATTAGGAGCGCCATAGCTAAGGAGCCACAGGGGGGCAGCTCCACTGTCTCCACTTTTAAAGAGGTAGAGACCAAGCAAGCTAAGCCACCCTTAGGTCTTCCCGTCGTAGATTGTTTGGTAGCAGCCAAAGAAATGGCTGTAAATCCTGTAAGGGATATCTTATCACATGCCCAGGTCTCCTGAAGCAGGACCACATGACTGAATATAGTTGATAAATTCTGTGGTGCCGCACCTTCTCCCCCAACCTGCTATGTTCCACGAGAGGCATTTAAATGTGCAGGGGGCGAATGCCAGGTTTGCTAGTCATTCTGTATAATTAATTTTTTCCAGAGAACCCTTCAAATCTGAAAAAGATACACCCGTTATTAGATGGGAGTGTCACCCTCTTGGGAGACAAAGGCAGGGAAGAGGGGAAGGGAGGCGAGCCTTGTTCATGAGGCTGTTGGCCTCTGAATGCACTCCAGTTTGTGCTTGTAACATTAGTTGGTTGCTTACCTGGCAGGCATTCAGTGACATCAGCAGACAGGGTTTGAAGTAGCCCTGGATCTTCAAATTTACAAATTGGACATTTTGGAGAAAGGGCCGAGGGAACTGCCTCTGGTAAATCGGTGTGGACTCTCTGAAGTCCAAGGGGATCCTTATCAGGTAGTGAAAGACTCCAAAGCTTGGATTTAACAGCAGTCAGACGCTTTATAATTTGGGCCCTTTCTGATTGTGGGAGTGCACAAAAGGAGTCGAAAAGCTGTATCTCCTCCAGATTCCAGAAATTTTCTAGAGATGAATCCATTCCATGGATGGATGGAATCCCAGAGGCACTGACCTGAGGCTTTTTCACTAAGGAGCCTTGGAAGCCCTGGGTGGTGTCGCTTCCTTTGGAGCCATTTCTTCCCAGCTGATCAAATCATGGCAAACTTCCTGATGAGATGTGCCTCGCTGAGGGGGGTTGGTTTGACTGGCTGTAGGAAGAACAGCCAAGGTACCATCTGAGAGGATGCCATCAAGAGGTCTTACAGGAATGGATGAATATTTAGTAGATGGACTAGTATCGGGGATGACATTCAAAATTGGCCCATTAATATGTGCTGCTGAGGATCTTTTTGGGGCTATAAAACTCCTGATGCTCACAGGTTGTCGATTTCTTAAAAGTGGCTTAATCGACATATCTTTGAAGACTCTATTTGGCAAGATGTCGAAAGCTCTTAGCAGAGATCTTCTCCTGAAGAATAATTTAGGGGTGTTGGGGTTGTCAAAATTGAGTAACACTCTGGTACAATATACAGGTGAGGGTAAAAGTTCAACCTCCTTCAAATCATCAGCAGTCAACCCTAGTAACTGTAGTATATGGCCCCTTGCCAGCTGTATTGAACCCCATTGAGGCAAATTGCCATTAATGGGATTAATATTAAGGGCCACCTGTTTTGGCTGTAAAACCAAGTGGCTGCCCGCATCCAGAAGCGTGGAGTTCGACCCACTGGCAGGGCCACACCAACCAGCACTCTCGCTGGGGCCCGACAGAGAGGGCCCTGTCACTGCATCAGGCTGCTGAGCAGTCAATCCAGGGCAACCACCAGTAACCCAGGAAACTAGGCAATCTAAGGTACTTATTATTTTATCAAGCTGTGACTGTATGCTCGCTGTTGTTTCTGCAACCAAGAAACATTGCTGGGCCAAAAGTTCAATAAGGGTAGGCTCATTTAAAAGTTGAGTGGAGACTGTAGTTTTTGGAGAGCCTTTGTTCTCAACTTGGGGGACAACACCCTCAGCCAACAGAGGATCACGACGACCAGCAGCAGTCAGACAAAAGGGAGCTAGAGTTTCCAAACAGGGAGGTCGAGTTAAAGCAATGTCCTCAATCTTGGATTGCTTCAGAGAAGGTTGGAGAACCAGGTCAGTAAGGGATCTGGTCCTTTTCCTTGACTTCATTATGTTAAATAACGCAGCAGAGGGGGAGCTGTATAATATAGCAAAAAGTCTAGTTTCTGAGGCGAGTCCAGAATCCAGAGGAAGAGGAGTCGAGAGGAAACAAACAAACCCTGATGCAAATAATAACAGAACTCCTCACAAGTAAGGCAAGGATCCTTGGTAGCACAGTGGTCTAAGGCACCCTGTTATTAAGCTGGTTATTAAGACCAGCTGTCTGCAATTACTGCAGGTTCGAATCTTGCCAAGGCTCAAGGTTGACTCAGCCTTCCATCCTTTCTAAGGTAGGTAAATTGAGGACCCAGTTGTGGGGGCAATAAGCTGATTTTGTATAAATATACAAAAGAATGAAGGCTATTGCTTAGCACATTGTAAGCCGCCCTGAGTCTCTGGAGAAGGGCGGCATATAAATCAAAATTTAAAAAAAAAAAAAGGATCCTACCCTCCCGGCAGAGCAGGGAGCAAGGAGTAAATAAGTAAAAATGATAAAATAAATAGAATAATAAAAATGGTAGATAAAAATAAAGTAAATCAAGTAAAATAAAAAATCACATCAAAACTAGGCAATACTAGGCCTCCAGGTTAAAGCAGTAAAGCCTACATAACAGCAACAAAGAAGCAGCAGCAAAGCACTCCCAAAGCTGAGGCCCCATAGGAGGCTCCTTATTTTTAGTTAGCCTGTGAGAGCAACAAGCAATATGTCTTCTTCTTTGACGATCTTTTGTTGAGAGAAACAACACAGGGCTATTCCAAGAATTTCCAGGCAGATGGGTGGCTTGCCTCTGATCCAAAGGATAATTACATTATATCCAAGGAGGATGAAAAAGAGGCTCTTGCAAAATAAGTCCTTTGTCTTTGCTTCACTCTACCTCTGCCTTGCAGGTAATCCTTGTGGTCTATAAGGGGCAGAACGTTTATATTCAATACCTGCCTCCTGCAACATATTCTCTAATCTTAGATTGGTAAACTTGGTACCATTATCTGTAACCAAGCAAATCACCTTATGTTTCTGTTTTCTCTCAACAAATTTCAGCCAATTTGACATACGCTGAAATGTTTCAGACTTTGTTTTCATCAAGTAACAGAAACCATATCTAGAGAAATGATCAACAATGCTTAATATATAGCAGGCACCACCCAAACTGGGTTGTTTAGGTCCAATTATATCAACAAACACTACTTCTAATGGTCTTTTAGTTTTAAATCCATTCACTCGGTTTGTTGGGGTTACTTTGCTTTTCTCTTGATTACAGGCATTACAATTTAGGTATTTATTACATGGTTTTAACTTTATCCCCTCAGATAATTCTACTGTCCTTTTCAATACCTTAAAATTCATATGTCCTAATCGCCGATGAAGTAAATGAATACATTCATCATGTGGCTTCCTATTGTCATAAACCAAGTTAGTATTAGCCACAATTGCTGGATTATCTCTTAATATAAACAAATCATTTTCTAACTTTGCAGTAACACATTTACTATCCTTTTCAATTAAACATTTATCTCCCCTAAAGGTTACTACAAATCCTGTTATGAATAAATGCCTAACTTTGTATATGGCAGTGCATGGGTTAACCCCACCTTCCTCACCTAGCCCTTCCCTTGACCCCTCCTTACCTTGACTCCGCCTCCGTGGTACATAAGCCCGTGCACAGGGACTGACCAGTCCAGTTCCAGATGTGCACCTGAAAGGAAAAGACATGGTATAAATAAATGCCTTTGAATTAAAGACAAATTGTATTTGTGATTATTGGGCAAGGTCCTTGGAAAACAATTCACAAGATGGTAGCAGAGGATGGTTATGCCCAATAACCCAGGAATAATATCTGAAATATAACTTACCCTGAAATCGAAGGAAGAATGAACACGAGGTCCATCACCAGACTAATGGCAGAGCTGCAGGAATCCAAAGGCGCCACAGCCAGAATTCCAACTGCCATGGAAGTGGGAGACCTGGACCAGACAGACAGGAGCGTGAGGCCACGAGAAAATGCAGCCAGGTACACAAGGGATGAATCGCCCGAGAGGGATGAGCTAAGAGAGACCATACAAAGAATGATGGAGGCCTCCATCAGCAAAAGGGAACTCCTCGCGAAACTCCGGGACCTGCTAGATGACCACGGGGCAGCGATGAGCTCCCAAGAACAAGACCGCAAGACTGCCAGCCCAGTAAGAGAAAGATGCCCCCTGGCAGAAACCCAGGACTTGAACGGCTCCAGTTTCACGCCATGCTCCCGGCGGCCATCTTGGGATGGCCGCCAACCAATAGGGAGCTGAGATTCAAATTTAATGGCGCGAAACGAAAGAGACCCCAAAACAAATGGGGGAACAATCAAAGACAACCCAGAAAGAGGATACCAAAACATCAGGGGCTCGCCTGCTGAGCTCGAAGCCAGAAAAACGCATGGGACTCCAGCAGCGGCCACCGGCCCTGCATGCGACCCCCTCACGCCAACTGCAAGCTGAGGGGACTACGGGAGGGCCATCGATGTCGATGCATCGCCCCAGCTCCCCCACCCAAGGAACACACACCGCAAGGGCGATCGCCAAGCACTGATCGCACACGAGACATGCCGATGGCAGGACTTGAACTCACCACCCACCGCACCAGCAACACGAGACCCGAGGGAAGGGGGGCACACCGGCTACTCACCCTCCATGCAACCTCCGCCAGGTTTCCTCGCACATCCAGGGACCAGTGACCAGGGATCGGGACCACTCACCGCCACCGCCACCGCCGCCACTGCTGCCGCGCCGCCGAACCCCAGAAGTCCTCGACTTACAACCTCCTCGCCCCCTCACCTCTCTCCAGCTTCCAGCAGGGATCCAGCCGCCCATCGATGGATGCCTGCCTCCAGGGACAAAGCCGGATACCCCAGGGGTGAGTCCGAACCCCCAACCATAAGCCTAGGCCAAGGCCTAAGAGCAGCAACAGCAAGCTACTCACCCACCGACTACAGGCGTGAAATAGGCTTCGTGCATGCTCAATCAGCTCCTGTAAGAAGAGAAGAGGAGAACATAAATACAAGTCCATACAGGGTCGCAAACAGCATCCCCAAGCCATATTGTGAGTTCCCTCACCTGAGATACCATGGACAGCAACAGACTGTGAGTAATTTGCCACACAGCTCAGTAAATTTACCACTGAATTTCCCACTCTTAAATTAGATGGATCAAACCTTATGCAGTGGAATCATCAACTCCAAATTTTATTTTTAAGGGAGAACATGATATTTTTAATTGATGACCCCCCCCCCCCACGAAACCTTGGATTTTAGAAATAGACTGCTTGCACCACAGGGCTTATTATATAGTCATAGCAAGTATTTCACCAAGCATATATCCCAGTCTTAGCCATTACCTAACTGTATCTGAAATACAGCAGAAAATATTTAACTTGTTCTACAGTAAAAGCGCTGCCACCACAGCCAAGATATCCAGGGAATTCCACTCAGCTAGACACAAGGCAGGAACTCCCATGGGTGAACACATATTAAACCTGAATGCCACAAGGACTGAGTTGATACAAAGAGGGGAGGATATATCAGAGGAAAGTATGAAAAGCATTGTCATTAACTCCCTGGACTCTAGCTGGGATAACTTCATAATGCAGCTGGATAGCATAAGCCTAGGCCACTTCACACTTGAGTCACTGACAAACAGAATAATAGCAGAAGACAGTTTAAGGAGGAACCGCTCCATCAGCCGCAGGGACAGCAAACCAACAAAGAGGGTTGAGTTCCAAACCAGGAACCAAGACTACCCAGAATGTTTCACCTGTAGTTCCAAGAACCACTATAAGAGGGATTGTCCCAAAAATTCGAGGGGAAGGGATTACACCTACCACAAGGAAAGGGAAGGCCAGAAGCCAGGGCTCCCTGATAGATCCCCACCTGAGAACAGATATAGACGCAGAGACTCCCCCAACCCAAGGGACAGAAGGGGAAATAGAGACAGCTCCAGGGAGAGCCGATCAGGATCCATATATGGGATCGGGGAAAACACACACACACGCCCACAAACGAGAGAGGGAGAAGTGTGGCTCATTGATTCGGAAACCACCAACCACACAACTCATGACAGAAAGATACTGACTTCATTTACAGAGGAGAACTACCACATCAAGGTAGCCAATCAGAACAAAGTCCTAGTGACAGGGAAAGGAAATACATTAATAAGCGGGATAGGCAAGATAGAGGGGGTATTGCTCATACCTGAAATACTCCACAATATTTTAGCAGCGCTTAAACTCAGCAAAGACATGGGTATAGAGACCACCTTCAAGGAAGGAAAGGCCTACATGACCAAGGGCAGGAAAAGCATCGGCAACATAGTCATTGATGGAGGGCTAACATACCTTCATCCTAAAGGGAATAGCCAGACCTGTATAATTGCTCAACTAGAAAGCACAGAGAACAAGGCCGATGCCCAAGTCGAGATAGAGGGGGACAAGGAAGATGGCGCCACTGAAGATAGACACAACCGCAACACAACACACAGAGGGAAGCTGCTAATTGGTAAGCCCATTCACGATGACTGTGCCCACTTGCTACATAGAAAGTTGGGTCATGCCAGCTTCCCAGTCATCCAAAAAATGACAGAATGTACCAATGGTTTGAAAATAAAAGGCTGTAAAAACTACTTAGAGTGCTCCGTATGTAAATCCTCTAAACTAAAGACCAAACCTAGACCTAGGAAGGCCACCCGCACCACCAACTCCATCTTCCACCTGGTACACATGGACATTGTGGGCCCCATGAAACCCTTTATAAAATACAAAAAGAGATACTTCCTGATAATAGTGGATGACTTCAGCCGCTATGGCTTTGTGTATACCATTAACCATAAGAGCGAGGTATTTCAAAAATTTAAGGAATTTTACAAGAGGGTGGAGACACAACACAATACAAAAATAAGACAGATAATGACGGATAGGGGGTCCGAGTTCCTGTCAAGGGACTTCTCGAACTGGTTAAAGATGCACGGGATAATACATTACACGACTTCTCCTTTTTCCGCGTTCCAGAATGGAGTCGTAGAAAAAAGGAACGGAGTCCTACAAACAATGGTGAGATGCGCTCTAGAGGATGCAGGATTGGGACAATCATTCTGGGCAGAAGCACTCACCTATTCAAATTACACACTGAATAGGCTCTGGTCTAGCGTAGTAGAGAAAACACCTTACGAGGTGATGTACGACCGAAAGCCAAAAATAACACACTTGTACATATTTGGGGTCACGGCGGATGTACATATCCCAGACAGCTGAGGCGAAAGGGAGACAAGGTCTCAAAGAGATTAAGATTCATGGGCAGCCCGGCACAAAAGGGTACAGATTCATCGACAGGGACAATAGGTTCATCATATCCAGGACCACGGTGTTCCACGAGAACACCAACTGGTCAAAGATACATCTCAACGAGACACTCATCAGACAGGAAGACACAGACAACATAAGGGATAAGGGCAAACATACCACATTAGAAACAGAAACACAAGAAAGGCTCAAACCTAGACACCAAGAGATAGTCACCAGAGGGTGGAAGGAAGACCACCCCATCATTAAGGTAGATGCAGTCACAGAGAAAGAAGCCAAATACATGCACGACACTGACGCATGACCAAACAGGCCCATAAGACACAACAGAAATAGAATGCCAAAGAGATTTGAGGATTATGTCATGTCCATACACCCAAATAAAATGACTCCCAACTCATACGAGGAAGTAATCAGTCTGCCACAGGAAGAGAGAAATAGGTGGGAACAGGCTATGGAGAAGGAGATGGCTAGCCTAAGGAAACTAAATGTATACACCCCCTCTAAGGTCCCAGACGACAAAACACTCATAGGTACAAAATGGGTTTTCAAAATTAAGGAACTCGAAGACAACAAGACTCTCTATAAGGCTAGGCTCATGGCCCAGGGGTTTGCACAGTGGTATCCAGATGACTACACGGATACCTATTCACCAACAGTTAGGGCAGAAAGTGTCAAAAGCGCCCTAGTGATAGCATCCATCCTAGGCCTAGAAGTCTATCAATTCGACATTCAGACTGCCTACCTCCATGCAAAGCTAGACAAAGAAATCTATGTCAGGGCACCCCCAGGGAAGGACACGAAAAAGGGAGACACTTGGTTACTGAACAAAAGCCTGTACGGGTTAAAGCAGTCGGGAAAAAGATGGTATGAGTGCCTAGCCAAAACGCTCAGGGACGTGGGTTTCACCGCCACCTCAGCAGACCTCTGCCTCTTCGTCAAGAGGGAGGGCACATCAGTCGAGTACGCACTCATTTACGTAGACGACATTCTATACTTAGGACAACACAAACGGAAATGTGATGAATTCACCGAGAAACTGGGAGAACATTTCACACTCAAGACCCTAGGGAGAGTCAACAAATATCTAGGGGTACAAATCGAGAAAACAGACAATGGGTTCAGGGTATCACAAAAAGAAAAAATATTAGAACTTATACACAGGTGTAACATGAAGGATGCTAAACCATGTGAAACACCCATGCAAACAGACTTCCTGAAACATATGCACGAAGGAGGGGAGTCATTTAAGGACAACACCCTATACAGATCCGTCATTGGATCCCTCCTATATATTGCCAATTGGACAAGGCCAGATATCAGCTTAGCAGTAACCTGTTATCCAGGCATGTCAGTGAACCCAAAATATACCACTGGGAGGGTGTAAAACGGATAATCAGGTATCTGAAATATAGCATAGACACATACCTATGTCTAGATCCGACAAGTTCCAAAGAACCCGTATTGACCTGCTATGCGGACGCTGACTGGGCAGGTGACACTAAGAGCAGAAAAAGTACCTCTGGTTATATATTTCTCATCAATAATTGCCCAGTACATTGGTACACCGGAAAACAGAACTTGGTTGCCACATCCACAGCGGAAGCAGAGTACATCTGTCTGTCAAAAGCGGCCAACAATTTAGTATGGTTCGATGATCTACTTTCCAACATATGGACCGAACCAGCTTATCAAATAACAATTCACGAGGACAATAAAGCGGCCATAGACATTTCCAATGCAGACGCAGTAGGCCAAAGATTCAGACACATCGACATCAAGCACAAGCACGTCAGACAGTTATTGAACGTAGGTTTCATCAGAGCCGTACATTGCGAGACTTCTGAACAAATCGCAGACATTCTGACAAAACCATTACCAAATAAACAACACACATACCTAACATCAAAACTAGGAGTAGCTATGCATTGTACGGAGCCAACTCCAAACGTTAGACATTTAGAGGGGGATTTGTTATGAATAAATGCCTAACTTTGTATATGGCAGTGCATGGGTTAACCCCACCTTCCTCACCTAGCCCTTCCCTTGACCCCTCCTTCCCTTGACTCCGCCTCCATGGTACATAAGCCCGTGCACAGGGACTGACCAGTCCAGTTCCAGATGTGCACCTGAAAGGAAAAGACATGGTATAAATAAATGCCTTTGAATTAAAGACAAATTGTATTTGTGGTTATTGGGCAAGGTCCTTGGAAAACAATTCACAAATCCAACCTGTAATAATGATTTAACAAATAACAAGTTGAATTTTAAATTAGGTATATACAACATTGGTAAATGCTCATTAATAAATGAACAATGTGCAATACCTTCTCCAGCTACTTTTATTTTCCATCCATTGGCTAATGTTACATGTTGTTTGCTATTATTCAGTTTTACAAACTTTTTTTTACTTCTAGTGATGGATTGTGATATTATCAACTACCCACAAACCATGGTTTACAATAGTAGAACTTGATATAGCTAAATTAACATCCTTTTTGGTCCTCTTTTGATTACCAACAGTCATTTTCTTACCCTTAATACAGTATTTAGCTATATGACTCTTAGCCCCACAAGAAAAACATCTTTTAACAATATAGGCAGTTGAAGACAATCTTTCTTCCTGTAGTTGTCTCTCTCTTAGTTGTTCTCTTTCTTGCCTTCTTCTTGACTCTTCCAAAATCTTCCGGTTATGCCAGTCAATGTTAGTTCATCTCTGGTCAAAACCTCCAGTGAAGAAACATAGTCATCATAACTTTCATCCAAAGAAGAAAGAATAAAATAAACCTGTTGCAACTCTGAAAAATTAGTTCCTTTTCATGTAGCTCTTGAAAAGTTCTCGTCATAAACTCCAAATGAGCTAACATATCTTCATCTTTAAGAAGATGGGTTTTAAACAGTTTATGTGTAAGGTGTATGTATGCACCCACACTATCACGAACATAAATTCTCTTTAAATTGTTCCAATACCTAGCAGCAGAATCTTCACCATGAATATGGACTAGCTGCTGGTCACTCAGTGTCAGTCCAATTATACAAAGAGCTTGTTCGTTATCCCGATTAAATTTAGCTATTTTCTTCTCATCTTCATTATCTGCTGGATTCCATGCAGTTACATCCGGTGGATTATTAACTACATCCCATAGTCCTTCCCTATGCAAAAATAGGCTGCATTTCATAGACCAGGAAACATAGTTTGTTCCATCCAACTGGGTTATCATGGATATGCTGGATGACTGTACTTGTGCCATCTTGACTTGGACAATAAATAACAAACACAGCTGTCTGAATATATTACTGTATATTCACACCCACTCTCAGTGTCCTGGGCCCATAACCAATGTTAAGGATATTCTTGGCTCATAACTGATGTTGTGGGTTATTGAGCAGAGTACCCTTTGAGTTTATGCACAAAAGTGACTGAGAATGATTGTGGATAATAACAGTTAACATACAAACAAACTGGGTTTTGATAATATTTTACTTTTAGGGAAAAAGCAAAATCATAGTCCAAAAACAATCCAAGTCATACACATATAAAGTGAGATAAAGATCAGTCCAGGGATATTTTCCAAATATAAAGTCTTCTTACCAGTTGTAGAAAAATACAATAAAACAGATCTTCTTTAGTTTCAATCAGGAACAAAGTTCAATATAAAAACAGTCAATAAATATTAGAAAAGCAATAAATAGCCATGATCAAGCAATGATCATCCAGAGAGATCAAATATAGAGTTACAGCATATCAGCAGGTAAAATGGTGTAGTGTCCACACAAACCATAATTCAACTTTCCTTAAGTACATTGGCTACAGAGCTCAGCCAATCAGGATGCATGATGATGCAACACAGGTTTTAAAGCTAAATAATACTTTTAGCTACAAACACACAATGTTGGTTTATATATTTCCTGACCAACCAGTTGGGCAATAACAATTTCCTAACATATAGATCATAATCATATATTGTTTCAGTTTTCTTTTCTTTTTCACTTAGGTAATACATGTTCAAATTATCACAATTGTTATACATATTTAAACAATATCCCAATTATTATAGCTATCAATTTTCTAATTTAACCTTCTCTTTTATCCTTCCACTGTTAATCCCAATGTACAAAATACATCTTTATTCCACTGTTAATCCCAGTGTAATCATCTTTATTTTTCTCACTGCTAATCTCAGTGTAATCATCTTTATTCACTGTTAATCCCAGTGTAATCATCTTTATTTTTCTCACTGTTACTCCCAGCATAAACATCTTTTACTTTTGTAGATATATTATTAAAAATATTCAAATTATAACAATTGTTATAGGTATTTGAACAATATCCCAGTTATTATAACCATCAATTTCCTCAAGTAGTATTTTTTAACATCTTAATAAAAAAATGGTTTATTATATCCATTGCTATATTTCTTTTAATGTAGTCTATTTTCCATATATTTTAGCTTCAATCCCTATTACATTTCTAAATATCTGTAACATAATTCTTCTCATATTTTTAAATCTCAATATAGTCATTTTATAAATCCAGGTCCTGGACTTCTTTAAATTTCTTTATATTTTATATATTTTATGCCTCTCCCAGGGGGAGAGCCTTTTCTGTGGGGGCACCTACCATCTGGAACGGGCTTCCCCCGGAGTTACGAAACATCCAAGACTTACGCATTTTCCGCCGAGCCCTGAAAACATTTCTATTCCAACAAGCTGGTCTGGCCTAACTCTCCCTTTTTAATTGGCTTTTAAACTGTCTTTTAAATTGGGTTTTAAACCTCTTTAGATAAATTTGGATGTTTTTGTTTTTTTTAATCTTTGAGCCTAAATTACTTAATCTGTTTCTTAATAGTTTTTAACTTCTATATGTATTTGTATTTATTATGGCTGTTCACCGCCCTGAGTCCTTCGGGAGTAGGGCGGTATACAAATATGAAAAATAAAATAAAATAAAATAAATAAATAAATATTTTCCAACCTTTTATTCCTTTATCATTCACTATTAATCTCCATATAGTCATCATTGTATTATTATTAATCTCAGTATAATCATCATCATGTTATTGTTAATCTCAATATAATCTCTAGAGACCTCCTTTTTATTGTTACTATTCACATGTTCAATTATTTGTTCATATTTAATCACAATATCTTTATCTTCTTCATTTTCCACTTCTATGTCTTATTTCTCCATCTTCATTTTCTTGTCCACACATGTATACTCCATTTCAATTTTTATATCCTCGAATTTTGTCCTCTGTGCAACATTATAATTATTTCTTTTATTTCCATTCTCCAAGTCAAATAATTGCTCCAATTATAAAAGTTCCATTGTATTCCCTTCTATTTCTTTTTTTTATTCCTCCAAAGTCAAGCCTCTCGTAGACAAGAAAATCCTCCTCCACAAGTTCTCACAGTTATTATCTGTGAAGTTCACAATTTTCCAAAACAAAGAACCAAGTTGCAATATTCGTTTTTACTCCAGATGGTGTCTCTCTGCAAGCCACAATTTCCAATTGCTTAATAAGTATTCATTTTGTTTCCATTACATCATGATCTTACTTGACTTCTCTTTTTTCTTTTTCAATTTAAAAATATCAAATCATATTTAAAGTCTAGTCCAAATTTAAATAGCTCTTCTCACTTCTTTTTTTTCTTCCCCCTCCCTTTATTTGTACATCTCCCTTTTTTTCCTTCTTAAAGCTTATTATCCATTCTTTTTATTTTTCTTGCCATTTAAAAAAAAGGGGTGGGGGAAAGATCTCTTTATTTCTTTCCAATCCTTTGACCATATCTAATTGTTTAAAGTTCCAATTAGTTTGTTCAGAAATCAATTTTCAATTGGGTTTTGTCTCTTCCAAATTACATTTCAAAATCTTCTTTGCCCCCATGCTCCTTAGCCACTATTACACATTAGGGGTCTTGTAGTTATAAGATGTTTCTCTTGTTGTTATTCAAGCCTGAGTTGGCTATCACTCACCCAGCTTCAAAGAAACTCCATTCCATTGCTCTCTTCCTCCAGCTCTACACTTAGTCTGCTTGTCCCAGCTTCATGGCAGCTGCCATGGCTGCTGCCCCCTGCCGCCGACTCACAGAGAGTTCCCTCTGACCTCCGAGGAACTTGCCTGTTCCTCTTGGTCATCCGAGGTGCCTCTCTTTCTTCCCCATCCCTACAGAATGGTTCCGGTCCGAAGACCCATTGGCAGCAGTTCAGCAGCCGGGATTTTTGCGGCACTCATCAGAGCCCACTATTTCCCTGACTGTCTCGCCGTGATGCCAAACCGGAAGTCAGCCCTCCAAACGCGTTTTGAGGACCCATTAGCTGAGCAAAGGGCGAGAAATAGAATGAAGTCCATTTACCAGGGGCGGAGATCGGTGGCGGAGTACACCCAGGAGCTCCACGAGCTGGCACCCTACATGAGAGGGTGGTCAGAAGTAGCTCTGCTGGAGAGCTATAAAGATGGGCTAAATGAGGACATCAACAAGGATTGCTGCTCCTGAGGGGCCTCTAGGGACCTGCGGAGTTGGTACGTGCTGGCCGCGGACATGGAGATCGACTTGGCCAGAGATCGTTTCTGTGGTGGGTGCACCTGGAATCAACCACCCTCCTCATTCCACAAGGGAGCGCCAAAGCCCACAGTGGGATCAGCAGGCTCCAAGCCAAAGTCCTCCGTGTGTTTCAGATGTGGGAAGGAGGGGCACTGAGCAGCTGAGTGTTTCTCTAAGCCTGGACCCAAGACGGCTCCTAGTGGAGGGAAGTGTTGTGACTCTGACCCCCGAGCCTGTATTATCAGAGGGAGAAGACTTTGAAAGTGAAGGAGAGGATTTGGCAAGGCCTCCCTCTCCAGGACCCTCCTCTCTGGCAATGCCTCAGGTGTCCTCCAAAGGCCAAGAGATAGGCCAGGAGCCAGGCACTTCTGAGCAGCCGCAGTTAGACAGCGACGGAGATGAGTTTTGGCTGGATCCCCAACAGCATCAGAAAGATAAGCGCACACAGCAGAGAAAGAGGCGTGCCAAAGATTAAGCTGAGTCACTGGACCACACCCCCACAGGGGATAAAAGGGGGTGTGATGGCCATTCAGGCCTTGTGACGTACAAAACTGAAAAGCTAGCAAGTCATACTGCATTTCTGGAACTTCATTATATGCCCTCCTTGGATTTATTATGGACTGAACTTGACAATTCTTTGGCTTTGTGGACTTATTTTGGTGTATCGGACGGAGGAGAAAAACCTCCCTTTGTGAGTAAAGTCCTTGGCAGGCAGCTACTGGGTTGTTGCCAATTCTGTTATCTCAAAGGAATTCCTGACTGCTGGTTTTATTAACTCCTGGCTGACTGTTTGTGTGCGTGTGTGAGACAGAGACAGAACAGGAAGAGAGCCAATAAAGCAACTGCAAAAACCCGCAAAACTGCCCTAAAAGGGATAGAAGTCGTTGAGTTCACACCCCTGAAACAAGGTGAGTTGGGAACTCTAACCATCACCGACAAAAGCGAAACTGAAACTGATTCCGACGAGGACCTCCTGGTAAGTCAGAATGGGGGCCCCATGACCATCTCAGTAGAACTAAAGGTACCCTCCACCGGGGCCCACAGGCAGATGTTAACCCTTCTAGATTCGGGATGCACCAGGTGTGTCATCAGCCCAGACATTGTGGAAAAGATGGAGCTAAGACTAAAAATGATGAAAAGGCCCATTGCATTCTGTCAGCTAGACGGATTGGTGGCTGGGGGCCCCCCAGCCCATTTTGTAACCGAGCCAACTCTGTGGGATATTCTCATGCCAAAGTGTCTTGTGCCAACCCTCTTTCTTTTGATCCACGGTTTCTTCCCCTGCCAGACAAATTTCGATATTATTCGATTTAACTCCATAAAAAACTTTTTAGATAAACTCACTGGTGCAGTCTAAAATAAGAAATTGAATTTTGGGCTTCCGGTTGACGCCGCCGTCATCGCTAGATGGTCCCTTCAAGACCGCCAGCCCCGCCGCCTGTAAAGAGCCGCCTCTACAGCTGAGAGGCGGCTTGAAAAACTCCACAATCCTGAAGAATCGGGAGGAGAGCCGGCAAGACAAGATAGAGCCCCCTGCGAAGTCCCCAGACTGTCTTTTTTGCTTCTGGGGAGGAAGCAGGGTGAGGCTCCCTATCCAGCTCGCTGTGGCTCCGGACTCCGGGGACAACTCTGCATCCAGCAGAGCCAGACGATGCGACCAACGTAACGAGTGAAAGCCAAGAGAATTATCAAAAAATAAACAGGGTGGAATCTGGACTTGAAATTCAAACTGCAAGTATTTTTATTAGCCCTGTGAATGAATTTAAGAACTGAGAAAAAGTGAAAGTTTGTTAAAATGGCGTCCGGCTTCAGCGGTAAGGAAAAAAGCTGAAAGCGAAAGTGGATTTGCCTGAGTGTACTAACAAGTTACAAAGTATCTAAAGCACAGCGCTGGCTAGAAGAGAAGGGAAAAGTTCTTTTTAAAGTGACTCTGATCTGTTTCTTCTCATATAGAGATTTGATTAAAGCTGGGGAAATTTTTGAGAGGCCTTTGTGGTCAAAAGGGAGGGAAGACTTCCTTTTTAGAAAGAATTAGATTGCGTGGCAGTATGGCTTCAAAGCAAACAAAGCCAGCTGCTAAAGCTGCAGGGGGGGATTCTCCCACCCACAAGTCACAAGAGCAGCTATTAAGTTTGCAGACTCAGAGCCAAGCACAGGAGACTGGTTTTAAAGATTTGAAGGAATTTATTGCTGTGGCTCTGTTGAATCAAAATGAAGTTTTGGACCAGAAATTTGAAAAATCTCAACAGGAAATTAAGGAGGCGGTTCAAGAAAAGTATGACAAGATGAAGCATGATATACTGACAGTTGTGACTGGTCTGTCAGAAGCAGTTGTCCAGATTGATAAAAAAGTGGAAGAACTTAGTTTAGAAGTAGAATCTAAAATGAAGGAAGCTGATTATAAAATTTCTACTGTTGATAATAAAACGCAAAGGATTGAAAATGAAGTGACAATGATGCAATTTAGATTCATGGAGTTTGCTGTAAGACTGAGAGGAATAAAAGAGAACAATAGAGAGGATCTGAGAAGGGTTTGTGCTGATGCCCTGGCTGTGATGTTAAAGGTTGACCCTGAGGAGATTTTGTGCAAGATTGACAAGGTCTATAGAATGAATTCTTGGGTGGCAAGGCAAAAGCAATTGCCTAGAGATGTGGTGATCTACTTTATAGATAGAAAAATAAGAAATGATATCTTACAAAAGTCTTTTGTTTCTACTATTCAAGTGGATGGAAGAGAGATTGGGATTTACAAAGAGTTGCCACCTAAGATGCTAAGAGATAGAAAGGATTTTGGATTTTTGGTGACTGAACTAAAGAAACAACAAATTCCATTCAGATGGGATGCTCCAGTTGGCATAATATTGAGGTATCAAGGAGAGAGATATCAATTAAATACTGTTGAAAAAGCGGAAGAATTTTATTTCAATGTTTTCAAAACTGGTGCAGCATCTCCATGTACATCTGCAGTGTTAGGTGTAGTGGAGGGTGAGAAAGGGAAGCAATTTGAACAAGAGCTCGAAGAGCAGTGGAAACAGATGGAGGTGGAGGTAATGGAAACTCAAGGAGCAACAGGGGGTCTTTTAGATGAACCGTTGCTGGATCTTCCTCTAGAGGCTATAGGTGGACTACCTAAAAATACAAGAGAAGTGGCAGCAGATCTCGACCTGATGTTGCACAATACTAAAGACCAGCGTATAACTCGAGCAGCTTATAAATTCTAGAGAAACAACAACAGCAGAGATCTAAGTTATTGCAAGATAAGAAGGGAGTCAATGGTAAAGCACAAAAATCCGAAGCTATGGGAGGAGCTAAGCCGAAAACTACCAGACTGGAACAGAAACTTCAGCAAATGCTCTTAACGCTTCAGGAGACTACAAATTACAATTAAGTTTTTATCTTGGAATGTAAATGGACTGAATTCACCACAGAAAAGAAGGAAGATATTTCATTATCTGAGACAATTTAATAATGATGTTATTTGCCTACAAGAAACTCATATTAGAACACAAGATCAAAAATATTTGATAAATCCTAGATTAGGAGCACAGTTTATAGCCTCAAATTCGGAGAAAAAGAATGGTGTAGTGATTTATATAAATAAAAGATTGCCAGCAAAAATTTTAGAAATAGATGACTGTGGAAGATATATAGCAATTGAACTTTCTACAGATAATGGTCCAATTTTGGTGATTGGAATTTATGCTCCTAATCAGCAACAAGAAAATTTTTATAAAATATTGTATTCTAAAATATTACAGTGGGACTTCAGATCTATTTTACTTATGGGAGATTGGAATTGAGTAATAGATCCTAAAAAAGATAAAAAGAGTTTGGCAAAGTCATGTGTTAAATTACCACAGATCTTTTTTGATATGAAAGAAGATTTGGAATTGAAAGATATATGGAGAATGCATAACCCAAAAGAATTGGACTTTACTTTTTTTTCAGATAGACATAGATCCTTCTCTAGGATTGATTTTATTCTACTTACGGCTGATTTACTTTTAAAAACAAAGAAAACAAAGATATTTCCAAGGACTTTAACTGACCATAGCCCGGTATGGATAGAAATAGAAATGGGAAAGAATGAGAGAAAATCGTGGAGAGTAAATAAAAACTTGTTTAGATATGAAAAGAATGTAAATGAACTTAAAAAACAAATGAAGGAATTTTTTGAAATGAACTTGAATAAGGGTACCCCTATTGAAATTGTTTGGGATGCGAGTAAGGTATATATACGGGGTGTACTGATCCATATGAACTCTAAACATAAATCAAAGAAACAAAGAAAACGATTAGAATTGGAAGGAGAGATAAAGAAAATGAACAGATGCTTATAAAAAATCCAACAGATGAAAAATTACAAGGAATTATAAAACTTTTGAAAGACCAATTTCAAATGCTTACAGCGGAACAAGCAGCAACTAATCTACAATTTGCAAAACATAATACATTTTGCAATGCTAATAAGCCGGGCAGGTGGTTAGCTTACACACTGAGGAAACAACAGAGTACTCGGACTATTGGCAGTATTGAGTATGGAGGGAAGGAAGTTTTTCAAGACTAATTAAAGAAGCCTTCTTAGATTATTATACTAAATTATATGCCAAAGATGATATACAGAATGAACTTATAAATAAATATCTAGAAGAAAGGAGAGTTATGAAAATTTCTAGCGATCAAAAGGAAAGAACAAGTTTGCCAATAACAGCTGAGGAGATTATTGCTGCTATTAAACAATTGAAAACAGCTAAAGCTCCAGGAACGGATGGTTTAACTGCAGCGTATTATAAAACTTTACAAGTAGAAATGTGATTGATGTCAATGTCAATGATTGAACATCTTAAAGATTTATTTTGTAGCATACAACAAGGGGGTAAAATACCCCCTTCATGGAAAGCAGCTTTTGTTTCTTTGATACCGAAAGAGGAAGCAGGTTCTACAAAATCGGAAAATTTTAGACCAATATCTCTCCTGAATACGGATTATAAAATTTTTGCAAAAGTATTAGCCAACAGATTAATGCCAGTTATTCAAGAGGTGATTCATCATGATCAAATAGGATTTATAGAAGGCAGATACATGAAGGACAATGTGAGGCAAATTATAGATTTATTGGAATATCTTGAGAAGAATAAACAGGCCTCTGCAGTGCTGGTGTTTTTGGATGCGGAGGAGGCCTTTGATCAAGTGAACTGGAACTTTCTATTAAAGACTTTAAGAAAGATGGACTTTGGGGAGCAGTTTGTGCAGGCAGTTTCAGCAATTTACCAAGAGCAAATGGCACAAATTATCATTAATGGAAGCTTAACTACAAACTTCAGTATAGAAAAAGGCAGAAGACAAGGTTGTCCGTTATCCCCGTTGTTGTTTATTCTAACTCTAGAAGTCTTGTTGAATACAATACGGGACTCGAGTACTTTGAATGGAATAGTTATAAGGCAAGAGGACTACAGAACAAGGGCATTTGCAGATGATCTGGTTGTTACCCTAACACGGCTGATGGAATCAATAATTCAGATGAAAGACATTATAGAAGAATATGGTATGGTATCAGGATTTAGACTGAATCAGAAAAAAACTAAGATGATAGTTAAAAACATGACAGTTGATCAAAAGAAAGAACTTGAAAGGAAGGCAGGCTTTGAAATAGTATCAAAGGTGAGATATCTAGGAGTTCAAGTTGCAGATTCAAATATAAAACTGTTCCAAAACAATTATGAGGTATTGTGGCGAAAGGTACAAAAGGATATGGAAACTTGGAAAAACCTGCAGCTGTCTCTACTTGGAAGAATAGCAGCAGTTAAAATGAATGTTCTACCTAGATTTTTATTTTTGTTTCAAATGATTCCGGTGCTTAAACGTAATAAACAATTGATGGAATGGCAAAAAGGAGTGAATAAATTTGTTTGGAATGAGAAGCCAAGAGTGAAATTGAAAATTATGCAAGATGTTCGTGAAAGGGGTGGTCTTAAACTTCCAAACCTGCGACTGTATTATGAAGCAGCAGCGTTGACACAAGCAAGTGATTGGTTTGGAAGGACAAAGACTGGGATATTGAATATAGAGAGTTATGATCTTGAATTTGGTTGGCATGCATATTTATTCTATGAAAATAACGTGGATAAAGTATTTAACAGCCATATGCTTAGAAACTCCTTGATGAGAGTATGGAAGAAGCACCAGTCAAATGGGATTATAAAATACCGTTGTGGTTGGATCTTGGTCATATCATACGGAATATAAATATAAAGTCACTCGGGGGGGGGGGGTTATACAAAGAAGTACTTTTTAATGATGGGGGCAGATGGCAACTAAAGACATTAAACACACTGTTGGAAGAAGGGATTAATTTAACTTGGTTACAGTATAATCAACTTCAACTGAGATGGAGAGAGGATCAAAAAACTGGTTTAATGTTGCATGAAGAAGAATTGGTTAGACAGATAAAAGAGAAAGGCCCAATGCATATCAAGAGGGTTTATAATGTTTTGTTAGAAAGAGACTCAGAAAATGAACTGGTTAAAGATTGTATGATAAAATGGGCGCAAAATTTTGCAGAACCAGTTATGATGGAAATTTGGGAAAAAATATGGGTTCAGAATGTTAAATTTACGCAGTCACAGAACTTGAGGGAAAATTTTTATAAAATGTTTTATAGATGGCATTTAGATCCTAAGAAATTGTCATGCATGTATCCTAATGTTCAACCAAAATGTTGGAGATGTGATTGTTTGGATGCTACATATTATCATATATGGTGGACTTGCAAGAAAGTGAAGGCTTTCTGGATAAAAATTTGGTGGGTTATGCAAAATGTTTTGAAGAAAAAACTCAAATTTTCTCCTCAATTGTTTTTATTGGGTATAGTTAAGGGTTTTTCAATGGGTGAAACAAAATTGATATTGTACATGGTGACCGCAGCTAGGTTACTGATTGATCAATATTGGAAAAGGGATGTTTTGCCTACTATTGAAGAATGGACTTTGAAGGTGGCCAGTTTTGCAGATATGGCAAAGATATCAGCATACTTAAAAGACCGGACTCAAGAGACTTATGCATGGGAGTGGAAGAAATGGATAGATTATGTGCAGAATAAATACCAAACTAGGAAGTATCAGATAGCTTTTAGTTGAATGTTGTGTAGAAATGTATAGTATATAGGGGGTAGAATAGTTCAATGTTATGTAGAAATGTATAGTACACAGGGGGGGAGATTAGAAGGGCGGTAAAGTATGATATAATATGATTTGGATTTGGATTTCACCTTGGGGAAGTCATGGGAGGAGGGGAGGTCTAGGGAGGGTTAGGGAGGGAAAGGGGGGGAATGAGAAAATTTGTACTTGTAAAACTTTTTCAATAAAAAGAAATTGAACTTTGGTAAAACATAGGATTTCACTGTTGTAACTCGTCCTAGTAGCGAGAGTTGTATTTTACCCCATCTATCTAAATCTTTTTTAATTTGAATTAGTAATTTATTGTAATTGTCCTCCTGTATACTTGAACATCTACCAGTTAGCCAAATTCCCAAATATTTAACTTTATTAACTACTTTAAATCCAGTTACCTCCTGTAGCTCTCTCTTAGATTCTTCTAGGATATTCTTAGTTAATATATTTGTTTTGTTTTTATTAATTAATAACCCTGCTACCACTCCAAATTCTTCAATTGTCTCTAATAAATATAAACAGGATTCTATGGGCTCTTCCAAAATAAAAATCATATCATCAGCAAAGGCCTGGGTTTTATATACCTGTTGTCCAATTCTAAGGCCTTTAATTTTTTTCTTCATTCCTTATTTTATGTAATAGAGTTTCTAATGATAAAATAAAAAGTAAGGGAGATAGGGGACATCCCTGTCTTGTGCCTTTACCAATAGGAAATTCTTCCGTCAAGTCCCCATTTATCAATAATCTGGCCATTTGTCTAGAATAGATGGCTTTAATCACATTTATAAACCTCTGTCCAAAGCCCATATATTCTAATTGCACTATTATAAAATCCCAATTAACTCTATCAAATGCCTTCATGGCATCTATAAAAACTAATGCAACCTGTTTGCCTGGGTGTTCTTCATAGTATTCCAGTGTATTTACCATAAATCTCATATTATCCCGTAATTGTCGTGATGGTAGGAATCCATTTTGGTCCATATGTATGAATTCATTCAAAAACCCTTTTAATCTATTTGCCAAAATTGTAGTAAAAATTTTGTAATCTGAATTCAGAAAGGAAATTGGTCTGTAGTTTTTTATATCTGATGGGGGGGGATCTTCCTTGGGAATCAAACTAATATTTGCCTCTCTCCATGAATGAGGAATTTCCGCTTTTCCAACTACTTCATTAAATAGATCCTTCATATGTT
The DNA here is from genome assembly GCF_029215685.1 of Pituophis catenifer annectens. Classification (NCBI taxonomy): domain Eukaryota; kingdom Metazoa; phylum Chordata; class Lepidosauria; order Squamata; family Colubridae; genus Pituophis; species Pituophis catenifer. The sequence goes on from NW_027256887.1 coordinate 33,815,761, forward strand.
CTCCCATAACCTCAAACATTGTTTTGTATAGTTCTGCTGGAAGTCCATCTGTGCCAGGGGTTTTTAGATTCCCCTGTTTCTTTACTGCTTTTTCCATCTCCATTAAGGTAATTTCCTCCTCTAGTATCTCTTTCGTTAAGTTAGATATCTTGGGTAAATCCGAATTCTCTATATAATTTTTTATTGCACCTAATGAGGTCTCCTCCCTTTTATACAGTTCTTTGTAGAAGTCCACTGCAATTTTTTCCTTTCCTTTTTTATCTTTTAATAGATTCCCTTCCTTGTCTTTTTTTTTTTTTTAATTTGATTTATATGCCGCCCTTGTCCGGAGACTCAGGGCGGCTTACAATGCGTTAAGCAATAGCCTTCATTCTTTTGTATATTTTATACAAAGTCAGCTTATTGCCCCCACAAACTGGGTCCTCATTTCACCTACCTTAGAAAGGATGGAAGGCTGAGTCAACCTTGAGCCTTGGAGAGATTCGAACCAGCAGAAATTGCAGGCAGCTGTGTTAATAACAGGGTGCACTAAACCCCTGTACTATCAAGGCTCTTCCAATTGGTCGATTCGTCTAATCTGTTTTTCTTTTTTTAATCTAAATGTCAGCCATCTTCCTAATTTATTAGCTGATTCAAAGTGTTTTTGTTTTGCTCTCTTTATCTTATCTTTCAATTCATCCAATTCCAGGAGATTAAGCTGATGCCTTAGTAATATTATCTGTTCTTTTGCCCCTGCAGAGAGTGGGTTTTCTTGTAATTGTTCCTCAGCTTTTATTAGTTTATTTATTAGCTCACCTCTTTCTTGTTCTTCTGTTTTATGTTTATTGGCCATATATTTAATGCTAAGCCCTCTTATAAAAGCTTTAGTGGTGTCCCATATTGTTTGAAGTGGCATTCCCGGTGTTTTATTCTCTTGAAAGAACAGGGGTATTTCTATTTTAAGCTTCTGTATGAACTCAGTCTCTTTAAAGATCTCTGACCTCATCATCCACCTCCTTCTATTTTTCTCCTCTTTCTTTAATATAACTAGTACTGGATTATGATCTGCCCAATCATTCAGCATGATTCTAGTCTCTGCTACTAAAGAGTTAAGTTCTTGTGTCAACCAAATCATATCCAGCCTGGACCACGATTTGTGTCTAGATGAATAGTAAGTAAATTGTTCTTTGGTCGGATTGTGCTCACGTCATGTGTCTTTCAGTCCTAATTCCTCTCTCATTTCATTGCAAATGACTGGTAAGATTATCCTATCTTGTCCTCCATTTCTTTTTTGACTTTTCCCTGTTTTGTAATCCTGTATCCTATTAACGACTGCATTGAAATCGCCCAGAAGACATACCTGCTCATAGTCCAAGTCACGGATTTCTCTTTGTATTTTCCGGAAGAACAATTTATGTTTAGTATTTGGGGCATAAATTCCTATCAATAAAACTTTACTCTGAAATATTTCCACCTCTAACATTAATATTCGTCCCTCTTTATCTGCAAAAAGTTGTTTCAGGGAGATATATTCCTTTACATACATTGCAATGCCTCTCTTTCTCTCCTCTGAGGCCACTACAAACAATTTCCCTGCTTTAGGACATTTCAGTAAGTTAACATGTGACAGTTTGATGTGTGTTTCTTGCATACAGACAATATCCACATTAGTTTTCACAATTTTAGTTAATATACGTCTCCTCTTTGCTGGAGCATTGAGGCCATTGACATTTACTGTCAATAGTCTCACTCCTTGGTCCATCTCTATCTATTGGTCCCTTTAATTTTAGCTGTTAGACGAGTTTCAACCCCGTATTCTTCTAATTCTCCTTCCTCCCCCTTCCTCCCATTTCGTTTCTCATTTCCTTGGTATACTTGTATTCCTCTCTCATTTCTCCACTCCTCTTTCTGATCTTTCTGATTCTTTTTAGCTGTTTCTTTCTCTCTTTCACCTTCAGTGGGTCCAAAGAATTTTTCACAGAAATCCTGTGCATACTGTATGTTTTCAATTTTAATCTTTCGGTCTTGCCAAGTTACCAAAAGTCCTTCTGGCAATAACCATCGATAAGGTGCATTGTGTTTTCTTAATTGCGAGGTTATAAACTGGTAACTCTGCCTCTGTTCTCGCACCCTTCTAGGGATCTGCTTTAAAAATGTAATTTGCCGTCTCTTATATGTAATGTTCTGATCCCTGGCCATATGAAGGGTTTCATCCCTGAGCGCCTTTTTAGTAAGTCTTATGTGGATTTCTCTGGGCAGATTATGCCGTCTCGCATAGTTGGTATAAACACGATAGGCCTCATCTATCTCGCCACAGACTTCTTCCTTCTTCCTCCCCATTTCCTCCAACCGTTCCTCTCTGTCCTCTGCCACATTTTGCAAACGTAGGAAGAAAGCAGACTTCTCCATCTCTAAAAATACTACTTCCTCTTCGAGTTTCCCGACCGCTTGAGCGCATCTCCTTTCACAATTGTCTATTTGAGTTTCAACTCTTTCAGTATTTTTTTCAACCTCAGTCAATCTCTCCTCGTGTTTAGTCAGAGTTGTTCTCATCTCTCCCAATGTCTCTTTGATTTGTTTCATCTCTCCTCTTAATTCACTCATCTCTGTTTTCAGGTCCTCGAAATTTTTAGATGTAGCTTCTTGATTCTTTTCAATTAATTCTTGGATATTTTGGAACATTGTCTGCATTCCTTGCATTGTGATTGGTTTCTCAGCTGTTGGTAAATTTTCAGCTGATTTTCTTAGCCCTGGAGGCATTGTAATTGGTGAGGATGCCACTGTAGAAGCTATATGCTTTTTAGTCACTTTGGTGGAGGTTACTGTGGTTGACATATTTGCTAAACAAAGAAAGCTTTTCCAAATTATCATACACTACTATTATTATGTATTATTGTTATTAAATATTAAATATTGTTATGAAGTCTATTTAAATATACACATTCAATCCACTTTTTCCCTTATTTCATTCCTATCAAAATACACTCTCAAATTTCAATATTTATAACCATATGTCAATTCAATCTTATCATATATATCTATAATTAGCTAAAATCTATATGACTATATGTACAAGTTATTATATCAATTTATGTTAAGTAATAAATAAATCTAAATAGGTAATTAAATACTCAATCTATTAGATCATGATTATTATATACACTTATACCAAGAATTGATTGTGTCTTCAAAGAAAAAGGAAAGATTCCTTAATCCCCACTCTTATTTCCATTTGTCCAGCTGATTAAAATAAACAGGAAAAGGCTCACTGTCACGCTAAACTTCTAGGGAGGAAGTGGGGTTTGGAGAAAAGAGATTCACCCCCAAATCATCATTGGCTTTATCAAGTTAATCATTCTATATTGCTCCTTAATCCACTGGGTTTTAGTTCTTATCCCAGCTAGGAGTTTTCACTCACTCCAATAGTCACCAGCACTTAATCCAGTTCACTCGCCCTTCCGTTTCTCTCCAGTTCCTCAGCAGTGAGATCACCAAAAGCTTCATGAATAAAAACTTCCTTCCCTTCTTATCTGGGCTGCCGCTATTCTCTCCAGTCGCTGTACAGCCCCTGCGATTTTAGCTCCAATCTCCTTCTTCTTCTCCCTTTACATTCTGCCCTGTCTCCCCATGCCGGTCAAAACCGCAGCGTCATTGGCTTCAGGGCCACTTATACGCGGCCTTCTTCTTGATCTCCGAATCCTCGGGGCTCAAGTTTCGTTGCAGCGAGGGTGTCGCACACCCTCTCCTTGCCTCCGAAGAAAGCCCCTCTGCTCTCCCTGCCTCTCCGGGGCTGAGAGCGGCTAAAAGAAAGCCGCGAAGCTTCAAGAAATTCGATCGGCACAATGGAGCTCGCGCCGCGCCGATCCTCCACCTTGACAACTGCACCGGAAGTCCTAGTTGACATTATTTTCTTGTTTGTTTTGGTTATGGTAGTTGTTCCAGTGCTTGTCATCTTGAGGGTTTTTTTAGGTTCTCCCAAAATTTCATACACTGAACTACTCTTAGTATTATTCCAATTCCATTATCTATAGTAGCAATTTGTCAATAATTGTGTCTGGAGTCTATATTGTGTAATTCTTCAAATATTAATTGAGATTGTTGATTTTATATACTAATTCTATATATATCTTTGACACTTAGCACTTAACACTCTAATAAATATTTAACTATATAAATCTATATTCAAGTAGGAAAGAGGAAGGAGGATAAGGTGAAGGAGGTGTGGGGAAAAACTTAAGATTCTAACACTTCATTAATTCTCAATATAGCTAACACAATATAATAATCAATCTGTCAATCAATCTATCGAATCAAGTCAGTCAAATCCGGTCACACTCATATAAATCTGTTCGTAATATATAGTTAAGTAATAAATAAATAAGAGTTAAATATTAAATATTATTTAGGTTAATATCAAATCAAATCAGCTCAAATCAATTCTATTAAGTCAGCTATTACTAGTGTGGATCTGTAATATATAGATATAAATATGTAGATAGGTAGTATATAAGTAAAATTTAAATATTAAATATTGTTTAGATTAACATCCACTTAAACTATTTGTTCTAGTTAATTGGTAGTTAATACTTAATTAATCCAGTTAAATCAAACGTCTCACAATCAAAAAGTATTATATTGTCTTGCAAGAATTAATCAGATAAATATATAAACTTATTTTGCAGTCAGTATCTCGTTATTGTCGCTCTTACGTATAGAGTTCTTATGTCCAAATTCTTGTATTTATAGTCTTTAATGTCCTAGTATCTCTCTCTCCAAAAGGGTCCAAATCTTCAGAAAATCCGACTTTTCAGGTTCAAACGCTTTGATATAGTCCAATCTTTATGTTATTTTCTCAGCTGGTTTCTTAAGTCACCGCTTCTCCGCTTGCCGATCTGTTGCAACACTTTCACTCGCCCTCCCCACTTCAATGTCTCTGTCTCTCCGTCACTCTCACTCTCGCTCTTGCCATTTCACTGTCTTCTTGTTCTTAAGTACCTCCGTCCAGCTCGCCACGGCTCTTAATTTAGTCCAAAAATCTTTCTTCTCTTGGGGTTCAAATCTGGAACCTGGTCTCAATCGCCACCACGTTAATCCCTTTGGAAATTCATGTTCCAAGCAGTCTCTCTTTTCCGTGCAATCACTGCTTGTCAGTTCTTCTTCCGCCCTTGTCATCTTTCGTCGCCGCTATTCCACTGTCTTTGGGGGTCTCAAATTCTCCGCTCTCTGTTTTCTGCTTCACTTATTGTTGTGTTTTACTCACTCTGCTTATTTCTTGATCTGCTTTCACTTTATATTAGATACAGTTACGATCCTTTCATTTTGATCTTCACCTTCCTGCTGTGCGGTTTCAACGCTTCCGGCCAGCCATTAATGGCTGGTTTTTTCCCCTCCAGAATTAGGGGGTTTCCCCTGAACCTTTGGGATGGTTGCCTTCCCCCCGAGGTCCTTGGAGATTCCTCCTTGATCTATTGATCTCTCCAAGATCAATAGCGCCTAAAACGGCTTCCTAGATGGAAATCTTGGAGTTTCAAGAACAGAGCTCTGTTCTCTAGCTCCAGACACACTGATGTCACCGCCAGAAGTCTATATGTTTTAACTAAAATTTTTATTTATCCTTATTAATTTTTAGTCCCGCTACTTCTCCATATTCCTCTATTTGTTCAAGTAGCTTCAAACCTGTTTCTATAGGATCTTCCATAATAAACACTAAATCATCCGCAAATGCTTGCAATTTGTATTCTTTTTTGATTTTCATTCCTTTTATTTCCTTAGCCTGTCTTACCTTTCTGTTTAAAATCTCTAGTGTCAATATAAATAATATTGGAGATAATGGACATCCTTGTCTAGTTCCTTTTCTAATAACCATTTTTTCTGTCATTTCACTATTTGCAATCACCTTTGCCAATTCGCCTTTGTATATAGTTTTGACCATATTTATAAACCTATCCCCAAAATCCATCTTTTTTAGCTGTGTTATCATAAATTGCCAATTCACGTTATCAAATGCTTTTTCTGCATCTAAAAATAACAATGCCATTTGCTTCTCTGAATGTGCTTCATAATATTCCAATGTATTCAATATTATTTGCATATTGTCTCTAATTTGCTTTTTAGGTAAAAAGCCATTCTGATCTGGATGTATAAATTCATTTAATAATCTCTTCAATCTTTCAGCCATAATTGATGCAATCCACATCAATACAAATTTTGTAATCCGCATTTTGTAAGGTGTTAGTTATCACCTTTAAAGCGCTCCATGGCTTAGGACCTGGGTACCTACGAGACCGTCTTTTGCCACCAATAGTCTCCCACCAACCAGTTCGTTCTCACAGGGAAGGACTACTCAGGGTACCGACAATCAAATTATGCTAACTGGCGACTCCCAGGGGGAGGGCCTTCTCTGTGACGGCTCCAACCCTTTGGAATGAACTGCCCCCTGAGATAGGAAATATCCCTGATCTCCGTGCTTTCCGATGTGCCCTCAAAACCCTGATGTTCCAACAACATATGAACATGAATGTTTTTAAAATGTTATCTAATTTTAGGTTCTATTTAATTGGGCCAAACTATGTTATAATAATAATTTTATTTAGCAATTTTATGATGTTCGTGTATCTATATTTTTCTTGACTGTACGCCGCCTTGAGTCCTATGGGAGAAAGGTGGTATAGAAATATAATAAATAAATAAATTTAATAAAGAAATTGGTCTATTATTCTTTATTTGTTGTAGGTCTAACTCTTCTGTATCAGAGTTAGATATGCCTCCATCCATGAGTCCACAATATTAGCTTCTAGTAATAAGTCATTAAATATCTGTAACATTACATTACTTAATACGTCTTGTAATATTTTATATAACTCTGCTGGTAATCCATCCGCTCCTGGTGTTTTACCATTCTTTTGTCTTTTAATTTCCTCCAATAATTCCATCATTGATATTCTTTCTTCTAATGCTTTCTTAAATTTTTCTGAGATCTTAGATATTTCAGCTTTTTCTATATATTGTTCTATCTTTTCCTCTGCAACTGTCTCTTGTTGATATAATCTTTTGTAAAATTTCTCAATTTTTTTTTTCTTTTCCTTATTTTGGTAACATATATTTCCATCTTGGTCTAATAGTTGGTTATTAACTTCATTTCTCTCTCCTTTTTCATTTTATATGCCAACCACTGTCCTGGTTTATTTGCATTTTCAAAAAAAATTGTTTTGTTGATTTTATTTTATTTGCCAATTCTTCATTTTCCATTAAATTCAATTTGTGTTTTTGCAAGTCCATCAGGTTCTTAATCGTTTTATTCTGTGGATTTTTTTGTAGTTCCATCTCTAACTTCTTAAACTCCTCTTCCAGTTTCTTTTGTGTTTGTCTATCCTGTTTGTTCCATTTTCCTAAATATGTCATTGTCAATTCTCTGATATATGCTTTACTGGTATCCTATACATTTTGTAATGATGTATCCTCTTTTCTATTTTCTTTAAAGAAAAAAGTCAATTCTTTTTCCATATACTGTTGAAAATTATTTTCATTTAATAATTTTTGATTCAATTTCCATCTCATACTTTTCCTCTGCCCCTTCCATGTTATTGTTATTGGGTTGTGGTCTGCCCATGTGCTTGTGTTTCTGAACTTTTTGTTACCAGGCTAGGTAACATCTTCAGCAGAATTTAGAGAATGTCAGTGTTGGTGTTCTTCTGCTTATAAGGGCTTCATGTGGTCAATAGGTCTTATGATGGGAGGGTCATATCAAGTGAAGGTCTTGTGATGGGTCTTGTGAGGAGTCAGGTGTGGGTCATGTCAGGTGCAGGTCTTATTGGTCTTTTGATGGGAGTCAGGTGAGAGTCTTGTGATGGAAAGGTGAGGTTCATTGGGAGGTGAAGTGCTAGTTGTGGGGGGGTTGAGCTTGTTGAAAGTTTGTGCTGTCACTGTTTGGTGGTGTGGTTGATTTGAATTCTCAAGGGTTCATAGACTGGTTGAAGGTAGATGTGTCTGTTGATGGAATTGCTTGTGGAATGCCAGGCAAGAATCATCGCCCAGGCTATCATCGCCCAGGCTACCACCTGCCATGCTCATGAGTTTATTGAAACCTTGCACACCACAAGCAATTCCATCAACAGACACAGTGACCTATGAACCCCTGAGAATTCAAATCAACCACACAAGACCCTCACCTGATGTAACCCACACCTAACCCTCCTCACAAAACATAATCACAAGATCTTCACTTGATGTCACTCACACATGACCCCTTATAAGACTTCCACCTGACATGACCCACACCTGACCCCTCACAAGACCCCTCACTAGACCTTCACCTGACGTGACCCTTCCATCACAAGATCTACTGACCACACGAAGCCCTTATAAGCAGTACACCAACATTGAAATTCTACTGAAGATGTTATCTAGCCTTTAACAAAACATTTGGAAACTAACCCACAAGCTCAGAGAACAAACTTCCAATTTCAAATATTGCAGTCAAAAAATACTACACTTCAACCTGTCCTTCACTTCTTCTACTTCAGAGGGAGGGAGAGGGGGGAGAGGGAGGAAGGGAAGGAGAGAGAGGGAGGGAGAGGGAGAGAGAGGGAGGGAGAGGGAGAGAGAGAGAGAGAAAGAGAGAGAGAGAGAGATCAGCCAGGTATAAATTAGATTCCTTGATTGATCTGGCTTTGCAATATCTTGTTATTTCAAAAAGCATACTTTGGGGAAATGAAAGCAATTATTTTTTAAGTTCACCATCATCTTTGTTTTATTCTTGAGAAGTGACATGATATTAGCTTATAAAACATTGTCAAAGTTTGCTGGGCCAGGCAGACTAGAAGTTATGGGAATTTAAATCTACACAAATGTAGAGTATTTTTGATAATGCAAGCTAAGAATTTAAATGGTGAATGAATAGTTGAATAAAGAACTAGATGAATGGACTAGTACATTGTTCATTTGATCCAGCAGCCTGAGACCTACACTCAAAAAAGACCAAGTACAAATTTGTATTTGAATTCAAATAGTAATGAGCATCTGGGCAGGAGGCAGTTTATTTTCTATTGTACAGAAAGCCCATTATAATTACATTGCACAAGTTGCAACTCCATTGCAGGACAATTGTAGTATTTTAGCTAAAACTTATACCAGGTAGATTCTGACATGGTATCTAATTGCAATTATTGTTTTGCACTGACATGCACTAGTGTGTTGTCTATTGTCTTATATTATATTTGCATACTGAAGAAATCATTTCTTTAGTTCATAAGCCCTGTAATCAATCACCTTGGAACAGTGTTTAGAATTATTCATGAAAGAGATCTTTCTTGTTGAACTAGGCAAAATATAAACATCCATTAATGTGATGAATTTGGTTCTTGGACAGAAAAATCTATATTGAAAGAGGGTTGTGTGGCATAGTTTCAGGAATGACTAATCTATATTCAGTCCATTACTAATGCCTGTTTATCAAAAATTGTAATGGTTATTGCTATGCCCACATTTCCAGCACTGTGAAGATGTCCCGGGGAACATTTTAGTTAATTTTGCTGGAGGTAGGTGCCATCGATAAACCATCTTATAAATATTCTCTTTATAAGAGAATGCCATAGTTAATTTTAAATTTTTAAGCCAAATCTCCTCCCATTTTTGAAGAACCAATGAATAACCCATATTTCGCCCCCAAGCAATCATGGAGTCTTTAACAACTTCCTCCCCCGCTTTCAGTGATAATAGATAAGAATAGCATTTTGATAAGACTTTCCTGTCATTACCTAATAAGATTTTATCCAATTCTTGTTTTCCATGATATATCCCTTCACTCTCCTGATCTTTCTTCCACCTTGAGTGTATTTGGGTGTAGGCCCACCAGTCTATGTTACACCCCTCTGACCTCAGTTGTTCCCGTGTCTTCAGTCTGCCCTGAGATCCAAAATATCTTCATAGGTCAAGGCCTTCTCTCCTTTATATAATGTCGGGTATACCAGGGCCTCCTGAATTGAGATCCAACATGGTATCTTCAGATACAACTTTCTCCTAAGTCATTCCCAGGTATCCCCTAGGATCTTATGTAAATAGTGATTCTGAAAATACCTTGTCTGTCCTGGCCATAAAATGTCCTGGCCATAAAAAGTGGTCCTGGCCATAAAAAGTGGTACCAACCATGTTGAAGGCCGTAACCTTCTGCCGCCAATAGCCGCCTCCTTTTCAGGGCGATCCAGTCCTTCACCCATATCAGAATGGCTGCCTGATGGTAAAGCTCCCAATTTGGGAGTCCAAATCCTCCTCTAATTTTAGGTTCCTGCATCATCCTGAGCTTAATCCTTGATTTTTTACTTTGCCAAATAAATTTAGAAATAACTCTGTTCAAGTTGTTAAAGAATTCCCTATCCATACTTACCGGGGCAGTTTGGAACAAAAACAACCATTTGGGGAGGACGTACATTTTGATGGCAGCAATCCTTCCCATAAGTGATAACTGTAAATTTTTCCACCTCTCCAAATCTCTAACTGTCTGATTATAAAGGGGAACATAATTATCTCCTTTACCGATGAACACCTTGCTGTCAGCCAAATTCCCAAATATTTTATTCTATTAGTTATCTGCATCCCCAGGAGTCCCTCCAACTGACATCTCTGACTCTGTGTCATGTTTTTAACTAATATTTTCATTTTTTCCTCGTTAATTAGCAATCCTGCTACTCTCCCAAAATCCCTAAGTACCTGTAATAGCTTCAATCCTGATTCTGATGGATCTTCCAGTATGAAAACTAAATCATCTGCATATGCCTGAGCTTTCACCTCCTGGTGCCTAACCTTCATTCCTCTTATTTCCATGTTCCTCCTAATCTTCCTAAGCAATGGTTCTAATATTAGCACAAATAATAGTGGAGAGAGTGGACAACCCTGCCGTATACCCCTACCAATCCAAATCTTCTCTGTTTCCTCCCCATTGATTAATACTTTTGCTATCTGTTCACGGTAGATTGTTTGCACTGCTCCCACTTCACCAAAATCCATGTATTTCATCTGAGAAATCATAAAGTCCCAGCTCACTCTGTCAAAAGCCTTTTGGGAGTCAACAAAAATCAAGGATAACTGTTTGTCCAGATGTCAGACTTCGATGCTATCTCAAAATAAATGAATTTCCAAACTGCCAATCTTTAAGGAAATCTTTTCTTTAATTGAGCACAGCCACCAGATCATGACTCGATGTGGACAAGACTGACCTTTTGCCCCCCAATCCCTCCCTTTCTGATCCCCAATTCTCTGCTTCTCATTGGCTATCTTCCAAGTCATTCTCCAGACTTCTTGTCATGTCATTTCCCAGGAATGTCTCCCCCCTCCTCATTTCCACGAAAACCGGACTTCAAAGGGATTTAGCAGGCAAAAGTTCAGAAATTATCTCTCTCCTCTCTATGCCAGCGCTGAGGCGCTGACATCGGACAATTTTCATAATACTCTAAAATACTCATCACCATTATTATCAATATTATCACGTAGCTGTCAGTTAGGCAGGAATCCATTCTGATCTGGGTGTATAAATTGGTTAAAGAAACATCCAAGTCTTGCGGCCAAAAGTGCCATAAATATTTTATAGTCTGAGTGACCAATGAAATCGGTCTGTAATTTTTAATAAGTGTCAAATCAGTGCCTTCCTTCAGTAGAATAGATATATAGGCCTCTGACCAAGATGCCGATATTTGGGAATCTTTCGTCACCCTGTTAAATAGTTCCACTTTGTGCTTACCCAGCACCTCAAAACCCATCTTGTATAATTCTACAGGTAATCCATCCATCCCTGGTGTCTTCCCATTCGCTTGTTTTCCCATAATCAGTTCTACCTCACCCTCAGTAATTTCTGCGTTAAGCAATTGTTTCATTGTCCCAGTAATTTTTGGCAAGTCTGTGCTCTCTAAATATGTCCAAATATCTTGGTCCCCTTCTTCACCCCTTTTATACAGCTGAGTAAAAAATTCTTGCACCACCCTTCTCTTACTTTCCATGTTAACATGCAACCTTCCACCCTTATCTTTTAACCCCTCTATTCTTTGATTTTCTCTCTCCTTTCTTAGGCGATAGGCTAACCACCTCCCTGGCTTATTGGCATTCTCAAAATGATTTTGCTTTGCCCATTTTATTTTATTGGCTAACTCTTCCTGATCCAACAGCCTAATTTGATGTTGCCAAAAATTCCTCTCTTCTATCCAATTTCCAGTTTCCTGACCCCTTTGCATTGCCTCTTCAACTTTTTGTAAGCTGCTCAGGAAGGCTTCCCTCTGTTTTCTTTGAGCCTTACGTTTGCCCCCCAAATATTTAATCACCAGTCCCCTCATCACTGCTTTGGCTGTATCCCAAGTATTATATATTGAGGTATCTTCCTTTTTATTTTCATTTAAAAAAAGCCGCATCTCTTTCTTGAACATATTTATAAATTCTTCCTCTTTCAAAATCCCTACATTCATTCTCCATCTATTCCTTCTTTTGCCCAATATTTTCCAGGTCAACATTAAAGGGTTATGGTCGGCCCATTCATTAGCACCAATTTCTACCTCTGAGGTTATCTCAATTGAGTCAGGAAACATCCAAATCATATCTATATGTGACCCTGAATGATGCCTGGGGGAGAAATAAGTATATTGTTTCCTTCCAAGGTTCTGTAACCTCCAGACATCATATATACCAAATTGCTCTCTTATATTCTCACATATCCTTGGTAGTATCCTCTTCACATCTCTCCCTCCTCCTTTCCCTTTCCCCAGGACATAATCTTTGGCCTTATCTATAACAGCATTGAAATCACCCAGCAGAAATATATATTCATATTCCATTTCTGCGAATTTGTTATATAAATTTTCATAAAAAGTCCTTTGGTTACAGTTGGGGGCATAAATACCAACTAATAAACACTTCTGCTGACCAATCTCCAATTCCACCATTAATACTCTACCTTCCTGATCTGCGAATACTTTCTTGGCCACCAAATGATGCTGCACATAAATCACCACTCCTCTTTTTTTTTTGATCAGCTAGTGAGGTAAATTTTTTACCTTATCTAGAATTTTCTAATAAGCTATCTTGAGACTTTTTTATATGCGTCTCTTGTAGACAAATAATATCATATTTACATTTTCTTAATTTATTCATTATCCTTTTTCTTTTAATAGGAGCATTTAAACCATTAATGTTTACCAATAGCAAGCATACATTTTCTTCCATCCCTTTCCTCCTAGTCAGCCCTTACTTTCCTGCTGTTTGGACTTTTTTTGTCTGTCTTGTCTCTCTTTGTACCGTGCTGTTCCTCCTCTTCCTCGGTCCTCCTTTCCATTCTTTCTGTCACTTTTACCTTCACCAGTTCTCATATTATCCTCTTCCTGAGACTCCTCCAAACTTCTACTTTCTACCTCCTCCTCCATATCCAAATTTGCCATATTAAGTTGTTGTTCAAAAAACTCTTTCGCGTCCTGCAAGTTCCTTATTCTAATTCGTCTATCTCGCCAAGTCATCAGCAATCCTTCCGGTAGGAGCCAACGGTAGGAGATTGCATTCTTCCTCAACTGTAAAGTGAGGAATTGGTACCTCCTTCTCTGCTCTCTGACCCGTCTCAGAATTTGCTTTAGGATTGTCACTTGGTGGCCCCTATATGTAATAGTCTGGTCTCTCGTGTGTCAGAAAAATTCCTTGCATAGGGCCTTCTTATTAAAACGCATATGAACTTCACGAGGGAGATTGTGCCTCTTCGCGTAACTAGTGAACACCCGGAATGCTTCATCAATATCACATTGTACTGAGGCTCTGTCTACTTCCAGGACTCCTGGTACCATCTCCCCCACAATCTTTATCTTGTCCAGTTTCTCTCCTGCCACATTCTGGAGCCTAAGAAAAAAGGAGGATCTTTCCATCTCGAGAAAGATGATCTCATCTTCAAGCTCCCTGTTAGTCATCACTTGTTTTTTTCCCATCCATCTATCTGTTATTCACACCTTTCTATCCTTGTCTCCATCTCCACATCCTTTCCTCCTGTTTAATTATTGCCTGTTGCAGTTCTCCAAGCTTCTCACCCATTTCTTTTTTTATTTAATTTTTTTTATTTTATAAACAAACAAACAAACAATACATAATCAATCATTCAGTGTATCTTCTGAATACATCTTTTGTGTCTTCTTTTTACTCCTCCAGTATTTATCATATCTTAATATTATCATCTCCTTTATTATAACATTTCCCCCACATTTCTTACTTCTCTATTAATACATTTATCTATCTTTTAATTTTATTAAAAATTAGACAACAATTTTATCCCCACACAACTTTCAACCCCCCCCTCCCCATGCCTCCCCCGACTTCCCAGAGCAAAAACAGGGTATAACATTAAACAAGCATAAGCTAAAATATGCTAACTTACTACAAGATTCAAAACTCCCTCACACTCTTTAACTACTCTTTTAAAAATTATTCATCAACCTCCCCTTTATAAATTCTCTTATCACATTTCACATTTGTTACTAAAATCCTTTCCATACCTTCTTTTTCAGCATTACTCCCTAATAAAATTCTAAATTAAACATTTATCCTCTTTGGTCATTCATAAACCACTTGCCAATTTCTGTTTGTTCAACATTACTCCCTTATAAAATTCTAAATTAAACATTTTAAAACTTTCTTTAAAGCATGTCTTTTTTAAAAAAAAAATATTTTAGGTTAAACATTTTAAAATCTCTTAATACCTCAATAAGACATTCTTCAAAATACAAGTTTCAAAACTTTTTTTAAAAGGCTATCCATTCAATTTTAAATTAACCATTTTAATACTTCGGTAAATTTTAAAAAGCTATCCAATTTTAATTAAACCTTTTTATTTCAATAAAACATTCTTCAGAATATAACCTTAAAGATACTGTTAATCCATTGGGTTAAATTATTTCTAACTCTTGAGTTCATTCTTCAAAGTATAAATTTCAAAACTTTCAGGAAGCTATCCATTAACTTTAAAGTTAACCATTTTAATACCTCGATAACTTTTAAAAAGCTATCCATTTTTAGTTAAACATTTTTACTTAAACTTAAAAAATACTAATTTCAGTAAGCTTTTCAGATTTATTACTAAGATCCTCCCCAAAAGAAATTAATCGTCCAATCTTCCTTTCTTTCTATATTTTTTCCAGTCCTTCTTTTTCAATAATACTTTCTTCTTCAGCATTGCTCCTCCCCCTGCTTTTATTTTTGAAAATTTTTGAATTTGGATTTGAGGCTGATGTATCTTTGGAATTTGTTCTCTTCTTAGAATTATTTCCTTTAATTTGGAACCTCCATTTCGACTCTTCCTGCTTGTATAATCAGTCACTTCATTCCTCAAAGATTGATTCTGTCTGTAAAGCCAAGTCATGGTAAAATGCAGGAAAGAGTCTATTTGCTGCTTTTCAGTTAGTTGCATAGAAGCCTCTACCAAAACCTCTGTTTCCTGTGTGCTAACTTCCATCTTAATCCTGACAGCCTCTTTTTCCTCCTCCAAAGTCACATTAGCCTGGTTAATTTCTTCCTCTTTTCCAGCCAGCAAATCATTGTTATTCTCAAAATTTTGATTTTGAACAGTCTTTCTAATTGATTGTAGTATAACAGAAGTATGAAAACTTAAGAGTTCTTGTAAGACCTTTACAGTCACAACTTGTGAGCTTGCTGGCTCATAATAATGATCCTCCATCCTTCATGTCAGCCATATTTCAATTTTCACTTTAAATTTATTCAGCTATCAGGTCAATATAGCCAGCTGGAGCCATCACTGGCTATTGGGGGCGAGTCATTGATCTCCACAGAGGGGGCTCGCAACTTGGGCATCCTCCTGGACACACGGCTGTCTTTAGAAGAGCATATGATGGCCGTGGCCAGGGGGTCTTTTTATCAGGTTCGCCAGTTGCGCCCCTTTCTGAGTCGGGATTCCTTATGCACAGTCATTCATGCTCTCGTCTGCACTGGCTCCCGGTGGTCTTCCAGGTGCGCTTCAAGGTGTTGGTTCTCACCTTTAAAGCGCTGCATGGCTTAGGGCCAGGGTCTTTACGAGACCACCTTCTGCTACCGATAACCTCCCACCAGCCAATACGCTCTCACAGAGAGGGCCTCCTTAGGGTGCCGTCGGTCAAGCAATGTCGGCTGGCAGTCCCCAGGGGGAGGGCCTTCTCTGTGGGAGCACCTGCCCTCTGGAACGAGCTACCTCCCGGAATACGGCTGATTCCAGATCTCCGCACCTTCTGTAAGGCCCTGAAGACGTTTTTATTTCAGCAAGCCGGCCTGGCCTGAATAGGTTTTAAGGGTTTTTAATTGTATTGCTAGGGGTTTTAAATTGGGGTGGCCGTTTAATTTAATTTATTCTTAATTATTTTAACTTTTATATTGCATGTTATTTTAATTCTCAGCTGTTCACCGCCCTGAGTCCCTTCGGGGAGAAGGGCGGGATATAAATTTAATAAATAATAAATAAATAAATAAATAAATAAATATGTCCAATTATTTTCCACACAATTTAGAAGTGTAAATTAGTTGAAATCAATACCATAGTCTTTTCCATTCCACTACCACTTTAAATCTTTTTCTTGATGTGTAATCCAGTAACTTTAACAATGTTGCTAGCGTTAACAATCACTTTCACTAATAAGTTTCATTTTCACGCCCTTAGGCGCCATCTTTTTTTTCCCTTTTAAACGGAGTTAAAGTTCAGTACTTGCATTTTTTGTTCTCCTGATTTTGCTCTGCCAGCATCCAGGGTCGAAATTTCTTATAATCCTTAAAATTGCATTGCTGGTGTGGTCGTGACCCCTTGTTCTGCATAAAGCAGACTCGTCCCGGATCTGGAGCACTGAAGGGGAGCTCTCACCCTGCAAACCCCAGGCTTAAAAAAAAACCCTGGGGGTCTAGGGGAGCTCTACCCAGACCCTTCTCCTCTTCTCTCCCCCTTTTTCCTTGGGGGAGAGTTTCAAGCCGCTAGACAGCTGATTTTCACTGTTCTAGCGGCAAACGGAATCACGGGGCTGGAGCTCCTAAAGGAGCGTCCATTGGAGATCGCGGAGCCACCGGAAGTCCTCACCCATTTCTTTAACCTCTTCTCTGATTCCTCCCATCTCACTCTTAACATCCCTTCGAAAGTCTTCGAAATTCCTAAACATCATTTCCTGATTCTTGGTCATCGATTCCTGGATGGTCTGGAGCATAGCTTGGAGAGCCTGCATAGAGGGAGACTTTCCAACCGATGACATATCTTCAGCAGATCTTGTTGAAGCCAATGGAGATGGAGATGCAGGGAAAGCTAGGGTCTTCTTATTCACTTTAGTAACTCTAGACGTTGTGGACATTTCTGGGTCACGCCAGAATTTCTTCCAAATCAGCATAGGCTATAGCCCTTAAAAACTATTTCCAACACAAGCCAGTTAATTCTCTTTCTCAGTGACTCAGATTTTCTCTTCCCTGCTGTACCAGCTTCAGCCACAAGGTGGAAAAAAGAGCTCTTCCAGTTGTAGACAGCTCCAATAATAATGATCAGAAAGCGAAAGGGGAAAATGTCAAGTCACTATGTATCCCTCAGTCCGGCACACACCAGGAGCTCTTTAAACAGAGAAATCTCAAGAGAGTCTCAAATAAGAAGCAGCCAAATGATCACCAAATGTCTCCAATCTTTAACATACAAAGGGAATGTTTCCAGAAACCCAAATAAAAACCAAAAGGAAATAACCATGGCTAACTCCAATCACTCCACCGCCGCTGTTCCAAAACCCCCCCAAAAAAACCCACCTTACTTCCACCAATGGTGGACATGCCCGCTGGCAGCTAAATATTGGATGAAAATATGATGATGGTTGCTTGAAATTACACACTGTAGAGTGGAACCGAAATTGGAAACTTTTTTGTTGGGGGTTAGACCTGCAAATATTGGATTGACTAAATGGTATTTGATGCTGCACGTAATTACTGCAGGGAGACAAGAATGGAAGAATGAGGACTTACCAACAGACTCAAAAATAATTTATAAAATCATGGAAAGTGCAGAGTCCGACAGACTTACAAAACTGATCAAGGGTAAAAGAACCTCAGACTTTTATGGTAGTTGGAATATGTGGTATGAATGGACCCAGAAACAATGGGAGAGAGACAAAGGATAATGTTGGATTATAATTATAGATGATTGCATATTTATGGTAATCAATAAGTATTGGAAAGGTAAATTTGTGTACAAGAAAAATATTTTCTATTTTTACTCTCTGGTTATTGGTGTATATATATATGGATATTTTGGCGATGTTACACCGTGATAGAAAAATTATTATACATTTTTTTTATTTATTTATTTTTTGATGCTCTAATAAAATTTTAAAAAAAATTGTAATGGTTATCATTTGCAAGTGCAGACCTTAGAATTACAGTATATCCATCACTTTTAAGAGATTCTATTTAACCTAGGAGGCCATAATCTACCATATTTAAACTAAATGAAGCCCATTTTCAAAATAGCTGCCAATAGATTCACATCTTTATGTTAAGTAACATAAAATGTGAATGTGAAGAGTGGACCGCAATGCATTATATTTAATTGAGCTGGCATTCATTTCCCTTTAATGAACCCCAAAAAAAGCCATAGATAAGAATTTGGATCCTCTGTAACTTTTGAGGGAAATGTAGTTTTATTTTCATAAAACCATGCCACCATTTCTCAGAATCATTCTGTCCATTCCATTTACTGCCAAAATTTTGATATGGTCTCTTTTAACTCTTTTGTACATTGGGATATCTCAAAATCAGATCCAGACATGAAGATTGGGAGTAATATCTGGGAGGTGTCTGATGTTCCGTCCACTTCCACAGGAAAACAGGAACTGATCTATATTCTCTGGCATGTTGTCTTCTGTATTATATCCTTTGACTATCTGTCACTATGAGACAGATCCAAACTACAGATTGTATTAAATGCTCCTATGCCCTGTCATGACTCTTGATCATATAGTTTTTCATAGTATTTTTGAATCACTGGATCTGGGCAATTTTTGTAACTGAAGAAAAGAGTAACTTCCCTATCCTACACCCTAATGTAGATGAGTTTTGTCTCATATTATGGTCTTTCTTTTCACAGTTTTAAAGTGAATCACTGCAGTTGTTCAGTTAGTCAAGTGAATCTGGCTTCCCCGTTGACTTTTCTTGTCAAAAGGTCACAATGGGTGATCACATGAGCCACAGATATTGCAACTATCATAAATATCAGTCAGTTGCTAAGTGTCTGAATTTTAATCATATGACCATGGGGATGCTGCAACAGTTGTAAGAGTGAAAAACAGTCATAAGTCACTTTTTTCAGTGCTTTTCAGTTGTAACTTCAGTCACTAAATGAATTGTTTTAAGTTAAAGACTACCTATTTAACATTGAAAAAAAAACTTCATAAAGAAAGAAGTATGAAAAAAATGAAAATCAAAAAAAGGAGATTATAATATTTAAATGTAACTCTTGGATTTCTTATCTCCCCCCGCCCCCCACTTTTTATAGATTTGATGATTTGGAATATTTATTAGATATTTGGGCCATTTAAGAAATCAGACTGTAATGGATTATTATATCCTGTATTACTTAGTATGTTGCATGCTTGGAACCATTTTTGCTTATTAACCTTCACTTTCTATAAACCCAGATCTTTCTCAATGCATTAATATTCTCCATGATTCAGTACAATTTACTTCAATCCCTGATTTACATCTGGAATGAAAATGACATTTTAGCAACATTATCTATGATTTTCCCATTAGTGAAATCCAAAAATTTTCCTTACCGGTTCTGTGGACGTGGCTTGGTAGGCGTGGCTTGTGGTCATGTGACTGGGTGGGCATGGCCAACTTGATGTCACTAATGTCACTCACTGTTAGAGCCAGGAGCTGCACATTCTGAAGCACATTCTGACCTTCTGAAGCCCCCAATCATTTGAGTTTCCCTCTGGCTTGACTGCCCAAGCAAACCTTGGAGTTTTCTTTTGCCCTGCTCTCCATCCCCCCACTGCCAATCCTCTACACAAACCGCCCATGCCATTTCTGCAAAGGCAGAACCCCCTCCCCTTGCAGGGTGATCGAAAGAGGGGAGGGGATGCTGCAGAAAAGGCCACCTTCCACCCAGGCCTCCTCCTGCAGCCAAGCACGCCCAGCCGTGCATGCCCTTTCCTCAAATGGGCTGTGCATGGGATGCTTGGAGTGAGAGAGAGCAAGAGAGCTCTCCAACCTCTGTTTTTGTGTGTGAGAGAGAGTGGGAGGGAGGCAGTGGTGGGTTCCTCCTGGTTCGGTCCGGTTCGGCCGAGCCGGTAGCGGTGATGATATGACGTCACCAAACCAGTTCTCCACAGACACCCCGCCCTCCCACCCCCCCACCTCCCCACCCACGTTATTCTTACCTTTTATTTGGTCCTACCCTCAATCTATTGCTGCCTCCTGAGTCCCAGCTGATGACTAGAGGGAAAAAAACTGTTTAAACTCTTGCTGCGGGGCTTCAAAGGGCCGTCCTACAGCCGATCAGTGTTAAAAGCAAACAAATGAGTTGGGTCGTAAGTGCGAGGACTGGTCGTAAGTGTGAGGACCTTCCAGAAATGACTTTGACCAGCTAGCCACACCCACCTAGTCACATGACCTCCAAGCCACCCACAAAATAAGCCATGCCCACAGAACCGGTAGTAAAAAAAATTTAGAACCCACCCCTGGAGGGAGGGAGCGATCTGAAGCCGAGGCACCCAACCTTCTGGCAGCGGCAGGAGTGGCTTCTTGGCAGCCCTGAGTCAGCCAGTCCCATATGACCTACTCCCTGAGTTTCCCCGTTCTCCTCGCCCCCCCCCAAGCAGCGGCAAGCTCTGCAGGACAACAGGGCCTCTCATTTTTCCCACAGCACAGCATATGCTTGCTACCTCTGCTTTTCTGCTTGCAAGCAGCGATCTTCTGTGCTTCTCTTGGCGGGAGTCATTCCTGCCTCACTAATGCTTGAGCAGGGAGGATGAAGCTGAGGAGGAGAAAAACCACAAAGTTTTGCATCAGGCAGCTGGCCCTGCAGTGGCGGCTTGAATGGCCCAACTAAAGTTGTGCTTGCCAGTGAATGTTGGCATGGGCGCCTCAGCTGCAGCACTGCTCTAACAAGCCAGCCCAAGCCCAAGCTGGGCTGGCTGCTCCCTCCCCACCAGTGGCTGGGCAATGCTGCGCGTGGGGCATTAAGTGGCTGTGGCCATGCCACGGAGCTCTTTGCTGGTGGCCAGCATGGCAAGGAAGCGCATAGACTCAGCTCTGTTCTCAGGGAACTGAGGGGAAATGGCGTGACAGCAGTTTCCCTGCTCAGCCTGATAAGCGATGCATGGTGCCTGCACCAGTGTTCCGAGACAAGTAGAGAAGATTGCTGCTTGCAAGCAAACAAGCAGAGGTAGCAAGTGTACACTGTGCTGTGGGAAAAATGAAACGCTCTGTTTGCAGTGGGAGAAAGAAGAAAGCAAACGGCGGCAGTGCTCTGGGAGGGCAGGTGGATGTCTGCAGCTAGGCGGGGAGGGAGGGTGGCGAGAGCGGCAGTAGTGGCTCCTTCCAAGCACAGCGCATGGAGGTGGCAGACAAGGCAGCCCTGGCATGCCTGTTGAGCAGGCGACCAGGCAAGTAGGGGCGGGGCCACTAGGGATGATTGCTACCCGTTCAGCGAACCAATGCCAATCATCACTACCGGTTTGGGTGAATCGGTCCGAACCAGTAGGATTTTACCCCTGGATCTTTCCCTGATGATGATGATGATGATGATGATGATGATGATGATGATGATGATGATACTATCAAGAAACACATGATTAGTCAATCAAAGTGTCAGATCTGGCCCAGGCCAGTCTTTTAGAAAAAAAAGACCCTCGACTCCATTTGGCTGAAGTGATAGGTTCTTTCAGTAAAGGCTGCTGACTGCAGTAAAGTCAGGCTAGAACTACATTTCCTGCGTGAAAAAGTTGATTGTCAATTAGCTGTGCCGCATGATCGTCAGAAGCTTTTTTTTTTTACTTTTTTAAAGCATTTTTTTACTACCTATTCGCCCAAACCAGTAGTAAAAAAATGCTTTTAAAAAATTAAAAAAAGGTTCCGATGACCACACGGCACAGCTGATTGTCAATTGTGCTGTGCCACACAATTATCAGAACCTTTTTTAAAAACTTTTTTAAAGCATTTTTTTACTGCCGGTTTGGGCAAATAGGTAGTAAAAATGCTTTAAAAAGTAAAAAAAAAAGGTTGGCCACACCCACCCAGTCACATGATTCCCCCCACCAATCCATGCCCACCAAGCCATGCCCACAGAACCAGTAGCAAAAAAAATTGCATTTCACCACTGACGCTGACCTGATATTATTATTTCCCTGAAATCTATAATAGATATAGTCAGGATCAATGGGATTTATTCCAATGAAGTTTATGGACTAGTCCATTGACTGCAAAATTCTTCTTCAATTCCACCAAAGCAGTAAGCTTATTTTAGGATTTGTTATTTAAAGAACTCCTGGTCATCTTACATTTATATTATTGGGATTGTTTAATAACATATATAGCATATCCTCATCCCTGATATTCTTAGTAATAATTTGATAATAGTAATCACCAGAAAAAAAGTTATTGTTTTCATTCTGGCCTTTTCATTAATGGATGAGCAAATTTTAGGGTTGTTAAGATCAAATTTTTGTTTCTCAAACTTTCTTTAATCATAAATATTCAGAAATAGTCTAGCCAATTAAACAACAACCTCCCTATATCTTTGTCTTTAAGAGAATGGGAGTTTACATTATTTAAGGCCAATAAGAATTTATGGTTGCAGTTGTAGAAGTCCTTCAATCCTTTCATTTTCAAAGGCCTTTTAAAGTAAATTTGATTCCTAATTAATTCAGAATCAAGCGTGCAGATAACAGTTAACATTATGTTCCTCTGTGCCATAACAACAGCACTTCTAGCACAAATTTACTGATAAAGAATGTGGTTCAATAGACATTTCTAAGTACTAAGGCAGTAACCCCAACTTTTTGACACCAGGAGCAGTTTCATAGAAGACAATTTTCCACAGACCGGGTGGGATGGTTTCGGTTTCACTCACTTGCCAACTGCTCACCTCCAGCTGTGCTGGTTGTGTGGTTCCTCGCAGGCCACAGGCTTGGGGGGCCCTGTTATTAAGGGACTCAGAGGAAGTGGATCTCCTGTCCAGTGGAATTTTTAGATATTTATGATTGTCTTATATTACATTTTCATTTAGGAGTTGCTTGCAAAAGCTCATAATTCCACTTAGCATAGAACATCCAGACTCAGTTGGCAAAACTGTCCTATCTGTTTATTATTGTCAGTTTTCTGAATTTTACTATTTGTATTGATATTTTCACATTTACATTTTAATGAACAAATTTTCTGACATTGTAATTTTGTGAACCGACATATGGAAAAATAGGAAATGATGTTGTTACTTCATCAACCATTTCCACTGTGATGTTCCCCCATTGGAGCCCCAGGCCAACTGGCAGAGATAGATCTTTAAGCCCTTATGAAAGGTCAGGAGCATTGAGGCCAACCTCACATTGGAGGGCAAGATGTTTCAGAAGGCAGGTGCGATGGTGGAGAAGGCCCTTCTCCTGGACTCCACTAGCTGTAATAATTGGACTGATGGGGCCTCTAGCTTCCCTCCTCTTCTAGCATGGGTGGGATGGGCCAATCCCAGTGGGATGAGACCAGAGGTGGGTTTCAGTAGGTTCTGACCAGTTCTGGAGAACCAGTAGCAGAAATTTTGAGTAGTTCGGAGAACCAGTAGTAAAAATTCTGACTGGCCCGGCCCCCATCTATTCTCTGCCTCCCAAGTTCCAACTGATCGGGAGGAAATGGGGATTTTGCAGTAACCTTCCCCTGGATTGGGGACAGAATGGAGATTTTACAGTATCTTTCCCTGCCATGCCCACTAAGCCACGTCCACCAAGCCATGCCCACCCAGCCACACCACGCCCACCAAGCCACGCCCACAGAACCGGTAGTAAAAAAAATTGAAACCCACCACTGGATGAGATGCTCCCTCAAGTGCTAGCTTATGTTGGCAAAATATCAGAAGGAATTTAACTGGAAAAAATGCTATCAATTTTTTCCTGATTTTGTGCTATCATAGGAGAAAATTCTATGCTCAATATTGAAATCTTGTGCTTGCAACTATATGAATATTTCATCCTAGCTCATTATGCCATGTGCTTGTGGCTACACTGATTTTGAGCACTGATTTCATCTATAGTTTTCCTAGCAAATTTATTCTAATGTGGCAGGCAATCCAATTTGCTCCATGCTATTTAGTTTGTTTTTTAATTGATGTTAATATGATTCAAATTCTTGATGTTTTCAATATATTATGACAAATATATTTTGTCAAATATTCCCCTGAACATGTATTTGCCAGGTCTATAAAACTTCTGTCTGAATATTTAAATAACACTATGTAAGGAAGGCAAAAAAGAAAATGTTAGAAAAGGATTTTGTTAGTAGTTCCAGATGCAGTGAATTTTTACAGATGAGCAAAGCTTGCAGAGTAAATTCTATATTTAGTGACATGACAAGGCCCTTGGGATACAAAAGAGTTGCAGAACTGTGGCAAGATCTTCTGATTGCTCACAAGTGGGATACCAGACTGTGCCAATCAAACAAAGTATGCACAATGAATTGGGATACCAAAATCAGGCCATGAAAATAATAATGCAAATGTAAAGGGGATGTGACAAAAATAATATATCACCAGTAACACACTGAGGGATTGAGAGATACAAAGGAAATTATTAAGATATAGGAAAAATCAATTTATATTCCAATTCCAATGTCAAAAGGGGGCAATGCTAATGAATGTTCATGTTATTGAATAACTGTAGTTATTTTGCTTGATATGAAATTCATGCTCGGGATTTTGCAAACCCCCTTCGATGGAATGAGATCGGCCAGATATATAGTGACATCCATGATTGCATTGCTAACATTTATTTATTTATTTTATTTATTTATTTGATTTGATTTGTATGCCACCCTATCTCCATAGGACTCAGGGCGGCTCACAATTAAAATCAAACCAGATAAAAACAAATTAAAATACAAATTAAATGTATGTTAAAACTCATTAGAATAATCAAACCCCATCAGTCCAGGCTGGGCGATTTAAACAGCCATGTCTTTAGTTCACGGCGGAAAGTGCTAAGGTCAGGGGCCAACCGGAGCCCCAGGGGGAGTTGATTCCAAAGGGTGGGCATGCCCACAGAGAAAGCTCTACCTCTGGGGCCGCCAGCTGACATTGTCTAGCTGACAGCACCCTGAGTAGGCCCTCCCTGTGAGAACACACCAGGCAATGGGAAGCTGTTGCTGGTTGCAGATGGTCCGACAAATACCCTGGGCCTAAGTCATGAAGGGCTTTATAGGTCATCACCAGCACCTTGAATCTCACCTGGAGGACAACCGGCAACCAATGCAAGTCGCGCAGGAGAGGTGTAATATGGGAGTATTGGGATCCTCCCATCACAACCCACGCGGCCACATTCTGTACCGGCTGAAGCCTTCGAGTGGTCTTCAAGGGCAGCCCCAAGTAGAGAGGATTGCAGTCAATACGGGAGGTGACTAGCGCATGAGTAACTGTGCGTAGGGCATCTTGGTCCAAATAGGGGCACAACTGGCGCACCAGGCGAACCTGGGCAAACGCCCCTCTGGTCACGGCTGGTATATGATCTTCTAAACTCAACCGTGAGTCCAGGAGGACACCCAAGTTGTGTGCCCTGTCTACAGGGAGCAAAACTTCACCCCCTATAGCCAAAGATGGAACCTCTCTATTGGACCGAGATGCCAGTACCCACATCCATTCGGTCTTGGCAGGGTTGAGCCTGTTCCTCCCCATCCAGACCTGCACTGCTTCCAGGCACCAGGACATCACGTCAAGGGCATCACTTGGCTGATTCGGGGTGGATATAAAAAGCTGGGTATCATCAGCATACTAATGATAACTCACCCCGAAACCACGGATGATCTCTCCCAGCGGCTTCATATAAATGTTGAAGTGGCGAGAGGACTGACCCCTGGGGCATCCCACGAGTGAGGGACCTCATGGTCGATCTCTGCCCCCCACCAATACCACTTGCGTACGACCCAAGAGGTAAGAGGAGAACCACTGCAAAATGGTGCCTCCCACTCCCAACCCCTCGAGGCGTCGCAGCAAGATACCATGGTCGATGGTATAAAATGCCGCCGAAAGATCTAATAGGACCAGAACAGAGGAGTAACCTCTGTCCCGATCCCTCCAGAGATCATCCACCAGCGCGACCAATGCTGTCTCTGTGCTGTATCCGGCCTGAAACCCGATTGGAACAGATCAAGGTACTCCGCTTCATCCAGGGCCACCGGGAGCTGAGGTGCCACCACGCTGTCCACAACCTTCGCAAGAAAGTGAAGGTTGGAGACCGGATGGAAATTACTCAAAATAGCTGGATCCAAGGCAGGTTTCTTGAGGAGGGGCCTAACCACCGCCTCCTTCAAGGCTGCAGGAAAGCTTCCCTCCTCCAAGGAAGCAGTTATCACTGCCGGATTCAGTCACGTGTCACCTCCCGAGCTAAATAAACCAGCCAGGAGGGGCACGGGTCCAGTACACACGTGGTCACACTCAGCTTCCCCATGATCCTGTCCACTTCCTCAGGGGCAACAGGATCGAACTCCTCCCAAATGACAAGACCCGCCGCCTCCCCACCATCAGACCCTGTCCAGTCAGAGTCCAAGCCATCCCGAATCTGAGCGATCTTGTCCAGCAGATGCTGACTAAACTCCTCGGCTCGTCCTCGCAAAGGGTCCTCCCCCACCCTCTGATTCAAGAGGGAGCGGGACACCCTAAACAGGGCAGCTAGGCAATTATCTGTGGACGTGATGATATTGGAGAAGTAACGACGCTTCGCCACCACCAGCTCCACCAGGTAAGATCGTGTGAATGACCTCAACTGTGCTTGGTCAGATTCAAAACGACTGGTTCTCCAACAGCTCTCTAGGCCTCTCCTACAGCGCTTCATCCCCCGGAGCTCTCCAGTAAACCAAGGAGCCAATCGAGATCTGCGTTGAGTCAGAGGCCGCAAAGGCACAACACAATCCCACTTGCTGTCCTAGGTACCTCTGCTTAGGTTCCATTGAAGTAAATGGGAGAGGGATCCCTCTGCTGGTGAGTGTAGGTATTTTTCTCTGATTATTTTTCTCCTTTTCAGATGGAGCAGACTGGGCATGCTCGAATGACTGAGCATGCTCAGAGCTCATTCCAGCCCAGGAGCCGAAGGGAGCGGACTTCTCTCTCTGTGCTTAAGGGCCAGGCCTGAGCCCAGGCCTGTGAAACCCTGAAGATTCCTCTGGAAGCTCTCCCGGTACTGGAACACTTACCGGGGGGGCGAAGCCTGCAGGATGGGGCCGGAAAGGCCCGAAGATGCCGAGGATCGCCTGGAGGGGCCCACCACTGGTCCTGAAGACTCCGGAGGAGGCAGCAATCGTCAGAAGTGGGAGGCTCGGCTGAAGGCCCCCTGAAGACATCGAGGTGAGTCCTCTGTTGCCTTGGTGGGGGTGGCGGGAAGGCTGGAGCCCCCAGAGGTTCCTTGGAGACTCTCTGGAGGCGCGGGTCCTGGCTGTGGGGCTCCGGACTGGATGGCCCCCCCCTCGTTGGTCTCCTGGAGGTAGTGAGGGAGGCTGGCTACCCCCAACATCAAGGTCGTGTTCGTCGTGGCCTCCAGGGCTGCGACCAGGACCTGGCTCTGATGCCTGCTGTAGCAGGTGCGGCCAGGCAGACTTCAAGGCTTGCCGGGGGGGGGGGGGGCGAGCAGTTTGCATGCTGCTTCGGCTGGCTGCCATCGGTTGCTGGGCCTCATGGCCTAGCTGAGGCCTACCAAGCCTCACTGGAGTAGGTAGCCTGGGGGCCGCCATGTTGCTTCTGGTTGGCCCTGGAAACTGCAGGTTGCGATTTGGCAGGAATTTTCCCACCAAAAGCTCCGGGGTCCTCGGGTCCCCCAGGCTGGCCGGCACCATGTTAGGGGACCTCCTGGGTGCTAGGGAGGGACTTACCCAGTGTCCAGAGGACCCCTGTGCTGGTGTCCCATGCGACTTGGCTCCTGGCGTCCCTCGGGCTGCTAGGAGCGTTCCTAGCAGCTCTCTGCATTCCTCGCCAGTGAGCTGGTCTATGCTGGGGGTGGCCTGGTCCCTGGCTGTCTCCCTGGTGTCCTAGCAATCCTGAGTGGACTGCTGGCCTTCCATGCTTTCTTCTGTGGCTTGCAGCTGCAGGGAAGCGTGCGAAGGGGTCCCTGGCATTCCGTTGAGTTCTCTGAGGGCATAGAGATCATCTGAGTCCTCTTCTGGATCAAAGCTAGCATCAGGGACTGGATGCAGGGCTGCCATTCTTGATTGAAGACTTCTGATCATAATTGGGGATTTCCTGCCATCCATCCCTTGGGGGTTCTTGCTGGAACCTCCAGGCATCTTGCTTCTGCTGGCTTGGAAGCGTTGCCTCGAACCATCCTCTGCTCCCACTTTGTGAGGGATCTTATGAAGATCGATGGTTCGTTGAGGGTGCTTCCAAGAAAAGGCAGCACACAAGGATGCATTCAAGTTAAATCTTTATTTAGAAATGAAGTAGAGAAAATGAGTTCCCTGGCATGGAGGCATCCATGTCTGGATTGAGCCCATGGATCAGTCCTGTAGGAAACTAGAACAAGAGCCAAAGAGCAGCCCCTGTGCAGGGGTTCTTATAGGGACCCCTGGCCCCTCCCTTACCATTGTGTGTGAGGGGGCCAGAGGGCCATTAACTCTCCCCAATGGGGCTGCAGGGGCCGGAGCCCCTTGACCCACCAGTTGGATCAAAGATGCCTCTTTGCTCCCATCTGGTGGCCTTTTAAGAAACTGCCACGGCTGGCACAAAACCTTAACATATACAAAAGCTTTCAACTGTGCAAATGACAAAACTTTTGGATAACCTTTTTTAAAAAAATGTGTTTATAAGGCTATTTCATCTCCCTGTTAACAATTTGTATGAAGACCAAGAACTTAGACTTAGATTAGATTTGCTGTGTTGCTTGGCCCATTGCCAACATCAGCCACCCACTGGTTCCTAAGTTCGAGAATGATTGGCACTGTCCACCTTCCAGTCCCACAGTGCTACTAATCTACCAACATGCTTTCTAATGTTGATTTCGAAGTGCTGTTTTCCAGTTTATCAAAAGCCTTCCAGAATAAGAAATCTGAGCTGATATAAGCCTTCCAGAACTGAAGAAGCTTCTTAGATGAGAAGCAAAATGTCTTCAAAGAGAAACAAGAAAGTACAGTTGCCTCTTGAAAAAGTATCTTTGGGACCTTCCAGAATAAATAGACTGCAATACTTTGATCCATTCCAGCACAGTCCCAATTGTGAATGATTTAATTGCATGGCATATCCCTTTTCAAGTGCCTACTTACTCCCCATTTAATGTAGTCATCAGTCCTTTGTAAATATTATTGATTTGGGATGGCTCTTTTTCTTGTTGATTTAACATGTTTTAACAGATTATCAGATTTGGAAGGGACCTTGTAGGTCATCTAGTCCACCCCCCACCCAAGGAGGAGACCCTACACCAGTGGTTCTCAACCTTCCTAATGCCGCGACCCATTAATACAGTTCCTCATGTTGTAGTGACCCCCAACCAGGGGTGGGTTCTAAAGTTTTTTACTATCGGTTCTGTGGGCGTGGCTTATTTTGTGGGCGTGGCTAGCTGGTCATGTGACCAGGTGACCATGGCTATGTGTATAGGGACTACTCAGAGGGCTGAAAAAAGTCATTTTTGACAGATCCTCACACTTTTGACCATCCTCACATTTATGCCCGTGCAGCATTCCTAACAACCATGTCACTCATTTCACAACTGCTTCTCTTCACCATGGTGATAAGATAGGGCAAAAAATGTAAAATGTGAGGACAGTCGTAAATTCGAGGACTGGTCAAAAGTGCAAGGACCAGTCAAAAATAACTTTTTCAGCCCTCTGAGTAGTCCATGTGCACAAAAGGACTACCCAGAGGGCTGAAAAAAGAGATTTCTGACAGGTCCTCGCACTTTTGACCGTTCTCGCACTTATGACTGGTCATCATGCCCATTGTAGCATTCTTAACAACCGTGTCACTCATTTCACAACTGCTTCTCTTCACCATGGTGACAAGATAGGGCAAAAACGTAAAATGTGAGGACAGTCGTAAGTTCGAGGACTGGTCAAAAGTGCAAGGACC
The DNA here is from genome assembly GCF_029215685.1 of Pituophis catenifer annectens. Taxonomy (NCBI): domain Eukaryota; kingdom Metazoa; phylum Chordata; class Lepidosauria; order Squamata; family Colubridae; genus Pituophis; species Pituophis catenifer. Next base: position 33,845,993 of record NW_027256887.1, read on the forward strand.
AGTCAAAAATAACTTTTTCAGCCCTCTGAGTAGTCCATATGCATAAAAGGATACAGCAATAGAGAGGGATGAAGGAAGGGAAGGGAAATTAGAGTAGGAGTGAGGGTAAGAGAGGGAGGAAGAGAGGAGGAGAAGGAGAAAGGAAGAGGAAATAGGGAGGAGAAGAAGTGGGGGAAGAGAAAGTAAGAAGGAAAGAAAAGAGAGAGGTGGTAGGTTTGAGGAGAAAGATTGCTGTACAATAAAAAAGATGAAAGGGAAGAAAACCAACCCCAAACAAATATAAAGATATTAAGATAAAGAATGAATTGTTAAACTTTAAAGAATAAAAGAGAACAAATATGAATAAATAGCAATAATTAGAAACACACATACAAACATACAATGTATTTTCTTTGAACAGAGTATTTGGCCGGTTCACAAATTTAAACAGTGTTTAGTCATTTCAATTAAATTTACAATTTCTATATTTTCTTTTTGCCATATTTATTCCTCATCTATTTTTTAAAAAAACCAATATTACCCTTCATCCTCATCTCTAATCTTAATCAAATTCAATTTTTCCCTTCTATTCTATATTATACCCCTTCCCATTGTCATCTATTTTTATATCCATCCTCACATTGGTTAATTATGTAATCATGTAATACAGTTGTTTAATACAAATTCAACATTTTAATATAAATCAATTAGTTATATAACTATCTTTTGTGTATATCAGTCAATATGCACATGAATATTCCAATTATTTCCATGCAATCCAATTTCTTACAAATCAATTAATTATATTTACCAATAATAATAAACCAAATAATTTTCCCCATATATTCCTCCAAACCACAACTTAACCATTTCTGCTTTCAACACAATATACAATTAATAGTATCTCAATTATTACAAATCCCTAGTTAAATAGAGCTTTTTTTCTTTTGTGTTTTAAAATCTTGAACCTCCTCTTTTGCCCTAAATTTCCCATTGTTTGCAGTTTTGCACCTACCTTTTTTGGTGAGGAAAAAGAAAAAGAAATCTCTCTCTGCCTCATTTTGTCACGTTGCAACAAAGACCCTGCTTTACTTTCAGTTTCATTTTTCAGCATAGCTGGGGGGGGAATCTGCTCCTCTCTTTGCAGCTAGCAACAGAGCCCTCTGCAAAACAGCTGAGAGCAAATCAGCTGAGAGTCCGGAGGCTGATCAAATCAACTTATGGTAATTAACCTATGCTGAAGCTGAAAGGGGCTGTTTTTTTCTATTTTTGCAGGTACCGGTCTTCTCATTTGTTTTCTTTTAACATTGATCAGCTGTAGGGCGGCCCTTTGAAGCCCTGCAGCAAGAATTTAAATGGTTTGTTTCAGCTGGGACTCAGGAGGCAGCAATAGATTGGAAGTGGGTGGGGTAAGCGACTGGCGATCCAACAGAGGCAGAGAGTGAGGGTGAGTGAAGATGGGGGGGTGAGAGAGGGCTTTGGCGACCTCTGTGAAATGGCCGTTCGACCCCCAAAGGAGTTGCGACCCCCAGGTTGAGAACCGCTGCCCTACACCATTTCTGACAAGTGGCAGTCCAATCTCTTCTTGAAAACCTCCAGTGATGAGGCTCCCATGAAGGTAAGCTGTTCCATTGGTTGATTGTTCTCACTGTCAGAAAATTTATCCTTATATCTAGGTTGGATTTCTCCTTGATCAATTTCCATCTATTATTCCTTATCTGGCCTTCAGATTCCTTGGAAAATATCTTGACCCCTTCCTCTCTGTGGCAGCACCTCAAATATTGGAACATTGCTATCATGTCGCCCCTGGTCCTTCTCTTCACTAGACTAGCCATGCCCAGTTCCTTCAACCGTTCATTATATATTTTAGTCTCCAGTCCCCTAATCATCTTGGTTGATCTTCTCTGCACTCTTTCTAGAGTCTCAACGTCTTTTTTGTAGTGTGGTGACCAAAACTGGATGCAGTACTCTAGGTATGATTAGAATAGAATAGAATAGGATAGGATAGGATAGGATAGGATAGGATAGGATAGGATAGGATAGAATAGAATAGAATAGAATAGAATAGAATAGAATAGAATAGAATAGAATAGAATAGAATAGAATAGAATAGAATAGAATAGAATAGAATAGAATAGAATTTTTTATTGGCCAAGTGTGATTGGACACACAAGGAATTTGTCTTGGTAAATATGCTCTCAGTGTACATAAAAGAAAAGATACATTCATCAAGAATCATAAGGTACAATGCTTAATGATAGTCGTAGGGGACAAACGATACAAGCAACAAAATTACAGTCATACAGTCATAAGTGGAAGGAGATGGGTGGAGGGAATGATAAGAAGATTAATAGTAGTGCAGACTTAGTAAATAGTTTGACAGTGTTGAGGGAATAATTTGTTTAGCAGAGTGATGGCATTCGGGAAAAAACTGTTCTTGTGCCTAGTTGTCTGGTGTGCAGTGCTTTATAATGTCGTTTTGAGGGTAGGAGTTGAAACAGTTTATGTCCAGGATGCGAGGGGTCTGTAAATATTTTCATAGCCCTCTTTTGGACTCATGCAGTATACAGGTACTCAATGGAAGGTAGGTTGGTAGCAATTATTTTTTCTGCAGTTCTAATTATCCTCTGAAGTCAGTGTCTGTCTTGTTGGGTTGCAGAGCCAAACCAGACAGTTATAGAGGTGCAGATGACAGATTCAATAATTCCTCTGTAGAACTGGATCAACAACTCCTTGGGCAGTTTGAGCTTTCTGAGTTGGCACAGAAAGAACATTCTTTGTTGTGCTTTTTTTATGATGTTTTTCATGTTAGCTGTCAATTTTAGATTTTGCGATATGATAGAACCTAGAAATTTGAAGGTCTCTATTGTTGATACTGTGTTGTCTAGTATTGTGAGAGATGGAATTATGGGAGGGTTTCTCCTAAAGTCTACCACCATTTCTATGGTTTTGAGTGTGTTCAGTTCTAGATTGTTCCTGTCACACCACGAGGCTAGTTTACTTGAAGTTTACTTGAATCCCACCGCTGAGAGTGTTGCATCTTAACTTTCTTCAAAAATATACTCAGAATTTCACTTAAATTTCTAAAAGCTCAAATTTCTAGCAGCCCATCGTGAGAGATTCTGTAAATTCTATATTATCTTCTGTTTCCAACCAATTATACAAATACTGAAATCCAGAAATATGGACTTGGAAGAGCACCTATTGCACCTTATTAATGAATCCCCATTCTGTGACATGTATATTTACTATATACACTTTTGGAATTGAAAAAAATGGCATAACTACATGCCAAAGAATAGAGCTGGTGAAAGAGAGACATAGTAACTATATAAAGGATCAGATTTATATAGTTTATTTGGGTCTTTTCCCATCTGACTAAGCACAATTATTCAAATGCACTTAAAGTGAAAGAAAATATAAAAATAAATACAATAAATAAAAATAAAATAAAATAAAATGTGCAATTGTCAGGTAAACAAAGATGAGAAGAAGGGCAAGAAATAAGAGCAAACAGCAGCAAAGAGCTAGAGCAGAATGTCAAAGATGAGGAGAAAGATGGTACCTAATCTAGGGCTACGTTAAACTTGGACATATCTCTATTTGGTTACAACAGTGAAATGACCCTATACCTTTGGGGAAAGGGAGGGGAAGAATTACATTGATGAACTAAAAAAAACCTGGTATGGACTTTTATATGAAAGGATTTTAAACTCTGATTCTAGAATTGCATATTGATTGAGAGTCTGCTCAGGTTTAGCCTGTTCTTACATAAATCTATTTTATATCTGGCTCTTGCCAAATGTTGAAGTTACCATTAGAAATAACACAAGTCCAGCAGTCACATGATGTTCGCCCACCCATACTGTCGACCAAGCAATACTAACTTCATTGTTTCTGTTCATAGCAATAGCAATAGCAATAGCAATAGCAATAGCAATAGCAATAGCAATAGCAATAGCAATAGCACTTAGACTTATATACAGCTTCATTGTGTTTTACAGGCCTCTCTAAGCAGTTTACAGAGTCAGCATATTACCCCCAACAATCTGGGTCCTCATTTTACCGACCTCAGAAGGATGGAAGGCTGAGTCAACCTTGAGCCTGGTGAGATTCGATCTGCCAAACTACTGGCAGCTGGTGATCAGCAGAAGTAGCCTGCAGTACTGCAATCTAACCACCGCGCCACCGCGGCTTATCCTCTCTGGCTTTGTATTCCTGGTTTAATTAATTGTATTAATTTAACAATTTAAATGAAATTTTATACATATTGATTAATGCTTCCAACTGCGTGGTGACAGTGGCACAATGGTTAGAATGCAGTACTGCACGCTGCTTCTGCTGACAGCCGGCTGCGTTGGCAGATCGAATCTCACCAGGCTCAAGGTTTGACTCAGCCTTCCATAGCAAACTATCCCGTGTGCCCAAAACCCAGGATAAACCATATTTCAGTGAATGGGCCATGCCGAAGGGCCTGGGATTGGGGGGCCAAGGCCCTTTGGTCAGGCCAAGGAGAAAAACTGATGGATAATGTATGGAGGCGGAACCCTGGAAGAGAAGCAGGCACGGCCAATGGTAGGAGCCTGAAAGTCCCATTCCAATTATGGATGAAACATGTAATAGTGATACCCATTTTCATTGGGGCACTTGGTACCATGTCCAAGAATTTTATAAGATACATCAACAAATTGCAGCTTCCTGCAATAACACCAGCGGAACTGCAAAAATCTATGCTACTCAGAACATTGTACATCTTAAGAAGGTTTTTGGTTAATACTTAGGATGCTGGCAGCAACCCATATCAACCATTAGCACCAGTCAATGGTATTTGTGTGCATTTTTGAATGTTCAGTTGACTGAGTTTGCTGTTTAATGAATAAAGTTAATAATAATAATAATAATAATAATAATAATAATAATAATAATAATGCAAAAACCACTGGGAACATCAGGTTGAAGAAGTTTTAGAGAATGAGTAACTCAAGATCTTGTGGGACTTTAGAATTCAGACTGACAGGCACTTCGTCCACAACACACCTGACATAACAATAGTTGAAAAGAAAAAAGTATGGGTCATTGCATCCTGGTGATGCGCGGATTGAAGATAAGCAGCAAGAAAAAATCACAAAGCACCGGGACTTGCAAATTGAAGTTGAGCGACTGTGGAAAAAGAAATCGTGTGTTGTTCCGATTGTAATTGGAGCCCTTGGAGCAATACCCAAAGGGCTACCCCGCTATTTAGAAATTCTAAAATTGCCGGACTTGAACATTTTGACTCTACAAAAAACCACCTTACTTGGAACAGCTTACATCCTCCGACGATACCTTAACAGTTCCTAGGTCCTTGGTTAGGAGTCAAGCTGCTGAGCTATTAACCAGCCTCAAAGGCTGTGAATCTCACTAAAGATTAACTAATAATAATAATAATAATAATAATAATAATAATAATAATAATAATAGATGATTTCTTGATTTTCTTTGGTTGTCCAAATTTTGTACTTTTGTTTTAGTCACTTTGTAGTTGCCCGCCCTGGTTCTCTAGCAGTAACAACTGAGCCCTATAGCCCCTTCTTCGACAGATGTCCAGGAACCATAGTATCTGACATGGTCCTTATTGACCTGGGCGACGACCGATCCAGTGTGGAATTTTGTTGATTCCTTCTAATCATTAGTTATGGTAGGTGCCTAGGTTGGTTCACGGTGGCTAAACCACTACTGATCCAAAAATGATAATCTCATAACCGTAGGAACTACATCGAATAGCTGTCCAGGCCCAGCCACAGCAGCCTAACTGCTTGCTTAGTGGCAGAAAGGCAGGATAAGGAATGGGGGGGGGGGGAGGAAAGAGGCCTAACTACCTGCTGGGTGGCAGAATTGGGAATCAGCAACATCAAAATGAACTTTGGAGTTTAAAAATGTGCTATATTATCCATGCAGCAAGGAAAAATGGAAAAAAATAGAAGGAATAGAACTGGGAAATGGAAACATAGTAAAAGCATTAGCAAAGGAAGATGGTTACAAACACCTAGGCATGTTGGAAGCAGATAACATCTTGAATGGAAAAGTCAAAGAGTCAATGCAAAAGGAATACATCAGAAGGATCCGCAAAATATTAAAATCAAACCTGAATGCTGGAAACATAATTAAAGCCATTAATACATGGGCAGTTCCAGTGATACGCTACTCAGCTGGAATCATCAACTGGATTTTGGCTGAACTAAAAAATTGCTGCAGGTTGTGAAAACAGAGAACATTATAAAAACAACAGAAACAAAGGCAGAATATAAGGAAAAACAGCTGGATGACAGATTAAATAGATGGAAAACCAAAGCTTTGCATGGGCAGCACTTGAAAAACATTGATGGAAAATGTGATGACAACTTTACATGCATGGCTTAAGATGGGAACCATGAAGAAAGAAACGGAAGGTTTAATACTGGCTGCTCAAGAACAAGCACTACAAACTAATGCCATGAAAGCAAAGATACAAAAATCCACCGACAATCCAAACTGCCGATTTTGCAACAACAAAGTCGAAACTGTTTCACATTTAATATGTGAATGCAGCAAAATTGCACACACTGATTACAAAGCTAGACATGACTGAGTTGCTAAATTAATTGCTAAATTGGTTGCTAAATTACCTGTATCCAAAAAGTCATGGAAACATAAAGTGGAAAAAGTTATCAAAAATGAGAAGATGAAGATCTTGTGGGACTTTCGAATACAGATGGATCATCACTTGGAACACAACACACCAGATATCACAGTTGTTGAAAACTGAAACATACAATTTATTGATATCACAGTACCAGGAGATGCCAGAGTTGAAAAAAAGAACTGGAAAAAATCATGAAATATAGTGACCTGGCCATCGAAACTAAATGGCTATGGATGAAACATGTAACAGTGATACCTATTGTCATCAGGGCACTTGGTACCATGTCCAAGAATTTTATCAGATACATCAACAAATTGCAGCTTCCTGCAATAACACCAGCGGAACTGCAAAAAACTGCACTACTTGGAACATCATACATCTTAAAAAGGTACTTGATTGATACCTAGGATGCTGGCAACAACCCATATCAACCATTAGTACCAGTCAGTGGTATTTGTGATGTAATTTTGAATGTTCAGTTGACCGAGTTTCATGTTTAATGAATAAAGTAAATAATAATAATGATAATGATGATGATGATGATGATGATGATGATGATGATGATGATGATAATAATAATAATAATAATAATAATAATAATAATAATAATAATAATAATAATAATAATAATATACATAAAATATATGGTCTACTATTTATGCCACAAATGCACATTCTGGTTCGGGTTAGAGGTAAAACTTCTATAAAAACGTGTTTCTGACAATTGGATTTTCAAAAAATTATGATATGGGGAATGAAACTGTATGGTAAATGTGTTTGGCTTTTTGAGATTCCTATGGAGGATTTACAAATTTTATATGATAGCTATATGTAAGCATCAATTCCTAAAATCAAAATTTTATTTAGCAAGGCCGGATGGAAACCACACAGATTTTTGTAGGCCATACATGAATGCTGCAAAATCTACTCTGAGGGGGCCTACCTGGAGACAGTACATCAAAGCTGTCAATAATCTGTCAAAAACCTGCTTGTAAAATGTTGAATTCGAAAAGGGAAAAACATATTCTTTTTCCTGTCAGACTTAAGGCTTCATTTGAAAACTTTCCCTGGTTTATCATCTGTCTGGCATGAGAAATGAGATATTGATTTCTTGAAGACTGCGCAATCAAGACTACAGAGAAGTTTCTATGCCAGCAAGAAAACCAGGGCCGGATTTAGATGAAAAGAGGCCCTAGGCTATTCCACTTATGAGGCTCTTTCACCAGTGGTGGGATTCAATTTTTTTAACAACAGGTTCTGTGGGCGTGGCTTAGTTGGGGGTGTGGCTTGGCAATCATGTGACTGTGTAGGCGTGGGTAGCTCATCATGTGACCGGGTGGGCGTGGCTATGTGCATAGGGACTACTCAGAGGGCTGAAAAAAGTCATTTCTGACTGGGCCTCGCACTTTTGACTGGTCCTCACACTTATGACCATCCTCACATTTATGCCCGTGCAGCTTTCTTAACAACCATGTCACTCATTTCACAACTGCTTCTCTTCACCATGGTGACAAGATAGGGCAAAAACGTAAAATGTGAGGACAGTCGTAAGTTCGAGGACTGGTCAAAAGTGTGAGGACCAGTCAAAAATAACTTTTTCAGCCCTCTGAGTAGTCCATATGCACAAAAGGACTACCCAGAGGGCTGAAAAAAGAGATTTCTGACAGGTCCTCGCACTTTTGACCAGTCTTCGCACTTATGACTGGTCATCATTTATGCCCATTGTAGCATTCTTAACAACCATGTCACTCATTTCACAACTGCTTTTCTTCACCATGGTGACAAGATAGGGCAAAAACGTAAAATGTGAGGACAGTCGTAAGTTCGAGGACTGGTTAAAAGTGCGAGGACCAGTAAAAAATAACTTTTTCAGCCCTCTGAGTAGTCCATATGCATAAAAGGATACAGCAATAGAGAGGGATGAAGGAAGGGAAGGGAAATTAGAGTAGGAGGGAGGGTAAGAGAGGGAGGAAGAGAGGAGGAGAAGGAGAAAGGAAGAGGAAGTAGGGAGGAGAAGAAGAGGGGGAGGAAGAGAAAGTAAGAAGGAAAGAAAAGAGAGAGGTGGTAGGTTTGAGGAGAAAGATTGCTGTACAATAAAAAAGATGAAAGGGAAGAAAGCCAACCCCAAACAAATATAAAGATATTAAGATAAAGAATGAATTGTTAAACTTTAAAGAATAAAAGAGAACAAATATGAATAAATAACAATAATTAGAAACACACATACAAACATACAATGTATTTTCTTTGAACAGAGTATTTGGCCAGTTCACAAATTTAAACAGTGTTTAGTCATTTCAATTAAATTTACAATTTCTATATTTCCTTTTTGCCATATTTATTCCTCATCTATTTTTGTAAAAAACCAATATTACCCTTCATCCTCATCTCTAATCTTAATCAAATTCAATTTTTCCCTTCTATTCTATATTATACCCCTTCCCATTGTCATCTATTTTTATATCCATCCTCACATTGGTTAATTATGTAATATTAGTTGTTTAATATAAATTCAACATTTTAATATAAATCAATTAGTTATATAACTACCTTTTTTGTATATTAATCAATATGAACATGAATATTCCAATTATTTCCATGCAATCCAATTTCTTACAAATCAATTAATTATATTTACCAATAATAATAAACCAAATAATTTCCACCATATATTCCTCCAAACCACAACTTAACCATTTCTGCTTTCAGAAATATACAATTAATAGTATCTCAATTATTACCATTCCCTAGTTTAATAGAGCTTTTTTTCTTTTGTGTTTTAAAATCCTGAACTCTCCTCTTTTTCCCTAAATTTCCCATTGTTTGTACCTACCTTTTTTGGTGAGGAAAAAGAAAAGAATTCTGCCTGCCTAATTTTCCAACCTTGCAGCAACAGCAAAGCAGTTTCACTTTCGTTTCTCCGCATAGCTAGGGGGAAAAAAACCAGCACTCTTTGCAAGGAAGCAGAAGAGCCCTGAGCAAAACAGCTGAGGCAAATCAGCTGAGAGCCGGGAGGCCAATTAGCCTATGCTGAAGCTCCGTGGGCCAATAAAATTACAAAAAATACACTGAACCGTTTGTTAAATTGCTGGCTCCCCCGCCCCTCGCCCACCACTATTGATTGGCAATAAATAGTGGTGCGGAGGGGCGGGGCAAGCCAGCAATTTAACAAAGGGTTCGGCTGCACCACTGGCTCTAGGGCGGCCCTTTGAAGCCCCGCGGCAAGAATTTGAAGTTTTTTTTTCCTCTAGCCATCGGAGGCAGCAATAGATGGGGAGTGGGCGGGGTAAGCGAACGGCCGGCGATCCAACAGAGCAGAGAGTGAGAGTGAGTGAAGGCGTGGAAGCTGCTTTCTCCATCCTGCTCTCTTGCGTCCGGAGCCGGTGGGGAACCACGTGGCAGCCCACGTGGATCCCAGGCAGCGGAACTCAGGCTAGGGAAGGGGTGGGCAATTGTGGCTCTTTTACAACCTGTGGCCTTCAACTCCCAGAATTCCTGAGACAGCCAAGCTGTCTCAGGAATTCTGGAAGTTGAAGGCCACAGGTTGTAAAAAAGCCACAATTGCCTACCCCTGGCTACGGTAGGCTGGCGCCGCGCGGGTGGGAGGCGAGGGGCGGGCAAGCCAGCAATTTAACAAAGGGCACGGCCGAACCCCCTAGAATCCCCAGAATCCCACCACTGTGTAGGCCCCTCTTGATCTTGAGGCCCTAGGCTGAAGCCTAGTTAGCCTATAGGAAAATCTGGCCCTGAAGAAAATATTATAGGCTGCTCAACCTGCCCACAAATCTTTAGAATTTGCTAAATAACAAATAACACATAACAATGCTTAACTGCCAACAAGAAAATAATTTCAATTCACAGGGTATGTATACAAATTTAATTGAAATAAACATGTATGTTATCCCAACCTTGATTATCTACATATTTTCCTCACTTTGCAGAATAGGCTGTGTATACATGAATTTATACAAAGTGAGCTTTTCTCACTAACTGTAACTCTTTTTGACCAATAAAATAGCCAGTGATATATCATTAAAAAACAATGGTAATACAATATACTCATAGTTCATTTCATGGTTATGAACTGGCTCAAACTTGTGCAGTGTAGAATAAGACAGAGATGAGCAATGTTTATGGAAAATCTGTTGGCTAAAAAATTGACACAACTAGCAAAACTTTTAAAAACTCTAGAAAAATGAAAATTATATTCAGTCAAATATGGTTACTATTTATTAACTATATTAATACAATTATATGAATAATCTGTTTTTAAATAGATGATCTTGTTCTGTACAAATATTGAGCTGCAGAGAAATTCTGAATATAATAATTAATGGTCTCCTCCTTCGATCACGTATCAATTTCAAATGAGTATGTCATTTTTTTAAAAAAATGCTTTTTGTCTTAGCGTCAAGAGTGATTCACTTTTTCAGCTAGTTGCTTCTTTGCTCTCAGCTTGACAACAATCAGGAGTGGGATGGCTGGAATCTCAGGGAGGGAATGGAATGCAAAGACTCTGCAGAACGTGAGACCCTGCTGCTAATCCCAAGGTCATACACTGAACAATCCAGACTGTTCCCATAACAAAAGAAACTGATTTAATTGGACAACATAATGAACTGAGCAGGATTGCCCAAAGGGAAAAAGCAAGTTTAACTATGTGGGATTGCACTTGGGAAAACCAGAGCTGGTTTCACTTTTTCTGTGCCAATGTAGTATATTCAATAAAGTTTTACTTTTGGGGAGCACAATGTCCCAGGAGTTCTCTTTTTGGATTCTCTAACAGGATGGTTATGTTTCTTTTCAAGTCTGCATTTTGTTGGTAATTAGGGTTTCATATCAACACAGAGAAACATCAATCTTTCTCTTTCCTAGCTGATTTTATCTAATAATACACATCTCTACACATTGTCTGTTCACAAATGAAGGTTTTACCACACTGATATAATATATCAAAATTAAAATTCTATACATATGTTGTTATGGTAGTGAAACACATAATATACATGATAGATTTTTAAAAATTAGCTAGAATTTCTGTCAGCAAGATCTGTTTACCCAGTGGAATAATCCACTTAAAACGGTGATGAATTCCAAGTCAGAGATTTTCACATGTAGACTGCCTGAACACCTGTCACTGTTGATTTATTGGTTTGCTGCACAAAGCAGGAAACTGGATTAAATGATTACGAAGGCCTCTTACAGCTCATATAATCCATGATTCTAGTATATCTAACTGTATTAATATATTATAAAAGAGAACAAAGAACATAATAATATTTGATGTTTTTTTCCAATGATAGATTTAATTTCCTAGTATCATTGAATGGCCAAGCCTATTTAATGTCAACCTAAATATTCAGATTGTTACATCTGCAAAAGAACAAAATCTGGTAGGAGACTTAAAAATATATTGCTCTACAAACAAACTTATTTGATTCTAGGACTTGTATAGTAGAAATAATGACTTGAAAACTTTAATATCATAACACCATCCACGACATTAGACTGTTGAAGTTTATCAATACTGGGAGCGTACAAGTTTTTCACTTTTGCCTCATAATAAATAAAATTTCAAGGCTGGATGTCTTTTTAAGATGGTCTTTCTACTGTGAATTATGTCTAGGAATATACTACCCGAGGATTAATTATCTCAAACTTCTTCAATAATTTTCATTTTAAAGCTACAGAAGCAGGAAAATATATTAAAGTTAAGGAAATTATTGTAATGGGTTGGATTACTTTTTTGTAATTAATTGTAATTTTTGTAATTATATCAAATTGGCTTAGAAGAAATTTTTAAATTCTTTTAATTAGTTTGTGATTCTTAACTTTCGGGCCAAAATTTATATATATTTTTAAATGTTTTAATATTTGTATTCTATGTTTTTTATCTTGGCTGTACACCGCCCTGAGTCCTCAGGGAGAAGGGCGGTATATAAATTGGAAATTAAATTAAATTAAATTAAATTAAATCAACATTCATTTTGCCCTAGTTTTACCTAATTCTTTATCCCTCTTCCTACGTTTTAGATTAAGTATGTCTGACAACCCCTTTTGCCTGCTCCTGTTATAGATTCCTAAGGCACAGATGGAGCAGATTTGAAAAATACATCTCAAAATCATGCATATTATGATATTCATGTATATTATAATATGCATAATCATGCACACATGTCAACATTTCTAGTCAATGTATAATGGACTATAGAGAAATCTTTGACTTCCTGAACACATTGTGAAATTGCTTTTACTGACATGCTCATGATACTTGCATGTCTCACTGATGTCCATAAAGTTTGCTCTTCTACTTAAAAAGGAAACTTATATTTATTCTCTCAACAACACTTCTAGATAGAAAAACAATTGAGTATCCATTACAGAAGTGAGAAAGGTAATAGAGAAAAGGGGATATATGGAGACAAAGAGATGGCTCTTAGAAGGAGAAAGAATGGGTTTGTGTACCTATTAATGTACAGATCTCTTGAAGAATGTTCTTGAAGCTAATTTGTTCCAGTTGTGATCACTGATATCTGACTTTGTGGACATCAGTGAGAAATGAAAGTATCATGAGCATATCAATAAAAAGAATTTCACAACGTGTTCAGAAAGTCAGAGATTCAAACAGAGATGCAAATCTGAGACCTCACCCAGGGAGTATGTGAACCCTGAGTTTAGAAAAGGTCTCCCTCCTCTTTCCTTCACATTATCCTGATCATAGTTCTCACTTGATATGTCAGTCAACTTACTATTATATGTAATTGCATGGTCTAATATCTTCAATTATTGCACTATGATTATTGCACCTTTTCCCGTCGTCATGCAATATTTGAGGGTTGATACACCTAACTATTGTTTTGCTTTATAGCTGGAATTCCAAAGGTGACTCATATGTGGGCAAAACAGTATTACAGAATAATTTGCACAAATGTGTTATGCAATGAAGGGACCAAACAACATTCCTGGGTCAGCCAGAGACAGTTTTATTGTGCAAGGTTCAGAGCCAGATTTGTACCTGAAACTTTGAACAAGAAAAGAGCTCTGATACAACTGTTTTTATACATTTCTAAGACAAAGGATTCGGTGAGATCATGCATTTTCCATATATGGTTAACATGAGATCATGCATTTTCCATATATGGTTAACATACACTTGTTATATGATAATTGACACACTTCCTAATTACTAAACCATTAGTAAACCATTATTTTTAGTTTATAAGATTATTTTAGCTACACAACTTTCCTTAAGTGCTTGTAGTTGCTAATGGGAAATTTACTGCTGTCCTTAGGTAAATTTATTGGATTAAGTAACTCTTTGTAACATATATGTCCTTGTCTATGACAGTGGGGCCCCTCAAATGTTTTCCATATGGCTGTCCTTCCATGACAGCTAGGTCTCATCAGAAGATATATTACCACTTAATGGGGTTTAGCTGATTTTTAATATAATCTCCAAGCAAGCACTTTTCTATCTTATAATAATGTGAATAGAGAGGGTCCTTTAGAGTTCATGTAACTTTATAATAATGTGAATAGAGTGGGTCCTTTATTAGTATAGTTTATTGAATAGCCCGAAGGCCTTTTCAAACAAAACAGAAAAGAAAAAGGGAAAAAGATAAAACAGTTACAAAAATAGCAATCTAAAAATATATGATAGATGACATTAAAATTTTACAATATCCAATTTCAATAGCTAAGTTGCCAAGACTAGATAACCCAAATAGGATAGCTCCTCTCTAACTGAGCTCATCTTCCTTACAATCGATAAATTTTTTTTTGATATAACTGGCTCGTATTGCCGTCATTCTTTTAAGGTATCGAGTGATCGCTCTTACCAGGGGAGGAGAGTCAACCCTCAACAGAAATGCTAATTTTTGGCTTATATTCCAGTGGGGAAATTTATTTATAATTGGGGATAGATATTGTTTTCTTACTTCTTGATAGAGACTACATTCGAATATTATATACGCCATGTCCTCCACGACTTTTACCCCACATATGCATATTCTTTTGTCATACGGGATTTTCCAATAACGGCCGAATCTAACGTTGGTATCTAGAAGTTCGAATCTAAACTTAACAAATAACTGTCTCTCCACTGATGGCATTTCTAAATGTAAATACTTTTCCAGAGTGAAAGTTGTTTTAACTGCTGTCAGCAGTTTAAGGGAATGATTAGTTGAAAGGGTTGCCATGTCCATTTGCCCATGTATATCTTTAATCCATTGTTTAACTTGGTTCAGTGTGTCACACAACGGGAACCCTACGACATATTGGTTCAATATTTCTGACAGCCGGGTTAGCCAGGAATACCTTTGAGGATTTGAAATCTGCTGTTCCTCTAGACATATTTTAGGGAGACTGCTGGCATCCATCTGGGTCATTTTTAGCCAGTAGGCTACTGCCCTAGTGATTGTATAGGTGTACAGTGAGAAATGTCCCAATTCAGCTCTGACGGCTGCAGCTGAAGTGGAATTGTTTACCCCAAGCATCCTCCTTAACAAATTATTTTGAGTTCTCTCTAATATGGGGGCCTCTGTAAGACCCCAAATTTCAGCACCATAGAGCATGATCGGAACAAGTTTAGCCTGAAAGTCTTTATGAAAGACTTTACGAAGAGGTAAAGAGAGGGTCCTTTAGAGTTCATGTAGCTGACTCTGTATGATTCCTATTTTATTCACATTAAATGAATCTTTCTCAGAATCATCTATCAAGAGGAAGCAAACTTTTGGATTCAATCCAATGCATTTAAGGAAACTGAGTCAGTTGATATACTGAATTGCCACTGTGGAATAATTTAATTTAATTTAATTATTTAATTAATTTAATTTAATTTAATTTAATTTAATTTAATTTAATTTAATTTAATTTAATTTAATTTAATTTAATTTAATTTAATTTAATTTAATTTAATTTAATTTAATTTAATTTAATTTAATTTAATTTAATTTATCATATTTCTATGCCGCCCAACTCCCAAGGGACTCTGGGTGGCTTACAGTAAGATACCTATTTCACATACAAACCAGTCCAGGCTTATTTTCATTTTCTGAATTATACTTTTTTTTTTATTGAAAAGTTTTAAAATTTTTTACAGACATTTCCCCTTCCCCCTCCCTCCTCCCCTTCCAACCCTCCCCTCCCCCCCCACCACTTCCCAGAGCAAAATACAGGGTATAACATTTGACAATCATAAACTAACATAAGCTAATTATGTATAGCCCCCTATCCCCCTCTTGAACTTTGAACTCCCCTTTTACGAAACTAAATTTAAGTACTTTATAAAATCTCTCTAATCATTCATAAGCTATTTGGAATTTTTTAGTCCGATATTTGCCTTGAATATAATCAATCCATCTTTTCCATTCTAACATATATTTCTCATTTGAGTGGTCCTTTAGATATGCTGAAATTTTCGCCATTTCTGCTAAATTTACTACTTTTAATGTCCATTTTTGAATAGTAGATAAATCTTCCTTCTTCCAGTACTGCGCCACCAAGAATCTTGCTGCAGTTATTAAGTTCAAAATCAAATTAGTCTCTACAGCCGTACAATCTGTGATTATACCTAACAAAAACAACTGGAGTAAACTTTATCCTTTTTTTAAGAATATTTTGAATAATCCACCATATTTTTATCCAAAATGCTTTAACTTTTTTACAGGTCCACCAAACATGAAAATAGGTAGCATCAACACAATCACATCTCCAACATTTAGGTTGTAAGTTTGAGTACATACAAGCTAACTTTTTAGGATCCAAATGCCATCTATAAAACATTTTATAAAAATTTTCTCTCAAGTTTTGAGCTTGTGTAAATTTTACATTTCTTACCCAGATCCTTTCCCATGTTTCCATCATTATTGGTTTCTCAAAATTTTGTGCCCATTGGTTTCCGGTTGGCACCGCAGGCTCCGTGGACGGTCATTTATGACCGCCAGCCCTGCGTCTCCGTAAAAGCCGCTTTGACAGCACAAATCGGCTGTCTAGCGGCTGAAAAACTCTCCTTTGGTAAAAGAAGGAGAGGAGAGCCAGTGGGCAAGAGTAGAGCCCCCCGAAAGTCCTCTGGATCATTTCCAGAGGCTTGGAGGGTGAGAGCTCCTCAGCCAGCCCGCCAAGAAGCTCTGGAGCCAGGACAACTCTGCAAAAGCAGAGCGAGAAGCCACAATCCAATCCTGCTTTTAAAAGTGAGTTTGATTGATTTCAAGCGCAGGCAGAGCGGAAAACAGGAGAACAAGCCTTTAAAGTACAGAGTTTAACTCCGAAATTACTTTGTTTCAATTTGAATCTCAAGCTGGAGGCGGAAGATGGCGTCTTTGTTATGGTTTTGAAAGTGAAAGCCAGAAACGAAAGTGCTTGAGAACTTTGCGCTGGGAGAGTGGATTAGCTGCCTATTAACTGCTGGGAACTGAGAGTTTGTGGAGGAAAGAGAATAAAAAAAAAACTACTCTGTCTGGCAAATTAGAGACTATAAATTAACATCTTTAAAGACTTTGTTGCTTTTAAAGAAAAGAGGGGGGGAGGAAGGAAAAAATGGCTTCTAGACAAGTGAAACCAGGAGCTGTTAAAGGAGGGGGAGGTTCTCCAGTTGTGTCAGTGGTGACACAGAAAGCACAACTTCCGGCTGATTCACAGAGCCAGAGCCAGAGTCAAGATGAAGCATTTAATGATTTTAAGGAAGCTATGAAAGAAGCCATGAATAATCAAGCAACAGCAATGAGAGAAGCAATGAACAATTTAACACTACTTGTTGAAGGGAAATTTAAGAAAATTGAGGAGGACATAAGCTCGATCAAGGGAGCAGTCGCAAAGGAACACGATAAAATAAGAGATGATATTGTTTTTGCTGTATCAGGACTCTCAAATCTTGTTATCCAGCTTGATGGGAAAGTTGAAGAAATTAATGAAGCCAACTTAAATTTGGAAAGCAAAATGGGTGATGTCATGACTAGAACAAAGAAAGTGGATGATGAATTGGTAATGTTACAATACAGATCCATGGAGTTTGCTCTGAGATTGAGAGGCCTGAAGGAAAATAGCAAAGAAAATTTAAAAGACATTTGTGCTGATGCTATTGTGGAGATAATTAAAGGAAGACCAGAAGATGTGGCAATCCAAATTGATAAAATTTACAGAGTTAATTCCTGGTTGGCAAAACAAAGACAGTTGCCAAGAGATGTGGTGATTTACTTTACAACTAGGAGAATCAGAAATGAAATTCTACAAGCTTCTTACAAGAATAAAGTTCAGGTGGCTGGGCAGGAAGTGGTGGTTTTGAAAGAGATTCCTCCAAAGATGTTGAGAAGTAGAAAAGACTTTGGCTTTCTGGTAAATGAGTTGAGAAATCAACAAATGGCATACAGATGGGACGTTCCAATTGGTGACTTATAATGGAGAAAGATACCGGTTAAACACAGTTTGGAAGGCAAAAGATTTTTATGTAAATGTTTTACAGGCTGGATACCCACCCTCACCAGGGGTGGGGGAGGAAGAAAATGGAGATGTTACAACAAGAAAAAGATGGAAAACAGATACAAACCTATGCTGAAGCTGCAGCTGGAGGAATTATTATGGAAGAAGATTTGGATTTTGGGGGTTTACCCCCAACTTTGGAACCACCTAAGAAGGGAGAACCGAAAGCACAACGACTGACCCGATCAACTTATAAATTGCAACAACAATCAAAAGGGCAACAATCTCAAGATTTATCTCAAGAAGTCCAAAAAACAGAAGCAGTGGGGGGAGCTAGGCCGAAGAGTAAGGTGGAGGAGGAGCTTCAGCTGATGCTCACAAGGCTTCGAAAGGCTAAAGATGGCAACTAAATTCCTATCTTGGAATGTCAATGGCCTAAACTCACCACAAAAAGAAAGAAAGTATTTCACTACTTGAAACAATTCAACAACGATGTTATTTGCTTACAAGAAACACATATTAGATTATCAGACCAAAAATATTTGATAAATTCAAGATTAGGTACAAATTTTGTGGCATCAGCGCCAGAGAAGAAAAATGGACTAGTCATATATGTAAGGAAAGGACTATCAGCTAATCTAATTGAGGGAGATGATCAAGGAAGATATATTGCAATTTAATTATTGACACAGTCTGGAAAAATGCTTCTTATTGGAATATATGCCCCTAACCAGCAACAGGACAAGTTTTATAAATTTTTACATACTAAAATAATACAGTGGGACTATAAATCTTTTATATTAATGGGTGATTGGAATGGAGTAATTGATGCGCAGTAAGATAAAAAAAGCTTATCAAAGACTTCAGCACGTGCAAAACTACCTAAATCTTTTTTTGATATGATGGAAGATATAGAACTGAGAGATATCTGGAGAGAACGTAACCTGGAGGAAAAAGATTTTACTTTTTTTTCTGATAGACATCAATCCTTCTCCAGGATTGATTTTATACTAATCACAAATGATTTTATTTCCAGGGTGAAGAAGACGAAGATATGTCCAAAAACTTTAACTGATCATAGTCCAGTCTGGATTGAATTTGAACAGGAGAGGGGAGAAAGGAGGTCTTGGAGGTTAAATGAAAACTTATTTAGATATGAAGAAAATGTAAAGGAGCTTAAAAAACAAATGAGAGAATTTTTTGTTATTAATATGAATAAGGGTACTCCTATGGAAATGGTCTGGGATGCTAGTAAGGCTTATATGAGGGGTATCTTAATACATATGAACAATAAATATAGACTAAAACAACAAAAGAAATGTAAAGAGATAGAGGAAGAAATAAAAAAGAAAGAACAATTACTTATATCTAATCCAGGAGATAAGAAAGTAAAAGAAACAATAAATATACTACGAGGGCAATTTAATATGTTAATGGCTGATCAGGTGGCAACTAGTTTATAATATGCTAAACATAATACATTTTGTAATTCCAATAAACCAGGTAGGTGGTTGGCCTACATGTTGAGGAAAAAACAGAGAGCACGAGTCATTAGTAAGATAGAATATAGAGGTAAGGAAGTTTACCAACAGAATATGATTAAAAAGGCTTTTTTGGAATTTTATACAAAGTTATATGCTAGTGACTCAATACAAGCTATAGATATAGATAGATATCTAAAGGAAGGGAATATTTTGGAATTAACGTTGGAACAGAAGAAAGGATTGAATCAACCAATAACTTCTGAGGAGATTGTTGCGGCAATTAAGCAGTTAAAAATAGGGAAAGCTCCAGGAACAGATGAATTCAAACATTGTATGTTTGTGGGACAGCAAGTGGTGGCAGCCTGTTGAAATTTCATCTGCCCCACTCAGGAACTTCCTCAGCGGCCCCTGGAATCCGGGAATGGTGGCGTGGATATCAGCGGGGGTGGTGAGGCCGGCCCCAACATTAAACTGGGCCATGGCACACCCCATGGAAGTACTGGAGCTGTTCTCAGGCCCTATTGCCGGAGAAGGGGGGCTTGCTAGAGGGTGAAAACTGAGAGGAGCATAACGGACTGGAGAAGAAAGACCCCCTCCTGGGATATTTTGGCAGCTGTAGAGGACCTGGCGGCCCCCTGTGACATCCAATGGAGGCTGGGGTTTGGATTTGTTATCCCGGAAGAACTGAACTATCTGAGGAATGTAGGGCTGGGGGGGGGGACGGAGGAGTTTTCCGTCTCATAGATACCAGCCCTTTTCTCCTCCCCCTCCCAGGTACTGTGTCTGCCTAAATGGGCTTATTATTCGCCCTAATTGAGGGAATCTTCTCTCTCCCCCCCCCTTTTTCTTCCCCTCTTCCTTCTTCCCCTTCCCTTCTTTCCCTTTTTCATCGGGACTTACTTGAATATGATCTTGAGTATAAGACTTTGCCAAGGATTTTCCATCTTCGCCCCTGGCATGACTCATAGACTGACTGATAGTTTGATAAATCTTTCTTCCGACCATGGTCAGCCAAACTGATGCAACTGTTGAGGGGTCCTCTATTACATCATGACTCTTGTCTGTGGGAGAACTTTTTCAATCTACGGCCCCGTGGGGTTCCGCCGTGAGAGGGCGGGCCGGAGGTCGCCCCCATTGGAGGAGATAATTTAGGACCCTCCTGCTGTTGTGGGAGGACAGTTGAGATACCAACAGCACATCGATGAACAATTGGCTGTGTTACATCTTTTGTGAAGTCCCCTGTCTGAGCTTTGGGCCTCCATCGCTGCATTTTGGAGATGTATACGACTGCAGATCTTCTTGCGCTGCGAGATTCCCCCTTCTCGCAGATGTGGCCCTCCTCACTATCGAGGGCCCACCTCAAGGAAGGGTTTTGGGACCCAGAGAGGTGGCATGTGAAAATGAGGGGATTGAGGGGTTTTCTAACAAAATTTTTAGTCAAATTTTTAAGGGGTCCTAGGGAGGGGGAGGGTCAGATTGGAATTCGGGCTGTGGGTATGGGGGATAACCCACAAGGGGGAGGGTCGGGTCTGGCAGTGAAGCGTGGCATGGGGGATGGGGGACCCGGGATCGAGGGGGGGGTTAGAGCTTGTCCGGATAGTTTTTTGAACATCAGTACTGTAGGTGGGAGGGGTAGATATGGCGGGAGCAGGGGGCCATATCGTGTTAGGGGAGTGCGCACTCGCTGTCTACGAGCGGTGGCGTGCTCCGGCCCCCAAGGCTCTACTCGCTCCTCAGGTTGCATAGACCCTCAGGACCCAGGCCTTCGGCTGATGCTGTGCAATGCCAGGTCCGTAGTAAATAAAGCCCCCCTCATCTGTGATCTTGTTCAGGAGGGGGGTGCGGACCTGGCAGGTATTACGGAGACCTGGTTGGTCCAGGAGGGGGGGTTCCCCTCGTTGAAATGTGCCCGCCAGGTTTCCAAGCATTCCATCAGCCGAGGTCACAGGGGAGGGGCGGGGGGGGTAGCGGTTATGATTAAAGAAGGTCTGAGACCGAGGGAGGCCACTGTTCCTCAGATGGCCGGCTGTGAATCCCTTTTTGTGAAATGGGGTCATGGGGTTCAGATGGGTTTGCTGATCACGTACCTGGCTCCCTGCCACGTGGCAACAGCTCTGCCCGAGCTACTCAACGTCATCGCCGCGGTGGCGGTTGATACCCCTAAGCTTATGGTCATGGGGGATTTCAACCTGCCGTCCGTGGGTGAGACGTCAGAGATGGCTCGGGAGTTCATGGCTTCCATGACAGCTATGGACCTGACCCAGTTAATTCATGGCCCTACCCACACAGGGGGAAACACGCTGGATCTGGCTTTTGTCTCTGGACAGTGGTTGAGGGATCTTGATATAGGGGATATAGTTACTGAACCCTTGTCATGGTCAGATCACTCTCTCCTTTGTCTCGACTTTCGAACCGCTGCACCCCGCCGCAGGGAGGCGGAGCCGGTCAGATGGTTCCGCCCCAGGCGCCTGATGGAACCTGACAGATTCCAGACGGAGCTTGGGCCATTTCCTGAGGTTCTGGCACACGCCTCGACTGGAGACCTGGTGGCCGCCTGGGATAGGGCGGCTGCTGGTGCTTTGGATCGGGTCGTGCCTTTGCGGCCTCTGACCCGGCGCCGATCTCAATTGGCTCCTTGGTTTACCGAGGAGCTGAGGGAGTTGAAGCACCGGAAAAGACGCCTAGAGAGTAGTTGGAGGGCCAGTCTTCTTGAATCTGACCGGACACTAGTAAGATCCCACATTAGGAATTACTTAGTGGCGATAAAAGCAGCGAAATGTAGTTATTTTGCTGCTCTTATTGCATCATCAGATAATCGCCTGGCCGCCCTCTTTAGGGTGACCTGCTCCCTGCTCCACCAGGAAGCGCGGGAGGACCCCTTGGAGGGTAGAGCCGAGGATTTTGTTCAGTATCTGTATGACAAAATCACTCAGATTCGGGAAGATTTGGACTCCGACTGGGTAGTCTCAGGGGGAGAGACAGGGGCAGGTCTTGAGAATGTTATCTGGGATGAGTTTGATCCTGTGACCCCTGAGGACGTGGACAGGATTCTGGGTAGACTGAACGCGACCACTTGTTTATTGGACCCGTGTCCTTCCTGGTTAGTACTGGCTTCCCGGGAAGTGACACGAGGCTGGCTCCAGGGGATTATAAACGCTTCGCTGAGTGAGGGTGACTTTCCCGCCGCCTTGAAAGAGGCGGTGGTGAGGCCTCTCCTCAAGAAGCCTTCCCTGGACCCGGCAATGTTGGTAAATTATCGTCCGGTCTCCAATCTTCGCTTTGTTGCGAAGGTTGTTGAGAGTGTGGTCGCGCAACAGCTCCCCCAGCACCTGGATGAAACGACGTATCTGGATCCGTTCCAGTCGGGCTTCAGGCCCGGGTACAGCACGGAAACGGCATTGGTCGCGTTGGTTGATGATCTCTGGAGGGCTCGGGACAGGGGGTGCTCCTCTGTCCTGGTCCTGTTAGATCTCTCAGCGGCTTTTGATACCATCGACCATGGTATCATGCTGCACCGGTTGGAAGAGTTGGGGGTGGGAGGCACTGTGTTGCGGTGGTTCTCCTCCTTTCTCTCTGACCGGTCGCAGTCTGTGTTGACAGGGGGACAGAGGTCGACCCCGAGGCCCCTCATATGTGGGGTGCCGCAAGGGTCGGTCCTCTCGCCTCTCCTGTTCAACATTTATGTGAAGCTGCTGGGCGAGATCATCTGTGGTTTCGGGGTGGAGTACCATCAGTACGCTGACGACACCCAGCTGTACATCTCCACCCCGGATCACCCCAACGATGCCCTTGAAGTGATGTCCCGGTGCCTGGAGGCCGTACGGATCTGGATGGGGAGGAACAGGCTCAGGCTCAACCCATCCAAGACTGAGTGGCTGTGGTTTCCGACGTCCCGATATAGTCAGTTGACGCCATCACTGACTATTGGGGGCGAATCATTGGCCCCACGGAGAGGGCTCGCAACTTGGGCGTCCTCCTGGATTCACGGCTGTCTTTAGAAGAGCACTTGACGGCCATGACCGGGAGGATTTTTCATCAGGTTCGCCTGATTTGCCAGTTGTGTCCCTTTCTGGATCGGGACTCTTTACGCACGGTCACTCATGCCCTTGTCACCTCCTGCCTGGACTATTGCAACGCTCTCTACATGGGGCTCCCCTTGAGGAGCACCCGGAGGCTCCAACTGGCGCAGAGTGCGGCCCCGCGGGTGGTAATGGGAGCGACATGGCGTTCCCATGTAACACCTCTCCTGCGCGAGCTGCACTGGCTCCCGGTGGTCTTCCGGGTGCGCTTCAAGGTTTTGGTTACCACCTTTAAAGCGCTCCATGGCTTAGGACCCGGGTACTTGCGGGACCGCCTACTACCACCAATAGCCTCCCACCGGCCGGTACGCTCCCATAGAGAGGGGCTCCTCCGGGTGCCGTCAGCCAAACAATGCCGACTGGCAGCCCCCAGGGGGAGAGCCTTCTCTGTGGGGGCACCTACTATCTGGAACGAGCTCCCCCCAGAGATACGGAGGATCCCGGATCTGTGCACCTTCCGCCGCGCCTTAAAGACCTTACTATTTCACCAGGCCGGCCTGGCCTAATTTTCCCCCTCTTTTATAAAAGATTTTTAAAATTTTAAATATCTTTTAGTATTTATATATTCAATTTTAAATTGGTTTTAAAAGTTTGGGGTTTTAAATTTGTCGGGGCCAAAATTATTTAATTTGATTTTATTCTATTTTTTAAATTTTGTATTGTATGTGTTTTTATTGTCTGGCTGTGCACCGCCCTGAGTCCTTCGGGAGTAGGGCGGTATAGAAATCTAATAAATAATAATAATAATAATAAAAAAGTATGCGTGTTTCTAATGTCTCCGAGTCTATTTCTATCAAAATATTATACAACTTTTTTATATGCATTCTATTCTGATCCCTAATTTATTTTATCAAATTTTCTTCACTTTGTATAATACCAATTTTCTGATCTTTTTTCCAGCGGGGGGGGGGGGGGAAAGAAAGTAAGAAGGAAAGAAAAGAGAGAGGTGGTAGGTTTGAGGAGAAAGATTGCTGTACAATAAAAAAGATGAAAGGGAAGAAAGCCAACCCCAAACAAATATAAAGATATTAAGATAAAGAATGAATTGTTAAACTTTAAAGAATATAAGAGAACAAATATGAATAAATAACAATAATTAGAAACACGCATACAAACATACAATGTATTTTCCTTGAACAGAGTATTTGGCCGGTTCACAAATTTAAACAGTGTTTAGTCATTTCAATTAAATTTACAATTTCTATATTTCCTTTTTGCCATATTTATTACTCATCTATTTTTGTAAAAAACCAATATTACCCTTCATCCTCATCTCTAATCTTAATCAAATTCAATTTTTCCCTTCTATTCTATATTATACCCCTTCCCATTGTCATCTATTTTTATATCCATCCTCACATTGGTTAATTATGTAATATTAATTGTTTAATATAAATTCAACATTTTAATATAAATCAATTAGTTATATAACTACCTTTTTGTATATTAATCAATATGAACATGAATATTCCAATTATTTCCATGCAATCCAATTTCTTACAAATCAATTAATTATATTTACCAATAATAATAAACCAAATAATTTCCCCCATATATTCCTCCAAACCACAACTTAACCATTTCTGCTTTCAGAAATATACAATTAATAGTATCTCAATTATTACAATTCCCTAGTTAAATAGAGCTTTTTTTCTTTTGTGTTTTAAAATCTTGAATTCTCCTCTTTTGTCCTAAATTTCCCATTGTTTGCACCTACCTTTTTTGGTGAGGAAAAAGAAAAGAATTCTGCCTGCCTAATTTTCCAACGTTGCAGCAACAGCAAAGCAATTTCAGTTTCGTGTTTCAGCAGAGCTAAGGGAAAAAAAATCTGCTCCAGGACTCTTTGCAAGGAAGCAGCAGAGCCCTGAGCAAAACAGCTGAGAGCAAATCAGTTGAGAGTCAGGAGGCCGATAGAATCAAGGGGCTAATTAGCCTATGCTGAAGCTCCATGGGCAAATAAAATTACAAACAAACACTATTTATTAATAAATAGTGGTGTGGAGGGGCGGGGCAAGCCAGCAATTTAACAAATGGTTCGGCTGCACCACTGGCTATAGGGCAGCCCTTTGAAGCCCCGCGGCAAGAATTTGAAGTTTTTTTTCCTCTAGCCATCAGCTGGGACTCCGGAGGCAGCAACAGATTGGGAGTGGGTGGGGTAAGCGAACGGCTGGCGATCCAACAGAGCAGAGAGTGAGGGTGAGTGAAGGCGTGGAAGCTGCTTTCTCCATCCTGCTCTCTTGCGTCTGGAGCCGGGGGGAACCACGTGGCAGCCGACGTGGATCCCAGGCAGGGAAGGGGCTAGGGAAGGGGTGGGCAATTGTGGCTCTTTTACAACCTGTGGCCTTCAACTCCCAGAATTCCTGAGACAGCCAAGCTGTCTCAGGAATTCTGGAAGTTGAAGTTCACAGGTTGTAAAAGAGCCACAATTGCCTACCCCTGGCTAGGGTAGGCTGGCGCCGCGCGGGTGGGAGGCGAGGGGCGGGCCAGCCAGCAATTTAACAAATGGTTCGGTGTGCTGCGGGGCCAATAAATTACAAAAAAACACCGAACCGTTTGTTAAATTGCTGGCTCGCTCGCCCCATTTATTGGAATAAGTAGTAGTGTGGAGTGGCGGGGCAAGGGGCGGGGTGAGCCAGCAATTTAACAAAGGGTTCGGCCAAACCCCCTAGAACCGGCAGAATCCCACCACTGACATTATCTATTTGCCAAAATTTTTGCAAAGATTTTATAATCTGTATTAAGCAATGATATGGGTCTGTAATTTTTGGGTTGACTATGATCTTGATCTTCTTTCGGGATCAGGGAAATAAAAGCTGTTCTCCAGGATGGTGGCACTTCTCCTCCCTGTTGTATTTTAACAAATAGTATAGTATAATTTAGTATAGTATAATTTTATTTCTATACCGCCCTTCTCCCGAAGGACTCAGGGCGATGTACAGCCTATTAAAAAAATGCAAGACAAACATCAATTAAAAATTTAAAATTATTAAATAAATTTGGCTCAATTTAAAACCCCAGAAATTTAAAATACCCCAATTTAAAATTATTATGTTGATAGCCCGGCCTGGCGGAATAACAGGGTCTTCAGTGCACAGCGAAATACCCGGAGATCGGAGATCTTATGTATTTCCGGGGACAGTTCTTAAATAACTCCTTAAGAGGTTCTACCATTTCTAATTGAAAATTTTTATAGTACACTGCTGTCAAACCATCTGTACCAGGAGCCTTTCCACTTTTTAACTGTTTAATTGCCAAAAGAATTTCCTCAGTGGTTATTAATACATTCAATCTTTCCCTTTGTTCATCAGTAATTGCAAGAATGTTTTCCTTCTGCAAATATCTCTCTATATCATTACCTTGTATATTATCACCAGCATATAACCTCATATAAAAATCTAAAAATGCTTTCTTAATCATATTCTGTTGATATACCTCTTTACCTTTATACTCTATTTTTTCTATTGTACGAGATTTTTGTTTTTTCCTTAACATATATGCTAACCACCTGCCTGGTTTATTTGCATTACAAAAAGTATTATGTTTAGCGTATTGCAAGTGTGTTGCAACTTGATCTGACATCAACATATTAAACTGTCGAAGGACTTCCAGTGGCACCGCAGGCGTCGGCAGCATCTCCTTTGGGTGCGCTAACCCCCATGATTTTGTAAGCCGCTAGAGCAGCAAAAATCAGCTGTTCTAGCGGCTTGGAACTTTCCCCTCGGGAGAAGAGGGGAAGGCGAGCAGGCAGGTGTGGGTTGAGCTCCCCAGGATCCCCAGGATTAATCCTGGGGCACAGAGGGTGAGAGCTCCCCAAGCACCTGAAGAAGCTCCGCAGAGCAAGACAGGAGAAATCACAACTGCAAGTACTAAACTTTAACTCTAATAAATTACCACTTCCTTCAGAGTTTGAGATGGGAGAAAGTTAAAGAAGAGCTGCTTAAGGGTGTGAAATCGAAAGTTAAAAGAAAAAGTGCCTGTTAACGCTCATTAACACTCGTTAATGCTGTCAGCACCTTTAAAAGACTTTGCTGGGGAATTTTGAGGATTGGAAATTAATATTGATTTAACAATAAGCCATAATAAGTATTAAGGACTGAGATTAAGAAGACCTGTTGGTTCTGCTGAGTGGCTGGAGGGAAAGTGTTGGAGATGGCTGCGAAGCAAATAAAAACTGTTGTGACTAAAGATGTAATGGCTTCTTTTATATTCTTGTCCATCTGGTTTATCCACTAACACCTGTTCTTTCTTTTTTATTTCCTCTTCCAATTCCCTCCGTTTTTTCCCTTGTCTACGTCTGTAGGAATTATTCAAATTTATTAAAACTCCTCTCATATATGCTTTACTTGCATCCCATACCATTTCCACAGGTGTACCCTTATGCATATTTAAAACAAAAAATTCTTTCATTAACTTTTTACATTCTATCACATTTGCCTCATATTGAAACAAGTTTTCATTCAGTCTCCAGGATCTCCTGGACCCCTCCCCAGACTCTAGTTCCATCCACACCGGATTATGGTCTGTTAAGGTTCTTGGACATATCTTCGTCTTCTTTACCCTGGAAAGAAAATCATTTGTAATTAGTATAAAATCAATTCTAGAAAAATATTGGTGCCTATCAGAAAAAAAAGTAAAATCCTATTCTTTAAAATTTCGTTCACGCCATATATCTCTCAACTCCAAATCATCCATCATGTCAAAAAAAGATTTAGGCAATTTAGCCCATGTTTGAACATTTGGCAAAAGAGTTTTTTTATCTTTTGTGGTGTCCAATACACCATTCCAATCACCCATCATTATGCATGATTTGTAATCCATTTGTATTAATTTTTTATGCAAAAGTTTATAAAATTTCTCTTGTTGCTGATTGGGAGCATATACTCCCACTAAAAGTATTTTCTTCCCTTCTATTAATAGTTCAATCATTATATATCTTCCTTGTGGATCTGCTTCAATTAATTTAGCCATTAAGTCTGTTCTTAGGTATATAACTATACCATTTTTCTTCTCAGGAGCTGATGCAACAAAGTGTTTGCAGATTACATCATTTTTAAACTGTTTCAAATAATGAAATATTTTCTTTCTCTTTTGTGGTGAGTTTAGGCCATTAACATTCCATGTCAAAAATTTATTTGCCATCCTTGGCCCCTGAAAGCTTATAGAGCACCGACTGGAAGTCCTCCTGGAATTTCCTCTTTGGTCTAGCTCCTCCCATAGCTTCCATATTTGTAGTTACAATTTCTTGGGTTGTTATCTGGCTTTGTTGCTTCTTTAGTTCTTGTTCTTTGCGTTTGGTTGCTGCTCGAGTTTGTCTTTGATCCTTGGGATCTTCCATTTTTTCAAATAAATCCAGAAGTTGAACATCCTCTGAAAGTTGCAATAATTCTTGTTGAGTGGTCAAAACATCTCCTTGAGCTTGTGCCTGCATAATTTCCTTTTCCCCCTTTCTGACCTCTCCTGGTTCTTTCCTTCTTCTGGCATCTGGAGATGGTGGGTTTCCAGCCTTTAGTATGGTAGTGTAAAAATCTCTTGCCTTCCAAACTGAGTTGAGACGATGTCTCTCACCCAAATAATTCACCACTAATCCAGCTGGAGCTTCCCATCTGTACTGTAACTGATGCCTTCTAAGTTCATCAATTAGAAATGCATAGTCCTTTCGAGATCTCAACATTTTTGTGGGAATCTCCTTCATTACTGAAACCTCCTGTCCTGCCACTTGAAGTTTCTTCTTATAAGAGACTTGTAAAACTCCGTTTCTTGTTCTCCTTGTGACAAAGTAGATCACAATATCTCTTGGTAATTGTTAAAGTTTAGTACTTGCAATTGTGGTTTCTCCTGTCTTGCTCTGCCTGCTTTAAAACCAATCGCTGTAAGATCATTTAGTTCGCAGGGGTGGTTGCGGTGCCTTGTTCTGTTAAAAAAACAGACACGTCCTGGATCCGGAGCTTCTTCAAGTGCCTGGGGAGCTCTCACCCTCTGAGCCCCAGGATTAATCCTGGGGGTCCTGGGGAGCTCTACCCACACCTGTCTGCTCGCCTTCCCCTCTTCTCCCGAGGGGAAAGTTCTGAGCCGCTAGAACAGCTGATTTTCGCTGCTCTAGCGGCTTTATGAAATTGCGGGGGTTAGCGCTCCCAAAGGAGCTGCCGCCGACGTCTGCGGTGCCACCGGAAGTCCATTTTCTGAATTATACTAATGCCATTGTAACACAGCGATTCATTTTCTAAAGCTCTACTGCTTTATCCATCCTGCAATTTCTCAGAAAATCTAAGTATTCATTTTTTTTATAATAGTCATGAGTCATGACTACACATAGTCTGTCATCTGATGCTTACAAAATAATAGAAAAGAATCATGATTTGAAGTTGACAGTAAATAGTTGTCTCCAATATCTTTTTATTGTTTGGAGGCATGATACTATTATGTTATTCCTGTTGATGGGAAGAATATTATATAATAGAGTATTTTGAAATCAAATAATTAAGGCTTTGGGTTGCTGAAATTAATCAGTAAAACAGTCTTGGAATGTTCAGGCTGAGGTCACTGATTTCAGGAAAATCTGAAAAATTGTGGAGTCATATAAACAACAAAGGCTAAATATATTGACCATTTTAATGAACTTCTATTAACTGAAGAGCCTTGGGCATCAAAACTTTGAAACAACAGTTCTTTAGATCACTCTCATTTGTAATTCTTGTTATTTGTTGGCATCCAAGGAGCCAAACAGATTTCTTAGCTAACTTCCTTCTTCTAGCTTAATTTATTTTTCTTTTTAAGTACATTTAGAAAATTCAGGAATTAGTTGTAATTATATACTGGAAGTAGCACGTTTTGATCCTTTCCAGGCATAAATTCCATAACACCTAATAAAATCCATCTGAGCTTTCCTTCCTGAAGCAGATTGTCAGCTTT
Source organism: Pituophis catenifer annectens (assembly GCF_029215685.1). Classification (NCBI taxonomy): domain Eukaryota; kingdom Metazoa; phylum Chordata; class Lepidosauria; order Squamata; family Colubridae; genus Pituophis; species Pituophis catenifer. The sequence continues at coordinate 33,876,520 of NW_027256887.1, forward strand.
TTCACTGCAAATTGCTTACACACCAATAATAAATTAGAATCTAATCTTGCCACAATATTGCTTTTTATCAAATTGGACTTTTGTATATCATCAGCACCTGACTGCTGTTATAGATAACTGTCATTGGTGTTTGGTATTTAAGGCAAACTATGATCTACTGAAAGTTATTAGCAGATGATGTATTGAAATGTTCACACTGAAAAACTCTGCTGCTTGAAGAGTTTGTGAATAAAACAGGAAAAAAATGGCTGTAGCAGCTGTTGTTTATAGACAAGCATTTGAAAAGCACATGTACAACAGTGTATCAATATGCACATTCCTTCTGAAAAACTTTCTTTTTCATAATTCGTAATAGAATGTTACATGTGTCTGACCTTTGAAATAATCCAGACAAGAAACACAATATCCATAGTTTCTTCTACTTTTATTGTAAGTTTACAGTAACAGAGTATTGCAAGTTTGAAAGCATTTTCGTCTCCTGTACTTCTACTTTCCAGAAAAGTAAGGAGACTCCCTTACGAGACACTTACGCAGCATCTTTGCTTTTTTGCATTGGCATAGCTTTTTGCCTGATGGTTATCTACTCTGTGGCTTTTCCTTCTAGTTCCCAAGGTAATTCCCACATTGCATTATACCTAGTTGTTAAATGAATCATGCAGTCATTAAGCAAATCTGGCTCCAATTGATTTTGCTTGTTGGAAGCTGGCAGAGAAGGTTGCAAATCGCAATCAAATGACCATGACCATAAATTACTCCAACTATCAGAAATGTAAACCAGTTGCCAAGCACCCAAATTGTGGTCATGTGACTGTAGAATTGGTGTGATGATTGTAAGTTTGAGGATGAGTCATAACTCACCAATTCTGAGGCCAACGTAATTTTGAACCATTGTTCAATAAACAGTTGTAAGTCAACAATTACCTATATGCTATGGGGAGCACACTTAGTCTTGTCATTCAGGTTAGAATCTTTTACTGCCCAGATGTACTGCCATCCAGTACATTGAAGACAGTGAGATGAGAATGATGGAAATGGAGGAAAGGGCAAAATGTGCTTCCTCATCTTCCCCCTATTGTGAATATAATTACATGATGAACTTTATTAATGAATGCATTCTGTAAATTTGACAAAAACATAAGGTAAGAGAAATATTTATTTAAATTTTGCACAAGGAGTATATACTGGACAAATTCAATCAAGGAGTAAGTGCAATCAAATGAGGAAATACAGATGATTTTTTCATAAGAAAACATTATGCAATCATGCATTATTTTTACAGTTAAAGGATTGTTTCACAGCTGTACATACGTTGCAAAAAAAATGTGTGTTTCCAAAAGATATCCTTTTATATAACTTTTGCGATTCTTGGAGTTACCAATCAAACAAATTATATATAGTCAAGTGGAGTTATATTAAAAATATATATTTTGGCCATAGATGATGTGCAGTTTCAAAACTTTAGTAAGCATTTCCCTTCTTGAAGATTTTGACATCTTTATTTTATTTGCATGTAGTTTTATTTTCAGTAGTTCAGTATCTTACATAATGATGTCAAACACAAACATGAACCAGAACTTGAACCTCACATCAAAACATAGGTTTATACATCTGAAATTGTTCCTAGTCATACACATTTCATTCAGACTGAGGAACTAGACATCTCATTCAATTCATATCATTTCTTCACTGTAATTGTATCAAATTAATCTTGTTCCAGGTTCGGCTTATTAATTTTTGGTTTGTAAGTCCTTTTGGAGAAATATACTTTAACATAAATTGTCCAGGATTATGATACTGTTTTCATAGTTCCTGCAGACACTGTGGATCTACAGAGCAGCAAATATGCCCATTCTAGAAAAAAGATGAAAAAGTGATTTATTTTTCAGCAGAGTTTTTTAAATTAAGCATGTGTCCCTAGAAACAATGAAATGGAGGGAGACAAACCCATTCATTAGCACTTGTTCAACTGTCTTGCATACACTTTTGTTTGATGTTCTACTTAGATTAATTCGGCAATTTTTATTTGCCATCCTTTAATGACTAACATCACTTAAAATGAATACTTGAATCCCTTTTTTATATTTAATTATTTGATACCTATGCACAGTACATGTATACTCCTAATCTGTATATAAATATTCCTTTTGAAACAGAGCATGCCACCTACCCTTGTTTTATTTTCATACATAAAAAAATATCCTGGAAGTAGTTTGATACTACTACAACTAAAGAGTGAATGAGAAGCTTGTTGATACTTGATGTGTGATGGAAGCAGAATGTGACCTCAACAAATAGTTGCTGATGAAAGAAATTATTTTACAGATGCTAGTGCATATGGTATGTTGTATTTTCTATTATTATCACAGCTACAAGTTAAATTGAAGATTGTCTTTTCTCTTGATCATACCACAGCAATAGACATAGCTAACTGCCTCATCAGCTATTGTTATTAAGTATTTCAAGGTTGGCAGTTAAAAGTGTAATCAAATTTCAGGATTACAATAATTCCTTTTTTTTTCTTCCATAACATTTTAACATACTACAGGTAATCTTTTCAGAATCTATTCATGTGCCTCAGATTATATTCCTATTAAACTGGTAATATTTTTCTTAAATGTTGTTGGATTAACCAAAATAAAGAATAATGCTTCCAAACTTTCATCACTTGGTTTAGCTGAAGTAGAAAAGATGAATATTCATGCCTAGAATTCCACCTATTTGTTTTAACAGTTATAAACTGGACTATGCATTCCAGCTTTTATGCACATTGATTCTTGGAAACCACTGGGAATATAACATAGACCCCCTTTTTGAATTTCATGATAAAAAAAGGTTGAATATAAATGTGCCTCACAAATAACTTACTGTGAATTGAATTCCACTCTGTGCCTTCATTCAAATTTAAATTCTACTTTGACCATTTTCTAAAAATAGCAGAAGGCTGCTAGCTAAATAAATTATATGTTAGAAACTGGATCTAGCCCAATAACTCAAAGACAGACTCCAATTCTTTTCTGTAGTTTTATTGTTGATCTGTTGGTACTGGAGGTCACTGACCTTGTACCTTTCTCTTTCAGGTATACATCTGGAATCAACTGTGGAACATGTGGTTGGACCTTTTGTACCCAGGAGGAGGGGCTAAGAGGTAAGGAGTGGTTACAGGGATTATGGGATATGTGGTTAGTTAACCCTTGAAGGTCCGGGTGGTCAGGGAGATGTAGTAGTTAGGCATTTATTATGACAAAACCCCCTCTAAATGCCTAACTGGGTACCTGGGGCAATGTTTGCATACATACAGGAAATACACAAGTACAGGCATGAATTACAAGCAAACACGCATTTTTGACATTAGGTAAGCATGTTGTTTATGTGGTAGGGGTTTAGTGAGAATATCTGCTGTTTGCTCCTCTGTGTCACAGTGTACTGCTCTAATGAAGCCTATCTCTGAAAACTGCCTGACGTGTTTGTATTTAATGTCAATGTGCCTAGAACGCTGACCTATGGCATCGGCCCTAGAGATCTCTATTGCCGCTTTGTTGTCTTCGTGGATAACTATTGGATATGAGGGTTCAGCCCAGATGTCGCAGAGCAGGTCATCGAACCATACTAAATTGTTTGCGGCCTTTGATAGGCAGACAAATTCTGCTTCCGTAGTTGATGTGGCCACCAGTTTTTGCTTTCCAGTGTACCAATGGATGGGGCAATTGTTGAGTAGTAGCACGTAGCCAGAGGTGCTTTTTCTGCACCCTATGTCCCCAGCCCAGTCAGCGTCAGCATAGCAGGTTAGCTTTGGTTTCTCGGATGTTTCTGGTTCTAGGCAGAGTAGGGCATCCGCACTGAATTTTAGGTATCTGAGTAGTCTTTTTATGGCGTTCCAGTGTGTTAACGTGGGCTTGCTTACATGCCTGGACAGTAGATTGACGGCTAAGGCGATGTCGGGCCTGGTCCAGTTGGATATGTACAGCAGTGACCCTATCGTTGATCTATACAATTTGTTGTCTGTGAAAGGTTCAGATTCCTCATACATGGTCTTCAGGAACTCAGGCTGCATGGGGGTCTCGCTGGGTTTTGCTTCGGACATGTTGCATTTGGACAGCAGCTCGATGATCTTTTCTCTCTGGGAGAGGCGGAAGCCCTTGTTGGTTTTCATCACTCGGACCCCTAGGTATCTGTCAATCTTTCCAAGTGACTTTAGGGAGAAGTGGCTACCCAGGTCAGTGGCGAACTTGTCACATCTGTCCTTGTGTTTGCTGATGTACAAGATGTCGTCCACGTAAACGAGCACACCCTCGAATGTGTTGTTTTCTCTCCTCGTAAAGAAGCATTTGTCGGCTGAGGTGGCCTCGAAGCCCATGGATCTGAGTGCCTTGGCCAGGCAGTCATACCACCTTTTGCCTGACTGCTTGAGCCCGAACAGGCTTTTGTTCAGCAGCCAGGTTTGGTCCTCGCCTTTGTTGTACCCAGGCGGCGCTTTGACGTATATTTCTTTATCCAGCTCGGCGTGTAAGTACGCTGTTTGTACGTCGAACTGGAAGACCTCCAAGCCCAGGATGGTGGCCACCACCAGGGCGCTTTTGACGCTTTCCGCCCTGACGGTTGGCGAGTAGGTGTCTGTATAGTCTTCGGGGTATCTTTGGGCGAAACCCTGCGCGACTAGTCTTGCCTTGTATAGGACCTTGTTGTCCTCTAATGTCTTAACCCTGAATACCCATTTGGTTCCTATTGGTTTTTTGTCCTTTGGAACTTGGGCAGGTGAGTATACCTGGAGGTTCCTTAGGCTTTCCATCTCCTTCTCCATGGCAGACATCCATTTTTCTTTTTCTTCCTGGGGGAGCCCGAGGATGTCTTCATATGAGCTGGGCGTGAAATGGGTGTCGTGGATGGTCATGACGTAGTCCTCTAACTTCTTTGGTAGCTTGTTTCTGGTTCCTCTGACTGGCCTGCTGGGGGTTGGCTCGGTTTCCTGCATGTTGTCTGCCTCATTGTCCGTCAGGTCATCTATCTTCAGTGAGGGGTGTCCTTCTTTCCAACCTTTGACGCTTGCCTTGCGATGGTTGGCTTTGTGCCCTGTGACCTCTCTGACCTCCCTTTCCCCTTGGTCATGCTCGAATGTGACCCTATTGGTTGGGATGTCATTGGAGTGTACCCTCGACCAGTTTGCGTTTTCGTGGAAACTGGCTGATCTGGAAACCACAAAACGGTTATTGTTGTCGACAAATCTGTAGCCCTTTGTGCCCGGTTCGTAACCCACGAACCTTAACCTTTTTGATAATTTCTCCCCCTTTCTTCTTAGCTGCCTGGGAATGTGGACATCAGCTGGGGCGCCAAATATGTGTAAGTGAGCAATGTTGGGCTTTCTGTTGTATAGCATCTCGTATGGCGTCTTATTGATAGAGCTTGACCACAGTCTATTCAGGGTGTAATTGGCGTAGTGTAATGCCTCTGACCAGAAATGCTGCCCCATCCCAGCATCCTCCAGGGCGCACCTCATCATGGTTTGCAACACCCCGTTTTTTCTCTCTGAGACTCCATTTTGGAATGGGGAGAAAGGTGAAGAGGTGTAATGCGCTATGCCCTGCTCCCTCAGCCACCTTGTGAATTCTTTGGCCATGAACTCTGAGCCCCTATCAGTCATTATCTGCCGGCTCAGGATCATCGGGTTGGGGTGGCTTACCCTTTTTTGCTGGCTTTTCTTTCTCGGTGGTCTTTGGGGCCTCGATCGCTGCTTCTTGTTGCTCGAAGAGGCTTTGAAGGTCCGCGATGAGGTTTTCTTTGTCGCTGTTTCCCTCCATCAGTTTCAGGATGGAGAGTTTGAATTTTTTCATTTTCTGTGCTGTTTCTTCTTCCGGGGCGGTGATTTCCTTGGATGGCCCCTCTTCATCTGATTGTGAGTCCAGGCTGGAGTCCTGTTCGCTTCCAGCTTCTGTCTCCTCCATGGCTGTGGCTTTGGTTGCAAGCTTCTCAGCCATCTTCTTGGTAAGAGCTCTGGTCTGTGCTCTGTTTGCTTCTTCAGGGTAGGTGTTGGGTTCAGTCATTGTCTGGAGTTATGGGCAACCGACCTCTGCTACCATTTTGTTAGAAACTGGATCTAGCCCAATAACTCAAAGACAGACTCCAATTCTTTTCTGTAGTTTTATTGTTGATCTGTTGGTACTGGAGGTCACTGACCTTGTACCTTTCTCTTTCAGGTATACATCTGGAATCAACTGTGGAACATGTGGTTGGACCTTTTGTACCCAGGAGGAGGGGCTAAGAGGTAAGGAGTGGTTACAGGGATTATGGGATATGTGGTTAGTTAACCCTTGAAGGTCCGGGTGGTCAGGGAGATGTAGTAGTTAGGCATTTATTATGACATTATATAACAGACATAATTTTGCTCTCTTTTCCAGTCTGTCTTATTGGCAGGACTGCCATCTTCAGCTTGGCGCATTACTGGCATCTTTCCATCAAAGGCTAAGGGAGAGAGGTTATGGGGGGGATGAATAAATGGGCAATAAACCTGTGTTAGTATGTGATGGGAAATAGGGAGGGGGGAAAGGACAGTTGAGGAAGACCAGGGATGCTTCAAACCAGTTTGTGCCAGCCTTCAAGACACTGAGACACTGGGAAAGGAATGTCAATTGCTCCAAACACTGGACGTGAGAAAAACACCTAGACACCAGCTCATTGGATGGTGTTGGGCTGGACAAGTGCGGGGAGGGGAATGGATCGACAGGAAAGATTTGTATGCTTACACATGGGAAATTCAATTCTGGCCTGACTATACTGCACCCAGCATCTTTTAGTAAAAGAACCTATCACTTCAACTAAATGGAATTGAGGGCCTTTTTTTCTTAAGGGATTGGAGTGGGGCAGGTCTGACACTTATAGTGTATGTAATCATGCAACCACCTACTACTGTTTAAATAAACATTAGCTTAAATAAAAATACCATATTTTTTGGAGTATAAGACGTTCTGGAGTATTAGACGCACATTCGTTTTTGGGGAGGAAAACAAGAAAAAAAATTCTGCCTCTGCCTACCAGCATCCATCGGTATTCATCTGGCTAGCGCCTTTGCAACAAACAGCAAACAGCCTGGTAAGCTTCAGCATGTTATTGCAGCCTGATTTAGCACAAACAGCTGATTGGCAGTTGGATCGGCCTCCCAGAATATTGCCAATCAGGTCTTCCAGGCTGCAGGGATCGCCACAGCTGATCACCGCCTCCGCGTGTCCCGTTTTTGGCCTCCATGCATTGCATTTTCAGCCGGTTTCAGGTGGCGGGGATCGCCACTGCCAATCCCCACTACCTGGAACTGGCTGAAAATGTGACGCATGGAGGCAAAAAACGGGGCATACGGAGACCGAAAAAGTGACGTGCGGAGGCGGCAATTGGTGGAAATGTGCTATGGTGATCCCCGCAGCCTGGAACAGGTCTAAAACGGGCCGTGCAGAGGCTGAAAACATGACACGTGGCCAAAAATGGCCAAGGGTGGGGGCTGGCAGGTGGGTGGGGCTTCAGCAACGTTCGGTGTATAAGACGCACCACAATTTTCACCCACTTTTAGGGGGGGAAGGGCATCTTATACTCCAAAAAGTATGGTAACTTAAAGACATGATCTCAGAAGTAATTAGGAAGAAACTACATATTATTCTACAGCATATAATATTATTCTACAGAATCATTATTCTAGAACTGCATATTATTATTCTATATAATAGAAGTTTTCCTGTTACATGATACTATCAAATTTGCATTTCTCAGCCTCCACATCACTCTTTGCTACTAACAAAAATGAAGAAAAATTGACCACTTTCAATACACTTTAAAACTTAAATATATTTAAGGCTGCACTTAAGGACTAAGAAATTGATACAACATCTTATGTCATGGTTATATTCAGCTAAAAGTAATTTTATAATTTTGAATAAAATTATTTTATTGCAAGTTGAAGTCTTATTCCATTACCTTCCTTTCTATGCAGTCCAAGAACATTTAGAACATTAATATTCTATTTTATAGTATTACATTATACTCATATAGCAAGTAATGAGTCTCATTTTAATTAGAATGTTGTAGTTATTTAATGCATGACACTGAAAATACATCAAACTCAAACTCAAGGCCCAGAGTGTCAAACTCAAGGCCTGGGGCCCAGATCCGGCCCATGGGGTGCTTAGATCTGGCTTGCGGGGTCGCCCTGGAAACAGCGAAAGATCGGCCCACAGTGCCTCTGCCAGTGAAAATGGAACTCGGGAGGGCTGCTCTGTTTTCACTGGCAGAGGCCATCGCAGCCAAAAATGGAGCTCAGGAGCTCATTTTCTCTGTCAGAGTGCTCAAGCCACCACAGGCACCCCAACGTGAGTGATGTCAAACTGGCCATGGCTACCCTGGCCACGCCCATCCCAGCCCCCTGATGTCAAACACAACCCTGAAGTGGCCCTCAATGAAATTGAATTTGACACTCCTGTGCTAGAGAATCATTTATACTCTAAACATGTTTGTCTTTTATTTATGAAATAAAATAATTGTGCCACAATCCTGAGGATAATGAATTTGGGTGTTTTCTTTCCAGCAGATCCAGGGCAAAGTGAATGCTAACTGTAAGAGGGACCTTGGAATCCTAGTGGACAATCACTTAAACATGAGTCAGCAATGTGATGCTGCAGCCAAAAAAGCTAATACAATCCTTGGTTGTATAAACAGAGACACAGAATCAAAAATCACATGAAGTATTAGTACCGCTTTATAAAGCCTAAGTAAGACCCCTGGAATACTGCATTCAGTTTTGGTCACCACATTACAAAAAAGATGTTGCACTTTGGAAAAAGTGCAAAGAAGAGCAACTAAGATGATTAAAGGCCTGGAGACTAAAACATATGAAGAACGGTTGCAGGATTTGGCTAGTCTAGAGAAAAGAACTAGGGGGAAAATGATAGCAGTATTCCATATTTGAGAGGCTGCCACAAAGAGGGGGTCAATTTATTTTCCAAATCACCAGAGGGCAGGACAAGAAACAATGGATGGAAAGGAGGGAAGCAACCTGGAATTAAGAAGAAACTTTCTAACAGGAAGGACAATTAACAGTGGAACAGCTTGTCTTCAGAAGTTGTCAGTGCTTCATCACTGGAGGTTTTTAAGAAGAGACTGAACAGTCACTTGTCTGAAATGGCATAGGTTCTCCTGCTTGAGCAGGCAGCTGGACTAGATGACCTCCAAGGGCCCTTCCAGCTCTATTCTGATTGACTGAAATAGAAGTCTAATTAGCATTTCATTTTCTTGAGCAAAAAGAAAAAAGTAATCCATACTAGGGTAGGACTGTGACGCAATAACATCTACAGTACACAGCAGGAGCAAGAATTCTCTTTCATATTTTAAGAATTTAAAAATGCTTTAAGGTCTGGTCTAACTCTAACTCTTTCAGGTATGATTTGTTAAATTTCTTTACAAATTTTAAGAAATAATGGGAAATTGGTTTCTCTCCAAAAGCAGAGAGAGAAGTAACTAACCCTTCTTTCTAATGCGAACAATCCCTAAAAGTTGGTTCTTGAAAATATTCCAATTTGGGAGGGGGGGAGGATTAAAAGGAGGATTGTCTTCAAAATGACAATCATCATGATTTATATATAAATAGGACTGCCTTGAACACTGATAGTTTTGTTCATAGAAAGCAATTCTATAAGTAGTAGAAGAAAAATTGGACAAATGAAAATAAATTAGGTTGAACAAAAATCTGTAGTGTTTATTTAGTTACAGATGTATCATATGATTCTTTGCTGCAGATGCAAGGTATTTTTATAATACTCATTTCCTTGATATCATACCCAAAAAGACTACAGCAATTATATTAAGAAGCAAAAAAGAAAATCTTGACATTCAGAACAGATATTTTTGTTTTCTAGGGGCCTAGAATTGACTAGTATATTGTCTACACAATACAGTAATTTTATAATGGTTCTAGTTTTATCGTGATTTCATTTATTTTATGTTTATCCAGAACTAGCTTGCCCATTATACATTTTATGGTTTTGACTACTTGATTTTGAGTTTATTAGGATCTACCGTGGCAGTTTTAATTATACCTTCAAAGGTTTTGTATATTTTCCCCTCATCATGTGATTTTTTAAAAATTACTGTTTTAAAATTATTTAAAACTAACATGTATTGTTACATACTAGTCTTTGGCCATAATAAAATCTAAGTTTCGAGTTTCAAGAATTACCACTTATTTTAGTTCCGAAAGAATTATACAAAATATATTTTATCTCATGTGTTTATCTATAAGTGAAAAACAATTTTATTCCAGTTTCCTCTTAGCTTATGCATTTTTAAAAACTACTAGAATTCTGTAAGTTCTTCACTTCTTCTATGTTAACATTTCTTTGGATCTGGAATACCAGATCCAAATTATCACATGGATTCTATTTTCTGAAGGAAACAATGATAGTATTTCCCTTTCTGATTTTCTGAAATATAAAAAGGTTGCCATCATCAAAACACCATGATTTTCTCTGACAAGTTGTTTGTTTTCATAGAAAATTGAACAAGATGGGAAGGGGGAAGGTTAAATTACAGCTTACATATCCTGGAAAATAATTTGATATTGTTGAGTAATTTATCTGAACAGAATCAATATGTTTCAATAAAAGATATATATTTGCTATTTTCACTGCAAAGTCATGCAGTGCCTGGCATAAATACGAGTGATGTATGTAAACATTATTTTGATTTTAATAAAACTGGAATACCATCTATTTCGGCTGTAGGAACCTAGAGCAAAGATGCAAATGTTACTACATTTTATAAAACCAGCTAAAGAAAGTTCTACTTTTCCATACCTTGCATTGGCAGAGAGTGCATTCTGTGCCATGCTTGATCCAGGATGAGCCAGTGAATCGGACTACATTAGTTTCATCCAGACAAATCTTGGTGATATCATTTTTAATGGTGTCTGCTTGACAAGGATCAATGACACAATGTGGGCAACACTCATTCTCAGGGAGTATGCTGAATTCACAGTCCATCTCAGGACAGGACAAAGGCCAGCAGTCAACCTCTCCCTGCTGTTAAAAAAGCAGATCAAAAGTTAGGATGTATGTTGTAATAATATGTATATATCTAAGTAAGTATGTATGTATTGTATTGTATGTATGAATAAAATCATTGTTATTGTTTGCTAATCCATGAAATGTTGAAAGCCATCTGATTGTTGTCATGGGCTATGTGCTAAGAGCAGTCACTTAAGTTATTAATGAGACTTCCAGGAAAAATAGGGAGTATATATACAACTTTTTCATATTACTTTCACAGAGAATATTGTATATTTAAATTAGATCAGGACTTCATAGTATTTATATTGAGCTTAGAATCAGGCTTATATCAGGCTTCATGCAATAAACTGGAAATCTATGTTTAGATTTAGAATCTATGTTCAAATCTACTATGTGATACTATTCAGTTGTGATTTTCCATCAGTAATAGTCTTACTGATACCCGTAGAACTTATTTTTGACAAAAAAATAAATTGTTTAGTATTCCAGCGTATCCTATCCATTGCTCATTTGTGATATTTATGTGTTTGCAAGTGCTGAAACTGAACAATCAACATTAAACAATTAAAGGTCCATTTCAGAAACCATTGCTTAAATCACATCAAGTTCTGTAATTAAGCATTGAATTATTAATGTTTTACTGCTTTACTTATTAAAATCATAGGCCTCAATTATGCCTAACTTGATCTGAATTGCCCATTGTCTTCGATAACTTTTCTCAGTGTGCTGTAAATGAACTTTAAGTCAAATATTTGCAGTATATTTTAGCTATTTGTTTTTTTTCTTTCAACCATGATTAATACCAATGCATTGCTTTGATGCCAAGTTTCATGATATCTATCTGCTATTACAGTGTGTACTTGTCACTTATCTGAAATTTTAGTCAAGATTATTTGACAAATATAAAAGTCAACTATATAAAAATCTAACTGAAAGTAATGTACCGTAAATTAATAAACAACTGTCAGCCTCCGCTTTCACTGCTTCAGCTGCCATAAGAAACAGTGGGGGGGGGGGGGAGAAACTAGTCAGGGGGGCGAGGGGGGGAAGAGCACAGGAGGAAACGAAACCGATTCTCCAAAGGAGCCGTTAGACCAACCGTCACACATTCCTGAAGGATGACGTTGCCAGATGTGATTCCACCTGACCTTTGGAAGACCTGTGGATTGGATGATTGATGATGAACACGGGGGGGGGGAATGATATCTAGTTGCTATTTCGCACATTTTGCTCACTTCCAGCTTTACCTGGGTTGCTATCATTTCAAATTCAGTAAAAGTACAAATCTCTATAAAACTATGGAGTTTGGGTCTTCCTTTCCTGGATTTTGAAGGAAGCATACCTGACATTAAGCTGGAAGTCCCTCCAGTTATCCAAGAAAAAAAAAAAACCCCCGAGAGACTGGAATTATGTCTGACAGTGACGAAAACCAGATGGGAGCAGCGAGTTCCGAGGCAGCCACCCTCCAAGCAGAAAGAGAAAGTGCAGAATGGTTGCAAAAACTCCAGCTAGAACCTGAGGAAGCCAGATGATCGAAAGGAGTTGGGAGATTGCCAGACTGGGGAGAGACCCCCCGGGGAGTGACCACCTCCAGACCCCACAAGAAAGAGGCAGTTTGGATGCAGGAACAGAAGTAACGCCTCATGATGGAACAAGCCTTGCAGCTTATTCGTGATGTGGAAGAGAGCAGGAAAAGCCGGGAGAGCCGGGAGTCTTTTGGGTTTCCTGAGGAGAGGGGAGGAGAAGACCCCAGGGGGGAGCCAGAAGAAACAGCCTGTGGGGGAGAGGACGAAGCTGAGGAAGGAACATCCCAGGCTTCTGCTGCTCAAGGGAGGGATGCAGCCGCCCAGGGACCCCCAGCCTTGCAGGCCCTTCCCCGCAGACGTAAAAAGCCAAAAATTCCCCCCCTACCTGGGAAATATGATGGAAATCCGAAAACCTTGGAGTTTTTCCTGACCCAAGTGTGGAACCACATGCAAGACTGGGGGGAAGACTATGTATCAGATACCGCCCGAGTGAGATGTGTCACGAACTCTTTAGAGGGTTTAGCGGCTGAATGGATGGTGGTTCTCCACAATAACGACTCCCCCTTATTGACAAATTACAACCAGTTCATGCGGGCCCTTAGAAGGTGGTTTGAAGACCATTTAGCTGAACTTAAGGCGAGACTCAGGATGAAGGGAATCCAGCAGGGCCGGAGACCTGTGGCAGAGTATATCCAAGAGTTTCATGAGCTGGCACCCTATATGACAGGATGGTCAGAAATGGCTCTATTGGAGAGCTTCAAGGATGGGCTGAGTGAAGAGATATATCGAGACTGCAGAAGTAGGGGGGTCCCCGAAGACTTTCAGAGATGGTACATAGTAGCTGAGGATGTGGAGATCGAATTGAAATGAAGCCAACTCCGAGGAGGGTGGACGGGGGATCAGTCATCATCCTTCCATCGTAAGGGAGCACCTTAAGATAATGGGGGGGAGAGCAGAATTCAAACCCAAATCAAAGCCCTTCACCTGTTTCAAATGTGGGAAGGAGGGACACCGAGCTGCCGAATGCTTCTCCAAACCAGTACCAAAAGTTGTCGGCTCCGGGGCCAAGAAAGGCGACAAAATACCCGCCAAGACCCGCGGCACTGCCCTGAAAGGAGAAGTCGTTGAGTTCGCTCCCCGAAACCAGGGTGAGCTGGGAACTCCGACCAACGATGATGACAGCGAGACGGACTCCGACTCCGACACTGACGATCGAGTGAGTCACACGGAAGAACCCCTACTAATCCCCGTAGAAGTAAGGGTGCCATCCACAGGGACCCATGCCCAAATGTTAGCCTTGTTGGACTCGGTGTGCACCAGATGCATAATTAGCCCCCAAGTGGTAGAGGAAATGGGACTAAAACTAAAAATGCTAAAAGGACCCATTGCGTTCTGTCAGTTGGATGGATTGATTGCAGGAGGGGGCCCAGCTAGTTTTATGACTGAACCCCTGGAATTGCAGTTGGGGGACCATGTAGAGAATCTCAGATTTATTGTGGCCCTTGGGATGGAAAGACCCCTTATACTTGGACTGCCCTGGCTTCAAAAATGGAACCCACGGGGAAATTGGAAGATGGGGGTTTTGCGCATCCGCACGGCAAAACCGACCTCAGAGAAGGAAAATTTTCCCTTGAAGGACAATATACAATCAGAAAGGGCGGAAGTAGCATTAGACTATATTGAAGGACAGGAGAAGATTCCAAAAGAATATTGGGACCTCCGGGAAGTTTTTAGCGAAAGAGACTCAGACACGCTGTCTCCCCACCGGGCTACCGACTGCACCATTGAAATACTCCCAGGGTGAAGCTTCGCAAACCAAAAATCTACCCCCTGACCCCTCGAGAATTAGGGAAATTGCAAAGTTTTATTGATAAGAACCTAGAACGGGGATTCATTGAATGAGCCAAACCCAAGGTGGTGGCGCCAGTGATGTTCCGTGAAAAGAAAGATGGCTCCTTTCGTTTGGTGGTCGACTATAGAAACATAAACGCTATTTGCGTGGAAAATGTCTACCCCCTTCCACTCATGAAGGACATGTTAGCCCATTTAGGGAAGGGAAAGGTCTTCACCAAACTTGATTTGAGAGAAGCGTACTACCGAATGAGAATTAAGGAGGGGGATGAATGGAAAACAGCATTTAATTGCCCACTGGGATGTTTCCAGTTCAAAGTACTCCCTTTTGGATTACAGGGAGCTCCTGCTGTATTCATGCAGTTGATCAACGAAGTATTGCATGAGCACCTGTATAAGGGGGTGCTAGTCTACTTGGATGACATTCTTATCTACTCTGAGAACATGGCCGACCATATCAAATTAGTGCAAACTGTCCTGAAAAAACTCAGGGCTGCTGAACTATATGCCAAACTTTCTAAATGTGAATTCCACCAAGACAAGATAGACTATCTTGGCTATCGCGTATCGCATGATGGTATAGAGATGGACCCTGAGAAGGTTCGGGCAGTATTGGAATGGGCCGCACCACGCACCCACAAACAGTTACAGAATTTCCTGGGGTTTGCTAATTTTTATAGACAATTTATCCCCTCATTTGCTAAAATTGCGTTACCAATTACAAACCTTCTAAAAACAAAAGGTGAAGTAAAACCCAAACCCTCGAAACCACTCGAATGGACTATGGAATGTCAAGCTGCCTTCGAAAAATTGAAACGGCTGTTTGCGGCTGAACCAGTACTCAAACACCCAGACATGGAAAAGCCTTTTGTAGTACAAGCTGACGCAAGCGACGTAGCTGTGGGAGCAATACTCTTGCAAAAAAATGAAAAGGGGGAACTACAACCTTGTGCCTACACATCTCGTAAACTCTCGGAAACGGAAAGGAGATGGGCCATATGGGAAAAGGACGCTTTCGCGGTGAGATGGGCCCTGTTAACCTGGAGACAATTTCTAGAAGGAGCGAAACACCCTTTTGAAGTTTGGACTGATCACAAAAACTTAGAGGCATTAAAAACACCACATAAATTGTCCCCAAAGCAAGCTCGTTGGGCCCAACATTTCAATCGTTTCAATTTCACTCTACGTTACCTTCCTGGTGGAAAGAACTTCATGGCAGACGCACTTTCCAGATTGCCTCAGTACAACAGCATCAAAAAGGAGGTGGTTCAGCCTATTATCCCCTCGACTCAATTAGCAGTACCAGTCACTACCAGAGCACAGACAAAAGCCAAGCCAGAACTCACGGGAGACTTACTTAAAAAATTGCGAGAAGCTCTGGAAACTGATGAGTGGTTTAAGAACCACTCAAATGAATGTACACTCCGTGATGGACTACCTTGGGTTGGGACGAAATTGTATGTTCCGGCCAAATTAAGAGTAACAGTATTGCAATATGCCCATGATGCCAAGGCAGCGGGACACTTTGCATTTGTTAAAACTCTACATTTGGTTAAAAGACAATTTTGGTGGCCTCCACTCAAGAAGGATATACAGGCGTATGTCGCTAGTTGTCCAGTGTGCGCCTCGGCTAAAAGACCTCCAGGGAAGCCACCGGGATTACTTCAGAGTGTGGCTAGACCAACTACCCCGTAGAAGGAAATATCCATGGATTTTATTGTAGACCTGCCAGAGAGTGAAGGGTGTACTGTCATTTGGGTGGTGACGGATTTGTTTTCCAAACAAGTACATTTTATCCCTTGCTCAAAAATTCCTTCAGTGAAAACCCTTGCAAAACTGTTTATTCGTCAGATTTACCGACTACATGGAGCTCCAAAAAGAATAATCTCGGACAGGGGTGTACAATTTCTGGAAGGAGTTTTTGAAATTGATAGGCTCCGCCCAAGGGCTAAGTTCCAGTCACCACTCCCAAAATGGGGCTTGTGAAAGAACCAATGGGGTTTTAGAACAATACCTGAGATGTTACGTAAATTACCAACAAGACAATTGGGTAGACTTGTTACCATTTCCAGAAGTGGCATATAATAATTCCATACACAGTAGTACCGGCTTCACCCAATTTAAGGTTGCATCGGGCCAAGATTTCGTACCAATCCCTGAACTACCGCAAGTTGATCCCCAAAACCCTTCCTGGTTGGACTGGATTGAACAATTAAAGAGCACTTGGGCACTAACTCGAAAAGCATTAGATGAGGCACACCAAGCCCATAAGGCACAAGCCAATAAAAAAAGGTCCCCAACACATGTCTATAAAGTGGGCGATAAAGTATATCTCTCCACTAAGTACTTACAAACTTCCCAAAAGTCAAAAAAGCTTGGTCCCAAGTATGTGGGTCCATTTCGGGTGATTAGATTGGTTAATCCAGTAACAGTGGAATTAGAGTTGCCAAAAACGCTGAGACGTATACACCCTGTATTCCATGTTAGCTTGTTAAAGCCTGAACACTTGTCTTCGCTAAGAGGCAACCGAAGCTGCCCTCCAGTTCCCATACTCATAGAGGGGGAACAACATTTTGAAGTTAAAGAAATCTTAGACTCTAGGAAACACCATGGTAAAGTGCAATATCTGGTGGCCTGGAAACATTTCTCTTTGTCTCAAGCTGAATAGGTAAATAAATGGGATGTCCGAGCTCCAAAGAAAGTACAGCAATTCTATACAAAATACCCAGATAAACCTTAATTCTTGTATATACTTTGTTTCCTCTTTCTCTTCTTTCCTTCTATCTAGGACTAACGTCCCTTCTGCAGAGGGGCCGAATGTCAGCCTCCGCTTTCACTGCTTCAGCTGCCATAAGAAACGGGGGGGGGAACTAGTCAGGGGGGCGAGGGGTGGAAGAGCACAGGAGGAAACGAAACCGATTCTCCAAAGGAGCCGTTAGACCAACCGTCACACATTCCTGATGGATGACGTTGCCAGACATGATTCCACCTGACCTTTGGAAGACCTGTGGATTGGATGATTGATGATGAACACGGGGGGGGGGGAATGATATCTAGTTGCTATTTCGCGCGTTTTGCTCACTTCCAGCTTTACCTGGGTTGCTATCATTTCAAATTCAGTAAAAGTACAAATCTCTATAAAACTATGGAGTTTGGGTCTTCCTTTCCTGGATTTTGAAGGAAGCATACCTGACACAACAGTTAAATTATATATAAATAATAAATAATATCACTTTAATTGTGCCAGAATCCATTTGAGAACAAAAAGTAAATAAAAGTAAAAAGTAAATAAATGAATAAATAAATAAAATAGTGGGAAGACTTACCAAACATCGGCACTGTTGACAGTTTTGAACCCATGTATCCCCACTATTGTATACAATCTCCCCATTTTGATGTAAACATTGACTACTCAGTCTTGGATCACATTCGGGGCAGCAAAATAAATCAGCAGTGGGATTTTCACAGTCACAAACCATCCGTCGGCACATTACATAGCCAGTCTGCCATTGTAAGAGATAATAAAATGTCACTTATGTTACATTATTATGACATGAAAAATAGGGAAAAAACCATTTTGCAGTAGTTTGCAGCACTAAGCATTAAAGTTAAAGACTTTTAAAAGCATATGTAATTTATAATAAGGATGACCTAAAGACAATATTATTTACAATTGAAAAAAAATTACAGTGATTATCCCCAGGTAATCAGATAAAGCACTGAGTTAGGTAGACCATTCTTCTTCATAATAATAATGTCCTAGTTATGCTATAAATTATAATTCTGTTAATGTTAATCAGTGAATATCTCTCATGTAGCACCTCAACCCCCTCCCCCCCAAAAAATCTGTTTTCAACTCTTTCTCATTTCTTACTTTCTCACATTCCCAGAGGATCTCCCAACTCACTTGGCAAGAGCAAACGGAGCATCTATCATTTTCCAACATCCAGATTTGTCCATTGTGTTTGATCTTCCCTTCATGGATACAGTCTCCTGTGCAGTTCTTTCCATGAGGGCATCGACAGTCATAGCCTCCATCCAAATTAAAACAAATTGTGTCATTGGCACAGTTGTGCCTCCCAGTTCCACATTCATCAATATCTGTAGAAAGAGGCAGAGGCATCAATCAGTATCTGCAACTGGTCAATAAAAGAAACCTCAGAAATTTTCAGTCAAAAGGCTGAATTCCATACTAATTTATAGCAAAAAACTATTTAATAGTTAATTATAAGAGCAATTAAAATACATGAAAGTAGCACAGTATGTTTCAGTTTATCAGAATAAAAACTGTGTGATAGGAGATTCTATATTTGTTTAGTACTGTGCAGCAGAAGGCAAGTCAAAGATGATGGTCTTCTATACAATGCAATATCTGTCACATGTTGTTTTACTTAAATGTTTCAAAAGGTTCAAAAGCTGACAAATTCAAGTAGCTAAAAAAAGAAAAGAAAAGCAAGAAGGTTTTTCCAAACATCTTTTGCAAAGAATTAGAGGCTCTAAACTTTTACATAAATGCTTGTTAGAAATAAGAAAGTGCTATGTATCAGTAAAATTCAATGTTCATATTTATTCATTAGAAAGAATCAAAAATATGTCTAATTTACCATTTTGAATGCATTATACACTTCAAAAATATTATCCTATTTTAATTAGAAGCAACAAAATTTGTTGGCAGCAATGAAAATATATCTCTGTAGAAAATAATTAAATCTTTGTATACACACACATTTGGGAAACTTTAGGACAGTGATAGTGAACCTTTTTGGCAGTGAGTGCTGAAAAAGGAGCATGCATGCGTGGCACCAAGTGCCAAAAAGGGAACACTTTGCACACATGCGCGTGCTTTGCATGTGTGCATCACACTCATCTGGGCCAAGACCAGGAATAGAAGTTGCCCAGGGGCATGTGCACACTGGAAAATATACTTGCAGTTTCTTCAATTTTCTTCTTCTTTACTGTGGTTTCTTCTTCTTTAACTGCCGTCAAGTCTTCAGATTACTGCTGCACATCTGCATGTGCCAATCAGCTGCTGAGCACGCACCGGAAAATGTACCTCCAGTTTCCGGCGCGCGCATGAGCACTGGCCTGCAAGACTTCAGGTTACTTTCACGCATGCGCACACACCAATCAGCTGGCCAATGCACATGCTCATGCCAGATAATGGAAGAGTAGCTCTGACGGAAGCAGAAAGGCCAGCTGATAGTTGTGCACACATGCGTGCAAGAAACCCGGAAGAGGAAGAGGCGTCGCCGCGCATGCCAGGCGACATGGCTCTGTGTGCCACTTTGAGCATGCATGCCATAGGTTCGCCATCATGGTTTTAGGAAGTTGCAGGAATGTAAAGAATCCCTTTTTAAAAATCATCTATAGTGTTTTAGAAAATTGGGAGTATATCATTTAAAGGCTACAGAATTTTGATAAATCACTGTTTTACTGAGTTCTATTTATCTTGTTTTAGGACTACTGTGAAATGTTCAAAAGGGTTCACAAAGTTTTAAATACCCTTGTACACTTTGTTTTCAAAGATGTGAAGAACCAAACTTCATTCAAATTTTAGCCAATTATTGCATTATGTGGCATATGTAACTATTTTCACTCCCATGACATTTCAAAAAGCATCCTGTCAGCTTTGGAAGCCATATTAACCTCAGAGGCTTCCACGCTGTCACCTTCTTGCGCTTGGGAAAGTAGAAGAGGGGATTTGATAGAGCGATTTTAGATAGAAATAATAGCATTTGTCATGAGTGTTTTCAGAATTGCTGTGGCTACTTGCTCAGTCACAAACAGTATGGATCCAATCAAGCCATCTCCTGTTTGCAATTAACTGCAAGCCTTCCCCGCCCTAGTTAATTGCAAGTTAACTCCCCATATAAGCACGGACCTTTCTGCTTGCTATTTGGGCCTAGACGCTGTTTAGGCCTAGATGCAGAGCCAGTGCTGAAGCACCTGGATGCAGAGCCCAGAGCAGAGCTGCAGAAGGGAGGAGAACTCAGCTAAGGAGTCCTGATGGCTGCAGCAGAGATAGCAGCAGAAAAGGAGCTGAAGAGCTGTGTAAAGATACTCCCACGGAGCTAGCTGCAACTGTGAGTTGAGATAGCTGGGAGCTTTTTGAAGTCTCCAATTTCGGCTTGCCTTTTGCTGAGTTGAAGCACGCAAGCCAACATCTGAACTGTTGCTGCTGTTGGAGCTACGATCGGAGAGCTGGACAGTTTTCCTCCCAGGAGCTTCAAGCCACGTTTGCTGATTGAATTGTTTTTCACAGATGACTTTTAGTGAAGCTTATGCTGCTGCCCTTCTACCACCTCGATGATGTATCGACACCGAAGCTGTTTAATGTCATGTTAGTTTTTTCTTATGGACTGTTTCAGTATTGTGGAGAGGAATTTAGGGAGATGGCCTGGCTTCATTTAACCAAGATAAGACTTTGCTGTTAATGTGCCTTTTTAAAGATATAGTGTTTTTTAAACATTTTGAAGTAAAGTATATTTTTATACAAGACTCCTCTGCTAGTTTTATTTCAGTCCTAGTGTGTTTGCTCGTGAGCTGGTTCACGGTTCGGGGACAACCCTCAACCCCATTCTGACAGCATTCTTCTTCTTGGTCAAGGTCATCGTGCTCCTGCATCTGGAGGAGGAATGGTTGCAGAAGTGTCTCAAGTTGGGACAGATGATGATTGGACCATGTGATGGACTGATGGGTGCACGGACTGGATATGGGGTTTTGATTTACTGAGGAAAAACCCAGAACCCTCAAATTCGGGTTTTCCCAGATGTGCCAGTATACCTATTTCAATAAATGAAGATTTTGAGATGAAGATTGTCTTGGAGTTTTTAATTGGAGTTGGGTCATTCTGGAATGCTGATATTAACCCAAATCCCTAAACCAAAAGCGGCACCCCAAAAGGGGGCTGATCAGGGTGCTGATCCCAGCGCCAACCTAAGCCTTGGGAGGCACGAAGACTCAGTGAAAAGATTGCTGAGGGAACCATGGGGATTGATGCCAAAGGACTCATCGAGACCTATTATTCCCCTTCTGAAGAGATGGTGTGAGCCCTTGAAGCTTCAGAGGCGACCTGAAATGCTAGGCGCTTGGCACAAGGAGTTGAATTCCTGGAAAAGTTGCCAGTCTGATCCAACTCCCAAAATGAGGATGGAAGCAAGACTGCCTAAATATTGAGCCACCTCCAGCCCACTGAAGTTGCCCCATGAGCCAGAATGGAGAGAGAGGATTGTGTTTAGGTCCTTTTCCTGATCCAGGACCTGCCAGTGGAACTAGGGGGCACCTGTAACTTTCCACATAGCCAGAGTGGACCGGGGGATTGGATCAGTGCAACAGGGCCAAGCATAAGTGAGGAGATAGCAGATGCAGCCGGCATGGGGACCACCATCCCTGCCAGCTACACCCCCTCACCAATCTGCCTTCATGCTACCCCCTGTGGAATATATCCCCCCAGGCTGGGGATTCTATCCCGGCCAGGGGTGGGTCCAGTGCCAGTGGACGCCAGCACCTTCCGCTCCATTCTTTCCAGGATCCCCATGGGCCGAATTTGTCCCAATGATCCTGGCACAGTAGTGGGGCCAATCCAGCAGCTGGCTGGAGTTTCCCCCTCCTGCAGCTCCACAGCTGGCACAGCAGTCAGCCCCAGTCCCGGTCGCACCACCAGATGCAATCCAACAGCCAGCATCAGCTCCACTGCAGGTTCCAGCTCCTCTGGTGACATTTGCCCCATTGCCCGCTGCAGCACAACAGCAGATCCCTACCCCTCTGCCTGCCACAATGGCCTTTCTGCTGCAAGGCCACCACCAACTCGGTTTAGCGCCACATTCGATGGTAAGCCTACCAAACTGGCTTACTTCTTCAGCCAAGTCTGGGCCCATATAGATCAATATGGAGAACAATATGAAACAGATCGCGACTTAGTATCAGCGATTTCAGAGGGGATGAATGAGGGAGATGCTTCGGACTGGATAGCCCAGCTGCACAACAGCTGAGGGAGCTGCTGTACTAAATGATGCTGAAGGTTTTGTTGAGCTACTTCAGGCCAGATTCAAAGACCCTGACCAGATCAATGAGAATGAAGCCACAATAAAGGAGATGAAGCAAGGTAATCAACCCATAAAAGACTTTGTATGGAACTTTAGACGAGTCGCAGGGAACCTTGGCCACTGGCCAGACTACATACTTCTACACTATTTTAAAGAAGCATTGATCAGGAAGTCAAGAAAGCATGTGGCATTCGAGGTGTGCCAGAGCGACTGCAAGACTGGTATACTATGTACATGGCACTGGATAGAGAAATCAACCCACATCGCAAACCCTCAGCAGAGAAGCCACCCCAGAGGACTTCTCTTTCTAAACCTGCTGAGTCCCCTCCTGCTCAACCTACAGGAACCATCAAGTGCTACCGTTGTAGACAAATGGGTCATTAAGCTTCCGAGTATCTGGCTCCTGCACTAGTTCCACAAGCACATCTTCCCATGGCCACCCAAGGCAGAAGGGCTTCACGAAAGCCCCCAGACACTAGCCTATTTGCCCAACAAGCCATAGAGGTTCCCCTCCCCACCGAAGAGAATGACGAACCTCTGGCCAAAGGAGCCCTTCCCGATGAGCCTAATGATGACCCGATGGTGAGTGCAGCCACCCCCATTTCAATTAAAGTGAAATTGGTGGTGCCTGAGACTGGGGAGGAAGGAGAAGTATCAGCAGTAATAGGTACAGCTGTACCAGATGGTTAATTGGGCATCCAATTAAAGAACAATTAGGAATAAAAATTAAAGCCCTACAACACCAAATTAAATTTGAACAGGTGGATGGAACATTAATTGGAGGGGTTCCAGCCACCCAAATTACAGAACTTGTTAAATTAGAAATGGGGGTGCATCATGAATTTATATGATTTATAGTAGCGCCAAAAATGTCAGAATCGTCATATTAGGGCTTGCTTGGCTCAACAAATGGATCCCTACCATTAAGTGGGAAGATGGATACCAGAAGATCATAATTGGCATCAGCCCACTGCCCTCGGTCCCTCCACCCAAGAGACTGCCAAACTATAAGGGCCAACTGCCAGAAGCAGCAGCAGCCACTTCAGACTCACCTCCAGGCAAGCCCCAGATCCCTAAGGAATATAAAGACCTAGCCGAGGCATTTAGTGAGGAGGAATGTAATATCCTTCCCCCTCATCGAGCCACTGATTTTGTCATTGAACTAGAACGTGGGGCCAAGTTACCAAAACCCAGGATGTACTCCATGACACCTGCGGAAATGACTGAGCTGAGAAAGTACATCAATACCAATTTAGCCAGAGGATTCATCGAGACTGCAAAATCTAAAGTAGCAGCCCCCGTATTGTTTAAAAAGAAGAAAGATTTGGGGGGGGGGCTGAGATAGAGTGTTGATTTTTGAGGTGTTAATGCAATTTGCATACAAAATAGCTACCCCCTACCCCTAATGAAAGATTTGCTGAACCACTTGTCAAAAGGCAAGATCTTCACCAAGCTAGATTTAAAGGAAGCCTACTACTGAGTCCGCATAAAGGAGGGAGATGCGTGGAAGATGGCTTTTAACTGCCCGCTGGGCAGCTTCCAATTCTGAGTCATGCCTTTTGGGCTTCAAGGGCACCCTGCAGTATTCCTGCAGCTGAGCAATGAGGTACTACATGAACACCTGTATAAAGGAGTTCTAGTTTACCTGGAATGACATTCCTATATTCTTATATTTTATATTTATAAAATATGGAAGAACACATCAAACTAGTCAGACAAGTACTGTAAAAACCCTTAGCAGCCAAACTTTATGCAAAGCTGTCAAAATGTGAGTTCCACAAGGAGTCCTTGGACTACCTGGGCTACTGGGTGTCTAATCAAGGAATCAAAATGGACCCAGGGAAGGTGAGAGCTGTACTAGACTGGCAACCCCCACAAACACGTAAACAACTGCAAAGCTTCCTGGAGTTTGCAAATTTTTAGAGACAATTCATCCCTTCCTTTGCTGAGGTTGTGCTCCCTTTAACGGAGCTACTAAAAACCGGTCCCTCTCTGACCAAACCAAAACCTAGCCAAACTTTAGCATGGACAATGAACTGTCAGTGATCCTTTGAACACTTAAAACAACTGTTTTCAGCAGAGCCGATCGTCCAGCACCCTGATCCAAATAAGCCCTTCATAGTCCAAGCCGATGCCAGTGACATGGCGGTAGCAGCTGTTCTATTGCAGAGGAACGTTCAAATGAATTAATGCCTTGTGCTTATGTGTCAAAAAAATTAACGGACATGGAATGCAGTGGGTGGTTTGAGAAAAGGTGGCTTTTGTGGTGCGATGGGCTCTCTTATCCTGGAGACATTTCCTAGAAGGGGTTAAGGAGCCTTTCGAGGTGTGGACTGATCATAAAAACCTCGAGGCTCTAAAGACCCCTCAGAAACTTTACCCGAAGAAAGTTCGCTGGGCTCAGTATTTTAAACACTTTAACTTCAAGCTAAAATATATCCCGGGGGGAAGAAACCTACTGGCCAATGTGTTGTCCAGAAAACCCCAATTTGACAGCCAACGCGAAGAAATAGTACATGCCATGGTCTCCAAAGCTCAACCAGCTGCCCAAGCATGCACTAGGGCACAAACCAGACTCTGCTCCGACCTCCCCAAGGACAAGCTAACAGCGGAGTTAAAATCTGTGCTATCAGATGATACATGGTTTAAGGAGAACCAAATGGACATAACATTTTGGGAGGGACTGGCTTGGAAAGGGAGTAAGATTTATGTGCCCAGCTCCATGAGGCTGCTAGTGCTAAAGCGTAGTCATGACTCTCAACTAGGGGGTCACTTTGAGTTTTTAAAAAGCCTTCATTTGGTTAGAAGGCAATTCTGGTGGCCAAGGGTGAAAGCCAACATAGAGGACTATGTAAAAAGCTGTGCTATCGGTGCCACCATGAAATCCTGACGGGGAAAACTGGTTTTCTCCAGCAAATGGCTGAACCTACAAAACCATGGGAAGAGATTACAACTTTATTGTTGAACTACCGGAAAGTGATGGAATTACAGTGATTTGGACTGTCATTGATTTATTCTCTAAACAAGCACACTTCACTGCCTGTAATGGACTATCCTCTGCCAAAACGCTGGCAAAACTCTTCATGAAGCACATCTACAGGCTACATGGCGTTCGGCAGAGAATAATATCAGATCAAGGAGTCCAATTTACTGCAAAGTTCTGGAAGGAGTTCCTGATCTGTCCCCGTCCCCACACACACACACAACACAGCCAGCCGAGGGTTAAGGAAACACTTTGCACCCAGTTCTTATCTCCCTCTTGGCAGCGATAGACACACCGTCTGCCAAGGGACTTTATTTTCACAAACAGACAGATAAGATACGAACGTTCAAGAAAGTCCAAACAGAGAACTTCCGGTGGCTCCGCAGACGTCGAGGATGGTCTCCATAGACCGCCAGCCACCCGATCTGTTAAAACCGCCCTGACAGCGCTAAACAGCTGTCCGGCGGTTTGAAAAAACTCTCCTTCGGGCAAAGAAGGAGAGGAGAGCCGGAGGGGGTGGGTAGAGCTCCCCGAAAGTCACTGGATTAATTCCAGGGACTCGGAGGGTGAGAGCTCCCCAGTTCACCCCTCCCATCGCTCCGGATCGCTGGTGCCTCTGTCTTCAGAGCAAGACGTCTGCGTCCAATTCTGCCGGCAAACAGTGAGTTTTAATGATTTTCAACAAGGCAGACAGAGCGGAAGCAAGAGTGCAAGCTTTTTAAGAGAAACAGAACTTAACTCTGTGAATACATTGTTGCAAACGGAGCTCTCTGGAGCTGGAGGCTGGGAGGAAGCCTTTGTTATGGGCGGAAGGGAAAGTGAAAGTTAAAAGGAAACTGCTTGTTAATAGCCCTCTGCCTGAAGAGAAAACTACTGGGTTTTGAGTATAGTTTGAAGAGAGGATTGTTTATTTTGGAAAAACTTTGGAATATACTTTCTAAGACTGTTTACAAGATTTTCTGGCTGTAAAAGGAAAACTTTTTTTTAAATAAAATGGCTGCTAAACAACTAAAGCCACCAACTTCTAAAGGGGGAGGAGGTTCCCCTGTAGTGACTCAAAAACAACAACTTCCGGCTGATACACAGTCACAAGACCTTAAAGAATTTATAATGGGTGCCCTGAATAATCAGACAGAAATGATGAAAGGATTTTCAGAGGAGTTAAAGAAACTTACAAGTGTGGTGGAGGAAAAACATGATGAAATAAGAGATGACATTGTTTATGCAGTTTCAGGATTGGCTACTCACATGTTAAAGATTGAGGAGAGAGTGCGGGAAATTGATGATGCTAACTTGGAGATTGCAACTAAACTGGGAGAGGTTATGATACAGACAGAGAAAGTGGATGACGAGATGGTTATGTTACAGTACAGGTCAATGGAATTTGCCCTGAGGCTGAGAGGTTTGAAAGAAAAGAGTGGTGAAAATTTAAAAGATGTTTGCTCCAATGCTTTAGCAGAGCTGATTCCAGAAAGGCCAGAAGATGTGGCAATTCAAATGGACAAAATTTACAGGGTCAATTCCTGGCTGGCAAAACAAAAGCAGTTACCAAGAGATGTGGTGATCTATTTTACAACAAGGAGAGTTAGAAATGACATTTTGCAAGCGTCTTATAGAAATAAGATTAAAGTGGAAGGACAAGAGCTGGTGGTCCTGAAAGAGCTTCCTCCTAAAATGTTAAGAGATAGAAAGCAGTTTGGCTTTTTGGTGAATGAATTAAGAAACCAGCAAATTCAGTACAGATGGGATGTCCCATTTGGGATAATAGTGCCATACGCTGGGCAAAGACATCGTTTAAACACAGTTGGAAAAGCAAAAGATTTTTATGCCAATGTTTTAAAGGCTGGAAGGCCACCCTCACCAGGGGGTGCTAGAAAGCAATTGGAAATTACTCAACAAGAGAAAGATGGAGGGCAACCACAAACCTATGCTCAAGTATTAGCTGGAGGAGCTATTCTGGAAGAAGATCCATTACTGACTGGGGGTCCACCACCAACCTTGGAGTCATTAACGATGATTCAGCTGCCAAAAGATCAACGACTGACAAGGGCTACCTATAAACAACATATGGCACAACAGCCTCAAGATCCAACTCAACAAGCCCAAAAAACGCAAGCAGTGGGAGGAGCTAGGCCAAAGTCTAAAATGGCGGAGGAGGTTCAGCTGATGCTCTCAAAGCTTGGAACGCCCAGAGATGGCAAATAAATTTCTATCTTGGAATGTTAACGGTTTAAATTCTCCACGAAAAAGAAAGAAAATATTTCATTATTTGAAGCAATTTCAGAACGATGTTATTTGTTTGCAAGAAACGCATATTAAATCTTCAGATCAAAAGTACTTGATAAATTCGAAATTAGGTACACATTTTGTGGCATCAGCACCAGAAAAGAAAAACGGCCTAGTAATATATGTTAAAAGAGGCTTAGTGGCCAATTTAATTGAGGCTGATACTCAAGGTAGATATATCGCAATTGAATTAACAACACAGAGTGGGAAGCTGCTTGTAATCGGAGTATATGCACCTAATCAACAACAAGATAAATTTTACAAACTTTTACATACCAAAATACTACAATGGGACTATAGATCCTTATTTTTAATGGGTGATTGGAATGGGGTATTAGATACCCAGAAAGATAAAAAAAGTCTTTCCAAGATCTCCATGCGTGCTAAGTTGCCTAAATCTTTTTTTGATATTTTGGAGGATATGGAGCTTAGAGACATTTGGAGAGAAAGGAACGTATTGGAGAGTGATTTTACTTTTTTCTCAGATAGGCACCAATCTTTTTCGAGGATTGATTTTATATTAACTACAAACAATCTTTTTTCTAGGGTGAAGAGTACGAAGATATGTCCAAGAACTTTAACTGATCATAGCCCGGTTTGGGTGGAACTAGAGCAGGAGAGAGGGGAAAGGAGGTCTTGGAGGCTAAATGAGAATTTATTCAGATATGAAGACAATTTGTGTGAGCTTAAAAAACAAATGAAAGAATTTTTTATTAATAATATGAACAAAGGAACTTCGATGGAGATGGTATGGGATGCGTGTAAGGCTTATATGAGAGGAACATTAATCTTTTTGAATAATAAACATAGATTAAAACAACAAAATAGACGGAAAGAGATAGAGGAGGAAATTAAAAAGAAAGAACAATTGCTTATAATTAATCCGGGAGATAAAAAGGCAAAAGATATGATTAATATTTTAAGAGAGCAATTTAATATGTTAATGGCGGGGCAAGTAGCAACTAGCATACAATATGCCAGACATAACACATTTTGTAATGCTAATAAACCTGGGAGATGGTTGGCTTACACGATGAGGAAAAAACAGAAATCACGTATTATAGATAAAATAGAATTTAGAGGTAAAGAGATTTATCAACAGAATTTAATAAAAAAGGCTTTTTTGGAGTTTTATACAAAATTATATGCTAAAGATGCAATTCAAGATGTTGATATTGATAGATATCTAAAGATGGAGATTCCTGAATTAACGTTGGAACAGAGAGATAGATTGAATCAGCCAATAACTTCTGAGGAAATTGTTGGAGCAATTAAACAATTAAAAATAGGTAAGGCTCCGGGAACAGATGGACTAACAGCTGTCTATTATAAACAGTTACAATCCGAAATGTTAGAACCACTAAAAATTTTATTTAATAAAATACAATTAGGAGGAGGAGTACCACCTTCTTGGAAAACAGCCTTTGTTTCACTAATTCCAAAGGAGGACCGAAATTCCATTAAACCGGAGAATTTCAGGCCAATTTCACTTTTGAATACTGATTATAAGATTTTTGCTAAAATATTAGCTAATAGACTAATGCCAGTTATGCAACAAATAATTCACAATGATCAATCAGGGTTTATAAAAGGTAGACAAATGAGATATAATGTCAGACAAATTGTAAACTTATTGGAATATTTGGAAAAAAATAATCAAGTCCCTGCAGCGTTTATATTCTTGGATGCAGAGAAGGCATTTGATCGTTTGAACTGGCAATTTTTGTTTAAAATAATAGAGAAAATGCACTTTGGGGAATATTTTACACAATCAATTAGAGCGATATACCAGCAGCAATCAGCACAAATCATAGTTAATGGAGGTTTAACAGAGGCTTTTAAAATTGAGAAAGGAACAAGACAGGGGTGTCCTCTGTCCCCACTATTATTTATTTTGACTTTGGAGGTATTACTGAATAAGATACGTGATTCACAAAAATTGAAGGGTATTGTAATTAGACAACAAGATTACAGATTAAGAGCCTTTGCAGATGATTTGGTTATTACCTTATCTCAACCTATAGAGTCGGCTCCATACATATTGGATATAATTAATCAATATGGGAAAGTATCAGGATTTAAAGTTAATTCACATAAGACAAAGATGATAGTTAAAAATATGACTACATTTGAAAGAGACAAATTAGCAAGATTAACAGATTTTGAAATAGTTAAAAAGGTTAAATATCTAGGGGTATACATAGCAGCTTCAAATACAAAATTATACAAAAACAATTATGAGGTACTTTGGCAGAAGGTACAGAAGGATATGGAAAATTGGAAAAAATTACAGTTGTCTTTATTGGGAAGAATTGCAGCAATTAAAATGAATGTTTTACCTAGATTTTTATTTCTGTTCCAAATGATACCTGTGCTTAAGAAAGATGAAAATCTGAGAGAATGGCAGAAAGGTGTTAATACTTTTATTTGGGCTGGGAAAAAACCCAGAATAAAAATGAAAATTATACAAGATACACGTGAAAGAGGGGGTCTTAAAATGCCTAATTTAAGATTATATTATGAAGCAGCGGTTTTATCACAAATCAGTGATTGGTTTAATTTAACTGAGGGGAGAATTTTGAATTTAGAAGGTTATGATTTGTTATATGGATGGCATGCCTATTTGTTATATGACAAAAAAGTGGATAAAGTATTTAAGGTTCATATATTAAGAAATGCTTTGTTAAGGGTTTGGAAAAAATATCAATATAAGTTAAATTATAAGATACCTTTATGGGCAAATCCTAGACATGCAATAGAAAATATAAGTATAGAACAAAAACAGGAGGTGATTACTTATAAAGAGCTTCTTATTATGGAAAGGGGGGTAATGTATTTGAAATCTTTAGATATACTGAGAGAAGAAGGTATAATTTATACATGGTTTCAGTATGGTCAACTTCAAGCTAGATGGAAGGAAGATCAAAAAATTGGCTTTGTGCAAAATGAGGAGAATTTGGTAAAACAAATTAGAGATCAAAAACAAATGCATATTAAAAGGTTGTATAATGCTTTATTGGAAATAGATTCTGAGACGGAATTGGTTAAAGACTGTATGATTAAATGGGCACAAAATTTTCAAGAGCCAGTAATGATGGAAACTTGGGAAAAGATTTGGATTAGAAATGTGAAATTTACACAAGCACAAAATTTAAGAGAAAATTTTTATAAAATGTTTTATAGATGGCATTTAGATCCTAAAAAATTATCATGTATGTATTCTAATGTGCAAGCTAAATGTTGGAGATGTGACTGTGATGATGCAACTTATTATCATATATGGTGGACTTGTAGAAAAATCAAAGCATTTTGGATAAAGATTTGGTGGGTGATGCAGAATATTCTTAAAAAGAGACTGAAATTTACTCCACAGTTGTTCTTACTGGGTATAACTACGGACTGTACAGTTGCAGAGACTAAATTGATTTTGAACTTGATAACAGCAGCAAGATTGTTGGTAGCACAATACTGGAAGAAGGACTTTTTGCCTACTATTGATGACTGGATATTGAAAGTAACTAATTTAGCTGAAATGGCTAAAATTTCAGCATATCTGAAGGATCACACACAAGAAAGGTACATACAGGACTGGAGAAGATGGATTGATTATATACAAAATAAGTATCAGACCAAAAAATATCAAATAGCTTATGAATGATTTCTTTTATTTGTATAAGCGTTATATAAGTGACATTAGAAGTATTATGTTTAAGAAATAGGATTTTATATATGGGGGGTTAAGAATTTTTTTTTATAGGGATGTTAGTTTAATGATTGGTTATGCAATTTAGATTATTGTTAAAGATCAATAGAAATACCTTGTGTTCTGCTCTGGGAAGTCGGGGAGGGGGAGGGGGGGTTGTGGGGGGTTGTGGGGGGTTGTGGGGAAAATATGTTTGTTTTTTAAAACTTTTTCAATAAAAAAAAAAAAAGAAAGTCCAAACAGAAATAATATTCCTCCCAGCAGTTCCGGACGAGGCTTTAGTGACTGTCCAAGGTTTACTTTGTTCGTCACAAGGATCCTTTGACCACTACCCTCTATTATATAGTCTCTGGGGTGTGGTCCAGTGACTCAGTTCTAATCCCTAGCACGCCTCCCAAGCTGCTGCAAACGTTTATCACGCCTTCGGAGGCGTGCGTCCAGGAATGATGTTTCATTATCACTTTGATTCGAATCAGCTGTCTCTTCTCCCTCGGCCGGCACTTGAGACAATGCCAGAGGGGAGGGGCCTGGAGAGGGAGGCCTGGCTGACTCCTCTTCCTCATGCTCGGAGCTTTCTTCCTCCGATGGGACAGGCTCAGAGGACGGGGCCACAACACTATCCCCCACCGCAGGGCCCTTCTCCCGGGTCTGACGGTCGGGATGGGGTCGGGACGGGAACTGTTCGTGGAAAGCCCGCACCAGGTCAGGAGCCTGAACGGCAGACGCGTCCACCCAGGTGAAATCCTCGGGCCCGTACCCCTTCCAGGCGATGAGGTATTGGAAGCGCCCCTTCAGCCAACGGGAGTCCCGGATACTGTCCACCTCGTACGTCGAGGCGTTGTCCTCGTCGGCTGTGGCTGGGGGGGCAGGCGTTGGCGGGCGGCGGAGATGGCTCGCGGGGGCCTCAGGGACCAGGAGGGACCGATGAAAAACAGGGTGGAGCCGCATGGAGCGGGGTAGAGTCAACCGGTAGGCCACCGGATTGATGACCGCCTCGATAGGGAAGGGACCGATAAAGCGTTGGGCCAGTTTCCTCACCGGCCGGTCCGTGGGGAGGTGTTTCGTGGACAACCACACCCGATCTCCTACTTCCAGCGGTGGCGTCGCCCGGCGGGCGCGATCGGCGAACCGTTTATAATCCTCTTTCGCCCGGATCAGCTGCCGCCGCACCAGTTGCTGCACCGCCTGCAGCTCCGAGAGGAAGTTCCGGGTCTCGGGAACAGGGGAGTCCATGATGGTCAACGGGAAAAGCCGTGGATGGTATCCGACGTTGGCATGGAACGGGGTCATCTGGGTGGAGGTGTGTTGGGAGTTATTAAAGGCGAACTCCGCCAGGGGAAGGTACTCGGCCCAGTTGTCCTGCTGCTGGTTGACAAAACAGCGGAGGTACTGCTCCAGTATGCCGATGACCTTCTCCGTGCCCCCGTCAGTCTCCGGATGATGCGACGACGACAGGCACACCTGCACCTCCAGCGCGGCCATCAGTCTTTTCCAGAAGCGGGCTGTGAACTGGGCCCCGCGGTCCGAAACCACCCGGTCCGGCAGGCCGTGGAGGCGGAAGATATGTTGCAGGAACAGGCGAGCCGTGGTGCGGGCCGAGGGCAGGCCGCGGCACGGGATGATATGTGCCATCTTCGTGAGTGCATCCACCACCACGAGGACGGTTGTGTACGTAGCGGACAGGGGCAGGTCTGTCAGGAAGTCCATGGAGATGGCTCCCCACGGTCTCTCCGGTGTCGGCAGCGGCTGGAGGAGTCCGGGAGGGGGGGCCGGACGCGGCTTTGGCCTGTCGGCACGTCACACAGGACGTCACGTAGGCGTGCACGTCGTGCCGTACCCGAGGCCACCAAAAAGTCCGTGTCACCAGGTTCAAAGTCTTAAAGAAACCGAAGTGCCCCGCCGCGGGGTTGTCATGACACTGGTTCATGACGAGGGCTCGGAGCGGACTCGTGGGCATGTACAGCCGACCCCGATGTCTGAGCAAGCCCTCCTCCACGGTCCATGGGGACGCGGGGCTGACGTCCGCTCTCCGCTGCTGCGACCAGTCGTCCCGTCGCTGCGCTTCCAGCACCTGAGCCCGCAGGTCCACCGGTTCCTGGACCGCGGCCAAGGAGTCCGCTGGCAGCACCGTCCGGGGGGGAAGGGAGTCCTTGGGGCAAAAGTATTCCGGCTTACGGGATAGCGCGTCCGCCCTCTGGTTGAGGTTGCTCGGAATGTAGGTGACGTGGAAGTTGAACCGGGCGAAAAACAACGACCACCGGACCTGCCGCTGGTTCAACTTCCGTGCCATGGTGAGGTGCTCCAAGTTCCGATGGTCCGTCCGCACCTCCACCTGGTGTCGGGCCCCCTCGAGGTGATGTCGCCAAGCCTCGAACGCGGCCTTGATGGCCAGCAACTCCTTTTCCCAGATGGTGTAGTTGCGCTCGGAAGGGTTGAGTTTCCGGGAGTAGTATGCGCAGGGAAAAAGAGTGCTGCCATCCACCGGAGCCTGTAGCAGCACCACCCCAATCGCCACGTTGGATGCGTCCGTCTCCACCACGAACGGACGGTGTGGATTGGGGTGCCTCAGGACTGGCTCCGTGAGGAAGGCCTGCTTGAGGACCTCGAAGGCCTGCTGCTGCGGGGGCCCCCACTGGAACGGGACCTTCTTCCGAAGGAGCTGGGTCAACGGCAAGGTCAGGGTGGCGAAGCCCGGGATGAAGGTCCGATAGTAGTTGGCGAATCCCAACAGACGCTGGACGTCCTTCACCCGACGCGGGGGTTCCCAACTGCACAAGGCCTCCACCTTGTGCGGGTCCATCGCGATGCCCTCGGGGGTGATGATGTGCCCGAGGAACTCTATGGAAGTCTGGAAGAAGTAGCATTTCTCCAACTTCGCATAGAGCTGGTGCTCCCGCAGGCGCTGCAGGACCTGGCGGACATGCTGGAGGTGACTTTCCGGGGTCCGAGAATAGATCAAAATGTCATCCAAGTAGATCACCACGAACCGATCCAGCATGTCCCGGAACACATTGTTCATCAAGTGCTGGAAGACCGCGGGGGCGTTGGTCAACCCGAACGGCATGACGGTATACTTGAAGTGTCCGTACCGCGTGCCGAATGCCGTCTTCCACTCGTCCCCCACTCTCACGCGCACCAGGTTGTAAGCCCCTCGGAGATCGAGCTTAGTGAAGATCGAGGCCTCCCGCAACCTCTCCATCAGCTCCGGGATCAGCGGCAGGGGGTAGCGATTTCGCACTGTGATGGCATTCAAGCGCCGGTAGTCGCAACACAGGCGCAAGTCCCCCGTCTTCTTTTTAATGAAGAGGACCGGGGCCGAGAGCGGGGAGGTCGAAGGCCGGATGAACCCACGGGCCAGGTTCTTTTCCAGAAAGTCCCGTAAGGCGGCCAGCTCGGGCTCCGACATGGAGTACAGGCGTCCCAATGGCAGGGGCGCGTTGGGCATTAGGTCCACCGCACAGTCGTAGGGTCGGTGCGGGGGCAAGCGATCCGCCTCCTTCTCGCTGAACACGTCGGCGAAGGGCGTCAGCTCCGGAGGCAAGGAGACGTTTGGGGCAGAGACGTCCTGGCCGGCGCAGGTGTGGCGAAGGTGGTCGACACACTGCAGGCTCGGGAACGAGATGGCGTTTCTCGACCAAGCCACCTGAGGGTCGTGCGCCCGAAGCCAGGCCATCCCCAGGACCAAGGGAAAGTGCAGATCCGCCATTACATAAAACTGGATCGCCTCCTCGTGGTTCCCAATGGCGAGGCGCAAGGGCTGGGTAGCGGTTTTGATGGGCCCCGCCACGAGTTCCCGCCCATCTATAGTTTCGACCCTCAACGGAGGGTCCACTGGAACCAAGGGGACTTTGTAATGGGCCACAAAGGCCTGGTCCATGAAGTTCGTGGTGGCCCCCGAGTCCACCAGCGCATGTGCCTGGAGCCCCTCCGACCGGTTAGCCAACAACACCCGGGTGTTCAAAATCAGGTGCCGAGGGGGCTCACAGTCCACAGCCGCCGACTCCGGCGGGGCATGGTCACGTGCCTGACCCAGAGTTTCCCCTAGGCCAGGCCTGGCCCGTTTCCCGGCAGGTCACGCCGAGACTCCGGAACAGGCTTGAGAGGTCCACTCCGCTTCCGGGGACACGAGGCGGCAAAATGTCCCGCCTCGCCACAATAGAGGCACAACCCCCCTTGACGTCTCCACATCCGCTACTGGGCCGTCAGTTGAGGTCTGGCTGCTCCGAGCTCCATAGGCTCCTCAGCCGTCGCCACAAAACGCTGTGCGGTCCGGAGCGCTGTCGGTGCGAAACGCGGGGGTGCCGACGCTGTCGATGGTTCCGGAAGAGCCCGACGGGGCCGTCGCCATTGCAAGCGGGCGTCGATGCGCAGGCATTGGGTCACCAGCGCGTCGAGGGTCGGTGGCGCCTCCACACGAACCAGCTCGTCCTGCATCTCGTCGGAAAGGCCGTCCTGGAAGGCGTCCATCAGCGCCACCTCATTCCAAGCCGAATCCTGGCCTAGCAGTCGGAACTCTGCAATATAGTCCTGCAGGGGGCGCTTGCCTTGGCGAAGGTCCTTGATGCGCCTCGCTGCCGTCTGCACCCGGAGGGGGTCCTCAAACATGGTGCGCAGGTGTTGTAAAAAGCCCTGAAAGTCCAGGAGCAAGGGGCTATCTTGCAACAACAGGGGCGTGGCCCATCGGGCGGCAGTGCCAGAGAGGGAGCTGATAACAAATGCCACCCGAGCCCGGTCATCCGGAAAATCCTCCGGCCTCATCGCCATAAACAGTTGGCATTGTCCCAAGAAGGCCGGAAACATCTCCTGCTGCCCAGAAAACCTATCTGGCACGTTCACTGGGCATCTCGGACGGGGAGGGGGAGGAGGGGGAGCTGCAGGAGCATTTCCCAAAGCAAGTTGGGCAGTTAGCTGTGCTACTTGCTGTTGCAGAAGCTGATTGGCCTCCAGCATCTGCTGTATCTGCTGCTGCAGCTGTTGGTCCATCGTGGGTTAACGATGGAGTATGGGGTGATGAACAAGATGATCTGTCCCCGTCCCCACACACACACAACACAGCCAGCCGAGGGTTAAGGAAACACTTTGGAACGCACCCAGTTCTTATCTCCCTCTTGGCAGCGATAGACACATCGTCTGCCAAGGGACTTTATTTTCACAAACAGACAGATAAGATACGAACGTTCAAGAAAGTCCAAACAGAAATAATATTCCTCCCAGCAGTTCCGGACGAGGCTTTAGTGACTGTCCAAGGTTTACTTTGTTCGTCACAAGGATCCTTTGACCACTACCCTCTATTATATAGTCTCTGGGGTGTGGTCCAGTGACTCAGTTCTAATCCCTAGCACGCCTCCCAAGCTGCTGCAAACGTTTATCACGCCTTCGGAGGCGTGCGTCCAGGAATGATGTTTCATTATCACTTTGATTCGAATCAGCTGTCTCTTCTCCCTCGGCCGGCACTTGAGACAATGCCAGAGGGGAGGGGCCTGGAGAGGGAGGCCTGGCTGACTCCTCTTCCTCATGCTCGGAGCTTTCTTCCTCCGATGGGACAGGCTCAGAGGGCGGGGCCACAACAGTTCCTGAGATCCGTTGGGTCATCCCAGGGGCTTAGCTCAGCTTTCCAACAGATCCATAGAACTATCTAACGCAATAGTGGAACAATACATTAGGTGTTATGTAAACTATCAACAAGAAAACTGGGCAGACTTATTGCCATTCACAGAAGTGGTTTACAATAATGCAGTGCACAGTAGTACCGGGTTGACTCCCTTTCGAATAACTATTGGCACGGATTTTGTGCCTATGCCTGAATTACCTAGAGAACCACCAACTTCCATGTCCCTAATGGAATGGATAACTTCATTGCAAAAGGGGTGGGAGACTACTAAGAAAGCTCTAGCAGAAGCAACAGAGAAATATAAAA
Organism: Pituophis catenifer annectens; assembly: GCF_029215685.1. NCBI lineage: Eukaryota > Metazoa > Chordata > Lepidosauria > Squamata > Colubridae > Pituophis > Pituophis catenifer. The sequence goes on from NW_027256887.1 coordinate 33,913,864, forward strand.
CTCAGGCGGACAAACACAGGTCTCTCCAGCTGCCTTTTCGAATAGGAGATAAGGTGTATTTGTCAACTAAGTACCTAAGGTTGAGACTACCCAGCAAGAAATTCGGACCTAAGTTCATTGGTCCTTTCCCTGTAGTGAAAGTGATTAACCCAGTAACTGTCCAGCTTAGCCTCCCTCGTATACTAGGGAAGATACAGCCTGTGTTTCACAGCAGTTTGTTGAAACCAGCAATAGGATCCACCTTAAGACCCTTACCAGATGCTCCCCCTCCACCTATGATAGTACAGGAGGAGACTCATTATGAAGTCAAGAAGGTTCTTGACTCTAGATTACAACGGGGTTGCAGTATTTAGTACTCTGGAAAGGATATCTGTTGTCAGAAGCTATGTGGGTAAAGAGTTGGGATGTGAAAGCTAACAGACTAGTAAAACAGTTTCATGATAAATTCCTGGACAAGCCAAAGAGACCTCTGGGAGGGGGTAGAGGGGGTTAAGCGGTTTTATGAACAATGTGTTAACCCTTTTTTTTTGGTATTTTCTTCATTTTATTTTCTAGAGCAGGCATCCTCAAACTACGGCCTGTGGGCTGTATGTGGCCCGCTGACCCAATTTATCCAGGCCGTGGAGTGGTGGGGTTAAGCCCCGCCCCTTGCCCCTCTCCTCCCAGCCACTTCCTGCATAGCTGGCTTTTCCTGGCTGATGGGGGCCCTGGGGAGGCCTCCTCCAGCCATCGCCCTTATCTTCCACTGTCCAGCCGCACTTCCCACTTCTGCTCACTTCAATGGTTCAACGCTCACCACACGTTGCTGTTGCAAAGGTAAGGCCGAAGGGCACGGGTGGGCAAGGGAGGGCCTGCGGGCGGGGGGGGGGTGAAAAGAGGCAAAAAATATAGGTGAAAATAGCCCGTTTTTGGCTAAAAAATGAGACGTTTTTGCCTGGTTTTGGCCTACAGAATACCTCTGGATGGGGGGGGGGGTGAAATGAGGCAAAAATATGGGCAAAAATGGCCCATTTTTCACCTCGCCTGCCTCCAGAAGATAGAGAGAGATAGACAGAGAGAGAGGGAGAGAAAGGGAGAGAGAAAGAGAGGGAGAGAGAGAGACAAAGAGAGGGAGAGAGAAAGGGAGAGAGAGAGAAAGAGAGAGGGAGAGAGAAAGAGGAAGAGAAAGAGAGGGAGAGAGAGAAAGCGGGAGAGAGAAAGAGAGAGGGAGAGAGTCAGAGAGAGATTTCTCACACTCCTTGGTGCTGAGAATTGCTGCAAAACAATTTCTTTTTTTTATTGAAAAAATTTTACAAATACAAATTTTCCCATTCCCCCCCCCCCCCGTTTCCCTCCCTAACCCTCCCTAGCCCTCCCCACCTCCCATGACTTCCCCAAGGTGAAATCCAAATCCACATCATATTATATCATACTTTACCGCCCTTCTAATCTCCCCCCTGTGTACTATACATTTCTACATAACATTGAACTATTCTACCCCCTATATACTATACATTTCTACACAACATTCAACTAAAAGCTATCTGATACTTCCTAGTTTGGTATTTATTCTGCACATAATCTATCCATTTCTTCCACTCCCATGCATAAGTCTTTTGAGTCCGGTCTTTTAAGTATGCTGATATCTTTGCCATTTCTGCAAAACTGGCCACCTTCAAAGTCCATTCTTCAATAGTAGGCAAAACATCCCTTTTCCAATATTGACCAATCAGTAACCTAGCTGCTGTCACCATGTACAATATCAATTTTGTTTCACCCATTGAAAAACCCTTAACTATACCCAATAAAAACAATTGAGGAGAAAATTGGAGTTTTTTCTTCAGAACATTTTGCATAACCCACCAAATTTTTATCCAGAAAGCCTTCACTTTCTTGCAAGTCCACCCTATATGATAATATGTAGCATCCAAACAATCACATCTCCAACATTTTGGTTGAACATTAGGATACATGCATGACAATTTCTTAGGATCTAAATGCCACCTATAAAACATTTTATAAAAATTTTCCCTCAAATTCTGTGACTGCGTAAATTTAACATTCTGAACCCATATTTTTTCCCACGTTTCCATCATAACTGGTTGTGCAAAATTTTGTGCCCATTTTATCATACAATCTTTAACCAGTTCATTTTCTGAGTCTCTTTCTAACAAAACATTATAAACCCTCTTGATATGCATTGGGCCTTTCTCTTTTATCTGTCTAACCAATTCTTCTTCATGCAACATTAAACCAGTTTTTTGATCTTCTCTCCATCTCAGTTGAAGTTGATTATACTGTAACCAAGTTAAATTAATCCCTTCTTTTTTTGATCTTCTCTCCATCTCAGTTGAAGTTGATTATACTGTAACCAAGTTAAATTAATCCCTTCTTCCAACAGTGTTTTCAATGTCTTTAGTTGCCATCTGCCCCCATCATTAAAAAGTGCTTCTTTGTATAACCCCCCCCGAGTGACTTTATATTTATATTCCGTATGATATGACCAAGATCCAACCACAACGGTATTTTATAATCCCATTTGAACCGGTGCTTCTTCCATACTCTCATCAAAGAGTTTCTAAGCATATGGCTGTTGAATACTTTATCCACTTTATTTTCGTAGAATAAATATGCATGCCAACCAAATTCAAGATCATAACTCTCTATATTCAATATCCCAGTCTTTGTCCTCCCAAACCAATTGCTTGCTTGCGTCAACGCTGCTGCTTCATAGTACAGTCGCAGGTTTGGAAGTTTAAGACCACCCCTTTCACGAACATCTTGCATAATTTTCAATTTCACTCTTGGCTTTTTCTCGTTCCAAACAAACTTATTCACTCCTTTTTGCCATTCCATCAACTGTTTATCACTTTTAAGCACCGGAATCATTTGAAACAAAAATAAAAATCTAGGTAGAACATTAATTTTAACTGCTGCTATCCTTCCAAGTAGAGACAGCTGCAGTTTTTTCCAAGTGTCCATATCCTTTTGTACCTTTCGCCACAACACCTCATAATTATTTTGGAACAGTTTTATATTTGAATCTGCAACTTGAACTCCTAGATATCTCACCTTTGATACTATTTCAAAGCCTGCCTTCCTTTCAAGTTCTTTCTTTTGATCAACTGTCATGTTTTTAACTATCATCTTGGTTTTTTTCTGATTCAGTCTAAATCCTGATACCATACCATACTCTTCTATAATGTCTTTCATCTGAATTATTGATTCCATCGGCCGTGTTAGGGTAACAACCAGATCATCTGCAAATGCCCTTGTTCTGTAGTCCTCTTGCCTTATAACTATTCCATTCAAAGTACTCGAATCCCATATTGTATTCAACAAGACTTCTAGAGTTAGGACTTCCGGTTTCCTTGTCTTCGGTGACGGCGGCGCCTTTTGAAGCTCCGCCAGCCCCGCCGCCTGTAGAGCCGCTTCGAGACGAAGAAGCGGCTCGAAAACTTCTAAATCCATAGGATTGAAGAAGGAGAGATCGCAGGGCACAGGTCGAGCCCCTGTAACCCCCCAGGGAAGTTTCTGGGGAGAGAACAGGCGTGGCTCCCTTCCAACCTGCTGAAACTCCGGGCGATGTGGGACGATTCTGCTTTTGCAGAACAAGCTGGCTGCAGGAAACTTAAAGCGAAAGAACCAGCTTTAATAAACAGCGAAACTACCTGAATCCTGAAACTTGGAAACGCAAGTATTAGCGCTTTGTTGACTTTTCAATCTGAGAAAATGCGAATGAGTGAAAGTGCTTTGAAAAAACATGGCGCTTAGCCTCAGAGTTAACGAGCGAGCGAGTGTGGATTGGTGAAGTCATTTTGCTTTGTTACAAAGTTTCCAAGTTGCTACAAAGTTGCCTTGCTTGTTATAAGAGAAACAACTGGAAAATTTCTCCCTTTTCAATATTTGACTTTGCTTTACTTCAACCTTTATTTGATCAAATCTGGGGGACTTTTTTAGAAGTCTTTGTGCAGGAGGGAAAGGAAAAGGAACTTCCCTCTTTAGAAAAACTAGATCACGTGGCAGGATGGCTTCAAAGAAGCAGGAAGGGAAGGCAACAGGGGGGGATCCCCCACACACAAACATGAAACGCAACTTCCCCCTGCTCAACAGCTACAAACTCAGAAAAAAGAATTTGATGTGGGAGATTTAAAAGAATTTATTTCTAAAACTTTGGATGATAAATTTCAAAAATCTCAACAGGAGATAGATGATAAACTTCAAAAATCACATCAGGGGATAGATGATAAACTTCAAAAATCACATCAGGAATTTATGCAGGAAATTAATGAAGTTAAAGATATGGTGAAACAGAACCAAAACAAGGTGACCAAAAAAATATCAGAAGTGGCATCTGGCCTGGCAGAATTTATTGGGAAAGTTGATTTTAAAGTTGAAGAACTTAAATCAGAAGTTAATGTTAAGATGAAAGACAATGATTATAAAATTGCTGATGTTGACAATAAAATGCAGAGAGTTGAAAACGAGATTGTTATGATACAATTCAGGGCAATGGAGTTCGCTATACGGCTTCGGGGAATTCGAGAGGAGGAAAGACAGGATTTGAGACAAGTTTGTTCTGAGGCCCTGGCCAAGATTCTACAAGTTAATCCTGATGTGGTTTTTCACAAAATAGACAAAATTTACAGAGTGAACTCTTGGGTGGCCAGACAAAGACAATTACCTAGAGATGTGGTCATATATTTTACAGATAGAGAAATAAGAAATGATATCCTGCAAAAATCCTTTTACACTTCTGTACAAGTGGGGGGCTCACGAATTGGAATTTATAAAGAATTGCCTCCTAAAATGCTGAAAGCTAGAAAAGAATTTGGCTTTCTTGTCAAGGAATTGCAAAATTTACAGATACCTTTCCGGTGGGACGCACCAGTTGGTATAATTTTCAGATACAAGGGAGAAAGATGCCGTTTGAATACCGTGGAGAAGGCACAACACTTTTATACTACTATTCTTAAGGAAAGAACACCATCTCCACGTACATCTACAGTTTTGGAGATTAAAGAGAGTGAAGAGAAGCAACCTCAACGAGAATTGCAAGAACAGTCCAAGCAGGAATTAGAGGAAGTGCAAGGTGCAGAAGGAGGTTTTCTGGATGAGCCCTTGCTGGAATCTTCTCCAATTTTGGACTCGGTTCGGATGATTGAAGTTAAGGATCAACGTATAACTAGAGCTCAATCTAAGTTACTTAAACAAAAGCAACAACAACAACAGGAAAGACAAGACAAGGAGGCAGTTAAGAGTACTGCACAAGAGATTGGAGCTATGGGAGGAGCGAGATCGAAGCTTTCGGATGATCTTCAAGTATTTTGCTCTTTGCTCCAGAAAGAGGCTGATGACCTTTAAGTGTTTATCTTGGAATGTTAATGGGTTGAATTCAGTACAGAAAAGGAAGAAATTATTTACATATTTGAAACAATTTAATAATGATATAATTTGTTTACAAGAAACGCATATCACAACTCAAGATCAAAAATATTTGATAAACTCGAAACTAGGAACACATTTTATATCTTCAACTTCGCAAAAAAAGAATGGTGTGGTTATCTATGTAAATAAAAAGTTAACAGCTAAAGTTATAGAAACAGATGAAGATGGTAGGTTTGTAGCAATTGAATTGCTTATGGCAAATGGCCAAATTCTTTTGATTGGAATTTATGCTCCCAATCAACAACAGGACTATTTCTACAAGATGTTACATACCAAAATATTGCAATGGGATTACAGATCTATTTTAATTATGGGAGACTGGAATGGAGTAATTGACTCTAAATTAGATAAAAAGAGTTTGGCAAAGTCTAGGATCAGATTACCACAGACCTTTTTTGACATGAAAGAAGATATGGAACTAAAAGATGTTTGGAGAATACATAACTCAAAAGAATTGGACTACACTTTTTTTTCTGACAGACACAGATCCTTCTCTAGGATTGACTTCATTTTGTTGACAGATGACTTACTTGTTAAGACAAAAAGAACAAAGATTTTTCCAAGAACTCTGACTGACCATAGCCCAGTATGGATAGAAATCGAGATGGATAAGGTTGAGAGACGTTCTTGGAGACTAAATGAGAATTTGTTTAGATATGAAAAAAATACAACAGAACTTAAAAAGCATTTGAAAGAATTTTTTGAAATAAATTTGAATAAAGGTACCCCAATTGAAATTGTGTGGGACGCAAGTAAAGCTTATATGAGAGGGGTACTTATTTACATGAATTCTAAACATAGACTGTTCCGACAAAAGAAAAGATCTGATTTGGAAATAGAAATAAAGAATAAAGAACAGTTACTTATTAAAAATCCAACAGATGAAAGAATACGCAGTGCTATAAAACTGTTGAAAGACCAATTTCAAATGCTCATGGCGGAACAAGTTGCAACAAACTTACAATATGCGAAGCATAACACATTTTGTAACGCTAATAAACCGGGCAGATGGTTGGCTTACACATTGAGGAAAAAACAAAGTATACGGACTATTGATAGTATTGATATTGGAGGGAAAGAAATTTTTCAACAAAAATTAATTAAAGAAGCTTTTGTGGACTATTATACTAAATTATATGCTAAAGAGGAGGTGCAGAATGGACTTATAGAAAAATATTTAAACGATAAAAGAGTTACAAAAATTACTGATCATCAAAAAGAAAGAATGAATTATCCTATAACAGAGGAGGAGATAATAGTAGCAATTAAACAGTTAAAAACAGCCAAAGCTCCTGGCACGGATGGTTTGACTGCAGTGTATTACAAAACTTTGCAAGCTGAAATGGTGGAACAACTTAGAGATTTATTTTGCAATATTCAGCAAGGGGGTAAAATACCCCCATCGTGGACAACAGCTCATATATCTTTGATACCAAAAGAACAAATTGGTCCTAAAAAACCAGAGAACTATAGACCAATATCTCTTTTGAATACAGATTATAAAATCTTTGCGAAAGTACTAGCCAACAGGTTGATGCCAGTAATTCAAAAGGTGATTCATGATGATCAAGCGGGATTTATCGAGGGTAGATACATGAAGGACAATGTAAGGCAAGTAATAGATTTATTGGAATATCTTGAGAAGAATAAACAGATTCCTGCAGTGCTGGTCTTCTTGGACGCAGAGAAGGCCTTTGATAGAGTGGATTGGAATTTTCTACTAAAGACTTTAAAAAAGATGGACTTTGGGGATCAATTTATACAGGCGATTTCAGCAATTTATCAAGAGCAAAAGGCACAGATCATTATTAATGGAAGTCTGACAACAGAGTTTAAAATTGAAAAAGGAACAAGACAGGGATGTCCGTTGTCCCCACTTTTATTTATTTTAACACTAGAAGTCTTGTTAAATACAATAAGGGACTCTAATATCTTGAAAGGTATAAAGATTAGGCAAGAGGATTACAGAATAAAGGCATTTGCAGATGATCTGGTTGTTACCCTATCACAACCAATGGAATCAATAATCCTGATGAAGGACATTATACAAGACTATGGTAAAGTTTCAGGTTTTAGACTGAATCCAAAAAAGACTAAAATGATAGTTAAAAACATGACACAAGATCATAAACATGAGCTTGAAAGGAGGGCAGGTTTTGAGACTGTACCTAAGGTAAAATATCTAGGAGTTCAGGTTGCAGAATCAAACATGAAATTGTTTCAAAATAACTATGAGGTGTTGTGGCGAGAGGTGCAGAAAGACATGGAGACTTGGAAAAAACTGCAGCTGTCTCTACTTGGAAGAATAGCAGCAGTTAAGATGAACATTTTGCCAAGATTTCTTTTTTTGTTTCAAATGATTCCGGTGCTTGAAAGTGATAAACAATTGAAAGTTTGGCAATCTGGAGTGAATAAGTTTGTCTGGAACGAGAAGAAGCCGAGAGTGAAATTGAAAATTATGCAAGATGTTCCAGAAAGAGGAGGTCTTAAACTTCCAAACCTACAGCTATATTATGATGCAGCAGCTTTAACTTTAACAAGTGATTGGTTTGGAAGGAAAAAGACTGGAATATTGAATGCAGAAAGTTTTGATCTTGAATTTGGATGGCATGCTTACTTATTCTACGACGACAAAGTAGATAAAGTATTTAAAAGTCATATACTTAGAGATTCTTTGATGAGAGTTTGGAAGAAGCACCGACTCAAATGGGATTATAAAATACCGCTATGGCTGGATCTTGGTCATACTTTGTGGAATACAAATATAATGTCACTCGGGGGGGTTTTATATAAAGAGGTTCTTTTTACAGATGCGGGCAGATGGCAGCTGAAGACATTGCAGACACTGTTGGATGAAGGGATTAATTTAACTTGGTTACAATATAATCAATTACAACTGAGATGGAAAGAGGACCAAAAAACTGGTATTATGTTGCATGAGGAAGAATTGGTTAGACATATAAGAGAGAAAGGTCCAATGCATATCAAAAGGCTTTATAATGTTTTGCTAGAAAGAGATTCAGAAACTGAATTAGTTAAAGACTGTATGATTAAGTGGGCACAGAATTTTGAAGAACCAGTGATGTTGGAAACATGGGAAAAAATTTGGGTTCAGAATGTTAAATTTACACAGTCGCAGAACCTGAGGGAAAATTTCTACAAAATGTTTTATAGATGGCATTTAGATCCCAAAAAGTTGTCATGTATGTACCCTAATGTTCAGCCAAAATGTTGGAGATGTGAATGTTTGGATGCTACGTATTATCATGTTTGGTGGACCTGTAGGAAAGTTAAGGCTTTTTGGATAAAAATTTGGTGGGTCATGCAGAATGTTTTGAAGAAAAAAATTCAATTTTCTCCACAACTGTTTTTATTGGGTATAGTTAAGGGTTTTACATTGGGTGAAACAAAATTGATATTGTATATGATAACAGCAGCAAGATTGTTGATAGGTAAATACTGGAAGAATGAAGTTTTGCCCACGATTGAGGAATGGACTTTGAAGATGGCCAGTTTTGCAGAGATGGCGAAGATTTCAGCATATTTAAAAGACTGTTCACAAGAGACTTATGAGTGGGAATGGAAAAGGTGGATAGAATATGTTCAGAACAAATATCAAACTAGAAAGTATCAAATAGCTTTTATTTGAAAATAATGTATTGGATATATTTTAATGTAATGAGGTAAAGAGAAAAACTATACAGCGGAGGGAGGGGTTTAAGTTTATATATAAGTGTTATATTAAGGGTTTTTTATGAGTATGAGTATATTATAGGGAAGTCTGGGGGTTGGGGAGGGTTAGGGGGGGTTAGGGAGGTTGGGAAGTTTGGGGGGGGAGGTGGGGGGGAAAAGGGGTGAAAATGTAATTGTAAAACTTTTGCAATAAAAAAAAAAGACTTCTAGAGTTAGAATAAACAACAACAGGGATAACGGACAACCTTGTCTTGTGCCTTTTTCTATACTGAAGTTTGTGGTTAAGCTTCCATTAATGATAATTTGTGCCATTTGCTCTTGATAAATTGCTGAAACTGCCCGCACAAACTGCTCCCCAAAGTCCATCTTTCTTAAAGTCTTTAATAGAAAGTTCCAGTTCACTCGATCAAAGGCCTTCTCTGCATCCAAAAACACCAGCACTGCAGAGGTCTGTTTATTCTTCTCAAGATATTCCAATAAATCTATAATTTGCCTCACATTGTCCTTCATGTATCTGCCTTCTATAAATCCTGCTTGATCATGATGAATCACCTCTTGAATAACTGGCATTAATCTGTTGGCTAATACTTTTGTAAAAATTTTATAATCCGTATTCAGGAGAGATATTGGTCTAAAATTTTCCGGTTTTGTAGAACCTGCTTCCTCTTTCGGTATCAAAGAAACAAAAGCTGCTTTCCATGAAGGGGGTATTTTACCCCCTTGTTGTATGCTACAAAATAAATCTTTAAGATGTTCAATCATTTCTACTTGTAGAGTTTTATAATACATTGCAGTTAAACCATCCGTTCCTGGAGCTTTAGCTGTTTTCAGTTGTTTAATAGCAGCAATAATCTCCTCAACTGTTATTGGTAAACTCGTTCTTTCCTTTTGATCGCTAGAAATTTTCATAACTCTCCTTTCATCTAGATATTTATTTATAAGTTCATTCTGTATATCATCTTTGGCATATAATTTGGTATAATAATCTAAGAAGGCTTCTTTAATTAGTCTTTGTTGAAAAACTTCCTTCCCTCCATACTCAATACTACCAATAGTCCGAGTACTCTCTTGTTTCCTCAGTGTGTAAGCTAACCACCTGCCTGGCTTATTAGCGTTGCAAAATATATTATGTTTCGCAAATTGTAAATTAGTTGCTGCTTGTTCCGCTGTGAGCATATGAAATTGGTCTTTCAAAAGTTTTATAATTCCTTGTAATTTTTCATCTGTTGGATTTTTTATAAGCATCTGTTCTTTTTTCTTTCTCTCTCCTTCCAATTCTAATCATTTTCTTTGTTTATTTAATTTATGTTTAGAGTTCATATGGATCAGTACCCCCCGCATATATGCCTTACTCGCATCCCAAACAATTTCAATAGGGGTACCCTTATTCAAGTTCATTTCAAAAAATTCCTTCATTTGTTTTTTAAGTTCATTTACATTCTTTTCATATCTAAACAAGTTTTCATTTACTCTCCACGATCTTCTCTCATTCTTTCCCATTTCTATTTCTATCCATACCGGGCTATGGTCAGTTAAAATCCTCGGAAATATCTTTGTTTTCTTTGTTTTTAAAAGTAAATCAGCCGTAAGTAGAATAAAATCAATCCTAGAGAAGCATCTATGTCTATCTGAAAAAAAAGTAAAGTCCAATTCTTTTGGGTTATGCATTCTCCATATATCTTTCAATTCCAAATCTTCTTTCATATCAAAAAAGATCTGTGGTAATTTAACACATGACTTTGCCAAACTCTTTTTATCTTTTTTGGGATCTATTACTCCATTCCAATCTCCCATAAGTAAAATAGATCTGAAGTCCCACTGTAATATTTTAGAATACAATATTTTATAAAATTTTTCTTGTTGCTGATTAGGAGCATAAATTCCAATCACCAAAATTGGACCATTGTCTGTAGAGAGTTCAATTGCTATATATCTTCCACAGTCATCTGCTTCTAAAATTTTTGCTGGCAATCTTTTATTTATATAAATCACTACACCATTCTTTTTCTCCGAATTTGAGGCTATAAACTGTGCTCCTAATCTAGGATTTATCAAATATTTTTGATCTTGTGTTCTAATATGAGTTTCTTGTAAGCAAATAACATCATTATTAAATTGTCTCAGATAATGAAATATCTTCCTTCTTTTCTGTGGTGAATTCAGTCCGTTCACATTCCAAGATAAAAACTGAATTGTCATTTGTAGTCTCCTGAAGCGTTAAGAGCATTTGCTGAAGTTTCTGTTCCAGTCTGGTAGTTTTCGGCTTAGCTCCTCCCATAGCTTCAGATTTTTGTGCTTTACCATTGACTCCCTGCTTATCATGTGGTGGCTTAGACCTCTGCTGTTGCTGTTTCTCTAGAATTTGTTTATAAGCTGCTCGAGTTATATGCTGGTCTTTAGCATTGTGCAACATCAGGTCGAGATCTGCTGCCACTTCTCTTATATTTTTAGGTGGTCCACCTATAGCCTCTAGGGGAAGATCCAGCAACGGTTCATCTAAAATTCCCCCTGTTGCTCCTTGAGTTTCCATTGCCTCCACCTCCGTCTGTTTCTGCTGCTCTTCAAGCTCTTGTTCAAATTGCTTCTTTCTCACCCTCCACTATACCTAACACTGAGGATGTACGTGGAGATGCTGCACCAGTTTTGAAAACATTTAAATAAAATTCTTCCGCTTTTTCAACAGTATTTAATCAATATCTTTCTCCTTGAAACCTGCAAAACAGTTTCTTGAAGTGGACCACTAGACTCCTAAACAACTGAAAAAATGATCTAGTAAAAAGAAAAGGCAACCAAAAGAGCAACGTGGAAACAAAAGCAAATAAAACACCCCCAGGAGCAAAACAAATTAAAGTTTAATTTGTGTGCATTGTTCAATGGACTGTTACATTGGCCACACCCACCTAGTCACATGACCTAGCCATGCCCACCTAGTCACATGCCCACCTAGCCATGCCCACTCAGCCGATCTGGGCCCCCAACAGTCTGAGGGACCGTGAATTGGCCCCGTATAAAAAGTTTGAGGACCCCTGTTCTAGGGTGTGGTTTTCCCTGGCCGGGGGGGGGGGGCACCTGTCAGCTTTGGAAGCCATATTAATCTCAGAAGCTTCCACGCTGCCATCTTCTTGTGCTTGGGAAAGTAGGAGGGAGGATTTGATAGGGCAATTTTAGTTAGACATAATAGCATTCTTCTTTTTGGTCAAGGTCATGGTCCTCCTGCATCTAGAGGAGGAGTGGTTGCAGAGGTGTCTCAAGTTGGGACAGATGATGATTGGGCCATGTGATGGACTGATGGGTGCAGGGACTGGATATGGGGTTTTAATTTATTGAGGGAAAACCCAGAACCCTCAGATTTGGGTTTTCCCAGATCTGCCATATACCTATTCCAATAAATGAAGATTTTGAGATGAAGATTGTCTTGGAGTTTTTAATTGGAATTGGGTTGTTCTGGAATGCTGACACAGCCATTATACAAAACTCTTCGCAACTTCTGCCTCACAGATACTTTGAAGAAAATGAATGAGGAGAAATGAATAAACACAGTGAAAATACTGCATATGTACACAATTTCTCAAACCATTAGGAGCTGCTTCTGTGATGTACATATTTTTCTTTGATTTCTTTTTCTTCTGTTTTCACAATCATTTTTGATCTTGTGTTATAGCTACAAATGGGTCCCCAGAATATATTTAATCTTATTAATAAGAGCAAATGTATTATTACTAATTTAAAAAATGTGTATGATGACAACAAATTGGCTCAGATGTGGAGGATGGTGTTCCTTCAAAGTGGCCATGCTTGTGAAGATATGCTACATTAGCACTTTGTGCACATTTGTACCATAAAGTCCCTAGCAATGATTTGCATAGTCCTACTAATATATATTAAATGCTTTTAAAAAAATATTGTAATAAATCACATGTTTAAATAATATTTTAATAGCAAGGGCATTTGTCTAAGTTTTCCAAATGACTTAGAAAAGATAGATGTCATTTTTCACAACTTCAGATGCCATCATTGGCATTTATTTATCACTATTCATTGGTTACTATTCGACTGTAATCTTGGCAAGTATTGAAATTCTTGCTTGTTCAAAATCAGTGGGGAATATGTTCAGTTGCAGTTATAATTTGGACATTTGTACTTACCATAAACATTTAGTTAAGAGATAATTGTAGATTGAAATGCTGCCAGTAAATTTAATAAAATGGATCTTATTAGTTATTAGTTATTAGACTAGTTCTTATTGAAACAATTTAGCTCAGAATGCTTCTTAGCAAATTTTCCAGTTCAACTAGCAATAATTATTTGGACTTTTTATTTTTAATGCTATTATTCTTTATGAAATTTTCATATTTGGCAGCAATTTTAGGGGCTTGAATTGTGACACTTACAAAAGTTTGCTTGCAATTGCTGTGCTATTGGAGTGTTATTAGGAGTCGGAATATTCATTCACATGGTTTGACTTTATCACATTATTGTTAACAAGTGATTTAAGATCGATTGTCTGAATGTCAAGAATATATCCATATAATACGGCAATGGGTTTTGGAAATTACACAGATTAATTTGGAATTAAGACCTGAGATTTTCCTATTGGGGGCAAAACCTTTGAATGTTAAATCAGATATATGGTTCTTGTTGATTCACATTATTACTGCAGCAAGATTAGCGTATGCGCAGGAGTGGAAAAATCAATACTTACCGATAGATTTGAAAATAATATATAAAATTAATGAGTGTGCGGAATCAGATAGATTAACTAGATTGATCAATGGTAAAAAAGATTCAGAATTTTATAACAGTTGGAAAGTATGGTACGATTGGGTCCAGAAAAGGTGGGATAGAATAGATATATGATGATGTATATATATATATGATGGCAAATATGTATGTATAAAGGAATGACTTTATACTTATGGACAATGTAATCACATTATACCATGGTGGCAGGATTGTATATTTTATTTGTGTATTGGTGTATAGAATATATTAATAAAAATTATATACATATATAAAAAAAAGAATATATCCATATAGGTTTTTTTTGCTAAATCCCTAGGATTTAGAATTATCTTGCAAGGGAAATTGAATATTTTAAGGAATAAAGGAGGCTAAAGCAGTGAGTTGTCAATATCTCTTGCTTGTCAACATTTGAGTTATTATAAAATTTAGACAAAAGTTAATGATGGATACTTTTGTTCAATGCTATCAATTATTTTATGTGTTTTGCTTGTGAGGTGTATTTCCATATCTTTTATCCCCTCTTTTTTTTTTAAAAAAAAAAAAGTTCCTCTACATTATTTTTACAATTAAACACACATATGTATTTTGTTGGTTTATTTGATGTAATTTCAACTTTTTATTATTCCTTTGTATACCTTTTAAAGATTCCATTAATTTTTCAGAAAATAAGAATTTATTTCTTATTTCTCTTATATCATTTATTGATAACTTTTTAAAAAAACAACAACAACAATGCAATGACTATTTCCTACAGGTTGTATCAGTGGTGGGATTCAAATACTTTAACAACCGGTTCTCTGCCCTAATGATTTCTTCCAACAACCAGTTCACCAAACTGTTCAGAAAGTTAACAACCGGTTCTCCCGAAGTGGTGCGAACTGGCTGAATCCCACCACTGGGTTGTATTAATATTTCATAGAACTCTAGATGTTATACTCTGTAGGCTCTTTCCATCTCTTCTGGGATAATTTTATTTTGCCAGCATTAAATATATATATTAAGCATCCTCAGAACATTATATTACATTGCTATGTATACTTGAAAAAATTGCTCTGTTAAAATGATACATATAGAACTAATTTAGATATCATGTTTGCCTTATAACCAGCTGAAAAATTGGTGAACACAAATACCTACACACTGACATTTATTCATAAAACACAAATACATATTTTCTCCAAATGGCTAGTACCCAATACCAACTCACTAGGAATTAGTTTCAAGCAACAATTGCACATGTAAGAATTATACTGTTCAGAGGACTGGGATATAGCATTACTAACCGCACTGATTTAGTTATTTCAAATTTATATATTAGAGATGTGTAAGTGCAAAATAATTTCACTGTGTTCCTATTACAGTATTGTTTTTTCTTTATTATGCTTGCATTATATTGTGGTTTTTTACTCTAAATTATAGAGGGGAGAGTATTTTGTATCCTAGTTTTAATATTGCCAAGTACTTGGGAATAAATTTTATTTGAAAAAATATGGATGCTTTAATGGATGCTTTAATGGGTCTCCTTGCATCCCTAGACTCCATCTTCTGATGCCAGCAATCTAAATTTGGAATACCAACAGGCATCATAGGCCTGTCTAATTTCTTAGAAAGACTGATCTCTTTATGAACTGGTCTTCTCCAATAATACATTCAGACAGCTTTTTCTTTCCCAGGAAAGAGAAATTTCTTTACTCCCGTGAGATTAATTATACTTAGATTTTAGACACTTAATATGTAAAGATTGAATGAAAATGAAAATGTAAATCTTAGTCCTACCAAAATGAAAGAGGTTTTCTTTCCCCTTACCTCTTCTTGATTTAAATAGCTCATAACAGAATGTGCTGTATAGTCTTTCCTGAGAAACATAACAGAGTTTCTACATAAATACCATGTTTCCCTGAAAATAAGACCCTGTCTTATATTTTTTGGAACCCTGAAATAAGCACTTGGCCTTATTGCCATGCACTCAAAAGCCTGAGTAGGCTTATTATCAGGGGATGTCTTATTTGGTGGGAAACAGGGTATACCTTAAAGTTTTATTTCAGAACAATATCTTAGAAGTACCAAGTACAGGCCCACTAAATAATTGCCATTTATATAATACCTAATCTTTGTACAGCTAAATTTGAAATACTGCTGCACAGTTTCTTTTCCTTAACTGTAGCATTTCTACAAATTGTAAAAGCAGCATATTATTATTTTATTGGTGGTAAATGTTTTATAGGGTAATAAGAGGTTTCTTTAAAATGTACATTATATTAAAAATGTAAAGCAAAAACAAAAACATAACATGGAATGGTTTTATTTAGATAACAATAAAATTTTCTTCTCCTTTCCTGAAAATCTAGTAATTAATACATTTAATAAATTCGGTCTATAAAATTTTGATTATACAGAAATTGCCTGATCATTATGCAGGTTGTTCTCAAATTATGACCACAATTGGGACCTGAATTTCTGTTGCTTAATAAGGTAGTTGTTAAGTGAATCGTGCCTAATTTTAATATCTTTTTTGCTCCAGTTGTTAAATGATCATTGCAGTTATTAAGTTAATCATGTGGCTATTGACTTTACTTGTCAGAAGCTGGTTGGGAAGCTTGCAGATGACCTCAGATGCTGCAAATGTCATAAATACATGCCAGTTGTTAAGTGCCCCAATTTGATCACATGATCGTGATAATGCTATGACAGTCATAAGTGCAAAGACCAGTCATGTTTTCAGGGCTGTTGTCACTTTGTTGTAAATTGAGGACTATCTGTATCATTTATCCACATTTCCTGAGCCAAACATATACAGTTAATCATGCAGTCAAGCTGGTAGGCATGTTGAAAGTGGTAGACTTTATGATCCTTCCATTGCTCTAATGCAGCAATCTCCCAACAAATACAGAATGATTCTATAGCATCTAAACAGAACTTGTACGTGAGTGCAGACAATGCCATTTTGCCCAGTTAATCCACTAATTGTGTATGAGATACTGGATTTATAGAGATTTTATGCAACTATTACAAAGCCATAAAGATATTCTGGGAATGTTGGAGATGGAGCAGACCAGAGGAAGTTCCAATCTCTTTGTTTTTGCTCAGCAGCACTTTTAGAAGCACATTATATTCTTTCAAATGAGGCATTGTAAGAAAGTATCATGATCCGCTGCAATGCTACTTATAAAGCTGTGGGGCAATTAATTATATTGTTTAAAATAGAAAAGAGCAAAACTTATCTTTAAAACATTGGTTGCTTTTCAAAATGAGGCCACTTGCAATTTTTAGAATATCTTCCTTCTCATCTATTTTCCCAGTCCCAAACAGCTGCTTAAAGTCTACCCAATTTCATGGAATATGAATGTGCATGTGGACATCAAGTGACATTTCCAGTTATTTATCTGATGAAGGCATACTGCTTATTCTATAAAGCTACAAAGTAGCTTAACCACACTTTACTTTGCCTTGGTTTGTATTATGAATAAATATGTTACAAAATTTATAATTCTCACTGTTTTTTTCTCTCTCTCTCTATTTGTATTTTCAAAGGCATTATGAAAGGGCCTCCCAACCCCTAGTCTGTGGCCCATTACCAGGCCTTGAGTCATTCAGAACCTGCCCATGGAAGTGGCGGGCAAGCACATGCTTGTGCACATTTTCATTTGTGCGAGCCCAACACTTGTGCAAATGGAACTGCACATGTGTGCACTATTTGCCATCACTTGCATGGAACAATCTCCTCTCCCACTCCCCATCCTCTGGTCCACAAAGGCGGGAAGCTTGGGGAACTCTGCATTATGTGGGTAGGGATATTTCTCCCACAAAACCTCCTAAAAAAATCCTTATATGAATTTTCTACTTAGTTTAAGATTTAGTCTGAACTGAGGTCATTTATTCTTTCTGTGATATCCCACATTTCATGAAGGCTCTTAGTGTTCCCAAAATACTTTAGGAAAGCAGATGTTGCAGAAAGAGCAAAGAAATAGAAAGCTCTTTTGGGGAGACATGGGAAGAGATGAAGGATGATCCATATGGAAAAGTATTTTATGTGTATTTTTTTTTGAAAAGTTTTTATTTTTTAAAAAATAAAACATAAAATACATCTTTTTAAAGCAAGGATTTGATCCAGTATAGAATGAATACAATTATTCACATTCCCTCAACCAATTTTGTTCCAAATTTTATCCATTTACATCTTAAAAAAAGAAAAGAAAAAAAAATCTTATTCTAAACATTTATCATTCTACTATGTCACCCTAAATTCTAAACAATTATTTCCAAAACACATCTATTTCATCTGGCCGGGCTGGCTTGATCCCATCCTTTCGGTTTTAATTTGAAATTGGTTTTAACTGGGTTGTTTTAAATTGAGGGCCGAAATTATTTAATATCTTTTAAATTGTTTTAAATTTTATATGTTATGTTTTATCTCGGCTGTTCACCGCCCTGAGTCCTGTTGGAGAAGGGCGGTATAAAAATAAAATAAAATAAATAAAAATATATATATATATATATATATTCCTCATTTATTTATTTATTTATTTAAATTTATATACCACCCTTCTCCCAAAGGACTCATTTCTAAGACCCATTACATCGAATCTATATTGTACCTCTCTTAGATGGCAGCTAGTACCCATAATCTTAACAAAGAATATTTTCCTCCTCTCTTAATCGTTTCTAAATCAATTGACATTTCCATCTAAAATTTATCACTCCCAAAATACTTTATTTTGAAGTCTAATATTTAACTTGTTCATAACTTAAATAGCTATTTCCCAACAGTGTTTTCTGCCACTTCTATCTCTATTTATTTAACTGGTTCACAGTTTGGCTTAACTATTCTCCAGTATTATCTCTTCCACTTTCTCCTAGGTTTATTTTTTGGCTGGTTCACATCTTAATCAGTTGCTTTCCAGCAATGCTTTCCTCCACTCCTAACCTTACTTATTTAGGCTGGTTCACTGTGTAATTTTAACTGCATATCAACGTTATCTCCTTCACTCCTCCTAAATCTATTATAAAACTGGTTCGCAACTCAAATAGTTGCTTTCCAGCGGTGCTTTCCTCTGCTCCAACCTCTATTTTTAACTGGTTCACAACTGTATTTCAGTTGCTCTCCAGGTATATTTTCCTCCACTCCTAACTCTCTTTTTTTTTGGCTAGTTCACAGTTTTGCTTTAACTGTTACCCAGCGTAAGCTTTCCTCCACTCCTATTGGCTGATTCACAGCTTTACTTTAGCTGTTTTCCAGCACGTGCTTTCCTCCACTCCTAACTCTTATTTTTATTTTTAACTGGTTCCCAGTTTTGCTTTAACTGTTCTCCAGTATGATGCTTTCCTCCACTCCTGCCTTATTTGTAAGACTAGAACTCAGCTTTACTTTCACTGTTCTCTGCAATCATGCTTCCCTCCACTCCTAACTTCACTTGTTTAGCTGTTTCATAGCATTTTGTTTTAATTATTGTCCAGCTTTATGCTCTCCTCCATTTCTACATCTCTTATTCAATTATTTAGCTTTAAATTAATTCACAATATATTACTCATATTTATTTTTAAATCCGTTCTCCTCCATATTTTTAACTGATTTAAAATAAAAAAGTATATCAACAAATATCTTAGCTCCTATTCTCTTAAGCTTTCTCCCGTGCCATGCTTATTTTCAATAAGTATCAACATTTTAAATCACTTTGAAATCAATTTTCTATAATTATTAAATCTGTAAATAATTCTTTTTAATATCCACCACCTTAAAGAACATTTTCTTCTAAATTATTAGATCTGTAAATAGAGCTTAACAATTCCAAATTTATAAAGGTATTAAAGCATCCAAAAATCATGTTTTTCATGATATTTCTCCCACAAAACCTCCCGAAAAAATCCTTATATGAAATTTCTACTTAGTTTAAGATTAAGTCTGAATTGAGGTCATTTATTCTTTCCGTGATATCCCACATTTCATGAAGGTCCTTAGTCTTCCCAAAATACTTTAGGGAAAGCAGATGTTGCAGAAAGAGCAAAGAAATAGAAAGCTCTTTTGGGGAGACACGGAAAGAGATGAAGGATGATCTATATGGAAAAGTATTTTATGTGTATTGATATGGTATTTTTTCCCCCCAAAGTAAATTGCAATGGATCAGATTGCTGAAATAATGGTCAGTTCCAGATTATATCCCCAGTCTTGTGGGGATATAAATTACAATAAAGATAATATTTGTTTGCCCTGTATAAGATTTCTGGGCTCAACACAACGAATTCTTAGCCTAAATCAAGACAATTAGTATCATTCAAACACAATTTCATAGGAATACCAAATGAAGTATGATGCCCCTTTACCAACCTTCACATGATTCTCCACTAGATGAAAACATGCCATTATCGTGGTAACCATCCCTGCACTCACAGTGGTACCATCCAGGTAGGTTAATACAGGTGGCACGGCTGTCACAGTGAACAAAGCCATCTGAACATTCATCAATATCTGCTCAATAAATAGAAAACAACATAAACCATAGTATCAGTCCACAGAAATGGCTGTTGTTTGTGGACACATAAAAGAAATTGATATACAAAAAGTATTTATATTCTATCAACTGAGATACAATATACTAAAAAGGAACTGAAGTGTAATAAGTATTATCTTTTTGCAAAGATGCAAGATGCAAAATAAATGTGAACCGTGAACAAAATAACACCATTAAAATACTCAGTATTGTTGAAACATTTCTAATTCATTCAAAGAAGATAAATGAGAAGCATATTTTGGGTGCTACTGCCCATGGCAAGCAGAAAAAGTCATTTCATCTGGAAGGTTATTTCTATTATCCCTTCTCCCATGTCTCGCATTAGACTATCTTGTATCTATTGTGTAGCATGAACAGGACATTAAATCATAACTCCTTTTCTTCTATAGTTAATTCTTCTAGAAATTATTTTTTAGATTTTTTTTTTAAATACAAAGTCTATTCCAATGCACATTTTGAATATGAATTGCATCATTTGTTGTCATAATTAGCACATTTCCCAAGCTGAAACAAACTGTTTTCTAGATCTACTTCTCTCTAGTCTTGCAATGGCAACCAATAGTATTTCAGAAATTGAAAATATACAGTATAGATTTTTTTAAAGGAATGTATGGAAAAGTAATAATAGTTTACAATGAATTAATTCAGACAATTGAAAATGAGTTAAACTGGTATTTATAAAATAAATTTATCCCTTTCACAATATCCATAATATTCCATTATATCTCGAGAAAAAACTTTAGTAAATAAAATAAAAGTTTCCTAAAGTTCTTATCTGGAAATTATGCCACATAAAACTTCTGATTTTTTCCCTTTCATTTCCTGCAGCAATGTACATAGATAAAATGGTAAGTAGGTACATGAATATTTATGAAAGGTTTACAAAATATTTAAAAGGTATGACTCTATTGACTTAAATTCTATATAGAATGGAAATGCTTTTTAAAAAATAAAGCCAATATTCTCAAATAATTTTGCAAGTTAATTGGACTTTTTATTTTTAGTTCCACCTTTCCTTTAAGAACTTTAGGGTTAGATATACATGGGACCACCTAATCCATTCCACTCTCCTCAAATTGTAAATCTGTCATAGGCTAGACCAATGATGGCTAACCTTTTTGCCATCGCGTGCCAGGAGGGGGGGGGGCAGGGGAGGTTTGCACACACGTGTGCCCACACCCATAATTCTATGCGCCCTGTCCTGCGCATGTGCGCACAACTCCCCTCCCCCCTGCTCCTGGCATGTGATGGCCAGGTAGGCCCTTTTTCTTTTTCACCTGGCTCCAGATCCTCTCTATGTATCTGGGGAGGGTGAAAACAGCCTTCCCCACTCCCTTGGAGGCTCTCCGGAGGCCTGAAATGGCCCATTTCCCAATTCCTGGTGGGACAGAAAGTGACGTTTTTTGCTGTCCCCAGCCTCCAGAGCCTCTCTAGGAGTCTCTGGAGGCTGGGGAAAGCAAAAAATGTCACTTCCTGCCCCACTGG
This sequence comes from Pituophis catenifer annectens, assembly GCF_029215685.1. Lineage (NCBI taxonomy): Eukaryota > Metazoa > Chordata > Lepidosauria > Squamata > Colubridae > Pituophis > Pituophis catenifer. The sequence goes on from NW_027256887.1 coordinate 33,935,718, forward strand.
GAATTGGGAAATGGGCCATTTCAGGACTCCGGAGAGCCTCCGAAGGAGTGGGGAAGGCTATTTTCGCCATCCCCAGATGCATAGAGAGGATCTAGAGCCAGGTGAGAAAGGAAAATGGGCCTTCCCCACCCCCCAGGCCCTCCAGAGGCAGGAAACAGCCTGATTCTTGCCTCTGGCCCAAAAATCGGCTGGCTGGCACGTGCATGCACGCCAGAGCTGAGCTGGCATGCCCACTGATATGGCTACGCGTGCCATCTGTAACATGCGTGCCATAGGTTCGCCATCATGGGATTAAACTGATGAATAACATGGACTTCTGGGTTGGCTCCGCAGCGCCATGGACGGTCTTTTTAGACCGCCGCCCCGCGATCTCGTTGAGCCGTTCTGACAGCGTTAATCAGCTGTCGAACGGCTTGAAAATCTCCCCTTCGGGAAAAGAAGGGGAGGAGAGCTGGTGGGTGAGGGTAGAGCTCCCCGAAAACCCCTGGATTAGTTCCAGGGGTTCGGAGGGCGAGAGCTCCCCGTTCAGCCCACTGAAGCTCCGGATCCGGGGGGACTCTGTTTTTTTACAGAGCTAGGCGTCGCGTCCACTTTCTGCTGTCAAATAAAAGATTAAATGATCTCAAAAAAGCAGGCGGAACGGAAGCAGGAGGACAAGCCTTTCGCAAGTATAATGCTTAACTCCGGGGATACAATGTTTCTAGTTGGATTTTCTGAGCTGGAAGTAAAGATGGTGGTTTTTTTGATGCGATTTTAAAAGTGAAAGTTAGAAAGGAAAGTGTTTGCTAATAGACCGTGCTCAGAGACTGGCTTTAAATTGCTGGATTAGATTTTAAAGAGCTGTTTGGGACAAGATTATTTTGTTTGGTGCGTTAACAAAGAAATTGCTGAAAGTTGTTCAAGAGGATGGCTGTGACTTTATGACTTTATGGTTGTGGGAAGAAAGAAAATCTTTTAAAAATAAAATGGCTTCCAAGAAAGGAGATTTTGAAAGTGCTGGAAGCTATTTGGAGGTGTCAGAAACGATACAGCTGTCTGATTTACAGAACTACAAGGATCCTAATGCAGAATTTACAGAATTTATAAAAGAAGCCATGAATAACCATACTGCAGTTATAAGTAATCAAATAGCAATCCTCAAAGGGATAACAACAGAAATGATGGAGGAGACAAAAGCAAGTACGGAGCATGATGATAATCCAGGAGACATTTTGATTGAAGCAGAGAAGGTGGAAGAATCTTCTCAAGAATTTTCAAGCTTATTCTCTGCTCTTTTTGAAAAAATTGACAGAATCTTTCAAAATTACGATTTGGTTTGGAAGAAAGTAGCAAATGATCAGACTTTCGAAGTTTTAGAAGATGAAGGAGATTTGGTATTTAAACACTTAATAGAAAAGAAACAACTGAACTTTTTTTCACAAACTCTTGACAATCTTTGGTTTTACAGACGAAGGAATGAACTGATTGATATAAGCAAGAAGAGGCGATATGGGGGCTCTAAATCAGAGGAAATTTTTTCAAAAAGGGGACAATCTTTGCAGTTACATCAACCTCAAACTAAAATTAAAAACCTCCTCAAAATAGAAGTAGGAGGGATGCAGAAAGACTGGAAAAAATATAAAAAGAAAGCAAGAATGGAAGATTAACCTTTCTTTTTGGTTTTGCAGTTGTTCTATTAATGGTTAAAAATGATTATGTTTTAGGTGTTACAACTACTGAGGGGGAAAATGTATTAATTCAAATATTGATTTTTAAATATGAAGCATTAATAGTTAATTAAAATGATTATGTTTTTTTAAAAAAAAATGTAGAAACTTAAATAATGATAATGGCTAAAAATGATTATGTTTTAGTAGTTAAAAGTTGGAGGGAGGAAAAAAGATTGAGGGGGTAAATGTACAGATTATGATTAAAGATTTATTTTTTGTTTTAAGATTTTTTAAAACATTCGAGAGTAAGAATGTAAGATTAATCTTTTTTGGTTTTCTAGTTTATGTATTAATGGTTAATTAAAACGTTGATGTTGATGTTTTAAAATTTTAAAAGTTGGAGGGAGGAACAACGAAGGGGGAAAATTTAGAAACTTAGAAAATGTAGAAATTTAACTATTGAATATCCAAGGTTTATTTCTTGTCATAAGATTTCAAAATATCTGAACTTTGAGAAAAGTAGGAGGGGGAAAAATGTTTTTGCAAATGAATTGAATACCTTATTGATATATTAAGAGAATTTTTAAGGTTTGAATGCTTAATATTTGTTAATGGTTTTAAAACTCTTAGAGTTATTGGATTATACACTACTTTGAGTCTATAAAAAGGCAGGTTGATGAAATTGTAAAAGGGGAGTTAAGGGGTCTTGGGAGCTATTAAATCTTGCAGTTAGCTAGTTTATTTTAGCGAATGTTTGGTGAAATCTATGCCCTGTTTTTGTTCTGGGAAGTCGGGGGTGGGGGGTGGTGAGGAGGGGTTGAAGATTGAGTTTAGTGATGGATTATGGATTGATTTTATTTTCTTTTTTTCTTGATGATAGTTTGAATGATTGTTTATATTGTATACTTGTTTGATCAGAAAATAAAAACTTTTTTAATAAAAAAAAAAAGAATAACATAATGGCTCTAATTCATATAGTGAGTTGGTTGATGTTTAACCTGAACTGGATCTCCTTAGTGAGATCCTTAGTCAATGCCTAAATTGTTATACCACTCTATATCTTATGCTCATGCCTTCTGATTATTCACAGGTGTGAACATAAATTTGGCCACAATTCTTGTTACCTCTTCACACCATCACTTTTAAATGCTTTTGATTCTTGACTTCCACATATCTCAGATAAAAGTACTGAAATTTTGCTTTCAAACTTAAAAAAACAAACATATTTACAAACACTGTCAAAGTATTAAAGAAGTGGGCTGTGGAACAGAATTCAGGTGTTCAGATGCTTTTTGAAAACCTATTTCTCTTTTGCCCTGACCTATATTCACTCTTGGAATGAAGGTTTAAAAACAATGCCTCAAAAAAGTTTAAAACTAAGGAACAAGAACAATGAAAATTGTGTTGCTTTAGAGAGAGAGAAACTAAGAAATTACCTAGAGCATTGATATTGACAAGTGTTATGGGCACATAGAAGAATATATAAGCCTGCAGTACAGAATTTAATTGTGTACCTTAGATTCTGCTTGGTGTAACAATTCTATCATAAACTGTGAAGGTTAAAGGTACCAGAGTAAATTACTCTAGATTAAGCAGATTTCTGGGAGGTCATATCTGTTGCACAGAGTATTTTACAGAGGTTTATTTTCCATAGCTGCTTATCTGTCTATCATCTATCATCCATCCATCCATCTCCTTTTAGTCCACCATCATCCTATTTTGCTAACCTAGGAAAATAACTACTTTTGCTGAAGAAAATAATATAAAGCAGCTGCTCTACGTTAACAATGAGAGATGAAGTTTAACAAATTTCCTTTAAGAAGTGATTCAACCAAAATCTAGACAAGGAAAGTGTCCCTCAAAGATCTGTCCAGTCAGCATTGATACAGTATAATAATTAGTCAAGAATGAAAAAAAAAATCTAAGCAAAAATATAGAAACAAAATAGCATTTAAGGTTTGCTGTATATGAAGGTAAGATCTCACTAATCTTCATTTAGAACAGTGGTTCTCAACCTGTGGGTCGGGACCCCTTTGGGGGTCGAATGACCCTTTCACAGGGGTCGCCTAAGCCCATCGGAAAACACATATTTTCAATGGTTTTAGGAATAATTTTATTGTTGGGGGTCACCACAACATGAGGAACTGTATTAAAGGGTCGCAGCATTAGGAAGGTTGAGAACCACTGATTTAGAATAAATCTTTTTAAGAGTAATTTTTTAAAGGACATGCATTCATTGTAGGTAGATCCTAAACCACAGCAGAACCCTTCAGAAAGAATTGCCAGAAACCAAGGGATTGTCTTCCAATTTGGCCTGAACAAAGTCAGCTTTGAAATTTCAAACACACTTTGAAGAAGATTGACATACAGAGACACAATATGCCTACACATTTTTATTTAGCTCATTTGCATCATTTTTGTACAGTTTCTCTGAAAAGCTATGAGAAGAGTAAATCCTTACTTTTTCTGCTAGGTATTTCTCCTACTGGGTAGAAACAGTAAGACAATCTTTTTTATATGTAAATTTAGAGCTCAACTTGATAAAATTATTAATTTTTTACAGTTCTCTGCACTGAAAGCTGCATAAATTCCCATTTGAAGATTAACTCATTGTGTTTTCCATCTAATGTTTATTTATTTATTTGTGGTTCTGGTTCTGGTGATTCCTTTCAGGTCAATGTTAATTTTGTGATGCCTGGCCATGTCCCTAAAATCATCTTAGCAAGATTTCAGAAATGACTTGCCATTGCTTTTTCCTAAGGCTTGGATATAATAACAGGTCAAAGGTTAGCCACCCAGCTTCATATCCAAGACAGGATTAGAACTCACAGTCTCACAATTTCTAGTTAGATGCCTTAACCACAAAACCAGATGATGTCCATCTAATTACCTTTCGCTAACTTTGTCCCCAACAGATTTTCCCAATATACATTAAAATGTCACATTGTAAAATATTGGCTCTTGCTGCCAATAATTGCTTCATTTCTTTTGTCTTGAGTTTTTGAACTAGAAAAGGATACAATATTTTTCATACATAATCCTCGTTTAAGAAGAAGAAAGGATAAACATCTGACTTTTTAACTTCCTGTATGTAATGCCTGCTGATATATGCAAACTCTAAAAGCTCTATTGCAGTGGTGGGATTCAGCTGGTTTGCACCGGTTCATTAGAACCAGTTAATTTTTGCCAAAGGAAAGGAGCAAGGTATACGGCAGCCCAAAAGTTCCTTCCCTTTGTGCAGTAGGGTCAGTGTCCATAGCAGTAATGCAGGAGGAAAGCCCAGCAGTAGACAAGCAACCATGGTCCCGCTTTGAAAACAGGCTACTAAGAAACGCTCTGTCTAAGCCTCCGGTACGGGCATATTTTCTGATAACACTTGCAGTGTGTGTGGACTGTCATCCTGCTGCAACTTTTCTTTCCCAACTGAAGCCAAGGAGGCTTTTGAGGCCACTCTCATCAATCTGGGCAGGGTGAGTACCCGAGAGAGGTGCGCTCTCTGGCTGCCCATGTCCTAATGCCACCCAACGGCCCTCATGGAAAAGGGTCTTTTCTTCAACTTCTCAAAGCCCTTTAAGCCATATTCTCCCACTTGCCTGGCATTTGCTTTTCTTGGAAAGAGAGGTCCACTGTTGTGGGCCAGCCTCCTCCTCCCATACCATTTGCTTTCTGGAGACAAGTAAGTCCCTTGAGTGCCATAAGCCTTTGTAGCTAACATGGCCTTCACCTGCAAATCAAATAGTTTCTAAGCACAGTTTCTAAGCGGTATTATTCAGAAATAAGTTATCTGCACAGAATCAGATAAAACACCTTACCCAAGAAAGCTCAAGCAATTTTTTATTCCCAGTCATGTGTATTTAGAATTGCAAGTTAAATATGTCTAGAATCAGACTGAGATTGATACATCCAGGAGATGTTATCTTAGGTCACAGATAATAACCCATAAAATGTTGAGAAGCAATCTATGTGTGTGTGGGTAAATAGGATTATTTGAAATACTATGTTTTCAGTGGAAATATTCAAATAAATACTATATCCGTGATGGTGAACCTATGGCATGGGTGCCACAGGTGGCACACGTAGCCATATCAGTGGGCATACCAGCTCAGCTCTGGCGTACATGCGCGCGCCAGCCAGCTGATTTTTGGGCCTTCTGGGCCCACCAGAAGTAGGGAAACAGGCTGTTTCCTGCCTCCGGAGGGCCTGGGGTGGGGAGGCCCATTTTTCTTTCTTACCTGGCTCCAGATCCTCTCTGTGTATCTGTGGAGGGCAAAACCAGCCTTTCCCACTCCCTCAGAGGCCCTCCGGAGGCCTGAAAGGGCCCATTTCCCAACTTCCGGTGGAACAGGAAGTGACGTTTTTTGCTGTCCCCAGCCTCCAGAGACTCCTAGAAGTTAGCCATCACTGTACTATAACCTCAAGGAAGAAGAACTGATTTAGTTTTAAATTTCACACATGATCGTCTCTCTCCAGCTTCAATTTCCTATCTATAAAATGGGACCAATATCTTTATTTCACAAGATGTTACAGGTGATGGGAATGCAGATTCTCCACACTTGTGCACAAACGAACATCTAAGAAAATGCTAAGTATCCTTAAATTGGGAGCTATTTTTTCCTGAGCTGGACAGGATCTGTGTTCACCTGAATGCAGGATGCATTTTGGCTTGGAGAACAGTATCACCTCTATGTCCCAAAGGTGCTTTTTCAAGAGATAACTGGACTTTCTGGTTTTTCTTTGAAGACGTTTCGCTTCTTGGATGAGAAGCGAAATGTCTTCAAAGAAAAACCAGAAAGTCCAGTTGCCTCTTGAAAAAGCATCTTTCGGACAACCATGGTGACTGAGAATCTCCATAGATATCACCTCTATGAGAAATTTTTAGTCTTAGATATTCTAATTAAGAATATCTTCATACTGACAGCAAGTTATTATGCAGGTACTATGAAGAAAGTATATATTTTCTTCATCTTCAGCAGCAGTATTTAAAACATACATATTCAAGGTTGCCCAGAGTGTTAAGCTGATCTCCCATGCCAAACCCAGTATATTACTTCAAAAAGAGACAGGTGGAAGTGTCCTGCCTCACTTTTGCCTCACTCAAATTTTCCCTTCAAGTTAACCGGCACTTTGAAGCAGCATCAGTGATGAAGTGACTGGACTGGGGACAACTACTTAAATTGCATATAAAGAAAAGAAACTACCCTATTTTTCTATTTGAAGATGGCAGAAATCTACTCAGGACTGAAATTTGGATGCAGATCAAATACACATCTTTGCCAGAAAGGCCATCACAATTTAAAAAGCAGAATACATATGTAGTGTGCACAAAAGGATTTTCTATCATACTATCACCTACTTGTTCTGTTTCTCTTGTGTATTTTTGTTTTTTCAGTGGTTTGATTATTCCGAGATATAATGATAAAAAGAAAACTATAAAAGAAAGTTTATAAAACAGTATGGTCTTGATGGACTGCCTGCTAAAATAAAGCAAGGTCATGACACACACTTGAAAGTAAACCAGGAAGCCTGTAATTGTGGAGTCTGTCTGGCAAGAACAAAGAATGCTTATTCACAGGAAATATGCACGTGTAAAGCTTGTAACAATTCTGGGTAGTTAGAAAGCTGATAAAAGTAACAAAGATTTAGGCATCTTGTAGACCTCAGCTAGAAGTTAGGAATAGGGATGGCCTGGAGCAAATAGAATGTGTATTAGATAACTGGAGCATTCCTTAGCCAAGGCTTAGGAATAGGGACAACTAGAGACCAATAGAATAAATTGTAGAATTATTACTAAAATGTTTATTAGATTATTTTTCTTATTATTCCGCCTTGTCCTACCTTTTCCTTTAGTGAAAATGTATAAAACTTTCTTAATCCTTTGTTCTTGGCTCTTGGCATTTTGGCCAGGAGCTCTTTTCCTTGGGGTACTCCAATAAAAAGCAATCAAAACCTGCACCTTGTGTCTGGCATCCCTCATTGGCCTCAGCACCAGGCTCAGACCCACATTGGGGATAGCAGTCTAGTGATTAAGTCATTAGGTTAGAAGCCAGGAGATCAGTTCTAGTCCCACTTTAGATACAAAGCCAGTGGGTAACTCTCTCTCAGCCTAGCCCACCTCAAAGGGTTGTTGTAGGGAAAACAGGAGGAGGATAACATATTAGATATGTTGACTGTCTTGAATTATTTGTAAGAATAACAAAGCAGGATTAAAAAAAATTGAAAAGAGAATGAATACACAACATAAACAGAATTCTGTGGCCTCTGCTGTCTCTACTGACTCTGCATGTAGATGCAGGATTATGTGCAAATTAAGCAGAAATGAGTGTATGTTAGTTTATAGTCTGTCAGAAACTAAAGCCAGCAGTTATATAGAACTGCCTGCAATATACCCTGTTTCCCCGAAAATAAGACATCCCCTGATAATAAGCCCAATTGGGCTTTTAAGTGCATGCGCTAAAATAAGCCTCCTCCCTGAAAATAAGCTGTCTCCAAAAATATTTAAACACAGAGCTGGAAATCAGGTAAGACAGCAAGAGGAGCCCCATCTTGCTCCACACACCCCAAAATAATAAGACTTCCCCGAAAATAAGGCCAAGCGCTTATTTCAGGGTTCAAAAAAATATAACAGAGGGTCTTATTTTCGGGGAAACACGGTATAGTTTTTATTTTAAAAGCTTAAACAACTTACAGATTCCACCTGAACTCCCCCTCCACATTACTAGTCCAATCTTAACAAAAAATTAACATAAAGGAGTTCACAAAAAGCTTATAAATATTTGCTAAACCAGTCTCTCCTTCCTCCTTGATGAGCACTTGCTCTCTCAGAATTCCTGACTTCCATTCAATTGCATTCTATTTCCTTCCCCCACAAACCTAATGCCATTTTAGGTAAAAGATTCTAAATTATTCTTATACTGCTTCTGTTTAATTTTGCCTGTATTAAAATACAGATTTATCATTGCGGCAGGTGCTAGTTTTGACTTCAATAAGCCTAAGAGTAAGTATCTGGCAAGCGAGCTGCTGGGTGAGGCAAGGAGTGGCTGGGAGGGGATGGGTGAGGAGAGGCCAGGAGAGGAGAGGCACCCCTCAATGTGAGTGATGTTGAGTTGGCCATGCCCATCCAGCCACGCCTACCCACAGGCACCATTAGGGCAGAGAAATGGTTAAATTATTTGAATCCCACCACTGCTCTATTGCAGGGGTATCAAACTGGTGGCCCATGGGCTGGAAGTGTCAGGTGCAGGCCCCACCCCCCAGTTCTGCAAAGGGAAAAAACTTCAGAAAACAGTCGCAAGTTTGATGCCCATACTCTATTGCTTTCCAAAAAAAAAAAAAAGTCCTGCAAATTTTATCTAATTCTGTTTCAGTGTAAAACCTCTGTAAGAATTTTCTATTTGCGTGAAATCACCTCTTTGATAGACTTTTCTTCACTTAGAGCATCATGCTTTAATCTGAGTATGTAATAAAGATCTAGCCATGTTTCCTCATTATTTTTAATTGGAAAGTATGCCAATTTAAGTTTCAGATTTAGGCCTAAGGCAAAATGAGCATCATCCTAAAAAATCCAGATTTCCTAAATCAATCCACAGCAGCACATGCACCAAATTGTGCCTTCTGTGCCTGCTGCTACTTTTGACATTAGCCAGTTTTTTAAAAAATCTTTTCAAAATACTGAATGATATATATTTTCAAATCCTTTTATTAAGAAACCTTGGTAGAAAGCATATGAGTTAGGTCACAATGACATCAACTAATTGAACAAATTCTACATTGTTTCTCTAAGACAAACCTAGTTATAAAACGGCAAATTCCCCAATTATGAGTCCAACATTGCAGTGATGATTTCTTTGACTGATTATTCAGGAGCAAAATTATTTTAAAGGGCATATTAGTGTTGGTAAGGTGACCGCTGAAGTAACTTTTTGTATTTATTTGCCAAATAACTAGCAAATCACTATCACAAGAAACATTCAGGCCGTTATTTGGACTGAAATGTGTGACATATGCCAAAACTTTCCTCCCATTTCTTTATGTACGTATGCAAACGTGTTGAAGGCAGCAGCCTATGAGTATTTGCAGCATATGAATGTGCTGATGGAAGAAGATCTTTAGAAATGAATGACTGCCTGCAACCATTTAGGACTGCAGCCTATGAGTATTTGCAGCATATGAATGTGCTGATGGAAGAAGATCTTTAGAAATGAATGATTGCCTGCAACCATTTAGGACTGCAGAAAAAAACAATTGCAACCAGCCTGCCTTCCATTGAGGACCTGTATACTGCATGGACCAGAAAAGGGCTGAGAAAATATCTACAGACCCCCCACATCCTTGACATAAACTATTTCAACTTCTCCCCTCAAGACGCCACTATAGGGCATTGCATGCCAAAACAACTAGACACAAAGCTAGTTTCCTCCCCCATGCTATCACTCTGCTAAATATCTAATTTCTACAGCATTGTATTTTGCCCAAAGATATTTACCCATGTAGTAAGTTGTATTGCTATTATCCTTGTTATCTTCTCATCCTTCTCATCTTTCCTACTATCTTCTCCTATATGTATATGATTTATCAATTGTATCTTATGATTTATGATCTATGACTTATCAATTTGTTGTTTGTATGTACATTGACAGCTTATGCAGCAGAGACAAATTCTTTGTGTGTCCAACCACACTTGGCCAATAAATAATTCTTTTTTTTTTTTTAAAGCAGCTATTAGGATTCATCCCTATACAACACCAGCAAAGGGACAGGGTTTATCCTCATTCATGTCTATAATAATAAACACTCTGAAGGCAGAGCTGCTGACAAACCTGACAAAGCACATAAAGAGAAAAATACGGGAAGATAAAATTGATGTGATGATTTTTCCAGATTATATGTTCAGTAAAATATAAAAGCAAAAAAATAGTTCATAATAGATGTGTTGAACCACTTAGAAATCAGAATCTCTTAACACTTGGGTTGCAACAGCTGGAACAGACATGAGACAATGAATTGAGAATTATCAAGAAGAGCCTTCCTGCTTTTGGAACAGGCTTAACTCACTGATGCAGAAATGTTTTTTATTTATTTATTTATCAAATTTAGATACTGGCCATCTCACCCTCAGAGATGTACACTGATTCAAAGCAACACCGTGGTTCTATAGTTCCATATGGTCTGAAAGATGTTTATTAGTTCATTTTATTTCAAAGGAGGAGAAATATTCAAGAAGGACATGGTGCTTCTGGGCAAAGTCCAGCTATTTTATCCAATGTTCAGTCAGGAGAGGATATTGAAAAAATAGAGGAAGAGATTTACAAGCATCAGGTTGGAGGGGAAAGAAATTAGACTGAGAATTCCTATCTTAGATGAAAATTTAGGTTTCATTTTATTTAAAATCTACAGGATTTTTCTGGGAGAATTTGCCTGGTTGGGAACTAATGTCATTAATGCATTGAGTGGATAGGATGAACATCATCATCATCATCATCATCATCATCATCATCATCATCATCATCATCATCATCATTTAAAAAGCTACTGATGCCCAGAGCAGCATCTACACTTACCATTGATGGGATTATGCAAATAAAAACAAATAAGTATGGTCTAATACTATCATTAAAAAAAACTTCCCAAAATCAGTGATGTTACTATACTTACAAAAAACCGGCAGCAGCATAAATTATACTCTGATCAGGTAACATTATATTGTGATAAATTATCTATACTCTGAATGTATTTTCTTTCATCTTTGCAATTGTTTTAATGGGCCTTAAACAAGAGTGATTTGATGTGTGGTTAGTAATTCCCTAAAATGTTTTACCTGAAGTTATGAATTCTCATAAGAATATCCCATTGCTATTTCCTTAATGATATCTCCACTGATTAAACATAAGAAAGTAATTTTTATAATATAGCAATTACTCCTTTTTAAAAATTAGTTGTTTTCATTAAAATAATCTTCACGAAGAACATTGTAAAACAGTTGAATATTGTGCAAAGTAATATTTGCACAGGAAGGCAAATACTTTTAAAAGCAAGTGGGGAAAACTGCCATTCTGCAATGCTGGTGGTCAATCTGTAATAAAAACCATGATTAATGATTAAGCATATCACCTGTTAATTCTGAATACCTCTGCTATTTAGCTTTCACAATCTCTATAGACTAGTAATGAATTGTATTTTTCATGTTAACTTAATAATTTTAAAATCATTAAGAAAATAAATGTATAGAAGAATATTTGAGGAATTATGACTTTGTGAACTCTGATATAAGATAAACAGATTTGAAGCCCTAATTATGAAAATTGAATAATTCAGATTTTGCACACGTCTGAGTTTTGTGATATAGATTTATATCAAAAAATGACCAATAACTTTAAAATTAAACTTGAGGGTAAGTTATGTTTACAGATGTGTAAATGTATAGAAATATGTTTAGAAATATACATTTTGCATTATGCTTAAATCATATTTAAATATTTAATTGCATAGTTCTATGTACATTCCTTTTTAAAAATTATAATTAATGCACAAGTAACATGGAGAACACTTATAAATCGGCATGGTCAAAACTAATATGGGCTTGGAAAAATCCCTGATTCATTTCTCCCTATGTGAATCGATCCCATTCAACAAGAAATAGAAATTATCCAATACTTCAGACCAGGGGTGAAATCTAAATTTTTTTGCTACCGGTTCTGTGGGCATGGCTTAATTAGTGGGCGGGGCTTGGTGGTAAGGTGACTGGGTGGGCGTGGCCAAGTCAATGTCACTTCTTTGCCCTTTTTTAACCTACAAAACACAACACAACACAACTGGCTCACCCAAATGTAAAAGCAGCTGTGCTGGACCCAAAATGGCCCCTGCAACAAGCAGGAACCTCACACAGCCACAAAAAGCCCAAAAAAACAACTTTCACACTTTACACACACAAAATTCCACATACAGCTTTGTGAGATTTTGTGTGTTTGTGTAGTTAGAGTGAAACACTACAGAAGTACACAAAATCTTAGAAAGCTGCACAAATATTATTTTATTTTAATTTATTTTTATATAAAAGCAGCTATATAATTACAGGGAGGTGACACGAGGCTGGTTCCAGGGGATTATAAATGCTTCGTTGGGTGAGGGTGTCTTTCCTGCCGCCTTGAAAGAGGCGGTGGTGAGGCCTCTCCTCAAGAAGCCTTCCCTGGACCCGGCAATGTTGGTAAATTATCGTCCAGTCTCCAACCTTCGTTTTGTGGCGAAGGTTGTTGAGAGTGTGATTGCGCAACAGTTCCCCCAGCACCTGGATGAAACGACGTATCTGGATCCGTTCCAGTGGGGCTTCAGGCCCGGGTACAGCACGGAAATGGCATTGGTCGCGTTGGTTGATGATCTCTGGAGGGCTCGGGACAGGGGGTGCTCCTCTGTCCTGGTCCTGTTAGATCTCTCAGCGGCTTTTGATACCATCGACCATGGTATCATGCTGCACCGGTTGGAAGAGTTAGAGGTGGGAAGCACTGTGTTGCGGTGGTTCTCCTTCTTTCTCTCTGACCGGTCGCAGTCTGTGTTGACAGGGGGACAGAGGTCGACCCCGAGGCCCCTCATATGTGGGGTGCTGCAAGGGTCGGTCCTCTCGCCTCTCCTGTTCAACATTTATGTGAAGCCACTGGGCGAGATCATCCGTGGTTTCGGGGTGGAGTACCATCAGTACGCTGACGACACCCAGCTGTACATCTCCACCCCGGATCACCCCAACGATGCCCTTGAAGTGATGTCCCGGTGCCTGGAGGCCGTACGGATCTGGATGGGGAGGAACAGGCTCAGGCTCAACCCATCCAAGACTGAGTGGCTGTGGTTTCCGACGTCCCGATATAGTCAGTTGACGCCATCACTGACTATTGGGGGTGAATCATTGGCCCCCACGGAGAGGGCTCGCAACTTGGGCATCCTCCTGGACTCACGGCTGTCTTTAGAAGAGCACTTGACGGCCGTGACTGGGAGGAATTTTTATCAGGTTCGCCTGATTCGCCAGTTGCGTCCCTTTCTGGATCGGGACTCGTTACGCACAGTCACTCATGCCCTCGTCACCTCCCGCCTGGACTATTGTAATGCTCTCTACATGGGGCTCCCCTTGAGGAGCACCCGGAGGCTCTAACTGGCGCAGAGTGCGGCCGCGCAGGTGGTAATGGGAGCGACATGGCGCTCCCATGTAACACCTCTCCTGCGCGAGCTGCACTGGCTCCCGGTGGTCTTCCGGGTGCGCTTCAAGGTTTTGGTTACCACCTTTAAAGAGCTCCATGGCTTAGGACCTGGTTATTTACGGGACCGCCTACTACCACTAATAGCCTCCCACCAGCCAGTACGCTCTCATAGAGAGGGACTCCTCCGGGTGCCGTCAGCCAAACAGTGTCGACTGGCGGCCCCTAGGGGGAGAGCCTTCTCTGTGGGGGCACCTACCATCTGGAATGAGCTCCCCCCGGAGATACGGAGGATCCCGGATCTGCGCTCCTTCCGCCGTGCTGTGAAGACCTTTTTATTTCATCAGGCGGGCTTGGCCTAATTTCTTCCCTTTTTAAATATGTAAATTTTAATCTGTTTTTAAATTATTGGGGTGTTTTAATCTGTCTGGGCCAAAATGATTTAATTTGATTTTATCTGGTTTTTAAATTTTTTGTATTTATGTATTTTATTGTTGGCTGTTCACCGCCCTGAGTCCTTCGGGAGTAGGGCGGTATACAAATCAAATAAACCTAAACCTAAACCTAAACCTAAATTTAAAACTTCCTAAACTTTAAATGGCTAGGTCTAAAAAAAGAACAACTAAAAAAACCCCAATTAACTATTTTTTTAAAGCTCCCAAAGGGGAAAAAACTTACCCAATAGAACAGGGGTCTCCAACCTTGGCAACTTTAAGATTTGTGGACTTCAACTCCCAGAATTCCTCACCCAGCTTTGCTGGGAGTTGAAGTCCACAAGTCTTAAAGTTGCCAAGGTTGGAGACCCCTGCAATAGAAGGTACAAGTCAGGTAGGAAGGCAGGGAGGCAGATAGAGCTGCTCACCGATGAGCTTGATTGCAGGCATGGAGATTCAGTTGCTTGCTGATGCAATGGATTGCAGGTATTACAGCAAGCGAAGCAAGGCAGGCGTTGCAACCAGCAGCTAAGGTAAGCAAGCTGGAGGCTGGGGGGGGGGGGAGGGATTTTTGCTACCGGTTAGCAGGCAACTCAACTGGGATCATCAGAGCTTGGATCATCAGAACCATTTAAAAGAAAAAACTTTTTTTCTTTTAAATGGCTCTGACGATCCAAACTGAGTTGCCTGATTAGCAGGCAACTCAGCTGGGATCGTCAGAGCTTGGCTTGTGAGAGCCATTTAAAAGAAAAAAAAGGCTCTGATGATCGCGCGGCTCAGCTGGGCATGGGGGGCGGGGGCAGGGATTTTTGCTACCAGTTCTCCGAACTGCTCGCCCCCATCGCTACCTACTCGCCCGAGCCGGTCCGAACCGGGAGCATTTCACCCCTGCTTCAGACACACCTAATACATGAATATATCTTCTTCAATACAGATGCATTTCAAACATAACATATTCATAGGAAATCATCTATAAGTATTTCTCGTCTATCTATTTACCAAGATTTGATTTTAAAGCTGCAAAATCCACTAGTGTTTTACATGCCAATAAACAAAACAACATTTATAGCTTTCTGTGTATAGTGTGATATTGATATTTGGACATTCCACATTTTAACCAGATATTGTTATTTTAGGTTATATTATGGATTTTCGATTCAATTTGAAAGATAAAACAATCTAGACACATTTTGATAAATGGAAATTGTTTAAATAAGGCATCACACTTTTATCTAGCTATATTATTAATCCTTACTTAATCACTTTAAAGGTAAAGGTTCCCCTTGCACATATGTGCTAGTCATTCCCGACTCTAGGGGGTGATGCTAATCTCCTTTTCAAAGCCAAAGAGCCAGCACTGTCCAAAGACATCTCCGTGGTCATGTGGCCGGCATGACTAAATGCCAAAGGCGCACGGAACACTGTTACCTTCCCACCAAAGGTGATCCCTATTTTTCTACTTGCATTTTTTACATGCTTTCGAACTGCTAGGTTGGCAGAAACTAGGACAAGTAATGGGAGCTCACCCCTGTTACAGAGCACTAGGGATTCGAATTGCTGAACTGCTGACCTTTCGATCGACAAGCTCAGCCACTGACCCACCGCGTCCCATAATCACTTTACATGAGAGCAAATGCCGATATAAGAGTTATTATTTTTATAGCAGGCAACATGGCTTTCTAAAGTGGCAGACCTAAAGATTTTCTATTTGAAAAGGTTTAGATTCTGTTGCAAGGCCCATCAAATTATAAATTTCTTACATTTCATTCAGTTTTCCACATTGTCAAACAACCCAGAATATCTACATTGTCAAACAACCCACTGTCAAACAACCCAGAATAGTCACGTGGGCATACATACTGAAGCAAATAACAAATTATGTGAGTATATTTAAGATATAATTAAGATAATAGATGTTAATATATAATGTATAATATAAAATATATAATATAAAATCTATACAATATCAAAATTAATATCAACACAGGCATGAATAAGCTTAATGGAAAAAAAATAGATCTGAATAGCCAGCTTTTCAACATGTATGTGTCGAGTGGGTGGGGTGTGGGGTTAGAGCTAACATAAATCTATTTAAAAACAGGTTCATAGCAGTTTAGTTTCCTAGAAATAAAAATGCAACTGGCTAATGCAACTGCCTAACATGCAGGCAGCCCAAGTTTGAATCCAAGTAAGGGTATGGCTAGCTGATGAGAGCTAAATAGTTTGAAATAGATCTATACTAGTCTCCCTTTATTTCTTTATCAGCGAAACAACCATACATATTTTGTGGACAGTGTATTGACTGGATCAATATACTTTTTAAACAATGCTAACAATAATAATACAATTCCAACTTCTAACCTTTACATGCACATTGTAATTATAGTAGATTCCTTTATATATCAGTGTGTATAATACTATTTTCCCAATTTGTACTAATCTTCCCCTCCCCCCATTTGTTGGGGTTCTTCTACATTCTCATCTTTGTCTTTAAACAATACCATTCTCTCTTTATGATTCTTTATCACTTTCTCCATAACTACATTTAAACATCAATAACATTTGTTCATACCATGTGTTTGTTGTCCCCTGCTTAATCACTAATATTTTAATATTTTAAAAATTATTCAATAGTCCACCATACTGTAATTCCAATATCTCGATTTTCTAGAAACACCAATAAAGCCAATTATTAATAAGATTTAAACAGTCCCAGGATTATATCTCTTTTTTTATATAAAATATTTTTATTAAACTTTTTCAATATTTAAAACACAAAACACAAATTTTCACTTATCACAGCTTTTCCGTATTGGTAACAATATCATCCATAACATACAAATTTACATAGATTCTATTTCTATGGTTCAGTATCCTATATTATACAATTGTTTAAGTTATAGTAATAGCTACTCACATATAATCAAATTATCATCAATATTATATAATTCTTATAGTTCTTATACATTATACATTATATATATGATGTATATTATATATCTTATACATTAATTTTACTCCTGTTCTCAAGCCAGGTATACCATCTACTCCAAACTTGGTAGTACTCAGATTCTTTTCTCTCTTTCATTTCCATAGACAGCCTATCCACTTCTGTACGCTCATATACTTTTCTTATTATCATAGCCTCTGAAGGAATATTAGTCTGTTTCCAATTCTGCGCAAAGACAATTCTGGATGCCATTAATATATGTAATATTATGTATTGAAATTTTTTACCCATTTTCTCATCTAAAGTGCCCAATAAAAATAGTTCCGGCATCAATTTGATCTTTTGTTCAGTTATTTCTTCCAACATTTCCTTATCGTATGCCAATACTTCCTGGCTTTGGGACACATCCACCACATGTGGTAGAAGGTTCCCTGTTTATAACCACATTTCCAGCATTTTGGTGAACAGTTTGGAAACATTTTGGCCAATCTGGCTGGTGATAAATACCAATGGTAGAACATTTTATAGAGGTTTTCCTTGTAGGAGGCTGACATTGTTAGTTTATAATTTTTCTTCCATAATTTATTCCAATGGTCTAATTCAATACTGTATCCGAAATTTCTGGCCCAATTTATCATCGTCTCCTTCACATTTTCTTCTTCCATTTTAAATCTTAGGAAAAAATTATGTTTTGGTAATCATTTTGTCCCCTGTCCCTAATAATATTTTATCAAGTTCCAATTGTTTTCCATAAATGCCATATTGTTCTAAGTCTTTTTTATATCTTGTTCTAATTTGGAAATAGGGCCACCAATCAATTTTTATTGCTTGATTCTTTAAGTCCTGATCAGATTTTAAGTCTCCTTGTTCATCTAATAATTCCGAATACCTCACCACCTTGTTTAAATCTAATATGTTTGGATAAACATACACATCAACCAGACCCACAATCAGGGCAAAGTGGAGGAATTTGCACAAGCACTCAAGGAAACTTTCCCAGGCCCGGCTGAAGCAAATGCAACTGAACGATGGGAATATTTCAAGAATGCTGTTTATAACACTGCCTTGTTGGTATATGGCAAGGAGACCAGAAAGACAGCAGATTGGTTTGAAGCCCATTTGGAGAAGCTGATGCCAGCCATCGAGGAAAAAAGGAGAGCTCTAATTGCATATAAAGCCTGTTCCAGTGAGTGCAACCTACAGGTTCTGCGAGCTGCTCGTAGCAAAATCCAACAGATCGCTAGGAGATGTGCTAATGACTATTGGCTGCAGCTTTGTTCACGGATCCAGGCTGACACAGGCAACATTAAGGGGATGTATGATGGCATTAAGCAGGCCCTAGGTCCAACACAGAAGAAATCTGCCCTTCTGAAGTCTGCTACAGGTGAGGTTATCCAGGACCGAACCCAGCAGATGGCACACTGGGTGCAACATTACTCTGAGTTATACTCCAGAGAAAACATGGTAACTGAAGAAGCATTAAATAACATTGAGTGCCTGCCTGCCTGTCCTGGAGGAGCTTGATAGTGAACCAACTTTAGAAGAACTAAACGTGGTCCTGGATTCCCTTGCCTCTGGCAAGGCACCCGGGAAAGATAACATCCCTGCCGAAGTTCTGCTGGGTTGCAAAGAGAACATCTCCATTGAATTGCATGAAATATTCTGTCTTTGTTGGAGGGAAGGTGGAGTACCACAGGACATGAAGGATGCAAATATTGTCACATTGTATAAGAACAAAGGCGATAGTGGTGATTGTAACAACTACCGTGGCATCTCTTTTCTTAGTGTCGTAGGGAAGCTGCTTGCCCAAGTCATACTGAAGTGGCTCCAGGTGCTTGCAGAGAGAGTCTATCCAGAATCACAGTGTGGATTTCGAGCCAACAGGTCCACTACTGACATGGTATTTTCCCTTAGACAGCTGCAGGAAAAATGCAGGGAACAAAGACAGCCACTTTCGTAGCCTTCATAGATCTTACAAAGGCTTTTGACTTGATTAGTAGGGATAGCCTTTATAAAATTCTCTCCAAGATTGGATGTCCACTCAGCTCCTTAACATCATTAGGTCCTTTCACGGGGAAATGAAAGGCACTGTGGTTTTTGATGGCTTAACATCAGATTCCTTTGACATTCGAAGTGGAGTGAAGCACTGCTGTGTCCTTGCACCAACTTTATTTGGGATCTTTTTTGCTATCATGCTGAAACATGCTTTTGGAACTGCAACAGAGTGTATCTATCTCCAGACTAGATCAGATGGAAAACTCTTTAATCTTTCTAGATTGAGAGCAAAGTCCAGCTGAAATGCTTACGAGATTTCCTCTTCACTGATTATGCTGCTGATACTGCTCACATTGCTGAAGACCTTCAATAATTTATGGACTATTTTAGCAAGGCCTGCCAAGACTTTGGGCTAACAATCAGCCTGAAAAAGACACAAGTCATGGGTCAAGACGTGGATTTATCTCCCTGTATTACAATCCCTGCACAAGAACTGGAGGTCATCCATGAATTTGTGTACCTCTATTCAACCATATCCAATACTCTCTCTTTAGATACTGAGCTGAATAAACGTATTGGTAAAGTGGCCACCACATTCTCTGGACTTACAAAGAGAGTATGGCTTAATAAGAAGCTGGCAGAACATACAAAGATCTAGTCTATAGAGCCTGTGTCCTGAGGTCTATAGAGCCTGTGTCCTGAGCACACTCTTGTACTACAGTGAATCTTGGACTCTTTACACATGGCGGGAGAGAAAGTTGAATACCTTTAATATGCGCTGTCTCTGACGTATTCTTGGCATTACCTGGCATGACAAAGTTCCAAATAGCGCAGTGCTGGAATGTGCTGGAATTTCTAGCATGTATACACTATTGAAACAGCAATGTCTATGCTGGCTTGGGCATGTCGTGAGAATGGGTGATGGTTGGATTCCGAAAGATCTCCTGTATGGAGAATTAGTGCAGGGAAAGCGCCTTAGAGGGAGACCACAGCTACAATATAAGAATATTTACAAGAGGGATCTAAAGGCCTTGGGAATGGACATTAACAACTGGGAAACCTTGACCTTTAGCTTGGAGGCTAAAGACGCAGCATGGCCTTCTCCAATTCGAAGAGACACTTGTTTGGCAGGCTGAGGCAAAGAGGCAGTCCCGGAACCAGCAAAATCTGGGGGCTGAGCAGGGGACAGAATAGATCTGCCCTCAGTGTGGAAGGGATTGCCACTCTCGAATTGGCCTTTTTAGTCACACCAGGTTTTAGGACCTATTTCTAGAGCACAATACCATAGTCTTTTGAGACTGAAGGTTGCTAATGTAAGGATAAATCATCACTTCCACTGCTGATAACCAAATTGGAATTTTCATATAATGATTTTTCCTAATTTTTCCCCAAATGTTTATCAAAGTATCTCTCACTAAGTGTCTCTGAAAATATGCATGGGTTTTGTTCTTCCCTTCCCAAAGAAATGCATGCCAGCCAAGTTGGAGATCATGGCCCTCTAATATTAATACCCTTTTATTGTTCAGTTGGATCCAATCTTTAAGCCACGTCATGGCTACCGCTTGATAGTATAATTCCCAGTCAGGGAGGCCAAAACCTCCTTTTGTTCTAGAATCTTGTAAAAGTTTGAGCTTTATTCAGGCTTTTTTCTCCAACCAAATAAATTTTGCTATTATTTTCCTTAATTGTTCAAAAAAAAAAAATAATTCTCCAATTTTATTGGTGCTGTTTGGGAGAGGTAGAAAAATTTAGGTAGTATATTCATTTTTATTGTGGCGATTCTGCCAATTAAAGATATTTGTAATTTTGCCAAATTATCCAAATATTTTTGTATCTGTTGTACTAATTTATTGTCCTCTTTTATCGAGGAGCATTTCGCCGTTAACCAAATTCCAAGGTATTTCCAAGGTATTTCCAATAACCAAGGTATTTCACTTTTTTAACAATTTGGATCCCCAGTTTCTCCTCCAGTTCCTCCAGTTCCTCCAGTTCCATTTTGCCTGTTAGTAAAATTCTTAGTTAATATTTTAGTTTTTTCTTTCTTTATTTTAAGCCCTGCCACTTTGCCGAATTCTTCAATTTCCTGTAATAATATAGTTCCTGTCTCTAGGGCAGTGGTTCTCAACCTTCCTAATGCCGCGACCCATTAATACAGTTCCTCATGTTGTGGTGACCCGCAACCAGGGGTGGGTTCTAAATTTTTTTACTATCGGCTCTGTGGGCGTGGTTTATTTTGTGGGTGTGGCTCGGAGGTCATGTGACTGGGTGGGCGTGGCTAGCTGGTCATGTGACCGGGTGGCCATGGCTATGTGTATAGGGACTACTTAGAGGGCTGAAAAAAGTCATTTTTGACAGATCCTCGCACTTTTGACCGGTCTTCGCACTTATGACTGGTCATCATACCCATTGTAGCATTCTTAACAACCGTGTCACTCATTTCACAACTGCTTCTCTTCACCATGGTGACAAGATAGGGCAAAAACGTAAAATGTGAGGACAGTCGTAAGTTTGAGGACTGGTCAAAAGTGCGAGGACCAGTCAAAAATAACTTTTTCAGCCCTCTGAGTAGTCCATATGCATAAAATGATACAGTAATAGAGAGGGATGAAGGAAGGGAAGGGAAATTAGAGTAGGAGTGAGGGTAAGAGAGGGAGGAAGAGAGGAGGAGAGGGAGAAAGGAAGAGGAAGTAGGAAGGAGAAGAAGGGGGGAAGGGAAAGTAAGAAGGAAAGAAAAGAGAGAGGTGGTAGGTTTGAGGAGAAAGATTGCTGTACAATAAAAAAGATGAAAGGGAAGAAAGCCAACCCCAAACAAATATAAAGATATTAAGATAAAGAATGAATTGTTAAACTTTAAAGAATAAAAGAGAACAAATATGAATAAATAGCAATAATTAGAAACACACATAAAAACATACAATGTATTTTCTTTGAACAGAGTATTTGGCCGATTCACAAATTTAACCAGTTCAATTAACCAGAAATTTCAATTAAATTTACAATTTCTATATTTTCTTTTTGCCATATTTATTCCTCATCTATTTTTTTAAAAAACCAATATTACCCGTCATCCTCATCTCTAATCTTAATCAATTCAATTTTTCCCTTCTATTCTATATTATACCCCTTCCCATTGTCATCTATTTTTATATCCATCTTCACATTGGTTAATTATGTAATTATGTTGTTGGAAGAAATATCCTTCTGGGTTCTGCTCCAAGTGGGGAAAAAGACACTGGAAACATGGAGACTGCTTGGAAAGATGATTTAATGGTGAACAGGATCACATGGCTTGAGTTCCTGAACAGAAAAGGGCAGATACAGCGAGTTTTTCGGGTTTTATGCTCTCTCTGTCTTTGAACTTCCTGGGGCCCAGAAAGAGTATCCTGATTAGTTGTCAGACTCCCAGGGGGTGGGGGTCTTAGCTAGCCTTGCTGGCTGATGTAATCTTCCCAGGTGCCATGTGGTGAGTTTCTGTCTAGATGGGTCCCATTGTGTTAGTTTCTGTTGCTATTGTGTTGCAAATGTCCTTTGACAAAGGATTGGGTTTCTGCCTCTGGCCCATTAACAAAGGGTGGGGGGCAAGAAGGTGGGAGCTGCTGTGTCTGTAAAACATGCTTCTCCATTTTCATACAGGGAAACATAATATTCTGCCTTTTTTAATATTTCCTAAAATATTTCATTCCTCTAGAAAAGGGGTGGGTGCTAACTTCCTACAATGTAATACAGTTGTTTAATACAAATTCAACATTTTAATATAAATCAATTAGTTATATAACTATCTTTTTTGTATATCAATCAATATGAACATGAATATTCCAATTATTTCCATGCAATCCAATTTCTTACAAATCAATTAATTATATTTACCAATAATAATAAACCAAATAATTTCCCTCATATATTCCTCCAAACCACAACTTAACCATTTCTGCTTTTAACACAATATATAATTAATAGTATCTCAATTATTACAATTCCCTAGTTAAATAGAGCTTTTTTTCTTTTGTGTTTTAAAATCTTGAACTTCCTCTTTTGCCCTAAATTTCCCATTGTTTGCAGTTTTGCACTTACCTTTTTTGGTGAGAAAAAAGAAAAAGAAATCTCTCTCTGCCTCATTTTGTCATGTTGCAGCAAAGACCCTGCTTTACTTTCAGTTTCATTTTTTCAGCATAGCTAGGGGAAAAAAAATCTGCTCCTCTCTTTGCAGCTAGTAACAGAGCCCTCCGCAAAACAGCTGAGAGCAAATCAGCTGAGAGTCCGGAGGCTGATCAAATCAACTTATGGTAATTAACCTATGCTGAAGCTGAAAGGGGCTGTTTTTTTCTATTTTTGCAGGCACCGATCTTCTCATTTGTTTTCTTTTAACACTGATCAGCTGTAGGGCAGCCCTTTGAAGCCCCGCGGCAAGATTTTAAATGGTTTGTTTCCCTCTAGCCATCAGCTGGGACTCAGGAGGCAGCAATAGATTGGGAGTGGGCGGGGTAAGCGAATGGCGAACGGCGATCCAACAGAGGCAGAGGGTGAGGGTGAGTGAAGGTGTGGGGGAGGGCGAGAGAGGGCTTTGGCGACCCCTGTGAAATGGCTGTTCGACTCCCAAACGGGTTGCAACCCCCAGGTTGAGAACCGCTGCTCTAGGGGGTCTATATATATCTTGATTTTAATTGTAGATAAGGCCACCAATCTATATTTATTCCCTGTTCTTCCAATTTTTGCCTACTTTTTGGATTCCCCTAGTTGTCTAAAATTTCACTGTACTTTACCATTTTACTTAAATTCAATGTATTAGGATGGATCATTGCTTCCATAGTTGAAACCCAATTTGGGATTTTCATGTAATGTTTTTTTCTTAATTTCATACCATGTTTGCATTAGAGCTTCTTGTATTTTATGTTGAAAAAAGTTGGAATGAGATTTGTTCTCTCTGTCCCATAGGAAGGCATGCCATCCTTTTTTTAAGTCATATCCTTCCAGTGTGAGTAATCTTTTATTTCTCAGGTTAATCCATTCTTTAATCCAAACTAGAGTTGCTGCCTGATAATAAAGTCACCAGTCTGGGAGCCCTAAGCCACCTCTGCTTCTACTTTCCTGAAGGTCAGATAATTTTATTCTTGCTTTTTTCTTCGCCCATATACATTTTGTTGTAATTTGATTCAGTTCTATAAAAAATTTCTTATCTAATTTTATGGGAATAGTTTGGAAAAAATATAACAATTTCGGAAGAATATTCATTTTAATTGTCGCAATCTGACCCAGTAAGGATATGTTTAATGCCCCCCATCTTTCCAAATTAATTTTAATTTGTTGCATAAGCTTTACATAGTTGTCTTCTTTGATTGAAGAACATCTCGCTGTCAGCCAAATTCCTATGTATTTAACTTTTCTCACATACTGTAATCCTAATTTCCCCTCTAATTCTCTTTCCTGTTGTATTGTTAAATTTTTGACTATCATTTTTGTTTTTGTCTTATTAATTTTAAGGCCTGCTACTTCCCCATATTTTTCTATTTCCCATAATAATATTGGTCCTGTTTCCTTTGGGTTTTCCAAAAAAAATACCAAATCATCTGCAAATGCCATTAATTTATATTCTTCCATTCTAATTTTTGTTCCCTTAGTCTCTGGGTTTGCTCTAATTTTCATCAATAGCGATTCTAAAGTCAAAATAAAAAGCAGGGGGTGACAGTGGGCATCCCTGGTGGATGTGACACTCTGGTTTGTAGGCACTAAGTATATATTTTTTTACAAGAGCGTGACTGTGGTTGTTGTTGTTGTTGTTGTTTAAAAAAACTATCTATGAAAAACTAATTTAGGTCCATTAATGAAAAGGAAGCAAAATATGATAGAGAATTATAGTTCATTAATTCTTCAAATATATAATTTTCCACACTCATGATCTTCCACTGATTTTTACACCCTAAAAGTCCTTCTAAATGATATAAAAAGGAAAATCAATCATGTTGTTAGTTCATTTGTGACCACGGCAATGTACCAAAGTTCAATAGAAACATTAGGAAAAATGTTTTTCTCCACTAAGTGCTTCACCACCGTTAACAATTCTTTGTTGACAGAAACTGATCAACCACAAACCTACTGAAAACCAAGACGATGAGAGTTTCTCATTACACAGCCAATGCCGTCAAAATATGTGACATATATAGCAACTGAAATGATCATTCAGAGTACTAATAGGACATGATAAATTGAGTGCATGCTTGAAGATTTTAAATTGAGTATGCACATGTCTATGTATACTTACAAACACATTCAATTATTATGTGTGCCAATGGGTATTAAGAAGGCAGTCTAATTTAGTATGCTATGCTACTATATTGAGATGCAGATTTAGGCAGAAGCTTAATCCATATCTATTTTATCTAACTCTTTAAAAAAATCACTACTCTTTTGCCATCTTTTTCAGTTAAACCATATTCCCTATAAACAATGCATTTCTTCAAAATGTATATAAAAAGAAATGTTATTATTAAATAATATATACAAGTTTAGCTTTTAAATAATTTTATCTGAATACACAAGATACTATACACAGAGACACATTCTTTATATTCATACACTGTAAATTGATTTTCCAGTGTTAGCAAAAATCGTAATTTCATCTACATGCATGTGAATTGGCACTAAAAAGAGTTTGTTTTAGTGATAACATTTATAGAGTGTATGTCCTGGGAAAAATATGTCCTATATTGCAAGTAAAAAGAAAATTAATAAAAAATATTTTCAGCCACTATGAAAATGCCTTGTACAAACCATACTTGGAATGTAGTATATAGTACTGATCACCAACCTTGAAAACAATAGTAAGCAAGAGTCTGGAACAACTTTTCTGAGAGAAAACAGCATTACTTTTTAATTTAGAAAAATGTAGTAATTTTTTTAACAATCATACATGGACTTATTTTTTTATTCACTCATAATACTAGAACCTAGTATCTAATGAAGCTGAAAGACAAAACAGCAACAGCAAAAATAATTATGATCAAAAGGAAATTTTTTTTTCAAAACAGCAGAGTTAATTGTGGAATTCACTACCATGGAATGTTTATCATCTTTAAAAGGGGGATAGACAAATTTGTGGATAAAGATTTCATAGGTTATCCATTCTGTTGGGTATCTATTATAACCATTGCAACAGAAGGATGAAGAAAACAGACCTTTGGTCTATTCTAGCAGAAACAAATCTCTTTTTATATTGTTACATTTATTTCCGTGACCCAATGGAGAGAGCATACTCCACTGTACAGGAGAACTTATGCTTTTTACCTGGCTTCAATAACATTAACATTGATTTTTCTAATACTCAGTTTCTTTGTCTGTTTAAAATACAGATTGATTGATTGATTGATTGATTGATTGATTGATTTTATTATATTTCTATACCGCCCTTCTCCTGCGGGACTCAGGGTGGTGTACAGCCAGGATAAAACATAGCATATAAAATTTAAAAACATTTAAAAAAACAATTAAATAATATTGGCCCGAATTTAAAACAACCCAATTAAAACCGAAATTCGATTAAAAACTAAGAGGATAGGATCAAGCCAGCCCAGCTAGATGGAACAAGTATGTCTTCAGGGCCTGACGAAAAGTCCGGAGGTCTGATATCGTGCGTATCTCAGGGGGCAGGTCATTCCAGAGGGCAGGCGCTGCCACAGAGAAGGCTCTCCCCATGGGGGTCGCCAGCCGGCACTGCCTGGCCGACGGTACCCTGAGGAGGCACTCTCTGTGTGAACGAACCGGTCGGTGGGAGGCTATCGGCGGCAGAAAGCGGTCTCGTAAATACCCCGTCCCTAAGCCATGGAGCGCTTTAAAGGTGGTCACCAACACCTTGAAGCGCACCCGGAAGACCACAGGAAGCCAGTGCAGCTCGCGCAGGAGAGGTGTTATATGTGAGCGCCCCGTCGCTCCCATAATCCCCCGCACGGCTGCATTCTGGACCAACTGCAGCCTCCGGGTGCACCCCAAGGGGAGCCCCATGTAGAGAGCATTGCAGTAGTCCAGGCGGGAAGTGATGAGTGCTTGAGATGAAATGCTGGGAGAAATAATTCATAAATATGGGTTAATTATCAGGAATATAAAGATATTTCCATTTTTATTTCTTTTCTTCATCTTTATTCATGTGGATGGGAAGATATCCTCAACTGATGCTCAATAGGAGAAGGACTACATGAGGTTCAGCCCCAAAAAAGATGAAATTACCCTTACTAGGTAGATTGTGTGTCCAAGTGAACAATGCTATCATACTTCTTCAACAGATCAGATAATCAGGAGTGTCAAACTGGTGTCCTGCAGGCCGGATGTGTCATGTGAAGCCATACTAACCCCAGCTCTGCGAAGCGGGAAAATTTCATGATACATCATATGATGGCAATGTGATGCTGCAAGTTTGACACCCGTGAAATATGTAGTCCCAGGTTTTCTGGAACCATAACTTTCACTGGAAGGACAATGGAATCAGTAGCTACAATAACTTGTAAGTATAAGTAAAAATAAAAATCTGTAAAAGTCCAGTTTAGGCTTATATTATCTGCTAACTTCATGAGTAGATTATATTGTGAAGGCCCTTCAGATTTTTATTAATCTAATATGAAATTGTTAGATGACTCTCTGGATCTGTTCCATAAAATTGTATAATGTCAAGGCTTCTGTAGCTGAGTATACTGCCAATCTGGCACAATGCCAAGGGTTGTTACAAACTAATGGTGTGAACAAAATTGGAAAGATGCTTTGTTTTAAAGTCAGGAGAAAAATATCAGCTCTGCTTGAAACATTATTTTGAAATAGTTGAGTCTGTTATATTTCATTTCAATAAAACTACGGTAAATAAACTCTCAGTACTCATGAGGTTTCTGGAAGGGTTCCTTTTCAGCAATATCTAACAGTAGACACACTTACCATATTTTTCGGAGTATAAGACACACCGGAGTATAAGACGCACCTACCTTTTTTGTTTTGTTTTTTTATAAAAAGTTTTTTTTTATTTTTTAGACAAACACACATACAAACATACAATGTATTTTCTTTGAACAGAGTATTTGGCTAAACACATTTAAACAGTGTTTAGTCGTTTTAATTAAATTTACAATTTCTATATTTCCTTTTTGCCATATTTATTCATCTATTTTTTTTTAAAAAAAACCAATATTACCCTTCATCCTCATCTCTAATCTTAACCAAATTCAATTTTTCACTTCTATTCTATATTATACCCCTTCCCATTGTCATCTATTTTTATATCCATTCTCACATTGGTTAATTATGTAATATTACAATTGTTTAATACAAATTCAACATTTTAATATAAATCAATTCATTATATAACTATATTTTTTTGTATATTAATCAGTATGAACAAGAATATTCCAATTATTTCCATGCAATCCAATTTCTTACAAATCAATTAATTATATTTACCAATAATAATAAATCAAATAATTTCCCCCATATATTCCTCCAAACCACAACTTAACCATTTCTGCTTTCAACACAACATACAATTAATAGTATCTCAATTATTACAATTCCCTAGTTAAATAGAGCTTTCCCCTTATGTTACTCATTTTCACATCTTAAACTCTCCCAATAACCCAAATAGTTTTGCCCATATAATCCTCCAAATCACAACTTAATCATTTCTACTTTCATCACAACATATACTTAAAAATATTTCAATTGTTACAATTTCCCTAATTAAATTTAAAAATGTTCTAGCTGTTATCCAAGCTACAACTCAATCCCTTTTACTTTCACCACCATATACCATTAAAGGTATTTCAATTGTTACAGTTTATACATTCATATTTCTAAAAAAAAATAAAAAAAAAACAGTCTAGATTTCAAAAATACAAAGACAAATATTCCAATTATTATTCATTTCATTTTTACAATCATGATTTCCCATTTATTTCTTACTACTATTCATATTTCAATTCTAAATATGTATAACATCTTTCTCTTTCATTTCTTTTTCTTCCTTCCCATTTTTATTTTTGCCTTTTTCTTTCTCCTTTTTTTCTTTTGTGTTTTAAAATCTTGAACTCTCCTCTTTTGCCCTAAATTTCCCAATGTTTGCACCTACCTTTTTTGGTGAGGAAAAAGAAGAAAAATAAATCTCCCTCTGCCTCTGCCTCTGCCTAATTTTGTGATGTTGCAGCAAACAGCAAACAGCCTGCTTTACTTTCATTTTCGTTTTCAGCATAGCTTGATTAGCACAAGGAAAAAAAAATCTGCTCCAGCAATTTACCTCTTTGCAGCAAAGAGCAGAGCCCTGCGTAAAACAGCTGAGAGCAAATCAGCTGAGAGTCAGAAGGCCAATCCAATGAACTTTTACTAATTAGGCTGTGCTGAAGCTGAAAGGAGCTGTTTTTTCTTGCTGTTTGCTTGCAAGGAGGTAACTGCTGTGAGGCACAGGCCAAAGGGTGGGGGCCAGTGGGTGGGCAGGGCTACATTCAGTGTATAAGACGCACCTAAATTTTCACCCCCTTTTAGGGGGAAAAAGGTACGTCTTATACTCTGAAAAACACGATATTTATTTACTGCCAAAAACTGTGGTCTCTCAGAGATTGATAATAAAAATGTGAATTGTAAATCCACCCTTCCTATGAAGTATAGACATATATGTCTTAGTCTAGTCATGGACTGACTAGAAAAAAAAGTATTAATTAAATTCATTTAGATAATTGGTTTCAACACTGAAACTAGTACTCTAAAAATTTTTCCTCCAATATATCTTCAGCAGCATTTGATTATAGAAAGCAAGTATTACAATTACAGGCTTCATTGATGTCAACAACATTGATGTCACTTGCCTTCAAGTGAGTGCCAATTAAGTTTGCTCATAGTTTAGCTGAGAATTTATATTCTGCCACTCTGTACAGGAGGGAGGGAGGGAGGGAGGGAGGGAGGGAGGGAGGGAGGGAAGGAAGGAAGGAAGGAAGGAAGGAAGGAAGGAAGGAAGGAAGGAAGGAAGGAAATGCAGTCAAACATTAAGAATATAGGTAGTCCTCAGCTTATGACCATTCATTTAACAATGGTTCAAAATTAACAGTCTCAGGAAAAGTGACTTATAACCAGCCCTCAAAGACATGACTATTGTATCACACATACCCCAGAGTCACATGATCACACTTTGAGCATTTGGCAACTGGTCTGCATTTACAAAGTTTGAAGTGACTTACAATCATATGATTGTGATTTGCAATCTTTCAGCCAATTTCCATCAAGCAAAGTCAATTACAATGTTGTATTCACATAACAACTGCATTTAATGACTATGTGATTTGCTTAATAACTGGTAAAAATGGTAATAAAATTGGGTTTGTTCACATGATGACTGATTTAATGACTGTGTTGCTTAGCAATTGAAATTCCAGTCCCAGTTGTGGTTGTAAGTTGAGGACAACTATAGAACAGGAAGGACTTAACCTAATTGTTTTATACAAGCAAAATTAAATCTTAGCAACCCTACCTGCAAATTGACTCATAGTTGCATTGACTGATTTTGCCCTTGTTATTAATCTCCAACAGTTTACATTCCTGAAAGAAAATATTCATACCCAAGACTATCTGTAAATCAGGATTTAAGATTGATTTACAGGAATGAAATTAAAACCTTATGGATAACACTGTTGTTTAGTTTGTTGGATTTTATTTTTCTTTTCTGCGGGGAACTTAACCTTGAAAATTATACATTTTGAACATTTAGAAATTATACATATACAACTACCTCAACCTCATTTTCTGCAACAGCTTAAACTCAATTTATGGACTACAAATAAAAGAACCCTTTCCAACAGTAACCATAGCATGATTGACTTTTGTCTCAATATATGCCCTTACAAAAATCACCAAAATAATGGGATACCCAACTACAACTTCAAAAAAGTCAACTATGATCTCATAGACACCGACCTCTCATCTCTTGATTGGCAAATTCTATTCTCTGGCTGTAACACTACCGAAGTCCATTATAACATTTTCTTGCTCAAAATCAATAGTTATTAAACTCTATGTATCACTAGTCAGCACCAAAACCAGAAAAAACAAATTACCCATATCAATAAGAAAGTTCCAATCAAAAAAAAAATTCCCTCTGGCAAAAAACCAAAACTGGCTATGTAGCTAACTTTAAAAAACTGCTACAAAAATATATGTCACCAAATAAAGACTGAAAGCACCGATTACCACACCAAACAAAAAGAGAACCTCCTGTGCACGAAATCCAACCACGCATTCTATAATTTTGTAAACAACAAACTTAAAGACTCAAGATTCATCTCACCCTTAAAAGGACCTAACGGTAAAAAATGCAATGATGAAGCAGTTAAAGCAAACCTCTTCAACACATTCTTCAGCTCAGTCTTTGTAAACAGCAATGGCTGATGCCCAACCTTCCCTAGTCATACCACAAATAACTACAACGATCTAATACAAACTGATTTCACAGAAGATAATGTTGAAAAGGCACTACACAGACTAAAATCATCTCTATCTATCGGACCTGATGGACTATGTGCATATTTCTTTAAAAAAGCTTTCCACTGCTGTAGCAGAACGCCTAAGCATAATCTTTGAAAAATCTTTCAGGACCAGCTCCTTGCCCAACCAATGGTCACTAGCCACAGTCATCCCTATCTTCAAAAAAGGAGACCCCAGCCTAGTTGAAAATTACAGACCAATCTCTTTATGTTGCGTTACCTGCAAAGTCATGGAATCAATCATTAACCATTCCATTACCCTCCACCTAGAAACACACAACCCATTCTTTAACCAACAATTTGGTTTCAGAAAAAAATTATCCTGTAATCTACAACTTCTATACTGCAAAAACATTTGGACTACAAATCTCGATCAGGGCAAAGCAATAGACACAATTTACATAGACTTCTGTAAAGCCTTTGATTCAGAGGTACATGACAAACTACTAAAACTAAAATCCTATAGATCCCCAAACCCCTACATAATTGGATAGCTGCATTCCTGTCAAACAGATAACAAGTAGTCAAAATAGGGAACGCCCTATCAAATCCTGCACCTGTTAATAGTGGTGTCCCCCAAGGCCTTGGCAGTACAGTGGTCTAAAGCACCCTGTTATTAAGAACAGCTGCCTGCAATTACTGGTTCGAATCTCGCCAAGACTCAAGGTTGACTCAGCCTTCCATCCTTTCTAAGGTAGGTAAATTGAGGACCCAGTTGTGGGGGCAATAAGATGACTTTGTATAAATATACAAAAGAATGAAGGCTATTGCTTAGTGCACTGTAAGCCGCCCTGAGTCTCCGGAGAAGGGCGGCATATAAATCAAATTAAAAAAAAAAAAAGGCAGCGTTCTAGAACCAACACTCTTCATACTATACATAAATGACCTTTGCAATCATATTATAAGCAAATGCGTTCCCTTTGCCGATGATGTAAAAATATTTAGCACCACTGACAATGCTGCTACCCTTCAAAAGACCTTGACTTTGTGTTGGAATGGTCAAACAATTGGCAACTCCAAATCTCAACCAAAAAATGCTCTGTCTTACACATTGGCAAAAAGAACCAGAACACAAAATACAAGCTGAGTGGACACGACCTTGTAGATGACTCTCACTCTGTCAAGGACCTTGGAGTATTCATACCTAATGATCTAAGTGCCAAAGCCCACTGTAACAACATCGCCAAAAAGGCATTAGGAGTTGTAAACCTAAACTTGCGTAGCTTCTTCTCTGGTAATATCACACTACTAACCAGAGCATACAAAACATTTGCTAGACCAATTCTCTAATAAAGCTCATCTGTCTGGAACCTGCACTACATATCAGACATTAATACAATCGAACGTGTCTAGAAATATTTTACAAGAAGAGTCCTCCACTCCTCTGCTCGCAACCAAATGCCTTATGCTACCAGACTTGAAATTCTGAGCTTAGAAAACTTAGAACTATGCCGCCTTCAGTATGACCTAAGCATAGCTCATAAAATTATCTGTTACAATGTCCTACCTGTCAATGACTACTTCAGCTTCAACCACAACAATACACGAGCACACAATAGATACAAACTTAAAGTGAACTGCTCCAAACTTGATTGCAGAAAATATGACTTCAGCAACAGAGTGGTCAATGCCTGGAATGCACTACCCAACTCTCCCAAAACCCAGTGGTGGGATTCTGCCAGTTCTAGGCGGTTCGGCCGAACGGTTTGTTAAATTGCTGGCTCGCCCCGCCCCTTGCCCCGCCCCACCGCACCACTATTTATTGCCAATAAATAGCGGTGGGTGAGAGGCAGGAGAGCCAGCAATTTAACAAACGGTTCGGTGTTTTTTTGTAATTTTATTGGCCCCTGGAGCTTCAGCATAGGCTAATTAGCCTGATTAGATCAGCCTCCCGACTCTCAGCTGATTTGGTCTCAGCTGTTTTGCTCAGGGCTCTGCTGCTTGCTTGCTTGCTGGAGCAGATTTTTTCCTCCTAGCTATGCTGAAAAACGAAACTGAAAGTAAAGCAGGCTGTTGGCTTTGCTGTTGCTGCAACGTTGGAAAATTAGGCAGGCAGATTTCTTTTCTTTTTCCTCACTAAAAAAGGTAGGTGCAAACTACCTTTAGTGAAAAGGTAGTTCTTTAGGGAAAAAGAGGAGAGTTCAAGATTTTAAAACACAAAAGAAAAAAAGCTCTATTTAACTAGGGAATTGTAATAATTGAGATACTATTAATTGTATATTGTGTTGAAAGAGAAAATGGTTAAGTTGCGGTTTGGAGGAATATATGGGGAAAATTATTTGGTTTATTATTATTGGTAAATATAATTAATTGATTTGTAAGAAATTGGATTGCATGGAAATAATTGGAATATTCATGTTCAGATTGATTAATATACAAAAAAGATAGTTATATAACTAATTGATTTATATTAAAATGTTGAATTTATATTAAACAACTGTAATATTACATAATTAACCAACGTGAGGATGGATATAAAAATAGATGACAATGGGAAGGGGTATAATATAGAATAGAAGTGAAAAATTGAATTTGATTAAGATTAGAGATGAGGATGAAGGGTAATATTGGGTTTTTTTAAAAAAAATAGATAAGGAATAAATATGGCAAAAAGGAAATATAGAAATTGTAAATTTAATTGAAATAACTAAACACTGTTTAAATTTGTGAACCGGCTAAATACTCTGTTCAAAGAAAATAAATTGTATGTTTGTATGTGTGTTTCTAATTATTGCTATTTATTCATATTTGTTCTCTTTTATTCTTTAAAGTTTAACAATTCATTCTTTATCTTAATATCTTTATATGTTGTGGCTCCGACCCCTGAGCCCATCTTATCGGAAGAAGAAGGCTCCGAACATGAAGGAGAGGAGCCAGCCAGGCCTCCCTCTCCAGGCCCCTCCTCTCTGGCAATGCCTCAGGTGTCTGCCGAGGGAGAGGAGATTGGCCAGGAGCCAGGTGTCACCGATGACAGCGATGACGGTGATAAGTCGTTCCTGGATCCACGCCAACGAAGGCGAGATAAACATTTGCAGCAGATGAGGAGGCGTGCCAGGGATTAAGCTGAATCACTGGACCACACCCCACAGGCTATATAAGAGAGTGTGGTGGCCATTTAGACTCTGTGACGGACAAAGCTAACTTCTGGCTAGTCACTTTGTACAACGCCTAATCTGCTGAAGGTTTCTGTTTGAGCTGGACTGTTTTTGAAAACTGTGTGTATTTGTTGGTGATTATCTGGTGGAGGAACACTCCTTGAAGTAAAGCACTTGGCAAACGGTTATCGTATTGCTGCCAAGTTCCTGATAACGAACCTTGTGTGTGCCAAGTAATTCTTTAACCCCCGGCTGGCTGTTTGTGTGTGTGTGGGGACGGGGACAGAACATTATATTTGTTTGGGGTTGCCTTTCTTCCATTTCATCTTTTTTTACTTTCCTTACCTTCTTACTTTCTTTCCCCTCCCCGCTTCTCCTCCTCCCTACTTCCTCTTCCTTTCTCCTTCTCCTCCTCTCTTCCTCCCTCTCTTACCCTCACTCCAACTCTAATTTCCCTTCCCTTCCTTCCTCCCTTCTCTTCCTTCCCTCTCTCTCCTTCCTTCTTCCATCTCTCTTCTCCTTCCTTCATCCCTCTCTATTGCTGTATCCTTTTGTGCATATGGATTACTCAGAGGGCTGAAAAAGTTGTTTTTGACTGGTCCTCGCACTTTTGACCACTCTTCGAACTTACGACTGTCCTCACATTTTATGTTTTGCGCCCTATCTTGTCACCGTGGTGAAGACAAGTAGTGGTGAAATGACTGACACGGTTGTTAAGAATGCCGAAATGGGCATAAATGTGAGGAAGGTCATAAGTGCGAGGACCGGTCAAAAATGTGAGGACCAGTCAGAAATGACTTTTTTCAGCCTTCTGAATAGTCCATATGTGCACATGGACTAGTCAGAAGGCTGAAAAAGTTATTTTTGACCGGTCCTCGCACTTTTGACCACTCCTCGAACTTACGACTGTCCTCACATTTTATGTTTTGCACCCTAACTTGTCACCATGGTGAAGAGAAGCAGTTGTGAAATGAGTGACACGGTTGTTAAGAATGCTACAATGGGCATAAATGATGACCAGTCATAAGGGTGAGGACCAGTCAAAAGTGCGAAGACCTGTCAGAAATGACTTTTTTCAGCCCTCTGAATAGTCCCTATGTGCATATGGATTAATCAGAAGGCTGAAAAAGTTATTTTTGACCGGTCCTCGCACTTTTGACCAGTCCTCGAACTTACGACTGTCCTCACAGTTTGCGCCCTATCTTGTCATCGTGGTGAAGAGAAGTAGTGGTGAAATGACTGACACGGTTGTTAAGAATGCCGCAACGGGCATAAATGGATGGTCATAAGTGTGAGGACCAGTCAGAAATGACTTTTTTCAGCCCTCTGAGTACTCCCTATACACATAGCCACACCCACCCGGTCACATGACCAGTTAGCCATGCCCACACAGTCACATGACCACCAAGCTACACCCCCAACTAAGCTACGCCCACAGAACCGGTTGTTAAAAAAATTGAATCCCACCACTACCAAAACCCCCAAAATTTTAACCTAAGACTGTCTACTGTTGACCTCACCCCATTCCTAAGAGGTCTGTAAGGGGCGTGCATAAGAGCACCAATATGTCTACCGTCCCTGTCCTAATGTTTCCTCTATTTGTATCTATTTTATGCATTCAATTCATGCTTATACTTATATATAGTACCTAATACGTTCTTGACAAATAAAAAAAAAATCTAATGTACCCATATAATACTTTCCCTTTGGAGTAAGAAGCATTATGTAAAGTGCAGAAAAGCAAAACAAATAATAAATGAAAATAATTAAGACATGAGATATGCAAAACAAACAAAAATCCAGATAAATCTAATGTATACTAATACAATATACTACACCTCTTCATACTGTATCTTTTTTCCCTTTCCCTTTTTGCTTTCACCATGTTCTCTATTTTTTTCACCTTTCTCTTTTTTGGGAAACTCATCAACTCCATCGGCCAGTTTTCTCTCAGTCTTCATCTTCCTATGGCCTTATTCACTCTTCCTTCCTTCCTATTGAAAGCAAATATCCTACACAAACTAGGAAGCACATAGAAATCCAATTATCCAAGGATGCTGGGTTTGGGGGGAGGGGGTTGGTTAAACCATCCCCCATATATGCTTAGGTATACTTTATTCTAAATATAGAAACTGCTGTTTCCTTTAAAATGAGAAAGGAGGAATGAAAGAAGGACATGTAAGAATGTTAATGACATTATTCGTTGTATTTTCTTTAACTATATAATGGACTATAACTCATAAGTGAAAGTGCTTGGAGTGAATTATGAGGTCATTCTTTATGCTTTTCCTAGTGGGACAAAATTATATTATAATATATTGCTCAACTACTGCTAAAATTCATGTTTTATTTATTCCACATTGTATATTTAATAACTAAGAGCTACTAGTAGTCAACCCAAATATACCAGCAGCACACAGAAAAAACTGCCATGAGATATAACCAAGATCGTCCTCTTCCTATCTTTGCAGAAGAACAGACTTTCCTGTTCCAGAGGATTTGGGCCATTAAATTAGATGCAGGGATGATAGGAAGGGATAAGAAGAAAGATACTGTGACCAAGGCACTTATGCTCTTAATGGAAATTGGATTTTCGTATTCAGACCTAGCATTGTCCTTCTCAATATCAAAGAAAACCCTCCCCAAAGCTCATAAATACTAGTAGAGATTTTCAGAATAGGAATACTTATTTTTAGGAGAAGAAAGTATCCCCCCACTGCTATACGATGGGAAGGTCTCTTTCATGGAATGACAAAAATAGAAAAAGCAGTGAAAATGAAAGAATTTAGAACAGAAATAGCAAACAGCTGCAATCATATGTTGCAAGACATAATATTTACTTACTTACTTACTTACTTACTTACTTACTTACTTACTTACTTACTTACCTACCTACCTACCTACCTACCTACCTACCTACCTACCTACGTCAACCAATTCAAAACAACTGTGGGTAGATTATAACACATTTAAAGTAAGGTTTAAAACAAACAAGCAACCAAGGACAATCACTCAAGTCCATAGGACACCTGTTAAAAGCTTATTTCAGAACTAAACTCACTCACACCCAATGTTCATGAGAACTTCCAGAACTGCCTTTCAAAAGTCAACAGGACTAGGGTCATCCAAATTTCGGAGAGTAAGCAATTGCACAGGGTGGGCACCAGAATAAAGAAAACAGAGAGTATCTAAAGAATAGCTATGCTTCTGAATGTTACTTAAACTTTTCTATCTTGCCTAAGCAGTGTCTCTCTCTTCTTTCCATGTCTTTTCTCTATCAATCAGAATAGAGCTGGAAGAGACCCTGGAGGTCTTCTAGTACAACCACCTGCTCAAACAAGATACCCTTAGACAATTTTTTATTTAAAAAAACCTCCAGTGGCACTGACAACTTCTGAAGGCAAGTTATTAATTGTCCTCACTGTTAGGAAGTTTCTGCTTAATTCCAGGCTGCTTCTCTCCTTGAATAGTTTCCATTCATTGTTTCTTGTCTTGCCTTCTGGTGTTTTGGAAAATAAATTGACCCCCTCATCTTTGTGGCAGCCCCTCAAATACTGGAATACTGCTATCATGTCACCCTCTAGTCCTTTTTTTCTCTAGAACGGCCATACCCAATTCCTGTAATTGTTCTTCATATGTTTTTGTCTTAATCATCTTAGTTGCTCTTCTTTGCACTTTCACAAAGTCTCAACATCTTATTTGTAATGTGGTGACCAAAACTGGATGCAGTATGCCAGGTGTGGTCTTACTAAGGATTTATAAAGTGGTACTAATACTTCATGTGATTTTTGATTCTATGCCTCTGTTTACCCAACCAAGATTGTATTAGCTTTTTGGCTGCTGCCACATACTGCTTTTTTGTTAGAATCAAAATGTACTTGTTTCACCTTTTTTGTTCTTTCCATTTCCATTTCTTCTTTCCTGTCTCTCAAAGAAGGAGGAAAAGGACTATATCGGCAGTAGCAATTCAATCATTTTATTTTTCCAGAGTAGTACAATATATTCCAGCAAGACTGAAGTTATATTCAGGCTCATGCACAATTACTCTTTGGTGCTCAGCTGGGATCTTACTCCTCTTTTATTATTCTGGAAAAGATGCAATCCAAGTTCCAAAGAGCCATATTTCAGGTGTTCATTGTGTCCCAAATGTAGTACTAATAAGGGGAGAGGCAGGACTAGCCAAAATCGAAACAGGTACATCGATTTACCTTTTTGCACATTGGCTAAAACTATTCTTTTTTTCCTACAGGTTTGATTTCTCTTTTTAAAGAAGATAATTTCGAATCAGTATGGTTCAGGACCATTTCACAAAAACTCCAATATCTTGGTTTCTAAATGGAAGTGCTTTTAATTATAGGGTATGTGTGTGCATTTAGTATATTTAAACAACATATTAAAGATCTAGAAATCTAACAAAATTGGGCTGCTCTCCCCAATAATGCTTACTTGAACAGTCAAACTCCCCTTTAAAGCCGTGAGATATTTATATCAAATAATGGTCTCCAAAATCCAAAGGGCATTAGCCTTAGTGTGCTGCAACACACTTCCCAAGGCCATTTTGGAGGCCTGATATAAAAAATACCATATGCGCTGAGACTAACCCTGTGGACCAGGGGCCATTGAAACTGTTGCTTGTGTCCTATTGCTATACTGCATGTTCTATAAAGACTCATGGGCTCCACTTAAGATGGGAAAGCTGAGCGTCAATAGCCTGGAGCAGCAGGCGACTGCAGGAGGCTCGTCTTTGCACAGTGTCAACAGCAGCAGACAGAAGCAGAGGTGTGGAGGGAGGCAGATGATCCAGATGTGCCATGCAGGCTGTGGGAAAACTGAGTGTCAGTGGGCTGGAGCGGCAGGCAACCATGGGAGGCTGATCTTCGCATCTCTTGGCTTGCCTGCAGTTTGCACGGCATGTCAGAATTGCCTGCCTTCCTCTCTGCATGTTGGCATCATCTGCCTTCTGCTCCGTGCCTTCTGCTCTGCATAACCCCTGAGTGTGCCAGCCGAGGGACCAGAACTCTGTACATGCTACTGTACTGTACTGGATACCATCAGTCCCCATGCACTTGCCAGCTCTTGCGTGTGCACTGGGGGGTGGGGTGTCCAACCAGGCTGATCACCCTAAAATTGCATTTTCCCAAAAATAAGCCCTAGTGCTTATTTTGTGGCCCAAAGGAAAATAATACTGGGTCTTATTTCTGGGGAAACACAGTGTGTGTGTGTGTGTGTGTGTGTGTGTGTGTGTGTGTGTGTACATTTTTTTTTAATTTGATTTATATGCCACCCTTCTCCAGAGACTCAGGGCGGCTTACAATGCGTTAAGCAATAGCCTTCATACTTTTGTATATTTATACAAAGTCAGCTTATTGCCCCCACAAACTGGGTCCTCATTTAACCTACCTTAGAAAGGATGGAAGGCTGAGTCAACTTTGAGCCTGATAAGATTCAAACCTGCAGTAATTGCAGGCAGCTGTATTAATAACAGGGTGCTTTAAACCACTGTACTACCAAGGCTCCTATGTATCTTCTCTGCCCTCTTCAATTTTTTCCATTGCCAAAACTTTTCTACTATGTATATTAAGTTGACAGGAAAATTCAGTGACTCTTTTGCAAAATATTTTAAATTACTTTTTAAAAAGTGCACCACAATGCATTTTCTTATGGTATATAGGAGTTTCTGAAATTGACCCAGGCTACTTTATTTAATCCTGATTCATCCCTACATGAATCAGGATTAAAAGCACAAACTTTAATGGTATCCTGCTTTCTCTCAGATGTCTTTAAAAAGGCATGCATTCACCCAGACTTCTGGTTTGGTGTCGTGGGGATGCAGTCGGGGAAATAGTGGGGCTTTGAAGAGCCCTGCAAAAACCCCGACTGGCGACTTCCGGTGGCTCCGCAGATGACGAGGACAGTCTCCATAGACCGCCAGCCACCCGATCTGTAAAAACCGCCCTGACAGCGCTAAACTGCTGTCCGGCGGTTTGAAAAAACTCTCCCTCGGGCAAAGAAGGAGAGGAGAGTCGGAGGGGGTGGGTAGAGCTCCCCGAAAATCCCTGGATTAACTCCAGGGACTCAGAGGGTGAGAGTTAAAGAAAATTAAAGGTGTAGTGGAGGAAAAACATGATGAAATAAGAGATGAAACCTCGATGGAGATGGTATGGGATGCGAGTAAGGCATATATGAGAGGAACATTAATTTTCTTGAATAATAAATATAGACTAAAACAACAAAACAGACGGAAAGAGATAGAGGAGGAAATTAAAAAGAAAGAGCAATTGCTTATAATTAACCCGGGAGATAAAAAGGCAAAAGATATGATTAATATCTTAAGAGAGCAATTTAATATGTTAATGGCTGGGTAAGTAGCAAGCAGCATACAATATGCCAGACATAATACATTTTGTAACGCTAATAAACCTGGGAGATGGTTGGCTTACACGATGAGAAAAAAACAAAAATCACGTGTTATAGACAAGATAGAATTTAGAGGTAAGGAGATTCATCAACAGAATTTAATAAAAAAGGCTTTTTTGAAGTTCTATACAAAGTTATATGCTAAAGATGTAATTCAAGATGTTGATATTGATAGATATTTAAAGATGGAGATCCCTGAATTAACGCTGGAATAGAGAGAGAGATTGAATCAGCCAATAACATCCGAGGAAATTGTTGGGGCAATTAAACAATTAAAAATAGGTAAGGCTCCGGGAACAGATGGACTAACAGCTGTCTACTATAAACATTTACAATCTGAAATGTTAGAACCGCTCCAAATCTTATTTAATAAAATACAAGTAGGAGGAGGAGTACCAGCTTCCTGGAAAACAGCCTTTGTTTCACTAATTCCAAAGAAGGATCAAAATTCCATCAAACCTGAGAATTTTAGGCCAATTTCACTTTTGAATACTGATTATAAGATTTTTGCTAAGATACTAGCTAATAGATTAATGCCAGTTATGCAACAAATAATTCATAATGACCAATCAGGGTTTATAAAAGGGAGACAAATGAGATATAATGTTAGACAAATTGTAAACTTACTGGAATATTTGGAAAAAAATAATCAAGTCCCTGCAGCGTTTATATTTTTGGATGCAGAGAAGGCATTTGATCGCTTGAACTGGCAATTTTTGTTTAAAATAATAGAGAAAATGCTCTTTGGGGAATATTTTATACAATCAATTAGAGCGATATACCAGCAGCAAACAGCACAAATTATAGTCAATGGAGGTTTAACAGAGGTTTTTAAAATTGAGAAAGGAACAAGGCAGGGGTATCCTCTGTCCCCATTATTGTTTATTTTGACTTTGGAAGTACTATTGAATAAGATACGTGACTCAGAAAAATTGAAGGGTATTGTAATTAGACAACAAGATCATAGACTAAGAGCATTTGCAGATGACTTGGTTGTTACCTTATCCCATCCTATAGAGTCGGCTCCATATATATTGGATATAATTGATCAATACGGGAAAGTATCAGGATTTAAAGTTAACTCACATAAGACAAAGATGATAGTTAAAAATATGACTATACCTGAAAGAGATAAACTAGCAAGATTAACAGATTTTGAAATAGTTAAAAAGGTTAAATATCTAGGAGTATACATAGCAGCTTCAAATACAAAATTATACAAAAATAACTATGAGGTTCTCTGGCAGAAGGTACAGAAGGATATGAAAAATTGGAAAAAATTACAGTTGTCTTTATTGGGAAGAATTGCAGCAATTAAAATGAATGTGTTACCTAGATTTTTATTTTTGTTCCAAATGATACCTGTGCTTAAGAAAGATGAAAATCTGAGAGAATGGCAGAAAGGTGTTAATACTTTCATTTGGGCTGGGAAAAAACCCAGAATTAAAATGAAAATTATACAAGATACACGTGAAAGAGGGGGTCTTAAAATTCCTAATTTAAGACTATATTATGAAGCAGCGGTCTTATCACAAATTAGTGATTGGTTTAATTTAACTGAGGGGAGAATTTTGAATCTAGAAGGTTATGATTTGTTATATGGATGGCATGCCTATTTGTTATATGACAAAAAAGTGGATAAAGTATTTAAGGCTCATATACTTAGAAATGCTTTGTTGAGGGTTTGGAAAAAATATCAATATAAGTTAAATTATAAGATACCTGTATGGGCAAATCCTAGACATGCAATAGAAAATATAAGTATAGAACAAAAACAGGAGGTGATTACTTATAAAGAGCTTCTTATTATGGAAAGGGGGGTAATGTATTTGAAATCTTTAGATACATTGAGAGAAGAAGGTATAATTTATACATGGTTTCAGTACGGTCAACTTCAAGCTAGATGGAAGGAAGATCAAAAAACTGGCTTTGTGCAAAATGAGGAGAATTTGGTAAAACAAATAAGAGATCAAAAACAAATGCATATTAAAAGGTTGTATAATGCTTTATTGGAAATAGACTCTGAGACGGAACTGGTTAAAGACTGTATGATTAAATGGGCACAAAACTTTCAAGAACCAGTAATGATGGAGACTTGGGAAAAGATTTGGATTAGAAATGTGAAATTTACACAAGCACAAAATTTAAGAGAAAACTTTTATAAAATGTTTTATAGATGGCATTTAGATCCCAAAAAATTATCATGTATGTATCCCAATGTGCAAGCTAAATGTTGGAGATGTGACTGTGATGATGCAACTTATTATTATATATGGTGGACTTGTAGAAAAATCAAAGCATTTTGGATAAAGATTTGGTGGGTGATGCAGAATATTCTTAAAAAGAGACTGAAATTTACTCCACAGTTGTTCTTATTGGGTATAACCACGGACTGTACAGTTGCAGAGACTAAACTGATTTTGAACTTGATAACAGCAGCAAGATTGTTGGTAGCACAACATTGGAAGAAGGACTTTTTGCCTACTATTGATGACTGGATATTGAAAGTAACTAACTTAGCTGAAATGGCTAAAATTTCAGCATATCTGAAGGATCACACACAAGAAAGGTACATACAGGACTGGAGAAGATGGATTGATTATATACAAAATAAGTATCAGACCAAAAAATATCAAAT
Source organism: Pituophis catenifer annectens (assembly GCF_029215685.1). Taxonomy (NCBI): domain Eukaryota; kingdom Metazoa; phylum Chordata; class Lepidosauria; order Squamata; family Colubridae; genus Pituophis; species Pituophis catenifer. The sequence continues at coordinate 33,979,563 of NW_027256887.1, forward strand.
AGCTTATGAATGATTTCTTTTATCTGTATAAGTGCTATATAAGTGATATTAGAAGTTTTATGTCTAAGAAGTAGGATTTTATATATGGGGGTTAAGAATTTTTTTTTTTTAGGGGGTGTTAGTTTAATGATTGGTTAAGCAATTTAGTTTATTGTTAAAAGTCAATAGAAATACCTTGTGATCTGCTCTGGGAAGTTGGGGAGGGGGTGGGGGGGTTGGGTGGGAGGGTTGTGGGGAAATTGTGTTTGTTTTAAAACTTTTTCAATAAAATAAAAAAAAAAACCCGACTGGCAAATTGCTGCTGACAGGTCTGCAGACCTACCCTGTCCTGAAGGGACAGGGGAGAAAGAGGAACCCCTTGGGCAGCTGAGAGGAACGGGCAAGTTCCTTGGAGGCCGGAGGCAACCCTCTAAGTCAGCGGTGGGGGATGGCAGCCATGGCGGCTGCCATGAGACTGCGACAAATCGGGACAAGCAATGCGCAGGAGGAAGGAAGAAAGGACAATGTGCTTTGGAGCCGGTTGAGTGACACCAACCTAGGTGAGAAACAACGTGTGAATAAGGATATTTACAAATAAGACCCCCAGCCTTACCTAGCTGCTGAAGATCTGAGGGTCTTGAAGATCTTGTAAAATAAGGAAAGGAGTTAAAGACCCTTTAAGAATCTTACTTTAACACTGATTGATTGGAATGAATTACTTATTAACCAAATAGAGCTGGATATTTGAATTTTCTTGTTAAAACTGAAATGGATTTGACTTTTGGAAAAGAGAAAAGCGATAATTAAGGATTTGTCACCTTTAAAAGCCAGACAAAGAGGACAAATGGATTGCTACATAAATGTTTCAAAATGGCGATTGAAGCTGTAACTAAGTGAAAGTGTTAATTGTGGAAACTTGTTTTTTCCTGAAAAGAACCTATTTGACTCGTTACATATTGTGGATTACTTTGAAAGAACTATGGTTGTTTGAACTTTGGAGATTCCTATTCTGTCTTCTAATGGCTTTATAAAGAAAGAAGAAACACAATGACTAAATAAACTTTTAACTAACTGGTGCAGCAACAAAAGGTTTGGTGCAGGAACGGAAGTGGAGAAGCTGATGGATTTTACTGGAAACAGATTTTATAATAGAATTAAAAAGGATATGCAGAGTTCTAAGTGTGGAAGTATTGACTCTGAATTGAAATGCTTATGGACAGATAAGGAAATGAAGAAGCAAAATAGATCAATCAGATAGCAATGTTTGAACGTTTAATTGTTTAAATGGTTCAAAGTTTAAGTGAGCTTTAAATAAAAACAAGAAGTGCTTATGGTAAAATAAAGATAGAAAATTAAAAATAAAAGATAATTAAAATAGAAGTAGGAAGTTAAGGTGACTAAAAGTGATATTTTCATAAAAGCATAATTTGATGTAACATGTTTTAGTTTTAATTTGATAACAAAGTGGTGGATGATAATTATGATTAATTGTTAATGATTATAGATGATATACTAAGGTACACAGAGGGAAGTCATAATTGAGATTGAATTTAACATATGTTGAAAATTATTAATATCAAGAAATAGATGGGGATACACCCAAGAAGAGTATAGTTGGAAACAGTGGATTAATAGACAACATATTGAAAAAGAAATTTTTAAAATAAGTTAGTATACTAGTAGTTGGAATTAAGGAGGAGAATAAGCTGAAAATTCAGCCAAAATAAGATAATGCTGGAAATCAGCCAAATAATAGGTGGAGTTATGGAGGAGAATGCTGTTAATCAGCCAAAACAGAGCATGCTGGAAATCAGCCAAAACAATGGAAAATGCTGGAAATCAGCCAAATAAATAGTTGGAGTTGTGGAGGAGAATATGCTGAAAACTCAGCTAAAATAAGTAATGCTGGAAATCAGCCAAATAATAGGTGGAGCTATGGAGGAGAATGCTGGAAATCAGGCAAAATAAAGCATACTGGAAATCAGCCAAAATAAGAGAAAATGCTGGAAATCAGCCAAACAATAGAGGGAGTGATGAAGGAGAGTGAGGAGTATACATTAAAGAATAATTATTAATAAGGGGTGAAAAAGAAAATGTTGGGCCATAATTAAAATTAAATGGAAAATTTTGAGATGTCTGTGTAAAAGTTTAAGATCAAGATAGGATGAATTGGGTCTAGAAAATGAGAAAAATAGAAAGAAATTTTGATTAATAGATTGAAATAAAAATTGAGTTGTATACATTTGGAAATTAAGATTTGTGGTGATAAAATTGTAAGGTAAATATATAGATTAATAGATTAGATTGTTTTTTGTGTTTAATGTTGATGTTAAAAGGAGCAATGGAAAAAAAATTAGACAGAGCAGTATTGAATTTTGATTTATAATTGAATTTATAATTGAATATAAAAATGAGCTTTGCTTTAATAGGAGATTAAGATATATGATGAGATAATAGAAAGATTTAAATTAAGATGCTGGAATTTAGGTTAAAATTATTTGTTTTTATTTGTTAAAATAGTATACCCACTTGTGACTGGACCAAGACTTTGTTCTTGAGAAAATTTTTCTTTTTTATGTTTATGTTGGAAAAAATAAAAAAAAATTACAAAAAAAAGGCATGCATTCACCCTGAATACTGATTAAAAGTGGAAAAAACATTGATTAATGGAAATAAGCTAAGATACTGTCAGCCTCAGCTTTGCCTGCTTCAGCTGCCATAAGAAATGGGGGAGGGATTAGTTATGGGGGCGAAGGGTGGGAAGATGCAGGAGGTATTTTTTTTTCCTTGTAGGACGTGTCTTCCTAGGAAACGAAAGTGAATCTTCAAAGGAGACGGCTGACCAACTGCCCTACATTCCTGATGAATGACGCTGCCAGACATGATGCCACCTGACCTTTGGGAGACCTTTGGATTGGCTGATGATCAATGGACACGGGGGGGGAGAGAAGCTTAGTAGATGCATTTCGCGCGTTTTGCTCACTTCCAGCTTTACCTGGGTTGCGATCATTTCGTATTCAGTAAAAGTACTAATCTCTTCAAAATGATTGAGTTTGGGTTTTCCTTTCCTGGATATTGAAGGAAGCATACCTGACATTAAGCTGGAAGTCACCTCCAGTCATCCCGGACAAAAACCGAGGGGACTGTAAATCCAAAATATGTCAGATCGAGGGAGTGATGAAGAAGAGCAAATGGGGGCAGCGAGTTCAACGGCAGCCGCCCTCCAAGTGGAGAAAGAGAATGAAGAATGGTTGGAAAGACTCCGTTTAGAGCCGGAGGAAGCTAGATGGTCGAAAGGAGTGGGGAGGCTGCCGGACTGGGGAAAGGACCCCCGGGGGGTGACGATTTCCAGACCTCGTAAAAAGGAGGCAGTGTGGATGCAAAAGCAAAAGGAACGTCTCATGATGGAACAAGCCTTGCAGCTTATTCGTGATGTAGAAGAAAGCAGAACAAACCGTGAGTCTTTGGGAATTCCTGTGGAGAAGGGGGGAGCAAGCCCCAGGGGGGAGCCAGAAGAGACAGCCTGCGGGGGAGAGGAAGAGTTTGAGGAAGAAACCTCCCAGGTTTCGGCAGCTCGAGGGAGAGATGCAGCTGGCCAGAGAACCCCAGCCCTGCAGCCCCGCCCCGCAGACGTAAAAAGCCAAAAATCCCCCCCCCCTTCCTGGGAAGTATGATGGAAATCCTAAAACATTGGGATTTTTCCTGACCCAAGTGTGGAACCACATGCAGGATTGGGGGGAGGACTATGAATCAGAGGCTGCTAAAGTGAGAAGCGTCGCGAACGCCCTAGAGGGAGCAGCTGCTGAGTGGATGGTGGTTCTCCACAATAACAACTCCCTCTTGCTGAGAAATTACAACCAGTTCATGGGGGCCCTTAGGAAGCGTTTTGAAGACCATTTAGCTGAACGAAAGGCGAGACTCAGAATGAAGAGCATTCAGCAGGGCCGGAGACTGGCGGCAGAGTATATCCAAGAGTTTCGTGAGCTGGCACCCTATATGACAGGCTGGTCAGAAATGGCTCTTTTGGAGAGTTTCAAGGATGGGTTGAATGAAGAGATATATCGAGATTGCAGAAACATGGGGGTCCCCGAAGATTTGCATAGATGGTATAGTAGCTGAGGATGTGGAGATCGAGCTGAGACGGAGCGAACTCCGAGGAAGGCGTATGGGGGACCAGTCATCCTCTTTCCACTGTAAAGGGGCACCAAAGATGACTGGGGGGAAGGCCGAATTCAAACCCAAGTCAAAGCCCTTCACCTGTTTCAAATGTGGGAAAGAAGGTCACTGGGCTGCCGAATGCTTCTCCAAGCCACCGCCAAAAGCTACCGGGGCCGGCCCGAAGAAAGGCGACAAAATACCCGCCAAAGCCCGCAGCACCGCCCTGAAAGGAGAAGTTGTTGAGTTCACTCCCCGAAACCAGGGTGAGTTGGGAACTCCGACCAACGATGACGACAGCGAGACGGACTCCGACTCCGACACCGATGATCAGGTGAGTCACACGGAAGAACCATTACTCATCCCCGTAGAAATAAGGGTGCCCTCCACAGGGGCTCACGTGCAATTATTAGCACTGTTGGACTCGGGGTGCACTAGGTGCATAATTAGCCCCAAAGTAGTGGAGGAAATGGGACTGAGACTAAAAACTTTAAAAAGACCCATTGCATTTTGTCAATTAGACGGGTCGATTGCAGGAGGGGGCCCAGCTAGCTTAATGACCGAACCCCTTGAACTGCAAATGGGGAATCATGTAGAGAATATCAGTTTTATTGTAGCACCTGGTATGGAAAGACCCCTCATTCTAGGACTGCCCTGGCTTCGAAAATGGAACCCATGGGTAAATTGGAAGACGGGGGTCCTGCGCATCCGCACGGCAAAACCAACTCCAGAAAAGGGAGGCCCCTCCCTGAGAGACTACATAAAACCAGAAAGGGTGGCAGTAGACATTAACTATATTGAGGGAGAAGAGAAAATTCCAAAGGAATATTGGGATCTCAAGGAAGTTTTTAGCGAAAAGGCATCGGATGCTCTGCCTCCCCACAGGGCCACCGACTGCACCATTGAAATACTCCCTGGGGTGAAGCTTCCCAAACCAAAAATTTACCCCATGACACCTCGAGAGTTGGAGGAATTGCAAAATTTTATTGACAAAAACTTAGAACGGGGATTCATCGAACGAGCCAAACCCAAGGTGGCGGCACCTGTAATGTTCCGCGAAAAGAAAGATGGATCCTTTCGTTTAGTAGTTGATTATAGAAATATGAATGCAATTTGCGTAGAAAATGTCTACCCCCTCCTACTCATGAAGGACATGTTAGCCCATTTAGGGAAGGGTAAAATTTTCACCAAACTTGATTTAAGAGAGGCATACTACCGAGTGAGAATAAAAGAGGGGGATGAATGGAAGACAGCATTTAATTGTCCACTGGGATGTTTCCAATTTAGAGTACTCCCTTTTGGACTACAGGGAGCCCCGGCTGTATTCATGCAGTTGATCAACGAAGTATTGCACGAGCACCTGTACAAGGGGGTGTTGGTCTATTTGGATGACATTCTGATCTATTCTGACAACATGGCCGACCATGTAAAGTTGGTTCGAACGGTCTTGAAGAAACTCAGAGCAGCTGAACTCTATGCTAAACTTTCTAAATGTGAATTTCACCAAGACAAAATCGACTATCTTGGATATCGTATATCGCATGAGGGAATAGAAATGGACCCTGAAAAGGTCCGGGCAGTGCTGGAATGGGCCGCACCGCGCACCCGTAAACAATTACAGAGTTTCTTAGGGTTTGCTAACTTCTATAGACAATTTATCCCCTCTTTCGCGAAAATCGCACTACCAATTACAAACTTGTTAAAAACCAAAGGGGAAGTAAGGCCCAAACCCTCAAAACCACTAGAATGGACTATGGACTGTCAAGCCGCTTTCAAAAAATTGAAACGGCTGTTTGCGGCTGAACCTGTGCTCAAACACCCCGACATGGAACAACCTTTTGTAGTACAAGCTGACGCCAGCGACGTAGCTGTAGGAGCAATACTCTTGCAAAAGAATGAAAACGGGATATACAACCCTGTGCTTACACGTCCCGTAAACTATCAGATACGGAAAGGAGATGGGCCACATGGGAGAAAGAGGCGTTTGCAGTTAGATGGGCGCTGTTAACATGGAGACAATTTTTAGAAGGGGCAAAACACCCTTTCGAGGTGTGGACTGATCATAAGAATCTAGAAGCATTAAAAACACCACGCAAACTATCACCAAAACAGGCTCGTTGGGCCCAACATTTCAAGCATTTCAATTTCACTTTACGTTACCTTCCTGGGGGGAAAAAATTCATGGCGGACGCACTTTCCAGATTGCCACAGTACAACAGCATCAAGAAGGAAGTGGTTCAACCAATGATCCCCTTGACACAATTGGCAACACCTGTCACTACCAGAGTGCAGAGTAAAACCGAACCAGAACTCTCGGGGGATTTACTTGAAAAATTATGGGAAGCGCTGAAAACTGACGAGTCGTTTAAGAACCACTCGAATGAATGCACACTTCGTGATGGACTAGCTTGGGTTGGATCGAAATTGTATGTTCCAACCACATTAAGGACAACCGTACTAAAATATGCTCATGATGCCAAGGCCGCAGGACACTTTGCGTTTGTCAAGACTCTACATCTTGTTAAGAGACAATTTTGGTGGCCTGCACTTAAAAAGGACATAGAGGCATATGTGGCTAGCTGTCCAGTATGTGCCTCGGCTAAAAGACCTCCAGGAAAATCCCCTGGATTACTGCAAAGTGTGGCTAGACCGAACGCCCCATGGAAGGAAATATCTATGGACTTTATTGTGGATTTAACAGAGAGTGAGGGCTGCACTGTCATTTGGGTAGTGACTGATTTGTTTTCCAAACAAGTACATTTCATCCCTTGCTCAAAGATCCCTTCTGCAAAAACCCTCGCAAAACTGTTTATTCGGCAGATTTACCGACTACATGGATCTCCGAAAAGAATAATTTCTGACAGGGGTGTACAATTTACCTCCAGCTTCTGGAAGGAGTTTTTGAAGTTGATAGGCTCTGCACAGGGGCTAAGTTCCAGTCACCACCCTCAGACAAATGGGGCCTGTGAAAGAACCAATGGGGTGCTAGAACAATACCTGAGGTGTTACGTAAATTACCAGCAAGACAATTGGGTAGACTTGTTGCCATTTGCAGAAGTGGCATATAATAATTCCGTACACAGTAGCACCGGATTCACTCCTTTTAAGGTCGCGTCGGGCCAGGATTTTGTACCCATTCCCGAGCTACCACAAGATGATCCTCAAAATCCCTCCTTGATGGATTGGATTGAACAATTAAAGAGCACCTGGGCAGTGACTCGGAAGGCATTAGATGAGGCACACCGGGCCCATAAGGCGCAAGCCGATAAGAAAAGGTCCCCAGCTCACATTTATAAAGTGGGTGATAAAGTCTATTTATCTACTAAATACTTACAGACTACCCAGAAGTCCAAAAAGCTAGGGCCTAAGTATGTGGGACAATTTCGTGTGATTAGACTAATTAATCCAGTGACAGTTGAATTGGAATTGCCAAAAACATTGAGACGTATACATCCTGTATTTCATGTTAGTTTATTGAAACCTGAACACTCGTCTCCCCTAAGGGCTGACCAAAGCACCCCTCCAATTCCCATCCTCATAGAGGGGGAGCAACATTTTGAAGTTAAAGAAATCTTGGACTCTAGGAAACACCATGGTAAAGTCCAATATCTGATTGCCTGGAAACATTTCCCTTTGCCCTGAGAATGTAAAAGTTCCTAGGCTTTAACATAGTAGAATTTGCAATACTTCTGTCCTACTATCACAGCACCATTGAGTGTCCTGACATACGACATTCTTGCATGGTATGGCAGCAGCTCTGTAGTGGACAAAAAAGCTCTACAAAGAATCATTAAAACTGCCCAGAATATCATCGGGCTCCAGCTACCAGCCCTGGATAACGTCTTCAAATCTCGCTGTTTGAGGAAGTTGCAATACATTCTCAGACTCTTCCCATCCTACTTACAATCTTTTTGGACTGTTGCCTTCTGGCAGAAGATACAGAACAATTAAAACTTGGACCACACGTTTTCTGAACAGTTTTTATCCCGGAGCTATAATTCATTCAACAATTAACTTAAGGGCCACCATCAGTGAGCTGTTGGACAGTATTACTTGGTCTGTTGTGTGGATAATATAACTAAGGATCTGGAATATGAGAATATTTGTATCATAGGAGATTTTAACGCAATCATGGACACTGAAAAAGATTATCAGAGCAATAAAAAGAACAAACCAGGAAAAAAACATTACCGGATATATTTAAAGACATGGCAGATGAACTACAATTACATAATGTTTGGAGAGAGGCGAATAAACAAGCAAAACAATATACATTCTATTCTGGCCCACACCAGTCATGGTCCAGAATAGATATGGCCTGGACGACCTCAGAACTTAGAAAAGAAATAAAAGTCATAGAAATATCACCAAATAACTTGGCAGACCATAGCCCAATAACAATAATATGGAAAGGATATCGGAAACAAAAAAGGTGGATGATGGACACTGGAATGATTAAGGACAAGGAATACGTACAGATGATTGAGAAAGAAATGAATATGTTTTTTCAGATAAATACCAAAGAACAGACAACACTCCAAAACCTCTGGGATACAGCCAAAGGCTACATAAGAGGCCTTACCATTTCATATACAGCAAAGAAAAACAAGGATAAACAACAGACAAGAAACAATCTATTAACAGAACTCAGAACACATGAATTAGAACTGCAGAAATAACCTCACAATAAAATAATTAAAGGAAAGTTAAAACTTGTTAAACATAAGATTAATTTAATTACACAAACAGAAATTGCACAGAAAATCAAATTGGCAAAACAAAAACACTTTGAGCATGCTAATAAAACAGGTCGCTGGTTAGCATATAAATTGAAAAAGGAGAAAGAGAAGAGGAACATATATCAACTGCAAGATGAGATAAGGGAAATATGCCACATAAATCAAGACAAAAAACGTATAGCAAAAAATTTCTTTCAGAACCTTTACAAGCAAGAAGAAATCAGGGAAAAGGAGATCAAGGAATATTTATGTAAAACAAATATCCAAAAACTGGAGGAGACAAACGAAGAGTTATTAAATAGACCAATCACTATGACTGAATTGTTGGAGGCTAGAAAACAACAACAACAAAAAAAAAAACAATAAAACTCCCGAACCAGATGGCATACCAACAGAATTTTATAAAAAGTGTCAGCACCCAATGGACGAGTACCTACTCCAAGTTTTCAATGATGCACTCTTAGAAGCAAAAACTCTCAATTCCTGGGCTGAAACCATGATTACACTTATCCCAAAAGAAGACACTGATCCTACACAAATCCAAAACTACAGGTAAATATCACTGTTAAATGTGGATTACAAACTGTTCACGCTGGTCATTACGCAGAGACTGAAAACAATTATTCATAAATACATTCACTCAGACCAAAATGGTTTTGTTCCGAGAAGACAGATCAAAAATAATATGAGAACAATCATTAACGTCCTTGAGTACTATGAGAAAAAATTGGATAAACAATTGGCCCTAATTTTCCTGGACGCGCATAATTTAAATTGGAATTAAAGCATAATTCGATAATTTAAATTGGAATTTTCTTATACTACAATTGGAGGCGATGGAATTTGGCGATAAATTTTTAAACATGATTAGGAAAATATACTCCTCCCAAATGGCTAAAATTATGATCAACGGGGATATGACAGAAAAATTTAAGATATCAAAGGGAGTGAGGCAAGGATGCCCTCTATCCCCATTACTGTTTATAATATCCCTTGAAATTTTATTAAATGAAATTAGGAAAGACAAAGAAATAAAAGGTCTGAGAATAAAAAAAGAGGAGTATAAACTGCAAGCCTTCGCTGACGATGTGGTGTTTATCGTGGAACAACCAGAAACAACAGGAACTAAATTGTTAGGGAAAATAGAGGAATATGGAAGAGTAGCCGGTCTCAAAATCAATAAACAAAAAACAAAAGCATTAACGAAGAACTTAACAAAGGCACAGGAGAAAGAATTAGAGGATAATTTAGGAATACAAATAGTAAAGAAAGTAAAGTATTTGGGGATTTGGCTCACTAATAAAGCAACATCAATTAGAGAGGATAATTATACTAAATTAACAAAACAGATTAAAAAAGATTTGGAAACATGGAGCAAATTACAATTATCATTCTTAGGGAAAATTGCATCCCTTAAAATGAATATACTACCCAGACTGCTATACCTCTTCCAAGTAATTCCGATTTGGCCAGGAAAGGATTTTTTCAAAGACTTTGATAAAATGATAGCAAAGTATATTTGGCAGGGGAAGAAGGCCAGAATTAAAATAAAATGCTTGCAAGATATCCGGGAGAAAGGAGGATTAGGGTTACCGGACTGGAAACTGTACTATAAGGCGGCATCATTAAATTGGATTAGACACTGGATAGATCTTAAAAATAAGAGAACACTACTTCTAGAGGGATTTAACCTGCAATGAGGCTAGCATGCATTTTTGTGGGAGGGAAGCGATAACCATCATTGATATTTCCAACAACATATCATTAGAGGATCATTACATAGAATATGGCAAGAGATCAGAAAAACACATTACAATAAAATTCCGAGATGGTTATCGACTATGGAGGCACTGATTTATCCTAACGCTATGGACAAGGAGAAAATGAGAAACTACAAAGAACTACTGAATAACAGAGGAGAATTACAATCGAGACAAGAATTGAAAGAACAGGGTATAGACATTGACTGGTGGCCATATTTACAAATAGAATCAAGGTATAAAACAGATCAGGTACAATTCGGATTTCAAAATGAACCAAATGAATTTGATAAAATTTTACAAGGAACGGACGAGAAAATGATAACCAAAATATACAATTACTTATTAAGATACAAATTAGAGGAAGAAGTGGTTAAAGAAAACATGATAATTTGGGCAAAAATTTTTGGGTATAGTATTGAATTGGACTAATGGGAGAAATTATGGACTGTAAATTATAAACTGACAATATCTATATCCTACAAGGAAAATCTGTTCAAAATGTTCTACCGATGGCACCTCCCACCAGCGTGCCTAGCAAAAATGTTCCCAAACACCTCGCCAATTTGCTGGAAGTGTAATGCACATAAAGGAACATACTACCATCTATGGTGGTCATGCCAAAAGGTGAAACAATATTGGCATGAAATAAGGAAAATGATAGAAGAAATTACAGACCAGAAATTGGAAATGAAGCCGGAAACCTTTCTACTCGGAATAATCATAGCACAGTATGAGAAAGAGACAAAATACTTAATTATCCATATCTTAACTGCAGCCCGCATACTCTTTGCCCAAAATTGGAAACAGGAACACATACCGACAGAAAACAAAATAATCACTAAAATCATAGAATGCACAGAAATGGATAAATTTACAAAAGAATTACAGGAGAAAGATGATACAGAGCATGGCAAAAATGATATAACTGGTTGGAGAAAAAGTTAGAAATACATTCATAAGGACACTAAAGAATAAGGTTAACTCTAAGACAAAACTTTGAGTACCAATTAAGGAATGTAACAATATTAAGGATGGAACTATATGAACGCTTTACATATACATATGTAAATATACATATATATAGATAAATACGGAAAAATAGTCTACCGATGTGACAACTTTAAGAGTAAGTCGTAAGACCTGATTGATGTTCATTTGTTTTGTATGTTGTATCGTCGTATTTATGTTTGTTTGTACTTTTTAAATAATAAAAAAAATTTAAAAAAAAAACTCAGACCACACATTTTCTGAACAGTTTTTATCCCGGAGCTATAATTCATTCAACAATGAATTTAAGGGCCACCATCAGTGAGCTGTTGGACAGCATTACTTGGTCTGTTGTTGGATGTTTGAGTGGTTTAGGGGTGGGGAATTTGTGGTGGGTGGGAGTGTGTTTGGGGATTGTTATGTGTGTTGGACCTGAGAGTAGGACAAGAAGCAATGGGTGGAAACTAATCAAGGAGAGAAGCAACTTAGAACTAAGGAGAAATTTTCTGACAGAACAATTAATCAGTGGAACAACTTGCCTCCAGAAGGTTTAAATGCTCCAACACTGGAAGTTTTTAAGAAGATGTTGGATAACCATTTGTCTGAAGTGGTGTAGGGTTTCTTGCCTAAGCAGGGAGTTGGACTAGAAGACCTCCAAGGTCCCTTTCAACTCTGTTATTCTATTCTATTCTATTCTATTCTATTCTATTCTATTCTATTCTATTCTATTCTATTCTATTCTATTCTATTCTATTCTATTCTATTCTATTCTATTCTATTCTAATATTCATAAATGACTCAGAACTCCTGAAAGACTGCAAGAGATAATAATTTCTTTTGGAATTCAAGATTCATGAATTAATAAAGATGTTGGTTTAAATGGTGGTGAGGCCCCTCCTCAAAAAGCCCTCTCTCGACCCGGCTGTTTTGGCAAACTACCATCCAGTCTCCAACCTTCGCTTTGTGGCGAAGGTTGTTGAGAGTGTGGTGGCACGACAGCTCCTGCAGTACCTGGATGAAACTGTCTATCTAGATCCATTCCAGTCCGGCTTCAGGCCTGGGTACAGCATGGAAACGGCATTAGTTGCATTGGTTGATGATCTCTGGAGGGCTTGGGACAGGGGCTGCTCCTCTGTTCTGGTCCTATTAGACCTCTCAGTGGCTTTTGATACCATCGACCATGGTATCATGCTGCGCCGGCTGGAGGGGTTGGGATTGGGAGGCACCGTTTTACGGTGGTTCTCCTCCTATCTCTCCGACTGGTCGCAGTCTGTGTTGGCAGGGGGGCAGAGGTCAACCTCAAGACACCTTGTTTGTGGGGTGCTGCAAGGGTCGGTCCTCTCGCCTCTCCTGTTCAACATTTATGTGAAGCTGCTGGGTGAGATCATCCGTGGTTTTGGAGTGCAGTGCCAGCTGTACATCTCCACCCCAGACCACCCCAATGATGCCCTTGAAGTGATGTCCCGATGCCTGGAGGCCGTGCGGGTCTGGATGGGGAGGAACAGGCTCCAACTCAACCCCTCTAAGACCAAGTGACTGGGGTTGCCGGCGTTCCGATATAGCCAGCTGGTGCCATTGCTGGCTATTGGGGGCAAGTCATTGGCCCCCACGGAGAGGGCTCATAACTTGGGTGTCCTCCTGGATGCACGGCTGTCTTTAGAAGAGCATATGACGGCCGTGGTCAGGGGTCTTTTTATCAGGTTCTCCTGATATGCCAGTTGCGCCCCTTTCTGGATCGGGACTCCTTATGCACGGTCACTCAGGCCCTCGTCAGTTCCCGCCTGGACTACTGTAATGGTCTCTACATGGGGCTCCCCTTGAGGAGCACCTGGAGGCTCCAATTGGTCCAGAATGTAGCCGCGCGGGTGATTATGGGGGCGACATGGCGCTCCCATGTAACACCTCTCCTGCGCGAGCTACACTGGCTTCCGGTGGTCTTCCGGGTGCACTTCAAGGTATTGGTTCTCATCTTTAAAGCGCTCCATGGCTTAGGGCCTGGGTATCTACGAGATCATCTTCTGCCACCGATAACCTCCCACTGGCCAATAGGCTCCCACAGAGAGGGTCTCCTCAGGGTGCCATCGGTCAAACAATGTTGACTGGTGGCCCCCAGGGGGAGAGCCTTCTCTTTGGGGGCACCCACCCTCTGGAACGAGCTACCCCCAGGGATACGACTGATCCCGGACCTCCATACTTTCCCCCGGGCCCTGAAGACTTTTCTATTTCAGCAAGCCAGGCTGGCTTAAAATTTTTAACTGGTTAATTTTATGGGTAAGGGGTTTTAAATTGGGGAAGCCAAATTGATTTAATTATGTTTTAAATTATTTTAATTTTCATATTGTATGTATTTTAATCTTGGCTGTTCACTGCCCTGAGTCCTTCGGGAGAAGGGCGGTATAAAAATTTAAATAATAATAATAATAATAATAATAATAATAATAATAATAATAATAATAATAATAATGATGATGATGATGATGATGATGATGATGATGATGATGATGATGTCCCGATTGTAATTGGAGCCCTTGGAGCAATACCCAAAGGGCTACCCTTTTATTCAGAAATTCTAAATTTGCCGGACTTGAACATTTTGACTCTACAAAAAACCACCTTACTCGGAACAGCTTACATCCTCCGACGATACCTTAACAGTTCCTAGGTCCTTGGTTAGGACTCGAGCTGCTGAGCTATTAACCAGCCTCAAAGGCTGTGAATCTCACTAAAGATTAACCAATAATAATAATAATATCCAGACTTCACTCTCCTTGCAGAGTCCAATAATATTGCAACATCCATCTTACTTCTTTTGTTAAATATCTGATAAATTTCTAGTGGGAATTTTCAAAATCTGCATTTTCAAAATCGGCTTTTATAGGGAAAAAAGAAAATACAGCAGAACTCAACATTATAGCAACAACTTAGCTGCCCAGAATTCTAGGACGTGAAATGCTTTTCAAATAATTATTTTCTTTCATAATTTCAAGGGGAAGACTTATATATACAGTAGCTTAGCCTTTCTTATGTTTTTACACACAATATTCATTAAGTGCAAATAAAGGTATAGTCAAGGGAGAATAATTCCACTCAAAGAATTTAACTGAACAAGGAGAAAAGCATATTAATTCCTGAAAATAATTTTTAATGTGGCAATGGAACAGGATTAAAGATGAAAAAAGGAGGAGTTTGCTCCTCCACACATTTTTACCTTTTAAAGAAAAAAATGTTGCCAAAAATGAACAATTTTTTTAGCTCTATTTTCATAGAATAAGCTTCAGGTTCATAGAGGTCCTGGCAATTCTTGTCTCATTCAACAGAAACCATGGTGTTCAAGAAGATATTCTTATTTTTTGTTATACACAAAACTTCAGTTATGTGCTTGGTAAATATAGTAAAGGATCTCTTACCAGATTCACAGCTTGAGCCTGTAAATCCTTGTGGACAGGCACAGACATTGGAGGCAATGCAAATTCCACCATTTCTACAACTATCCTTGCAAAAGGCTGAAACCATTGAAGAAAATTTTAAGAGGAAAAATTATAAGATCTTCAATTCTATTTTAAGTGGGAGAGAAGGATATTTTCCAAATATCTGAATACAAATTATTTAAGTCTAATTTGAATACACAGTAAATCTTCTAAAAGAATCCTGCAGATTTGTACTTATCCCCCTCCCCGCCCACATGGCTTAGATATATTTTATCCCTTTTTGCTGTGATGACAAGGCTGCATAACTGCTATAGTCATCTTCATCACTCTCTATAACCTTTTTGACCTTGGATGATTTCACATAATAATGTATCATTATTTTGCTGATATATCTAAATTGATCAAACTTACTTACCCTTTGAATTTTTCAGAACTGCAATCACATTCATCTTTCAGGTACAAAAGCAAGTTTAGCACATAAGGTGTTAAAAATAAATATCTGGTGTTAAATGCAGCATCAAGAAAGGAAATGGTACTAACAATGGATGATTGTAATGCAAAGGTTAGAGAAACAAAGAGGTTTTGAAATCTGAATCATGTTGTGATATCTTACCTTTGCATATGGTACCATTTCCAGTATAACCTGGTTTGCACATACAGTTATGTCCTCCTACAGTATTGAAACACAATGCATTTTCATCACAGTCCTGTTTGTTGGTGAGGCATTCATCATGCTCTGAAGGTTAAAAAAAAAAAGCCACTTAGCATTTAATATTATATTATTCCTTGATATATTCATTTCTGCCTGCATTTTTTCTCCTTGTAATTTGGCTGTAAATAAACTTCTTAATATATTGAGTTAAATTCTGCAGAAACAATGGTATTTACCAGTGGTGGGATTCAAATAATTTAACAATCAGTTCTCTGCCCAAATGATTTCTTCCAACAACCAGTTCACCAAACTGTTCAGGAAGTTAACAACCGGTTCTCCCGAAGTGGTGTGAACTGGCTGAATCCCACCACTGGTACTTACTGTGTCTTATTGGATTTAGTAGGACTCGAGTAAAGATAATTTAGAAGAAATCTGCTGTACCAATATAATATGATGTAACTATATTCACCACCATTGTGTAAGCACTCATTTATTTCAATTAAATGTACATAGAGTTTCAGACTAAGCTGTTTTTCCAATCTTTGGTTTAAGAATCAAAAGCAAACAGCCATCAAAGACAGTATGCAGAAATGTCTTTTTCTGCAATAATTTGGTGTTCCCCTCTTCCTTTTTTGCATCAATCCATTCTATCACAACAAATAAGGAGTGGAACAAAGCTTGAAGGACCATTTTGCTCAGGTACGGCTTCCATAAATCTGCCTGCTCAGGTTTCCAGATAGTTGTGGCAGCTGCTTGCCCCATATTTAAGTCTCCATTACTTCTCCCCTAAGCTTTTCCACTTTGTTTTTCTCAGCACTTCCCACTGAAGGTGGAATCAAACTAAACCAGTTATAAAACATTATATGAACAAATGGAGGGGTAATGATACTAAGATTATTGATAAATTGCATCAAAGTTATACCAATTTTTGTTCTTGCAAAAAGAATAGTGAAAAATATTAAATAATTATTTGCCAAATTACTGTATGTACTAAAAGTAATATCAGAAAAGGAGATTGTACTATTAATGGGTGATTAGAATGCAAAAATTAGAGAAACAAAGGAACTTGAAATGACAAGATTTTGGGGATGTATAAATTCAATAATCTAGGAGGCACAGAATTGCAAGAAAATTTATAGCTAAACTCGAGCAAATTTACAAAATAACTCTTATAGAGTCAAATAATGTTAAAAGAAAGACCATATTGAAACTCTTTACAATCAGAATTCTAGAATGGCAGAAATATTTGTAGAAAAAGAATAGACTTACAAACAAAGAGAATAGACTTACTAATCAAGAATTATATAGTCTTGGTTTTGGACAATCAGTAGAAGCAGTATACTAGCTATGAAACAGAAAAGCCCAAGGCACTAATGAAATATTAATTAAACCATTTGAAGCTGCAAAAGACAAGGGAGTGCTAAAGTTTTACAGCAAAATAATTAAGCAAATATTAATATATATAAGGAAAGATTGATAGTGGGGTGGAGAAGTAAAGCGGAAATTAATTTTGTAAAACTAATTATTTTCCTTGGTGGTTTGTATAATATATACACACAAGCACATAGACATATTTATATGTATGGCTGTGGTAGTGTGTAGTAAAACAAAAGATAGAATCAAGAATGAATAGCTCTTGAATGAAAGTGGATTTAATACAAGTAAGAGTGACAATTTGAGAAAAGTATGCTGAGGTGGTTTGGCCACACAAAGAAAATGATTGAGGATTGAACTGAAGAAGCATAAGTAAAGGGATCAAGAGGAAAGGGAGGACAGAGAAAGTTGCAGTTGGACTCAATTAATAAGATCCTGAAGAAAAGTGAGAATGTAGGAATTTGTCCATGGATATGGTATAAGTAATAATGTCTTGCAAAAATAGAAAGATATGACAAAAATGACAATAAAGGTTATCTTATCTCGTCTCATCTTATCCTATCCTATCCTATCTTATCTTTTTCATTATCATCTTATCATTTTATGCTATGCTATGCTATGCTATGCTATGCTATGCTATGCTATGCTATGCTATGCTATGCTATCATTCTCTTCTCTTCTCTTCTCTTCTCTTCTCTTCTCTTCTCTTCTCTTCTCTTCTCTTCTCTTCTCTTCTCTTCTCCTCTTTTCCTATCCTATCCTATCCTATCCTATCCTATCCTATCCTATCCTATCCTATCCTATCCTATCCTATCTTCTTATCAAGAGCTACAGTTAATAATAAAAGTATCAACTATTTTTACATATCTTTCATTTTCTATTATTATTAATTACACCATACTTCCTAAAATACTTTGGATCATGAAATATCGTGAAGAAGAAACCAAAACATTCTGAATTTTAATACAGTTGATTGATTGGTTGATTTATTGATTGATGTAATCTTATATCAATCCATCTCACCAGTGCAACTCTAGGTGGGTAACAGAACTGAAAATAAAATACAATACAATACAAAATACAATATAAATATAATGTACATTTTAAAAAATAAATATACCAGCTAATACCAAGTGGCTTCTCAAAACACATTCTCTAATAGCCGAGATTGATTATTCTCTTGTTCCCTTTATGTTATACGGAAATTTCCAGCAGATCACTAAAATTCCTTTCTACATTAGGAGTACAGATAGTACTCGACTTACAACCACAATTGAGCCCAAAATTTCTGTTGCTAAGTGAAACTTTTGTTAAGTGAATTTTGCCCCACTTTATGACTTTTCTTGCCATAGTTGCTAAGTGAATCACAGCAGTTGTTAGTAACGTGGTTGTTAAGTGAATCTGGTTTCCCCATTGACTTTTCTGGTCACAAAAGGGGGATCACATGACCCCAGGATATTGCAACTGTCATAAATATGAGTCCATTGCCAAATATTTGAATTTTGATCAGGTGACCATGAGGATGTTGCAAGAGTCATAAGTGTAAAAAATGGTCATAAGTCACTTTTTTCAGTGCTGTTGTAACTTCGAATGGTAACTAAATGAACTATTGTAAGTCAATGAATACATGTACTTTTTGTGAATGTAATTCAGCTGGTTAAAGAAAACTTGACCAATTTAGAACTGCAAGCCAATTTGGGCTGGTTATCATCTAGTTGCTAATCAGATAGTCTTTTAAAATATATGGAAAATATATAATTTTAGACATCTTAGATATATCAGGACAGCTCACTTTATGCCTCTACTTCGATGCTTGAGATTGTTAGCATTCAATATGTGATTGAGGAAATTCTGGAAAACCTGTCAGAGACTCTTCAAAAGGAAGATCAGTTACATCAGGCATGTTTCATCCAAAGATTGCTTGACTGTTGCTACATGTGTTTTCCTCAAAATGCTACACTATGATAGTGGTGGGTATGTAGTTTAGAAGCGCTCAGAAGAAATTTGAAATCCAAGAAAGTCTAGGGAAAAAAATCACTTGACATGAATGAAAATAAACTTTGGAATATGTCCCCTAATGGTTTATAGTATTCAAAGTTTAGCAGCAGAAGCACAGCAGATCTTTAACAATGAGAGGTGAAAATATTGAAGAAAACAAGTTTAAAATTAATTGCTTTAGAATAATTTTAAAACCTTCATGTATTTAAACAATCTACAATATGAAAAGGGTTTTCTTCTTCTTTTTATGATTCACCTGGCAGGTTCCAATACACAATGAAAACTCCACACGCAAATGATGGTTTGAATCCTGTTTACTGGCACAAACTGACATCCATAAACAACTACATGAAGGTATTGTTGGAGCTAATGCTCCGTGCTCCCCACCACCTTATAAAGCCTACCACCCAGGTGACCCTTAATCCAGCCCCACCCCACTCGTTAGCAATTGGGTCCTTCCCACTCCCCTCTGTGCTCCCAGCCAGCCAGCCACACCCCAGGCATGGCAAGCAAGGCAGCTATGAACTCATCCTCGCGTGGATCCAGGCTTCCTGCTCAGCAACACATGCAGGAGAAGCCAGGAGGGACAAGTACTGTCCAGGCCACTCAAAGACACTCCGCCGCCTGTCCAGTCCAGCTGTGGTGAGGGTGCCTTACAAAATTCCAGAGGAGGTCACCGTGGCTCTGGTGACGTCATCAGACAGTGCCTGCAGTCTCTGGAGTGTGCAGTCGACACCAACCTGCTCTCCTGTGGCGAGAGAGTACAAGTGCTCTTGTACTGGGGCATCTGGGAGAGTGCATCCACTAAGAAGTTCTTTCCTCCCAGAATGTATCAGATCAGTTGAAGTATTGGGCCCATAGCACTTGCTTCAGGGAGAGTTTATGGGGGTCCTCAGATACTCCACGTTTTCATGATCTGTCCATTCTTCAAAGGGGACCTTACTGCCTTCTAGGAACTGCCTCCATGTTAGCAGGGCCCAACAAACCACAAAAGCTTATTTCTCCCACCCTGCCCAATGTCTCTCAGTCTCATTTAGTTTGCAGGATATGTAGGCACAGGACTGCAACTTTCCCCCTGTGTTCTTCTGGAGAAGGACTGCCACCATTGTCATATTGCTTACATCTGTCTGTATTACGAACAATTTATCTGGATTTGGGTGTTTGAGGACCAGCTTAGCCTCAAAAAGCCATTTGTGCTTCTTGAACACCACCTGGCATTCCATAGTCCAGTTTACCGGCTGGCTGGGCTTGGGATTCACTCTGCCTCTACTCATTTTGAGCAACTCTGTGATCAGCAAGGTGATCTGAGAAAATGAGGGAATAAACTGTCTATAAAAGTTGGCAAAACCTAAGAAACTCTGCAGTTGCTTTGGGGTTTGGGGGGCTTGCCACTCCAAAATGGCTTTCACCTTCCCTGAGCCCATTCTATTCTCTCACATGACACCCAGTACTCCCTAAGTAGTCCAGACTGATTTTATGAAACTCACATTTTGACAGTTTGTCATGTAGCTTAGCATCCAGTAGTTTTCTAAGCACCTGGTGCACCAGTTTCTCCATCATCTCAGAGTAGATGAGGATATAATCCAAGTACACAAGGACCCCCTTGTACAAATGCCCATGCAACACTTCATTTATCAGTTGCATGAACACAGCTGGTACTCCCTGCAGCCCAAAAGGCATCATTCTAAATTAGTAGCATCCCAAGAGGCAATTAAATGTGGTCTTCCACTCATCCCCTTTTTTAATTCTCACACGGTAGTATGCCTCCCTCAGGTCCAGCTTAGTAAACATCTTTCCTTTTGACAAGTACCCCAGCATGTCTTTCATGTGAGGGAGGGGGTACATGTCCACACAGATCTAGTTTATTCCATGGAAATCCACACACAGTCTCAGTGACCCATCTTTTTTCTCTTTAAACAGTACAGGGGCTGCCATTCAGACTTCACTAACTAGATGAAGCCCCTGGCTAATTTTTTATCAACAAAGTCTCTTAGCTCCCCATCTAGTTGGGGGCCATTGCATACATCTTAGGCTTAGGGAGCATTGCCCCTGGCAAGATCTCAATCTTAATATTGATCTTCTCTGGTCTTATAATATTTTCATGTGGCACTCAATAAATTTCTATTATCACAATCAATGATTATAGGATAATTTAGCTAGCATTCTCAACATCCTGAGATGTAACAACCAGCCAGAATTACTGGGATGTAAAAATTGAATAAATAAATTCTAAATATATTCCAGTTTAAGGTGAAAAAGTTTATTTCATACTACATTTTTATCAGTTTGGATGTATAATTCACCCCTTTCCTAAATCATGTTAGGAATTTATTTCTTCTTTCTATGAAGTATAGGAAGTTAGCACCCACCCCTCTCCTAGAAAAATGAAATATTCTAGGAAATATTAAAAAGGCAGAATATTTCCCCTAAAAGAGAAATAGAAATCTTAAGACAGAAACTCAGCCCCAGCTCCCTGCCCCCAGCAAGAAGATGGTAAGAAGATGTGAGCAAATTGTGTAAAGAGTGGGCTTTGCTCAGAGATGAAGCTGGAAAACCAGTTTGGCTAAATAAAGGTACTTAAAAGAAAAGGGAATTATATAAATAGGAAGTTCTCTGTCTTCTATGCAACCACGTGGTATGTTTGTTAAGATTTGTGCTTAATTTAATTGAGATTTATGATGGGAATGACCAGTGTGTGCGTGTGTGTGAACATGAAAGTTCTGTTTTCCTTTTCTGTTTTGTTTCTCTTATCTTTGTGTGTATATGTGTGTCTAAGTCTTTGTGTGCCCTTAAGATAATTGCAACTGTTAAATTATCTGATCCCTAGAGACAAGAACTTTGATATAATGTTAAGGGAGGGGGAAGAGGAGTTAAAGCATTGAGCGGGAGGGGAAAAAAGGAGCATTTGTCCTGTGTTTGGCTGGCCAACAAAAACAGAGTAAAGAAAAGTGTTCTTTTTTTCCTTCCCTCTCTGTACCTTTAAGAAAAGCCCAAGGTTATGAGAGAATGTTTTAAGTTCACTTACAGGAAAAGTTTCATTCTTGCATTTACTGTATGGTTTTATCTGTCCATCCTTTTTCTGAAGCATGTGAATCCAGTTTTTTTTCCTCATCTGTGATGTCCCCATTTTGTTATAACTGGTCTATCTGTTTAATAACTGTAGTACTGATGTTGTTGTTTTTTCCCTCAAACTCTGCCTGCAAGCTGTCTACCTCCCCCACTCCAGCCCCCAGTCCCCACATCTCTAATCCTGTTACAATGCCTTTCCTGGGAAGATTACCCACAAAAGCGGGGAGGGGACCCTGTTCTCATGTCTTTCAGCCCTGCACAGATAACTCTGCAACCTGTGGAAGCAGATCACACTGACGCAGATGCTGCCTTCAGAGGAGACCATCGATTTGAGCCAGGAATTGGGTCCAGCCTTCCACTAGATCCAGCCTTCCACTAGAAAGTCATTGCAGCAACCAGAGTGGAGCAGACCTTCCCAAGTCTGACTGACCACCTTTACCACCAAGCCAAGCCTAATGCCACCCAGCAGACATGAAAGAAAGGACCCTGAGATGGACCAGTGAAGATTAAAGACTCTTTTCAATCCCCAGAAGACAGCTGGAAAGACTATGGGGGAGGATGGAAATTCATTGTAAGGTTTTCTTTCTTTGCTTCATTCACAATTGTAACTGATCAGTTAAATGGATTCATGTAGGAATGATATTTGGGAGTGGTTGCCACAGCAAGTTCTGAACACCTTGGACTTTTGTCTGGTGGGAGGGAAATTTGTCTAGCATGTTTGTATTGCCTGTATTGTAAAAGTAGCTGCATATATACGCATGCACACACACAGAGACACCCCATTCAGAATTAGACTGAAACTATTCCCTTCACCTACCTCCACACAAAGCTTCTCCTTTTTGCTCTGTGGCACTGAGGCCCAAGCAGTCATATCTCCCTGCTAATTCCATGGTGGAGGGGCATTCCCCTCAGGCAATTCCCTCACTTGAAGAGATTCACAGATGATGCTGCCCAACTGCCCAGTAAAGCAGGGTATGTTGCACTGGTGGTCTCATGAATAGGAGTCCCAGGCCTCATCGTGTGTAATTTTAAAAATAATAAATAGCCTGGATTGCACACTGGCTAACCTCAATTTGGACTTACAAATCTTGCATGCACTAAAGTAAGAGCTACTGCAGGTTCAAGAAACAATTATTAATGGATTAATGGATACGTGGTAGCTTGAAAGGCAGTTACAATACATGTACAAAATTATACCCAATTCTTCTCATTAGATTTCTATGAATGACATCATATTTGCTTTCTCACCTTACACATTAGGATTTCTATTTCATTCTGTTTTTTATCTGTTCAATCTATATGTAATGGAAATACCAGTGAAGTTTACCAGTCTCCATAAGGCCATTGTCAAGTCCACTACCATGTTCTGCCATTCTGTTGGAAGTGGAGGAGGACGGCTTGCTGGCATTTTTCACATGCTTTTGCTTTTGCTGTAACTGTCTGGGAATTAGAGAGGGGGATTGTCTTTGGAGACAGAGCAGACTCCCTCCCAGCCGGTTCCAGCCTGGTTTCAAGGTTATGGCCTAAGAGTGAACCATTATCTCAAAACCTTATGGTATCACATTAGCTGCCGGTGGACTGCTTGGGGGCTTCTGTTTGGGGGACACGAAAGAATTGCTTTGTACTTTCCGGGGCCTTTTTCAGATTTCACCTGACTTTACTGCAACTGTACTCTCTCAGTAAAAGTTCTTTTGATTGAACTCAATGGAGTCAAGAGTTTTGCTTTTCTGAGAGACCAGCTGGGGCAGGTCCCTACAGCCATGTACTGTAACTGTTGAATCAAGGTATTCATCCTAAATATAATTGCTTAATTATCAGACTGTAAAAGGGTTCAGATTTCTAAACCCTTTCAAATATTAAAATCACCTAAAACATTTTATTTCTGATCAACATTCTAACAACACAGTTTTAAAACAAACTGTTCAACACATATTATAAATTTTAAACAGTGTTTAATTTCTGTGTCTTATAAGTATGACTATGCATTCATAATGATTCTCTAGAAAAACAGTCAGATGGCAATTGGACTAGCTGCGAACAAGTGGGGATGCTGATTTTTTTCCCTCTCAGGAAAGTTTTACAGAAATAACTCCCTTTCGATAGGCAGAACACTGCACTAATGACCAGTGGTTACATAGCAAAAAGTGTGAAGTGGTAAGTTGGCTTCTTGTTTAAGAAATTAGAATAGAACAGAATAGAATAATAAGAGATGAAAGGGACCTTACAGATCTTATAGTCTCACCCCCTGTTCAAGCAGGAGACCTTATAACATTTCAGAAATGGCTATCCAATCTCTTCTTAAAAACCTCCAGTGATGGAGCACCCAAAATTTCTGAAGACGAGACATTCCATTGATTACAGTATTTTTTTGGACTATAAGACACTCTGGACTATAAGACATTAGCTTTAGAGGAGGAAAACAAGAAAAAAAAATCTGTGTCTGCCTCCCAGCATCGATCTGGTATTCATCTGGCTAGCGTCCTCGCCACCATGGCCCACTCGCAGTTGGCCGTTCGCTGCCACCACTGCCCATTCGCTGCTGCCACCTGTTCATTTGTCGCTGCTGCCACTGTGGCCTGTTGCCACCACTGCCATTTTCCACCACCTGTTTGCCGCTTCCCATTTGCCACTGCTGCCACCTGTTTGCCACCATCACCCATTCACCACCACAACCCGTTCATCGCTGCCACTGTGGCCCATTTGCTACTGGTTGGTGTGATCGGTGGCGAACAGTTGGTGGTAAAGTGGTGGTGGTGGTGATAGGTGGCGATAGGCCTAGAACAGCTGATTGGCACTGCACAAATCCCCTCCCCCTGCCACAATATTCACTCTATGATGCACAGGCATTTCCACCCACTTTTTTTTTGGGGGGGGGGAAGTGTGTCTTATAGTTTGGAAAATACGGTAATTGTTCTGTCAGGAAATTTCTCTTTATTTCTAGATTGGATCTTTTCTTAATAAATTTCCACCTTTTGCTTTTTGTCCTTGTCACTTTATTTTATTATTTTATTGAATTTCTATACCGCCCTACTCCCGAAGGACTCAGGGCGGTGCACAGCCATGAAATAAAATACATAGATATACAAAATTTAAAATCGAATAAAATGAATTAAATAAATTTGGCTGAATTAATACCCATAATTTAAAATAACCATAATTTTAAAATACATTAAAAATTTAAAATTTACACTTAAAAGGGAGAAGATTTAGGCGAGGCCAGCTTGATGAAATAAAAGTGTCTTCAACTCGCGGCGGAAGGTGCGCAGATCCGGAATCCTCCGTATCTCTGGGGGGAGCTCATTCCAGATCGTCGGTGCCCCCACAGAGAAGGCTCTCCCCCTAGGGGCCGACAGCCGACATTGTTTGGCCGACGGCACCTGGAGGAGCCCCTCTCTGTGGGAGCGTACTGGTCGATGGGAGGCTGTTGGTGGTAGTAGGCGGTCCCGTAAGTAACCAGGTCCTAAGCCATGGAGCGCTTTAAAGGTGGTAACCAGAACCTTGAAGCGCACCCGGAAGACCACCGGGAGCCAGTGCAGCTCGCGCAGGAGAGGTGTTACATGGGAGCTCCATGTTGCTCCCATAACCACCCGCGCGGCCGCACTCTGCGCCAGTTGGAGCCTCTGGGTGCACCTCAAGGGGAGCCCCATGTAGAGAGCATTACAATAGTCCAGACGAGAGGTGACGAGGGCATGAGTGACTGTGCGTAACGAGTCCCGATCTAGAAAGGGACGCAACTGGCGAATCAGGCGAACCTGATGAAAAATCCTCCCGGTCACGGCCGTCAAGTGCTCTTCTAAAGACAGCCGTGAGTCCAGGAGGACGCCCAAGTTACGAACCCTTTCCGTGGGGGCCAATGATTCGCCCCCAATAGCCAGCGATGGCGCCAGCTGACTATATCGGGACGTCGGAAACCACAGCCACTCAGTCTTGGATGGGTTGAGCCTGAGCCCGTTTCTCCCCATCCAGATCCGTACGGCCTCCAGGCACTGGGACATCACTTCAAGGGCATCGTTGGGGTGGTCCGGGGTGGAGATGTACAGCTGGGTGTCATCAGCATACAGATGGTACTTCACCCCGAAACCACGGATGATCTCGCCCAGCGGCTTTACATAAATGTTGAACAGAAGGGGCGAGAGAACCGATCCCTGCGGCACCCCACATATAAGGGGCCTTGGGGTCAATCTCTGCCCCCCTGTCAACACAGACTGCGACCGGTCAGAGAGAAAGGAGGAGAACCACCGTAAAACGGTGCCTCCCACCCCCAACCCTTCCAGCCGGTGCAGCATGATACCATGGTCGATGGTATCAAAAGCCGCTGAGAGGTCTAACAGGACCAGGACAGAGGAACAACCCCTGTCCTGAGCCCTCCAGAGATCATCAACCAATGCGACCAATGCCGTTTCCGTGCTGTACCCAGGTCTGAAGCCCGACTGGAATGGATCTAGATACGACGCTTCATCCAGGTACTGGGGTAGCTGTCGCGCAACCACACTCTCAACAACCTTCGCAACGAAGCAAAGGTTGGAGACTGGACGATAATTAGCCAATACTGCCGGGTCCAGGGAAGGCTTCTTGAGGAGAGGCCTTACCACCGCCTCTTTCAGGGCGGCGGGAAAGACACCCTCACCCAACGAAGCATTTATAATCCCCTGGAGCCAGCCTCGCGTCACCTCCCGGGAAGCCAGCACTAACCAGGAGGGACACGGGTCCAACAAACATGTGGTCGCGTTCAATCTACCCAGAATCCTGTCCACGTCATCTGGGGTCACAGGATCAAACTCATCCCAGATAACAGTCTCAAGACCTGTCTCTGTTACCCTCACTGGATCTATCCCGTCAGAGTCCAGACCTGCCCGAATCTGAGTGATTTTGTCATACAGATACTGAACAAAATCCTTGGCTCTTCCCTCCAAGGGGTCCTCCCGCGCTTCCTGGTGGAGCAGGGAGCGGGTCACCCTAAACAGGGTGGCCGGGTGATTATCTGATGACGCAATAAGAGCAGTAAAATGAGTACATTTTGCTGCTTTTATCGCCACTAGGTAACTCCTAATATGAGATCTTACCAGTGTTCGGTCAGATTCAGAAAGACTAGCCCTCCAACAGCTCTCTAGGCGTCTTTTCCGGCGCTTCATCTCCCTCAGCTCCTCGGTGAACCAAGGAGCCAGGCGAGATCGGCGCCGGGTCAGAGGCCGCAAAGGCACGACTCGATCCAGGGCTCCAGCAGTCGCCCTATCCCAGGCGGCCACTAGGTCCCCAGATGAGGCGTGAGCCAGAACCTCCGGAATTGGCCCAAGCTCCATCTGGAACCTATCAGGTTCCATCAGGCGCCTGGGGCGGTACCATCTTACCGGTTCCGCCTCCCTGCAGCGGGGTGCCGCGGTTCGAAGGTCAAGGCGAAGGAGCGAGTGATCTGACCATGACAAGGGCTCGATGACTATATCCCCTATCTCGAGATCACTCAACCACTGTCCAGAGACAAAAACCAAGTCCAGTGTGTTTCCCCCAGTGTGCGTAGGGCCATGAATTAGTTGGGTCAGGTCCATGGCCGTCATGGAAGCCATGAACTCCCGAGCCACCTCAGACGCCTCACCCATGGATGGCAGGTTGAAATCCCCCATGACCATAAGTCTGGGGGTATCAACCGCCACCGCGGCAATAACGTTGAGTAGCTCGGGCAGGGCTGCCACCACGTGGCAGGGAGCCAGGTACGTGATCAGCAAACCCATCTGAACCCCGTGGCCCCACTTCACAAGGAGGGACTCACAACCAGCTGTCTGGACTTCACGTGATCTTGATTCTATCCCTCTGTTAATGCTTCATGTCATCTGCAAATTTGATGAATTCCACTCTATTCCCTCATCTAAGTCATTTATGAAGATGTTGAAGAGTATTGGGCAGACTCTTGAGGTACCCCAATGCACACTTCCCTCCATGTAGATGTAGTTCCATTAAGAACTACACATTGAGAGAGGTTGATCAGCCAGTTATGAATCCATCTGGTGGTAATGCTGTCTACTCCACATTAGCAGTAATAGCAGGTTGTGGTCCATTTTCTGCTACACCAGACTATATAAACTATAACCAAAAAAAGTTGCAGTCTATTTTTGGCCTATGCTTTTTTTAATTGTCCCTTGCTTGTCCTTATTGTCCAAAATATTCTACAGGCACAAATGTATCTTTCCATTTGCCATGCAGTGCAACAAGATAAAAATCTACATTTACAAAGCAAAGGTAAAGGCAGTATCCTTTTCTTTCTCTCCACAGATCTCTAGCACAGTGATCCATCTTAATTCTTTTTGGTCAGTGAAAAAAATGCTTTCAATAGTTTCCAGACCTTCCCTTTAGTGCTCAGAATCATAATATGCTTTGTTATTTAGAAAATACTGGACAAAATCCTCAGAGATCTAAGTTTGCATTAAAACCAGGGGTGAAATGCTCCTGGTTCGGACCGGCTTGGGCGAGTAGGTAGGGATGGCAGCGGGCAGTTCGGAGAACCGGTAGCAAAAATCCCTTCCCCCCACCAGCCTCCAGCTTGCTTACCTTTGCACGCCTGCTTTGCTTCGCTTGCTGTAATCCCTGCAATCCATTGCATCAGCAAGCAACTGAATCTCCCTGCTTGCAATCAAGCTCATCGGTGAGCAGCTTTATCTGCCTGCCTGCCTGCCTGCCTGTAAGTTTTTTTCCCCTTTGGGAGCTTTAAAAAAAATAGTTAATTGGGTTTTTTTTTTAGTTGTTCTTTTTTTAGACCTAGCCACTTAAAGTTTAGGAAGGTTTAAATTTAGCTGCTTTTATATAAAAATAAAAATAAAATAAAATAATATTTGTGCAGCTTTCTGAGATTTTGTGTGTTTCTGTAGTGTTTCATTCTAACTACACAAACACACAAAATCTCACAAAGCTGTATGTGGAATTTTGTGTGTGTGAAGTGTGAAAGTTGGTTTTTTGTGGCTGTGTGAGGTTCCTGCTTGTTGCAGGGGCCATTTTGGGTCTAGCACAGCTGCTTTTACCTTGTGGGTGAGCCAGTTGTGTTGTGTTGTGTTGTGTGTGTGTAAAGTGTGAAAGTTGTTTTTTTGGGCTTTTTGTGGCTGTGTGAGGTTCCTGCTTGTTGCAGGGGCCATTTTGGATCTAGCACAGCTGTTTTTACATTGGGTGAGCCAGTTGTGTTGTGTTGTGTGTGTGTAAAGTGTGAAAGTTGGTTTTTTGGGCTTTTTGTGGCTGTGTGAGGTTCCTGCTTGTTGCAGGGGCCATTTTGGGTCTAGCACAGCTGCTTTTACATTGTGGGTGAGCCTGTTGTGTTGTGTTTTGTAGGTTAAAAAAGGGCAAAGAAGTGATGTCGACTTGGCCACGCCCATCTGATCACCAAGCCCTGCCCACCCAGTTACCTGACCACCAAGCCCAGCCCACCCAGTCACCTGACCACCAAGCCCACTAATTAAGCCCACAGAACTGGTAGGGAAAATTTTTAGATTTCACCCGATTAAAACTTGTGGTCACAGTGAACAAGAAACCATCTGGATTTCAGAAAAGCTTGATTAAAAACCAAAGAGACTAGATGTGTTAAGGAGAGAAAAAAGAAGAAGGCCCCTTTATAATTGGATAGCTAGGTTGAATATCAGCAACCTGCGGCTCCGGAGCCGAATGCTGTTCTTTCATCCCCCTGCTGCAGCTCCCCGTCGCAGCAGAGGGATGAAAGAGCTGTTGGCCTGTTGCGGCAGTGGCGATGGCAATGGCTGGAGCCTTAGTGCAGGAGTGAAGAGTCCCTGTACTTGCTTTTGTGTGGCAACAGGATTCCGCCTTCGTCGTGATACATTTGCTGTTGCTGCTAGTAAAGAGGGCTGGGAGAGAATGGTAGGGGCGGACCTTGTGGGGTGGAGGCCATTCCCCAAGCCTGGCCTTCCTCCTCCCTCATTGGCGGGGCAAAAAGAAAGAAGGGAGCGGCATGGGGAAGCGCTCCCCTTCCCCAGCTGAGCGCTTCCCCATGCCTGGCCTGGTAGAATGGCCCCCATTGGTGAGTCAGACGGTGGAGAGGCCTGGCCCATCTCTCACAGCGGGACATTGTTCGGCACCTCCAGATGCAAGCTGCCACCTTTGAAATACGCTGAGCCTTTGAGGAAGCCAGGCAGTAATGGCTGGGGCCGTGCGGGGGGGGGGATGGGGTAGCAGAGATGTCAGGGCTGCTCCCCCCTTCTCAGTAAGCTGGGCTTGGAGGAGCGTGGAGGGTCAGGAGGTGCGCTCCAACGTCACCCCAACATGCATTTCCAGTGCACTCCTCTGTCCCAAAGTGGGATTGAATGGGGGGTAGAGGGAAGGGAGCAGGGAGCAGGAGGAAGAGTAGGGGGGCTTCTAGGAGGAGAAGCCCAGCTGGCTTTCCTTTTGGTGTGGGACTGGATGAAGACCCAATAAAAATCCAATTTTTCCCCATCCAAATATATGGGGAAAATAAAGGCCTGGCGGTCAGGAGTCCAAAAGGTGGGGGGGTCCTGTTCATCGGAGGATCAGAGAGGAAATCAGTCAAAATTTGGACAGGAGGCTATTCAGAGAGGGATCTGCCTTGGTCTGTTCTTCCCTCCCCCTTAGAAGTGGAATAAAAGTAGGTGGTATGTATGTGTGTGTAAAAATAACAGCCTGGGATAGCTTCAGCCACAAACAACAGCTGCTCTTATTTTTGCTGAGAACTTCTAAACTACACAGCATTCTTTAATAAATACTAACAATAATGAACCATAATGTACAGGATTAAAGGAAGGAAGGTGAAATCAGAGGAGGGGGGGAGGATGGATGGATCGATGGATGGATGGATGGAAGGAAGGAAGGAAGGAAGGAAGGAAGGAAGGAAGGAAGGTGAAATCAGGAGGGAGGGATGAAGGAAGGTCAAATCAGAAGAGGGGGAAGGAAGGGCAGGGAGAGAACAGAAGGGAGGAAGGAAGGAATAAGGATGCCCCCCTTGAGGCTACTGCACTACACTCCCATCATTCCTGAGTTGTGCTGTTAAAGAAATCCAGTGCTACCAGGGAGAAGTCAAGTTGTGAAAGAGTGATTGAAATTCCTCACATTGAAACTAAATGGTGATAGGTCATAACAGAGGTGTGCATTCTCCCTGACACAGTTTCTTGTTATGTGCCCTATGATTTAAATTTAAGATAAATATATTTCTCTGCTGTCCTCAATTCAGCCAGTTATCCCAGGGCACTGCCAGAGTTGAAGGGGATCCTGCAGAAGATGCCACAGGAGCCAGTCTTATCTCTGTACCCATCAAGCATTCCATGTCCTGGTTTCTCTTCCCCACCACCATTTGCTCTTCTAGCACGCTTTCCTTTCCTTTGATATAACAGGTAAAAGTCTTTGAACTACCTGAGAGCTAAACTTTAGTTGTTCTTGAAATCTTAATTTCTTCAGAGGGGCTCAAATAATGGAAAGGGGAGAGAGAGAAAGAAAGAGAAAGGGAGGGAGGGAGGGAGGGAAAGGGGGGCGGGGCCAGGGCAGGCCGGGCCCAGCAGGGCCCGGCAGGGCAGGGCAGGGCAAATAATTTTACAACCAGTTCTCTGCCCTAATGACCAGCTGGGTAGTTGTGGCTGGGGTGGGGGGGGGGTCATGGGACTGGGTAGGAATGAGTGACGTCAAGTTGGCCACACCCATCCAGGTTTTGTGGCTCCTGGTGTTTTGTTTTCTGTGGGAAATGGCTCTTTGCATGTTTAATGTTGCTGACTCCTGAGCTAGGTAAACAGCTGTTCTCAGTTGCATTTAGAATTGGAAAGGAAAAGAAAAAGAGACAACATTTATTATTATTGGTTGCTGTCAGCCAGATGTTTAGATCTGGCATTTTTATCCAGATATCAAGTCCTTCCTAAGGTGGTGATAGTTGTTGTTGTTGTTGTTATTATGATGATGATCATTGCACAGTCAGCCAGATGTTCAGACTGGGCTTGGTATTTTTGTCTACCTATTGAGTCCTTACCAAGGATAGGCAAAAATGGATGTTTGATGGTGTTACAGGTATCGTCGTAGGATGGAAGCAGTTCCAAGTAAAGCCACCTTCTGCAATTGACTGATGGCAAATTTGTCAATGCCTATGGTGTTCAAGTGGTACTCCAGTTGTTTTGGGATTGCACCCAAGGCATCTATTACAATTGGGACCACCTTTGCTTGCCTTTGTCACAGTTGTTCTATTTCTATTGTAGGTTTTTGTATTTTGTTATCTTCTCCAAGTCTTTCTATTCTATTCTGCTGTCTCCAGGCACTGCCACTTCCACTATCCAGACCTTTTTTTTTTTAAATCAAGTTTTATTGGGTTTTTTCCCCCCCACATTCCCCCACATCTTTTTTGAACAGAGTATTGGTCATATCTTATCTTATACAATTTATCAAATTCAAATACATTTTACTCAATTATAATTTTTGCCACAATTTTCTTTTTTTCCCTTTTTTTAATCATATCTCAATATTTGTTTGCTTATTTATATAAAAAACATTTTTTTAAATTTGATTTATATGCCACCCTTCTCTGGAGACTCAGGGCGGCTTACAATGTGTTAAGCAATAGCCTTCATACTTTTGTATATTTTATACAAAGTCAGCTTATTGCCCCCACAATCTGGGCCCTCATTTTACCTACCTTAGAAAGGATGGAAGGCTGAGTCAACCTTAAGCCTGGTGAGATTTGAACTTGCAGTAATTGCAGGCAACCTACCATCTCCCTCTTTTCTTTCTTTCCTACTTTCTCTTCCCCTTCTCTTCTTCTCTTATCTACTTCCCCCCTTCTCCTTCTCATCCTCTCTTCCTCCCTCTCTTCCCCTCTCTCCTACTCTAATTTCCCTTCTCTTCCTTCCTCCCTACTCTTCCTTCCCTCTCTCTCCTTCCTCTTCCCTTCCACCTCTCTTCTCCTCATCTCTCTCTATTGCTGTATTCATCTTCGATTTAATATTTTCCACTATGGAGTCCAGGCAACCCCAATCTTTCATTTATCAAGTATATTTCACAAAATTCCTCTTATCTTTTTAATTATAAACGGTATATTTCATCTTATTTATTCCCTTTAAATTTTTACCCAAACAATCTTCCAATCCTTTATCTTCTTTACTTTTAACAATATGTTTTTTCTTCTTTACTTCTTGCAAGTATAACACTTAAATCATTTTTTAACATTTCAATTTCATTCAATTTTACTTTCAGTTTTCCATCATAATTTCAATTAATGCTTGTGTTACTTATTTCTCTCCATTTAATGCTTTCTCCAAAATCATTCTTTCTTTCACATTGCACCTACTGGTCTATTTCATTTAACAACATTTTCACATATAATTTCTACCACTAACATCATTCTCTTTATTAACAAATTAACATTTTCACTGACTCTTAACCATTTTCCCTTATCTCTCCACAACTCCATTTCTTAGTTCCCATTCCCTTACCTTCCTCTTTTTCCTTTTCTTGTATCTCCCCTTCAGCCTCTTTTCTTTAATTTTAATTCTATTCATTTTCTTTCTCAATCTTTCCCCATTTATTTCTCTTCTTTTCTTATTTGAGATGTATTTTCCCTTATCCATTCTTATTCTGTCACTGCTAAACCCAGTGTAATCATTTTTATCTTTATTTTCAATTATTTCTTCTCCAATATTATCTCTTTGTTTCTTTTGTTTCTCATTCTTCTGTTCTCTTTCTCTTTTTTTGCATTCTAACCAGTCCTCTGCTTCTTTGTTTCCCTTAAGTGCTTCTCTTATTTTTTGAAACATCTCCCTCAATGTCTCCTATTCCTCCTCCCAATTCTCTATATTTTCAATTTAAAAGGCTGAGATTTTTAAATTTATTTTCCTTTACATATATTTCAGATTTCCAAGTCCATATAGTGTTCTTTTTTTCCTCCTTTAAATAATGTCCAATTCAGATCTTCCCTTGAGCCAGCACCGTTTTAGTCTTTGTCCTTTATTCTCTTATCTTGGTAGAGCTGTATAAATCCTCTCACAGCTCTTTCTCACGCTCTCTGCCAGCAGCTGTCTTTCTCAGATTCACAATCCTTTGCATAACAAAATAGCCATCTTGTAATACACAAAAGCATTCGCTTTCTCTTTTCCACATTAAATTCTTCTACTGTTTAAAATGTTTTTCTATCGTCTTTTCCTTGTCTTATTTCTCCCCCCCCCCAAATCCAGTTTTAAATCCGAATGGAAGATTTTTTCCAGGGCTTTAGGTTTGATTTTTAAAGTTCCAGCTTTTTTTCCCCTCCGCTTTAGTCCTTCTGTGCCAATTAGCCGCCAATCTTCCGCTACAATTTTTTCAAGCAGTCAAAGACTTTTTTTTCTTTTACCTGTGAGTTGGCCAATTACTCACCCGGCAACAATACTCCGTTCAATTACTGCTCCTACATTCCCTCTTTCTGATTGTGGCCATTCTGTCTTGTGACAGCTCCTTAATGGCTGGCTTCCTTCACCGACGGGTCCAAGACTAATGCCAGCATTTCAGGGAACTTGCACATTCCCTATCCGTGCCAGCCAGAATCTTCTTTCTTCGCTGTCTCCACAAGACATCTATGATCTCTGGGGATCCCCAAAATCGGCTAGGATATCGTTGTTCTTCTGGAGCCCCAGAATCCACACCGTATTGCCTGATGCTGGCCACGCCCCCTCTCTCTCTCTCCCATCCAGACTTTTTTGTCTTTCTTATTGACAACTGTTAAGTCCAGTGTGTTATGTGGCAGGTGCCTGTCTGTCTGGATTCTGAAGTCCCAGAGCAATTTTACTTCTTCATTTTCTATGAATTTTTCTATTTTATGGTCCCACCAATCATTTGCCTTGCTTACAGGCAAATGATATTTCTTGCAGATCTTCCAATGTACCATTATTGCTTCTTTGCCATGCCACTGCTTGTAGTCAGTCTGTGCAATCTTCTTGCAGCAACTTACCTGGTGGACCACTGTTTCTTCAGCTTATGTCAGGCTGCCTCTGTCCATTTCCTAGGAAAGAAAAATCCTTGGCTCCATAGATTTAAAGAAAAGTACTTTTATTAGGAACGAACTGAAAGCAAGAAATTCCAGGCAAGTTCTGAGGCAAAGGACGTGAAAACAGCAACTTGAAACAAACTGTACAGCCCAACCCCCTTGTAGCTAGGCAACCAGAGGCTACTACAAATCCAGGCTGTAGTTGCAAAGCTGCAATGAAAAATTCTCCACTGATCCCTTTCCTCTTTTCTATAGCAGTAAGCAGCAGGCTAGCTGACAGCTTCTTTGCATAGGTGGCACTTACTGTCTGTTGCTCTCTTCTCAATTCTGGCTTTGTATACATTTGTCCTTAAGGCTTGGTCTTGTGCAGCCTTCGGTCTCTTTCTTTAACTTTCCTGCTCTTAGCCATTGCCAGGTCTTGTTATTATCTGCTTTCCCTGCTATTTTTTTTTAATGTACTGGCCATGTAGTGCTTTGTCTTCCCATGCCTCCATTCTGTTCTTCATTTGGTCTTTCTTATAGGCCAGTAGTCAGCAAATCTTCCTGGCATACTAACTTCAGTGCATCTTCTTCATTGTCCTTCAGATATTCTTCAAAAGCCCTTTTTTCTTCTTCAACCATCTGATGTACTTGCAACATTCCACATCCACCTATTTGCCTTGGTAGGTAGAGTCTGTCAATGTTG
Organism: Pituophis catenifer annectens; assembly: GCF_029215685.1. Lineage (NCBI taxonomy): Eukaryota > Metazoa > Chordata > Lepidosauria > Squamata > Colubridae > Pituophis > Pituophis catenifer. The sequence continues at coordinate 34,015,323 of NW_027256887.1, forward strand.
ATGCGAGAATGAAGGGCATGTTTCATTGTCATTATTTTTCTGGTCTTCCTATCCATTGCTTTTAATTCTGCTTGAGTCCAGGCCACTATTTCTGCTCTGTATCTAATAACTGAAATTGCCCTTGATGGTATTTCTTTCATTGAGTTTGGACTTTAAGATCTTTTTCACTCTCTTGATGTGTTGTTGTTGTAGTAAAAGAAAAAGAAAAAAGTCTGAAAATTTCTTTATTTCTACTGTCTCTTTAAAAGATTTAATGGAGCCTGTATATTAGAATTTCATAAATATGGCATGTTGACTTGTGTTGATTTTTTTTTTGTAACCTTGCAGCATTGCAAGAAGCACAAAACAGGCTTGCAAAGCCAGCTTGTCATTATAATTCATTTCTTCTATGAAGAATTGTGCATTTAGCCAACAATCACTTTAATAAGCTCAAGCTGCTCAATATTTTTTAAAAAAGATTTTTGCAAATGTCAATTTGAAGTTCAAGTCTTAAGGCTAGACCCTCCCAAGTGAAATTATGTTTCCTCATAATCATAATAAATGTGGATTGCTATATTTACAAATATACACAGTCCTCATTAATCAAGTTGCCCTATAATAACGTTTTTCTCGTAAAATACCTCACAACCACAGGTGGGCAGCACATGAATTAACAACTGGTTTGCCCCAGCACCGAAAATACGAGCATGTGCTTTGCGCAGCACAGTTAAATGTAGCGTGCTTCACAATGCGGGAGATGGGGTCTTCTCCTCCTCCTGGAGCCCATTATGATGTGGAGCATCAGCTGCAGCTGAGCCGGGCCAGTGTCAGAGAGCAAGTCATGCATCTCCCTGAGTGACTGAGGTGTGCGCAGCACCAACAAGAGCTGGAAGAAGGCCAGCATACAGGGGCGCTTCTCTCTCGCTCTGGAATAGGAAGTGAGTCTCCATTCCCCACTTCTCAGGCGAGGCGAGTAGTGACTGGCAGGGGAGGGCAAGGGCAGGGCCAGCCAGTGGTGGGTTCAGCCGACAGGGAACCACAGCACGGGGATGAAAGAGCTTCATTTATCTGGGGACCTGAAATGACTCTTGATTTAAACCATATGGTAAAAAGCACCCAAAGAAGAAGAAAGAACAACATCAGCAAAAACAAAAACAAAAAAACCCCTCATCTGTTTTTGGAAATGGTTCAAGAGGGAGCACACATATGAGACAGAGAGAGAGAGAGAGAAAGAGAGAGGGAGAGAAAGAGAGACAGAGAGGGAGAAAGAGAGACAGAGACACACACACAGAGAGAGAGAGAGATACCTGTTTCCCACAGAAAAGAAAACACTCGGAGCCACAAAATCTGGGTAGGTGTGGCTGGAGGGGTCATGTGACTGGTTGGGAGTGATGTTGAGTTGGCCACACCCACCCAGGTTTTGTGGCTCCCAGTGTTTTCTTTTCTGTGGGAAATGGGTCTAAATGGCTCTTTGAATGTTTAAGGTTGCAGACCCCTGCTCTAGCCAAATCAGAAGGACAAGCATATGCATACTTAAGATGCTTCAGTGGAAGTACCTTGAACACGATAAAATCAGGATGGACAGACAGTCTTGAACTATTTTTTTTTTCTGGGATCTGAGAACCAACAACTAATAACAAACTATTAGAGCCAAGATTTAGTCTGATTTCAATAGAAATCAAATTTTCACAGAAAAAAATAAACTCTTGGTCACTTTGCTAAATTTCTATGGCGATTCTCAGTCATCCAGGTCATGATTGTCCCAAAGGTGCTTTTTCAAGAGGCAACTGGACTTTCTTTGTTTTTCTTTAAAGAAATTTTGCTTCTCATTTAAGAAGCTTCTTCAACTGAGAAGCAAAATGTCTCCAAGGAAAAACAAAGGAAATCCAGTTGCCTCTTGAAAAAGCATCTTTGGGTGTTGGTCACTATCTTTCTTCATTTCAGTAATAATTTAGAATAAGGAAGCCATATTATGAAAAATAGTAAACCAGAAATTACTGTCAGTTTACAATTACTGCTGAATCCACCTCCATCTTTCTTTCAACGGAATTTGATCTAATTTACTATGCATGCATTATTTATTGTCATTTCTGCACAATGGTAACCAAGGAACCTATTGAAAAATGAGATAAAATAAAGCAAAAACCATCTTGCAAATATAAATAATACAAAAACATGTCATGTCCACAGCAACCATGATTTTCATCAGAACACATTTGTTTTTAATGAAATTGCAGTACACAAAGAAAGTTGCTTTAAAAAATATTCATCTCTATATTGCTTCCCAATTTCTTGAATTTTTATATCAGATTTTTTTTCCAGATTCAGGCCAGAATGCCTAAATATTCTAGCAGTGTCTAAACTTACCTATCTAGATAAGTGTAGGTTAAAAATTAAGCCCTATGATGACACCAACTATAACAGAGGACATATTTATTTACATTATATCAGGAACAAACCCATGCCTTGTTAAACAGATGTCATTCCGTTAACCCAGCTATGTGGGTTTTCGGAGCTCCTCAGAAGTGAAAAATTAAAATGAAAAGGCAAGTTGTCTGTTTTGAACTGTTTGGTTTTTGTTGTGGTTTCCAGACTGAGGAAATTTATTCTGAATAACTTTTCCAGTCTCAACACCAAGTGTGTCAAACTCAAGGGCCAGATCCGGCCCATGATGTGGTTAGATCTGGTCAGTGGTGAAATCCTCCTCAGATCGCCACCAGTTTGCTGCCTGTGCATGCATGGTGTGCACCAAACTCATGCTGGATGCGTGCATGTGTGGTGCGTGCCAAAAGCACGCTTCACATGGAAAAAGAAGACTTCACTAGGTAAGTAGAACAGCGAGGGGCAGGAAAAAAGCTGTGCCGCGCAATTTAGCTTTGCTAGAAAGCACGATTCTGCTTTCTAGCAAAGCTAAACAGCGCAGCACAGCTGATCGTTGGAAATACTGGTTCAGATGAACTGGTAGCTTTTTTTAACCACTGATTCAACTGAACCTGTAGTTTTTATCACTACCGGTTCACCCAAACTGGAGTGAACTGGTAGCATTTAATCCCTGGATCTGGTCCATGGTGCTGCCCTTGAAATAACGAAGGACCGCCCAACGGTGCCTCAGCCTCGGCCCAGGTGGCTGAGTTCTGATCTACAACTTGGTGGTAGATCCAGGCCGGAACACAGTCAGCCATAGATCTGTGGGGCCACTCTGGAGCCAGAAAAGGGCTGCGCCCACCCTGCCCCCTGTGCAGGCGCACAGAAGGCAGTGAACATGTGGGGCCTGACATTCCTGGTGATCATTTTGCCCCGCAGGCTGAATGCATTTTGAGTGCTTTCCTTTCACCCAGGATACCAGTCCCCATGTGCTCACCACCTGCTATATGGACGCCCAGGGGGTGGGCTCCAGGGCAGCCCCAGAGGTCAGATCTAAGGCTGACTGCATTCTGGCCTGGATGGCCACCGTAAGTTGCAGATCAGCGCCATGCCCACCACCAGCCCCTCCATGGCCGACTCGCTGGCCTGGCCTTGCAGCACGCAAGTGCTTCTCTTTCACTGGGACTGTCCCCACCCCTGCATGGGAAAGTCACAGCCACAGCCACCAGCAGTATGGCCACGGGCAGTGCTGCCAATCTCTCCCCTCCCCTCATCCCTTCCTGACTGCAGAGAGAGGGAGGAACGGAGGAGATGTGAATGAGAAGGGGTAAGTTAAGTTAAGTTAAGTTACCATATTTTTTGGAGTATAAGACGCACCAGAGTAAAAGATGCACCTTAGTTTTTGGGGAGGAAAATAGTAAAAAAAAATCTGCCTACCAGGTATTCATCTGGCTAGTCCTTAGCCTGGTCAGCTTCAGCACACTAGTTCACTCGCTGGTTTTGTGGTTGGAGCTAAAAAAACAGCTTCTAAAGCACAGTTGATCATCGGAGGGAGCAGCAATTAGAAAAGCAGGCAAAGCACAATTGCATTGGGGCTGAAAAACAGCTTCAAAAGCACAGCTGATGTCCGAGGGAGCTCCAGTGACTACAGCAGGTGAAGCACAGAAGGGGTAAGAGAAGGCAGCATTGTTCTGCATAGGCATTTTGGGCACTGTGTGTTGCATTTTCAGCCTCCAAATGTGTCGCATTTTTGGGCAGTGATCGGCAGAGAAAGTGGCCGTGGCTTGGAACAAGTGGGTTTTCTGGTCTTGGGAACGTCGGGGCGAATGAAGGCAGACTCTGGAGTTAAGGCATGAAGCTCAGGTGGGGGGGGGAGAGGATGGCGGCCATCTCCCCCTCGGGCATCCTCGCAGGCGCCGGATCGACTCCGCCCTTTGGCCAGGGGGGCAGAGGCACTTCTTTCTCTTCCTCCTTCCCTTCTCTGGCTTCTGCTCATCGGGATTGCCTGGCTAAATTGGATGTCGAAGCAGCTGCCCTGGGGACTCTGGCATCCCAGCATCGTCATCATCACCATCATCGTGGCTGCCTTCCACCCCACCCCGTTCCACAGCTGAGCATTTAACCCAGCTGGTGGGCTCATCGGAGTAGCCCCTCACCACCCCCTCCCCCTAAGCCACTCCATTCATCAAATCCTGTCTGGTCTGGTCCTGGCGGGTTGAGCCTGTTTTAGCATCCAACCCACACCCACACACAAAAAAAAAAGTTTGCCGAGGGTGAAGTTGGGCTGTGGACGCGGACAGCAGGCAGAAGTCAAAGACAACCCCCCAACCCTCCCCTGGCAACTCCAGGGCCGACCAAGAGATCCCCTCCCCACTCTTCCTCCTCTGCCACAGGGTTTTGGCATCCACGGGGGCTGATCGCTATCCACCCACAGGAGGCTCCTTTCAGCATGGGGAGCAGTGGAATGTCTCTGTGCCTTCCCATTGTGTGGATCTGGGCAGGCTGGGAAGCAAGGCAGGAGCCCCTGGTGCTGCCTTCCAGTCGAGGGAGGGAGGGAGGCTGCTTGAAAAATCCACTCGTTGGGACTGTGGTCTCCCCTTTTCCCCCCTGGCTGGCTGGGCTCCCTCATGTGGTTTGCGAGGGGCTTCCAATTGCAGCTCACCCTTTCAGGAGTGGCCGCCCCCATCAGAGACCCATTTCTCCCGTGAGCCAAGGCCAATTGGCGGCGGGTGTGGGTGGGAGAAGCTGCAGTGAAGAGGTCAGGGCGGCCGGAGCCACTTTTCATGTGCAGCTGGATGATGCAGTTGTGAGCGGGGGCTCGCACCAGAGCTTCGGCGCCAGTCCCCCTCCGCCCAGTCCCAGGTCAACAGGGCTAGGGCTGGCAAGTTTTTTTTGCAGCTGCTCTTTGCGGCCCCCACTAAGAGAAGGGGTGCACGAGCTACAGTTTGAAGGAGCGGCCTCCTCAAGGCCGTTCCGCATGGATGGCAGGGGTGCATGGGGCATGATCCCCCTCCCTTCCCTCCCTCCAGCCTTGCTTCCTCATGTTGTGTTGTTTGCATGGCAACTGTGCATGCGTCTAAGTATTTGGGGGGGGCTTATTTTCAGGGGGGGTTATTTTAATGCATGCACTCAAAAGCCCAATTGGGCTTATTATCGGGAAATGTCTTAGCTTCGGGGAGGTTACCTTCTCAAGGTTACCTAGTTACCTTGAGGAGAAGGTAAGCAAAGCTGGCCACCCCCTCAAGGAAGCAGGGGGTGGGGTCCCAGTGCCCCAGGAGCTTGAGGACTGGGTTGGGCACTTGTCCTCCACTGCCCAGGCTCCAGCAGCCCATGCCACCATCTGGGGGTCCTCTGCATGGCCTGAGAGGGACGGTGAGGCTCCTCTGGTGGACTAGGCTTTGGCACTCACCCTGGCCTTGCCTTCCTCCACTGGACACCTCTGGATCCCCCCTTCCAGCCTTGCCTGGCCCCCACAGGAGGCGGAGGATGCTGCTGCTGTGTATCAAAGTGTGGAGGAGAAAGTTTGCAGGAAGCAGTTTCCTCCAAGTCCAACTTCTGCCTTGACAGATCTCTGGAGAAGAGGAAAGAGTGGCGGGGAAGCTGAATGAGGGAAGACTGCCCCAACAAGCCAGCATCCTTACCATACATGATTGGAAATGGGGATTCCCTTTCAAGAAGGGCCAGCCTCCCTCATGCAGGACCAGGGAGCACTGCTCCCCTGCCACCTCCTCTTGCTCTCCAGAGGTCTGTCAAGGCAGAAGTTGGGCTTGGAGGAAACTGCTTCCTGCAAACTTTCTCCTCCATGCTTCCACACACAGTAGCGGCGTCCTCTGCTTCCTGCTTTGCTGGGAGAGGGCACCAGGCAGGGAAATGCCAACAATGGGATTGGGAGAAGAACGTCTCCTTTGGCATTCTGTGCCAAAGGAAGCACACACACACACACACACACACACACAGTTCCAAGCTTGGATACTTTTATCTACATCTGAGCTTACAAACTGCAAATCATACCTGGGCTTGGGGAGAAGGCCCTTTCCTTCCTCTGTGGATAAAAGTCCCAAACTTGGAATGCATGTGTGTGTGTGTGCACGCACACTTGTGGGGCATCAAATTGTGCCCATGTCGAGTTAGCCAGTGCAACTTGTTCCATCCTGACCCAGCCATCCTGAGTCAGCCACGGCCAGTGAGCAGTGTTGAGCCAGCCACACCCACCTAGTTGCGGTGACCCAGCTACTGGCTCTTTGAGGGAAATCATAATGCTGATCTGGCCCTAAATGAAATTGTGTTTGACACCTCTGCTCTACACCATAAAGTGGGTGGGAGGGTAGGAGCTTAAAATTGGAAAGAAGAAAGGGGAGGTTGTCTCCTTACATTTCACTTCTTACATTATATTTATTCATACGTCTTCTATGTTAGTGCAAAATTCAAGCTTTCCCCTTTCCCCTTTAAACAAGAGGAATATTTAAGCTTAAGTTTAAATAATAAATAAATATAATAAGAATACTTTAAAATTAACCAAGACAGATGTCATAAAAAATTCTGGTAATCATATGACTCTCATTGTATGAAAGAAAACAGAGTAACATCTTTTTTATATCTGCTGATGACTTAAAACGTGAATAATCTTTAAGTGAAGTAATGGGCATCTGCTTATGTTAAGAAACTATTCCTACCTGTACAAGAGTAGTCATCAATTCTGATGTAACCTGTTTTGCAGACACACATAAATGATCCTGGTGTGTTGATACACATAGTATTTTCCTGACAGTAATGTCTCCCTTCAGCACATTCATCAATATCTGTGGATAAAACAACAAGACCAGATGAACAAACACTGCTGAATATCCTGTTTTTAACACAGATTGGAATAATGTCGCCAATTAGAGCAATTGTCTCTGTCTTATTTCTTAGGCCAAGTATGGGCAACCCACGGCTCCAGAGCCACATGCGGCTCTTTCATCTGTCTGCTGCAGTGTACTCCACTGTCCCGAAGTGGGATTGAGTGGGGGATAGGGGGAAGGGAGCAGGGAGCAGGGGGAAGGGTAGGGGGACTTGTAGGAGGAGAAGCCCAGCTGGCTTTCCTTTTGGTGTGGGGCTGGGGGAAGACCCAATAAAAATCCAATATTTCCCCATCTAATAAATGGGGAAAATAAAGGCCTGGTGGTCCAGAGTCCAAAAAGGGGGGTGGGGTCTGTTCATTGGAGGATCAAAGAGGAAATCAGTCAAAATTTGGACAGGAGGCTATTCAGAGAGGGATCTGCCTCTGAAGGTCTCTTCTTCACTCTCCCTTAGAAGTAGAATAAAAGTAGGTGGGGTGTGTGTGTGTGTGTGTGTGTGTGTGTGTGTGTGTGTGTGTGTATAAAAATAACAGCCCAGGATAGCTTCAGCCACAAACAACAGCTGCTGTTATTTTTGCTAAGAGCTTCTAAATTACACAGCATTCTTTAATAAATACTAACAATAACAAACCATAATATACAGGATTAAAGGAAGGGAGGTGAAAATCAAAGGAGGGGGGAGGGAGGGATGGATGGATGGATGGATGGATGGATGGAAGGAAGGAAGGAAGGAAGGAAGGAAGGAAGGAAGGAAGGAAGGAAGGAAGGAAGGAGCCAGTCTCGTCTCTGTACCCATCAAGCATTCTATGTCCTGGTTTCTCTTCCCCACCCCCATTTGCTCTTCTAGCACACTTTCCTTTCCTTTGATATAATAGGTAAAAGCCTTTGAACTACCTGAGAGCTAAACTTTAGTTGTTCTTGAAATCTTAATATCTCCAGAAGGGTTCAAATAGTGGAAAGGAGAGAGAGAGAAAGAGGGAGAGAGAGACAGATAGACACACAGAGAGAGAGAGGTGGGGTCGGGTAGGGCAAATAATTTAACAACTGGTTCTCTGCCTTAATGACCAGCTGGGTAGGTCTGGTTGGGTAGGAGGGAGTGATGTCAAGTTGGCCATGCCCACCCAAGTTTTGTGGCTCCCAGTGTTTTCTTTTCTGTGGTAAATGGCTCTTTGAGTGTTTAAGGTTGCTGACCCCTGTCCTAGGCAGGGATTTAAGTTATAGTAGCCCAAGTCACCAATTTTTATTCTGTGACTATTTAGTTGAAGAAGCAATTTCCTTCATCCCTTGTAACACTTTAGAGGAATATTTATGACTACAAATATGACAGGCAACTGCTAATTGCTTTATGTAGATTGTTACATAAATAAAATGTATACCAGCCTCATATTATTAGATAAGTATATGTATATACTACACACACACGTGTGTGTGTGTATAGTGTAGTGTATATGTTTATGTATATGTATACATACAATTTATACAGTATATAAAATAATTAATATTTTAGTAATTTTAATAAATATAGTCAGAACAATGACTGGAATTATTGATTAATATTAGATGTTAAGTATTAGAAATTAAAATGGAAGAACAAATATCCACAACACTTATATTTGTGAAATTTTTATTACTTATGCAGTGTAGAAAATTATCTCAAAGAGATCACAGCAGCAGCCACCACATTCCATGGGAGGCATGGAATTTGTTTATTGTATTTTTTAAAAAAGTCCTGTTTCAATTAAATCATCTATAAGAAGTAATTGTTCTACACTAAGACGCAACACAAATGATGCTGGTACATACATTTACATTATCTAATTTATTTTTTTTTAAGTCTAGAATCCCACCAAATTAGCACAATAAATCAAAATATGTCATGATTTATAAAGCAATTTTAAGAAGGGCTGGAATTAATATTTTTCATAACCCATAATTAACCAAAGAACTAGATATAATAACAGTTAATCTTAAAGGGGACACAGTGGCTCAGTGGCTGCTGAGCTTGTCAATCGAAAGGTTGGCAGTTCAGTGGTTCAAATCCCTAGTGCCACGTAACAGGGTGAGCTCCCATCACTTTTCCCAGCTTCTGCCAACCTAGCAGTTCGAAAGCACGTAAAAAATGCAAGTAGAAAAATAAGGACCACCTTTGGTGGGAAGCGTTCCGTGCGCCTTTGGCATTTAGTCATGCCAGCCACATGACCACGGAGACTTCTTCGGGTGGCACTGGCTCTTCGGCTTTGAAACAGAGATGAGCGACTTCTGGTGGCACCGCAGGCGCCAAAGATGCTCCTTTTTGAGCGCCAGCCCCGCGATCTTGTAAAGCTGCTAGAACAGCGCAAATCAACAGTCTAGAGGCTTGAAAACTTTCTCCCTGGGAAAAGGAGAGGAAGAGAGCAGAAGGGCGTAGGTAGAGCTCCCCAAGGAGCCTCAGGAACAATTCTGGGGCTTGAAGGGTGAGAGCTCCCTGGAAGCCCGACAGAGCTCCAGATCTGGGACGTTTCTGCTTTAAGCAGAAGACGCCGCGACCACCCCTGCAAACAACGCTTGGAATAAACATCATTCGGAAGCAGGCTGAGCAAACTCAGGAGAGATCAGATTTGCAAGTACTGAACTTTAACTCCAAATGTGTATTACTTCCTTCTGACTCATTAAGGGGAGAAAGTGAAACCAAGATGGCGATTGAGCTTTAATGGGGCGTGAAAGCGAAAGTTAAAGAGGAAAGTTTCATTTAGCGCTGGTAGCCCCTGTTCAAAATTAGAGATTTTTGCTTCAAAAAAAAAAAGATTAAAGGCTAAAAAGATCACAGCAGTGATTTTTTAAAAAAAGGATTGATATTATTTAAAGACTGGGAATTTTTGGATTTGGTGGATTTGTTGTTCTGGCTGCTAAATAAATTCAAATTGGAAACTAAAAATGGCTTCAAAACAAGTAAAGACTATTGTCCCCAAAAGTGCTGGGACCTCGCCAGCTCAAACATCCAAATTGCAATCTCTCTCTGTTCCAATGGAACCACCAATATTAACACTTGAAATGTTGCAGGAAGCCCTTAAAATACAAGCCTCTGTTACAGAAAAAAAAAATTACTTCGGTGTTTGAGGATAAAATTCGAGATGTTGCTGAGGAGATAGTTCAAATTAAAGAGATTATTCAAAAACGGAATCAAGAAATTAGAGAAGATATTATTATGGCAGTTCAAGGTCTGGCAGGCCATATTGAAGCAATAGATGAAAAAGTGGAAGAAATTAAGCAGTCTAATGAGAACTTGGAAAATAAAATGGGAGAAGTCCAGAATAAGATGGAAAGAGCAGAGGCCGATGTGATAATGATACAATATAGAGATATGGAATTTGCTTTGAGAATAAGAGGCCTCAAAGAAAATAAGCAAGAGAATTTGAGAGAGATCTTTTCAGAAGCATTTGCACAGATAATGGGAGATCAAAAAGCAAATCTTGAATGGCAAATTGACAAAATTTACTGTATCAATTCATGGGTTGCCAGACAGAAACATCTACCAAGAGACATTGTAGTCTATTTTACAACAAGGAGAATACACAATGAAATCCTAAAAGTCACTTTTAAAAATAAACTTCAAGTGTAGGGGCAGGAGGTTTTAATACTGAAAGAAATCCCCCCCAAAATGTTGAGAGCCAGAAGGGATTACACCTTTCTGGTGGAAGAACTGAGAAACCGTCAGATACAGTACAGATGGGAGGTTCTAGCCGGACTAGTGGTGAACTATTCAGGAGAAAGATATCGTCTTAATTCAGTGTGGAAGGCAAGAGATTTTTACACCAATGTACTAAAGGCTGGATGCCCAGTCTCCAGAAGCTAGAAGGAAGACGGAAGCAGAGGGGGCAAGAAAGGGGGAGAAGGAAGAATCGCTGGCACAGGCCCAAAGGGGAGCTTTGATTATTCAAGAAGACTTAATACAACTTTCAACTACTGCTCAAGCTTTGGAGGTATTTGACAAAATAGAAGAACCTAAGGATCAAAGACAGACCCAAGCGGCAGCCAAGTGTCAAGAAGAATTAAGATTGCAGCAACTACACATGATGCAAGAAACTACAAAAACAGAAGCAGTGGGAGGAGCAAGACCAAAAAGTAAAATGCATGGAGATTTCCAGCAGATGTTCCAAAAGCTTCAGGCGGCCAAGAATGGCAACTAGATTTCTGACTTGGAATGTTAATGGCCTAAATTCACCACAAAAGAGGAGAAAAATATTTCATTATTTGAAACAGTTTAAAAATGATGTAATCTGTTTACAAGAGACTCATATTAGAAGTAAACATCAAAAATATTTAATAAATGCAAGGTTAGGTATACATTTTGTTGCATCTGCTCCCGAGAAGAAGAATGGTATAGTTATACATCTAAAAAAAGACTTAATTGCCAAATTAATTGAAACAGATGATCAAGGAAGATTTATAGCAATTGAACTTTTAATAAAAGGAGAAAAAACACTTTTAATTGGAGTATATGCACCGAACTAACAACAGGAAAATTTTTATAAGCTTTTACATTCCAAGTTACTACAATGGGATTACAAATCATGTATTTTATTGGGCAATTGGAATGGAGTTTTGGAAACTAAAAAAGATAAGAAGGGGCTCTTGCAAAATATCTCAACGCGTGCTAGATTGCCAAAATCGTTTTTTGAAATGATGGATGATATGGAGTTTAGAGATATCTGGAGAGAGAGGAACCCTGAAGAAAAAGACTTTACTTTTTTCTCTGATAGACATCAATCTTTCTCTGGGATTGATTTCATATTAATTACTAATGATCTTTTTTCTAGGGTGAAGACGAAGATCTGCCCAAGAGGTTTTTTTTTATTGAAAAGTTTTATGAAAAATACAAACATTTTCACCCCCCACCCTTCCCCCCTCAACCCCACCCTCCCCTTCCCACCCTCCCTTCCCCTCCCTCCCCCACCCCCCTCCCTAGACTTCCCAGAACGAGCACAGGGTATAGCATTCACAAACCAAAAACTAAAATGTGCTAACAAATTATTACATTTCATATTCTCCCTAGGTCCTTAAGTCCTTATAACTCAGAAAAAACAAACATAAACTACTTAATATTATTTCATTCATAAGCTATATGAATCTTCTTATTCGGATACTTCTTCTGTATGTAATCAATCCATTTTCTCCATTCCGATATATATCTCTCATTTGAATGGTCTTTAAGGTATGATGAAATTTTTGCCATTTCCGCCAAATGCACAACTTTTAATGTCCATTCCTCAATAGTAGGTGGATCTTTCTTCTTCCAGTACTGTGCCACCAGTAATCTGGCAGCCGTTATTAAGTTCAAAACCAGCTTAGTCTCTATTACAGTACAATCCATAACTATTCCCTGCCCAAGAGTTTTAATGGATCATAGTCCAGTTTGGATGGAATTAGAGTATGGAATGGGATTTAAGAGGTCTTGGAGGTTAAATGAAAATCTGTTTAGATATGAGGAAAATGTAAAAGAATGTAAAAAATTTATGAAATAATTTTTTATTATAAATATGCATAAGGGTACATCTATGGAAATGGTTTGGGATGCAAGTAAAGCATATATGAGAGGTATTTTGATATATTTGAATAATAAATATAGACATAAACAGGAAAAAAAAGGAAGGACTTAGAAGAGGAAATTAAAAAAAAAGAACAAGCTTTGATATTGAACCCAGCAGACAAGAAAATAAAAGAGGCAATTAACTTACTGCGAGGGCAATTTAATATGCTAATGGCAGATCAGGTCACAACTAATTTGCAATATGCTAAACAAAATACTTTTTGCAATGCTAATAAACCAGGGAGATGGTTAGCATATCTGTTAAGGAAAAAACAAAAGTCACGGACCATAGAGAAAATAGAATATAAAGGTAAAGAGGTTTGTCAGCAAAACATGATTAAAAAGCATTTTTAGAATTTTATACGAGGTTGTATGCTAGTGATAAAACTCAAAGTATAGATGTAGATAGATACTTACAGAAAGAGAATATTCCTATAATTACAAGAGAGCAAAGGGAGGGTTTAAATCAACCAATAACTTCCAAAGAGATCATGCTTGCAATTAAGCAGTTGAAAGTGGGTAAAGCCCCTGGGACGGATGGTTTGACAACTGCTTATTATAAACACTTGCAGTTAGAAATGGTGGGACCACTCAAAGAGTTATTTACCAACATACAATCTGGAGGAGATGTACCCTCATCCTGGAGGACAGCTTTTATTTCTCTGATTCCAAAGGAGGAGCAAGACCACACTAAGCCAAAAAATTATAGGCCTATATCACTTTTAAATACAGATTACAAAATTTTTGCTAAAATACTAGCAAATAGGTTAATGACAGTCATGCAACAAATGATTCATAATGATCAAACCGGTTTTATAAATGGTAGACAAATGAAGAGTAATGTAAGACAAGTGGTTAACCTATTAGAGTATCTGGGGAAGAACAACCAAATCCCTGTGGTGCTAATATTTCCTGATGCGGAGAAAGCATTTGATCGATTGAATTGGCATTTCTTATTGAAAATAATAGAAAAGATGCAGCTGGTTCCAGCATTGAGTGGCACGCAGGCTTGATGAGATCGGCACAGCTTCCCGAATCTGAGTTGCTGGCACTGACTGATGATGCTACGGGAGCGCCGACAACATTGAGGGGAAGCTGTGCCGATCTCGTCAAGCCTGCATGCCACTCAATGCTGGAACGAGCTGGTTGCTGAGCGGAGCTTCCCCCAGACATCCAGGGGGATATTACCGACGCTCCGACTTCCCCAGACAGGTGGGGCTCGCCATCACTGGGGGTGAGCTGGGGAAGTCGGAGCATCGGTAATATCCCCCTGGATGCCTGGGACGGCGGGGGAAGCTCTGCGTAGCAACCAGCTGGGTCCAGCATTCAGTGGCATGCAGCCTTGACGAGATCGGCACAGCTTCCCCTCAATGTTGTCGGCGCTCCCATAGCGTCATCGGTCAGCTCCAGCAACTCAGATTCAGGAAGCTCTGCCGATCTCGTCAAGGCTGCATGCCGCTCAATGCTGGAACCAGCTGGTTTCTTTGCGGAGTTTCACAGCAGAGAGAAGAAGCTGGATTTTGCTTTCCATTGCAGACACCAGATCGGCCCCCTGCAAGCTCTCGTCTCTGGAGGAGCCCGACCAAAGTTTCCAGTGCCACTTCAGGGAGCGCTCCTTGAAAGATGAGATCTTGCAGGGGGCTGATCTGGCGTCCGCAATGGGGAGCAAAATCCAGCTGCTCCCCGGACCAGTCACCATTTACCGCTCTGAGTCCCAAGCATCAGGAGATGAGGGCTGCCTTGCGCCGCAAATATACCAAGGCAGAATCCTGATGCTGCACTTTCAGCAGAGAAATGAGGACTGCCTTGGCCATCAGCTGGCACAAATATACCAAGGCGAATGCTCATGCCGCACAAGTTCAAGTAGTGCTTCGCTCCCACACTTCTTCCGGCCCTCAGTCTCTCAGGGAGATGCTTGACTTCCTCTCAGCCCCAAGACACTGGCTGGCCATTGAGATGAGAGAGAGAGAGAATGAGAGAGAAAGAGAGAGAATCAGAATGAGACAGAGAAAGAGACAAAGAATGAAAGAGAAAGACAGAATGAAAGAGAATGAGAGAAAGAGACAGAGACAGAGAGAATCAGAGTGAGAGAGAGAGAGAATGAGAGACAGAGAAAGAGACAGAGAATGAAAGAGAGAATCAAAGAATCAGAGAATGAGAGAGAGAGAGACAAAATGAAAGAGTATCAGAATGAGAGAGAGAAAGTGGAGGGAGAGAGAGAAAGGGGGACAGAGAGAGAGAGAGAATGAGAGTGGGGGGAGAGAGAAGGGGAGAGAAAGAGAGAAAGAGAGTGGGAGAAAGAGAGAGAAAGAGGGTGGAGAAAGAATGAGAGAAAGAGTGGGAGAGAGAGAGAAAGAGAGAATGAGAGAGTGGGGGAGAGAGAGAGGGGGGAGAGAGAAAGAGAGAATGAGAAAGAGTGGGAGAGAAAGAAAGAGAGGGAGAGAGAGAGAAAGAGAGACAGAGAGGAGGGAGAGTGCCTGAAGGACCCCATCCTGTACTGGGAGTCCAGATGGTTACATTAACAGAAACAATATTTAATCTTCCTGTATTTTTAAAGCTTTTATATGTTTCCGTCCCCTGTTGCAGTGCAGGCTCCAACATGTTGTACTTACTATAGCCTTCAGCACCCATACAAAAAAAAATCATATCCCTGGTTTATGGTTAAGATGCCCAATTTATGGTATTTCAGCCAGAAGTAATCTGCATTATACCGGATAATGCACTTAAGTTCAATTTAAACCTTAAGCAGAATGGCTTGCCTCAAGTCTTTATGACTAAGCATGTTTGCTTTAACCAGGCTTTATGCCAATACTATGTAATTGGAAACTGTTTTTAGTAAAACCTTAGAAGTGTTTTTCCCCCTCTTTTTTAAGAAAATGGATGAGGAAGGATATAAGTACAGTGTGCTTTGTTGGCTGGGTAAAATCATTATTGCCTGAACCGCGAAATTTAAAATTATGAAGTTGGTGGTCCCCGAGGTCCAAAAGGTTGGGGACCCCTGGCCTAACACCATCGGAAAACACATATTGGAGGAGGGAAGGGGGGAAGAGGGACGGGGAAAAATTATTGTAATATTTGATAAAACTTTTTAATAATAAAAAAAAAGAAACAGAGATGAGCACCACTCCCTAGAGTCGGAAATGATTAGCACATATATCGAGGGGAACCGTTACCTTTTAATCTTTTTTTTAATTATTTGATTTATATGCCGCCCTTCTCTGGAGACTCCGGGCGGCTTACAATGCGTTAAGCAATAGCCTTCATACTTTTGTATGTTTATACAAAGTCAGCTTATTGCCCCCACAAACTGGGTCCTCAATTTACTCACCTTAGAAAGGATGGAAGGCTGAGTCGACCTTGAGCCTGGGGGGAATTGAACTTGCAGTAATTGCAGGCAGCTGGATGTTAAGTGCTGCCTTAGGAGGCACGCCAATACTCCTTTGCTTTTTTACATGACCACCACATATGGTAGTACGTGCCTGATTTGTGATTGCATTTCCAACATTTTGGTGATAAATTTCTAAACATTTTTGCCAATCTCGCTGGTGGAAGATGCCCCTTGTAGAACATTTTGTATAAATTTTCTTTATACAGTATTGCCAATGTTATTTTCCTATTTTTCCCCCCATAATTCTTGCCATTTTTTCAATCGTATACTGTACCCAAAATTTATTGCCCATGCCACCATCATTTCTTTGACCTGCTCTTCCTCCATTTTATAATCCAATAAGAATTTATAAATTTTCTTTACCAATCTTTCATGTCTTTCAAGTAATGTGATTGGATCTGTAAATAGGACCACCACTCCAAATCTACCCCTTGTTCTTTTAATTCTTGCCTTGATTTCAGTCCCCCTTCTTCATTTATTATATCCTTTTATGTAACATATTTTCCCTGTTTGATGAGGTTTGGGTGTACTAACGTTTCTAATGTGGATAACCAAATTCGAACATTCATTTAATTCTGCTGCTTAAATTTATTCCATATCTCCAATAAAGCCTGTCTTATAAAATGTTTTTGAAAATATCGATGTGCTACTTGTTTCCCACACCACAAAAATGTGTGCCATCCTAGATGTAAGTCGTGGCCCTCTAACATTAACAATCTTCTATTTTTTAAATTTATCCATTCTATTACCCAGGTGAGTGTTGCTGCTTGATGATATAACTCGCAGTCCGGCACGCTGAACCGTCCTCTTTCTTTTGTTTCTTGTAAAAGTTTAAATTTAATCCTTGGTTTCTTCCCTTGCCAAACGTATTCCGCTTTATTCAATTTTCTAAAATATTTTTTATCTAATTTTATAGGGATATTCTGAAACAAGAAGAGTAATTTTGGTAGGATGTTCATCTTGATCATTCTTCCCATTAAAGAAAGCCTCAAATTTCTTCATCTCCCCAACTCTTCTTTTATGTGATTCATCAGTTTGGCATATTATCTTCTTTGATTGAAGTGCATCTTGCAGTTATATAAATTCCTAAATATTTCATTTTCTTCACTATCTGTATGTTTGTTCTCTTGGTCAACTCCTCCTTCTGTTTGTTCATCATATTTTTAACAATCATTTTAATTTTGTCCTTGGTAATTTTCAATCCAGCTACATCTCTGTATTCTTCTAATACTTCCATAAGTTTCACGCTCGATTATAATGGATCCTCAAAGATAAAAACCAGATTGCCTGCAAAAGCTTGCACTTTGTAAATTCCTTTCCTAATTTCCTGTCCTTTGATTTGTGTTTCTTTCCATACTAACCTCGTTAACATATCCAGGGACAATATGAACAATAATGGGGATAGTGGCACCCTTGTCTAGTATTCGTCTGAATTTTAAAAATTTTTGTCACCTCTCCATTCACTATTACTTTGGCTTCTTGCTTAGAATATGTCACCGAAAACATATTTAAAAATTTGTTGCCAAATGCCATATACTTTAATTGTTGTGCCATAAATTCCCAGTTGACGTTATTGAATGCTTTTAGAGCATCTAAAAATAGCAGTGCTACCTGTGTGCCGCTATGTATCTCATAATATTATAGAACATCTAGTATTATTCTTATATTATTTTTCATTTATCTTTTTGGTAAGAAACCGTTCTGGTCGATGTGAATAAACTCATTTTAAAACTTTTTTAGATGATTAGTTATTATTGATGTGAATATCTTATAGTCTGTATTTAGAAGAGATATAGATCTATAGATTTTTATTAGCATCCTATCAGAGTTCTCCTTTGGTATCAGTACAAAGTTTGCCTCCACCCACGATGATGGTATTTTCGCCTCTTCTAAAACTGTGTTATATACTTCAAGTAAGACTTGTCCTAGGCTATCTTACATTTCTTTATATAATTCTATTGGTAGACCATCAGGGCCAGGTGTCTTATTATTTTTTTGTTTTGGGATCGCCTCTAATAATTCTGACATCCTTATTTCTTCATGTAACATATTTTTTATTTATTCTGGGATTTTTGGTAGTTTCGCTTTCTCAAAACATTGTAATATTTTCCCTTCTGTATAGCAGTCAGTCTCTTTGTATAATTTCTCATAAAATTCCTGGACTGTTTTTCTTCTCCTCGTTTTGGTAGCATATATTCCCCTCTTTATCTTGTAGTTTGTTAATCCATATGTCAGTGTTCCAGAAAAAAACCCCTCTCCAAGTAAAGACACGGAAGCAAGCATTTTCCAAAGTCCTCTTTACTAGAATAGGCAAACTGGCACATCTGGGAAATCCCGAATCTGAAAAGCCCAGGCTTTCCTTCAGTAATTCAAAGCTCCCAAAACCATCCCACTTCTCCCCAGTCGGTCACATGCTCCAATCAACGTCCGTTCCACCTCGACTCAGCCTCTGACCTTGACTGATAGGAAGAATGCTATTATGTCTACTAATTCTCCTCTCCTAAATCCCCCCTCCTACTTTCCCACACACGAGGAGATGGCAGCATTGAAGCTTCCAGCCTAATATGGCTTCCCAGGCTGACAGGCATCCCCCCCCCGCAGAAAAACCACATCCTAAAAATAAAACAGACAAACACAAAAGAAGGGGTTAACGCTAGCACCAATCCCTTCAACCCCCCCTCCCTCCCCCGGAGGACCTTTCGGTTTGTCAGGAAATTTGTCATGAAACTGCTTCACGAGTGCATCAGCCTTCACATCCCAACTTTTAACCCAAGTAGCTTCGGCCAAAGGGTAGCCTTTCCAGTGCACAAAATATTGTAATCGCCCCCTGTAGAGTCTAGAATCTAGGATTTTCTTCACCTCATAATGAGTCTCCCCTTGTACTACTAAAGGAGGGGACAGAGCAGCTGGCAAAGGTCTGAGGGTAGATTCTCTGACTAGTTTCAATAAGCTACTGTGGAAAACGGGGTGTATTTTCCCTAATATGCGAGGGAGTCTAAGTTGGACAGTCACTGGATTAATCACTTTCACTATAGGAAAGGGACCAATGAATTTGGGTCCAAACTTCTTGCTAGGCAACCTTAATCTTAGATACTTGGTTGACAAATACACCTTATCACCTATTCTGAAATGTGGTTGGAGACTCCGGTTTTTGTCGGCCTGGGCCTTATACTTTTTTGCTGACTCCGCTAAAGCTTTTTTGGTATTCTCCCAACCCTTTTTCAATGAGGTCATCCAGTCCGTCAGGGACTTGGAAGTAGGCGGCTCTCTAGGCAACTCAGGCATCGGCACAAAATCCATGCCCATAGTTATCTGAAAAGGAGTCAACCCAGTACTGCTGTGTACTGCATTATTATAAGCAACTTCTGCGAATGGTAGCAAGTCCGCCCAGTTCTCTTGTTGATAATTCACATAACACCTAATGTACTGCTCCACCATTGAGTTCAATTTTTCAGGCGATCTGTTAGTCGATGGGTGAAAAGCCGAGCTGAGACCCTGGGACGACCCAATGGATTGTAGGAACTCCCTCCAGAACTTAGCGGTAAACTGGACCCCGCGGTCCAATATTATTCTTTTTGGGACTCCATGTAGCCTGTAGATGTGTTTCACAAACAGCTTTGCCAGTTTTTTGGCTGAGGATAGTCCGCTGCAGGCAGTGAAGTAGGCTTTCTTGGAGAATAAATCAATGACAGTCCAAATGACCCGGTTGTCCCCACTGTCCGGGAGCTCAACTATGAAGTCCATCGCAATCTCCTCCCAGGGCTTTGTGGGTTCGGCTACAGCCTGGAGAAGTCCAGGGGGCTTTCCTGGTCGGTATTTCATGGTGGCGCAGGTGGCACAGCTCCTCACGTAGTCTTCCACATCAGCTTTCATCTTTGGCCACCAGAATTGCCTCCTAGTCAAATGGAGGGTTTTTAAAAACCCAAAGTGGCCCCCTAGGTGCGAATCTTGACTTCTCTTTAGTACCAGGAACCGCAGGCTGCGGGGCACGTGAAGTTTAGTCCCCTTCCAAGCCAACCCATCCCTTAGGGTTAGGTCCGCCTGGTTTTTTTTGAACCAGGAATCATTAGAGAGCGCCACTTTTAGCTCTGCTGTCAACTTGCCTTCGGGGAGATTTGAACCCTGGCGCGTTTGCACTCTGGTGCGGGCTTGGGCAGCTGGCTGAGTCTCTGAGATCATGGCATGAACTACCTCTTCCCTTTGGCTGTCAAATTGTGGTTTGCGGGAGAGAGCATCAGCCAGAAGCTTCTTGCCTCTTGGGATATATTTCAGGTTAAAGTTAAAGCGTTTGAAATATTGAGCCCAACGGACCTGCTTTAGAGAGAGCTTCCTCGGGGTCTTCAGAGCCATGAGATTTTTCTGGTCAGTCCAAACCTCAAAAGGCTCATCCACCCCCTCCAGGAAGTTTAATCCCCCGTGCGGCCACATTCTGCACCAATTGGAGCCTCCGGGTGCACCCCAAGGGGAGCCCCATGTAGAGAGCGTTACAATAGTCCAGACAAAAAGTGACGAGTGCTTGAGTGACTGTGCATAGGGAGTCCCAATCCAGAAAGGGGCGCAACTGGCATATCAGGCGAACCTGATAGAAAGCCCCCCTGGCCACGGCCGTCATATGCTCTTCTAAAGACAGCCGTGCGTCCAGGAGGACGCCCAAGTTGCGAGCCCTTTCCGTGGGGGCCAATGATTCACCTCCAATAATCAGTGATGGCACCAGCTGGCTATACCGGGACGCCGGCAGCCACAGCCATTTGGTCTTGGAAGGGTTGAGTCGAAGCCTGTTTCTCCCCATCCAGACCCGCATGGCCTCCAGGCACTGGGACATCACTTCCAAGGCATCGTTGGGATGGTCTGGGGTGGAGATGTACAGCTGAGTATCATCAGCGTAGTGATGGAACTCCACCCCAAAACCACGGATGATTTCGCCCAGCGGCTTCACATAAATGTTGAACAGGAGGGGCGAGAGGACCGACCCTTGTGGCATCCAACAAACAAGGTGCCTCGGGGTCGACCGCTGCCCCCCTGTCAACACAGATTGCGATCGGTCGGAGAGATAGGAGGAGAACCACTGCAAGACGGTGCCCCCCACTCCCAGTCCCTCCAGCCGGTGCAACATGATGCACTGCCTGCATCACAACTAAAAGTGGTAACATTTCCTAATTATCCTAGCATAAAAGCAGAAACTGATGATGTCGGTGCAGCCGAAAGCCTATTAAAAATAGGACCAACAGCAGCCCATTACCTGAGATCGACGGCAAGCAAAACGACAATGGATAAAACGTTTGGGTTGTATGACAGAGACTGAAAGTTTTACATCGGCGATGCTGAACTTGTTATTTCAGGGGACGATATCGTCATTGGAAATGATAAATATAATGGGTCAGTGGGGTTATGGGAACTAGTAATATCAAAGAGTCAGGATAGAGGAATCTACACTTCAGAAGTCTTTGATAACTACAAGGACATTTTACTTAAAACTAATGCAATTGTCAATCTGCCAACCGAAAAGATAAGATCAAGAAGGGATGAAAAATACAAGCAAATTATCAAGCCAATATATGATGAGTCTAGAAGGGTTACAGGGGAAGGAATCACACTGATGCCTTCAGATCCAAATGCGTTGATCGAAATGCTTAGTTTACAAATGGCAAGTTATAAGGCGGGCAACACGGGAGTAAGAAACGAGATTGTAGACATATCGGATGAATTACTTAGACAAAAAATAATAAGCAAGGAGGCTTATAAAAATTTTACGTTGGCTCTTTAAAAAAATGCTGATTGAAACTAAACGAAGGTATAAAAAGAAACATGTTATTGGGGTGCTGGCTTATTTGACACTGTCATGAGCTTTTTTAAATGATTAGCTACATTGAGCGTAGCTTCAAAGCTAACAAACACAGAGTTAAGTAAGAAGGCTATTAAAGAAAATCAGCAGCAAAGCAGATCGGTTTACATGCTATAGATATTGGAAAAGATGTGGCTATAACAAAGACCGATATCAATAGAGCAAAAATCGATAGAGCAGCAGCAGCAGAACAGACAGCACCAATTTCACAAAAATCAACCACAACATATATAAATAATCTGCTAGTAGGCTCGGGTGTTAACACTATTGCTGTTCAAGACTTGATGAAACAATTAAACACAGGAGCAGGACTTTGATTAGCTTAAAAAATATTCTGTACAATAAACAAATTATGAGTGATATTCTGAGATTTACAGAACCTGTTCTAATTGATGGCGTAGAAAGCTACGAGTTTCATGGGTATCAACCTGTTGTCAGCACAAACTTAAACAATACCGGTGATATTTGTATCAACATTTAATTGCAAGATCTCTTTACTCATCCCACAGAATCTTACCTGCTATTTAAAGGACGTTTAAACCCAAAACAATAATGAAGATTATGCGGACTGTATGCTGTAGCTTTGGCAAACAATGATTTGATGCATCTGTTTGCAAGAATTTCATACTGCCAAGAAATCAAGACTGTGTTTTATCCTGGGCAGGCTACGATGATGCTCAGAATGCTAAAGTACCCTGACTACTTTACCAAGGCCAAGGGACTAAACCAGCTCTGGGTAAAAGGTAACGGCAGTGATGGCTAAAATTGCACATAACACTGGATTTGCCATTCGTCAAGCAAACCTGATTAAAAACCCAGAGTATAAAGGAAGGTTTTCATTCATCGTTCCTCTGAAACACTTTTCGGGTTCTGCGACAACTACAACAAGATCATCTACAGACCTAAATATGAACTGATGCTAGTTAGAAAGATCAATGACAATGCAATCTTTTGGAAAAACAACACTACAGCCAGAAAGGTGAGGCTGGATAAAATTTCGTGGTTCATGTTGCATGTCATTCTATCGAGTTTAGAATAAATGCAGCTGCACAAAACAATCGAATTAAAGACAATATCGGTGGCTTTTCAGGCCCAGACATTGCTGTACTAAAACGGTACCACAATCGACAGAGTTCACTTGGAGGTTGAGCATCAGGATTGCATTGGAAAAACCTAGGTGGACATTAGTGGCATTCCAGGCTAATTGCACCAGCAGCCAAGAAACAAACCCATCGATTTCAATCATTGCAATCTCAAGAACATGTATGTTATGCTGAATCAAAAATGATATCCCGCCATCGATTATGACTTATAGTTCCCCAATCATCAGTTTGTGAGAGCTTACGAGGATGCAGCAACATTCAGTGAGAAGTTCTATGGGATGAATGAACTAATTACACAGAGCAACATCACCCCGGCTGATTTCAAAGATTTGTTTCCGATCATGGTGTTTGATGGGAGTAAGCAGAGTGAAAAAGTCATTGGTTGTAGATGTTCAAATCATGTTGATGTTTAATGAAGAGTTAGAGGCCAGAACACAAGCTCATGTTGGGTTTATTTCAGACAATATGCTAAACTTTCAATCTGATGGGTCAAAGATATTGGTAGTGTATTAAAGCAAAGTATAACCGGCTTGACCAGACTTTAAATGCTTTAGCTAGCTGGGTAATTTCCAAACCTAAATAGGGTTGATGGGTTATTTCTAAATCTAAATGGGGTTGAAAACCATTACAGTTTTCTCAGTCAATAAGGCAATGTTCAGGCTCAAAACAGTGGTGCTACAATGTACACTAACTTTAATGTTGACATCGTTGAATAAATGTAATACTCGGCTGAGCTCAAACCAATTTTTAATATTACCCGTGATTAAATTTGTTTACTTCTTTAGTTTCATTGTGATAGTTTTGTGTGACAAGAATTTTGGCTTCTTGGTTGTTGGTTTTGTCATAAAGCGTAAGCCTCCAGAAGCCAGAGTTAAGAGAGATCATATCAGCAGCGGCCAACAAGCTAATGAATGGTTGGTGGGTGGCGTTAGGATGATCAAAGACCAGTTTGATAGTGGGACTGTGGTTTTAATATCATGTCACGACTATCCACATATTTTTTTGTCACTGCATCTTGGTCATTGATAAGCTCCGGGAGAAGCATGAGACGACAACCATCGTCTCACGCTGTTGTTCATTTTAACGTCCTTGTGGATATTTATGAAGATGGTGTAACATACATCTTTGCCGGCGACTTGGACCAGAAATCTGTGCATGGTTTTCAGAGTAACCGGCGTGTTGGTGGTGGTAAATCTCAACTGATTTTCCGGGTTTCCGAGCACAAGCACGAAGCTTTTACTGTTGTCTGCCAGATCAAGGCACCCAAGCAGTCTGATGTTATTGTGCTGATACTCAGTTTCAGATCGCCCACAAGTCTTAGTAGGATCCACATAGCTCTTAGTTGCAGCATCTTGTGTCAAGCCTGAATTTGATTGGGGTGCGGGATTGTTTGTATCCTTGGACATCCTAGTATGAATTCAGCTTGACACAGTTTGAAACTGGAGGGGAATGGAGCCTTCAGTCAAAACATCATTCCTAGCTGATGAGTCAACCACATTCCACCATCTGGCTGACTGGAGAAGAAGGAGGAGAGATGTCGCTGAGCAACTAGCTCTCATCTTGGTTGGACAATGTGACCAATGCTTTGGAAACTTGAGAAACTGAAAACTTATATTGAAGTGAAGAGCCGGGGAACGTTAGTACTGGCTTTTCACCAGTTAGTGCCAATATGATGTGTCTAAATACATTTGTACTTTGAGAAACCAGAATGTCTCGGAGTTCAACTTATGATGGATGCATTACCTGGAACCTGACACTAAGCCAGTACTCCAAAAAAAGAAAAACCACACTTTGCTCCAACTGGAGCTACTTTCCAGGGTCCTGAGCCCCGGCTGCTCCCTGGTCAACCCAGGGAGTGGGAAGACTCTGGAAAGATGGAGGACAGGAGAGAACCGGACGAGGGTGATAGGGCCTGCCTGACTGAATGGCGGACCCCCACAAATGCCTGGCGATGGGCCAGATCGGCAGTGGAGGGTGCCTGGTGAGATGCGCACAGCTGGCACCCAGCAATCTGGGCCCAGCTGGGGAAAGCCCACCAAAAGAGCCACCGAAGGGACCGATGGCTGCAGCTGCCCAAGGTAGAGAGTGGTGCCTATCCACCCTGGGTAAGTCAGAACTGCATGATCCCCTGGGGACGACCCATGCTCAGAACATGGAGATCTTCCTGATTGTTCCCAGTGGATGAGCAACAGCCACCTGCAACCTCGACCAGTGGGCCTGGTGTAACCCAATGAATTTCCCAATGCAGGATACAGCTGGCTCAACCCATAGAACTGCGCTCCCACACTGCTGCAGCTTCCAGGGCTGATGCAATCTGGAGGAGACTACGATGCCAGTTGTGGCTGGCTTGGCCCACTGTGGGCCTTCGTCCTGCAATTGCAGCAACTGCAGGACCCGGTGCAAATCGGATGGAGTGGCGATGCAGCCTGTGGCTGGCTCAACCCACTGTGGGTCTTCGGCCCCAAGCCCAGTGGCTGCTGCCACCACCATGGCCAATCCAGCCTCTCCACCAGCAAGCCTTTTCCAATCTGTTCGATGGAATCCTGTGGCCCTGGCGGTGGCTTGACCAGTGGTTTCCTCTGCGGCCAGGGGATGTTCCTGTCATGTCCATGAGGGGATTCGGTGGAGACAGCAGAAGTCTCAACTGGCAGAGCAGGTGCGATGCAGATCCTGGTGAGCTGAGAGCAGTAGGTGGGCCCTTTCCCCCCTTGCTGGCTATTTTTTTCCACTGGCTAGCCGCACCGCTGCAAAGCCAGCATCAGTCACCGAAACACTGGCTCTGCAAGCCTCTGCAGAGAGGACTGGAGAGGGTGCTGGAGAAACCCAACAAGGCGGAAGGCTCCCCCTAACAGGCACCCACTGGGCCAATAATTCCTCATTGGAGGCAGTGCAGGGGAAGAGGGTTGAAAAGAAATCCTGCTGGGCAGACCCAGAAGCCGGGCGGGCAGGGAGAGCCACCCCCCCAAAGCTAGCTGAGGTGTCCACAGAGCAGCCTGAGCACCGTGCAGATGGCTCCCAGCTGGAGGCTCCAGAACCCCTGATGCAGTGGAGGGGTCCAAACAGGAGGAGAGAAGGAGGAAAATCTGACTGGCAGGTCGCAGAAGTCTCCTCCTCCCAAATTGAAACTGATGGGACACTAGAGACCTATGACAGTGATGACGAGGATGAAGATGACCCAATTGTGAGTGAATCAATCTGTGCCTTCACCATAAAGGTGAAGATAATAGCGCCAAAGACTGGGGCCCACGAGGAGCTAAAAGCAATAATAGACACAGGATGCATCCGTTGCCTAATCAACCTACCTACTGTCCTGAGACTGGGAATCAGGACTTAAAAATTGACCTGATCCATATTTTTGAGCAAGTTGATGGTCGTTAATTGGTGGGGCCCTGGCCACGCTCCTTACTGAACCTGTGAGGATGGAAATGGGTCGACACAGCGAATGCCTCTGCTTCATAGTAGTTCCAAAAATGAGAGAAACTGTGATACTGGAGTTGGCATGGCTGAATAAGTGGGCACCCATCATCACATGGAAGGACAGTGACTGAGAGATACAGATGGGGCCAGGGCCTCAAGCCCCTAGTCCAACTGCCGGAGAAGAGACCTCCCAACCACCAGATGCCACCAAACGAGGCAAGAGGGCCACCACCATCACACAACCTTCCCCCGGTGCCCCTCAGATCCCTAAGGAGTACTGGGACCTTGCTGACACATTCAGTGAAGAGGATACAGACATGCTGCCACCTCACTGTCCCACCAACTGCACCATTGAGTTTGTGCCGGGGCTAAACTGACTAAGCCAAAGATGTATTCCATGACCCCAAAAGAGATGAAGGAGTTAAGAAGGTACATCAACGCCAATCTTTCCCGTGGATTCATCCAGTCAGTGAAATCTAAGGTGGCCACCCTTGTCCTCTTCAAGGAAAAGAAAGATGGGTCAATGAGGCTGTGCGTGGATTTTAGGGAAATCAATGCTGTATGTGTGGAAAACACCTACCCACTCCCCTTCATGAAGGACATGTTGGCCCATCTGGCCAAGGGGAAGATATTAACCAAACTGGACTTACAAGGAGCGTACTATAGTATTCAGATCAGAGGAGGAGACTAGTGGAAGACTGCCTTCAACTGCCCCCTTGGTAGCTTTCAGTTCAGGATGATGCCCTTTGGGTTGCAGGGAGCACCTGCAGTCTTCATGCAACTGAAGCTAACAGAGACTGAGTGGAGGTGGGCAATGTGGGAGAAGGAGGCTTATGCGATCCATTGGGCCCTAGTGACCTGGAGACATTTCCTCGAGGGTGGTCCTGTGCCTTTCGAAGTATGGACTGATCACAAAAAACTAGAGACACTAAAGACACCCTGCAAACTCTCCCCAAAACATGTCAGGTGGATGCAATACTTCAAACAATTCAATTTCGAACCACATCCCAGGGGGGAGAACCTTCTAGCCAATGCTCTGTCATGGAAGCCACAATAAGAGATGATACCCTCTCCTCAGACTGTCACAGGCACTGATCCGGGGATAGGCCACCTGAAGGCAAGTCATGGACGGAGGGGGCATGAAAGCTGAAAGATGAACTACCAAATGACCCATGGCACAAAGACAACTCAGGAATACTAACTGCTAAGGATGGACTAGGCTGGAAGGGATCTAAATTGTATGTGCCCAGCAGCTTGCGGCTCCAGGTCCTTCAACAGAGTCACAACTCTAAACAAGCAGGCCACTTCAGCTACCTGAAGACCCTGCACATGTCCAGGCAACAATTCTGGTGGCCAAGGATGAAAAAAGATGTTGAGGACTATGTAAAGAGCTGTGCCACTTGCGTGGTGATGAAGACAAGGTATGTATCCTATCTTCCTCTATGATGTGTTTATCATCGTCAGTGCTCAGTGTTAACCTCTTTGGTGTACATGTCATGAGGAATCTGATGATGTTCATTTTTCTGTACTGTTTCTGACCGTTGAACAGCATTTTCTTATAGTCATTATGGGTGAGTGAGGCTGTTTTGAGGCTTCAGTGTTGCCACACTAGAGTGAGGGATAGAGAGGGGGGAATAGAGATATGTCAGGATAATGATTTAAGAGCTGACCAGCTGCTACAATGATATCACTTTAAGAACCTATAATAAGAAGAGGCCTTATTGGGGCATATCTCTCTCTCCATGTGTGCTTCCGTGCTGTAATTGCTGATTGCTGTTTGTTTGAGGTCTGACTAAAGTATGTGTATGTATATATTCTTTGTAGATAAAACCACTATTTAAATACAAACCTTTGTTTAACGTATTTGCTCCTGGATTGTCTCACATAGTCACACTGTGTGCACTCTGACAAGATAGCTGGGGCTTGTAGCCAAAACAAAATATTTTCTCCTGGGAACCAAGGACATTCCCACAGGTGGTTAGAGCCAAGAGGAGTGAAATTACCAGGCAACCAGATGACTCTTTGATTGGACCATGTGACTGATTGTTTGGGGAAGGCAGAAAATGTTTACTTTTAATTAGGTAAAAACCACAGGAACATTCAGAGTTGGTTTTCACCAGCCTGTGCCAATATGGTATAGCCAATGAATTCTTTGAGGAATTTACCTGCCTCAGAGTTCTGTTTTGCTATGGGTGTATTACTTCGAACCCTGACATTAAATCAACCATCCTAATTTTGTGCCCCAACCAGAGCAGTTCTCTGGGGTCCTGAGCCCTGGCTGCTCACCCAGTCTACCCCAAAGCAGGAAGACTCAGGGAAGACAATGGGATGAAGAAGAGAGGGGACAAGGCTGCAGGAGCCTGCAGTGGGGTCCTGGAAAGCCTACAGGCCCCCTCAGAGACCCAACGGGTGGCAGAGGCAGAGATTGTGCACCAAGTGGGCACCTGGCCCAAACTCTGCACCAAGTGGCCAGTCACCAGGGACCTGTATCAGGTGCCCCAAGCTCCTGATATTGGTGTGTGGTGTTTGGAATAATGTGTGTATGGATGTGCATGCACAGTGAAGTGCAAGGGACAAAACTTCCCTACACCCACGCAGAGCTGTTAAACATCAAGTTCACAAGTCAATCCAGGATTACCAGTGATTTTCAGCAGTCCCACAACATACCAAACTGCATGGCGAGGCTTCCAAAATCTCCATGGATTGTCATTGGGTCGGGGAGGTGCCGATGGAGGTGAAAGGAGCAGAAAAAAAAGTGCGGCTGTAGCGCCGGTCTGTTGGCTTGGCTTCGAAAGCAGCCCCATAGATCAGCTCTGCCTAGTATCTTTTTGACCAACACCAGACCTCTCATCTACAAAATCAATGAATTACAGCTGCAGATGGCAGGAAACAGGCTTATCCATGAAAGCTGTGTGATGACTGTCACAGAGACTGGGCTACATCCATCTGTACCAAATGCGGCAGTGGGGTTAATCATGACATATATCGCTCCGATAGAAATGGCGACTCCAATAAGAGCAAAGGAGGAGGTCTCTGTATCTATATACATAGCGACTGGTGTTTTAACAGCAGAGTAACATATGCATACTGTTTCCCAGACGTGGAACTGATGACTGTCACTTGTAGGCCTTTTTATCTGCCTAGAGAAATCACTGTGATAATTATTATACTGTTTATATTCCACCTGATGCCAATGTCAGCATGGCATTTTCTAAGCTATATCTCGAGGCAGCAGCAAACTCATCCAAAGGGTGCTCTTGTCGTGGCTGGGGATTTTAACCAAGCTTGTCTAAAGACAGTTCCCCCTAGGTTTGTGCAGTATGTGCAGTTCCCCACCAGAGGGAAGAACACTTTAGACCGTATGTACTCTAACTTGAAACAGGCTTACAGAGCAATCCCCCTCCCCCACCTGGGTTCATCCGACCATCTTTCTCTGCTGTTATGCCTGAAGTATGTTCCTCTCAGGAAAAGAACCAAGCCAGTCAGAAAACTGTTAAAATCTGGCCAGAGGGTGGTCTCAGTTGGCTGCAGGACTGTTTTGAAACCACTGAGTGGAGCATATTTGAACATCCAGAACTGCATGAATACACTGATGCTGTACTCTCTTACATCAAAGTGTGCACAGATAACATAACAGTGGACAAGTGCATCAGAGTCTACGGGAATTGTAAACCCTGGATGACTGCAGAGGTATGAATGCTTCTGAGAGCCCAGAATTCCGCCTTTAAGGCAGGGGACAGTGATAAATACAAAGAGGCCAGGGTAAATCTATGAACAGGCATTAAGATGGCAAAACAAAAATATAAATAAAAGGTGGAGAACCATCTAGCAGACCACAACCCAAAGCAAGTGTGGCAGGGAGTGCAGCACATAACCAACTATAAGGGCAACACGAGGAAGACAGCCAACTCTGATGCGTCTTTGGTAGAGGAGTTGAACACCTTCTTCGCCCACTACGAGGTGAAAAGACCTGACCCTGTAGCCTCTGCCTGCCAGCCCTCTAACTTCTAGCCACTCATCTTGTATGAACACCAAGTGAGAGCTGCATTGAGGGCTGTGAACCCCAGCAAAGCAGCAGGTCCAGATGGGGTGCTGGGGATAGTGGTAAAGACCTGTGCCAACCAATTAGCAGAGGTCCTGACAAGAATCTTTAACATCTCCTTGCAAATGGCCAGTGTTCCATCAGGCTTGAAAGCAGCCACTGTCATCCCAGTCCCTAAGAAAACAGCAATTAACTGTCTGAATGACTATAGACCTATTGCATTAATGACTGTAGTGATAAAGAGCTTCGAGAGATTGGTTCTTCAACATCTTAGGTCATGCCTCCCACTAAATTTTGACCAATACCAGTTTGCCTACAAGGGGAATAGGTTGACAGACGATGCCATAGCTCCTGCTTTACATTTCATAGTGAGTCATCTGGAAACTATGTCAGAATGCTTTTCATAGACTACAGCTCAGCCTTCAACACCATTCTGCCAAGCATCCTTATCGAAAAGCTGATTGACTTTAATTTTTCCCTCTTCCATCTGTGACTGGGTTAAAGACTTTCTAACAGACTGGCCACAAACAGTGAGGGCTGTGTCTTTCATATCCTCCTCCCTGAAGCTCAGCACTGGCTCTCCTCAGGACTGCGTGCTGCTCCACACCTGCATCTGCCGAGGGGTTCCTGACCGAATCCACGAGTGGTACCAGATGGCAGTGGCCATGGACCTCAAGCTCCACCAGCACAAGAAGGGAGGATTGACTGATAAGAAACCCAAAAGCCAACCTGAACGGCAACAACTCAGCTGGTGATCCAGCCCCCACCAAGTGGAAGAGAAGCCAAGGGGAACCTCAATGATTAAATGCTTCCGATGCAGCGAGCAAGACCACCGAGCAGCTGAATGCCTGGCTCCAGCCCCCATCCCACAAATAAAGACCTCAGAATTGCCCAAGCCAAAAAAAAAAGCACCACATAAAGCTACAGAGAGGGGAAAATTGCCCACCAAGATGTTGAGCTCCCCCCTCCCCCTCAATGGAGAAGAAGGAACTCTGGTCCTAGAAGCCCAGCTGCCAATAGCCTATGACAACAACGACAACAGCAAGGATGACCCGATGGTAAGTGAAATCATCTGTCCATTCGCCATTCAGTCGAGGCTAGTTGTACCTAAGACAGGGGCACAGGGGGAAGTAGAAGCAATCATAGACATGAGCTGTACCAATTGTCTAATCAGTCTGCCCACAGTCCTGAATCTAGGAATCAGGACAAAGCCCCTAGCCAACCCCATATGCTTTGAACAAGTTGATGGGTCACTAATAGGGGGAGCCCCTGCCACACTCCTCACCAAACCCATAAGAGTAGAGATGGGCTGGCACTGGGAGTTGATCCTGTTTGTAGTGGCATCAAAATGACAGAAGCAGTGATTCTAGGCCTGGCATGGTTGGACAAATGGGGCCCCATCATCTCATGAGAAGGTGGCTACAGGAAGCTGAAGCTGGGAATAGGCCCTCTACCACCCCCAACACTGCTGGGGAAGGAACTGTCCAGTGACTGAATGGCACTAAGCAAAGCGAAGGAGCTGCTGCCACCTCACAGCCACCCCCAGGCACTCCCCAGATCCCCACGAAATACTGGGACTTAGTCAGGATGTTCAGTGAGGAGGACTGCAACATGGTACCCCACCACCACCCCACAGACTGCATCATACAAATTTTACCAGGAGCAAAACTACCCAAGCCAATGATGTACTCCATGACCCCCAATGAGATAAGAACTGAGAGAGTACATTGACACCAACCTAGCCCGGGGATTCATACAGCCAGCTAAGTCCAGAGTGGCCACCCCAATCCTCTTTAAAGAGAAAAAAGACAGGTCGATGAGGCTCTGCATTGATTTTAGGGAAATTAATGCCATACGTGTGGAGAACACATACCCACTCCCTCTCATGAAATACATGCTGGCACACCTAGCCAAGGGGAAGGTGTTTACCAAGCTAGACCTATGAGAGACATACTACCAGGTGCGAATCAAGGAAAGAGACGAGTGGAAGATTGCTTTCAATTGTCCCTTAGGGAGCTTCCAATTCAAAGTAATGCCCAATTATAATGATTTAATTACAATGATACAACAGCTCAAAATGTATTAACATGGCTTTATATATAACATTTAATTTATCTGAAATCTGATTAATGGAACAAAATCAACACTTATGTGTTAATGTATTACTTATAAATCAAGAACTTAATCATATTAGCGTATTACTTTAACACAAATCAAACTTTTTAAAAAAGATAAAACCTTAATTTGAGATAATTATTTCATTTGATTAATAAGTTTTAAATTAAATGTTCGCATGACCCCATCACTTGGGCAAGCTATGAATTAATTGTACTTCATGCAATAGTCCAGACTACTTTTTGTTACTGATATGGCCATGTTTTATAAGAATTTACCTTCACAGTATACACTGTCATCTCGAAGAGATCGGAAACCATCTCGGCAGCTACAAACTGACTTTTCTTCAACATTTCTGCAAAAAGAATTCTCTAAACACTTATGTCCTTCAGAGCAAAAATCGTGGCCTAAAAACAAACAAACAAACTCTAAGTGATTGACATTACAGAAATATATTGTAGTGATCCACTAAACATGAACCAAAGCAATGAAAATGAATGCTTCTTTATTAGACTTCCCTCTAACAATGATTCCTGGGCTCCCCCCCCAAACTTCACCAGTAGGTCAACAATATATTGGCCAAGAATTGTAGAGGAGATAGAAAAGGTACATCAACAGTCATGAATAATTACATGGATAAGAAAAGCTCCCAAATTCTATATTGGGGTGTCAAACTCACAGCCTGCAGGCCAGATGTGTCACATGCTGGTCATGCCTATTCATTTTACCAAAGGGAAAAAAAGTTGTGATACGTCACATGATGACAACATGTCATCACAAGTTTGACACCCCTGCTCTATATCAACAGTAATATAATCAGCCAGATATAGCCCTGGTCTTGATGTCAACCCTGATTTACATTTTTTTAAAATCAAAGAATAGACATTTCTTTTAAAATTATTGTTTCTTTCCTCTGGGTCATATGAATTGAATTAGTCTCAAAGGGCACCTTGAATTTGTACAAATGTCAGTGCATATCTCATTCAGATATTTAGCATAAAGTTCACTAATAATGCTTCTTTCCAAGCTGATTGGAAAGAAACGAGCAAGATCAGATTTATCACTTTTCTCAAAGATTGGGACAGTAGCAAAATAGCACTAGTATTTGAACATCTTTTTAGAGCGATCATTCTGTCTAAAGGGAGAAACTGACATGGAAGTCAACTCTACTTCTTAGCTTTTGTTAATAGTATAGAAATTAGATGTCCAATAGCTGCCTTCCCATTTTTAGCTGGTTTTAAGTTTGGAAATTAGAAATTTCTGAAGTTGAAACTGGAGGCCCATGAAAAAAAAAGAGAAAAGGATTGGTAGTTAATTTGGAGGGGGAAGTCGTTTAAACCAACATCATAAATGACATTTAAATACCCGGTTCATCTAGGAAGAGCAATTATATGGTGCATCCTGGCTTCTCTCTGTGCTAGGATATCAATTACCAGAGGAATTTGTTTTCTTTTGCATCAATTTTCCATTACCATTTGTTGTTTTATTAATTTTATTAAGGCTTGATATCTTTAAGTTGCAAAGTTCATCTTGAAGAAAGGGACCACCTTTTCTTTAAGCTCTGTTGAATGTAAGTAATTGAGACTAGGATTTTACAGATTTTTCATCAAGCCAAGTTTGTAGCCCTAAGGTAAATCTCTGACTAATTAGAGACTTTACTTTTAAAGACCTCAGAACAGAAGTAATCAACTAATGAAATATTTTTAGAAATTTGTTCTGAGACCATTATATAAAGTTTGTTTCAGTTGGAAGACAATAGAAACTAAAAGAAAAAAAGAAAAGTAATGCCTTTTGACCATCTTATTTGAAAACCATTGTAGATAGTTATATTATCCTCATTTTCCTGTCTATTTCTCATAGAATAGAAGCTAACCTTGTAATAAGAGGATAATGACCAAATTGGTAGTAATTGAGGTACAGGTGATGATTTGTGATTTAAATACTGCATAAAACTAATTTGAAGGAAGAGGCCCTTATTCCAGGTAATTCTTGTAGATAAGTTTGACTTCTGGGGGAAAAAAAACATCACTTCAAACTTATACTTATACAGATTCTTAGCCTAATTATCGATAACACAAGATTCTTAAAGTGTCTTATAAGAGATCAAACAATGTAGATCTAGACCTACAGAACAAGAGGAGAAATACTTGCTACTTTTTTTAACACTGATCATTGTTAACAGGCCTTTACCTAATCCTAATTATTTATACATGTTGTCTTTGTCCCTCATAGAAGGGCTTTTACTATAGCATGACCATAATCATTTTAACCATCATTATGGCTAATGCATGATCAGAGAGATATATAGCAACCTTGCCTTCCAGGACTGGACTGGTCCTATGTATATGTATATATTTCCTATTCTTTGCTTTTGTATTTTTGTATTTGATACTTATAAACTAATAAAAAGGCCAACACACACACACACACACACACACACACACACACACACACACTAATAAAAAGGGGTGTGTGTGTATATATATATCTATATCTATCTATCTATCTATCTATCTATCTATCTATCTATCTATCTATATCTTTTTATTAGTTTATAGTATCAAATACAAAATACAAATAATACAGAAGCAAATAATAGGAAAAATAGGGAAGGGAAGAGGGAAGGGAAGAATATAGAAAAGAAGGGGAAAAGAAAGAAAAGGTGTTGACTTCCGATTTCCTTTGGTGCAGTAAAATAAGATAGTAACATCAAACCTCAAGTTTTTACTTTTATAGAATAGTATAAACTAGCCATTTCTATATCAATATATCTATCTGATTGGTAAAACCCAAAATCAAAGTTTCATTTTTTTCCCATTTCAAGCACAAAGTCCAGAATTGGTTTCCAAATAGAAACAAAAGTAATTATGTTTTTTTCTTTTATCAAAGCAGTTTAGCCATCTCTGCTAACTCCATCAACTTTTGCAGCCATTCATCTTATCTGAAGGAAAGTATAAGTATTCAATCAACATCTCAGACTCAGCACGGCTACCCATTGTATTATAGTGTCACTCAGAATTAATATTGCTTCTTGTAAACTATTCCAACTATATAACATAATGGTATGTTGAGAATTTACAGAATAGCATTAGCATTTAGACTTATATTCCACTTCACAATGCTTTACAGCCCTTTCTAAGTGGTTTATATTGCCCCCAACAATCTGGGTCCTCATTTTACCGACCTCAGAAGGATGGAAGGCTCAGTCAACCTTGAACCTAGTGAGATTCAAATTGCCAAATTGCAGGCAGCCAGCAGTCAGCAGAAGTAGCCTGCAGGACTGCATTCTAGCCACTGCGGCTCTTAGAATACTTTAAAGAAATTGATAAATCGTCAGATATCTCAAAAAATGTTGCTCAGTCATGAGCATAAATTACATGATCCTTGCTATTTTCATAATTAAAACTGTGTTTTTTAAAAAATGAAATGGTTATGCAAATGTTTGGCGAATAGAACTTGGTGAAAATACACTTTGTCACATAAGGGGTACCTCAAGATTATTCCAACAAATTTCTACCTCTTCAGCAACTCCACAATAATTGCAGGCAGCTGGCAGTCAGCAGAAGTAGCCTGCAGTATTGCATTCTAGCCACTGCGGCTCTTAGAATACTTTAAAGAAATAGATAAATTGTCAGATATCTCAAAAAATGTGAGAGAAATGGAATTGACACATGGAATTGACACCTATGCCAACTGAACAATTATTGTATGCCAACCATACAATAATTGTTCAGTAGTAAGTTATCTACAGAACATCATTCACTTTCAAGAAATTTTCATGTCAATTTATGCTGCATCTATTTCACATATATTGTATACTGGTAAGTATTTTTTTAAAAGTTTGCTAAGTTAGCATATTACAATAAAGCAGTAAATATGGTATTAAAAAGCTTAGACTGTATTTTTCAGTCTATAAGATGTACTTCCCCAGCAAAAAATTGGGTGGAAATGTCTGTGCGTTTTATAGAGTGAATGTTGCCGAAGCCCCTTCCACCCACTAGCTCCCACCCTTTAGCCTCTGCCTCCCAGCAATTTGCCTCCTTGCAGCAAACAGCAAACAGCCTGGTCAGCTTCAGCACAGCCTGATTTAGCATGAGCAGCTGATTGGCAGTTGGATCTGCCTCCTGGAATACCGCTGATCAGCTGTTCCAGGCTGTGGGGATTGCATCACCACCGTTGCTGCCCATCGCTGCTGCCACCTATCGCTGCCTCCGCGCACCCTGTTTTCAGCCCGTTCCAGGCCTTATCTTACCTTTACAAAGTTTGCAACAACTTTTAGATAAGGATATTTGTTCAGGCTCAGGACAGTTCAGAGCAGGACAATTCGACTCCATTGTACGTTGCATTTTGTAATTCTATTAAATCAAAATCATTATTTATGTTGGCTATGAATATATTTTTGGCATAATTATATCATTCAATAAAAATACAAGTGCATAATTAATATCCAGTTGTATTCACATAAATAATCTGGGTAGAAACCATTTGGAATCTCTTTTGTTTATAAATCATTATTGTGCTATCTGTTTATTTTTATTGTTTCACATGGATTTACTAGTCAGATGTCATCTATTTCATCATACTGTTGGTCATATAGTCAAATATCATACTTAACATATTTGTGTGATTTTGACAGAAGTGGAAAATTCTGAAGGGTGATATGAGTTTTAGTATATCTACTTATCCTAAGTATACAAACTAAGTATGCTTGCTTGTCCTAAGTATGGCATCCTAAGTATGCCTAGCTAACTGAAAGAGAAATAGGGTGCCTTGGTTATTTCAGGGTTCTTTTTTAAATTCAGCTAGTTACACTGTGTATATCTATAAAATCACATTCTAATTTGGCTGCCCAAAGCACCTCCTCCAAAATTATAAATTGGAAGCCCCAGCTATTTATTAGCAAATGTTTATTTCCTTCCCTCTGAACATCTGTCACAAATAAAGGCATCTTTCAAAGGCATCTTTGTCTCTATATCCAAACTCTGAGTTGATTGTAACTGGTAATTTTAATGCAAGAATGGATTCTTATTATAAGCTATTTTTTCTTTACATTTTAATTTTTCAGCTATAAGCTTGTTCTACGTTACTATTCCCAGTATAAGGGCATCAAGAACAGGAGGCAGAGTTTTGTCTAATTGATTATTAAAAATGATCCACAATGACTTAAATGGCTCAGTGCCTGGCAGTTCAGAGTAGGGGTGTGTGTCTTACCTTCTACTGACAATGGGCACAAACACAATAAATTAAATCTCCTACTTCAGTTGCTCAGCATAAACAGCATTCATTCACCATTAGCTTACTACTAGTACTAGGTTAATTGGACATTAGAGACCATTCAGTTTAGGTACCCTTCTATTTTAATTTCTCAATATGTCAAAAATATCTAAACTTAAGCTTTAATTTACATGAAAAGTGCCCATGTAAATTTAACTTATACCAGCAAATGATAAATATTATACAGAAGTTGTTAAGATCTACATTAATGCCTCATCTGTTCAGAACTCTATTCCTAAACTTTCTTAATTCTGTTTTGATAAAGAATGTGATGATAGCCATTTTTAAATGAATTATGCTACTGAAACTTTTGCCATGTATTGTTGCAGAATCTCTTTAATAGCTCTTGCTCTTAGTGAACAGTAGTGAATAACTCTACTGTTGGTTTTGAGTGTATAACTGAGGTCATTAAAAAGAATCGAGAAAGATAAATTATAGATGACAAGCAATATATTATATCATTTATGTTATGCATAAACTTAGTTCTTTGGGATTCTCCTTTTGTCATTAACTAACTAAATATAAAACAGCTGTAAAGATATCTACAATTCTGCCTCACCAAAAATTATGGCTTGAGAAAGAAAAAGGCAACAGTTTTAACCCCTCACCAATTCAAGAGTGAAGTTCGACAAATTATTAACCCAGATATAAAACTGAAAAACACCCTTTCAATAGTATGAGTAATGATATAATTGTATTAAATTGTATCAGATATAATGCAGCATTAAAAACTGCAACTAACATAAAAAGTCAAAAGGATTGGGGGGAAAATAGTATATTCTTCAGAATGCTGTCAGGAAAAAATGGTTTGGACTGTGCAATTTGTGTTACAAAACTAATGGTTATTGCATTCAAAAAATGGGGGAGACTGTCAGATTGCACTTTCTAGGAAAATCTACAGTAGTTCTTCTAGCCAACAATGGTGCATCAAAAGTTTTCTTGAAAATAAGTGTAGCTGTATTTTCAGGCCATACTGCTGCAACATATTTTTCTTTAAATATTCCCAGAACATTGCCTTTCAGAACATTGCCTTAAAGGAAGTTGCTATTGAGATAACCCAGATCTCATTATCCTCTAAGAGTAAACTCAGTAATTCATTAATGTAGCAAATATTTTCTTCATGTTAAATTCAAAACATATTCCCCTCATCATTTAAAACAGATCTAAAACTATTCTGAAATTCCATATAGGACGTGCACCAAAATTAATGACATTTAGGATACTCAAGTTTATTTTAGTGGAGTTGCCCTTATATATATATAAATAGATATAAATATATATACTGTATATATTTAATAAGTATGTATTAAATATTGTATGTATTTAATAATTGGCAAAAAACTGAATGCAGCTTTAAAAAGAAATAAAAATTGGAGAAATAATTGAAGGAATATATGTTGTCTTGTGAAAAACATTTGTGACAATTAATAAAGCAGACATATTTGTGTGTGTGTGTGTGTGTGTGTGTGTATCAGCATACTACGGAGCTCAACTAATTTCTCAACTAAAATAAATAAATGGAGATGCACCCAAAATTGTAGAAGCAGCATATTACATAAAAAATGCAATGAAATTATGAAAGGCTTAAAAGCAATAATAAGTGGGGAAATGACCCGGGAGAACATAGTTAACAACCCTAAAATTATTCTTATAAACTTCAAATATCCTATGAAGTATTTACAATCCCTATTAACCTTATTATGAACAAACATGCAATTTTTAAGAAGGATCTTCCACTTAAAAATGATATGGAAAAATGTACATCAACTTGAAAAAACCATCATTGTTATTTTTATAACATCTTCTGAAGTTTATTTATAAAATTGGAACAAATTACAGGGGAAAGAGAAATTAAAAGTAATCTTACCTTGCATTCAAACAGAATACAGACCTCTGAGTCTAAATATACTGATTGTCTGTCTCCTTCAAAATAGGTTTTGCCTTCAAACACACAGATTGCTATAAAGTTAAAAAGCAGAACAATACTTTGGTACTTGGATTTTGTATAACTATATGATGCTCCAAGACATGTTTACACCACGTAACAGAAAACTCTAGATATTAGACATCATTTAAATATCACTTAGAAATATAGCAATTCTTACTTAGCAGCTAGAATTCAGTGTACAATATTGCATTTGTATGTGAGGAAATGATTATTCAGACTAGGATCATTCTGTTTTCCTCTTGTTGTTGAGCAAAAGAGACAGAAAGGGAAGCAGTAATTACAACTTTACTTAAATAGTAAATAAATACTTACTTTTACAACTTACATTTAAACAATAACCTGTTAAACCTGAATCTATAAGAACGTTGTTATTGGTATTTTAATGAAAATGCAGGCAATATATACTTCATTTTATTTTAAAGTTTGCAAAACACTTTTGAAATATAATTATTTATTTATTTATTTATTTATTTATTTATTTATTTATTTATTTATTTAATTAATTAAATTTCTATACCGCCCTTCTCCAAATAGGACTCAGGGCGGTGCACAGCCAAAGTAAAAACAGAGCATACAAAATTTAAAAACAGTATTAAAATAATTAAATATTTTGGCCGTAAATTAAAACAACCCAATTTAAAATCAATTTAAAATTTAACTCAAGCCAGCCCAGCTAGTTGAAATAAATAGGTTTTCAGGGCCCGACGAAAAATCCCGAGGTCTGTTATTGTACGTAACTCTGGGGGAAGGTTGTTCCAGAGGGTGGGCGCCGTCACAGAGAAGGCTCTCCCCCTGGGGGTCGCCAGCCGACATTGTCTGGCGGACGGCACTCTGAGGAGGCCCACTCTGTGCGAGCGTACTGGCCGGTGGGAGGCTATTGGTGGCAGAAGGCGGTCTCGTAAGTATCCCGGCCCTAAGCCATGGAGCGCTTTAAAGGTGGTCACCAACACCTTGAAGCGCACCCGGAAGACCACCGGGAGCCAGTGCAGCTCGCGCAGGAGAGGTATCACATGGGAGCGCCTCGTCGCCCCCATAATCCCCCATGCGGCCGCGTTCTGGACCAGCTGGAGCCTCCGGGTGCACCCCAGGGGGAGCTCCATGTAGAGAGCGTTGCAGTAGTCCAGGCGGGAAGTGACTAGTGCCTGAGTGACTGTGCGTAGAGAGTCCTGATCTAGAAAGGTACGCAACTGGCGTATCAGGCGAACCTGATAAAAAGCCCCCCTGGCCACGGCCGTCAAATGGTCTTCTAAAGACAGCCGTGCGTCCAGGAGGACGCCCAAGTTACGAGCCCTCTCCGTGGGGGCGAGTGATTCGCCCCCAATAGCCAGCGATGGCGTCAGCTGGCTATATCGGGACGCTGGAAGCCACAGCCACTCGGTCTTGGAGGGGTTGAGTCGGAGCCTGTTTCTCCCCATCCAGGCCCGCACGGCCTCCAGGCACTGGGACATCACTTCAAGGGCATTGTTGGGATGGCCTGGGGTGGAGATGTACAGCTGGGTGTCATCAGCGTACTGATGGAACTCCACCCCGAAGCCACGGATGATCTCACCCAGCGGCTTTACATAAATGTTGAACAGAAGGGGCGAGAGGACCGACCCTTGTGGCACCCCACAAGCAAGGTGCCTCGGGGTCGACCGCTGCCCCCCTGTCAACACAGATTGCGACCGGTCAGAGAGGTAGGAGGAGAACCACCGCAGAACGGTGCCCCCTACCCCCAACCGCACCAACCGGTGCAACATGATACCATGGTCGATGGTATCAAAAGCCGCTGAGAGGTCTAACAGGACCAGGATAGAGGAGCAACCCCTATCCCGAGCCCTCCAGAGATCATCCACCAACGCGACCAATGCCGTTTCCGTGCTATGCCCAGGCTGGAAGCCGGACTGGAGCGGGTCTAGATAGACAGCTTCATCCAGGTACCGGGGAAGCTGTTGCGCTACCACACTCTCAACAACCTTCGCAACGAAACGAAGGTTGGAGACTGGACGACAGTTAGCCAAAACAGCCGGATCCAGAGAGGGCTTCTTGAGGAGGGGCCTCACAACCGCTTCTTTCAAAGCAGCTGGCAGGACCCCCTCACTCAAAGAAGCATTAACAATCTTCTGGAGCCAGCCTCGTGTCATCTCCCGGGAAGCCAGTACCAACCAGGAGGGACATGGGTCCAATAAACATGTGGTCGCGTTCAGCCGTCCCAGGACCCTGTCCATGTCCTCGGGAGCCACAGGATCGAACTCCCCCCAGATAACACTCTCAAGACCTGCCTCAGTCATCCCGTCCGGACATACCCAGTCAGAAGCCAGCCCTTCCCGAATCTGAGCGATTTTGTCATACAGATACTGCACAAGATCCTCAGCTCGGCCCTGCAAGGGGTCATCCCACGCTTCCAGATGGAGGAGGGAGCGGGTCACCCTAAACAGGGCGGCCGGGCGATTATCTGATGACACGATAAGAGCGGCAAAATAGCTAGATTTCGCCGCTTTTATCGCCACTAGGTAGGTCTTAATATGAGACCTCACCAGTGTTCGGTCGGATTCAGAGCGGCTGGTCCTCCAACTACTCTCCAGGCGTCTTTTCCGGCGCTTCATCTCCCTGAGCTCCTCGGAGAACCAAGGAGCTAGGTGAGTTCGGTGCTGGGTCAGAGGCCGCAAAGGCACGACACGGTCCAAGGCCCCAGCAGCCGCATTATCCCAGGCGGCCACCAGGTCCTCAGGCGAGTCATGAGCCAGAGTCTCAGGAAATGGCCCAAGCTCCATCTGGAACCTATCAGGGTCCATCATGCGCCTGGGGCGGAACCACCTGGTCGGTCCCGCCTCCCTGCGGCGGGGTGCAGCGGTTAGAAAGTCCAGTCGAAGGAGCGAGTGGTCAGACCATGACAAGGGTTCGATGACTATATCCCCTGTATCAAGGCCACTCGACTACTGACCAGAGACAAAAACTAAGTCCAGAGTGTGTCCACCCGTGTGAGTGGGGTCATGAATTAACTGAGTAAGGTCCATGGCCGACATGGAAGCCATGAACTCTCGAGCCACCTCAGACGTTTTGCCAACAGATGGCAGGTTGAAATCCCCCATGACTAGAAGTCTGGGGGTACCAACCGCCACCACAGCTATGACGTTGAGCAGCTCGAGCAGGGCCATTGCCACGTGGCAGGGAGCCAGGTACGTGATCAACAAGCCCATCTGTACTCCACGACCCCACTTCCCAAAAAGGGACTCAAATCCGGCTATCTGTGGAACAGTGGTCTCCCTTGGATCAAGACTTTCCTTTATAATAACCGCCACCCTCCCCGCCCCTGCCCTGAGCTCTCGGCTGATGGAATGCTCGGAAACCTGGTGGGCACATATCCACGAGGGGAACCCCCCCTCATGGCCCAACCAGGTCTCCGTAATACCTGCCAGGTCCGCTCCCCCCTCCTGAATAAGATCGCAAATGAGGGGGGCTTTATTTACCACGGACCTGGCATTGCACGAC
The DNA here is from genome assembly GCF_029215685.1 of Pituophis catenifer annectens. Lineage (NCBI taxonomy): Eukaryota > Metazoa > Chordata > Lepidosauria > Squamata > Colubridae > Pituophis > Pituophis catenifer. Next base: position 34,058,670 of record NW_027256887.1, read on the forward strand.
AGCAGCCGAAGGCTCGGGCCCTGAGAGTCTGAACAGCCTGGGGTACGAGAAGGGCTATGGGGACCGGGGCGTGCCACCGCTCGAAGATAGCAAGTGTGCGCCCCCGCCACATGATGCGGCCCCCTGCTCCCGCCATATCTGCCCCTCCCACTCAACACATTGATAGAAAAGCCCTCGACAGAATGGACTCTGATGTCCCCCTTACCCCTGGAATCCGCACCCTCCGTGGCCCCACTAACAGCTGGGCCGGGCCCCTCCCCCCGTGGGTTAACCCCCAAACCCACACAATCCTCCCGCCCCTTAAAATCCCTTAAAAATCTATCAAAAAGTTTCCCTAAAAAACCCCTCAATCCCCTTTTTGCAGCATGCCACCTCTCGGGGTGCCAAAGCCCGTCATAAAGGTAGGCCCTTGATAAAGTGGAGGGCCACACCTGCGAGAGGGCGGAGTCTCGCAGAATAAGAAGTTCTGTTGGCGAATTAGTATCATGTATACAATTTATGTATCATATATACATAATCATATGATTTAATAAGCAGCAGAGCAAGATGGCTGCAGGAGTGGACAATACACGTTTATTCCCTCCATCCCACCTACCAAATAATATAATTAATATTCTAATAAGATCATGTTTTAAATTACTCCCTGAGAAAATTCCCTGAGAATACATAAACCTTCATCCTTCAATTAAAAATTTGAAAACGCTACTTAGATATGTTTTAAAGTAATCCATAAAATTAGGTGATAAGAAGAAAAGCAGCAAATCAGATTTGCAACATATAATTAAATAGTCACTGAACATTATTCTTGAGCATTAGCCATAATCATATGAGACACATGATTACTATCCTCTTAGTTCTTTCTGTAACTGTAGCCTGCATGAATAAGAATTCAAATCGGCAATTACATAAATACTCTTAAATTAACCTTTTTCACTGTTCCCTGGTTTTTTTAACCATGACTTCCCCAAAGATCTGCCTGCATGAATAAGAATTCAAATCGGCAATTACATAAATACTCTTAAATTAACCTTTTTCATTGTTCCCTGGTTTTTTTAACCATGACTTCCCCAAAGATCTCTTTTCCAAAAAGCAACTGGAATCCTGGAACAATGGGAAACTACCTGAGGATTGGAAAAGAGCTGATGTGATTCCCATCTTAAAAAAAAAAAAAAAAAAAAAAAAGTGGGGGGGGGGAGTAGACTCAGGAAACTACAGACCAATCAGCCTAACATCAATACCTAGGAAGAAAGTGGAAAAGATAATCAAAAAACAGATCTGTAAACATCTAGAAACAAATAAAGTTTTTTTATTTATTAGTTATTTATTATTAGCCAGCATGGGTTTGTTAAAAACAGATCATGCCAAACCAATCTTATTTCATTCTTTGACAAAGAGACTAAATTAGTAGACCAGCAAAATGCTGTGGGCATAGTATACTTAGACTTCAGCAAGGCATTCAAGAAAGTAGACCACAACATACTTCTTCGTAAACTAGAAAAATGTAGGATAGACAGCATCACCACCTGATGGATTTGTAGCTGGCTGACAAACCACACTCAATGAGTCATCCTTAATGGTACTACATTTACATGGAGGAAAATTATGTAGTGGGGTACCACAAGATTCCGTCTTACACCAGGAATTCTTCAATAACTTCACAAATGACTTCTTAGAATAGAAGGGAAACTCATCAAATTTGCAGATAACACTAAACTGACAGGAATACCCAACATCCCAGAAGACAAGCTGAGGATCCAAAAAGATCTTGACAGACTTAACAATGGGGCTATCCAACAAAATGAAATTTAATGTGGAGAAAAGCAAAGTTTTATACCTGGGCAGGAAAAACCAAAGGTACAAGTACAGATTAGGTGAAACCTGGCTCAAAAACAGGAGCTGTGAGAGGGATACAGATTAACAGAGTTGGAAGGGATCTTGTAGGTCATCTAGTCCACGCACCCCTCCCCAGCAGATCCTACACCATTTTTACAGATGGCAGTCCAGTCTCATCTTGAAAGCTTCCAGTGATAAAGCTCCCACAACCTTTGAAGGCAAGCTGTTCCATTGATTGATTGTTTTCACACTGTCAGAAAATTTCATCTTATTTCCAGGTTGAATCTCTCCTTGTTCAGTTTCCATCCATTATTCCGTCTCTGGCCTTCAGGTGCTTTGGAAAATAGCTTGACCCACTCCTCTCTGTGGCAGCCCCTCAAATATTGGAACATTGCTATCATGTCTCCCTGGGCCTTCTCTTCACTAGAGTAGCCATGCCCAGTTCCTAAAACCGTTCTTCATATGTTTTAGCCTCCAGTCCCCTAATCATCTTGGCTGCTCTTCTCTGCACTCTTTCTAGAGTCTCAACATCTTTTTTATAGTGTGGTGACCAAAACTGGATGCAGTACTCTAGGTGTGGTCTTAGTAAGGCCTTATAGAGTGGTATTAGTACCACACTTGATCTTGATTGTATCCCTCTGTTAATGCAATTTAGTATTGCACACTGTTGGCTCATTTAATTGGTTGTCCACTAAGACTCCAAGATTCCTCTCACAGTTACTGCTATTAAGACAGGTTTCACCCAGTCTATATGTGTACTTTTGGTTTTTCTTGCCTAAGTGTAAGACTTTACTTTTCTCTACATTGAATTTCATTTTGTTAGATAGGGCCCAATGTTCAAGTCTGTCAAGATCCATCTGGATCTTGAGCCTATCATCTAGGGCAGTGATGGCTAACCTTTTTGCTATCATGTGCCAAAAGTGGGGGGAGTGCAGGGGGGTTGCGCATGTGTGTGCCCACACCCATAATTCTATGCGTCCCACCCCCCCATGCATATGTGTGTGACCCCCCCTGCACTCCCCCCACTTTCGGCGTGTGCGTGCCCACGATGGCACGGTGGGCCCATTTTTTGCTCTCCCCAGGCTCCAGAGCCTTTCTAGGAGCCTGTGGAGGGCGAAAATAGCCTTCCCCACCCCCCAGAGGTCCTCCAGAGGCTGGAAACGGCCCATTTCCCTACTTCCAGTGGGCCCAGAAGGCCTGAAAATCAGCTGGCTGGTGTGTGCATGCACGCCGGAGCTGAGCTCACGTGCCCACCGATATGGCTCCGTGCGCCACCTGTGGCACGCGTGCCATAGGTTCGCCATCACGGATCTAGGGTGTTGGCTATTCCTGCCAGTTTAGTATCATCTGCAAATTTGGTAAGTTCCCCTTCTATTCCCTCATCTAAGTCATTTATGAAGATATTGAAGAGTACTGGGCCTAGGACAGAACCTTGTGGTTCCCTACTGCTTACTTCCCTCCATGTAGATGTAGTACCATTAAGGAGTACTTATTGAGTATGGTTTGTCAGCCAGTTACGAATCCATCCGATGGTGATGCTATTTATCCCACTTTTTTCTAGCTTACCAAGAAGTAGGCTGTGGTCTACTTTGTCGAGTGCCTTGCTTAAGTCTAAGTATATTATGTCCACAGTATTTCGCTGGTCTACTAATTTAGTCACTATGTTGAAGAATGAAATAAGATTGGTTTGGCATGATCTGTTTTTAACAAACCCATGCTGACTTCTAGTTATTACTTTATTCATTTCTAAATGTTGGCAGATCTGTTTTTTTATTATCTTTTCCAGTACCTTGCAAAGGTTTTCCAAGTAGATCACAGAACTGACTTGGAAGAAGCAGGATAGAAACAATATTGATGCTTTTGAACTTTGGTGTTAGAGAATATTCCTGAGAATAAACTAATGATTGTTAATAAGTTAATGGGTTGTGAATTAATGGTTTTTAATTCAACAAATAAATCGAGTTCTTGTTCAACGCACAAATGTCCACGTTGAAATTATCATATTTTGGATACATATATAAAAAATCTAACTTTCTTGAGAAGTATATGATATTACCAAAGGCTGAATGAGAAAGTCAATAAATTAATTGAATGGATTCTATTTCACTAGAAATGAGTGCATCTTTGATAGATCCAGGTTGGTAAATTTACCATAATTTGCACTGATTCTGTTGGTAGACTACATTCATAGCTGCCAAGTTCCTAATCAATATATTCTATAGATATATAGATATATAAAAGCGAAATACCACTCATGCACAGGGGTGAGTTCTAAATTTTTTTACTACTGGTTCTGTGGGCGTGGCTTATTTTGTCGGTATGGCGTGGTGGGGGTAATGTGACTGGGTGGGCATGGCCAACTTTTTTTTTTTTACTTTTAAAAGCATTTTTTGTACAACCTTAAGAGGTTGCAGGAAAAAATGCTTTTAAAAGCCTTTGACGATCAGGCAACCCAGCTGGAATTGCCAGAGGCTTTTAAAGGCATATTTTTTCTACAGCCTCTTCAGCTGAAGAGGTTGTAAAAAAATGCTTTTAAAAGCCTCTGACGATCCCAGCTGAGCCGCGCGATCATCAAAGGCTTTTATTTTTACTTTTAAAAGCATTTTTTCGGCTGAAGAGGTTGTAGAAAAAATGCTTTTAAAAGTAAAAAAAAAAAAAAGCCTCTGATGAGGTGAGCGGGGTAAGTGAGCGGCCACCGGGCCAGAGACCAGTTCAGGAGCATGGCCAACCAATGTTATTACCGGTTCTCTGAAGTACTACAAATTTTTACTACCGGTTCTTGTGAACCAGTGCGAACCGGGAGCAACCCACCACTGCTCACGCATCACAAAATCTTCAGAACTGTAAAGCCTACAAACTTGAAATTTGCCACATATGTTCCTCTTGGTGTTGTGGCTCCGTTGCCTGAGCCTGGGCTATCGACAGATGCAGACTTTGAGAGTGAGGGGGAGGAGTTGGCAAGGCCTCCCTCTCCAGGACCCTCCTCTCTGGCAATGCCTCCGGAGGACACCGAAGGCCAAACGATAGGCTCAGAGCCAAGCACATCCCCGCAGCCACAGGTGGACAGCGACGAGGAAAATAAGTGCTGGCTGGACCCTCGCCAGAGGCGCAGGGAGAAGCGTGCGCAGCAGAGGGGAAGGCGTGCCAGAGATTAGCTGAGTCACTGGACCACACCCCACAGGCTATAAAAGGGAGTGTGGTGGCCATTCAGACTCTGTGATGGACAAAGCTAATCTCTGGCAAGGCACTTTGCACCTTCGGACACAACACCTATTTGCTGTGGATTTAATTAAAAACTGGACTATTCAAACTGTGTGTATTTTTGTCTGTGTTATCGGAGTAAAAGCTCTTGGCAGGCAGCCACGGAGTTGCTGCCAAGTTCCTTATCACTGACGTTGAGTGTTTGAAGAGTTTATTTAACCCTCGGCTGGCTGGTTGGGTGTGTGCGTGATACGGGGACAGAACACTTGGCTTCTGGGTGCTCACTAAGAAAGGATTTTTTGAAATGACTATCAGAGCATTAGTATTTCCTATATTATTATTAACTTGCTCTGATGCTAAGGAGTTCCACTCCCCCCCACCTGAAAAGAAATATGTTCCAAATGCAAAACACAAGCAGAGGAGAAGAGTTTCCATTTCAGTTTTACTTTCATATCAGCAAGCAGAGGATAGGATAGGGGAGGCTTCTGTGGGGCAAGCCTGAGAGAGAGAAGGGGATAGGATAGGGGAGGCGTCTGTGGGGCAAGGCTGAGGGAGAGAAGGGGATAGGATAGAATATGTCATAGGACTCTGATGGCGAACCTGTGGCACGTGGAGCCATATTAGTGGGCACGCAAGCTCAGCTCTGGGGCGCATGCGTGTGCCGGCCAGCTGATTTTCGGGCCTTCTGGGCCCACCAGAAGTAGGAAAACAGGCTGTTTCCTGCCTCTGGAGGGCCTGGTGGGGGGAGGCCCATTTTTCTTTCTTATCTGGCTCCAGATCCTCTCTATTTATCTGGGAAGGGCATTTCCCACACCCTTGGAGGCCCTATGGAGGCTGAAAGGGCCCATTTCCTGACTCCCAGTGGGACAGGAAGTGATGTTTTTTTGCTGTCCCCAGCCTCCAGAGACTCCTAGAGAGGTTCTGGAGGCTGGGGACAGCAAAAAATGTCACTTCCTGTCCCACTGGGAGTTGGGAAATAGGCCGTTTCAGGCCTTTGGAGGGCCTCCGAGAGAATGAGAAAGGCTGGAACCAGTTAAGAAAGAAAAACGTGACTTCCGGTTTGTCTGCCACCGGCGAAGACAGTCGCTTTTGAAGGACTGCCAGCCCCGCCGCCTGTAGAGCCGCTCCGAGTGAGGGGAGCGGCTTGAAAACTCCAAAATCCTGAGGATTTGAGGAGAAGAGTGAAGCAAGAGGCAGGTCGAGCCCCTGTGAGCCCCCAGAAGTCTGCTATTGGGGAGGAAACGGGTGCGGCTCCCTTTCAACTTGCGGAGACTCCAGACGGCGTGGGACGACTCTGCCTGTCAGAGCAAGCCAGCTGCAACAAACATTTAAACTGATGGGAAAATAACTTTGCTATAAAACAACCTCAACCCCTAAACCAAGAAACTGCAAGTATTTCTCCTCTTTTGAACTTCTGATTTGGGAAAAAGTAAGAGCGAGTGGAAACGGCTTGAAAAAAATGGTGCCGTTCCAGCGCTAACGAGCTGAAAGGGAGAGTGATTTCGCAAAGCTATTTCAATAAGTTACATTGTAGCACTGCTTGTAGCAAGCGAACAGAGAAGAGTGGAAGAAAAATTCCTTTTAAAATAAACCTGAGCTTGCTTCAGCTTATTCAATTTCTAATTTGACTAAATCTGGGGGACTTCTTTAAAGGACTTTGTGGAGGTGCAAAGGAAAAAAAAAGATTTCCTTTTTTCAGAAAAGTTAATTTACGTGGCAGAATGGCTTCAAAGAAACAGGAAGGAAAGGCTGCAGGGGAGGGATCTCCCACTCACAAACTGGAACAGCAGCCCCCTCCCAGTCAGCAGAGTGAGGGAAAGGACTTTGATGTTCAAAGTTTAAAAGATTTTATTACCCAGGCTCTTGATGATAAATTTCAAAAATCACAACAGGAAATGAAGAAGGAAATTAATGAATTTAAAGAGGCAATGAAAGAGAATTATGATAAGGTGTCTGATAAATTGTCAAATGTGGTTTCTGATTTGGCAGAAACCATTACTAAAGTGGATTCCAAATTGGAAGAATTCAAATCAGAAGTTAATGTTAAAATGAAGGATACTGATTTTAAAATTGTTGATGTGGATAATAAAGTGCAGAGAGTTGAAAATGAAATTACAATGATACAATTTCGATCCATGGAATTCGCTATTAGGCTTCGAGGAATAAAAGAGAATGATAGGCAAGATCTGAGACAGATTTGTTCCCTGGCTGTATTTGATGCCCTGGCTGTATTGTTAAAAATTGATCCAGCAGATGTGGTCTATAAAATAGACAAAATTTACAGAGTGAACTCATGGGTGGCTAGACAAAGAAAATTGCCCAGAGATGTGGTGATATATTTTACTGACAGAAGAATAAGAAATGGTATTTTGCAAAGATCCTTTCTTTCCTCTGTGCAAGTGGAGGGAGCTCAAATTGGAATTTAAAAGGAATTACCACCTAAGATGTTAAAAGACCGAAAAGAGTATAGGTTCTTAGTGAATGAATTGCAAAAGCAAGAAATACCATTCCGGTGGGATGCCCCAACTGGTATAATTTTGAAGTATAATGGAGAGAGACACCGATTGAACACTTTTCAGAAGGCGGAATATTTTTACTATAATATTCTTAAAGAAAGATCATCATCCCCACGTACATCTACACTGTTGGAGATAAAAAGTGATAAGGAAAAGCAATCTCAGCATGAGAGGGAACAACAGTCCAAGCAGATGGAACTAGTGGAAATGCAGGGTGCTGTAGGAGGAGGAGGCCTTATGGAGGAATCCCTGTTAGAACCTTCCCCAATTTTGTCAATAAGAGATGCTGCTCTGGATCTAGGTCGGATGCCTGAAGTTAAGGACCAGCGTATAACTTGTGCAACTTCCAAGCAAATAAAAGAAAAACAACAACAAGAAAGTCAATATAAAAGGGAAGCTAAAAGCACCACACAAAGTGAAGCCATGGGGGGAGCAAGGCCGAAGACCTCAGAAGAAGCTAGGCAAGGCAGCTCATCGCTTCAGAAAGGTCAAGATGACAATTAGGCTTTTATCTTGGAATGTTAACGGATTAAATTCACCACAAAAAAGGAAGAAGTTATTTACATATTTGAGACAATTTAATAATGACATAAGTTGTTTACAAGAAACTCATGTTCGAACTCAAGATCACAAATATTTGATAAACTCTAAATTAGGAATACATTTTATAGCTTCAACCTCGGAAAAAAAGAATGGTGTGGTTATTTATGTAAATAAAAGATTGTCCGCTAAAATAATAGAAGCAGATGAAGGTGGTAGGTTTATCGCAATTGAATTGCACACAGCAAATGGCCAAATTCTTTTGATTGGAATTTATGCTCCGAACCAACAACAGGATCATTTTTATAAGACTTTACATAATAAAATATTGCAATGGGATTACAGATCTATTTTAATAATGGGAGATTGGAATGGAGTAATTGATTCTAAACTAGACAAAAAGAGTTTGGCGAAATTAAGGATTAGACTACCACAGACTTTTTTTGATATGAAAGAAGATTTGGAATTAAAAGATATTTGGAGAATTCATAACCCAAAAGAATTGGACTATACTTTTTTCTCTGATAGACATAGATCTTTTTCTAGGATTGACTTTATCTTGTTATCAGACGATTTACTTGTTAAAACAAAAAGAACAAAGATATTTCCAAGAACTTTAACTGATCATAGTTCTGTATGGATAGAAATTGAGATGGGAAAGACTGAGAGAAGGTCATGGAGATTAAATGAAAATTTGTTCAGATATGAAAAAAACATAACAGAACTTAAAAAACAGATGAAAGAATTTTTTGAAATGAACTTGAATAAGGGTACCCCAATTGAAATTGTATGGGATGCGAGCAAAGCGTATATGAGAGGGGTACTCATTTATATGAACTCTAAACATAAACAGAACTGACAAAAGAAAAGACTCGAATTGGAAGCAGAAATAAAGAATAAGGAACAGTTACTCATTAAAAACCCAACAGATGAAAGAATACGTGGTGCTATAAAACTTTTGAAAGATCAATTTCAAATGCTCTTGGCGGAGCAAGCTGCAACAAATCTACAATATGCGAAGCATAACACGTTTTGTAATGCTAACAAACCGGGGAGATGGTTGGCTTACACCTTAAGGAAGAAGCAGAGTATACGAACTATTGAGAGTACTGATATTGGAGGGAAAGAAATTTCTCAACAAAAATTGATTAAAGAAGTTTTTGTAGACTACTACGCTAAATTATATGCTAAAGATGATATACAGAATGGACTTATAGAAAAATATTTAGAAGAGAAAAGAGTCTCAAAAATTACTAGCCAACAAAAAGAAAGAATGAATTACCCTATAACAGTCGAGGAAATAATCGCAGCAATTAAACAATTGAAAACAGCTAAAGCTCCTGGAACAGACGGATTGACTGCAGTGTATTATAAAACTTTACAAGCAGAAATGGTGGAACAACTTAGAGATTTATTTTGCAATATACAACAAGGGGGTAAAATACCCCCATCATGGAAATCAGCATATTTACTTTGATACCAAAAGAACAAGTAGGTCCTAAAAAACCGGAAAATTACAGACCAATATCTCTTTTAAATAATGACTATAAAATTTATGCAAAAGTATTAGCCAACAGACTGATGCCAGTAATTCAAGAGGTGATTCATGATGACCAAGCGGGATTTATAGAGGGCAGATACATGAAGGACAATGTAAGGCAAGTTATAGATTTATTGGAATATCTTGAGAAGAATAAACAGATCTCTGCAGTGCTGGTTTTCTTGGATGCGGAGAAGGCCTTTGATAGAGTGGACTGGAATTTTCTGCTAAAGACCTTAAGAAAAATGGGATTTGGGGATCAATTTATACAGGCGGTCTCAGCAATTTACCAAGAGCAAAAGGCACAGATTATTATTAATGGAAGTTTGACATCAGAGTTCAATATTGAAAAAGGGACCAGACAAGGCTGTCCGTTATCCCCATTGTTATTTATCTTAACACTAGAAGTCTTGTTGAACACAATACGGGATTCGAATAACTTGAAAGGTATAGTGATAAGGCAAGAGGATTACAGAATAAGGGCACTTACAGATGATCTGGTTGTTACCCTAACACAGCCGATGGAATCAATAATCCAGATGAAAGACATTATACAAGATTATGGTACAGTATCAGGTTTTAGATTGAATCAGAAAAAAACTAAGATGATAGTTAAAAATATGACACAAGATTGACGACACAAACTTGAAAATAAGGCAGGTTTTGAGATTGTACCAAAGGTTAAATATCTAGGAGTTCAGGTTGCAGAATCAAATATTAAATTATTTCAAAATAATTACGAAGTACTGTGGCGAGTTGTACAGAAAGATATGGAGACGTGGAAAAAACTGCAGCTGTCTTTACTTGGGAGAATAGCAGCAGTTAAGATGAACATTTTGCCAAGATTTCTTTTTTTGTTTCAAATGATTCCGGTGCTTAAAAGTGATAAACAATTGAAAGAGTGGCAAAGTGGAGTGAATAAGTTTGTCTGGAACGAGCAAAAACCGAGAGTGAAACTGAAAATCATTCAAGATGTTCCCGAAAGGGGAGGTCTCAAACTTCCAAACCTACAGTTATATTATGAAGCAGCAGCTTTGACTCAAGCAAGCGATTGGTTTGGAAGGAAAAAGACTGGAATATTGAATATAGAAAGTTTTGACCTTGAATTTGGATGGCATGCATACTTATTTTATGAAAACAAAGTGGATAAAGTATTTAAAAGCCATATGTTTAGAGACTCTTTGATGAGAGTTTGGAAGAAGCACCGATTTAAATGGGATTATAAAATACCGCTATGGCTGGATCTTGGTCATATTATGAGGAATACAAATATAATGTCACTCGGGGGGTTGTTATACAAAGAGGTTCTTTTTGCAGATGCGGGCAGATGGCAGTTGAAGACATTACAGACACTGTTGGACGAAGGGATTAATTTGACTTGGTTAGAGTATAATCAACTTCAATGGAGATGGAAAGAGGACCAGAGAACTGGTATTATTTTGCATGAGGAAGAATTGGTTAGACATATAAAAGAGAAAGGTCCAATGCATATTAAAAGGCTTTATAATGTTTTGCTAGAAAGGGATTCAGAAACTGAATTGGTGAAGGATTGTATGATTAAGTGGGCACAAAACTTTGCAGAACCAGTGATGTTGGAAACTTGGGAAAAAATTTGGGTTCAGAATGTTAAATTTACACAGTCGCAGAATTTGAGGGAAAACTTTTACAAAATGTTTTATAGATGGCATTTAGATCCTAAGAAATTGTCGTGTATGTACCCTAATGTTCAGCCAAAATGTTGGAGGTGTGATTGTATAGATGCTACATATTATCATATTTGGTGGACCTGTAAGAAAGTTAAGGCTTTTTGGATAAAAATTTGGTGGGTCATGCAGAATGTTTTAAAGAAAAAAATTCAATTTTCTCCACAATTGTTTCTATTGGGTATAGCTAAGGGTTTTACAGTGGATGAAACAAAGTTGATTTTGTATATGATTACAGCAGCGAGATTGCTGATAGGCAAATATTGGAAAAATGAAGCTTTGCCCACTGTTGAGGAATGGACTCTGAAGATGGCCAGTTTCACTGAGATGGCGAAGATTTCAGCATATTTAAAAGACCGCTCACAAGAGACTTATGAATGTGAATGGAAAAAGTGGATAGATTATGTGCAGAACAAATATCAAACTAGGAAGTATCAAATAGCTTTTCATTGATAGTATTATATTATATTAAGTTAGAAATATTTGAACTATGTGAAGATGAAAAATGATATGGGGGTTGGGGGGGCTCAAGTTTTATATAAAGGGGATAATGATGGGGGTATATTCTATGGAAGTCCGGGGGGGAGGGGAGGATTAGGGGGGGTTAGGGAGGGTGGGCTGGGGAGTTTGGGGTGGGTTAGGGGGGTGAAAATGGGGTAAAAATGTAATTGTAAAACTTTTACAATAAAAAAAGAAAGAAAGAAAAACGAACCTACCAGGCCATCATGTGCCAGGAGTGGGGGGGGGTTGCGCATGCATGCGTGTAGGCACGTGCACACGCGACCCTCCCCTGCCCCCCCTCTACTGGCATGCTATGGAAAAAAGATTAGCCATCACTGGTATAGGACAAAGGATAGAAACTACACAATTTTGGGACCTCCAGTTGGGAATCGGGGCAACAGGGTGCTGTGTGAGCGAGCTCTGCTCCACGGCACTGTCTTTTTCACCATGTCTTGGGGACCCTGAGGGGCGAGATAGCCCGGAGAGTGTCTCGGACTAGAGAGGGGATCTGAAGAGTGGGAGAGCGATGAGCAAATGCCTCTCACTTGGACAGATACCTCTGTCAAACCGGCATGGGCACGTCTGCCATTTAATGGCGGACCCGAAGCTGCGACTACCAACAACAACGAGGAAGCGAGGAATTCGGGACGGCTAACATGAGAAGGAGACCCAACCATAATCCCTGGTGATCGTGGGAGCTGATCTCAAGAAATTGCGAGTGTAGCCAGCCGAAAGTGCTCACAGTGGTGGAAAGGCAGCGAGTATAAGTGAAAGAGCAGATCGGAAGCATGTGGATTGCTGGCGAAACTGCGAGGAGGAAGGAGAACTTGCTGAGGTGGGGGAAGGCAAAATTAGAAGCTGTTGGCATATCTTCCTAAATTTGCAGCGAACGTAGATAAAACAGTTCAGACTTAGATTTTGAGTATATCACTGCGAGGAAACATCAAAACAATAACTTTTAGTTGTTAACTTTTAGCCACCCAGCTCTCTCCGGAGGGAGAAACTGGAAGCGCAGCCATAAATTACAACGTGCACTTGAATTTTGGCAGCAGGAAGGATTTTGAAACGTTCTGAGCTGTGGTCTTCTCTTCGAACTGTATTCCTGCTTATTAAGACTTAGCTGCCCTTTGGATCTACTTGAGATTTCCCCTCAATTAACTGAAATATCTCACTACGTGGAAGAATTCCCTCGACTGTGGTAGTAGTTAATTAAGTAATTAAGAGTAATTAATTTTTAAAATATTATTTATAGAACTCTTTATTAATTACTAATACTAACTTATTAATTATTCTATAATCACCCCTCTATTTATATAGACATTAACTATTTTAGATAACTTCTCTCACTTCTTTTTGAGTGGATTCTATATTACCTTGTAAAAGCCCAATAGATCTTAATCCATACACACACACACACACACACACACACACACACACACACTATTTATGCTCCAAATAGGAATTTAGGAGAATTTTATATGAAATTAAGCCACAAAATAGATGAATTGGAGCATAGGAATATTTGCATTATCGGTGATTTTAACGGGGTAGTAAACCTGGAAATGGATTATAAGAGTGGAATAGAGAAAAAGAACAAAAGGGAAAGGCTCCCCAAAACTTTTTTTGACTTAGTCGATGAGCACAATTTAGTAGATCTCTGGCGAGTATTACATCCGAACGATAAGCAATTCACTTGTTATTCAAACCCTCAGAAGTCCTGGTCAAGGATTGACATGGTTTGGGTCAGTAGAAGTTTGGGGTTAGAAATCCACTCAGTAGAAATCACCCCAAATGTATGGACCAATCAAAACTCATTAGAGATAAAGTGGAAGAACCCAAACAGGATTAAACGAAGGAGATGGAGATTAAATACCCATATCCTCAGAGATGTAGGGTTTACCAAAAAGCTCCAGAGAGATTTACAATTGTTCTTTGTGGAGAATGAGAACCAAGAAATTTCCTCAACATGTGTTTGGGATACAATGAAGGCTTACTTAAGAGGGTTAGTAATATCACATAATATATATAATAACAAAGAAAAAAGAAAGGCTCAGAAAGATTTGCTAATCCAGCTGGAAGAAGCAGAAAAGAGACTACAACGAGACCCGAGTGATACTGCAAAAAAAGAACAATGGATGACAACAAGGCATAAATTAAATTTATTGGAACAGGAAGAATTGGCAAAAAAAATCAAACAATCTAAACAATACTATTTTGATAATGCAAACAAGCCAGGGAGGTGGTTATCGTATAAATTAAAAAAAGAGAAGGAGAAGGGGGTTATAGATTGCTTGGAGAATTCGGAAGGCAAAATATTAGAGGAAGAGGAGGAGAAACTTGAGTTTGTTCGACAATATTACGAGACATTATATAGAGAGGAGGAAATTTCAATCGATAGTATCAATCAATATCTTGCCAAAGAGAAACTTCCACAGATAAAGGAGGAAGAAAGGGAAATGCTAAATAGAGAAATTACAACAGAGGAATTGAAGGGGGTAATATCTAAATTAAAGAGCAATAAAACCCCTGGCCCTGATGGTCTCCCAGGAGAATTGTACAAAAATCAGGAATTGGAAGAAATACTCGTACCGAAACTGCTAGCAAATATGCAATGAGGCCCTGAGAGGCTCCAGGATTCCAGAATCGTGGAAAGAGACGTTTATCACATTGGTAGAAAAAGAAGGTACCGACCCCAAACAAATAAAGAACTATAAGCCGATCTCCTTACTTAATACAGACTATAAAATATTTATGGGAATATTAGCAGGTAGGATGAAGATAATACTGAATAATTGGATCCACCCCGACCAAAACGGGTTCCTCCCTGGAAGGCAGATTAGAACTAATATGAGAGTGGTGATGGATGTGCTGGAATATTACGAAACACACTCTGAGAAACAGCTGGCCTTGGTCTTTCTCGATGCTCAGAAGGCGTTCGACAACCTAAATTGGGGATTTATGATCCAGCAAATTAAAAGAATGCATTTTGGGGAACACTTTGAGAATGCGATAAAAACAATTTATGATAAGCAGAGCGCAAATATTATACTGAATGAAGATATGACCAAAACTTTCCGGATTGGTAAAGGGGTAAGACAAGGCTGTCCACTCTCTCCACTTTTATTCATATTAGTCCTGGAGGTATTGTTAAGGAAAATTAGGCAAAATAACGAGATACGAGGATTGGAAATTAGGAATGAAACATTCAAAATTCAAGCTTTTGCCAACGTTGATTATGGAGGACCCGTTAACAACTGGGACAAAAGTATTGAAAGAGTTAGACGAATATGGGAAGCTATCTGGATTTAAATTAAATATGACAAAAACTAAAGTGTTAACAAAAAATATCCCAATAAGAGAACAGGAAACATTAGCAGAAAATTTGGGCATCCAAACAGTTAAAAAGATAAAATATTTAGGGATTTGGATCACCGCTAGATGCTCAACCTTGAAGGAGGATAATTATATACCATTACTGACAAAGATCAAGCAAGATTTGGAACATTGGGGGAAGTTACAAATATTGCTTCTAGGTAGGATAGCCACCATTAAGATGAGTATTCTCCCCAAATTGATATACTTGTTTCAAACCACAGCAGTTAGCATTGACAAAAAATATTTTTCGGATCTAAACAAGATAGTAAGGAAATTTATTTGGGGAGGGAAAAAACCAAGAATTGCGTTACGATCACTGCAGGAAAAAAGGAATAGAGGCAGATTTGGGCTCCCAGTTTGGGAGATATACCACAAAGCTGCCAATTTAGTATGGCTATGAGAGTGGGCCTCATTAAGAAACAAAAGAATTTTACAATTGGAAGGGCATGACCTGCTGAGAGGTTGGCATGCCTATCTCTGGGATAAAGGAAAGGGGGCAGGGATATGTTTCCACCGACACAAAATTAGAGATACATTAATGAAGACATGGAAAGAAATTAGGCATAAACATTATTCAAAAATCCCAAAATGGATCTCCACAATGGAGGCAATGATTTACCCAAACACAAGAAGTAGAGAGAAAATGTTCACCTATCAAGACATTCTAGATAACAGTGGCAACCTCAAATCAAATGAGATTTTAAAAGAGCAAGGGATTCATATTGATTGGTGGCCCTATTTACAAATTAAATCCCGATATAGGAAAGACAAGCAGGAAGAGGGAATAGAGACGGGGACAAACAGCTTTGATAAGGTATGGTTGGGCAGTGAGAATAAACTATTAGCTAAATTATACTCCTACCTGCTCGAATATGATAGAGAAGGAGAAATACTTAAAGACCAAATGATTGCTTGGGGGAAAAATATCCACTCAAAGATAAATTTAGATGATTGGGAAGAAATATGGAACAGCAACCTCAAACTGACGAGAGCAACAAGCTATAAGGAGAATCAGTACAAAATGCTGTATAGATGGCATCTAGCACCATCTAGAATTGCAAAGATATATCCGAATGCAAGCCCCAAGTGTTGGAAATGCGGCCATTACCAAGGTACCTTCTACCACATGTGGTGGACGTGCCCGGAAGCGAGGAAATTCTGGAAAAAAATACAAAAATGGATCCAAGAAATATTAAATGAGGATATTAACTTTTTGCCTGAAATTTATCTCCTGGGAGTGCTAAAACGAACATTTGTCAAGGAAAAGAAATATTTGATTATTCATATTGTCACAGCTGCTAGACTCTCCTATGCCAGATATTGGAAAGAGAAAAGATGTCCAACCGAGGAACAGATAGTCAATATCTTTGGATTGCGCAGAAGTGTGCAGATTAACATATGTGTTAAACGGGAAGGAGGATTCAGAATTTTACACGATTTGGGATCTGTGGTATAGGTGGTTGGAAAATAAATGCAAAAGTTAACTCTTATGAGGGACAATGTATAACTATTAATTAAATCTATATATTATTGTATCTTAATTTAACTGTAATTGATTTTATAAAAACCTATGTATAAATTGTATAATATTTAGATAATTCATTAGATACCGCACCTGTAAATATACAATATGACTACACGTTGCCGAACCGTAAAGTTTGAATTGTAATACATTCTTTATTCAATAAAATTTCATTAAGAAAAAAAAGAAACTACACAATTTGTTCCCATCTCAAGGCAATATTGAACTGACCAGCTTTAGCTACTCTACTAGTCAAGTATAATTAAATTGCTTGTATTTTATTAGAAGCGATGTTGGCAACATGAAGCTCTAAAGCACTGGTTTGGCTCAATCCTAATACTCTTCTGTGACACCACCACTGTATGCACTAGTATTATTTTTATTAATTTTTTTATTTTTTATTATTATAACATAAAATGACATTACAAGACATACATTTATATATATACTCTCTTAACAGCTATTTCGTGATGATATTCTTCTAATATTTACATTTTCTCCCTTTTCCCTTTATATTATTCCAGTTTCTTCTTGTCCCCTCTCTTTTAATTAGTGTATTTAAGACCCATATTAACTTTATATTTTCTATACATTGATATATTTATTCTTTCCTTTTTTATATTTCACCCCTATTTTTCTTCTCCGTTATTCTTATTCTCCAGCCACTTATACCATTTGTGCCAGATTATATAATATTCCGTATCCTCTTTTTCTTTAAGCTCTTTTGTTAATTTATCCATCTCGGCACACTCTAAGATTTTTTTTATCAACTCTTCTTCTGTTGGTATATTTTCTTTTTTCCAATTTTGTGTGTATGCTATACGGGTAGCTGTTATAATATTTAAGATCAAATATTTTATTTCCTTGGTGTATTTTTCCGTAAATATCCCTAATAAGAATGTCTCAGGTTTTACGCTCATAGATTGTTCTATTATTTTCTCTAGCCATTCTTTAATATAAGCCCAGAACTTCTTTGCAGCTGGACATGTCCACCAAAGATGGTAGTATGTTACATAGCTCTTGTTACACTTCCAACACACTGGAGATTTACTCAGAAACATCTTTGCAAGTCTAGCCGGGGGTAGATGGTGTCTATGAAACATCTTCAACTGGTTTTCCTTGTATGCCGTGGACATTGTTAATTTTGTATTTATTTGCCACATTTTTTCCCCATATCTCCAATTCTATTGTGTGGTTAAAGTTTTTTGCCCATTTAATTATTGTATCTTTAACTATTTCTTCTTCCATTTTATATCGCAGCAAAAATTTGTATATTCTACTGATTAATTTCTCCTCCGTCCCTTGTATAATTTTGTCCAATTCATTTTGTTCAGTGTGTATCACATTTAATTTTGTGTCTTCTTTATATTTCGACCGAATTTGTGTATATGTCCAACAATCGATTTCTCTATTTAGATCTTGTTCCAATTCCTGTTTTGATTTCAGATTTCCTTGTTCTTTTAATATATCTTTATATCTTATTATCTTGTCCCATTTGGATGTTTTAATGTTTCTGTAGGTGAAATCTAAATTGGTATTTTTGTGTAATGTTGTTTTTTTATCTTGATCCAAATGTGTAGCAATACATTCCTTAGTATGTGTCTTCTAAAGTAACCATGTAGTTTGTATTTTTCGTCCCAAAGGAATGCATGCCATCCCACTTGCAAATCGTGCCCTTCAATCACTAATGTTCTTTTGTCCCTTAACTCCATCCATTCTTTCAGCCAAGTTATACAAGATGCATGATAATATATTTCCCATTCTGGGAGTGCTACTCCTCCTCTATCTTTTGTGTCTTGCAATGTTTTTAATCTAATTCTCAGTCTTTTTCCTTGCAATATAAATTTGGTAATTGTTCTATTTAATGTTTCAAAGAAAGTGTTCTCTAATTTTACTGGTATAACTTGGAAGAGAAATAGTATTTTGGGCAAAATATTCATTTAGATCGTAGCGATCCTTCCCATAAATGAAATTTGTAAATTTTTCCAATTATCTAAATCTTTTTTAATTTGCAGTAGTAATTTGTCATAGTTGTCTTCCTTAATTGAGGAGCATCTTGCAGTAAGCCAAATCCCTAAGTATTTTATTTTCTTGGTTATTTGAATTTTTGTACTGCATTCCAATTCCTTCTCTTGTTTCTTTGTAAGATTTTTGGTTAATAATTTGGATTTATTTTTGTTAATTTTAAGTCCTGCTACTTTGCCAGATTTTTCTATTTTTTTAATCAATTTTGGGCCTGATTCTAATGGTTCCTCCACTATAAACACCAGATCATTGGCAAAGGCCTGAAGTTTATATTCTTCTGTCTTTATCTTTAACCCTTTTATTTCTCGATCCTCTCTAATTCTCTTCAAAAGTGTTTCTAAAGTTAATATAAATAGAAGTGGAGAAAATGGGCATCCTTGTCTCACCCCTTTTGTTATATTGAATTTTCATGTCATATCTTCATTCATGATTACCCTCGCCGTTTGTTTTGTGTAAATTTTTCCAATCATATTTTCAAATTTAGTCCCAAATTCCATAAATTTCAATTAATTTAACATAAATTTCCAGTTCAAATTATCAAATGCCTTTTGGGCATCAAGGAAAACCAGTGAAGCTTGTTTTTCCGGATGTGCTTCATAAAACTCTAGGATATTTATTATTGTTCTTGTATTGTTTTTAATTTGTCGACCTGGCAGGAAACCGTTTTGATCTGAATGTATATGTTTGCTCAATATTTCTTTTGTTCTTTCAGCTATGATTGACATAAATATCTTGTAATCGGTATTTAACAATGAAATTGGTCTGTAGTTCTATATTTGTTGATGATCTGCATCTTCTTTAGGAATAAGGGTGATTATTGCTTCTGTCCATGTTTAGGCATATTTGCCTGTTCTAGAGCCTCATTGAATATTTCCAACATCATCCCCCCCCCCAGCATTACTTGAGTGTTTTTATATAGCTCTACTGGGAGTCCATCTGGGCCCAGTGCTTTGTTGTTTTTTCATTGCCATTTCAAGTTCTGTTTCAGTTATCGGTCTGTTTAATATTTCTTGTTGTTCCTCCGTAATTTTACACAAATTTGTTCCCTCTATAAAGTCTATAACTTTTTCTTCTGTTATCTCTTCCTGACAATATAGATTTAAGAAAAACTTTTGTATAATTTCCTTTTTGTCCTCCCTTTTATGTTGGGTTATTCCATTTTCATCTTTCAATTGATATATCATTCTTTTATCTTTATCTTTTTTTAATTTATAGGCCAACCATCTACCCGTTTCATTCGCATGTTCAAAAGAATTTGGTTTTGACATCTTTATTTTCTGCGCTATTTCCTTTTGGATTGTTAAATTTATTTTATGTTTGACTGTATTCCATTCCTCTTTTATTTTTTTATTTTGAGGATCTTTCTGTAATTTTCTTTCTAACTTATTAAGTTCTTCCTGTAGTTTTTCTTGTTGACATTTCTTTCCTTCTTCTTCCTTGCATTATAAGCCATTGTCAGTCCATGGATGTATGCCTTTAGGGTGTCCCAAAGGTTTTGTATTGATGTGTCTTCTTTTTTATTCACACTAAAGAATATCTTCATCTCCTTTTCCAACATCTGTTTGTATTCTTTGTCTTTGCATATATTTTGATTCAATGTCCATTTTTTAAATCTTTTTTGTCCTTTCCATTTTATAGTTATTGGGTTATGGTCTGCCCAGTCATTTACTCCTATTTCTACTTCTTCCAATCCTGTCCGTATTTCTGCTGTCATCCAAACCATATCAATCCTGGACCAGGATTGATGTGGGTATGAATAAAATGTATATTGGCTCTCTTCACTATGCATTTCTCTCCATACATCTCGCAATTTTAGTTCTGTTATCATATTAAAGAATTCTTTTGGTAATATATCTTTCTTTTTTTAATTTTTTATTACTCTTGTAATCTTTTTTAATATCCACTATTGCGTATAATCCCCAATTAAACAAATATTATCATATCCTAGTTCTATTATTTTATTTTTTTAAAAAAAATCATGTTGATTTTTATTGGGAGCATATATTACTATTAATAACAGTTGTTTTTGTTCGATTTCTAATTCTACCATTAACATTCTACCTTCTTCATCCGAACGAATTAACTTTGATTTTATTCTTTCTTTTACATATATAGCAATTGCTCTTTTTTTCTTTTGTATTAATGATGTATATAGTCTTCCTAATTTTGGGTTCTCTAATAGTTTCTGGTATCCTTTTTTAATGTGTACCTCTTGAAGGCATATCACGTCCGTTTCAAGAATTTTAATTTAGTAAAAATTTGTGTTCTTTTTTTTGGTGCATTCAAACCGTTTATGTTTACAGAGTAGATATTTATTGCCTCTACCATTTCTTACTGAATTTGTTTTTTGGTGTTTCTTGTCTCTCTTTTTACTCTCCCTCTTGCTCCCTCTTTTTCTTCTCATTCTTTTTCCTGTATTTTTCTTGTTTCTCTTTCCATTTCTTCTATTTGATCTTCCCCCTGGCTTTTGATCTCTGATTCTTCCTTGCTTTCTTCTTGTTCTTCCTGTGAAAGATAACATTTATAAAATTCTTGTGCTTTCTCTACCGTGTCCACTCTGTATTTTCTGTCTTGCCATGTAATAAGTATGCCATCTGGTACTAACCATCTAAACATCACTTTATATTTGGTCAGTTGAGTTGTCAAAAATTGGTATTGTTGTCATTGATTCCGGATTCTTTGTGGCATCTGCTTCAAAATTATAATTTCTTTACCTTTGTATGTTAATGTTTCTTCTCTTGATTTCTTATAAATTTCATCTCTCACTGCTTTTTTGTAAATCTTATGTGTACTTCCCTTGCCAGCCTGTGTCTTCATATATAGTTGGTGTGCACACAGTAAATTTTGTCTATCTGTCCCCTTATTTCTGTCTTGTTTCTTTGTGTTAATTCTGCCAAAATTTCTGCCATTTTTTCACCCAAGTCCTCCTCTTTCCCTTCCGCGATATTTTGGAACTGTAGGAAATATGAAGCTTTCTCCATTTCTAAAAATGCAATTGAGTCTGACAGCTCCTTATTTAGTTGTAATGACTTCTGTTCCACCATTTCTATTTTTACCCTCCCCTTAAGACTATTTATTCCAAACCGGGATAGGGAGATAAATATCTCCACTCTAGTGGACTCAGGGTGCACCCGTTGTTTGATCAGCCCAACCCTAGTAGGGAAGTTGGGGATTAATGTAAGAAAGCTGAAGAACCCCATCGCTTTCTGCCAACTAGATGGGTCAATAGCAGGGGTGGGGATCCAGCTTCTTTTGCTACCAAGCCTCTACATATAGACATCAGAAGCCATAAGGAAATACTTACATTTACATTTATAGTGGCACCTGGAGTGGAATGGAGTGGCCCTTAGTTTTGGGCCTTGCATGGCTGAAAAAATGGAACCCCAAAATTAATTGAAAACAAGGCATCATAAAATTTCAGATGCACGTGACTTTTGCCAAGAATCCACATAAAGAAACTGAGGGGGCAGAGCACTGAGAATCAGCCATGCCTGGTCACACCATGCCAACCGAGAACATACCCATAGAATACAAGGATTTGACTGAAGTTTTTAGCAAAAAAGCCTTAGATGAGCTCCCTCCCCACCGCACCACTGACTGTGTGATAGAAATCTTGTCCAGCACTAAACTCCCTAAACCCAAGATGTTCAGCATGTCTCCAAGGGAGTTGGAAGAACTGAGAACATTTATTGAGAAAAACCTAGCAAGGGGTTTCATCGAGCCAGCCCGACCAAAAATCGCAGCTCCAGTGTTATATTTAGAGAAAAAAAGATGGCTCAAAACATCTTTGTGTTGATTTTAGAAATTTAAATATAATCAGTGTGGAGATCATGTACCCCCTCCCTCTTATGAAAGATATGCTAGCACACCTCACTAAAGAGAAATTTTTTTCAAAGCTGGACTTAAGGGAGGCTTACTATTGTGTCAGAATTAAGGAGGGGGATGAGTGGAAAATGGCATTTAACACCCCCCTCGGGTGCTACCAATTCAAGGTGCTCCCCTTTGGGTCACAAGGACCCCCTGCAGTGTTTATGCAATTAATTAATGAAGTGCTACATCAGCATTTGTAAAAGGAGATCCTGGTCTACTTGGATGACATTTTAATATATACTGAGACCAAAGCAGAACATGTAAAACTTGTCAGGGCTGTTTTAAACAAACTCCGCTCTGCCAAACTTTATGCTAAACTTTGTAAATGTGAATTCCATCAAGAGAAGATTGACTATTTGGGGTACCGCATTTCACACCAGGGCATAGAAATGGGCCCTCAAAAAGTGCAGGTTGTACTTGATTGGGAACCACTGCACATGCGTAAACAGTTACAAAGCTTCCTGGGTTTCGCCAACTTTTACCACCAGTTTATCTCTGCTTTCACTCAGATTGCCCTCCCCATTACCAAGCTCTTAAAGCTCTTAAAAATGAAGGGGGGGGCAACCCTAAACCAAAGCAGCCTTTGAGCTGGACTATGGAATGCCAAGCGGCATTTGAAAAACTTAAATGGCTGTTCTCAGCAGAACCAATTCTAAAACACCCAGACATGGATAAACCATTTGTCATAGAAGCATTTTTCTGCTTCAGAAAAATGAGCAAGACCAGCTACAACCATGCACTCAGCTGGCCAAGTCGAGGATGACAGCTCCTGTACTTTTTAAAGAAAAGAAGGATGGGTCCCTGAGGCTATGCATCGACTATAGAGAGCTAAACTGTATATTAGCAGAAAATATGTACCCCCTCCCAATGATGAACAACATGCTGGGGCACCTTGAAAAGAGGAGGAACTTCAGAAAGCTGGACCTGAAGGAGGCTACTATCAAGTGAAAATTAAGGAAGGGGATGAATGAAAAATGGCATTTAACTGCCCCCTGGGCTGCTATCAGTTCCGAGTTATGCCATTTGGACTGCGGAGGGCTCCAGCAGTGAATTCCTGAGCTTCTTAGGATCCTCCCAGGGTCTTAGCTCTGCCCATCATCCTCAAATGAATGGAGCCTGTGAATGTACAAATGCAGTCTTGGAGCAATACCTTCAATGCTACTTGAACTACCAACAAGACACTTGGGCTGAACTTCTGCCCTTGACTGAGGTGGCATTCAATAATTCTGTACATAGCAGCACCAGGTTTACCCCTTTTGAGTGGCCACTGGTGTGGAGTTTGTGGCTATGCCAGAGCTCCCTCGGGAGGCCTTTTTTTCAATGTCATGGCTGAGTGGATAAGTAGTTTGAAAGCCATCTGGCCCATAATGAGCAAAGCATTAGAAACAGCAAGGGAAATGCAGAAGAGATAGACAGACAAAAAGAAAGCCCCTCAGAAGGAGTTTAGAATAGGGGAATGAAGTGTACCTGTCCACAAAGTTCTTGCAGTTGGGGCAACCCTGCAAGAAATTGGGGCCTAAGTACATAGATCCTTTCCCTATCATCTGGATTGTGAATCCGGTGATGGTGGAATTGAAATTGCCAAAACATATCAGGCACACTCACCCAATGTTTCACCATAGTTTGTTAAAGCCCTTCTGTAGCTCACTGCTGAGGCTGATCATCGAGTCTCACCCAGTAGAAGGAGAAAGACATTTCAAGGTCAAGGAGATTCTTGACTCTCAATGCTACAAGGGAAAGTTGCAATATTTAGTCTTAAGAAAGGGGTTTCCCTTGACAGAGGCAGAATGGATGACAGCAGCAAATATCCAGGCTGCTAGACTCATTCAGAGGTTCCATGTTAGGTTCTTGGACTGATCCCTGGTAGGTTGATTATTTCATTTCATTTTATTTTTCATTTTATTAAATTTGTATACCGTCCTACTCCTGAAGGACTCAGGGCGGTGAACAGCCATAAAATAAAACATATAAATACAAAATTTAAAATAGAGATAAAACAAATTAAATAAATTTGGCTGAACCATTTTAAAACCCTAATAATTTAAAACCAAATTTAAAATTCCCATTTAAAAGAGGAAAAGTTTAGGTCAGGCCGGCTTGCTGGAATAGGAACGTCTTAAGCATGCAACGGAAGGTACGCAGATCTGGAATCCTCCGTATCTCGGGGGGGAGCTCATTCCAGATAGTAGGTGCCCCCACAGAGAAGGCTTCTTTTCAGGCTCTTGTGTGCCCTAATCCAATTGAGTAGAAAAGTAAAAACCAGATTGGCAAAAAATAATTTCTTCAGACTCTTGTGTACCTTAATCCAATTGAATGGTACAGTATTATGAGAAGGGAAAAAGGAAGATTAAAAAAAAGAAAAAGAGAGGAGAAAAAAAGAGGAGAAAATATATTTCAAAAACTTTAAAATACTAAAAGTCTTCCAAAAGCAAACATAGTCCAATTAAAATAGTTGGTGGGGTAGAAGTGGAGTAGCAAAAAATAATGTCCACACAAAAAAAGTAAAAAAAAAATATTTCTATCTAATGCAAAGATCCACAACTGTGTAGTATTCAAAAGTTCTTTTATATGTCTCACTCAATTTTACAGCTCTCTTTCCAGAGTCGCTGCAATCTTCTTCTTTCAAGTTTTAACAGCTTGCCAATAATAGTTTCTCTGAAGAGCACCTGAATAAACAATCCTGTAAACACTCTTTAATGCTCTTCTAAATCTTATCTATAAACAGGCTCAAAGACCTTGAAGTAAAACACAGTTGCTATTTTCTTTCACCAGTGAAAAAAAAGAAAAAGAAAAGATACAATGTTTCAATCCACTAGATGGCAATGTTTCTTGCTCCTTCCACTCCCCCTCCACATTCAATATACAATAAAGCCGATGAAAAGTAAAAAATTAAAATTAAAATTTAGCCAAAAAAGGAGGTAACAAAACTAATCCAAAATCTTATAAACTAAAAAGGCACCAAAAATTTAGTAATTAAACAAGTCAAAAAAAAAATCCCTTCCATTCAGTCCAGTCAAATTTTAAAAAAGAAAACTTTCCACAAGCATCCCCAAAGAGAAAAAGAAATAAATTGTATTGCAGGAAAATTAACTTAAATTCAGACTCAATTCCACTGCTTAACTTCTTCTATCTCCAATTTTAACTATCTTTTCAATCCAGGGTGTTCTTAAAATCTATTTTAAAAGTCTCTCACCAAGTCATTACACTTTCACTCATTCTCTTCCGTTCCGGAGCTGTCCCAACTTCAGCAATGGCTGAATGGCTGCCTCTTCACCGCCGAAAAGAAGGGCTTCTCCTGGATCAACCAGAGACTTTGCAGTGTCCCTGAGATCAACAGGATGTGTCCTCCTCTATCACTGTCTCTACAGGACAGTGAGGTGCAAACTGGACCATCCAGCGGCGGAGATATCAATGGTGATCTCGGAGCACCGAAATCTTCCCATTGTATCGTCACAACGTCAGCTCCGCCGCTTAATATGCACTTAATATGCAAGAAGTGCATATTAAAAAGCAACATGAACAAATGTTGATACAGCCAAAACTAGGGAAACTATTTATTTCATTACCGCAATATAAGAAAAGAGGAGTGGTTTTATATATCAGAGATACAATACCAGCGGAAAAAAATTATGCAGATGAAGAGGGAAGAATTTTGATGGTAAAAATGATAGATAATAATAAGAAAATACTCTTAATAGCAATATGACAATCAAGAAGATTTTTTATAGAAAACTGCATATGAGATTAATTGAATTGGACTGAAAATATTTGTATGATGGGAGATTTTAATGGCATAGTAGATGGGAAAATGGACTATAACACACAGAAGGTAACAAAACAAAATAGGAAAACTCTGCTGAAATCCTTCTTTAAGATGACAGCTGAAATGAATTTAAAAGATGCATGGAGGGAAAGAAATGCAAAAAAGAAACAATATACTTTTTATTCTAATAGACACTTATCATGGTCTAGAATAGATATGATATGGATGACAATGGAATTGACCTCTAATATAGAAGTAATTGATATAGAAGCCAATACCTGGGCAGATCATAATCCAGTGATAGTGAGATGGAAAGGACGAAGGAGAAGGTTCAGATGGACTTTAAACTCTACAGTATTAAAAGAAAAGGACTTTGTACAGAAAATGGAGAAAGAATTAGACTTTTTTTAAAAAAGAAAATAGAAAAGAGGATACATCAATGCAAAATCTGTGGGACGCTATGAAAGCTTACACCAGAGGCCTGATAATTGACTATACAAGGAAAAGAAATATTAAGAAGAGGCAAAATTAGAGGATGATTATAAGGAACTTGGAAAAGAACTACAGAAGTTCCCACAAAAAAAGGATATTAAATTGAAAATGGACATAACTAAACATAAAATGGGACTATTGGAAAAAGAAGATTTAGCACAAAAAATAAGAAATGTTAAACAAAATTACTTTGAGGATGCCAACAAACCAGGTAAATGGCTAGCATATAAACTGAAAAAAGAGAGAGAATCAAGGCTCCCTGCCACGTGGCAACGGCCCTGCCCGAGCTGCTCAACGTCACAGCCGGGATGGTGGTTGACACCCCCAGGCTTTTGATCATGGGGGATTTTAACCTGCCATCCATCGGCGAAATGTCTGAGGTGGCCCAGGAGTTCATGGCTTCCATGATGGCCATGGACCTGACTCAGTTAATTCATGGCCCCACTCACATAGGCGGGCACACTCTGGACTTAATTTTTATCTCTGGTCAGTGGTTGAGTGGCCTTGATATAGGGGATATAGTCATCGAACCCTTGTCATGGTCTGACCACTCACTCCTTCGACTAGACTTTCTAAATGCTACACCCCGTCGCAGGGAGGCGGAACTGACTAGGTGGTTCCGCCCCAGGCGCCTGATGGATCCTGATAGGTTCCAGATGGAGCTTGGGCCAATCCCTGAGACTCTGGCTCATGACTCAGCTGAAGACCTGGTGGCCACCTGGGATAGTGCGGCCACCGGGGCCTTGGACCGCGTCATGCCTTTGCGGCCTCTGACCCAGCACCGAACTAACCTAGCTCCTTGGTTCTCCGAGGAGCTGAGGGAGATGAAGCGCTGGAAAAGTAACCTGGAGAGTAGTTGGAGGACCAGCCGTTCCGAATCTGACCGAACACTAGTGAAGTCTCATATTAAGACCTACCTAGTGGCAATAAAAGTGGCAAAATCTAGCTTTTTTTCCGCTCGTATTGCGTCATCAGATAATCGCCCAGCCACCCTGTTTAGGGTGACCTGCTCCCTCCTCCATCTGGGAGCACGGGATGACCCCTTGCAGAGTCGAGCTGAGGATTGTGTACAGTAGCTGCATGATAAAATCGCTCAGATTCAGGAAGGTCTGGCCACTGATTGGGTATGTCCGGACGGGATGATTGAGGCAGGTCTTGAGAGTGTTATCTGGGAGGAGTTTGATCCTGTGGCTCCCGAGGACGTGGACAGGATTCTGGGACGGCTGAACGTGACATGTTTACTGGACCTGTGTCCCTCCTGGTTGGTGCTGGCTTCCCGGGAGGTTACACGAGGCTGGCTCCAGAGGATTATTAATGCTTCTTTGAGGGAGGGTGTCCTGCCGGCCGCCTTGAAAGAGGTGGTGGTGAGGCCCCTCCTCAAGAAGCCCTCTCTGGATCCGGCTATTTTGGCAAACTATCGTCCAGTCTCCAACCTTCGTTTTATTGCAAAGGTTGTTGAGAGTGTGGTAGCGCGGCAGCTGCCACAGTACCTGGATGAAGCTGTCTATCTAGATCCGGTCCAGTCTGGCTTCAGGCCTGGGCACAGCATGGAAACGGCATTGGTCGCATTGGTGGATGATCTCTGGAGGGCTCGGGATAGGGGTTGCTCCTCTATCCTGGTCCTATTAGATCTCTCAGCGGCTTTTGATACCATCGACCATGGTATCATGTTCCGTTGATTGGAGGGGTTGGAGGTGGGGGCACCGTTTTACGGTGGTTCTCCTCCTACCTCTCTGACCGGTCGCAATCTGTGTTGACAGGGGGGCAGCGGTCGACCCCGAGGCGCCTTGTTTGTGGGGTGCCTCAGGGATCGGTCCTCTCACCCCTTCTGTTCAACATTTATGTAAAGCTGTTGGGTGAGATCATCCGTGGCTTTTGGGTGGAGTTCCATCAGTACACTGATGACACCCAGCTGTAGATCTCCACCCCAGGCCACCCCAACAATGCCCTTGAAGTGATGTCCCAGTGCCTGGAGGCCGTGCAGACCTGGATGGGGAGAAACAGGCTCTGACTCAACCCTTCCAAGACCGAGTGGCTGTGGCTTCCAGTGTCCCAATATAGCCAGCTGGTGCCATTGCTGGTTATTGGGGCAAATCACTGGTCCCCACGGAGAGGGCTCACAACTTGAGCATCCTCCTGGATGCACGGCTGACTTTAGAAGAGCATATGACGGCTGTGGCCAGGTTTTTTTTTTATCAGGTTCACCTGATACGCCAGTTGCCTCCCTTTCTGGATTGGGACTCCCTAAGCACGGTCACTCAGACGCTCGTCACTTCTCTACATGGGGCTCCCCCTGGGATGCACCTGGAGGCTCCAGCTGGTCCAGAATGTGGCCACGCAGGGGATTATGGGAGCGACAGGGCGCTCCCATGTGACACCTCTCCTGCGTGAGCTGCACTGGCTCCCGGTGGTCTTCCGGGTGTGCTTCAAGGTGTTGGTGACCATCTTTAAAGTGCTCCATGGCTTAGGGCCGGGGTATCTACGAGACTGCCTTCTGCCACCAATAACTTCCCACCGGCCAATACACTCACACAGAGAGGGCCTCCTCAGGGTGCCGTCCACCAGACAATGTCGGCTGGCGACCCCCAGGGGGAAAGCCTTCTCTGCCACAAACTCTGTGGTGGCACCTGCCCTCTGGAACAACCTCTCCCCAGAGATACGCACAATACCAGACCTCCGGACTTTTCATCGGGCCCTGAAAACTTATTTATTTCACCTAGCTGGCTTGATCCCACTGTTTCGGTTAAATTGAATTGATTTTAATTGGGTTGTTTTAAATTGTGGCCAAAAATATTTAATTGTTTTTTAAACTGTTTTTAAATTTTGTATGTTCTGTTTTATTCTGGCTGTTCACCGCCCTGAGTCCCGCTGGAGAAGGGCGGTATACAAATTAAAACAAATAAATAAAATAAAATATAATGCAATTAGTAGATGATCAAGGACAAATTAGATTTGGGAATGAAGAGAAGAAAAATATTGTACAAGATTATTATAAAAAAATTATACAAAAAAAGAAAATATAGAGGAGGAAAGTGTTAAACAATATCTGCTCGAGGCAAATTTACCTCAGATTCCTAAAGATACTGAGATGATGTTAGATGGAAACATACTGATGATGGAATTGACGGAAGCACTCAAAAAAGAGCCTTGGTAGTACAGTGATCTAAGGCACCCTGTTATTAAGCTGGTTATTAAGACCAGATGCCTGCAATTACTGCAGGTTCGAATCTCGCCAAGGCTCAAGGTTGACTCAGCCTTCCATCCTTTCTAAGATAGGTAAATTGAGGACCCAGTTGTGGGAGCAATAAGCTGACTTTGTATAAATATACAAAAGAATGAAGGCTATTGCTTAGCGCATTGTAAGTCGCCCTGAGTCTCCGGAGAAGGGCGGCATATAAATCAAAATTTAAAAAAAAAAATTAAAAAAAAAAAAGATTGGAAAGGCACCATGCCCAGATGGTTTGCCAGTGGAATATTGTAAGACTTTACAGGATTCAGTGAGTCTCCCGCTGTTAGAAGTTATGATTGAAGCAATGTCAAAGATGGAAATACTCAATTCATGGTTGGAAGCATATATTACACTTGTTCCAAAGGAAGACGCCAACCCACAACAAATCGAAAACTATAGGCCTATATCCCTGCTAAACTCAGATTATAAAATCTTCACTACAATATTGGCAGAAAGATTTAAAAGATATTTAAATAATTTTATACATTCGGATCAAAATGGATTTCTGCCAAAAAGGCAGATCAGAGATAATTTAAGGATAATTCTGGACACTTTGGAGTACTATGAGGCACATCCTGCAAAGGAAATGTCTCTGATGTTTTTAGTTGCACAGAAAGCCTTCGACAATGTGAATTGGCGATTTATGTTATTACAGCTACAACAGATGGGCTTTGGGATGAAATTTATTCAAGCCATAGAAGCTATATATCATAAACAAACAGCAAAAGTAATGATAAATGGAAAATTGACTGAATCTATTGAAATACAAAAAGGAACGAGACAAGGTTGTCCACTGTCATCACTGTTGTTTGTGTTAACGCTAGAAGTATTAAATAGGAACATTAGAAAAGAAAAAGAAATAAAGGGAATGAAAATTCAAAATCAAGAATATAAATTGCAAGCATTTGCTGATGACCTGGTGTTTATTTTGGAAGATCCATTTGAATCAATAAACAAATCAATAGATAAAATAGGAGACTTTGGAAAGGTTGCTGGTTTGAAAATAAATAAAGATAAAACGAAGATTTTGACAAAAAATATGTTAAAAAAACAGAAAGAAGAATTGGCAAAAGTATCAAAGATGCAGGTAACAAACAAGATTAAGTATTTAGGGATATATTTATCAGCAAAATGCAATACACTTAAGTAGAATAATTACAATAAATTTAAACAACAGATAGTGACAGATTTGGCCAAATGGGAGAATTTGCAATTATCATTGGTAGGGAGGATATCAACTATTAAGATGAATATATTGCCTAGAATTTTGTACTTGTTCCAGACAATTCCAATTAGATTGGGAAAAGATTATTTTGAAGATTTGAATAAAATTGTGTTAAAATATATTTGTCAGGATAAAAAGGTGAGGATAAAATTAAAATTGTTGCAAGATGTTAGATCAAGAGGAGGTTTTGGCTTGCTGGATTGGAAACTATATTATCAAGCAACTAATTTGATGTGGATTAAAGAATGGATAATGTTAAGAAATATTAGATTGTTGACTCTAGAACAGCGGTTCTCAACTTGGGGGTCGTGACCCCTTTGGGGGTTGAACGGCCATTTCACAGGGGTCGCCAAAGCCCTTTCTCGCCCCCCCCATGCCTTCACTCACCTTCACTCTCTGCTCTGTTGGATCGCCGGCCGTTCGCTTACCCCGCCCACTCCCAATCTATTGTTGCCTCCTGAGTCCCAGCTGATGGCTAGAGGAAAAAAAACTGTTTAAATTCCTGCCACGGGGCTTCAAAGGGCTGCCCTATAGCCAGTGGTGGGATTCTGCCAAACCGTTTGTTAAATTGCTGGCTTGCCCCGCCCCTCCGAACCACTATTTATTGCCAATAAATAGTGGTGGACGAGGGGCGGGCGAGCCAGCAATTTAACAAACGATTCGGTGTTTTTTTGTAATTTTATTGGCCTGCGGAGCTTCAGCATAGGCTAATTAGCCCTGGATTAGATCAGCTCCCGACCCTCAGCTGATTTGCTCTCAGCTGTTTTGCTCAGGGCTCTGCTGCTTGCTTGCAAAGAGTGCTGGAGCAATTTTTTTTCCCCTAGCTATGCTGAAAACCAAAACTGAAAGTAAAGCAGGCTGTTGGCTTTGCTGTTGCTGCAACGTTGGAAAATTAGGCAGGCAGATTTCTTTTCTTTTTCCTCACCAAAAAAGGTAGGTGCAAACAATGGGAAATTTAGGGAAAAAGAGGAGAGTTCAAGATTTTAAAACACAAAAGAAAAAAAGCTCTATTTAACTAGGGAATTGTAATAATTGAGATACTATTAATTGTATATTGTGTTGAAAGCAGAAATGGTTAAGTTGTGGTTTGGAGGAATATATGGGGGAAATTATTTGGTTTATTATTATAAATATAATTAATTGATTTGTAAGAAATTTGATTACATGGAAATAATTGGAATATTCATGTTCATATTGATTAATATACAAAAAAGGTAGTTATATAACTAATTGATTTATATTAAAATGTTGAATTTATATTAAACAACTGTAATATTACATAATTAACCAATGTGAGGATGGATATAAAAATAGATGACAATGGGAAGGGGTATAATATAGAATAGAAGGGAAAATTGAATTTGATTAAGATTAGAGATGAGGATGAAGGGTAATATTGGTTTTTTTAAAAAATAGATGAGGAATAAATATGGCAAAAAGGAAATATAGAAATTGTAAATTTAATTGAAATGACTAAACACTGTTTAAATTTGTGAACTGGCCAAATGCTCTGTTCAAAGTGTTGGAAGAAATCTGCTAGGTTCTGCTCCAAGTGGGGAAAAAGACACTGGAAACATGGAGACTGCTTGGAAAGATGGTTTAATGGTGGACAGGATCACATGGCTTGAATTCCTGAACAGAAAAGGGCAGATACAGTAAATCCTCGGGTTTTTATGCTCTCTCTGGCTCTGCATTTCTTGGGGCCCCAAAAGAGTATCCTGATTGGTTGTCAGACTCCCAGGGGGTGGGGGTCTTAGCTAGCCTTGCTGGCTGATGGTCACATGTGCTTCCCAGGTCACATGTGGTGAGTTTCTGCTGCTATTGTGTAGAGAGCTAATCCTATCTTTATTGGATCTTGGGCAATTCCTACTATGGCTCTGCCTGAAGGAGGTAGATCTTTGTTATGTAGAATAGACTGGCCCAGGCCTTAATGGCCCAATGACAAAGGGTGGGGGCAGGAAGATGGGAGCTGCTTCAAAACATGCTTATCCCAGGGAAATATAATATTCTGCCTTTTTCATATTTCCTAAAATATTTCACTCTTCCAGGAAAGGGGTGGGTGCTAACTTCCTACAAAAGAAAATACATTGCATGTTTGTATGTGTGTTTCTAATTATTGTTATTTATTCATATTTATTCTCTTTTATTCTTTAAAGTTTAACAATTCATTCTTTATCTTAATATCTTTATATTTGTTTGGGGTTGGCTTTCTTCCCTTTCATCTTTTTTATTGTACAGCAATCTTTCTCCTCAAACCTACCACCTCTCTCTTTTCTTTCCTTCTTACTTTCTCTTCCTCCCCCTCTTCTCCTCCCTACTTCGTCTTCCTTTCTCCTTCTCCTCCTCCCTTCCTCCCTCTCTTACCCTCACTCCTACTCTAATTTCCCTTCTCTTCCTTCATCCCTCTCTATTGCTGTATCCTTTTATGCATATGGACTACTCAGAGGGCTGAAAAAGTTCCTCGCACTTTTGACCAGTGCTCGAACTTACGACTGTCCTCACATTTTACGTTTTTGCCCTATCTTGTCACCATGGTGAAGAGAAGCAGCTGTGAAATGAGTGACATGGTTGTTAAGAATGCTACAATGGGCATAAATGATGACCAGTCATAAGTGCGAAGACCGGTCAAAAGTGCGAGGACCTGTCAGAAATCACTTCGTTCAGCCCTCTGGGTAGTCCTTTTGTGCACATGGACTACTCAGAGGGCTGAAAAAGTTATTTTTGACTGGTCCTCGCACTTTTGACCAGTCCTCGAACTTACGACTGTCCTCACATTTTACGTTTTTGCCCTATCTTGTCACCATGGTGAAGAGAAGCAGTTGTGAAATGAGTGACACGGTTGTTAAGAATGCTACAATGGGCATAAATGATGACCAGTCATAAGTACGAAGGCCAGTCAAAAGTGCGAGGACCTGTCAGAAATCACTTTTTTCAGCCCTCTGGGTAGTCCTTTTGTGCACATGGACTACTCAGAGGGCTGAAAAAGTTATTTGAAATGAGTGAAATGAGTGACATGGTTGTTAAGAATGCTGCACGGGCATAAATGTGAGGATGGTCATAAGTGTGAGGACCAGTCAAAAGTGCGAGGACCTGTTAGAAATTACTTTTTTCAGCCCTCTGAGTAGTCCCTATACACATAGCCATGGCCACCCGGTCACATGACCAGCTAGCCACGCCCACAAAATAAGCCACGCCCACAGAACCGGTAGTTAAAAAATTTAGAACCCATCCCTGGTTGGGGGTCACCACAACATGAGGAACTGTATTAAAGGGTTGCGGCATTAGGAAGGTTGAGAACCACTGCTCTAGAAGGACATGACTTGCTGTTGGGCTGGCATGTTTTCTTATGGTACAAGAGTACAAAAACACAGGGGTATTTTAGAAGACATGTTATATGAGAGTCTTTGTTATTAAATTGGGAGAAGATTAAAAGACATCATTATTTAAAAATTCCAGTCTGGTTATCTACCATTGAAGCATTCTCATACTCAATAACATTTAGAAAGGAACAAATTGTTAGATATAGTGAATTATTGAATGAAAAGGGTGAACTTAAATTGAAGCAAGAATTAGAAGAACAAGAGATAAAGATGGATTAGTTTTCATATATGCAAATACATTCTAGATACGATAAAGATTCTAAGACAGAGGGTTTTTATAGTAATTTGACTAATATAGATACAATTTTAACAGGTTCTGATGACTATGTAATTAAAAAACTGTATGGTTATTTATTAGAGGTAAAATTGGAAGAAGAACAAGTTAAAGAAACAATGATTGCATGGGGGAAAAATTTTGGTCATGGAATTGATTTAGAGAAATGGTAAAAATTGTGGTCACAAAATTATAAAATGACAATGTCAACAGCATATAAGGAGAATTTGTATAAGATGTTTTACAGGTGGCATTTACCCCCAACGAGAATAGCCAGAATGTTCAAGAACAAATTGGAAAAATGTTGGAAATGTCATCAGACACTGGGCTCATATTACCATATGTGGTGGACATGTGTAGAAGCTAAAAGATATTGGACTAAAATCCACACATGGTTGGAAAAAATGACAAAGAAACACATTGACTTTAAACCAGAGATATTTTTATTAGGGATTTTACCATAAACATATAATAGAGAACTGAGATATTTAATTGTGAATGTTTTAACAGCGGCTAGAATTGTATTTGCTAAAAATTGGAAAAAGGAGAAAATACCTACGGAAGATGAAGTTATTAAGAAAGTTATGGAATGTGCTGAAATGAGTAAATTGACATTTGAAATTAGAGAACAGGAAGTTAAATATATTATATGATATGGGATTTATTTTATCAGTGGCTAGATAAGAAAGCATGGAAATAAAGTATGAAATATGAAATAAATGTAATAATAAAATATATGATATGGTTTTTAGGGGATAAATGCCATTGTTAAGTAAATGTTAAATGAGAATAATAACACAATGAGATATAATAAATTGACAAATAAGAGAAATTAAATAATTTGTTAATTTTCGATATGGGATTAAGCATAAAAGAATTGTAACTGATCGACACACTTTCTGTAATTGTAATGGATGATGGTTGTTTTATGTTTTGTTTAAAAATAAAATAACATTTAAAAAAAAAATGTGTGGTAGATAAAGTTTGGATATTGTTTTACAATATCTCTTTGCTCTCTACCATTCACTGGCTTTCTTTTTAAGTTCTGGCCCCTCACATGATTTAATAGTAAACTAAGAATAAAAGTACCAAGTTCCAAAAATCAAATAAGAGTATGGGTCACAAAGTTTTTGGCAGTTTACAATAAACCAAAGTAAAACAACATAACTCTCTGAACAATTAAAGACTACTATATAAATAGTTTCAAATAAAAGCCAATTCCACCTACCTAGAAGTGCAACATCAGCAGTCAATCAGATCCAAAGCCTTCTGATTACCTCTCTAAAGACCAAAGAAGGGTGAAATCCAGCAGGTTCTGACAGGTTCTGGAGAACCGGTAGCAGAAATTTGGGCAGTTCGGAGAACTGGTAGCGGAAATTTTGAGTAGTTCAGAGAATACTCCAATACCACCTCTGGCTGGCCCCAGAGTGGGGTGGGAATGGAGATTTTGCAATATCCTTCCCCCAGGAGTGGGGTGGGAATGAAGATTTTGCAGTATCCTTCCCCTGCCATGCCCACCAAGCCACGTCCATCAAGCAACACAACGCCTGCCAAGCCATGCCCACAGAACCGGTAGTAAAACAAATTGGATTTCACCACTGACTAAAGACCAATGGACCATTACTCTTGATCTCTGTGGCAGAGATTATTGTAAAGAGTCAGGGATGTTACCATAAAGGATTACCAGAGGATAATTAGAACTGCAGAAAAAACAACTGCTACCAACCTACCTTCCATTGAGGAACTGTATACTGCACAAGTCAAAAAGAGGGCTGTGAAAATATTTACAGACCCCTTGCATCCTGGACATAAATTGTTTCAACTCCTACCCTCAAAACGACACTATAGAGCACTGCACATCAGAACAACTAGACACAAGAACATTTTTTTCCCGAATGCTATCACTCTGCTAAACAAATAATTCCCTCAACACTGTCAAACTATTTACTAAGTCTGCACTATTATTAATCTTCTCATCGTTCCCACCACCCATCTCCTTCCACTTATGACTGTATGACTGTAATTTTGTTGCTTGTATCATTTATACCCTATGACTATCATTAAGTGTTGTACCTTATGATTCTTGGTGAACGTATCTTTTCTTTTATGTACACAGGGAGCGTATGCACCAAGACAAATTCCTTGTGTGTCCAAGCACACTTGGCCAATAAAAATTTTTATTCTATCTATTCTATTCTTATAAAGATTGGTTTCTCCACTCCCAGCTCACAAGGATGGAAGCCTCCCCTCCCAAGTTGAACATAAAGGATTGGCATGGAGGAATAGATGTCCTGAAGACTATTGAGTCAAGGAGTCAAGGCACATAGGGCTTCCAAGCAGCACTGGGAATTCTTTTCAGAGATGTATTGGTAATTAGGACACTATCCACAAAATCAGAGTATGGTTTAAATAAATAAATGACATGTTTGCTTCCAGGTGCCACCATTACGATTCTCATCATCAGCTCCCCTGTACTCCAAATAGAATACTACTGTGTCATTTAATGGCATCCTATGACTTCCCAGAATTGTTTACCATTTTAGGAAAATAACATTTCTCTCTGATATGAAAAATGCATGCTATGACAGATTCAGAGTTAGAAATTTTAAGCTTATTTTAAAAGTTTGGAAAAGGTGGAGACAATTTCTCACCACTAACTCTTTCTCCCTTGTTCCACTTCTTGGTTACCCAAATTTTTATATAAGGTAAATAAGATTAATTCAAAGAATAGAGAACTAGAGGAGGTTCTAGAATTAGAACTTTAATTATTAATGTGCAATCATTCTCACTAATCTTACAGGGTTGTGTGTGGTGATGGATCTAGCCCAATAACTCACAAGGCGAATTCTCTTTCTTAAGTAAATTCCTTTATTGCAGGCCTAGATTGCTCCTAGGCCTTATGGAGCCAGAGGTCACTGACCTTGGACCTTTCTCTTTCAGGTACACATCTGGAACAACCTGAATACCTTGTGATGTGAGCTATTATACCCAGGAGGAAGGGTTAGGAGGTAAGGAGTGGTTATGGGAGTGATGGGATATGTGGTCAGTTAACCCTTACAAAGCTGTGTACCCATAATAGCAATACAGTTAGGAATTTACCATAACAGGTTGATTACAAATTCCAATCTAATTTCAGATGAAATCTGTAACCAGGTTTTCATGAAATCTGAAAGATTTCAACTTCATGAAATCTTTTCAAACCAGAATGTTAACAATATCATTTAAAATAAATTTACTTTTCAATGTTATTCAAAAACTACAGGAAGGAGGGACACCAAGTTGCCAAATGCTGAGCTGCATGCCCAGCCCAGAAGACACCCTCAGTATGGGCCAAGAAGCCATGAAGCCAGCTCAGAGAACCTGACACATGGCCCTGGAGGAAGGGGAAGCTGTTGAGTTCACCCCATCCCCCAAGGATGGTGAGAGAACTCTGACTATACCAACTCTGATGATGACCGCTTGGTAAATCACCCAGTGATCCCAGTAACCATCCCCGTAGAATTTGTGGTTCCATTCTTGGAGTACAATGGGAACCTGGTAGACCTCCTGGACTCAAGTTGCACTAGATGGCAGGTCAATACTGCCCTAGTTGAGAAACTAGGTTTAAGACTTGAGCAGCTTGACGTGCCCATGGATTTTTGTCAGCTGGATGGCTCAGTAACAGAGGAGCAGCAACGCTCATCATTGAGCCAATAGAAATGAGAATAGGGGCATACACAGAAGCCTTGAGCTTTATTGTGGCACCTGGCATGGAGAGACCCCTCATACTAAGCTTGGCCTGACTATTGAAGTGGAATCCCTACATGAAGTGAAGGAGGAGGATGTCAAAGATTCGGCTGACTAGTTCAAAAGGGGAGCTGAAAAAGAAACTTGAGGTCCCTGGCCCTAAATCACTGCGGGCAAACCCAAGAAGAATATTGGGACCTATGGGAAGTTTTTAGTGAAAAGGGCTCAGACGTGCTTCCATCCCACTGGTCAACTGACTGCTCCATAGAAATCATACAGGTGGCTAAGCTGCCCAAACCCAAGCTGTACTTGATGACCCCTACAGAATTATAGGAACTGCGACCATTCATAAACAAAAATCTGAAGTGCAGCTTCATACAACATACATACCAGATCAAGAGTGGAATGGCCCCCTTCATCTATGAATTGACTATGTGTTGACTATCATAGGCTAGATGCTGTTTGCACTGAAAACATCTACCCATTGCTCTTGATGAAGGATAGGCTAGTCCACTTGGCTAAGGGGAAGATTTTTACCAAGTTGGATTTGCAGGAGGCATATTACGAAGTTATGATCAAGAAAGGTGATGAGTGGAAAACAGCTTCTAATTGGTCCTTGAGGTGTTTCCAATTCTGAGTCCTCTTATTTGGACTGCAGGGTACCCCTGCTGTATTTATGCAGCTGATAAATGAAGCGCTGCATGAACACCTGTACAAAGGGGTTTTGGTCTATCGGGGTAATCTATACCGAGACTATGGCAGAGCATGTAAAATTAGTCAGGGCCATATCTAAAAGCTCCAAGCTGTCCAAATGCAAATTCAACCAAAATAAAATTGACTATCTGGGATACCACATTTTCCACAAAGGAATAGAAATGCACCCCAAGAAAGTGCAGGCAGTGCTGGAGTGGGCTCCTCCCCATATCCAGAAGCAACTACAAAGCTTCCTGGGGTTCACAAACTTTTACCACCAATTCATTCCATCATTTGCCCAGATTTGCCCATCACCAACCTACTAGAGATGAAAGGGGTGGGGAAGCCGAAGCCTAGTCAGCTGCTGAAATGGACAATGGAATGCCAAGCAGCATTTGAAAAACTCAAGTGCCTGTTCATGGCAGAACCAGTACTGAAACACCCAGACCCCAATGCCTCCTTTGTCATCCAAGCAGATTCTAGTGGTGTGATGGTAGAGGCAGGGCACCTGCAGAAAAATGAACAGGAGATCCTGCAGCCCTGTGCCTACTTCCAAAAACCCTACCAAAACCAAATATAGGTGGGCAGTTTGGGAAAAGGAAGCTCTTAACCTGGAGGCACTTTTAAGGAATGGACTGACTATAAAAAAACTACAAGTCCTAAAGATCCCCAGAAATTGTTGTCCAAGCAATTTATTTTAACTGATTCAATTTCACACTGTGATATCTACCAAGGGGAAAGAACTTCCTAGCAGATGCCCTGTCCAGATTTATCTGTCTCTCTGTTTTATATCCTAACCCAACCTTCAATCCCCCCTCCCCACCCCCGACTTCCCAGCGCAAAAACAGGGTATAACAGTTAACAAACATATGCTAAAATATTCTAACTTACTGCAAGATTCAAAAACTTCCTCACACACTTTAACTCCCTTTTTACAAATTATTCATCAACCTTCCTTTTATAAATTCTGAAAACCAATTAAATTAAATTCTTTCTTCCTAAATATAAAAGCCTTTTTCTTAGCATGTAATCCATAACTTTTAGAGTTTTAGAAACATTAACAAACACTGATAAATTTCATTCAAACCCTCAAACACCATTCTTTTTCAACATTTAAAATACTAAAATCTCATATTAAACGTTCTAAAAATCTCTTAATACATCAATAAAATATTCTTACTTCGTTTTTCAGAATATAAATTCACAACCTTCAGGAAGCAATCCATTACATTTTAATTAACCATTTTACTCTTCTTCCTTTCTTCCTCCTGCTTTTATTCTCAAGATTCTTTGTGTATTAATGTAATGATGGTTTCTGTCCAGGATTTTGGAATTTCAGCTGTCAGTAATGCTGCATTAAACACTTGTAACAATGTTTCGTCTATTGATTGTTGGCAGAGTTTGTAAAATTCAGTAGGAATTCCATCTAATCCTGGGGTTTTATTGTTCTTTTGTTTTTTGCGAGTTTCAATCAATTAGAACATTGTTATGGGCCGATTCAAGATCTCTCTGTGTTCTTCTTCAAAATATATGATGTTAGTTTTATGAAGGTATTTTCTGATTTGATCTTCTGGGACATCTTCCTGTCGGTATAGTTTTTGAAAGAATGTTTTAACTATATTTTTCTTCTCTAAATGTGTATGGTATAAGGTTCCTGATTCGTCCTGGAGTTGGTGGATAATTTTTTTTTCTGTTTGCTTTTTTAATTTGTAAGCTAACCAGCGTCTGGTTTTATTTGCGTATTCAAAATTGGTCTGCTTCGCCATTCTTATTTTCTGTGCCAATTCAGTTTTTGTAGTTAAGTTCAATTTGTGTTTAGCCAAATTAAGTTTTTGTTGCACTATCTTGTTATTAGGATACTGTTGTAATTTAGCTTCCTCTATCTTAATTTCTTCCAGTAGATCATTCCTAATTCTCTGTTTTTCTTTTTTCCTTTTTGCCACATATGCAATGGTTAGGCCTCTAATATAAGCTTTCGTCGTATCCCATAGATTTTGTAACAACGTTTGATCCTTTGTGTTGATTTGGAAAAATATCTTCATTTCCTTTTCTATCATTTGTAAGTACTCTTTTTCCTTTATTATATTTGTATCCATTTTCCATCTTTTCTGTTTTCGGAAACCTTTCCAAACTATTTTGATAGGGTTATGATCGGCCCATGTACCAGGCATAATTTCTACTTCATGTTTCTTTGCTTAATTGAGGTGTCATCCAAGCCATGTCCAGCCTGGACCACAATTGATGAGGGCCAGAAAAATATGTGTATTCTTTTACTTTGGTGTTTAATTCTCGCCAAGTGTCATGTAAACTCATTTCTTGTGCCAAATCCTTGAATGTTTCTGGTAATATCTTCCTTTTGATTTTATTCTTCCTATTGCTATGATAATCTTCTCGTTGGTTTACAATCGAATTAAAGTCGCCGACAATACAGACGTTTTCATAATCCAACTCTTTTAGTTTGTCGTGTAATTTTTTGTAGAAATCAATTTGGTTTCCATTTGGAGCGTAAATAGCTACTAACAATATTATTTTTGTTTCCAATTTTACTTCTATCATTAGCACTCGACCCTCTTTATCCGTATGAATTAGCTTGGTTCTTATATGGTCTCTGACATATATCACCACTCCCCTTTTTTTGTAATTGCCTAAAGATGTATATATTATTCCTAATTTTTGATTTTCAAGTAATTTTTTCTGTTGTTTTCTTATATGTACTTCTTGTAATGTAATTATGTCTGTCCCTAGTTTTTGCAGTTTGGTAAATATTTGATGTCTTTTTCTTGGTGAGTTTAGTCCGTTTATATTTATAGAAACAAGTCTTAATTCTTCTTCCATTTCTACTAGTGTTTATTTGTCCTTAATTTTGAGTTTTGTAGTGTTTCTTGTAACTCTTTGTGTGATCCCCGTTGTCTCCTCCTTCTCCGACCTTCCCCTCCTCCGCTCCCTATCCTCCTTGTTTAATGTTTGTACCTCTTGGTCGCTAGAGTTTAGTTCCTCTCTACTCTCTCTGCTTTCCTGTTCTCCTTCATATCCTAGGTGTTGATCAACAAAGTCTTTTTCTATGGTGTCTATTCGAAATTTCCTTCCTTCCCATGAGATAAGTACCCCTTCTGGTATGAGCCATCTGAATTTTATCTTGAGCTTGTTTAATTGTCTCGTTAAGAAATTGTAATCTCTTCTCCTGTCCCTGGCCCTTCTTGGTACTTGTTTTAATGTTAGAACTTCCCTCCCTTTGTACATAACTGTCTCCTCTCTCATTTTTTTTGTATATTTCTTCTTTCATTGTTTTCTTCGTGAATCTAATATGTACTTCTTTGGGGAGTTTGTTTCTTCTTGCATAGTTTGTGAAGGCTCTATAGATTTCATCGATTCCGTTTCTTATTTCATCTTTATCTTTATGTGTCGCCTTTGCCAATATTTCGACCATAGTTTCGCCCAAGTCTTCATCTCTCTGTTCTTCTATATTTTGAAACCTTAGATAGAAGGCTGCCTTCTCCATTTCAAGAAATGTCAGTGCGTCTTCAGTATCTCGGCTCCTTGTCGCTTGTTGATTTTCTATCCTTTCCAGCCTTGTGGCTGTGGCTTCCGTTTTTTCCTCCACTTTATAAATTCTCTGTTCATTCTCCGTGATGTTTTGTTGGATTTTTACTATCTTCTCATCTATATTTCTAATGTCATCTTTGATTTCCCCTACATCCAATCGCATTTGTTCATGATTCCTTTTGGTTTCATCATGGTTAAGAGTCATCTTATCTTCCATTCTTTTCATTCCCTCTTGAATCATTGCAAGGCTCACCTGTATATTTTGCATACCTATAATGGTATTAGTCTTCTCTTTCTCTATCGTTTCCCCTGTCTTCTGCTGTGTGGGGGAGGCCACCAATAATGTTTGGGTTGGGGATATCTTCTTAGTTGTTTTGATAGTGGTTGATGTACTTGAAGTTGCCATGTCTATTATGCTTACTATTCTTGCCCATAATTTCATAAAATTATCAATCACCTGGTTAATCTTTATAGGTTAAATATACAGTTATTATTGCGATATTATTTGAGAGTACTTCTAATCAACAATATGATAATATAAATAAGGGAGGAGGTAAAGCGGGGGGGAGGCAAGAGAGAAGGGAACAATGGGGAAAAGACAAGCTTCTAGCAATTCATTGATTACCTTATTCTTCAATTGATTAAAAAGTAAAATATATTCCTCTAACAATTTTATATTAGTTCTAGAATCAAGTCAATATCAATTTCTATATTCTATATATACCCCTTTACCAATCAAGTTCTAATTATCTTAAATATTATATCTCTATCGAATTACTTAAATCAATTAGCTTCAAGTAAATAAACCTATCGAATATAATATACTATAGTTGTCTAGTTAAATTTAAATAAGCAAATTATTCCGTTATAAATACTTAAGAAGAAAGGCTAATAAATTGTTAAATATTATTTTCCAATTCTATTACATTATAATATAATATAGTAAACTTAGTCCGAACCAGCAATAACCATATTGTCTGTTTGTTTCTCTTTGTGGATTTATTTTATAGTCTTTTATCTTTTTTATTATTATGTAGTCCTATTCTTCTTCCAGTCAATCACCATTCCAAAGTCTGGATCCCCCCTTTCACGTTGAATTTATTTCAATGTCCAATTTAGACTATATAATCCACTACGTTTCAACTTGTAAAATCAAAGTC
The DNA here is from genome assembly GCF_029215685.1 of Pituophis catenifer annectens. Classification (NCBI taxonomy): domain Eukaryota; kingdom Metazoa; phylum Chordata; class Lepidosauria; order Squamata; family Colubridae; genus Pituophis; species Pituophis catenifer. The sequence goes on from NW_027256887.1 coordinate 34,102,781, forward strand.
CAAATCCAAAGATATAATATAACTCCTCGTATGTTCCTGTTCACCGAATGCCCAGCTTTCGTCCAGTTGATCTATTACTTTTTCTCTATCATAGTTATGTCCAAAATTATATCCAAATAGTTAGATGTTTGAAAGTCAAATAGTCAAAAGCTCTGACGCTTTATATCCTGATCTTCGAAAGAAATGTCACCAGAAGTGTCGGAAATGATGATAATTTGTAAAAATCCAGTCAAATAGATTGTTCCGTAGTTTGTCCCACCTCTCTCCACACTATTGCACAATCTGTTTCATTCTCTGGTTGCCCAATTCAGTCCAATCAATCCGATCGACGCCAATAAAATCTGGTGCAATCAACTTATACGAATCCATCCAGAATCCTTCCTCTGGTCTCCAGCACACCACACTCCTCACTCTCTCTTCGTTCACTTCAATATTACACGATCTGTTCTTGCTCTATGTTTGTCCAATTCAATCCACTCGATCCTATCCACGTTAATAGAATCCAATAGTATCGAGGTTTTAAGTCATGCATGAGTCTAATTCTATTTTTCGTAATTAACAAGTACCTTCCTCATGCTCTCTCCATACACTTCGGCTGTTCAAGTTTTTTGCGCTGTCACGTTTCCGTTCAAAATGGCTCCGTTCCAATCAATCCTTCCATCGCCGCTTCTCTTATCTCTTTTTCAGCAGTTCTCTACCACCAGCGTCTACTTCTTACTGTGAAATGATTTTTGGGTTTTCTTAAATTTTAGTCTCTTGTTGATGACTTCTTTTCGTTATCAATCTTCGCTTCCCACTCATGCAGTTGTCAGCGCCTCCGGCCAGCCCTGAAAGGCTGGTTTTTCCTTACACTGGATTAAGGGCTGTATCTTGTACTTTCGAAGGAGTTGCGATCTCCTCCAAGGTCCTAAGATGTTCCCCTGTAAACTATTGATTTCTACAAGATCAATAGCACCTGTTTCTGCTCCAAATGTGGGATTGTTAGGAACCCAGGAACGAAGCCCCGACCCTTTCGTTCCTAACCTGCTGAGGTCGCTGCCGGATTTTATCAAATTAGGTAAAACAATCAGCGCTAGTGATGACGAAGTTATCTAGTCTAAGTAATGATACATCTGCAAGAAAACAACCAGACAGCACCAAAAATCCTTCATTTCAACCCTGAGCTACAAATAATGTCCATTCATTGAGACCTTCATTTATGCAATGTTGAATAAATTTTCATAGAGGGAATATGATTTCTACCTAATGTTACTTGTTTCAGACAAGAACATCTTCCCAAGTCTCCCAATTTTATACTACCATTTGTACAAAACCCGCAACATTATTTTTTCATTATATTTTATTTCATCTGTTCTTAATTATTTTTATTTCCCATTATATTTATTCTGTTTCCTATTCTATTATATATTTTATTGTATCTGGACTTAGGGCTGTAATAAACTGAAATGATTTGTTATCATGTTTACCATGTTTGTGTTCATATATACAAGTCTGCAGAAGTGCTATTGAATATTTTTAAAAAACTTAGAACAGAAAATGATTATAAAGATGTAATTTGATACATACCATTGATATTATTTTTTTTTAAAAAAATAATGTTTGTGCCTTCAAAGGAGTGTTGACTCCTCATGATTGCATAGACAAGTCCCTGCATTTTTTTTAGCAAGATTTCACAAGTGGTTTGCCTTTTCCTACTTCTTAGGGCTGGCTGAAAGAAAGTAGCTGGCCAAAGTCACCAAGGTGGTTTCATCCTTAAGACAGAACAATAACTCATAGTCTCCTAATTTCTAACCTGGTGCCTTAATCACTATATACGCTGTATGATATATTGTACATTTATATAAGTTTAGAAAGAAGAGAACTGAGCCTATATATTGTAAGGTTTAGTAATTATAAGAGCCATAGAGTTTTTGTGTAATAGTATGATTTCCGTTGCCTTTTCAGATTCCAATCAAATATAGAATTCATTTTAATGGTAAAAATACCATTAAAATGAATCCTTGAAAAAAATAAAGTAGAGCATAATTAGATATTGCCCTGATTTATTCAAGAAATAAACTAAAAATGAAGAAGAAAGTTTAGTGCATATATGTAATATATAAAGCGGGTAGGGGGAGAGGAAGAAAGGAGTAATGTTACATTCAAAATGTGACATTCTGAAAATTTAATGACCAATAAATGCAAATTTCAGACTTCCAGTTGGCGCCGCCGTCGTTGCTAGACGGTCTCTTTAAGACTGCCAGCCCCACCACCCATAAAGAGCCGCCTCTATAGCTGAGAGGCGGCTTGAAAAACTCCACGTTCTTGAGGAAACGGGAGGAGAGCCGGCGAGACCAGGTAGAGCCCCCTGCGAAGTCCCCAGATTGTCTTTTTTGCTTCTGGGGAGGAAGCAGGGTGAGGCTCCCTATCCAGCTCGCTGAGGCTCCGGACTCCGGGGACAACTCTGCATCCAGCAGAGCCAGACGACGCGACCAACAAAACCAGTGAAATCCAAGAGAATTGTCAAAAATAAACAGGGTGGAATCTGGACTTGAAACTTAAAACTGCAAGTATTATTAGCCCTGTGATTGAACTTAAGAATGGAGAAAAAGTGAAAGTTTGCTAAAATGGCGTCCGGCTTCAGCGGTAGGAAAAAAGCTGAAAGCGAAAGTGGATTTGCCTGAGTGTTTTAATACATTACAAAGTATCTAAAGCAACAGCGCTGGCTAGAAGAAAAGGGAAAAGCTCTTTTTAAAGTGATTTTGACCTGTTCCTTCTCCCTTAGAGACTTGATTAAAGCTGGGGAAATTTCTGAGAGGATTCTGTGGTGAAAAGGGAGGGAGGACTTCCTTCTTAGAAAGAATCAGACTGCGTGGCAGAATGGCTTCAAAGCAGACAAAGCCAGCCATCAAAGCTGCAGGGGGGGGTTCCCCCACCCACAAGTCACAAGAGCAGCTATTAAGTTTGCAGCCTCAGAGCCAAGCACAGGAGACTGGTTTTAAAGATTTGAAGGAATTTATTGCTGCGGCTCTGATGAATCAAAATGAAGTTTTAGACCAGAAATTTGAAAAATCTCAACAGGAAATTAAGGAGGTGGTTCAAGAAAAGTATGACAAGATGAAGCGTGACATACTGACAGTTGTGACTGGCTTGTCAGAAGTAGTTGTCCAGATTGATAAAAAAGTGGAAGAACTTAGTTCAGAAGTAGAATTTAAAATGAAGGAAGCTGATTATAAAATTTCTAATGTTGACAATAAGACGCAAAGGATTGAAAATGAAGTGACAATGATGCAATTTAGACTCATGGAGTTTGCTGTAAGACTGAGAGGAATAAAAGAAAATAACAGAGAAGATTTGAGAAGGGTTTGTGCTGATGCCCTGGCTGTGATGCTAAAGGTTAGCCCTGAGGAGATTTTGTGCAAAATGGACAAGGTCTACAGGGTGAATTCTTGGGTGGCAATTGCCTAGAGATGTGGTGATCTACTTTACAGATAGAAGAATAAGAAATGATATCCTGCAAAAGTCTTTTGTTTCTACTATTCAAGTGGATGGAAGGGAGATTGGGATTTACAAAGAGTTGCCGCCTAAGATGCTAAGAGATAGAAAGGACTTTGGATTTTTGGTGACTGAATTAAAGAAACAATAAATTCAATTCAGATGGGATGCTCCAGTTGGCATAATATTGAGGTATCAAGGAGAGAGATATCGATTAAATACTGTTGAAAAAGCGGAAGATTTTTACTTCAATGTTTTTAAAACTGGCACAACATCTCCACGTACATCCTCAGTGTTAGGTATAGAGGAGGGTAAGAAAGAGAAGCAATTTGAACAAGAGCTTGAAGAGCAGCGGAAACAGATGGAGGCAGAGGCAATGGAAACTCAAGGAGCAACAGGGGGTTTTTTGGATGAGCCTTTGCTGGATCTTCCTTTAGAGGCTTTAGGTGGAAATAAACTAAAAATGAAGAAGAAAGTTTAGTGCATATATGTAATATATAAAGCGGGTAGAGGGAGAGGAAGAAAGGAGTAATGTTACATTCAAAATGTGACATTCTGAAAATTTAATGGCCAATAAATACAAATTTCAGATGGTCCTTGACTTATGACCATAATGGAACATTTACTTTCCATAATGGAAATAAATGCCAGTTTTTGGCAAAAAAACCCATTGTAAAATGTGGTCATGTGACTGTGGAGGGGCTATTGGAACTTTGGAACTGTTCTTTTGGGGATCCATTGTAACTTCAGACAGTCAGTAAACAACTGGCCATAAGTCGAAGACTATAAACCATTTTGTCCCATGATAACATGCAATAGAAAATAATGCTATTTAAGTACTACCATAGAAGTAATACACATTGCTGAAATTAAATATAAACAACATTGAGAAAATAAGGGTTGAATCCTAATAAGAGCACAAGCTATATAAATCTACACATATATCTAAATTTGATAGATGTAGGACTGCAATCTTCTGCATTTTTATATCCCATAAATTTGGAATGACTTTTTAAAGTGAAGATTGATTTTAAAGAACACAATTAGGCAGAATAACTTGAGCAAAATTTTCCTCTAGAACAGGGGTGTCAACTCGTGAAGCATTCCTGACCTGCTCTTGAATTGTCATAGGCAGGGGGATGGAGAATTGAGCCTCGCAGCTGCATCAAGGAACTAGAACATCAATCAAAACAAAGCACATTCCAGCCGGCAAATGTCAAGGCCATCTCCACGGAGATCGACAGTGGCCAGAGGGAGTGACTTCTACAACCAGCTAAATTGCTTCATTGGGGAATGTGACTGATGACACACCTTGGGGGGAGGGGAAAATACGGTCAGAGCCAAGGCACGAATTACGTAAGGTCAGAGTTGGCTTCACTTGGTCCATGCCATCATGACGCTCCTAATAAATAACTGGATTTCTTTTGAAACTTGGCTTGAAGCTCATGATTTAATTAGGGCATTAGTCAGAAACCTGACAGCAAGCCAACTTTCACAAAACTAATCAAACCAATTGGGATTCCTGAACTCCGGACTGTCCATTCTCTCCCCGACACCTGGGATGCGTGGAGAGAAACTCAGGCTACCATGGCAGAGGGTGGGCTATCCAAAGATAGCCTACTCCAGGTGACCCAGAGCAGGGCAGAACTTGCCCCCACCCAGGGACCTCCAGGAACCAGCAGCCCAGTCGGAACCAAAATGCAGCCCTCTCTGTATATCAAAGCCAAGACAGCTGAGATGCTTGCCTCAGTGACTGAAATGAAAATTATTGATGGAAAAAAGTCCCTAAATGGCTGAGGTTGAACTCCCCCACCCTAGCACCCAGGGGTGGGGAAACCCCTGAGCGAGCTAGGAAGAATGGAATGGACGAGGGACTGGAAATAGGCCAGACTCCCAAAAACTCTGAAACCCTTGGGGAGATCCTTAGAACAGCTGAGGGAAAAATTTGACCAAACCACCCTCTGTGATGAGGGACCGTCATGTTGCCCCAAAGAGAGGGGGTTGCAACTGAAGTGAGGAGAAGCAGATGGGAATGCAGCCCCACTTCTCCACCCACCAGAAGGAGAATGAGCCCAAGACTCAAAAAAATTTTTTTTTAATTTTTAATATTTTTTTAGTATTTTATATATTCAAATGTTTAAATTTGTTTTAAATTGATTGGGGTTTTAATCTGTCTGGGCCAAAACTATTTAATTTGGTTTTATTTCTGCTTTTTAAATTTTGTATGTATGTATTTTATTGTTGGCTGTGCACCGCCCTGAGTCCTTCGGGAGTAGGGCAGTATATAAATCAAATAAAAGTTAAAAGTTAAAGTTAAAGTTAAACTTAAAGACTGCTGCCGGTGGCTCCTTCGTGCAACAGGCAAGCCACCCAAGGAGGGCACCCCCCCCATGAACTAGAGCCGAGGGAGACAACCAAACACACCAAGCACAGGTATACAGGGGCCAACATGATGAGGGAGGAGCAGTGCTGAATCACCCTGATTCAGGGTGAAATTTGATGGGGACTCAGATCAACTGGCTCTATTTCTTGACTTTGCTGGAGTCCACCTAGAGCTACGAACACCTTTATCCATTGCACAGATCCATTACCGGGGGGCTAGAGGAAGAAGCAAAGGTTGGCTCCGCAGGACTTCACTGACACTCCTCTGTGGGCGTCTGATCCCCGGTTTCGTAAAAGCCCCAGAACAGCCGAAAAACAGCTGTCTGAGGCTTGAAAACTCTCTCCCCGGGCAAAGGGGAGATAGAAGAGCCGGCAGGCGGAGGTAGAGCCCCCCAAGTGCTTTAGGAGAAATCCTGGGGCGTGAAGGGCGAGGGCTCCCTAGAAGCCTGCCAATCTGCTCCGGACCTGGGAAGACTCCGCTAATTAGAGGGCTAGAAGCCGCGACCATTTCTACTAACAACAAATGAAGGACTTTTAACATCTTTATTTTTTTTTTTTTTAAATTTGATTTTATTATAACATATAGTGATACAATCGGTACATTTTCGGTTCATTGGTGCAGTTATATACATATATACATAAAAGGGACTTTTAACATCTTTAATTGCTGCAAGCAGAACAAGCCAGGAGAAGTCAGACTGCAAGTATTCACACTTAACTCCAAAGTTTATAGCCTCCTTCGGAAGTAACAAATTAGCAATTTAAAATGGCGATTGAAACTTGAAAGGGAGGAGCGGAGAAAGGGAAAGTTACAGAAAGTTTTGTTTCCCTGGCAGCCTCTTGCCTGGAAAGATCTGCTGTGCTGAGAGAAGGAGGATTTTAAACGTTAATTTACGATTGGGAAAATTCTTGGACTTTGATGAACTTTTCTTTTTGGCTTCTGAATAAAATACAATGATCAATTTAAACTGAAAATGGCCTCAAAATCTGTAAAGACTGTTCCTATTAAAGGAACTGGGAGTGCTGGAAGCTCCCCAGCTCATACCCCTAGATTGCAAGCCTCTGCCTCTCTAACAGACCCACAAACTTTAACGTTTGAAATGATACAAGAAGCCCTACAAGCTACACAAAATAAAATTGCTACTGTGATTAATGAAAAAATTAATGAAACCAATGAAAAAATTAATGAAACTAATCAAAAAATACAGGCTGTTTCAGATGAGATTTTAATTTGGAACCAGCAGATTAGAGATGATATTTTATTGGCATTTAAATGTTTGGCAGGTGACATTGAAATGGTGGATGATAAAATTGAAGAAATTAAGCAATCTACAGAAATTTTGGACAAAAAATTAGGAGAGACTCACAGTAAACTTGAGAGAGCTGAAGATGATGTAACGATGTTACAATATCGGGATATGGAATTTGCTTTAAGATTTAGAGGGGTGAAGGAGAATAAACAAGAGAACTTGAAAGAAATTATGTCAGAGGCATTGGCACAGTTGCTGGGGGAGACAAAAACTGAGCTGGGCTGGCAGATTGACAAGGCATATCGTGTCAATTCTTGGGTGGCCAGACAGAAACGCTTACCAAGAGACATTGTAATATATTTTACTACAAGGAGAGTACGCAATGAAATTTTACAGGCTACTTTTAAAAACAAGCTTCAGGTTGAAGGCCAGGAGGTGATGACAATGAAAGAAATCCCCTCCAAGATGTTGAGAGCGAGAAGGGAGTATGCTTTTCTGGTGGATGAGCTGAAAAAATGTCAATTACAGTACAGATGGGAGGTCCCAGCCGGTTTAGTGGTGACGTATTCTGGAGAGAGATATCGGCTTAATACAATATGGAAAGCAAGAGATTTTTATATCAACATATTAAAGGCTGGGACACCCAAATCACCAGAAGGTAAAAGAAAGAAGGAAGTATTGGAAGGAGAGAGAGAGAAGAGTTACTGACAGTGGTTCAAGGGGGAGTTTTGACTGGTCAAGAAGAATCACTACAAATCCAGATGGCTGTTCAAGATGTGGAATTAATTGATATTTTTGCAGAACCGAAGGATCAAAGACAGACCAGAGCAGCAACAGCTAAGCGTAAGGAAAAATTAAGACAGCAATAACAACAACAACAACAACAACAACAACTGCAGAAAGCAACCCAAGAAACTACCAAAACAGAAGCTGTGGGAGGAGCAAGACCTAAAGGTCAAATGAGACAAGACCATCAAAAATTGCTCCAGACGCTTCAGAGGCCCAGAGATGGGAACTAGATTTTTGACTTGGAATGTCAACGGTTTGAATTCTCCACAGAAGAGAAGGAAAATATTTCACTATCTTAAACAATTTAAGAATGATGTAATTTGTTTACAAGAAACTCATATTAGGATACAAGATCAAAAATATCTGACAAATGCAAGATTAGGTATACATTATGTTGCAGCAGCATCAGAGAAGAAAAATGGTATAGTTATATATGTGAAAAGAGACTTAATTGCAAAATTAGTAGAAGCAGATGATCAAGGAAGATTTTTAGCGATTGAACTTTTAATAAAAGGAGAAAAAACACTTGTAATTGGAGTATATGCCCGAACCAACAACAAGAAAAATTCTATAACTTACTTCACTCAAAGTTGACACAATGGAGATATAAAACTTGTATCCTATTGGGGGATTGGAATGGAGTTTTGGACGTAAAAAAAGATAAGAAGGGACCTAAACAAAATGTTTTAACAAGAGCAAAATTGCCCAAACCGTTCTGGGAGATGATGGACGACTGGGAGTTGAGGGATATTTGGTGTGATAGAAACCCAGAAGAAAAAGACTTTACTTTTTTCTCGGATAGACATCAATCTTTTTCAAGGATTGATTTTATATTAATTACTAATGATTTATTATCTAGGGTGAAGAACACGAAGATTTGTTCAAGAATATTGACAGACCATAGTCCAGTCTGGATGGAATTGGAGTATGGGAAAGGGCCTAGGAGGTCCTGGAGGTTAAATGATAATTTGTTTAGATACGAAGAAAATGTAAAAGAATGTAAAAAATTTATGAAAGAGTTTTTTGCCATGAATATGCAAAAGGGTACATCTATGGAAATGGTATGGGACGCAAGTAAAGCCTACATGCGAGGAATTTTGATATATTTGAATAATAAATATAGAAAGAAACAGGGGGCAAAAAGAAAAGAATTAGAAGAGGAGATTAATAAACAGGAACGGGCTTTAATAGCCAATCCAACAGATAAGAAAATTAAAGAGGCAATTAATTTACTGAAAGGTCAGTTTAATATGTTAATAGCAGATCAAGTGGCAACCAACTTACAATATGCAAAACATAATACTTTTTGTAATGCCAATAAACCAGGTAGGTGGTTGGCATATTTGTTAAGGAAAAAGTAGAAAGCAAGGACAATAGAGAAAATAAAATACAAGGGTAAGGAGGTTTATGAGCAAGAATTGATTAAAAAAGCCTTTCTAGAGTTTTATTCAAGGCTGTATACTGGTGATAAAATTCAAGATATAGATATAGATAGATATCTGCAGAAAGAGAATATCTGTATAACTTCAAAAGAGCAGAGGGATAGCTTAAATCAATTATGTTTGCAATTAAGCAGTTGAAAGTGGGTAAAGCTCCTGGAATGGACGGTTTGACAGCTATTTATTATAAAAGTTTACAGGAGGAAATGGTGGAACCACTGAAGGAATTATTCAATAATATACAACAGGGAGGAGAGGTACCTCCAACTTGGAAGACAGCATTTATATCGCTGATCCCAAAAGATGGCCAAGACTATACAGATCCTAAAAACTATAGGCCGATTTCACTTTTAAATACAGACTATAAGATTTTTGCTAAAATTTTAGCAAACAGATTTAATGACAGTTATGCAGCAAATGATTCATCATGATCAAACTGGTTTTATAAATGGAAGACAAATGAAAAGTAATGTAAGGCAAATTGTTAACTTATTAGAGTATTTGGGAAGGAACAACCAGGTCCCCGCAGTGCTAGTTTTTCTGGATGCTGAAAAAGCCTTTGACAGATTGAATTGGCAATTCTTATTAAAACTAATAGAAAGGATGCAATTTGGAGAACATTTTATACAATCTATTAAGGCAATATATCAAAAACAAACAGCGCAAATAATAATCAATGGTGGTTTAACAGATAATTTTAATATACAAAAAGGAACAAGGCAAGGCTGTCCCTTGTCTCCGTTATTGTTTATTTTGACGCTGGAAATTTTATTAAATAAAATACGTGGGAATGATATAATAAAGGGAATCAGAATTAGACGGCATGAATATAAGCTACGAGCATTTGCGGATGACCTGGTGGTTACCTTAGCCCAACTGGTTCAATTGATTACAGCCTTGATGGATATAATCTGCTCATATGGACAAGTATCTGGTTTTAAAATAAATACAGCTAAAACAAAGATAATAGCTAAAAACATGGACAGAAGCCAGAAAGAAGAGATAGAAAGGTTAACAGGATTTGAAATAGTTAAGAAGGTTAAATATTTAGGGGTTTATATTATGACTGCAAATATGAAATTATATCAACATAATTATGAACCGTTATGGCAAAAAATACAGAAAGAGATGGAAAATTGGAAGAAATTGCAACTGTCTTTGCTGGGTAGGATAGCCGCTGTAAAAATCAATATCTTACCAAGATTCTTATTTCTTTTTCAAATGATACCTATACTTAAAAAAGATGAAAATTTGAAGGAATGGCAGAAGGGTATAAACAAGTTTGTGTGGGCTGGGAAGAAACCACGAGTTAATCAAAAGATAATGCAAGACACCCGAGAAAGAGGTGGTCTTAAAATGCCCAATTTAAGATTGTATTATGAAGCTGCTACCCTCTCAGCAATTACAGATTGGATAAATTTAACGGAGGAAGAGATACTGAATATTGAAGGATACGGTCTGGTCTACGGCCGTATTACAATTAAAATCTATGGAGCAATTAAGAGAAGAAGACTTGGTTTCAGTATGGTCAGTTGCAGGCCAGATGGAGAGAGGATAAAAAAACTGGTATTTTGCAGCAGGATGAGAATTTGATAAAGCAAATAAGAGATAAAGGTCAAATGCATATTAAAAGGTTGTATAATGTATTAGTGGAAATAGATTCGGAAACAGAGCTAGTCAAGGATTGTATGATAAAATGGGCACAAAACATAGGTGAACCAATAATGTTGGATACTTGGGAAAAGATATGGGTTAGAAATGTAAGATTCACACAAGCTCAAAACTTAAGAGAGAACTTTTACAAAATTTTTATAGATGGCATTTAGACCCCAAAAAACTAGCCTGCATGTATCCAAATTTACAACCCAAGTGTTGGCGATGTGAGTGTGAAGATGCGACATATTTTCATATATGGTGGACATGTAAAAAAATTAAGGCTTTTTGGATTAAAATATGGTGGATTATTCAAAATATTTTAAGGAAAAAAAATTAAATTTACACCACAGTTTTTTTTGTTGGGAATAGTCACGGATTGTACTGTAATAGAGACTAAGTTGGTTTTGAATTTAATAACAGCTGCCAGGTTACTGGTGGCACAGTACTGGAAGAATGAAGATCCACCTACCATTGAGGAGTGGACATTAAAAGTTGTGCATCTGGCTGAGATGGCAAAAATTTCATCATATCTTAAAGATCATTCAAATGAAAGATTGGAGAAGATGGATTGACTATATGCAAAAAAAGTATCCGAACAAGAAGATTCATATAGCTTATGAATGAAATATTTTTAAGTAGTTTATGTTTATAGTTTTTTTGAGCTATAAGGAGTTAAAGACTTAGGGAGAATATGAATGCAATAATTTGTTAGCATATTTTAGCTTTATGTTTGTGAATGCTATACCCTGTGCCTGTTCTGGGAAGTCTAGGGAGGGGGGTAGGGGGGAAGGGGGGAGGGGGAAAGGGTGGGGGAAAAATGTTTGTATTTCTTATAAAACTTTTCAATAAAAAAAAGTTAAAGTTAAAGACTGCTGCCGGTGGCTCCTCTGCGCAACAGGCAAGCCACCCAAGGAGGGCACCCCGCCCCCATGAACTAGAGCCGAGGGAGACCACCAAACACACCAAGCACAGGTATACAGGGGCCAACATGATGAGGGAGGAGCAGTGCTGAATCACCCTGATTCAGGGTGAAATTTGATGGGGACTCAGATCAACTGGCTCTATTTCTTGACTTTGCTGAAGTCCACCTAGAGCTATGAACACCTTTATCCATTGCACAGATCCATTACTGAGAGGCTAGAGGAAGAAGCAAAGGAATGGCTAGCAGCCCTCCATAAGAGGAGAGTCCCCCAGCTGCAAGACATCAATGACTTCCTACAAGAGCTATAGCCAGATTTGAGGAGGCAAATACAAGCAAGGGGGTTCATCGAGCCAGCCAAGCCATGGGTCACAACCCCAGTCCTATTTAAAGAAAAAAAAACATGGAACTATGAGATTATGTGTGGATTTTAGGGATATAAATTGTGTGTGTGTACACAACCTATACCCCGCCTTCTAAGGAAGGACATGCTGTCTCACCTAGCCAAGGAAAAAGTCTTTACCAAATTAGACCTCAGAGAAGCATACTACCGAGTCTGCATCAGGGAGGGAGACAAATGGAAAACAGTATTCAACTGCCCCCTAGGGGGCTTCCAATTCAAAGTAATGCCCTTCGGACTGCAGTGGCCCCCAGCGGTGTTCATGCAGTTAATAAATGAGGTGCTACATGACCACCTCTATAAGGGGTCCTTGTCTACTTGGTTGACATTCTCATCTACACTGAGATCATGAAGGACCACATACCTCTAGTCCGGCTGGTACTGGAAAAACTTCTAGCGGCAAACCTGTATGTCAAGCTCTCAAAATGCAAATTTCACCGTACCCTAATCCTAGACTACCTGGGCTACCAAGTGTCAAATGAGGGCATAGAGATAGACTCAGTCAAAGTATAATCCATCCTAGGCTGGCAGCCCCTTCGCACCCACAGACAGCTACAAAACTTCCTAGGATTCACAAACTTTTACAGGCAATTCATCCCCTCCTTCACGAAGATTGCCAGACCCATGACAGACCCCCTAAAGATGGGGGCCCAGGGATGAAGCCCCGCCCAGGACAACCCCTACAGTGGGACCTAACCTGCCAAAAGGCATTTGAAACACTAAAAGAACTTTTTGCAAAGGAATCAGTGCTGAAACATCCTGACCCCAAACAACCCTTCATCATCCAAGCAGACGTCAGTGATGTGGCAGTGGAAGCAGTGCTACTCCAAAGAAATAGCCAAGGAAAATTACAGCACTGCGCTTACACCTCCCATAAATTCACGGAGACAGAAAGGTGATGGGCCGCATGGGAAAAAGAGGCTTTTGCAATAAGATGGGCACTGCTAACCTGCTGGAAGAGGGGGAGAAACTGTTTGAAATCTGAACTGACCAGAAAAATCTGGAGGCCCTTATTGTCCAAACAAGTCTGCTGGACTCAATACTTCAACCAATTCAACTTTGTGCTAAAACATATCTCAGGGGGGGAGGAATTTCTTAGCTGACACCTGCATGCCCCAGTACAAATGTGAACAGGAGGAGGTAGTAGATGCCATTATCCCCCCTACCCAAACAGCAGCCCAAGTGACTACTAGACAACAATGCTGTGATTGACTAGACTGACCTGCAAGCGATCTAACCACAAAATTCAAAACTGAACTGCAAGCAGATCCCTGGTTCTGTGACAACCAACATATCTTGACAAAAAGGGAAGATCTAGCATGGAAGCAGTGGTGGGTTGCTACCGGTTCTCCCCGGTTTGGACAAGCCGGTAGCGGCGATGGTGAGGTGAGAATGAACCTGTTTGCTCCAACTGTCAGTTGGGCCCTCCTGCCCACCCTTTGCTATACCTACCTATATTTGTTCATTTTTAGCCCAGCTGATAGGCACGGCAGAGCGGATTGCCACGCCTCAGCTGTTCTGAAATGGAATGCGCTTGCACGGAGCGCAAGTTCGGCATGCATGCGAGCAAAGCAAATTGTGTGCGCAAAGCGAACCAGTGGTAACACAGGTTGAAACCCACCACTGCGTGGAAGGGGATGAAACTCTATGTCCCAGAGTCCCTACGCACCTTAATCCTCCCAGAATCCCTATGCGCCTTAATCCTCCAGAGGAGCCATGAGGTCAAATTGGTGGTTTCTAAAGACTTTACACTTAGCACGGAGGCAATTTTGGTGGCCCAGCATGAAGAAAGACGTGGACTGTTATATAAAAAGTTGCACTGTCTGTGCCACTATGAAAAAGTGATGAGGAAAACCCTCTGGACTGCTGCAACTGGTGGCAGAGCCAACGAGGCCATGGGAGGAAATCACAATGGACTTTATAGTGGAGTTGCCAAAAAGCGAGGGGATTGTGATTGACTTATTCTCCAAGCAGGCACACTTCATATCCTGCAGTGGACTCAGCTCACCAGCTACCCAAACTCTTCCTGTAGCACATCTACTGTCTGCATGGAGTTCCACAAAGAATCATCTCAAACAGAGAGGTCCAGTTCATGGCTAAGTTCTGGAGGGAGGGAGTTCCTGCAGACCATTGAGTCATCCCAGGGCCTTAGCTCAGCTTTTCATCTGGCCACCAATTGGGGGGGGGGGCAGAACGTTTGAATGTCATGGTAGAGCAGTACCTGAGGTGTTACATGAACTATCAGCAGTCCAATTGGGTGGACCTCCTGCCTTTCTGAGGTCACATACAATAATGCTGTTCACAGTAGCATAGAACTAACTGTTCTGCCCCAGCTACGGGTCCCAAGAAGTGTAGCACACACACACAGCTCCAAAAACTCCATTTAATACAAATAGACCCCTTTCAAAATGCAGGCTTTAACCACCAATGTCCTTATCAGCCTGCTATGAATTACAGAGATTAAACAAAGTCTGACAAGGGTTGGCAATCAGCCCAGAAACCAAGTTGTAACAAAAACCTCACTCTCAAATTGCTCTGCGTAGGACCAAATGTTGTTTCCAGCAACATTTGCTATCTGTGTGCGAACTTAAATAGGCTAAGGGAGTGGCCAATTAACCCCAAGCCTTACTCTCGAGGAGACCTCCTCCTGAGTAGCCACTCCTGCCTTTTGGCAGCCCTGCGTGCTCGAGCATTGAGAAGAGGCTCCTCCACTTCACTCTCTTCATTTGAAGAAGCCTCTGGAGGTTCTGAAGGCCCTGGCTGAATCTCTGCCTCTGGCACCACATCCTCTTCAGCCTCCTTGCTGTCCGACTCGAGCGCCGGCTGCACAGGCTGCTGGCGCGACACCACACCAGCCTCGTCATCGGGATCAGCCACAATCTGCGCAGGCCACTGGCGGGCCACAACACTAACTCTGTTCAAAGTAGTGAGCAGCATCGACTTCATCCCAATGCCAGAATATCCAAGGAATCCCCCCTCCTCAGTCAGCTTGACAGGACTGGCTGTCAATGCTAAAAGCAGCATGGGAAAATGTCAAGAAAGCGCTAGCTAAAGTGGCACAGACCTTTAAGCAACAGGCAGACAACCACCGAGCCCCAAAACGGCCATTCCAGCTGAGGGAAAAGGTCTACCTCTCCACAAAATACTTGAGATTAAAACTCCCCAGCAAGAAGCTGGGGCCCAAGTTCATGCGGCCATTCTCCATAGTGAAGATTATCAACCCGGTCATAGTGCAATTAAAATTGCCCCAACTACTGGGGAAGATACACCTAGTATTCCATAGCAGCCTTTTAAAATCTGTGGTCGACTCGAGGAGGCACAGGAGACAGCTTTAATATCTAATCAAGTGGAAGGGCTGCCCCCTATCAGAGGCATCTTGGGTAAAGAGCAGAAACATCCAAGCTGACCACCTCATAGCTAAATTCCATGAAGACAACCCAACAAAGCATGGGGGGAGTGTCGCACCCTTGAAATCCTTACCTGTACTCAAACTGTTTTTGCTTTGCACAGGTCGCCTTCAGGAAGTGAGGGAAGCTGAATGTCAATTCGTGAAGCATTCCTGACCTGCTCTTGAGTTGCCATAGGCAGGGCCTCACAGCTGCATTGAGGAACTTGCACTTCAGTCAAAACCAAGTACATTCCAACTGGCAAACATCAAGGCCATCTCCACAGAGATCCACAGTGGCCAGAGGGAGTGACTTCTACAACCAGCGAAATTGCTTCATTGGGGAATGTGACTGATGACACATCTTGGGAGGAGGGGGAAACAGGGTCAGAGCCAAGTCGCAAATTAAGTAAGCTCAGAGTTGACCTCATTAAGTCCGTGCCGACATGGCGCTTCTAATAAATAACTGGATTTCTTTTGAAGCTTGGCTTGAAGCTCATGATTTAATTAGGGCATCAGTCAGAACCCTGATTTCATTGAGGGCAGCATCAGGGTTATGTTTGACCTTGGGGGGCTGGGGTGGGCATGGCCAGGGTGGGAGTTGCCACCTTGACATCACTCGTGTTGGAGGCACCTGTGATGGCTTGAGTGCTCTGCCAGTGAAAACAGCCTCCTGCAACCGTCTGCCAGCAAAAATGGAGCTCGGGAGGGCAGCGCAGCCCTCCCGAGCTCCATTTTCACTGGCAGAGGCACCGCAAGCCAATCCTTCGCTGCTTCCAGGGCAGTCCCGTGAGCCAGATCTAAGCACCCCATGGGTCGGATACGGCCCACGGGCCTTGAGTTGGACACCCTTGCTCTAGAATAACTAACATTATTATCCTATTCCTAAAGCATTCTATACTTCACATACGCATACAGAGTTAACATAAATTACAAGAAATAATGCTTTAAGACTGTCAAGTTGTGCTGCATATTAAAGTCTCATAGACCTAACACAAAGCTTTGTAAGGAATGAACCTGGTAGATATCTAAATTTCATGATATATTATTTCTTCTGGACAACTTCCTTTAAGAAAATTCTGATATTCTATGGATCTGTTTACATACTAAACAGTCATAACCAGAAGCCTATTGGAAATGATATATGATAAATATTCCATTTAACTTTAAGCTTGGCTGAACTGCCTACATTTTCTCTTAATGTAACATCTATAAATGTTCATTGTGAACATTTGGTACCAAATTCATTAACAATAAAAGCACACTGTTTCAGTGGTGAAAACCTGAGATAATTGCATAGAAATGAAGGGTTGTACATACTGTAATATGGAACAATGAATATTATATATAAAAAAAATATAAAGACTTACATTGACATTCCTTGCAGCACTTGCCATCAACATATCCAGGTGCAGAATTAGGAAGACAATCAAAAATCGGGCAGATCAATCTTTCACATTGGATAGTACCATTCTAAAAAACAAAAGCTTATTTTAAAAATCATTGCTAGAACCTAGTCTATTAATTTTCCAAATAAATAAAACTGGGCAGTTGAAGACACTTCTTTAAAACATATTATGTCTTATATACAACAGTAACTATGAAGGAGAAACACATTCTAAGGTGACTTAGATTTCTGATAAACCATTTCAATTATTCCTAAAGATGTTCCAAATCCTGTTATTTTCAATCAAGATGCTGCATTGTACTATAACTTGGAAGATTATTGACTATTATATTTCAGAATGATTTTTCATAAATCAAAGTCTTTCAAATTATGGTGTAACTTCCACAAATCAACTATTACCTCTATCTTATTTACTTCTGCATCTCTGTCTTTGCATTTCACTAGTCTGTTTGTAAATTGCTAAGGAATAAGTGTGCAGCTATAATTTATTTATTTATTTTATTTTATTTTATTTTATTTTATTTTATTTTATTTTATTTTATTTATTTAATTTATATACCGCCTTTCTCCCGAAGGACTCAGGGCGGTGAACAGTCATAATAAAAACAATGTACAAAAATAGAATTTAAGAGCAGATTAAAATAATTAAATCATGGGCCGAATTTAAAACTCTCATTTTAAAACCAATTTTAAAACCCCATTAAGACCAAATTAAATCATTTATCCCATCAGAGCGGCTTGCTAGAATAACAGGTTCTTCACTGCACAACGGAAGGCACGGAGGTCAGGGATCCTTCGTATGTCCGGGGGTAATTCATTCCAGAGGGCAGGGGCCCCCACAGAGAAGGCTCTCCCCCTGGGAGTCGCCAGTCTACATTGTTTGGCTGACGGCACCCTGAGGAAGCCCTCTCTGTGTGAGCATACCGGTCGGTGGGAGGCAATCGGTGGCAGAATGCAGTCGTGTAGATAGCCAGGTCCTAAGCCATGGAGCACTTTAAAGATGGTCACCAACACCTTGAAGCGCACCCGGAAGACCACCAGGAGCCAGTGCAGCTCGCGCAAGAGGGGTGTTACATGGGAGCGATGGGTCGTCCCCATTATTACTCACGCGGCCGCATTCTGGACCAGTTGGAGCCTCCGGGTGCTCCTCAAGGGGAGCCCCATGTAGAGAGTGTTACAATAGTCCAGACGGGAGGTGACGAGGGCGTGAGTGACTGTGCGCAAGGCATCCTGATCCAGAAGGGGCGCAACTGGGAAATCAGGCGAACCTGATAAAAAGCCCCCCTGGCCACGGCCATCATATGATCATCCAAAGACAGCTGTGAGTCCAGGAGGACGCCCAAGTTGAGAGCCCTCTCTGAGGGGGGTAAGATCTCATCCCCAATAGTCAGCAATGGTGTAAACTGGCTATATCGGGATGCCGGGAACCACAGCCATTCAGTCTTGGAGGGGTTGAGTCTGAGTCTGTTCCTCCCCATCCAGATCCGCACGGCCTCCAGGCAACGGGACATCATGTCAAGGGCATCATTGGGGTGGCCTGGGGTTGAAATGTACAACTGCGTGTCATCGGCATACAGTTGACACTTCACCCCAAAGCCACGGATGATCTCGCCCAGCGGCTTCACATAAATATTGAACAGGAGGGACAAGAGAACCAATCCCTGCGGCACCCCACAAGTGAGGAACCTCAAGGTCGACCTCTGCCCTCCCGTCACAGACTGCATATGGTCAGAGAGGAAGGAGGAGAACCACCATAAAACGGTGCCCCCCACTCCCAACCCCTCTAGCCGATGCAGCATGATACCATGATCGATGGTATCAAAAGCCGCTGAGAGGTCTAGGAGGACCAGAACAGAGGAGCAACCCCTGTCCCGAGCCCTCCAGAGATCATCAACCAATGCGATCAATGCCGTTTCCATGCTGTAACCCGCCCTGAAGCCCGACTGGCACGAATCTAGATAGACAGCTTCATCCAGGAATCGAGGAAGTTGCCTCGCCACCACACTCTCAACAACCTTCACCGTGAAGCGAAGGTTGGAGACAGGACGATAATTAGCTAAAACAGCTGGGTCCAGGGAAGGCTTCTTGAGGAGGGGCCTCACCACCGCCTCTTTCAGGGTGGCTGGGAAGATACCCTCACCCAGCGAAGCATTGTTAATCTCCTGAAACCAGCCTCGTGTAACCTCCCGGGAGGCCAGTACCAACCAGGAGGGACACGGGTCCAGTAAACATGTGGTAGCGTTAAGCCTCCCCAAAATCCTGTCCATGTCCTCAGGAGTCACAGGGTCAAACTCCTCCCAGATAACAGTCTCAAGACTTGCCTCCATCATCCCGTCCGAAACTATCCAATCAGAGTCCAGGCCGTGCCAAATCTGAGCGATTTTATCATGCAGATACTGCCCAAAATCCTCAGCTCTACCCTGCAAGGGTTCCTCCCTTGCTCCCACCTGGAGTAGGGAGTGGGTCACCCTGAACAGGGCGGCTGGGAGGTTCTCTACAGATGCAATAAGAGTGGAAAAATAGTTAGATTTCGCCACTCTTATTGCCACTAGGTAGGTCTTGATATAAGACCTCACCAGTGTCCGGTCTGATTCAGCATGGCTGGTCCTCCAATCGCTCTCTAGGCATCTTTTCCGGAGCTTCATCTCTCTCAGCTCCTCGGAGAACCAAGGAGCCAAATGAGAATGGCACCGGGTCAGAGGCCGCAAAGGCGCGATGTGGTCCAAGGCTCCGGTGGCCGCCCTATCCCAGGCGGCCACCAGCTCCTCAGCCGAGCCATGAGTCAGAGCCTCTGGGAATGGCCCAAGCTCCGTCAGGAACCTCTCAGGGTCCATCAGGCGCCTGGGACGGAACCACCTGGTCAGTTCCGTCTCCCTGCGGCGAGGGAGAGCAGTACAAAAGTCCAGCTGAAGGAGCGAATGATCTGTCCATGACAACGGCTTGATGACTAAATCCCCTACTGTGAGATCATTCAGCCACTGACCAGAGACAAAAATCAAGTCTAGGGTGTGTCCCCCTATGTTGGTAGGGTCATGAACTAACTGGGTCAGGTCCATGGCCATCATGGAAGCCATGAACTCCCGAGCTGCTTCCGACGTTTCACCGACGGATGGCAGGTTGAAATCCCCCATGACCATAAGCCTGGGGGTATCCACCGCCACCCCGGCTATTACATCGAGCAGCTCGGGCAGGGCAGCTGCCACGCGGCAGGGAGCCAGGTACATGGTCAGCAAACCCATCTGCACCCCATGACCCCACTTCACAAAGAGGGACTCTTAGCCAGCTATCTGAGGAACAGTGGCCTCCCTTGAACTAAGACTTTCTTTAATAATCACCGCTACCCCTCCGCCCCTCCCCTGGGCCCTCAGCTGATGAAATGCGTGGAAGCCTGGTGGGCACATCTCCACGAGGGGTACCCCCCCCTCGTGGCCCAGCCAGGTCTCCGTGATCCCAGCCAGGTCTGCACCCCCCTCTTAAACTAAATCATGAATGAGGGGGGCTTTATTAGTCGCAGACCTGGCATTGCACAACAACCCAAGACCCGGGCCCTGAGACTCTGCACAACCTGGAATACAAGAAGCACCTTGGGGGCCGGAGCACGCCACCGCTCACAGCCAGTGAGTGCGTACTCCCCGTACATGATACGGCCCCCTGCGCCCTCCATATCTGCCCCTCCCACTCACTGTTTTGATGGAATGGCCCTTCATCTCGTCCCCCGGCTCCCTATCTAACCCCCCTCCCTCTCTCCTCCCGCCATGACCCTCAGACTCACTCTGCCACTCTGTGGTTCTACAGACCCCCCCAGGTCCTTCCCACCCCTTCCTAAAACCCCGTAAAAACTTTGTATAAGTATTAATCAAAAATCCCCTCACTCTCCTTTTTGCTGCATGCTACCTCTCGAGGTTCCAAATCCCATCATCAAGGTAGGCCCTTGATAGAGTGGAGGGCCAAGCTTGCGAGAGGGGGGAGTCTCGCAGCCCAAGGAGTTCTGCAGTCGAATACATTTGTTACTGGGAGTAGTTATGGCTTATAACCAGGGGGGTCAACCATGATGATTTAAGAGTCCAATGGAAAAGTATATAAGTCTTAGGTAGTATACATTGGAAAACGCCACTGCCTTCATGGTAGTGGGAGGAGTCCAAGAATAGTCCAGAAACGATGGAAATAATAGCCGAGGCTGACTCCCTCAATACTCATACCTAAGGTAAACTTCTCCTTTCGGTTAGGGAGGACAGATAGAGCAATGCCAATCCATAGGCCCAGAAGTATAAGTCGGTTTACAGAGTTAGTGCAGTGGGCGTATCAGGAGATGATCCAATGGAGAGTAGATGGAGAATGATGGTGGGATCCAGCTGAGACTGAAAATGGCCTGGATAGCGTGGGACCATCATACGGGCTGAACCCGGCAGAAAAGCGGGGGGAGCAATACAAAGCATTTAGGGGGGAAACACCCCCATAGTCCTCTTCCGGTCCTCCACATTGCCCCCTAGGTCTTTCCCGGTCACAACGCTCACCCAGTTCAGCCTCCATCAGTTCACTGTGGGGCCTCTGGGCGTTAGTGGGCTGGTCACAAATGGCCACACACCTCACAGCCGCCCAGGTCAGTCCAAGATGATCAGGCCGGAATTAGTTCCTGCCATCTCCCTTGCAGCCTTCAGCCTCCTCCCTGGCTGGCGCCACAACAGCTGCCAGCCTTTCCGCCATCCTCCTCGTCTTTCCCAAGCCCCACCAATACCTCCTGGGCACCCAGGACTCCGATGAGGCTCCAACGAGGGCTCCGACGAGAGCGCTGCGCTGCCGCCATCGCCTCCACCACTGCTCAGGCAACTGCCAGCTGATCACAAAGGCCACCGCCGCAGCCATCCGGGCCAACAAGGCCCCCAAATGCCTCCTCTGCAACACCCGACTCCCTCTGGCCAGGAAGCACTCCGGAGAGCTAAAAAGCTCTCAAAAGGTTGGCAATAGCCTCCACTAGCCAGGTAGGGGCCATAGTTGTTTCGTCTGGCCCCCAAAGACCCCCTGTAGTCCAAATAACACCCCCTCGATGGTAGCGGACTCAGCAGGGAGCCGCCATCTTGAGCATGCGCTCAAGTTCTTATAAAGCATTTTTTAGATAAGAAGTCAACTAATAATTTGAAAGGATAAAGCACCAGCTCTAAAATGTAAATCTCTTGGAGAAAAGCAAGTAGAACAGAATGTAGACAAGAGTAGCCAGCCTCACCAATGGAATGTTTTAGTAACATCATTGTGTAAATTTATTTGAAATACCCTGTTCTTAAATGATTAATAATTGCATAGTTCTGATAAAATCAAATATAATGAGCAAACTTCCTAATCTACTGAAGTGGGTATGTTCTACATGAACAATTAACATTCTTAACAACATTAAGACTGTTTCAGTAACACAAAGTAGAAAATCCCAATAATGGACGAATATCTCATGAAGTATTACATTGTGGTTAACATGTTTTAAACCAAAGATACATAAATGAAGCTACATTTCCTACAGAATAAAATACAATATAATTAATCCTAAAGTCACCTGCTATTTTCAATGTACTCCTTATATCAATTCTACTGAAATAAACCAAATTTGTTACACTTACCTCTTTGCTTTATTAACCTTTCATTCAACTTTCTTTGTTCTATAAGATTTAGTCATATTTTGATATATTCTGACCACAGATTGTATTATTCATTGTAACAGAGAAGATCAGGCTATTTCCTCAAGCATTTGGTTTAGAATGAGTTCCGTTCTGGTAATATTTAACAAATTTGAGTCCCTGTGGGCATTTTAATAGTTATACCTTGTACCTAGTATTGTTACTTTGTCTTATTTTTGTTATTGGTTCTTTCAGTGTTACCCAAGTCATGTTGTGAATTGGGAACACATAGAAAGGCTACAAATAAACAAACATCAGCCACAGGGCGAACAGGCTGGAAAGGCAATACTTTTGCTTATCCTGATATTTCCCAACATTAAAATGTTATTGACAATTACAGCTCTATTTCATCAAAAGAATTTTAAAAGAGAAAGTACAACTTACATTATAATGTAAATAAAATATGTAAAAAGTTATACAGATTTATTTTGTTGTAGAAAACAAGACAGTATGCATATGATTTTATAACACTGGTTGGCCTAATTATGGAATCTGCAATTTTTTTATGGCCAGTCTGATTTCTTTTGCTTTTAAGTGATTTGGTTTGATAATTATTTTTTATCAAAATACATAAATATTTTTAATACATAATTAGGTCCTTGAATTTTTTTAAGTTTACACTCATACCATGCAAGTGCAGTTCTTACAGCCATCTGTCCAAGATTCAAATTCTCTGTAGCTGATGCCCTTCATAGTGCAGGTTCTTTCACAATAGCACTGATCTAACTTATTCATCCTCTGCTCAGCTCGGGACAGCTAGATAGACGTTTCACAGAAAGAGATTTGTTAACTACAGAAAGATTTGCCCTCACAAATTAAGCTCACTATGTAATACATCTCAATTAGCAAAAGAATATTGCTAAATGTGAAAACAGACATTTTGATCCTAGCATGAAGCTAAAAATGAAAGCATTTAAGGAAAGGTCTTAACTTCGTATGACCACTAATTCAAACATGCTGTATTTTCTCTTATGACAAGTACCTAATTCTACATTCAACACTTTAAATTTTGTAGCATGTCCAATTAACTATTAGGAGGGAGTAAAATTATTCTAAACCTTATTGTTTATATTTTAAGAATCAAATACCAATTTTGTGCCAATGTATTTTCTAACTTTTCAGGTGTACTATGTGTTTCCTATATTTCACACAATATTTTGAAAGAATATTATTTCTTCTTTATGGAATAATAATCAGAATCCCAACTAATTAACATAATTTACAGAGATAACTTTTATTAACTTGTTCTCTCTTGCTCTTTTATTACCTTTGCAGATGTTTTGGCTAAAATATCCTGCAACTCCATTATTTTCTGCACAAGACCATGGAAGTCATTACACGTTGGGCATGCTGAAATTACAAACACTGCATTGATCCCATTGCACTAAGCAAAAAATTGCAATCTTATATATCTTAAGAAAGCCGACTGAACTTAATACAAATAGCAACTCTATAGACATTCATAAGATTGTCCTTATGAAGGACAATCTACCCAGATTGAATTGAAGAGCAATACATTTTAACAACCAATCTTAGTGTATAAAAAAATTAAACCATCCATCATGCGGGATATTGTGGCATAAAATCTAGAGGACTTACTGCGATTAAGATCTGGGCACTGAGAGATAAATCCTTGAGGCATGATAAGAAATTGCACATCTTGCATTATGCCCTGTAGCAAAGTGATACAAGAACGTTTATATTCCTGGCAATATAATATCTCAAAAATATTCTATATAAAACTGTCACAATCATTATTTCTCTATTTTATTTACTGTAGTATTAGAGGTAGCAATGAATGCACAGAGCAATACATCTATGCATTCAGCAATTTTCAGAGATTTAAGATTAAATATCAAGGTGTAATTAATTAAAAAGAGACTGCTTGCTGTGAATTCACAGTCACTTTTATTTAGTTGCCAAAGGAAAGGTTTCAAGTGACTTTAAAAGCAATTTAGACATAATATGGAGTTTAACTGTTTTTTGAGACATTCATTAAAATAAAATATGGCAATATAAGACATAACTCCTGTAGGAAGTTAGCAGCCACCCCTCTCCTAGAAGAATGAAATATTCTAGGAAATATTTAAAAGGCAGAATATTATACCTTCCTGGATGAGAAAAGGAGAAATATGTTTTTGGAAAGCAGCCCCCACCTTTGTTAATAGCCCTGGAAAGACTGGTGCCAACCTATCTACAAGACAAAAGGCTGGGCCAGCTTATCTACAAAACAAAAAAACCTTCACCCTCAGGACATGATAGGATTAGCCCTCACTCAAGATCCAAACCAGGACAAAGCCATTAAGCCATAATAGTAATTGCCCAAAGCCCCTTCATTACATCATCCAGCAAGATTCAATCAAGCCTGGGACTCAAGACAACCTACAAAGTTACCCTAGCATGACCCCATGGGAGTCTGACAACCAATTAGAATACATTTCTTTCACAGGAACATGAAGCAAGTTCAAAGCCCAAGAGAGGATGGATGGATGGATGGATGGATGGATAGATAGATAGATAGATAGATAGATAGATAGATAGATAGATACATACATACATACATACATACATACATACATACATACATACATACATATCACCCATGTCTCAATTGCCCAGGACCTCAAACCATCTTTCCAAACAGTCTCCATGGGTCCAGTGTCTTTATCCCTACTTGGAACTGAACCCAGATGGACATTTCTTCCAACAATTTGGCACCCAAAAATGGGACTCCAAGCTAACTTGACCAACGGACCTGGCCCAGGTAAGCCTCCCTTGCTGGCAGCAGACCCATTGTGTCTGTGGGTGAGTTTTCCTGGACCTTGGCAATTTGGAACAAAGGTTTTAAGTTTTGAGTTTTGAGCTCAAAGGCTGCTTGGAAAGAAGGTGGGTACCTCCTGTGCGTATGCCTGTGTGTGTGAATGAGAGGGCCCTTCTCCCAATCACAGTTGGATCTTGCTTTCTCTGTGTGTTCTACCAAGAGAGTCTGGAAAGTATAGGAGTCAGGCCAGAGCACAGAACCTTCTGTTAGGGAAAGGAGAGAGTGTGTGAAAGTGGAATGGAAAAGTGAATGAGAGAGGGTAACCAGCTGGGAAGTCATTGAGCAAAGTCCTGTGTTAGGAGGTGCCTGTACTGGACTGCTTAGGAAAAGCAGCAGGTCCTCCCAGACCCCGAGGTCTGAAAACTGACAGCTGTGTTAGGAGGTGCCCATACTCATCTGCATAGGGGGCAGCAGGTTCTCCTGGGCCCCTTTTTGGTCCGAAAACTGATGGATGTATTCCCTGGAAAGGAGGTGCCTGTATTCTATGAGGGAACTATAGTCCTCCCAGACTTTTTTTTGGTCTGAAAACTATGGGTGTGGCCCTGCTAGTGAACCCCTCATCTGAGGGGGAACATGGGAGCTGTAGGTCGAGGGTAGTGACAGGAACCCCCTTAGGAGATTTGGGAAAAAGATGTGAGCAAATTGTGTAAAGAGTGGGCTTTGCTCAGGGACGAGATGAAGCTGGAAAACCAATTTAGCTAAATAAAGGTACTTAAAAGAAAAGAGAAATATATAAATAGGAATGTTGGGGGTTTTGTTTGTGCATACCATGTCTGCCCAGGGCAGTGATCACAAGGAAGCTGAAGACTGGGGGAGAACCCCATCCCCCAAAATCTTAATTGAGGCCCTCAATGCCTGGGTTGAGGAGAACATTGCTTCAAGCACCGCTGTCAAGCTAAGGTGGTCCATCAGTGTTGAGAAGATGGAATGCTGGAGTGGCAGAACCAAAGATGTCACCCTCACCTCTGGGAACCAATGACTTGGTTGGAAGCAGGAGATGGGAGACTGTTAGAACAATGATGAACTGGAAGGAGCCCCAGATTGGCCCAACCAACTCCTGAGGGAACCTCAGGGCCATGAACCTCATGAGGGAGGCCATCCATGGCATGTAGACCCAGGATGCCCAGGCTTGCACTGCAGGCTAATTAGGAGTACAAAAGGGGACTACCGAGGAATGAAAGGGATCCCCAACCCCAGGGGCATTGGCTGAAACCATGGGGGCTACTGATGAACCCATTTCCACCATGGAAGATTCACCCAGAAGACATCTCAACACAAAGCAAAGCTTGTGACTTGACGAGAGGAAGCTTCCACCTTTAGAATGGAAGGGGCGCCCTTTTGGCATCAAATTCGATGGGAATTCCCAGCAACTGGGATTTTCCCCCACACATGTACTGACCTACATGCAGGAATATGGGATGGATCTCCCTACAGAAGGCGCCAAATTCAAGGTTGTCACCCTGGCTCTAGAAGAATCAGCTGCACATTGGATGGTGAGCCTCCATAATGCAGATGCACCAGAGCTCTGCAACTTCAACCATTCCATGACAGCCCTGAGACAGAGATTTGAGGACCCCTAGCCGACCGCAAGGCTAAAGACCACATAAGGCACATCAGACAGGGACACCATCCAGTCACCAAATACATTGAAGAGTTTCATGATCTGACTTGCCACGGAGATTGGCCAGAGGAAATACTTGTGAGTTAGTTCAAAGATGGCTTAAATGATGACCTGCACAATGCCTGAATTTCCCGTGGAGCCCTAGTCCACCTGCACAGCTGGTGTGTCTTGGCTGAGGAAGCGGAAATCAACCAAGCTCGAAACTAGTACCATGCAAACCGCTCCTGAAAGAGATCCCCACTGGAAGGGAGAAGGGAGGAAACCAAACCTCGCTCTGCCCCACCACACTCAGCCACCTGCTTCCATTGCAGGAAGGAAGGTCACCGTGCAAACGAGTGCTGTGTGAGAATGTCCACCTGAAAGGGGGAGAAGCAGGTTGGAGGGAAATCATCAAAGCCACCACCATGTTCCAAAGATATCACCCTGTAGTCTAGGAAGTTAATTGAAACTGAACAGAGATGGGCAATATGGAAAAAGGAGTTAGGTGGGCACTCCTAACTTGGAGACATTTCTTGGAAAGAAGTAAAATACTTTTCCAAGTATGGACCAACCACAAGAACCTGGAACACTCAAAACCCCACAGAAAATGACTCCAAAACAAGTCTGGTGGGCACAGTACTTCCAATGCTTTAATTTCCCTTTGAAGTATTTACCGTGTGGGAAAAACTTTTTGGCAGATGCCTTGTCCAGACCACCACAATACAAGTGTTAATGCGGAAGTAATTAATCCCATGATCCTAACCTCCCAATTAGCAGCTAAGGTTGTCACATGCTCTCAGGTGAAGAATGACCCCTTCACCTTAGACAATGTCACCACCACAGATTTCAAAAAAGCCTTAAAAATGGTTAAGTTGTTTAGTGCCAATAAACATACTTGCATAATAAAAGAGGGATTAGCTTGGGTTGGAAATAAGCTGTATGTCCCAGCTAGGTAAAGGCTGCGAACTATGCAAGCTTGTCACAACTCCAAATTAGCTAGTCACTTTGGTTTTGTAAAAACATTACTGAACATTACTTTACTGAAATGGCAATTCTGGTAGCCCTCATTAAAAAAGGACATAGAAGTTATGTAGCAAGCTGCCCCATTTGCGCTGTGGCTAAACGCAGGCAGGGGAAAATCCCCGTTCTACTGCAGCCGGTGGCCGACCCTTCAGCACCATGGAGAAAGCTCTCCATGGATTTCATTGGTGAATTGTCCAATAGTTCTGGAAACATAGTGATCTGGGTTGTCACAGATCTTTTCTCAAAAAAAGGTTTCATCCCATGCCAAAAGAGCCCTACGGTTAAAGCCTTGGCTAAATTGTTTTTGGTCCACATTTGCCGCTTGCATGGGGCCCCACGATGTATTATTTTGGACAGAGGGGTCCAATTCATGTCCAAGTTCTGGAAAGCTTTTTTGAATCTACTTGGGACTGAGCAGGGACTTAGTTCTTTTTTCTTTTCTTTTTTTCAAAATATTTTTTATTTTTTTCCAACATAAAACATAAAATATATCTCTTTCAAGAGCGAAGTCTCAATCCGGTCATAGATAGGTACAATCGCTTAATTTTTTTTAAAAAAAGCTCCATTCACAATTTTCCATTACATCTTTTAAATTTAAAAATCAAAACATAATTTTTTTTAAGATAAATTCTAGTGTCTTGATCAGAACCATTCTATTATATCACCACCAATTTAATTTTCAAATACAAAATGGGCATTGTTATGCCCATTTATAAATTCAATTATTTCTGATTCTTTTCCAAGCTCCCTTCATTACGCCTTTTAACATCAATATCAAAACACAAACAAAAAATATTCTAACCTCTTGATCTAATTACTTACCGTACAATTTTCACCATACATCTTAATTGATTAATTACAGCTCTATTTTTATTTCAATTTATGAATCAAAATTCTATCCATATTTCTTAATCTCTAGACCCCTTCATCAAATCTTTAAATCTTAAACTTTATCTGTTTACCTTTAGTTTTACATATTTCATATTACACAAATTTATCTCAAAATCTATATCCTCCTCCATATCTCCTCCTGTTGTTTGGCTGATTTCCAGCATATTATTGTTTTGGCTGATTTACAGCATATTCTCCTCCATACCTCCAGCTTTTGTTTGGCTGATTTCCATCATGCTTTAGTTTAGCTGATTTCCAGCATAATCACCTCCATACCTCCACCTGTTGTTGGCTGATTTCCAGCATATTGTGTTTTGACTGATTTCCAGCATAATCTCCTCCAAACCTCCCACTATCGTTTTGCTGATTTCCAGCATCTTCTCTTCCATTTCTCCTTCTCTTATTTGGCTGGTATTACCAGCATGCTTTCCTCCATGCCTACATCTATTATTTTAGCTGTTTTATTTTAACTAATTCACAACTTATTACGAAAATTGCTTTTTCAACACATTCTCCCACAATTTTTAACTCAACATAAATTTTAACAGATATCTTCTCACATATTTTCTCCTGGATTATAAATTTCCTTTAAAATCATCTCTCTTCATATTTATTTTAAAACTCAAAAATTCATTTAATATTTATATACTTATATAGTCAAATTCAATAGAAATGGAAGTAGAAAGAGAAAAAATGAAAAATAATAATAGTAATAAAAATAAATAAAAAAGGAAACAGAGAGAGAGAGAGAAGAAAAAATAAAGATATAGCAAAAAGAAAAGAAAAAGCATAAGAGAAAAGAAAAAGGAAAAAGGAAAAAGAGGGAGGGAAAGGGGGGAGGAGAAAGGAAACACCTGACTATATTCAAACTTCAAATAAACAGAAAGTGTTACATCCATTTTAATCAAACTGTATTTTTCTTATCTTGCTACCCAGTATATTCCATTTTTTTCTTTCTCCAAACTATCCAAAAATGTTTCTTTTCAATTTCAATATTGATCAAAATTGTAAGCTCTGTAAGGTTTAGTTCTTTTGTAGTATGTCAACTTGCAAAGCTTTCAAGTTGCCATGAGCAGGAGGGAGAACTGAAGTGAATTCCATACATTCTGCCTGACCGCAATCAGAAGGAGGGTGTTAGATTTCACAGCCAGCCAGAGTGGTTAATTGGAGAATGTGATTTATGACATGGCCAGAGAGGAGGGGAGAGACAGGGTCATAGGGGAGCATAAATCTACGTGGGATCAGTCCTAACTGCATCCGAGTATTGCCAGAATGTTGCTCCTAATAAATGACTGTATTTCCTTTGAAGTTTGGATCATGGCTCATGAATTAATTAGGGCATCTTTCGGAAACTTGACAGACAGTTAGTACTCCTTTTAAAAATCTTTAAAGATTACCAGGTTTCCTGAATCCTGGACTCTCCAACAGCTCCCCAATGTCTTGGGTGCTGGGAGGGAAAATCAGGCAACCATGGCTGGAGACGAGCTATCTGAAGAGAGCCTAATTGCAGCCAGAGTCCAGCCTCCCTCGGACATCAAAGCTGAGATGCCTGCTTCAGCGGCGGAAGCAAGAAAAGATGAGTATTGGGGGAAGTTAATCTCTAAGGCAGTTGAAGTCGAGTTTCCTCACCCCAATGCCCGGAAAAAGGGGAAGCCCCTGAGCGAGCTGGGAAGAGTGGAGTGGAGGTTGGACTGGAAACAAGCCTGGTGGGGGTTCACATCCCTAAACTCTGCATCTGTACTCAAATTGTTTTGCTTTGTTCAGGTCACCCTCGGGAAGTGAGGGGAGCCGAATGTCAACTTGCAAAGCTTTCAAGTTGCCATGAGCAGGAGCGAGGGAGAACTGAAGTGAATTCCATACATTCTTCCTGACTGCAGTCAGAAGGAGGGTGTTAGGTTTCACAGCCAGCCAAAGTGGTTAATTGTAGAATGTGATTTATGACATGGCCAGAGAGGAGGGGAGAGACAGGGTCATAGGGGAACGTAAATCTATGTGGGATCAGTCCTAACTGCATCCGAGTATTGGCGGAATGTTGCTCCTAATAAATGACTGTATTTCCTTTGAAGTTTGGATCATGGCTCATGAATTAATTAGGTCATCTTTCAGAAACTTGACATAGTATATATGGTATCATCAGCTCTTCTTCTGTTGCCACGCCTTTTCCTTTTGTTGCTGTGCTCATTAATTAATTAATTAATTTTAATTGTTCCATTCCACTTTTTATCTCCAACCCACAATAAGTTCTCCAATAGACAGATTGGATATCTCCAGAATCAAGCCTCCTTAGTTTTTCCCAAAATAATCCAGTTTAAGTAACAAGACACAAAGTTTCTCCTTCCAGTCGCTAGCAATCCACAATTTATCACTTTCACTTCATCACAGCTAGTATCCATTTTGTCTATCGCCACTTGTCTTTTCTCCTTGCTTTAAAAAGTTCCTGTTTACCTCTTCTCCCTTTTTCTCTCTTCAAGAGTACTCCATTCTCATTAAGAAAAGAAAAAGTGCCAAATTTTTTTATATTTCCAAGAAAACGATCCTTCCAAAGCAGTCAATGATTACTATAATCCGTTAACAAGTCTTTTCCTCTTATTGTTTATTTTGCAAAGTCCTTTTGCCCAGGTAGTTTATAGCCGCTAATTAAGGCTAGGGCACACTTGTTATAAATCAACATTTGAAAGCTGCTCCCGCCAGGGTTAAATCTCACTCCCCCGGCATTCATGTACATCACTCTGTTTCTCCACTTCTTCCTCCTGCACGTCGCTTTTCCCAGTTGTCACAGCCTCGAGGCAACCGCCATGGCTGTCGCTCACCCACCGCCAACGCAGAGGGCAATCCTCCGGCCCCAAGGAACCTGCCCATTCCTCTTGGCCATCCAAGGGGTCCCTCTCTTACCCCCTGTCCCTACAGGACAGGGTAGGTCCTCAGACCTGCTAGTGGCAGCTTGACAGATGGGGTTTTCGCGGGCTCCTTAGAGCCCCGCTATTTCCCCGTCTGGATCGCCGCAACGCCAACCGGAGGTCATCTGAGCAGGGACTTAGTTCTAATCATCCACAGACAAATGGGGCCATGGAATGAATGAACTCAGTTCTCGAACAGTACCTGCACTGTTTTATTAATTACCAGCAGGATAACTGGACTGAACGACTGCCTTTTGCAGAAGTAGCCTATAATAATGCAGTTCATGCTAGCACAGGTTTTACCTCTTTCAGACTGGCCACAGGGCCAGTCTGAAAGGGCCAGATATCACAGTGTGGCTGGCTGGTTCTCATAACAAGATAAACAGAAATGATTGGTGGACGAAATGGACTGTGGGTGGCCCATGGGGAAAGGGGAATGAAATATGGTGCTTTTCTACAGGAAGCCAGAGCTAGTTTCACTTCTTCTGTGCCAATGTGGATTTTTCACTAAAGTTTATACTCTTGGTAAAATAATGTCCCAGGTAAAAGGAGAGGAGAATTTACTGCTTTTTGTTTTCTTTCAGCACCCAGCCAGTGTGGATCCTACATGTTAAATGTTAAATTCAATAGCCAGATTCAATATAGGAGGAAAAGAACTTCATATCATGTTTAACTTTATAAAACATGGCACAAAAACACTAAGATTCTAATCTAAATAACAAGAAATCCCAGAGTGTTTTAAGGTGGAGAAGCTAAAATCATAATACAATCATATATACATTGCTTAAGCTAAATGACCATGTCTACTTAAATTTGGAAAAAGGATTTCAAGAAAAAAACATACCTTGAAAAAACCATGAGCGCTATTCCTTTGTCCCAACCAAAATGTAGTGCCAACTGGTAAATCCATATATGGTTTTTCCACCACTCTCTCATATATTCTGATTTTAAAAAAGAAAGGAGGAGTAAAATACATTTTAGAAGTCCTTTTCTTTCAATTCCTACAAATTACTGGTACAAATTGTAACTTTTAACTTACTTATTGCAGTTTACATGCAAAATCAAATGTGATGCACTGATTGCTAAGGACAGCCTGTGCCACTTGTCATCTGCCAAAATGTAAGGAAATATTTCTGTATGTGAACGATGGTTTTCTGAACGATAGTGCAATCTAATTTCATTTCTATGGCCGCTGCTTTCTAGTTCCAAATACCTGCATCAGAAATGGACCAGAAAGTTATGAAGCAATTTAACACCAAATAAATAGAAAACATACTTCTTTGCATACAAACTAAAAATGAACTAAAAATTCATAAAAAGTAAATGCTACATAGTTAGATTTTTCTCCTAAATTGTTTCAGTATGGTAAAGAATAAATCAAATTTAAAATTATATCAAAAATTAAACATATACAGGTAGTCCTTGACTTACGACTACGATTGAGGCCAAAATTTCTATTCTTAAATGAGACATTTGTTAAGTGAATTTTGCCCCATTTTACAACCTTTCTTGCTATTGTTGCTAAGTGAATCAGTGCAGTTGGTATGTTAGTAGCCTGGTTGTTAAGTGACTCTGACTTCCCCATTGACTTTGCATGTCAGGAGGTCGCAAAAGGTGTTCACATGACTCTGGGACACAGCAACAATCATAAACATGAGCCAAGCATCTGAATTTTGATCACATGATCATGGGGTTGCTGCAAAGATCGTAACCTTGAAAAACGGTCATAAGTCACACTTTTTAGTGCTGTTGTCACTAAAGAAATCTTTCTCAAATGTCCTCAGGTCTTCTTTAGTTGTCTACTTTTTTTGTAGGTAGGCTTCTACAACTTTGGGGAATGATCACTCTTTCAAAACTAAAAGCCCTATTTTATCTACTCTCACAGTCCTCAATAAATGTATTAGAAATAAATCTAATTTGCTTCAATAAAATTTGATATGCATAGGATTACTGCCCAAGTTAATGGCCATCATATCTTTCAGATTTATTTTAGGCTTGTTCTAAATTGGGAAAATTAGACTTCTTGGAGATGAGCTCAACTAGGTGTTATCCTAGCCAAGCATTTATTTATTTATTTATTTATTTATTTATTTATTTTGCCTTTGCTTTATTCCAAAACTATTTTTTCAATGCTTAATCCTGCTTCTTTTTTCCAAGGTCTCCCTTGTTATGTATGAAGTAGGTTTGAGACTATTTTTTAATGTCAGTTTGAATATACCATGAATACATAAATGTCAAGTAATGTATATTTTTCTGCATACCTGTGATCTAAATGATGAATAGAAAAAATAACACCTGAATTTAAGAGAGTTTGTTTGAGAGATACCAACATGGTAAATTCATGTTTATTTCTCAGTTTCTGGAAAAAAAGTTCAGCTTTCTCTGGAGATACTTTTATATTTCTTGCAGTTCCTGAAATGAAGCACAAACACAAAAAATATTCTAATTCATAAGCAAATTAGGCACAGAACCATCTTTACATTTCATTAGGGAAAAAAAATTGATTAGTCAAATACAAAAAACTTTCATTATTCATAACAACTATTCATAAAAAACTATTTCATTATGTATTTCAGTGTGGAATCAAAATATTCATCCTCATCACTGAAATGCTATTTTTTAAAATTATGTTTAAACATTTATAGTTGTTTTTTTTTTACATATCAATATGTTGTTTTCAATTTCGAGCACAAAAATGATTCCATTTATTAGAATCATGTCTTTCTATAAATTTTCACCAAGAAGAGAAAATTAGTTTTTAATTCAGTTTAAGATCTTTAAACTGTTTGTTTTTGTAACACTATTGTATTAATTTTTAAATTACATTTAATTTCATTAGTATTTTGGTTTGCTAATTTCTTATTTTGTTACATAATATCAGTGTGAATAAATTATGGAGCAATTCAAATGTAATCACTTTAGTATTCATTCTTTTACCAATCATAAACTAAAATTATAAAGTATTACATATTTGTATTCTGTAAAATGTACACCAAAGTCTAAAAATATATACAGTTTGTTCACCAAAGTTGGCAAAGGACAAAGAAAAATATTCAGGAAAACATGTATCTTACCCAAAGGTTAAAACACACTGCAGCTGTTTACAAAATACTGTGGCATTTACTCTTTGCAAGGAAAAGAGTAGAGGCTGAAGAGGTTGTAGAAAAAAAATGCCTTTAAAAGTCTCTGGCGATCCCAGCTGAGTTGCCTGATCGTCAGAGGCTCCTGAAAGCATTTTTTTCTGCAACC
Organism: Pituophis catenifer annectens; assembly: GCF_029215685.1. Lineage (NCBI taxonomy): Eukaryota > Metazoa > Chordata > Lepidosauria > Squamata > Colubridae > Pituophis > Pituophis catenifer. The sequence goes on from NW_027256887.1 coordinate 34,138,027, forward strand.
TCTTAAGGTTGTAGAAAAAATGCTTTAAAAAAAAAAAGTTGGCCATACCCACTCAGTCACATTACCCCCCCACCAAGCCATGCCCACAAAATAAGCCACTCCCACAGAACCAGTAGTAAAAATTTTTAGAACCCACCCGTTTTGTGTTTATCTAATTTATTTCTATCAATTCAGCCTCTCTCAGTCTAAAATGCAGAAGTTGCTTCTTGTTACATTCTTAGCAGTTTTGTTTCCCATCAATGGATACAATGTATCAATCTGCAGAATGTTCTTATCTGGTTGCCTGAGGCTATTCCATTTGGCTGGAAGGCAAGGTTTTTTAGCCTCTATCAATGGTTCTTTTTTTGTCCGTTTTCCTGGGTGCCTGATGATGGCACCCTTATCTCCACTGGAATAGTCACAGGGGTCACATGTTGACATACCACGGCATCATCGTCAGAGTCGGTCTCACTCTCCTCTGGTGGGGTCAGAGCTCCCAGCTCCTCCTGTGCAGGAGGGGTAAATTCAACGACCTCCAACCCCCCCTCAAGGCTGTTTCACAATGCCTCGGTGCCTTTCTCAGACTTCTGGCCACAAGTTTGGGGTTTGGTTTGGCTGAACAGCATTCAGCTGCTCGGTGCCCCTCCTTCCAACACTTGAAGCATGCTGTGGACCTTGGTTTGGGTGCTGGCCCACCTTTGACAGCTCTTTGGGGATCCTTAGGAGTGGTGGATAAGGATCTGCTCCAGCTGCAGTTGCCATAGTGCTGGTCTCTGACCAGGTCAATTTCCACCTCGTCAGCCAAGACATACAAGCACTGGAGCTTGGGAGACACAGCATTGATAGACGTCATCATTAAGCGCATCTTTGTAGCATTCCATCAGGACTTCCTGATTCCAGTCAGTCATGTGCAAGCCAGCTTGCAGAACTCCTGGGTGTATTCTGCCACCAATCTACGTTCCTGGGTGATGATCTTCATTCGGGTCCTAGCCTTGCATTCAGCTAGGGGGTCTTCAAACCTCTGACAGAGGGCTACATAAATTGGTCATAGTGCCTTAATTGGGAGGCATTGTCATTGTGAAGGGAGACCATCCAGTCTGCTGCAGATCCTTCCAGGGCCATGGTGACACATCTCACTTTGGCTATCTCGGATCCCAATTCATTTCCATACTCCTGCATGTGATTCCAGACCTGGGCTAGGAAGAATTCCAGAGCAATGGGATCCCCTCCGTATTTTACTCCCAGTAGAGGAACTTTAGGAATTCGGTGCCTCCAGGGGATAGCCCTCCCACTGGGGGGGGGGGGTTGAGCTGCTACAGCAGCTGCTGACTGAGCAGCTGCAACCATAGATGCCCCCTGTGGAGCAGCAGAGATTGCCGCCACCGCTGGAAGTGGCTGCTCCCCCCTCTGCCTGGTCAGTCTTTCCATATGATGGCAGAGCAGGCTTCTGGGCAAGGGCCCCCTGAGCTCTCCAGCACTTGATTGCTTCGTGCAGCAGTTGCAAAGCATGGGTTAGCATGAGGTCCTCTTTGTCAGAATCAGGCAGGGAAAAGTCACCACACTGCCCTCTGGTGAGGGTCACCCTGGGTGTGTGCTCCTCGGGGTCTTTCAGCCTTCCTACACGTAGCAACCATCTGGATTGGAACAGTTCCTCCTCAAGTTGCAGCTCCTCCAGCCTTTCCTTCTCATCTTGGCCCCAGGGTGTCTGAGAGGTAGATCCCAGGGCTCCAGACTCTTCCTGGACATTGCCATGGGTCAACAGCGAGTGCTTAGCCACGGTAGACTGGAGTCTCCAGGTTGGCTGATAAAGCAGATCTTGCCTAATGTCAGGCCTGCCTCCATTCAAAACTCAAGAAAGAAAACCGCCAACTCCATTAATTTAGAGAAGAGGTACTTTTACTAAGTTTGAAGTGATAGCAGCGAAAGCAAGGCAAGATCTGACTCAAAATGCACAAAAGTTACAGATTGAAAGTCATCCCAAATACCTCCCTCCCAGGGTCCATCACTGAGAGTCCAATCAATGTCCAGTATGCTATTGTGGAAAAGCCCATCTTTCTCCCATCTGGAGTTTCAGGACGGTTGGCCTTGACAAAGTGTAAACACCTCTCTTCAGTAGCGCCATATTTCATGAGTGCAAACCTCCCTTTCAGATCTCATGGGACTACACCAGCTCACTTCCCCTTCCCAAATACCCAAGGGCCCCCATCCCCATTACTATGGCAACTAATAACAAGCATGCTGAAGAAACCAATGCTGGAAATCTGACTGACAAGGTGCTTGATCTTCGAGTGTTGCTTCTTTGACTTGTCTCAGTTCTCTGTTTAGGGCATCCAATGCTTGGGAGGTGGAATTTAGACTCTTGGCCAGGGTGAATGCCAGGCTGTTTATGCTCCTAGAATTATGTACTGCAAGCCCTGGCACCCCCAGTAGCAAAACCGCTGGTGCCACATACTCTGTTTTGTTTTGTTTTTTAAAATAATATTTATTGAACTTCCAACATTTAAAAACACAATACAAAAATACAACACACACACACACACACACCCATGAAAAAAACAACATAACAAAAAATTTCCACTAATAATAGCTTTTCTATATTGGTATCTCTATCATAACGTACATATTTACAAAATTTCTAATTCTATATATCTCTATCTTAAATTACATCCTTATTTATATTTACAATTATTTCTATTCGTAAATCAATTTCATATCCTATATTTCTTCAACAATTTTACCTTCTACATATTATATTTATTTAACAAGTTATCTCTTATTTTTCCCATCTCCTCTCAAGCCAGGAATACTATCTGTTCCAAATTTGATAGTACTTGGTTTCCTCCCTCTCCTTCATTTCCATGGACAATCTGTCCATTTCTTCACAATTGTAGATTTTTTTAATTATCTGGTTGTTTCCAGTTTTGTGCTAGGACAATGCTACTTGCAGTTAATATGTGTATTATTACATACTGTAGTTTTTTTCTCTATTTTCCTTTCAAGAATGCCCAAGAGAAAAAGTTCTGGCTTCATCTCTATTTTCTGTTCTGTTATCTCTTCCAGCCACTTTCTTATCTTATACCAGTATTTTCAGATTTTAGGGCAGGTCCACCACATGTGGTAGAACATTCCTTTTTATGACCGCACCTCCAGCATTCTGGGGACCTGTTCAAGAACATCTTGGCCAATCTCGCTGGTGGCAGATGTCATCGATAAAACATTTTATAGAGGTTCTCCTTGTAAGCAGCTGACATCGTTAGTTTGTAGTTTCTCTCCCACAATCTATCCCATTGCTCTAATTGAATATTATGACCAAAATTTCTTGCCCAACTAATCATTGTCTCTTTCAGTTTTGAATTTTAACAAAAAATTATACATTTTTATAATAATTTTCCCCGTTTCTAATAATAATAATAATAATAATAATAATAATAATAATAATAATAAGAAGAAGAAGAAGAAGAAGAAGAAGAAGAAGAAGTAGTAGTAGTAGTAGTAGTAGTAGTAGTAGTAGTAGTAGTAGTAGTTCCAATTGTTCTGTATATATACCATATTGTTCCCGGTCTTTTTTGTATTTTTTTCTAATTTTCAAGTATGGCCACCAATCAATTTTTATCCCCTGATTTCTTAAGTCCTGCTCTGATTTTAAGTTTCCTAATTCATCTAAAAGTTCCGAGTATCTCACTACTTTGTTTAAGTCCAACTCATTGGGATAGAGTATGGCTTCCATTGTTGAAATCCAAACTGGAACTTTCATATAGTGATTTCTCCTTATATTGTCCCAAATATTTAACAAAGCATTTCACACTAGATGTCTCTGGAAGTATGTGTGGGTCTTGTTTTTTCCTTCCCATAAAAATGTGTGCCATCCCAATTGGAGATCATGGGCCTTCCATTGTTAATACTCTCTTGTTTCTTAGTTGAATCCAATCTTTTAGCCATGTTATTGCCGCTGCTTGATAATATACTTCCCAATCGGGTAGGCCAAAGCCTCCTTTGGTTCTGGAGTCCTGAAGAAGTTTGTATTTTATTCGGGCTTTTTCTCCCATCCAAATAAATTTACCTATTATTCTGTTCAATTGATCAAAAAATAATTTCCCTAATCTTATTGGGATTGTTTGAAATAAATATAGCAATTTTGGTAGTATATTCATTTTTATTACGGCAATTCTACCAACTAAAGATATCTGTAATTTTGCCCAAATGTCTAAATCTTTTTATATTTGTTGTACCAATTTATCATAATTATCTTCTTTTAATGTAGAACATTTTGCCGTTAGCCAAATTCCTAGATATTTTACCTTTTTAACAATTTGAATCCCCAATTTCTCTTCCAATTCCTCATCTTGCCTTTTGGTACAATTCTTGGTTAATAGCTTAGTTTTTTCCTTGTTTATTTTAAATCCAGCCACTTTATCAAATTCTTCCACTTCATGAATCAAGATGGTTCCCATCTCCAAAGGATCTTCTATAATAAAAACTAGATCATCTGCGAAAGCTTGAACTTTATATTCCTCCTGTTTAATTTTCAACCCTTTATCATTTGGTTTTGTCTAATTTGTATTAATAATATTTCCACTGATAGTATAAATAAGAGGGGTGATGAGGGACATCCCTGTCTTACCCCCTTAGTTATACTAATCCTCTCCATTGTTTCCCCATTTATTATTATTTTAGCTGATTGTTTCGAATAAATTGCTCTAATCATATTTGTAAATTTCTCCCCAAAATTTATAATTTCCAATTGATTAATAAGAAAGTTCCAGTTTAGATTGTCAAATGCTTTTTAAGCATCCACAAACATTAATTCAGCTGCTTATGTGGGTGGGCCTCATAGTATTCTAATGAATTCATGATCATTCTTGTATTGTTCCTTTTATGTCTATTTGGCAAAAATCCATTCTGGTCCGAATCAATAATTTTATTTAATTTTTTTTTTTTGGTTCTTTCAGCAATTATAGTTACAAATATTTTGTAGTCCACATTAAGTAGTGAGATTGGCCTATAGTTCTTGATTTGTTGTGTATCTGTGGGATCTTTTGGGATGAGTGATATCAGTGCCTCCATCCATGTCTTTGGTAGTTTGGATTGCCCTAAAGCTTCATTGTATATGTTCAAGAATAGCATTTTTACAGGTCCCTGTATCTCTTTGTAGAACTCAGAAGGGATACCATCAGGTCCTGGAGTTTTGTTATTTTTTTGCTTCTGAATAGCCACCTTCATCTCCATCATCGTAATTTTGTTATTTAACATCTCATTCATTTCATCTGTTAGTATCGGGAGATTTCTATCCCTTAAATAGTTCTTTATTTCTTCCTCTTCTATTTTCTCCTGATTATATAGTTTTCCAAAATAATTTTGGGTTATTCTCTTTTTTCGTCCATTCGATGATGGATATTCCCCTCTTCGTCCTGCAGATGTGTTATTAATCTTTTTTCTTTGTCCTTTTTTAATTTATATGCCAGCCATCTCCCTGGCTTATTGGCATGTTCAAAATGTACCTGTTTTGCTGCTCTAAGCTTTTGGGGCATTTCCTTGTGGACAAACAAATTTATTTTATGTTTGACCAAATCTTTTTCCTCTCTAATTTTCTTACTGGGGAATCTTGCATCTTACGCTCTAATTCTTCCAATTTCTCTTGTAATTCCAATTGCTGTTTCCTTTTTTTCTTTGTTTCTCCTCGCCCCATACGCTATTTTTAGACTTCTAATATAGGCCTTAGTTGTGTCCCAAAGATTCTGCAAAGTCATATCTTCATTTGAGTTTTCCTTCAAGAAGAAGTCCAGTTCTTTTTCCATCCATTGTGTATACTTTTTCTCTTTTATCACCCATTCACCCATATCACACATTCATGGTCCATCTTCCCCTTCTTTTTGCTCTCCCTTTCCACTTTAATATCAATGGGCTATGATCTGCCCATGAATTAGGTGCTATTTCTATCTTCTCTATATTTTTGCTTAATTCCAAATCCATCCAAATCATATCTATCCTGGACCATGAATCATGTGGGTTAGAATAAAAAGTATACTGTTTATTATGTGGATTTTGTTCTCTCCAGATATCTTTTATATTCAACTCTTGCATTATGTCAAAGAAGGTAGCCGGTAGTACCTTCCTCTTTTTCTTATTCCCCCCCCACCCTGATAGATAGTCTTGTTTTGAATCTATGATCGCATTAAAATCTCCCAGTAAACACACATTTTTGCTCTCCAATTCTATTAATTTTTTATGTAAATTATGATAAAATTCCCCTTGTTTGGTATTCGGTGCATAAATAGCTGTCAATAAAATCTTTTTTTGACTTATTTTTATTTCAATTAATAAAATTCTTCCTTCCTCATCAGCAAAAATTTGTCTCGGTTGTAACCAATCTTTAAAAAAAAAAAACATAAACATAAAACACATTTTTTCAAAACAAAGCTTTTGATCCGGTCACAAATTAATACAAATCACTAACAAATCTTAATTTTCAATTAACACAACTTAATGTTTTACTCAGTTATTTCCCTCAATTTTATCTATTTAACTATGCCATTATCCCCAAAAACCCGTTACTTAAATCTTAAAACCTAACCAATTATAATTCCATTTTTCTCTTTCATTTGCTTAGATGGATATATTTTAACAATATAAATCATCACAAGTATTATAAACATTCATAAAGTAATTAATTCCAGCATAATCATTTTATTTTTACTAATGAACTCAACATTTATAGTCTTTATTTCTGTTATTAAACTTAACATTCATTTCATTTTAACTATTAATCTCAACATATTCCTCCTTATTTGGCTATCCCACCTCATTTTATTTTTCTATAAAACCCAACATCTTTATCTTCATCTTTGTTGTTAAACCAATCATTTTTATTTCTTGGCTGTTAAACACTGCATACTCATTTTTATTTTTTGGCCGTTACACAGCATATCCTTTTATGTTTTGGCTGTTACACAGCATATCCATTTTGTTTGGCTGTTAAACACAGCATAGTCATTTTTGTTTTCTGGCTGTTACACAGCATATCTATTTTTATTTTTTGGCTGTTAAACACAGCATAATCATAGTTGATTTAACTATCCCTACTTAATCCTTTCTTTGTTGTTTCCATCCATCTATATATTGCTTATTTTCAGTTAATCATATTTATCCTTATCCTTTTTCATAACAATTTAACATTGAGACATGGTTCTTGCTTAAAATATACCTTTAAATATATTTATAAATTCCTTTTAACATTTTAAATTAACCATATTTATCTTTATCCTTTTTCATAACAATTTAACATTAACACATAATTCTTGCTTCAAACATACCTTTAAATATGTTTATAAATTCCTTTTAACATTCTTAATTTCTATAAAAATCTCCTTTTTATTACTACAATCCACCTGTACATTGTTTTATTTTTAATCACATTGTTTCAATCTTCTTTTTTCTTTTTCCAGTCGTGTTTATCTTATTTCTTCATCTACTCGCCTGCAAACATATATTTCCTTCCATTTTCAAAGTTTTCAATTTTGTCCTCCATAAGTCATATTATATACTGCTCAAAAAAATAAAGGGAACACAAGCAGAAGACATCCGAGATCTGAATGAATGAAATAGCCTTATTAAATACTTTGTTCTTTACATACAGTAGTTTATACACTGCTCAAACAACTAAAGGGAACACAAAACTACTGTATGTAACGAACAAAGTATTTAATAAGGCTATTTCATTCATTCAGATCTCGGTTGTCTTCTGCTTGTGTTCCCTTTATTTTTTTGAGCAGTGTATTTTTTTGTTATTTTTATTCCGGATATAATATATCAAATCTTCTCTTGGGCCTGCGCTTAGTCCTCCTTTTATTTCTGCGCCAATTTTTTAAGTTATTATTGTTTCAACTATAGGAGTTCCATTATAATTTCCTTTTCTTTTCACAAAAGTCAAGCTGCCTGCAGAGAGGGAAAAAAAACCTCCTCTGCAAGATCCCACGACTTTTATCTGTAGAACTCAAAATTTCTCATAGCAGAAAAGAGTTACAAAGTTCCTTTTTGAACCAGATGGTGTCCCTCTACAATCCACATTTTCCATTAGTCATGCGAGTATCCATTTTGTGCTATTATGTAATAATCCAATTTACTTCTTCTTTTAATTTTAAAAGTATCCAATCTTCTTCTTTTTTTTAAATCCAATTCAAATTTTAAAATATCCAGTCTTTGTCCCATATCTTGATATTTAATTCCTTTAGTTCTTTTCTGCCTCCCCTTGCTCACTGCTCTGTTCAGACATTATTTGCAGGGTCCCCTCAATAGAGCGAATTTGCTACTCCGGGTTGACCACTTTTGCAGACCCTGCTTTATGTAAGGTCCTGCCTCTCCTCCCAGTTCAAGAAAGCATGAACTCTTTTTTTAAAAATATTTTTTTATTATTTACATATAGATATATTGAATACAGTATAATTGTCCTGGCATTCCACTTGCCATGAAACAAAGGTAAAAACAAAATAACATATATACTATTTTAAACAGTGCTAGTGTTGTACAGTTATTTCTGACCGTCATGTCCTAGAACAGTGATGGCTAACCTTTTTGCCATCGTGTGCCAGGATGGGGGTGTGGGGGGGGTTGCACATGCGTGTGCCCACACCCATAATTCCATACACCCCACCCACACTCATGCGCGTGTGACCTCCCTCCCCCTGCTCCTGGCAAGCTATGGCTCGGTAGGCCCGTTTTTGTTTCCCACCTGGCTCCAGGGCCTCTCTAGGAGTCTGGGGAGGGTGAAAATGGCCTTCCTACCCACCCAGAGATCCTCCGAAAGCCGAAAACAGCCCATTTAATAAGTTCTGGTGGGACCGGAAGGCCCTTTTTTTGCTGTCCCCAGCCTCCTTCAGAACACTCCATTTTCCAGTGGGACCAGAAGTTGTCAAATGGGGCATTTTCGGCCTCCCCAGACTCCTAGAGAGGCTCTGGAGCCAGGTGAGAACCAAAAACGGGCCTTCCCCCCCTCCAGGCCCTCCGGAGGCAGGAAACAGCCTGTTTCCCTACTTCTGGTGGGCCCAGAAGACCTGAATATCAGCTGGCCGGCACGCACACTGAAATGGCTACACGTGTCCACTGAAATGGCTACATGTGCCACCTGTGGCACGCATGCCATAGGTTCACCATCACTGTTCTAAAATGTCAACTAATCTATCATTCTAATACCTACATTCTAATACATACATAGTATCTCTTTCCATGTCCACCTAACCTGATTCTTTCACATTCAACTTCTACCTCGTGTTTCTAACCATTGATGGAATGTATTCCATGTAGCATAGTATTCTGTATCTCCTTTGTCTTTTATTTTTAGTGTTAGTCTGTCCATTTCTGCACAGACTAGTATCTTCCTTATCATCTCCTCCTCTGAAGAGGTGTTTTCGCTCTCCCACTGCTGTGCATACACAATTCTTGTTCCAGTCAAGATTTGTAATATTAAGTATATTGTCCCTTTACCATAACCATCTGATATAATGCGTAATAAAAATAATTCTGGCTTACTCTATATGTTGTCTGGTCATTTTTTCTAACCACATATGAATTTGTATTCAAAATGTTCTTGCCTTTATACAGGTCCACCACATGTAGTAATATGTGCCAGGTATTTGTTTACATTTCCAACAGTTTGGGGACATATTGCTAAACATTTTGGCCAATCTTGCCGAGGGCAGATGCCACCTATAGAACATTTTATAGAGATTTTCCTTGTATGATGTGGCCATTGTCAGTTTCCAATTTCTTTCCCAAAGCTTTTGCCATTTATCCAAATCTATATTATATCCAAAATGTTTAGCCCATACTATCATCGTCTCTTTAACTTGGTTCTTCTTACATTTTATAATTTAATAAATAATTGTATAGTATCCTTATCAATTTATCATCAGTCCCCACTAATATCTTGTCCAATGTTGTTAGTTCTCTATAAAAACCCCATGTTTTCGCATCTGTCACATATAACATGATTGTGTCTGCAGGTACAACTACCATTCTAATTCCACCCCTTGGTCTTTTAGTTCTAATCTAGTTTTCAATTCACCATTCTCATTTAATATATCCTTATAAGAAACAATGTTTTCCATATTTATAAGATTTGGGTGTATCAATGCTTCTAAGGTGGAGAGCCAGACTGGTGTTTCCCTATGGTTTTGTTTTTTAATTTTGTCCCACACTGATAACGATGTGTTTCTTACATTATGTCTTTGGAAATATTGATGTGCCGTATTTCTCCCATACCAGAGGAATACATGCCACCCTAGTTGAAGGTCGTGAGTCTCCAATAATAATAGTCTTCTATTCCTCAAAGTTATCCACTCATTCACCCATGTGAGTGCAGCTACTTGGTAATACAATTCCCAGTCAGGCAGACCAAAACCTTCTTTCCCTTTTGACTCTTGCAGTAGTTTCAGTTTTATTCTCGTTTTTTTCCTTGCCAAATGAATTTCAACATTATTTTATTCAATTCCTCAAAATATTTTTTCTCTAGTTTTATTGGTATTGTTTGGAATAAAAAAAGTATCTTCGGCAGTATGTTCATCTTTATTGCAATTATTCTACTCATCAAGGAAAGTTGCAAGTTTTTCCATCTCTCCATATCCAGTTTAATTTGATGCATTAATTTTGTATAGTTGTCCTCCTTGATTGTTATACATCTTACTGTTAGATAGATTCCTAAGTATTTCACTTTTTTCACTATCTGGATATTCATTTTCTTTATTAATTCATCTCTCTGTTTATTTGTAAATTAATAGTTAATTTTTAACTATTGTTTTGGTTTTTTTTTATTTATTTTTAGTCCAGCAATCTCTCCATATTCCTCTAATTTCTCTATGAGTCTCAGGCCTGATTCTTAAATGGTTCCTCTAAGATGAAAACTAAATCGTCTGCAAAAGCTTGTAATTTGTACTTTTCTCTTTTGATTTCCATTCCTTTGATCTGCTTATCTTGCCTAATGTTTCTTTTTTTTTTAATTTTTAAAATTTTTATTAATTTAAGAAACCACATAATACATTTATAAATGCAAGTAAAACAATTTACAACAAACATAATCTTTATAACATCTATCTATAATATCTGAATTGTTACAATATCAATATCCTATATTCTTCAATATACAATATTTCTCTCACCTTATATAATGATATTATTTTATTGATATCTCGTGTCTCTTAAATTTCATTTGATGTAAAAATTTATTTTACTCTATTGATATCTTTTCTTTTATTTAATTTTTCTTTCTTTCTTCTTCTCTTTTTTTTTCACTTCCCTCTAACCATTTATACCATTTTTGTCAGACCAGATAATATTCAGATTCTTCTTTTCCTTGGTAAGTTTATCCATCTCAGCGCATTCCATAATTTTGGATATTAATTTCTCTTGAGTTGGGACCTTTTCTTGTTTCCAATTTTGTGCGTATATACCGTATTTTCCGGCGTATAAGATGACTTTTTAACCCAGGAAAATCATCTCAAAAGTCGGTGGTCGTCTTATACGCCGGGTACCCAAATCTGAGTTGCTGGCGCTGACCGATGACACTTTGGGAGCGCCGGCAACATTGAGGGGAAGCTGTACTCCAAATTAGTTCCAACCTACAAGAGGTGCCAGGCAGTGCGCGGCCCACGAGAAAGGAACGCGTCCCCACTCTACCCCAGAATTCGGGTCACCTTCCTTTCTTTCCCAGCAGTCCACGGTGAAAGCGGCGCCGCGGTCGACCTGGGCCAGCGCCTTGCACACCTGGCTCTGCGTCTCCATTATGAGAAGCTCCATGCGCCTTCGCATGTCTCCGCCCCAGTCGCGCAGCTCTCGCAATCCGCTCACCGGAGGAGCCATGAAGTGCTCGCACCGCCTTGCCAGATCTTCCTCATCCTCCTTTCCCCATGGCTTTTCCGGTTGTAATTGTTGCTGCTGCTGCCACCGAGGCTGCTCCTTCATCTCCGCCCGCCGCACCAGACCCAGCCCGGCCAGCACCGCTGTGGCTCCTGCAGTCCAAGCGGATCGGCACCCCGATGGGTGGGTGGCAGCGATCGGCATCACTTGGACTGCGGGAGCCACGGCAAACTCCTTCCCCACGAGTTATTGCTCTGCATTTCACCACCTCTTCCAGGCTCGCAGCCACCCACCATCGCCCCAATGGGAAGAACCGCCCGGCAGCGATTCCAAGGAGCCCGAAGCGAACATCCTGGAGCAGCGCGGGCCAGCCCGGAGGCTTAAACCCCAGGAGCCCAGGTGCCGAATCCCGCACAGCAGAAAAGACATGACAGCCGGTGCCCAGTTCCTTCTGCAGCCGTCCGGATCGGCGCCAAGCCAGAAAAGTGCGCTGTGCACTCCCACCCTTCGCCTGCGAGCCCGGGTGCCGATCCGCTTGGACTGCGGGAGCCACAGTGGTGCTGGCCGGGCTGGGTCTGGTGCGGCGGGCGGAGATGAAGGAGCAGCCTCGGTGGCAGCAGCAGCAACAATTACAACCAGAAAAGTCATGGGGAAAGGAGGAGCAGCGCTAAGTTACCTTCCGGGGTGGAGGGGTGTGTGTGGAAGAATAGGTGAAGCTAAAACGGCTTTCTCGTTCATCCCGATGTCGGGAGAAGCGGCTTGAGGGGCACCCGAGCTTTTAAGATTTTAACCTGGGCTAATCGGGCGGGGGAAAGAAGTGCTCTAGTCTGCAAACAAGGCAGGGTCTTGGGTTTAAAGGGTGGGGGGGCAGAGAAACTTTCAAGGCAGTTTTCTCTCAGCCAGAGGTAGAATCTGAACGGGAGAATATGGGTGTCGCTGCGTGGATTGCATTATTTCACTCATTTCTGGAAATATCCCTGCGCCCCTTTTCGCCTCCCGGAATTATGTGGCTCCCACCCACCCCACCCCACAACAGATCTGCGCGAGAGGCCAGAAAACTGTGGGTTTCGTGTGTGTGTATGTAACAAAAGGTGCAGATGTCTTTCCCCCCCGTTTCTTTCCGGCTACAGCCTTTCTTCTGAATGGGGTCGGGCTGGATACGCCGCGAAAGAGATCGGCTTGGGGGAAAAAAAAACGGTCTGCCGCCTTTACCACTACCTCCCCTCTCCACAAACACACACTTTTTGTTGTTGTTTGTTGCTGATAACATTCCCCCTCCCCCCCCCCAATTCCATGGGTTCAAAGCCGCCGAGAGAGAGAGAGAGAGAGAGAGAGGGAGGGAAAGAAAGAAAAAAAGAGTTTTGATTCTGCCGGCTTATTGCGAAGGCATTGGAACAAGCAGCCTAAAACTAGGAGGCATATAAAGTCGCGGCTTAACGTTGCCGCAATGAGACTTTGGTGCCTGTTTGTGTGGACGGTGTCCATGCTCACCGCGTCCTCTGTATCGAGACCTCTTTTAAAACTCCTTTTTGATAAACCCCCCTTGTGCCTCTTCTCCGGGTTTCTTGGTAACTGGGATCCGCTACACGTGCAAAACAGAGTCCCGAAATGGCTCTCCCGAGGTTGCCCGCACTCACCATTACTGCAGCTGTCCAGATTGGCGCCAAGCCAGGAAAGTGCGCTGCGCACTCCCACCCTTTGCCTGCGAGCCTGGGTGCCGATCCGCTTGGACTGCGGGAGCCACGGCGGTGCTGGCCGGGCTGGGTCTGGTGCGGCGGGCGGAGATGAAGGAGCAGCCTCAGCGGCAGCAGCAGCAACAATTACAACCGGAAAAGCCATGGGGAAAGGAGGATGAGGAAGATCTGGCAAGGCGGTGCGAGCACTTCATGGCTCCTCTGGTGAGCGGATTGCGAGAGCTGCGCGACTGGGGCGGAGACATGCGAAGTCGCATGGAGCTTCTCATAATGGAGACGCAGAGCCAGGTGTGCAAGGTGCTGGCCCAGGTCGACCGCGGCGCCGCTTTCACCGTGGACCTCCTTGGAATGCTGGAACCAGCTGGTTGCTGCGCGGAGCTTTCCCCAGGCATCCAGGGAGATATTACCGACGCTCTGACTTCCCCAGACCGGTGGAGTTCGCCATCAGTGGGGGTCAGCTGGGGAAGTCGGAGCGTCAGTAATACCCCCCTAGATGCCTGGGAGAAGCTCCGCTCAGCAGCCAGCTGGTTCCAGCATTCAGCAGCATGCAGCCTTGACTAGATTGGCACAGCTTTCTGTCAATGTCATCAGTCAGTGCCAGCAACTCAGATTCATGAAGTGTGCGGATCTCGACAAGGCTGCATGGGTGAAGGAAAAAAACTGGTACAAAATAGCCCTCTTGCCACTACACGTAGCGTAGCCCATTACCTTTCTCTACAGTACAGCAACAATACATACAGTACAGCAACAGTACATACAGTATAGTATACAAATGTAACAGTCAAGACCCCATCATGGCTCCACCAGGAAGAAGAAAGAAATATGAAGCCAGTTTTAAACTTAAAGTTGTAAACTTTGCCATGGAACATAATAACTGTGCTGTTGCAAGACAATATGGAGTAACAGAAAAGATGGTTTGGGACTGGAAAGCAAATGTAAAAGCGTTAAAGAGTATGCCAAGGGGTTAATGTGCATTAAGAAGAGGCACCCCACATTGGCCAGAACTCGAAAAACATGTAGCAGACATGGTGAATGAGCATCGCCAAAACAGTTATGTAGTGACACGAAATAAAATATGATTGTTTGCACTTCAGTGGGCCAAATCTAACCCAGATCACAGCAACAGATTTAAGGCCACTGTATCCTGGTGTACTAGATTCTTGGAAAGGCATAAGCATTTGAATTAAAATTATCATATTGAAATCAAATCTGATGTTTTTTAATTTTTATTTGGTGTGCGTTGGAAGAGGGGTAGTCTTATACAGCGAGTATAGCCCAAACCCTATATTTTAACAGGAAAAGTAGGGGGTCGTCTTATACGCCCAGTCGTCTTATACGCCGGAAAATACGGTAATTTTTGCTGCAGTCAAAATGTGTGTTATTAAATATATTATTTCTTTTTCATATTTGCTTGTAGGTATTCCTAATAAATAAGTTTCTGGCTTTAATGGCACCTTTTGAATTATTATTTGTTCCAGTTGCATTTTTATATTGTTCCAGAATTTTTTAGCTTTGGGACATGACCACCATATATGATAGTATGTCCCTTTATGTGCTTTACATTTCCAACAGAGTGGAGATGTGCCGGGAAACATTTTAGAAATTCGCGCCGGTGGTAGATGCCACCTATAGAACAATTTATAAGCATTTTCTTTGTATGGTACAGATAATGTTAATTTATTAATATTTTTCCACAAATTTTCCCACTTATTTAATTCTATTGCATACCCAAAATTCGTCGCCCATGTGATCATATTCTCTTTAACTATTTCCTCTGCTAGTTTATATTCCAATAGAAAATTATAAATTTTGGTTATTAATTTCTCATTGGGGCCTAATAAAATTTTATCCAATTGATTTGGTTCCATTTGAATTCCAGTTTATTCCATATCAGATTTATATCTGGATTTTAATTGCAAATATGACCACCACTCTAATTCCACATTTTGCATTCTCAATTCTTCTCTTGTTTTTAGTTTTCCTTCTTCATTTAAGATGTTCTTATATGTTTTTAATTTATTTGTATCTATTGTATTTGGATAAATATGTGCTTCCATTATGGAAGTCCACCTAGGAATCCTATCATAGTGATATTTTCTGATTTCATTCCATATTTTAAGCAAATTATCTCTTACAATATGTCTGCAAAATTGTTCTTGTTTTGTAATTTTCTCTCCCCAAAGATATGCATGCCAACCTCTTGTTAAGTCAAAATCTTCCAATATTAATATTCTTATGTTTTTGAGTTCAATCCAATCTTTTATCCATATTAACGCTGAGGCTTTGTAATAAGTCTGCCAATCAGGGAGTCCCATTCCCCCTCTCTCTCTTTTGTCTTGTAGATGTTTTAATTTGATTCTTGCTTTTTTTCCCCGCCTAATAAATATTAATATCATTCTGTCTAAATCTTTAAAATATGTTTTTCCTGGGTTTACTGGTATTACCCTAAATAAGTATAACACTCTTGGCAGAATATTCATTTTAATGGTAGCAATTTTGCCTAAAAGAGACAATTGGAGTTTTGCCCATCTTTCCAAATCCTTTTCTATTTGTTTAACCAATTTAATATAATTGTCTTCCTTCAAAGTTGATATTTTGTTTGTAATCCATATTCCTAAGTATTTAACTTTTTTTGCTATTTGTATCCCTAATATATTTTCCAATTCTTCTTTTTGATACTTGTTAAGATTCTTTGTTAAAATTTTAGTTTTTTGTTTATTAATTTTCAATCCCGCTACTTCTCCATATTGTTGTACTTTTATCATTAATTTTGGTCCAGATTGTATGGGTTTATCTAAAATGAATACTATATCATCCGCAAAGGCTTGCAGTTTATATTCTTGATTTTTTATTTTTAGTCCAGTTATTTCTGTATCTTTCCTAATTTCTTCTAGTAATACTTCCAATGTTAATATAAACAATATAGGAGATAATGGGCATCCTTGTCTCACTCCTTTCTTTATATCAAATTGTTCAGTTGTATCTCCATTAATTTGTATTTTTGCTGTTTGGGTGTTGTATATCTTTTTAATCATTTTTATAAATCTTTCTCCAAATTTCATTTTTTCTAATTGTGCTAATAGAAATGTCCAGTATTATATCTATACCAAGTGATACCAATACACCCCGGAAAAGATTTCTTTAAGAACCTCAACAAAACAACAATGAACTATATATGGCAGGGAAAGAAGGCCAGAATTAAAATCAAAGCTCTACAGGATTCACGAGACAAAGGAGGCCTAGCAATACCAGATTGGGAACTCTACTATAAGGCATCAGGACTGACCTGGATTAAAGAATGGATGAAACTGGACAACAAAAGAACTTTATACTTAGAAGGCTTTGACTTAATAAGAGGATGGCACGCTTTCCTATGGGACGTATCGGATAAACGACAGCAGCACGGTTACTGTTTGCGCAAAATTGGAAATCAGACCAACTCCCAACCAAAGACAAATTAATCTCAAAGATAACAGAGTGTGCCGAAATGGATAGATTGACACTGGAACTCCAGGATAAGCAAGAAAGTGAATACTATCTTGTGTGGCACCAGTGGTATCAATGGCTGGAAAAGAAAATCAGTACAAATATAGATGAAAGAAAATAGGGTAGAAAATTTAAAATTGGAAATGAATAAAGAGGAGACGCAAGATTATTTCTAAATTAAAACACCTGAATTGACAATGTATCATTCATATATTAACTTACAAAGCAATATATATTCTGATGATGACCAAAACATATATGTAAAATATGGTGTGGGTAGGTAGGTGGTGGGAATCTGTTTGTCTTTGTAATGTCTTTGTATTTTTTGTATTGTCTTTATATCTTTGTTTAAAATCCAATAAAAAAAAAAAAGAAATGTCCAGTTGAGATTATCAAACGCTTTTTGCGCATCTAGGAAAATTAGAGCTAACTGGTTTTCCGATCTTTGCTCATAGAATTCCAGAGTGTCAATAATTGTTCTTGTATTGTTATGAATTTGTCTTCCAGGAATAAAACCATTTTGATCAGGATGTATATAGTATGTGACTAGGTTTTTCAATCTCTGTGTTATAATTGATGTGAATAGTTTATAATCTACGTTGAGAAGAGAAATTGGTCTATAATTTTTAATTTCCGTGGGATCCGAATCTTGTTTTGGTATTAATGTGATTATTGTTTCATTCCATGACTTCGGAATTTCAGCTTCCATTAATGCATCATTGAAAACTTGTATTAATATATCATCTAATGGTTGTTGGAATGTCTTATAAAACTCTGCCGGTATACCGTCTGTTCCCGGTGTCTTGTTATTTTTTTGTTTCTTCCTCGCTTCTATTAATTCTAACATTGAGATTGGTCTGTTCAATAATTCTATATGTTCTTCTTCTAATTCTTGAATCTTTATTTTATTTAAATATTCTATGATATTTTCTTCTCTAATCTCTTCCTTTGCGTATAAGTTTTTGAAAAATTCCTTTGCAATTCGTTTTTTGTCTTCAATATTCTGGTATAAACAACCATCTACATCTTTTAACTGTATATTCCTCTGTTTTTCTATTTTCAATTTATATGCTAACCACCGTCCGGTTTTGTTTGCATGTTCAAATTGGTTTTGTTTAGCGATTTTTATTTTTCTTGCTATTTCTGTTGTTGTGATCAAATTTAATTTATGCCTTGTTAAATTTATTATCTCCTTAATTTCTTGATTATATGGCTGTTTCTGTAGATCTAATTGATATTGATGTAATATTGTCTGTAAATTTTGTTTTATTTGTTGTTTGTTTTTATTTTTTTGTGCAGTATAGGCAATTGTTAAGCCTCTGATATATGCCTTGGTTGTGTCCCATAGATTTTGTAGACTGGTGTGCTCTTTCACATTAATTTGTAGAAATATTTTCAATTCTTTTTGGATCATATCCACATATTGTTTGTCATTTATAATATCTCTATCCATCATCCATCTTTTACGCTTTTGGTGTCCCTTCCATGTTATTTCAATGGGCTATGATCAGCCCATGTGTTTGTTGTAATTTCTATTTGTTTGTTTGTTTGTTTATTTATTATTTATTATTATTTATTTATTTATTTATTTATTTATTTATTTATTTATTATTTATTTATTATTTATTTATTTATTTATTTATTTATTTATTTATTTATTTTAAATTTATATACCGCCCTTCTCCCTGAGGACTCAGGGCGGTGTACAGCCAGAATTAAAAAACATAAAATACAAATATTAAAAAACAATTAAATTGTTTAATGTCTGCTATAAGCTCTGCCGTCATCCAAGCCATGTCAATTCTGGACCACAATTGATGTGGATTTGAATAAAATTTGTATTGTTGTTTATTATAATTGAGTTCCCTCCAGGCATCTTGTAATTGAAATTCTTCTACTATATCATAAAATGTTTCTGGAAGTGTTTTTTTCCTGGATTTATTATGTTTACAACTCCTATAGTCCTTCTCTATGTTTACAATTGCATTAAAATCTCCAATTATGCATATGTTTTGGTATTCCAGTTCCTTAATTTTGTTGTGCATCTTTTTAAAATAATCAATTTTTTGATTTATATGCCGCCCTTCTCCGGAGACTCAGGGCGGCTTACAATGCGTTAAGCAATAGCCTTCAATTTGGGTTCCATTTGGTGCATAAAGTGATGCTAGTAATATCTTCTTTTCTGTTTCAATTTCAACCATCAGCATCCTACCCTCCTCATCTGCAAATAATTGCTTTGATTGTATATGATTCCGGATGTACATTGCTATACCTCTCTTTTTTTGTTCTGTTAGTGCCGTATAAAGTTTTCCTAATCGTTTGTTCTCTAATAAACTGCGTTGTTGTTTTTTAATATGAACTTCTTGTAATGTTATAATATCTATCTTCAATTTTTGTAAATTTCTAAAAATACGTGATCTCTTTGATGGAATGTTTAGTCCATTTATGTTAATCGATATCAATTTTAAATCTTTCTCCATTTCAAATTTCTATTTTCTTGATGTTCTTATTTTCCTAGTGTTTTTTTCTGTAATTTGTATTTTATCCCTTGCTCCCTCTCTTGCCATTCATTGTTTCTCCCCTCTTTTTCTTTCTTCTTGCTGTATTTTTCTCGGTTTGTCCTCCTGATTTGCAATTTCTTGCTGTGTTTCAGATTCTTGTTCTTCCTCAGGAAAAAAATTGCTATCAAAAAATTGCTGTGCTTTCTCTAGTGTATCAAGTTTATATTTTTTTATCTTGCCATGAAACAAGCAGTTCCTCTGGCGTTAACCACCGGAACATTATTTTATGTTTGTGTAATTCTGTTGTCAGAAAGTTATAATTTTTCCTTGTTTCTCTTATTCTTCTTGGTATTTGTTTTAATGTAATTATTTCTTTTCCCTTATATATAATATATATAAGATATAATATAATATATATATATAATAATATATATATATAATATATATATATATATAATATATATAATATATAATATAATTATATAATATATAATAATATATAATAATATATAATATATAATAATATATATATAATATATATAAGAGTCTTGCCTAATGTTTCTAGTTAGTACTTCCAGTGTTAAGATAAATAACAATGGCAATAATGGGCAGCCTTGCCTTGTACCTTTTTGAATTGAAAGGTTTTCAGTCACTTCACCATTCACAATCACTTTGGCTTTGTGTATATTGTCTTGAACATATTATAAATTTATCTTCAAAATCCATATGTTTTAATTGTTATAACATGAATTGCCAGTTCACATTATCAACCATCTTTTGGGCGTCTAAAAACAACAGTGCCAATTGCTTTTCACTATGTGTTTGGTAGTATTCCAATGTATCTAATATTGTTCTCATATTATTTCTTATCTGCCTTTTGGGTAGGAAGCCATTTTGGTCAGAGTGTATTAACTCCTTCAAAAAAACTCTTCAGTCTTTCTGCTACTATTGAGGTGAATATTTTATAGTTGGCATTTAATAGGGACATGGGTCTGTAGTTTTTAATATGCGTTAAGTCTGAATCCTCTTTTGATATCAAAGTAATGTTAACTTCCACCCAACTGAAGCGGTATCTTCGCTTCAGATAGGACTACATTGTATACCTGTAATAATGGTTGGCCCAGAATATCTTGTAGCTCTTATATATTTCTGCCGGTAGCCCATCTGGGCCAGGTGTTTTGTTATTATTTTTATTATTATTGTTTTTTAATTGCCTCTGCTAGTTCTGTCATTGTTATCCTCTCGTTCAGCATAGATTTCATTGCTTCTGGAACCTTAGGCAAGTTAGCTTTTTCCAGGTATTGTAATACTTTTTCTTCTGGAAGTTGTCATCATCATCATTGCACCAGGTCTTCTTTTTCAAGGATATTCAATTTGTGTTTAGTTAGCTCCACTTGATGATTTAGATTTATTTTTTGTGGTTCCTTTTGTAACTCTGCTTCGAGTCTTCTATATTCTTCTTCTAAAGTTCTTTGTTGTTACTTCTTCCTTTTATTTTTCTTCGCTATAAATGTTATAGCAACTCCTCTCATGTATGCTTTCACTGTGTCCCATAGGTTTTGTAATGACATATCTTCTTTCCTATTTTCTTTAAAGAAGAATCCCATTTGTTTTCCCAAAGTCTGCCTAAATTCTATATCATTTAATATCGACTGATTCAGAGTCCTTCTTGTACTTTTCTTTCAATCTTTCCAGCTGATTCTCTTTGGATTGTGATCTGCCCATAGATTTGTATCTATTTTTACCTCATATACATTAGTATTTAATTCCATTGACATCCATACCATATCTATTCTGGACCAGGATTGGTGTCTGTTAGAATAAAATGTGTATCTATCTATATCTGGGTCGTATACTCCTTGTTGTTCTTATTTCTCTTGATTCTTTGGGTCTTACTCCATTGGTCTCTGTTCTGTCCCTTTTCTCTTTTTCACTTTCCTTTTGCTGCAGTTTCTTTTCTTCTGTAGCAGGCATCCCTTGATCTCTATCTTCTATTGTTTCCCTCTCCTCCAGTTCCTCTTTGGTATCGAAATGCTGATTGTAATGGCACTGGTTAATTTATATTTACCAAATGAGAAGCAAAAAGAATTTCTTGAAAAAATAACTAAAATTTTGGAAATCGAAAGTGTAGGGAAAGTAATTGTGGCTGGGGATTTTAATTTAATTAGAGATAAAATAGATAGTATTAACCCCACTCGTTGTGGAGGAGCAAATAAAATGGGGACCTTAAATAAATGGATGTTTCAAAACGGTGTGGTGGATGTCTGGAGAGAAGTGAAAGGAACTGAAAGAGTGTACACTTTTTACTCTAAGATACATAATACATATTCAAGAATTGACTATATCTTAGTTTCTAAAGATTTGTTGAATAATGTGGATAAGATAGATGTGGGAATTTTTAAGGATTCTGATCATGCAGAAGTTACGATGGAAATAGATTTTAATTTTGAGAAAAAAGGAAGTTGTTGGAGATATGATGAAAAACTGTATAAAAATGAGGAGGATAAAAAATGGATATTTAAAAAATGGGAAGAATGTTGGAGATTGAATGATAATGGAGAGGTTAAATTTGAAATTGTTTGGGATGTGATGAAAGCAGTGTTTAGAGGGGAAAGTATCAAGTTATCAAGCAGAAAATATAAAAATTATAAAAATAAAATTGAAAAAGATAAAAGCCAGATTAAGGAATTGGAAAATCAATTTTTGCTTACTAAAGAAAATTTGTTTTTGGAGGAATTAAATTTGCTAAAAAATAAATTGATAGAAGAAGATATAGAATTGGTAAAAAAGAATATGAGATATTTAAATAGGAATTTTTTTGAATTTAGCAATAAAAACTCTAAGTTATTGGCAAGGATGGCGAAAAATAAAAGAGAGAAGAGAGAAATTGGAGCCTTGATAGATGATAAGGGTATAAGACGCTATAAAAAATTAGAAAAATGTGAAGTGGTCAGGAACTTTTTTCAAAATTTATATTCGAAAAAATTAATTGATCGGGGAAAACTGAGAAGCTATTTAGAAAAACATGTTGTGAAAATTGACCAAACATATAAAGATTTAATGGAAGAAGATATAACACAAGACGAGATTAATGGAGTGATACAAAAAATAAAATTAGGGAAAGCTCCAGGTGAAGATGGATTACCTGCTGAGTTTTATAAAGAATTTAAGGAAATAATAATACCAAAATTGCAAAAACTATTTAACGGAATTTTACATGGTGGAGAAGTTCCGTTGTCATGGAACAGAACGGTGATATCTATAATCCCTAAACCAGATAAAGACTTAGAAAGGATTGAGTCCTATCGGCCCATCTCCTTAATTAATCAAGATGCAAAGATATTTACTGCCATTATAAGTAATAGATTAAGTAGATTTATAGATAGATATATAAGTCATAACCAAGTAGGTTTTGTGAAGGGTAGATACATGAGTGATATTGTCAGAAGAGTATTAAATATTATAGATGTTGCTGAATATAATGCCGATAAAATAGGTATAATATCATTAGATATTTTTAAAGCTTTTGACTCTGTACAATGGGAAACTATTAAAACAATTGTTGAGGTACTAGGTTTTGGTAATAAGTTTATACATGTTATTTCAAAACTGTATCAAAAAAGTAGTGCAAGAGTGAAGGTGAATGGAAGGCTGACAGAAGAGATAAGATTGGAAGCGGGTACAAGACAAGGATGTCCCCTGTCTCCAACATTATTTTTATTGGTTATGGAAATTTTGACTAAAATGATAGAAAAAGATGAAGAATTGGAAGGGTATAAGGGATATAAGATAAATCTGTATGCGGATGATACTTTGATTATTTTGAAAGATATAGAGAAAGATTTGAAAAAGATACAGAAGCATTTGGAAGAATTTGAGAAAATGACAGGTTTGAAAATAAATTGGTCAAAATCTGAATTATTAATGAATAATAATGGTAAGGAGTGGGAGAATATGGAAGAACAACTTGGGATAAGGATTAAAAAAATATTGAAATATTTGGGCATAACACTTTCACTCAAAGTTAAAGAAATGAAAAAATTAAATTATGATGTGGTGATGAATGAAATTGAGAAAAAGATAGATAAATATAAAATGATAAAGTTGTCTTGGTTTGGTAGAATTGCAATGTGTAAGATGATGTTGTTGCCAAAGTTTAATTTTTTATTTGAGATGTTACCGTTAAACTTGACAGAGAAAGATATTGAAGGATATCAGAAGATATTGGATAAATTTTGCAATGGTGGGGAAAGACCTAGATTAGTGAAGAAAATGTGGTATCAAAATCAAAAGGAAGGTGGATTAGGAATCCCCAAACTACTCAATTATTATTGGGTTTATGCTATTCGGACTGTGGTAAAAATATTTAAAGGTGAAGATAGTCATTGGAGAGATTTAGAATTAAAGGACATCAAGAGATTTGGCTCAACATGGTTTTTAGATAAAGCAAAATCAAAATGTGTAATTAATAGCTATTGGTTAAAGGGACTGAGTAAAATTTGGAACAAATTTGTTAAAATTTTAATTCCAGATATAATTTTCTTAGGGAAGACAATTGAAAATTGGCCGATTAAAACTAATATAAGTCGTGATAGGGTAATGGAAGATGAAAATATACAAACTATAATAGATTGGTTAAAAACTTCAGAAAATGAAAGGAGGAAAAAAGAAATCATTGAAAAATTGGGTTTAGGCTGGTTTGAAAAAATACAGATAGAAAAATGGACTAAGAAGGTAAGGGACAATTGTTCGATAAGTAGAAGTAAAACTGAATTTGAATATTTAGTATTCCAAATTATGAAAGATGAAATTGGGCTAAAGGGACTCGTTAGTAAGATATATAAGATTATAAATTTTGATGGAAAACCACAAAGGGTGATGAAGATGAATTGGGAAAAAGAACTTAATATTAAAATATCAGATTTAGATTGGAACGTGAATTGGAAGAGTAGAATTATGAAGACTTTATCTGTAAGGATTAAAGAGCATAATTATAAGGTTGTTTGGAAATGGTATTTGACTCCATTAAGATTGTCATTGATGGATAAAAAAATTAGTAAATAATGTTGGAGATGTGACATGGAATTAGGGACTTATGAACATATGTGGTACAAATGTGATAAAGTTAAAAAGTTTTGGCAACAATTGGAGGAAATGATATTTGAAATGATGGGGAAAGCAATAATATTGAGACCAGAAACTATATTACTGTTGATAATTAAGGAAATAGAACCAACAAAATATGAGAAAGAATTGATTAGAATTATGATTATAATGGGTAGAATTATAATAGCCAGATATTGGAAATTAGATGTGAATTTTAGAATAGAAGAATGGTATTGTAAAATGTGAAAATTAGCTTTAAATGATAAAATGACATGTGATATTAAAATTAGAAATGGTGACTATAAAGAAGATATTTTCTGGAAAATTTGGAAACCATTTGTGGACTATGCGCTGGGAAAATTGGATGCTTCGGTACCTGTACCCCGAGAACGTGGATTTTGGCGATCATGAGGATATATCCGAAGAACCAAATCTTCCTTTCTTATGTATAGCACAGGGTGAAATATTGTATATGTTGTTTGTAATGTTAGTAATTTAAAATATAAAATGAATAAAAAAAATTAAAAAAAAAAAGAAATGGTGAAAATTACGCTAAATGATAGAATAACGATGATGGAACTACAGTGGTGATTAAATGACAAAAGAATAACAAGTCACCAGGACCAGATGGACTACCAGCAGAAGTTTATAAATATTTACAAGATACACTAAGTTCATCAATGTTAGATGTCTATAATGATGTTGTGTTTGAAGCTACGATACCAAATACCTGGATGGAGGCAAATATTACTTTAATTCCTAAAGAAGATTCGGATTTAACACAGGTGAAAAATTATAGGCCAATATCACTTCTAAATGAAGATTATAAAATATTTGCTTCAATAATAGCAGAAAGACTTAAAAGATTTTTGAATGAGTTTATACATCCAGATCAAAATGGATTTCTACCTAAGGGACAAATTGAAATAATCTAAGAATTATTTTAGATACGTTGGAGTATTATGAAATACACTCTGAAAAACAAACGGCATTGATTTTTTTAGATGCACAGAAAGCATTTGATAATGTAAATTGGCAATTTATGATACAATTAAAATGCATGAACTTCAGCGAAAAATTTATAAATATAATGAGGACAATATATTCCAAACAAATGGCAAAAGTGATTGTGAATGGGGACTCGACAGAGAATTTTAATATAAGAAAAAGCACAAGACAAGGATGTCCGCTGTCCCCATCACTGTTTATATTAACATTGGAAGTGCTAAACAGAAGTATCAGATAAGATTTAGAAATAAAAGGCATGGAAATAAAAAAAGAAAAATATAAATTACAAGCATTTGCAGATGACCTGGTATTTATTCTAGAAGAACCATTGAAAACTGGTCCCAAATTAATAGGGAAAATAGAAGAATATGGAGAAGTTGCAGGGTTGAAAATAAATAAAGAAAAACCCAAATATTAGTCAAAAACCTTACAGATAAACAGAAAAATGAATTAATGAAGAAGATACACTTACAGGTAGTTAAGAAAGTAAACTATTTAGGAATATTTAAGATGACTAACCATTAAAGAAGATAATTATACAAGAATTTACAACTATCAATGATAGGAAGAATAGCCACTATAAAAATGAACATTCTGCCAAAATTGCTCTTTTTTGTTTCAAACAATTCCTATAAAATTTTTAAAAAATACTTTGAGGAGCTAAATAAAACAATTTTGAAATATGTATGGCAAAAAAAAAGAGCAAGAATAAGACTGAAAATGCTACAAGAATCTAAAGAAATTGGGGGTTTGGGGTTGCCAGATTGGGAGCTTTATTACCAGGCCTCTGCACTTACTTGGGTGAGAGAGTGGATAAATCTGAAGCATAGAAGGTTATTATTGCTGGAGGGAGATGATTTTCAATTGGGAAGGCATGCTTTCTGTGGTATGGGAAAAACAATATACATAGATATTTTCAAAGACATTATGTAAGAAATGCTTTACTTTTAATATGGGAACAAGTCAAAGCAAAAAATTATATGAAAATACCAATCTGGCTTTCTACAATGGAAGCACTTACACATCTAAATGTTATTAATTTGGAACAAATTGTAACATATAAAGACATTTTAAATGAAGAAGGGGAACTCAAATCTAAGCAGGAATTGCAGAAACAAGGGATGGACTTAGCATAGTGGCCACACCTGCAAATACAATCAAGATATGAGAAAGATACAAAGACATATGGTTTCTATAAAGAACCAACAGAACTAGATCAGATACTCCTAGGAATGGATGAAAAATTAATAAAGAAAATATATAATTATCTACTAAGTATTAAGATGGAAGATGAACAAATGAAAGAAACAATGATAGTATGGGCAAAAAATTTTGGATATACAATAGAGTTAGATAAATGGCAAAAACTTTGGGATAGAAACTATAAATTAACAATGGCAACAACCTATAAGGAAAATCTCTATAAAATGTTTTGCAGGTGGCATTTGCCACCGGCAAGATTAGCAAAGATGTTCAAAAACATGTCCACTAAATGTTAGAAATGCAACCAGATACCAGGTTCTTTTATGACAAACATGACCAAAGGCAAAAAAAAATTGGACAAAAATACATATACTGTTAGAAAAAATGATAAAGCTATAATACCAGAAAACTATAACAAAGGGAACACATAATTAATACCACACGTGTTGACAGCGGTGAGAATTGTATTTGCACAATATTGGAAGAACGAGGATACTCCTACAGAGGAGACAATAATTAAAAAGATATTAGACTGTGCTGAGATGGATAGATTGTCACTAAAAATAAAGGACAAGGAAGAAACAGAATATTTCTTAACATGGGATGTGTTTTACCAATGGCTAGATAACAGAAATAGAAATTAGAAGATAAAAGATTACTACTAGGTACATACTACTAGGTAAATAATGAAAGATCATGATTATATATAAATAAACAATATACTATTAATACTATTATTATTATTATTATTATTAGTAGTAGTAGTAGTAGCAGCAGCAACAGCAGCAGCAGCAGCAGTAGTGTTATTAATATTGGACTGTATAAGTAAAATAGCTCAGAGAATGCAGTGTTCACTAAACACTTATATTGATTGAAATAAAAAATAAATATAAAAAAAAAATAAAATGCAGAACTATTAAAAGAATTGACTTTTAAATGGTCATAACTTAATAAATGTCAAGTTATAATGTACTAAATTCAGAAATATAGCAGTGGGGATAGGGCCAGGCCCGGCCACACCACTGCGGAGCCCGTGGCACTTTTCATTTGGCCTGGGTGGTGGCGCTTACCCGACTGAGCCAGTGCGGGTAGCCCCTCATCTTGCCGAAGACCAATTTGCCGCACTTATACTTGTACAGCCAACCAGAGCGGGACATGGCACGGGTGGAGAGGCCAATGCAGCCCCCACCAAGGCGACCCGGGGTGAATGATCGCAGTGCCTCCACAGCAACAGGTGCGCTGTGGCCACCTTGCCTGCCTTCGCCTTCATGTGCTGTGCTTGGAAGGGGCCGCCACCACTGCTCTCCCTCCCCACTTGGCTGCACAGTGTGTACACATCTACCTGCCTTCCTGAAGCAACCTCATCACCGTTTTCATTTCATAGCGGGAGAAGGAAGAAAGCGAACGGCGCCATGGCACACATGCACGTGTGCATGTGCAGCAGCTCCAGGACGTCCGCAGCCAGCCTTCCCTCCCAAAGCACTGCCATGGCACCGCCATTTGCTTTCATTGGCTGCAGCAGGCAACAGTGTGCATTTAAGAAGAGAAGCGTCTTGCATGTGCCATGGCGGCGCCGTTCACTTTCTTCCTTCTCCCACTGCAAAATTAAAGAAAACAGCAGCAAGGTTGCTTCGGGAGGACAGGCGGACATGTGCACATGGAGCACATGGAGGTGAAGGTGGGCAAGACGGCTGCAGCAGCGAGCCTCTTGTTGGGGAGGCACTCTTGCAGGGCAGCTTCGACGGGGGCTGCATTGGCCTCTCTGCCCATGCCATGCCCTGCTCTGGCTGGCCACATGACTATACCTGGCCAGGTAAGTGCCACCACACTGGCCTGGTCAGGTAAGCACCACCGCCCAGGCCGAAGGGAAAGTGCCACAGTTTCCGCGGTGGTGCGGCTGGGCCTGGCCCCCTCCCCAAACATTTAAGAAGGGGAGCACAGCTCCAGTAAGTTTTGCTACAAGAAGCCTGCAGCATCTTTTGGTACAAGAAGCACCTCCAGGCACACTGAAAAAAAGAGTCTGCGGCTGCAGGTATCTCACGGCAGGAGAAAATAGGGTTTTAGAATAGAAAATAGAAATTATTTTTTTTTCCTGCCTGGTTCTGTGGGCATGGCTTGGTGGGGGTGGGGGTCATGTGATTGAGTGGGCATGGCTGTGAGTGACATCAAGTCGGTCACATCCACTCAGTCACAGGAACCCTCCACCAAGACACGCCAACAGAACTGGTAGGGAAATCTTAGATTTCACCACTGAGCTAACCCCCATCTGCATATGCACGGGATGCAGGCAGTGCATGAAACCACAATCCCCAATCCACGGAAAAACCTCTCTCCACAGAAGCGGACTCTGGCACCCAAAAGGTTTGAGGCAGCTGATATACCGAGTCTCACAGTTCAAGAGCACATACTATAGAATAAGTCCCTTTATTGATTGATCTTTAATATATATATAATCAATTAAAATGCAACTTTTAGGTTTTTAATTAAACATTTAAACTATATTGCAACAAAATGTTTATATTTAAACTGCTACTTTGAAGTAGGAATCCCATCAAAAAAGAAAAAGAAAAGACATTTCCTACTCTTGATTAGTTTCCTTGAAATATTTTTAGGCTACTCTGTGACAAATAATAATCGATACTGAAATCTTCATTTAGAAATTTACTTTCTATGACATCCCAATAGATAATTTTATGACTCTTTGTCTAAAAAATTTTCAGGACTATGCTGTCTAAATATTAATTGCTGAGAGAGGTAAATATCAAAACAGAATCAATCAATCCATCTCCAAAACCTGTACAGTCTAATTAGCTATTAAGATGCTTCAATAGTCCATGAAAAATTCAGTTTAACAAACGATCAGGTTTAAGGAAGTGCTAGCATCAAACGCAGATAAAAACATGCATTCAAAACTCCAAAGTCTCCAAAAACTAGACGTTTTGAGAAACAAGTAGCAGATGTGCAAGGATCATAGCCAGGGGCGGGTTTCAAAACCCACTGCTACTGGTTTGCGTGGGTGCTTGCACACACGCAAAACACTCCTGTACATGCACAGAAGCATCCGGGCGGGTGGGCGGAGCCTCCGGCCACCACCGCTACCAGTTTGCCCAATCTGGGGCAAACCGGTAGCAACCCACCACTGATCATAGCATATTGGCAGCGAAAACAGTGATATTACACTGCACTGTTGCAGTCACTAACTGTAAAATTCCTCAGAATATGTGCCTGAAAAAAATCTCTTTCATTATCCTCAATGTGACTTTTCCTGCCTTAATTAATTGTCAGAACATTAAATACAGAAGCAAGCCAATCAGAATTAAGAAATGTATATATGTTCCCAGTGGTGGGATTCAAATAATTTAACAACCGGTTCTCTGCCCTAAGGATTTCTTCCAACAACCAGTTTGCCAAATTGCTCAGAAAGTTAACAATCGGTTCTCCCGAAATGGTGCAAACTGGCTGAATCTCACCATTGTATGTTCCCCAGTGTGCCTCTTCTCTGACAATGGCTATGATGAGAATCAAAAATAAACTCTAATGAAGCACTTCTCTTCCAAGGATCTTGTGTGATGCTCTTATAATTCTCTTTTGCACCAAGTCAGATCTATTTTTAAGTATAGATTTTCATTTGTATCAGTACAACAGAGGAAAAAAGAGATATTTGAATATTTTCCACTCACAATTTAAATTCGCACCAAAATGCTCTGATAACCACAATGTTCTACCTTGATCACATAACCTGGCTTTGTTATACCCAGGCTATATTTAAGCAGCACTTCGTGAGATCATGCTGGTCACATGATCTTCAGAAAGTGTGGCTCAATGGCCTTGAAACTGATATGAGCACCAGCCCCTGTAGTTGGCAACGACTGGCAAAATAAAATTTGCATGGACTTCCTCCAATATTTTAAACAATCTTATATTAATCCTACAGAAGCAAATACATACTTTGTCCTGTGTAATCCATTAGAGAGCCAAAATGTGTAAACTATTCTGCTTCTTCACCATATGTTGTTCCTTTTACAAAAAATCCAACCCATCTTGAACTTCATTGATAGACGCATCAGGAGAGTGCCTATACAACAGAGTTTAGCCACATTGCCCAATTGCCTATCAATAGACTAAGGTGACAATCATTTTTGGAAGGCAGAGACTGATGACACTCACTGTGTGTCTTTCTACTCTACTTCTAATATATAATTTCCCAAACATCACCTCATGTCATGTTCATGTCTGTTTTTGACTTGAGTAATATGTTTTTTTTATTTATTTAATTTATTTATTTATTTGTCAAACATGTACAAGATAACAAGTGTAAGTATGAACATAAACATAAACAAAGAAATACAAATAAATGGGAACAGTAAGACAGGGATAGTAGGAACACTGGTGCACTTATGCACACCCCCTTTATGGACCTCACTCCATTCTTAAGAATGGAGTGAGGTCCACGGTAAATAGTTTGAGGTTGAAACTGTGAAGGTTTGAGGCTGTAAAAATGGAGTCAGGTGGAGCATTCCAGGTGTTGACTACTCTGTTGCTGAAATCATATTTCCTGCAACTGAGTTTGAAGCAATTTACCTTGAGTTTGTATTGATTGTTTGTCCGTGTATTATTGTGGTTGAAACTGAAGAAGTCCTTGACAGGCAAGACATTGTAGCAGACAATTTTGTGTACTATGCTTAAATCGGACCGCAGGTGGCGCAATTCCAGATTGTCCAAGCCCAAACTTTCAAGCCTGGAGGCATAGGGAATTCTATTGTGAGTAGAGAAGTGAAATACCTGTGAAACTTCGCAAAATTAAGTTAACAACTCTTAGTGCCTTTTTTGGCAATTCTGTTACAATGAGCTCTGGGGCTTAGATCATTTGAGATGAGTACTCCTAAATCCTTGACATAGAGGGTCATCTACAAGATTGCTTCCACCCAACTTGTATTTGGTGTTCTGTTTTTTATTGCCAATGTGTAGGACAGAACATTTATTAGTTGAAGTATGGAGTTGCCAATTACACAACAATTCTGACACATAGTCAAGGTTGCTCTGTAGGGCAGCAGCATTTTCAGTTATGTTAAATAATTTTACATCATCGGCAAAAAGTTTGTTGCAGGCTAACCCAAGCAGTTCACTGGCTTCATCCGAAAGGCAGAAATGCCCCTTCAAAAAAGTCAGTGATTATAAATGGCCTCGGGTACTTCTGAAACATTCTTTCCTATTGTTGTGGCCCCGCCCTCTGAGCCTATCTCATCGGAGGAAGAAAGCTCCAAACATGAGGGAGAGGAGTCAGCCAGGCCTCCCTCTCCAGGCCCCTCCCCTCTGGCACTGTCTCAGGTGCCGGCCGAGGGAGAGGAGATTAGCCAGGAGCCAGGTGTCTCTGATGAGAGCGAAGAAGAAGAGCCGTCGTTCCTGGATGCACGCCAACGAAGGCGTGATAAACGGTTGCAGCAGTTAAGGAGGCGTGCTAGGGATTAGAACTGAGTCACTGGACCACACCCCAGAGACTATATAAGAGAGGGTGGTGGCTGGTAAAACTCCGTGACGAACAAAAACTAATTCTGGCTAGTCACTTGAACAACGTCTGAAGCTGCCGAAGGGATATTGTTTTGCTGGACTATTTGCAATGCTATGTAATTTTATGTTATCTGTTGCAGTAAAGCTCTTGGCAGACGGTGCTTGTATCGTTGCCAAGTTTGAGATAACGACCTGTGTGCGTGCCAAGTACTTTCTTAACCCTCGGCTGGCTGTGTTTGTGTGTGTGTGTAGACGGGGACAAATCACCTATGAACACTCATTCATTCATTCATTCGTTCATTCATTCGTTCATTCATTCAACAGTTTTTAACATCTTCTATCTCATCTAAGTGATTCTGGGCAGCTTACAATAAAAACATACCATAGTTTAAAAGCATAAATAAAAACAAAATTTGAAAGGTAAGAATACAGTATTAAAAATAAAAAAGTTAAAAAAGTGGTGAAAACACTCTTATGACACTAATTATTCCAGGATCACATATCGCTCTTCAATCCCTGTATCAGCTTTGGAAGCCATATTAGCATCAGATGCTTCCTCGCTGCCAACTTTGTACGCTTGGGAAAGTGGGAGGGGGGATTTAGAGGAGTGATTGTAGTTAGACATAATAGCATTCTTCCCTTCGGTCAAGGTCATGGTGTTTATGCATCTAGAGGAGGAGTGGTTGCAGGGATGGCTCTAGTTGGGACGGATGGTGATTGGGCCATGTGACAGATTGATGGGTGCAGGGGCTGGATTTGGGGTTTTGATTTACTAAGGGAAAACAGAACTCTCAGATTCGGGTTTTCCCAGATGTGCCAGTTTACCTTCTCTAATAAATGGAACTTTGAGAAATGCCTGCCTCGGAGTTTTTATTTGGAGTTGGGGACTTTCTAGAATGCTGACACCTGTGCTAACAGGCAGAGACAGGTCTTAACACTCTTTCTGGAGGCCCAAAGATTGGGGGGCTGCTTCACCTCTGGCCTAAGGTGTTACAGAGGCAGGGGCAATGGCAACAAAGGCTCTGTTCCTGGATCTAAACAGAATAGTTGCTGTTGAAACCATGCTAACTTTTAATTATTATTTTTCTCCCATTGAATTTCAGCAATTTCTCCAGGAGTAGTAGACTCTTATCTCCTTCCCATTGATCCTATTTCTTTTATTCAAGAAATTCCATGACTCTTAGACAAGCAATTTTTTGAAAATGTTCATAATGTCATCAATGAAACTAGTTAATTATATCAACTCAATGATTTTCTATTTCAAAAAAAAAAAAATCTTCAAAGCCAAATACAATTAACGGTGATTTAACAGAATAATTCCCAATATTAAAAGAGTGAGACAGGGATGTCCCCTGTCCCTCCTATTATTTATATTAGCCCTGGAAACCCTCCTAAAAGAAATCAGAAGAGATAATGAAATAAAAGGCCTAAAGATCAAACGTGAAGAGTACAAACTCCAAGCTTTTGTTGATGATATTGTATTCATTACAGAACAACCAATAACAACCGGCACCAAGTTACTAGACAAGATAGAGAAATACGGGAGAGTAGCTTTATCAAAATTAATAAACAGAAAACAAAAATATTGACTAAGAACCTTACCAATCAACAAGAAAAACAATTAGAAGAGAAATTAGGCATACAAACGACAAAAAGAGTAAAATACCTAGGGATATGGCTGACCAATAAAAGTTCATCAATTAGAGAAGATAATTATGATAAATTAACAAAACAAATTAAGAAAGACTTAGAAATTTGGAAAAAGTTACAGCTATCTCTTTTGGGAAGGATCGCCTCCATTAAAATGAATGTGTTGCCTCGAATACTATTCTTGTTTCAAGTGATTCCAATAAAACCGGCGAAGAACTTCTTCAAGGACTTTAATAAACTAATTGCAGACTACATATGGCAAGGGAAGAAGGCAAGAATTAAACTGAAACACCTACAGGACTCAAGAGAGAGAGGAGGATTGGCATTGCCCGATTGGGAAATATATTACAAAGCATCAGCATTAATTTGGATCAAGGAGTGGATGGAACTCAAAAACCATAGACTATTGAATTTGGAAGGATTCAATCTTCAGCGAGGATGGCATGCCTTCTTATGGGAGGGCACAGACAAAAGGCATGAATATTTTCAGAGACATACAATCAGACACGCATTATACCAAACATGGCAGAGTATTAAAAAGGCACATTATTACAAAATCCCGGAGTGGTTGTCAATGATGGAAGCCCAGATCTATCCAAATGCCATGGACTATAACAAAATGAAAACTTATAAAGATTTGTTAAACAATCAGGGGGAACTAAGAACGAGGCAAGAACTAAAAGAGATGGGTACAGACATTGACTGGTGGCCGTATATACAAATAAAATCAAGATACAATAAAGATTTGGCTCAATTTGAATTTCAAAAAGGTCAAACAGAATTAGATAAAATTTTGCAAGGGACACAGGACAAACTGATCAAAAAAATTTACAATTACTTACGAGGATATAAATTAGAAGAAGAGGTAATGAAAGAAAATATGATAACCTGGGCGAAAAATTTCGGTTATAGTATTCAATTAGACAAATGAGAAAAACTATGGAAAATAAGAGCCTTGATAGTACAGTGGTCTACACACCCTGTTATTAACACAGCTGCCTGCAATTTCTGCTGGTTCGAATCTCTCCAAGGCTCAAGGTTGACTCAGCCTTCCATCCTTTCTAAGGTAGGTGAAATGAGGACCCAGTTTGTGGGGGCAATAAGCTGATTTTGTATAAAATATACAAAAAGTATGAAGGCTATTGCTTAACGCATTGTAAGCCGCCCTGAGTCTCCGGAGAAGGGCGGCATATAAATCAAATTAAAAAAAAATTATAAAATGACAATGTCTGTATCCTATAAAGAAAATCTCTATAAAATGTTTTATAGGTGGCACTTGCCACCAGCCAGATTGGCAAGAATGTTCCCCGGCACGCCATCAACATGTTGGAAATGCAACTACCACAAAATCACCTATTACTATATGTGGTGGACCTGTCCAATGGTGAAACAATATTGGCAAAGGATCAAAATACAAATAGAGGAAATAACACACCAAAAGATAGAACTAAGACCAGAAAGCTTCTTATTAGGCATAGTGAATGGATACTATGAAAAAAAAACAACCTATTTAATTATACATATGATAACAGCAGCAGGAATACTATACGCGCAACACTGGAAGAGTAGTGATATACCAACACCAGATAAAGTAATCAATAAAATTATGGAATGTGCGGAATTAGATAGACTCACAAAGGAATTACAAAATAGGGAAGAACATGACTTTTACTTAATATGGGAAAAGTGGTATAGTTGGTTGAAAGATAGGGAAGAGATGAAGCAATAGGAAGTAAATAAAATGACCAAATATAATATGATGGAAACAAAGAACAGACATAGGTAAACAAAAATCAATATTAGATAGACAAAAGGGAATGACCAAATAAGGAAGTGTCAAAATACAAAGAGAAATGTATATTATAGTTGCGACAAACTGGACATGTATTGAAATGGATGTTTATATGTTTTTATGTTTTGTACGTTTCATTGTTCTGTTTAGTTTATACTTATAAATAA
The DNA here is from genome assembly GCF_029215685.1 of Pituophis catenifer annectens. Lineage (NCBI taxonomy): Eukaryota > Metazoa > Chordata > Lepidosauria > Squamata > Colubridae > Pituophis > Pituophis catenifer. Next base: position 34,173,965 of record NW_027256887.1, read on the forward strand.
AAATTGGAGAAAAAAAATAGTATGCCTTTATTACTATTATGGAGGTGGTTTAATAAAATCCCTGCAGTAAGATAAACTTGCCTTGGTTATGATGGATTAATTGAATCTATCTTCCATATCCTGTTACACTACTCTTTCTAGAATGTTACCCAAACTAATGATTTTACGTCTGATATTATATGATCCAGGCCAATCTGAAAAATTTCATGATAAGACCCTCCCAACAAGTAAGGATAGTTTTATTACACATAATGTAGAAAAGTTTTGTATAGCAGCTATGAAAGTGCACAAGCAACTGACTGATAGACTACATGAGTAATATCTTTATACGTAAGAAATAGATACATTAGAATTAAAGATTTGAATATAGTTACTAAGAGTATCAGGATCTGCAAGAAGACTCAGTCAGCCAATCCTGTATGAATCTGACTATTCTCTTGAGGTCATATAGAACAAGCAGAAATTTACATATTTTGGACATGTGATCCAATGATGATATGGAAGATATGGAAGATGTGATCCAGATCTTCCCCAGGAAGAGTCTGGCCTGATCACCATCCAGTCTGGTGACTCCTGAGACAGAGAGGCATCCTGGGCTCGCTGGCGGGCACTCCAGTCAATCAGCGCACGGGCGATCAAAGTGGAAAGGAGCACGGGAGAAGGGGAGGCCTCTGGCCACCGTCACCACAGAGTGGGAAGCACACTTTCAGAGTCGCCACTGCCCTGGCTGGGGTTTGGAAGCTGCAGAGACAGAGTTTGGGGGAGAGAAAGAAAGACTTCTGCTGCTTCTGCTTTTGGCTGCATGCAAGGAGAAGCAGCAGAAGTCTTTCTTTATACACATACACACACATATACACACATATACAAGAGACTTTCACCCTTTGGAATATAAAAACATTAAGAACCAAACATAATTGTGAGAGATGAAATAAATGTCTAATTGAAAGCAATCAAGTTATTAAGATAAATGGTGGAATTTATAAATTAAGAAGTTTATAAAGTTTTGCATGATTAAATAACTATTGATAAACACCTGATTATTGTTATTAGAAAATTAATTATTAGTAATTGTTAGTAATTATTGATATATGTCAGATGATTGATATTTGAAAATTAATTTTGAGTAATTTATATTTATATCTCCTTATATGTCAGCGTCTCAGCACTGACATAGAAAAGGGAGGATGAAGCTTGAACTTTTGCCTGCTAAATCCCTTTGAAGATTCAGGCTCCTTGGAGATGAGGAGGGGGGAAGTATTCCAGTGAACTGACGGGAAAAGGAATCAGGAGAGTGACTTGGAAGATAGCCAATGAGAAGCAGAGAATTGGGGATCAGAAAGGGAGGGATTGGGGGGCAAAGGTCAGTATTGACCGCGAAGAGCCAGGATCCAGTTACTGTACTCGAATAAAGAGAAAATTTCCTTAAAGATTGGCAGTTTGGAAGTTCATTTATTTTGAGATAGCATCGAAGCCTGACATTATGTTTATAATTAGATATATATGTAGTTTTAATATTACTAATAAGTGTTTAGATTTCTATTTTTCCTTATAATTCCATATATAAGTAAAAATTTACAGACTTAAATAAGTATATAGAAGTATACAGAATATAGAAAACAAGGATTTGAGAAATATAGTAAAATATATATCTGTAGACCTCTAAACTTATTAATATAATTGTAATGACAGTTATATATATATAAGGAACTATATTGTATAGAACAAATTTAAAAATTATACATGGGAAGAGAACTGACCACTCTCATAGTTAATACATTTAAGATCACTAGAATTAATTTATTGTATGAAAATTTGGAAGAATTTAAAAAAAATCCTACAAATTGCTTATGAAATTAGAGATAGGTGAGGAAATAGTCAAAGATTCTATGATCACTTGGGGGAAGAATTTTGGGTATCCAATACACCTAGAATTTTGGGTATCCAATACACCTAGATAAATGGCAAGAGCCTTGATAGTACAGTGGTCTAAGCACCCTGTTATTAACACAGCTGCCTGCAATTTACTGCTGGTTCAAATCTCTCCAAGGCTCAAGGTTGACTCAGCCTTCCATCCTTTCTAAGGTAGGTGAAATGAGGACCCAATTTGTGGGGGCAATAAGTTGACTTTGTATAAATATACAAAAGTATGAAGGCTATTGCTTAACGCATTGTAAGCCGCCCGGAGTCTCCGGAGAAGGGCGGCATATAAATCAAATTAAAAAAAAAAAAGATCTGGTGGGATAATATGAAATTAGTAGTATCCACAGCCTATAAAGAAAATATCTATAAAATGATATATAGGTGGCACCTGCCTCCCAATAAACTAGCTAAAATGTTCTCTGGGCAGTTGGCGGATTGTTGGAAATGTGGAGGGGAACATGGCACTTATTATCACCAATAGTGGTCGTGTCCGAAGGAAGTGATATTTTGGGGGAAAATTAAAAAATGGCTCAATGAGATATTAGTGTTAAAAATCGACTGGCGACCAGAGACATGCCTGCTCGGCTCCAAGCCGGAAAATATAAAAAAGGACTTATGGTATTTGGCATTACATATCATTACAGCGGCGAGACTGACATACGTGCAATTTTGGAGAAACCAAAATATCCCAACAGAGGAGGCTATTATAAAAAATTTTTTGGAATGTGCGGAAGCAGATACGCTAACTAAAAAATTACAGGATAGAGAGCAAACACAAGTAGGTTTAGCTTGGGACAAATTCTATAAATGGTTAGAAAAGAGAAATCTATAACCCACATTAGTTGAAGATTGGTATTTAAAGAGAAATTTATATTATATAAGATAAGTGTGGTCAGACAGACCTAAGTGATGCACTAAGAAATATAAGATGTTCTGTCTTCTCCGGAATATAATTTAGAGTTATAGTACCGAATACTTGTTCACTGAGGTACTATATGGAAGTACATATGTTTACTGTTGTACTGTTTTGTCTGTCATTTTATGTTGTTTGTTTTTTTTCTTTTTAAATGAAATGTAAATAAAGATTATTTTTAAAAAAAAAAAGAATTTACAACGGATAGGAAAAATGACAAGTACAGGTAAAACAACGATAACTAAAATAAGTAAGAAAACAGCTTCAAACCCTACATCCATTACATCTTCACCAGCACAGCAGCGATCAATAGAAAGTATGCTGGGAGCAGATAAAGCAGGCTCTATGTCCAATATACAAAGCATTCAAGCAATGTTGTTAATGATTCAGGAGGCAATGACTAAGACACAAGAAGCCATTGCGAACAATCATGAGGAAACAAAAAGAAACTATTACTATCTTAAATCCGATATGGGAGAAATGAAGGAAAATATTTAAAAAATGGATGATAAAATAGAAAAAGTCCAACAGAATATTTCCAGAAACGAACAAAGGATCCAAACAGTGGAATCAAAAATGGAACAAACAGATAAGAAAATAGAGACGATGAAACAAAAACATGTGTCAATCAGTAGAGAACTAGGAGAATCAATTGTGTATTTGGAAATGGAGAAAGCATCATTCTATCTTAGATTTCAGAATATCATGGAAAATAAAGATGAAGACTTAGGAGAGATAATGGCAAAAATTTTAGCAGAGGCAACGCAAAGAGATAAAGATGATATACGAAGAGACATTGATGAGGTATATGTTCACACAAACTATGCCCACAGGCACAAATTGCCAAGAGAAGTTCATGTTACATTCACCAAAAAAAATGATAAAGGACGAAATCTATAAAAAAATAAGAGATGAATCAATACTACACAAAGAAAAGGAAATAATAACCCTCAAACAAATCCCAAGATGAGTAAAAGACCAGAAAAGAAACTACAACTTCCTTACATCACAATTGAATAAATACAAAGTCATGTTCTGATGGTTGATACCGGAAGGCATCTTAATCTCCTGGCAAGAGAAAAAATTTAAGATAGACACACTGGATAAGGTGCAGGAGTTTTTTGAACACCATTTTGCCCTAGAGAAAGATCAAGAGAGTAGGGAGGAAGCCAAGAGTAAAAGTCAGGAAGAATATCTAACGGAAGAAAACAAAGGAGAACAAGAAGAAAAAAGAAGATTGGAAAAGGAACGAACAGAGAGAGAAGGAGCAAGGGAAAAAACACAAAGAGAAACAAGAAATACAAGAAGATTCAGAACAACGAACAAATAAGAATGAATATGGAGGAAGAAATAAAAATGATCTCAATAAATATAAATGGTGTAAACTCACCAGCTAAAAGAACGCAGACATTCATGAAGTTACAAAGATTAGATATGGACATTATAAATTTGCAGGAAGCACATATTAACAAAAAGCATAGAAAATTAGTAGAACACCCAAGATTAGGCGAACTGTATACATTAGCAGAACAACAAGAACAACAACAAAAAAAAAACAAGGAATAGCAATATACATTAAAAAACAATTAGAATCAAAACAAATATACACAGATGAGGAGGGAAGAATTTTAATGATTGAAATAAAAACAGAACAAAAAACAATATTATTGATCTCAATCAATGCACCAAACAATAACCAAAATGAATTCTATAGAAGATACACAATTAAGCAAAAGAATTAGAATATAAACATATTTGCCTAATTGGAGACTTTAACACGATTATAGATGTGAAAAAAGATTATCGAAGCAATAAGAAAAATAAAACAAAGAAAAAGACACTACCTGACACATTTCACGAGATGACACATGAATTATGTCTACAAGATACATGGAGGGAAATAAATAAAAAAATAAAATACACATTCTATTCTAGTCCACATCAATCGTGGTCTATATATAGACCAATCGTGGTATGGATGACGACATAATTTAGAAAGGAAATGGAAGAAGTGGAAATAATGATTAATACATGGGCGGATCATAATCCATTAAAAGTAACATGGAAAGGCCAGAAGAAAAGAAAAAGGTGCATGTTGAACAAAGAAATATTAAAAGATAAAGAATATATTCAAATGATTGAAAAAGAAATGAACATATTTTTTAGGATAAATACAAAAAAAGAAACATCCCTCCAAAACCTGTGGGACACTGCAAAAGCATATATAAAGAGGCCTAACAATTGCTTACACAGAGAAGAAAAACAAAAATAAAAAACAAGAATGAGATAATTTGTTAAAAGAACTTAAAAAATGGGAGCTATATTTACAGAAGGAATCCCAGAACAAAAGAACTAAGGAAAAAATAGATTTGATAAAACAATATATTAATTTGACTACACAAGCAGAGATGGCACGGAAAATTAAATCAGCAAAGACCCATTTCATTGTTAAATGCAGACTACAAACTATTTACATCGATAATTTTGGAAAGATTAAAAAAAGTAATAAATGAATACATCCACCCTGATCAGAATGGCTTTATGCCAAAAAGGCAAATAAAAAACAATATGAGAATTATAATTGATGTATTAGAATATTATAAAACAAATCCAGACAAACAATTGGCATTAATATTTTTGGACACACAAAAAGCCTTTGATAATTTAAATTGGAGATTCCTTATTTTACAATTAGAAAATATGAAATTCGGAGATAAATTTGTAAAGATGGTAGAAAAAATATATTCAACTCAAACGGCAAGGATAACAATAAACGGAGACACTACCGAACAATTCACAATAGCAAAAGGAGTGAGACAGGGTTGTCCTCTATCTCCTTTATTATTTATTTTAACACTAGAGATACTGTTAAACAAAATTAGGAGTGAAAATGAAATAAAAGGATTGAAAATAAAAAAAGAGGAATATAAAGTCCAAGCCTTTGCTGACGACCTGATCTTCATCTTAGAATAACCAATACTGTCAGGACCCAAATTAATAACACAAATAGAGGAATATTGAAAAGTAGCAGGACTTAAAATTAATAAACTCAAAACAAACGCATTAATGAAAAACCTTACCAAGCAGCAGGAGAAAGAATTAGAAGACAAAAATGGGTATCCAAACGACAAAAAAAATTAAAATATTTAGGAATATGGTTAACAAATAAAGGTTCATCAATCAAAGAAGACAACTATAATAAATTAATACTACAGATAAAGAAAGACTTGGAAATTTGGAGCAAATTACAATTATCCTTTTTAGGAAAAATAGCATCGATTAAAATGAACGTGCTACCATGATTATTATTCTTATTCCAAGTAGTTCCCATAAAATTAGGAAAAAACTTTTTTAAAAATCTAAATAAATTAATAGCGAACTATATTTGGCAGGGGAAAAAATCAAGAATCAAAATACAATCATTGCAAGTTAGTAGAGAAAGAGGAGGATTTGGACTCCAAGATTGAGAAATCTACTATAAGCAACATCACTTATATGGATCAAAGACTGGATGGAATTACGAAACAAAAGAATTTTAACATTAGAGGGATATGATTTACAGAGAGGGTGGTACGCCTTTTTATGGGATGGAAAAAATGGACAGCATAACTATTTTCAATGACAATTAATCAGAGATGCACTACTACAAACATGGCAAGGGATAAAAAAGAATCACTATGACAAAATTCCAGAATGGTTATCCACAATGGAGGCACAAATCTACCCAAATGCATTAGACATTGACAAAATGAAAAGATATAAAGATTTGTTAAATAAACAAAGGGGAATTGAAAACAAGGCAGGAATTAAAAGAACAGGGTACAGACATTGATTGGTGGCCTTACATGCAAATAAAATCTAGATATAAGACAGATTTGACACAATATGGATTCCAAAGAGAAGTACACGAATTAAACAAAATCCTCCAAGGCACAGAAGATAAATTGATCAAAAAAATTTACAACTATCTATTAAGATACAAATTGGAAGAGGAGGTAGTTAAGGAAAATATGATAATTTGGGCAAAAAATTTCGGATATAACATTGAATTGGATAAATGGGAGAAATTATGGAACAAAAATTATAAACTGACAATGTCTGTATCCTATAAAGAAAATATGTATAAAATGTTTTACAGGTGGCACTTGCCACCAGCCAGATTGGCAAAGATGTTTCCCAATACCTCACCAACGTGTTGGAAATGCAAACAGCAAAAGGGAACATATTACCACATGTGCTGGTCCTGCTATAAAGTGAAACAATATTGGAGTAGAATCAGATCACAATTAGAAGAAATAACCAAACAACAGATAGAGATGAGGCCAGAAACATTTTTACTAGGAATACTCCCAGGGTCATATGAAAAAGAAATACAATATTTAATTATCCATATTATCACAGCAGCAAGAATAATCTACGCACAGAATGGAAAACAATAATATACCAATCGAAGATAATTTGATCAGAAAAGTTTTGGAATGCATGGAGATGGACAAATTAACAAAGGAGATACAAGAAAAAGAGGAAACAGAATATTACTTAGTGTGGGACAAATGGTATGAATGGCTGGAGGAGAGAAATAAAAGGCAAGGAAAAATTAAATAATGGTCGAAATAGGAGTAGAAGTATAATAGCAAATATGTATATATGTAAATAAATAAATTAATATTAGAAGTATATGTACAAAAGATATATTAGAATAAGGGAGAAAAAATGTATAAATAAGAAATTCTTGACTGATGCGAAACTGTTGAAAAGGAAAAAGTGTTAAAGCTTTCTTTTTGTTTTTTAAAAAATGTTTAATAATTTTTTTTTAAAAAAAAGAATACTAATCTCTAATTATTCGCGTGTCTACAGATATAAGCAGTCAACAGGTCTCTGCAGAAGTATCATGTCCTACAGGATCACAAAGCGTTCGGCAGAGTATTGAATCGCAGCAGATCCCATCAAGCAGTGCATGGGATATACAAGAACAGGAAGTTGAGCCCCCAGCCGTCCACATCCCATGACATACAAAGTTAATTAAAATGTACAATAATTTCTAAATATGGTTGTTTATATTCATGTAAACAGTGACAGATCTTCGATATGTTTTTTAATTTAGAACCTGTATGTAAAAAGTAAAAAATGGGGGCTGAGGATCAGCATCCTACACCCACATACAGTGGCATTACCAGTGAAGAGTGTGATATATCAGAAACACAAACAGCAGAGGAATGGGACTCCTTGGAAGATTCTGAACCGCTAAGTACACATGAAGCATCAGCTGTGTACCTGGAGAGAGTTCAATCATGACAGAGGGCCCTGCAGCATTACAGAGCAATAGAGTACTATGAACGTTATAAACTTGTAGATATGGAACATGTTCAGTCATTCACGCAGGCTATAGATGTTACTCATAATGAGATACAGAATCTTTTGAACCGTATTTCCAGGGAGATAAGACCAAATGATTTTGTACAATTGTGGCTGGATGCTGAGGAATTAGGCAGACCACTATTTAGTGTTAGAAGACACATAGAAGAGTTAGATGCTGACCAGTTCCTTAGTTATGTAGAGAGTTTATTACAAAGCAATGTGAAGATCTTATGGAGGAACTCTTTGGAATTAACAGTCACTATTGTTAAAAACCATGAGGGGGGGAGGGCTTAGGAAGTTAGGATCAGTTCTATTTAGTAAAATTTTGGAGAAGAAAAGGCAATACCTGATGGATTTCAATGTGGAGGATCTATTTCTGTGTTTTGCAGGCAGCCTGCTGTTATTATTAGATAACGGGGTGTCTACTAAACAATAAATTATTACCAGAGCCACAGACCTCCATAACACGCTCGGGATATCTACATCCCACAGAATTGATTTCTCACAGATACACCTATTTGAGAACTACTTCGGTATAATGATAAAGATCGTGTTTTATCATGAAGGGGGATGGAGGTTTTTTGTAACTGGAGGGACCCTGCAAGAAAAAGTGTTGTTTATGTTGTTACACGACAGTCATTATTACGGGGTAAAACACATCAAAGGTTTCATGGGGGTACATTACTTCTGCAAACTGTGCCACACAGCATATCACCACAAATTTAGATACAATTGTCACTATTTTTGTCAAGCCTGTTCGGGGTCAGAATGCCGCAAAGTGGTTGAGGGGAGGGTGAGATGCCCTATGTGCAAGCTGCTTTGCCACTCTAGGGCCTGTCTTGAAAGACATGAGCGATTGTCTGTGGAAGGAAAAATTGTTTGTGAGGATAATGTGTTTTGTTTCAGGTGTGGTATCTATGTGTCTGCACCACATGTTGAATGTAAGAAATCGAAGTGCTGACAATGTGATACCAAAGTAGATAACCTAACAGGTCATTTATGTTTTCTGAAAGGGATTTTTAAGCCAAATGTCGGCTACAGGTACATTGCAGTGGTAGGTTCCTCCGGTTCGGCCTGCTTCGCGAGAGCCGGTAACGGTGATGATATGACATCACCGAACTGGTTCTCTGTCTTCGGGAGCTGGGCCCTCCTGCCCGCCCCGGCGTTATGCTGACCTTAAATTTCTTCTTTTTTCGCCCAGCTGAGAGGTGCGGCAGAGCGGATTGCCGCACCTGAGCTGGGCAGATTCGCAACGCGCTTGCGCAAAGTCCAAGTTTGGCGCGCAGGCGAGCAAACCGAGCATGCGCACAGCAATCGCGCACAAAGCGCGCGCACAAAGAGAACCGGTAGTAAAGCCAGTTAGAACCCACCCCTGGTACATTGTATATGATTTTGAATACTGTCAAGAAACAGGGTTACACATACCGAACTATGTCTATGCCATGGACATGTTGGACGACGGTGATGTTAGGAAATGGGAATGGTATGGTGATAAGTGTCTGGAGGAATTTGTGAAAACATTTGTACGGCCTAAGTTTAGAGGTTCTACATGCATTGCTCACAACTCCAAGAGCTATGATGGATACCCAGTCTTCAGGCAGCTGATTTGTGAAAAGGTGAAGGTGCAACTGTTAACTGAGGGGGGGTAAACTGTTATGCATAACCCTACCTTTCTTTTTTTCCCATGAAATTGAGTAAAATGCCTAAAGCGATAGGCTTTCAAGGCACCAAGGGTTAGGACTTCCGGTGCAGCTGTCAGGGCGGAAAGACCGGTGCAGTGTTGGTTCCTCTGTACCGTGTGTTTTTCTCGAACCTCCGCGGCTTTATTTTGCCGTTCTCAGCCCTGGAGAGGCTGAGGGAGTGGAGGGGCTTTCTTCGGAGGTGAGGAGGGGGTGCGACCCCTCGCCACAACGAAGCTTGTGCCCCAAGGATCCAGAGGACAAGAAGAGGACCACGAATAGCGCCCCCAAAGCCAATGACGCTGCAATTTTGACTGGCACGGGGAGACGGGATTGAGCTGAAAGGAAAAGGAAGAAAAGAGTGGGGATTGGATCTGGCACTGATGGGACCGTGTAGTGAACAAACAAAATAGCGGCAGCCAAGATTGTAGGTGAAGAAAGTCTTTATCTATTTACTTTTCAACTTTCTCACTGCTGTGGAGTCTTGGTGAAGCGGAAGAACGATGCCCTCTAATTGGTGCACGTTGAATTGTTAAACCTCTAAACCAGCGGTTCTCAACCTGGGGGTTGCAACCCCTTTGGGGTTCGAACGGCCATTTCACAGGGGTCGCCAAAGCCCTCTCTCCCCCCCCCATGCCTTCACTCACGCTCACCCTCTGCCTCTGCTGGATCGCCCGGTCGCCGTTCGCTTATCCCGCCCACTCCCAATCTATTGCTGCCTCCGGAGTCCCAGCTGATGGCTAGAGAGAAAAAAAACTTTAAATTCTTGCCGCGGGGCTTCAAAGAGCCGCCCTACTCTCAGCTGTTTTGCGGAGGGCTCTGTTGCTAGTTAGCTGCAAAGAGGTAAATTCCTGGAGTAGATTTTTTTCCCCCTAGCTATGGGGAAAAAGCGAAATTGAAAGTAAGCAGGGTCTTGGCTGCAACGTGACAAAATGAGGCAGAGAGATTTCTTTTTCTTTTTCCTCACCAAAAAAGGTAAGTGCAAACTGCAAACAATGGGAAATTTAGGGCAAGAGGAGGTTCAAGATTTTAAAACACAGAAGAAAAATAGCTCTATTTAACTAGGAAATTGTAATAATTGAGATACTATTAATTGCATATTGTGTTGAAAGCAGAAATGGTTAAGTTGTGGTTTGGAGGAATATATGGGGGAAATTATTTGGTTTATTATTATTGGTAAATATAATTAATTGATTTGTAAGAAATTGGATTGCATGGAAATAATTGGAATATTCATGTTCATATTGATTAATATACAAAAAAGGTAGTTATATAACTAATTGATTTATATTAAAATGTTGAATTTGTATTAAACAACTGTATTACATAATTAACCAATGTGTGGATGGATATAAAAATAGATGACAATGGGAAGGGGTATAATATAGAATAGAAGGGAAAAATTGAATTTGATTAAGATTAGAGATGAGGATGAAGGGTAATATTGGTTTTTTTAAAAAATAGATGAGGAATAAATATGGTAAAAAGGAAATATAGAAATTGTAAATTTAATTGAAATGACTAAATACTGTGTTGGAAGAAATATCCTTCTGGGTTCTGCTCCAAGTGGGGAAAAAGACACTGGAAACATGGAGACTGCTTGGAAAGATGGTTTAATGGTGGACAGGATCACATGGCTTGATGGGGCCCATTGTGTTAGTTTCTGTTGCTATTGTGTTGCAAATTTATTTATTTTATTTTATTTTATTAAATTTCTATACCGCCCTTCTCCCGAAGGACTCAGGGCGGTGAACAGCCAGAAGATAAAACACATGGGTCAAATGGGTCAAATGTCAAATGTCCTTTGACAAAGGATTGAGTTTCTGCCTCTGGCCCATTAACAAAGGGTGGGGGGCAGGAAGGTGGGAGTTGCTTTGTCTGTAAAATATGCTTCTCCATTTCTCATACAGGAAAATATAATATTCTGCCTTTTTCATATTTCCCAAAATATTTCATTCTTCTAGGAAAGGGGTGGGTGCTAACCTCCTACAACTGTTTAAATTTGTGAACCGGCCAAATACTCTGTTCAAAGAAAATACGTTGTATGTTTGTATGTGTGTTTCTAATTATTGCTATTTGTTCTCTTTTATTCTTTAAAGTTTAACAATTCATTCTTTATCTTAATATCTTAATATTTGTTTGGGGTTGGCTTTCTTCCCTTTCATCTTTTTTATTGTACAGCAATCTTTCTCCTCAAACCTACCACCTCTGTCTTTTCTTTCTTACTTACTTTCTCTTCCCCCCCTCTTCTTCTTCTCCCTACTTCCTCTTTCTTTCTCCTTCTCCTCCTCTCTTCCTCCCTCTCTTACCTTCACTCCTACTCTAATTTCCCTTCCCTTCCTTCATCCCTCTCTATTGCTGTATCCTTTTATGCATATGGACTACTCAGAGGGCTGAAAAAGTTATTTCTGACTGGTCCTCGCACTTTTGACCAGTCCTCGAATTTACGACTGTCCTCACATTTTACGTTTTTTGCCCTATCTTATACCATGTTGAAGAGAAGCAGTTGTGAAATGAGTGACATGGTTGTTAAGAATGCTGCACAGGCATAAATGTGAGGATGGTCATAAGTGTGAGGACCAGTCAAAAGTGCGAGGACCTGTCAGAAATGACTTTTTTCAGCCCTCTGAGTAGTCCCTATACACATAGCCATGGCCACCCGGTCACATGACCAGCTAGCCACGCCCACTCTGTCACATGACCTCCAAGCCACGCCCACAAAATAAGCCACACCCACAGAACCGTTAGTAAAAAAATTTAGAACCCACCCCTGGTTGGGGGTCACCACAACATGAGGAACTGTATTAAAGGGTTGTGGCATTAGGAAGGTTGAGAACCACTGCTCTAAACTATCATACTTGTTACTTTGTTGCCTATTCTATGGAACTAGTGATTTGAACACAACAGGAGATCTCTTCCCCCTACCTCCTTTGGAGTGAATAGTCGAGGGGAACTTTATATAAAAGAGTAATGACTTTTTGAAATAGTAACTTTGAAATTGATGGCGATGATTAGGGGGTGGCTCTCTTCCCGACCCCCCTCCCTCACCAGGATTATTTACTGTGAGCTCTCCCCCTTCTAGCCCTTTTAATGTTTGAATTCAATCTCCTTCTGAATCCCCATCAATTCTTTCGCTTTCCTATAAAATACATTGTGTAAAAATTAGTTAACTGAAGCTAATCTATTTACTGACTAACCATTATTAATTAATTGGTTGACCATTTGATTATTTGGTCTGTTACTTATTATAATCTCATTTATTATATAGCTTGTATATTACATAAGATTACAAAAAATTAATCTTCAACTGATTTTAGATTTTAGATTTTTAGGATAGTGTTAAATTTATTTATTTATTTATTTGTTTGTTTATATTTATATACTGCCCTTCTCCCGAAGGACTCGGGGCGGTGAACAGCCAACAGATAAAACACAAGAAATGCAAAATTTAAAAACAGTATTAAAATCCAATTAAATTAATTTGGCCCACAATTAAAACACCCCTATATTAAAACTGGTAATTAACAATTTAAGAATTAAAACAATTTAAAAGAGTTAGGCCAGCCCGGCTTGCTGGAATAAAAACGTCTTTAGGGAACAACAAAAGGTGTGAAGGTCTGGGATCCGCCATATAATTGAGGTTGAATTGTAGTAAGGGAATTTATTTATTTATTTATTTATCAAATTTTTATACTGCCCTTCTCCCAAAGGGACTAATTAATAGAAAAGGTTGGTCTGACTGTGTAACTCGAAGCAGATTTCTTATTATTAGTGTATGATAGGTTGAAAGAACCTCCTATGTTCAGCCGACATGTCTACTACAGTGACATCAACAAAGGTGATGAAGAAACATGTAGCCTCAATAGTAGCAGCCTCTCCGATTACAATTCCCCCAGGGGTAAGAAAACCATCTGAAAGCTTATCAACAGTAGAGAAACCTGTTACAATGCAGGGAATCCAAGTGATGTTTCAAAACATCCAGGAAATAATAGAGAAAAATCAAGAAATGACAACTAAAAATTTTGATGATCTGAAGATTGAAATGAGTGAATTAAGAGGAGAGATTAAACAAATAAAAGAAACGCTGGGGGAGATGTAGTTAACCTTAACTAAACACGAAGACCGCCTGACAGAGGTGGAAAAAACTACTGAAAGAGTGGAGGTCCAGATGGAGAGGTGCGAACGTAGATGCATGCAAGTGGTCGAAAAGCTGGAGGATGAGGTGGTATTTTTAGAGATGGAGAAATCAGCCTTTTTTTTACATCTCCAGAATGTGGTAGAGGATAAAGAGGAATGTCTAAATGAGATTGTGGGGGAAGTGATTGTGGAAGTAGTTGGAAAAGAAAAAGAAAAAGTTTATCATGATATAGATGAAGCTTACTGCGTTTATACTAACTATGCGAGACGCCACAATTTGCCTACAGAAATCCATGTGAGACTTGCTAAAAAGGCGCTTAGAGATGAAACTCTCCACAAAGCTAGAGACCAGAATGTTACTTATAAAGGTCGCCAGATTACAATTTTGAAACAGATACCTAGAAGGTTACGGGAGCAGAGGCAGAACTATCAATTTATAACTTCGCAACTGAGGAAACATAATGTGCCATACAGATGGCTGCTCCCTGAAGGGTTTCTAGTGATGTGGCAGGACCGAAAGATAAAAATTGAGAATTTATAAGATGCTCAGGATTTTTGTGAAAATTGTTTTGGATCTAGTGAACAGGAAAGGGACAATGAGATAGTAAAAGGGGATCAGAGGGACGATGGGAAACCCGAGGGAGGAGCACGAGCATATTATGGGAAAGGAAAACGGGATGGGAGAAAGGGGGAAGGAGGAACAGAAGGGTATGGAGTAGAGACTCGCCAGACATCCAAAGCTAAAGGGACTAATAGATAAAAATGGATCAAGGGGTGAGGCTGTTGACGGTGAATGTCAACAGCCTCAATACCCCGACAAAGAGAAGGTGTGTTTTATTGAAAATTGTTAAAGCTAAAGTAGATACAACTTGCTTGCAAGAAACCCATATTAAGCTATCTCAATTGAATTTATTGAAATGCCCAAAAGCAGGGAAGTTATTCGTAATGGCTACGAAGGAGAGGAAGAAGAGGAGTAGCAATCTATGTAAAAGAATATCTATTCCCGAAACAACTATATGTAGACAACGTAGGAAGAATGTTGATATTGGAAGTTGAATTATTGCAGAGCAAGGTATTATTAATAGGAATTTATGCCCCTAACACTAGACAGGGAACTTTTTTTCGGAAAGTGCATCGGAAAATTCTGGATCTGGAATACGAGCAAGTATGTCTTCTTGGCGATTTTAATGCAGTGGTCGATAGGACACAGGATTATAGGACTGGGAAAAACAAAAAAGGGAAAAATGGAGAATTAGATAAGAGGATCTTACCAGTCATTGCAATGAAATGAGGGATGAATTTGGACTGAAGGATATTTGGCATGAACATAATTCGATGGCTGAGCAATATACTTATTATTCCCCCAGGCACAAATTGTGGTCCAGGCTGGATATGATTTGGTTGTCGCAAGAGCTTAGTACTCAAGTGATGGATCATGCCGAATGATTGGACGGACCATAACCCAGTATTAACTGTTTTAAAGAAGGAAAGAAAGACTAGGAAGAGATGGATGATGAGGCCGGAGATCTTGAAGGATTCTGAATTTGTGCAAACGCTTAAAACAGAAGTGAATTTTTTCTTTCAAGAGAATAGGATGCCAGGGATGCCCCTCCAAATAGTATGGGATGCTGCCAAAGCCTTCATAAGGGGATTAATTATTAAACACATTGCTATCAAACGTAAAAGAGAAGAACAAGACAGGAGTGAGATATTAAGTCAATTATCTAAGGTTGAGGAGCAATTACAACGTAATCAATTGGCCACTGAAGCAAAGGAGCAGATAATTTTATTGAAACACCAACTTAACCTTTTGGATCTTGATGCGATGGAAGATAAGATAAAGGCAGCAAAACAGAAGCACTTTGAGTCAGCCAATAAATTAAGGAGATGGTTAACATTTAGATTAAGAAAGGAGAAACAGAGCAGAAGAATTGAACAATTGGAAGATAAGGATGGGAATCTAATAAGAGATAAGGGAGACAAAGAAAGAATTGCTGTAGATTTTTATAAAGAATTATATAGGAGGGAGGAGATTTTGGCAGGAAAGGTGAAAAAGTACTTAGAGAATTTGGATTTGCCTAGGATATCTAACTTGATGAAACAGTTTTTAGAAGCAGAAATAACTTTGACAGAGATTGAAAAAGCAGTAGGGAAACAGGAGAACTCTAAAACACCAGGCACAGATGGACTACCGGCTGAGATATACAAGGCATTGTTAGAAGTAATGGGGGAACATATGCAGGATTTATTTAATGAGGTGCTTGGAAAAGCTGAAATTCCCCATTCATGGAGGGAGGCTAATATTAGTTTAATACTAAGGAAGATCCCCCTTCGAAAGATATAAAAAATTACAGGCCGATATCCCTCCTGAACTCAGATTATAAAATATTTACAGCAATCCTAGCAAACAGGTTAAAAGGTTTTTTAAATGAATTTATACACACCGATCAAAATGGGTTCTTACTGTTGAGACAACTACGAGATAATCTTAGAGTTATGTTAAATGTACTCGAATATTTTGAAAACCATCCAGGTATACAGGTTGCTCTAGTTTTTATCGACGCCCAGAAAGCATTTGATAGGGTTAATTGGGAGTTCATATTATCACAATTAGAATATATGGGCTTTGGACCAAAATTCTTTTTTTTTTTAAATAGTTTTTATTAAATATAAATATTAAAAAAGACATACGTAACATATACACAACATTTATACAACATATACACAAAAAGAGTGTAATTTCTTCTTAAGCATTTTTTCAGAGTGACGTTCTACAATTCTACTTATAATATATTCCTTCACCTCTCCTTAATCTAATAATATTTTTTTATTATATATATATATATATCAATCGGTAATATATCCCCTATATTTTTTGTATATTTCTGATTTTTAACCAATTATACTAATTATTCCATATTTTATAATAGTCTGATTCTTCTCTTTCTTGTAATTCTTTGGTTAACCTATCCATTTCAGCGCATTCTAAAATTTTCCCTATTACTTCTGTTTCACTTGGTATTTTTTCTTGTTTCCAATTTCTTGTGTAGGTTATTCTTGCAGCAGTTAATATGTGAATTGTAAGATATTTGATATCCTTAGGGTATGATTTGTTAAAGATTCCTAATAAAAATGTTTCTGGTTCTTTTTCAATCTGTGTTTTTGTTATTTGTTCCAACCATTTTTTGATGTTGGACCAAAATTTCTTTGCTGCCAGGCACGTCCACCATAAATGATAGAAAGTCCCTTGTGCCTTTTTGCACTTCCAACAAATTGGGCTATTTTTAGGTTGTATTTTTGCCAATCTGGTTGGAGACATATGCCACTGATAAAACATTTTCAGTTGGTTTTCCTTGTACGCCGTTGCTTTCGTTAATTTTAGGTTTACCTTCCAGAACTTTTCCCATTTTTCCAAAGGTATTGTGTATTTAATGTTTTGAGCCCACTTAATCATCGTTTTTTTGACTGTATCTTCTTCCAATTTATAGCATAAAAGAAATTTATAAATTCTACTAATTAATTTATTTTCTGAATCTAATATAATTTTATCTATTTCTTGTTTTTGATTATAAATTTCATATGTTTTTGTATGTTCTCTGTATTTGGATTGTATTTGAGTGTAAGTCCACCAGTCTATTTCTCTGTGTAAATCTGTCTCCAATTGTTGTCTGGTCTTTAATTTGCCTTGATAGTCAATTATATCTTTATATCTAATTATTTTTGCCTTATCTGTTAAATTTGGGTGCCTAATTGATTCTGCCAGTGCTAACCAATTTGGTATCTTCATATAATGTTGTTTTTTAATTTTAAGCCAAATTTGTAATAATGAGTTCCTTATTGTGTGTGTTTTAAAATATGAATGTGTTTTGTATTTCTCATCCCACATAAAGGAGTGCCAGCCAGTTTGAAGTTCGTGTCCCTCAATTGTTAAAATTCTAGAGTCCTTTAATTCTATCCAATCTTTGACCCATGATAGTACTGCTGCTTGGTAGTATATCTCCCAGTCAGGGAGTGCAGCTCCTCCTCTATCTTTTGTATCATGAAGCAGTTTAAATTTTATTCGTGGCCTTTTCCCTTGCCATATAAATTTAGATGTTATTTTATTCAGCTTTTCAAAAAACGGTTTATCTATTTTAATTGGGGTGACCTGAAACAAATATAAAAATTTAGGTAATATAGTCATTTTGATGGACGAAATTCTTCCTAGGAATAAAATGTGTAATTTTTTCCATTTTTCTAAGTCTTTCATTGTTTGTTCTAGTAATTTATCATAATTGTTTTCTTTAATTGCTGATGTTCTTGTAGATAACCAGATTCCTAGATATTTTATTTTTGTTGTTGTTTGGATTTGTATATTATCTGTCAATTCTTTTGCTTGAATTTCCGTAAGGTTTTTTACAATTAGCTTCGATTTACTTTTATTGATTTTTAGTCCGGCCACTTCTCCAACGACTTCCGGCGGTGATGTCATCACGAACGGGTGAGGAAACGGAGGCTCCGTCTCTGAAACGCAAATTTCCTCATTAATTGCTCTTTAAGGGCATTCCCGAACTTGGAGGGATCGGGAAACGAAAGAGGAACTCGCGAAGCCCCCTGGTGTTGCGCTGTCATCAGGGAGGTCGAGCGATCAACCTCTTAAATTGGTGGAGAAGAAGTCGGCCTTATCGGCGGACAGGAGTGATGGCGCCCGCCTAGATCGAAGCAAAAAGTGGAAGCAAATCCGAGTGACTGTCAGATAGATCACCTACAATAGAGGCGGTAAATGGGACACGCGATCGAATCAGAAGAAGACAAGTGAGTTACAACAGCGGCGATACAAGAGGAGAAGGAAAAAGGGGGAAACAACTACAGCGTGGAAGAGAGAATCCCATAGAATGACTAAGCAAACATAAGAAAAGGAGAAATAGCGCTCGAAGCGGTGTGAGTGCGGACTTTTACAGCTGAGCAAAGGGAGCAGCCTGTGGACTCTGTGGATATAGACAAGCCGTTTGAACCTGGGAATTATAACTGATTCAAACCCGAAACATCGGAAAACTGAGTGCAGAGACTGAAATACTGGACTAAGTGGTGAATTTCACGGATACAGAAGACCTCTCTGGATTTCAAACTTTGGATTTACAAATAACTTTGGACAATAAGAACTTAAGTTAAAAAAGAAAAGATTTGAAAACTGAATGCAGAGATCCGATTACTGGGAGAAGAATTAAAAAAAAAAACTGACTGAGACGGACACAGATCGCGTTTTTTTTTTTACTGTGAAAGAACAGATTGAGAGAGGTAAAGCAAGAAGACAATAAAGACCAAAGAAAATAAAAATTAAGTGAATTATTAATTTTGAACTGTTTAATTAGTTAATAAGTTTAATATTTAAAAGAAATATATAAGTTGATAATATTTTTATAGCTATAAATTGTATTGTGAAATTGTAATTAGATAAGGAATTATTGCTAAAGTGAAAGATTGATTTTTATACAAAATAACAGATGAGTTGACTGTATGTCTGAGATAGACTGATTGAAAAAGGGGGTAATTGAAAAGATTGCCAATTAGAAAATTAAGAAAATTAAACTAAAATCTTGATTGATAAGTAAATTGATTTATATTGTGAATAAGAATTAATTGCTCAATTGGAATAACTGGCAATATAACTATATATAAGCTGTGCGGTGTATAAGCAGTGTTTGGAGGGGAAAAGAGATACTAAGGAATAACTTAATAATTGATGTTAAGGTTGGAAAGCTTTACACGAATATTAAAAATGTCTACAACATCCAGCATAACAAAGACAGGGAAAAAACCTACTACCAATACGTTAGTAATGACTCCTACCCCACCACAACAAAAAACAATAGATAGCATGATGGGAAAAGAAAAAGAAAAAGAAAAACTGGAAATGGCACCAAATGTAATACAAGATATGTTTCAAAAGATCCAGGAAACACTGCTTCAAACACAAGAAAAAATAGCTGAAAATCAGGAAGAAATGAGAACGTTCCATGCAGAGATTAGAAATGAATTAGGAGAAGTCAAGGAAGATATCAAGACCATGAAGGATAAAATTGGGGGCATTCAAAATTCTATAGCAGAAAATGAACAGAGAATTAGGAAAACGGAAACAAAAATAGATCACGTGGAATTAAAAGTAGAAGCAATGGAACAAAAAACCCTACAACTAAATAAAGAAATGTCAGATTCCTTGGCCATGCTCGAAATGGAAAAGGCCTCATACTTCTTGCGTTTTCAAAATATTCCAGAAGAAAAAAATGAGGATTTAGAAGGGAAGATGGTGGAAATTATTGCAGGAATGATACAAAAAGAGCCAGAAGAAATAAAAAGACAATTGGAAGAAACTTACCGTGTACAAACAAATTATATAAGAAAACACAGATTGGCGAGAGAAGTCCATGTTAAATTCTTAAAAAAATCAATCCGAGATGAAGCCTATAAGAAATCTAGAGAAGAAACGGTGATCTATAATGATAAAGAAATTATAATATTAAAACAGATACCCCGAAGAGTAAGAAATCTACGACAACAATATCAGTTTTTAACACAACTATTGATCAAATACAAGATAATGTACAGATGGCTGCCAATAGAGGGGATCTTAATTACGTGGGAAGACAAAAAATATAAAATAGACACTCTAGAAAGGGCAAGAGAATTTCATAACACACACTTTAGACTAGAAGAAGAACAGGAAAGCAAGGAGGAAACAGATAGTAAAAGTCAAGAAGAAGAACCAATAGAAACAAATGAAGAAAAAGAAATAAAACAGAGGCAAGAAAAAGAGAGAGAACAGAGAGAAGGTGCAAAAGCTAAGGCACGGATGGAAACAAGAAACACAAAAAAAACAGATACGATAGGCAATGGATGAACAGATCAAACTCTTTTCGGTAAACATTAATGGCTTAAATGCCCCAAAGAAAAGGAATCAAATTTTCACAAAATTACGAAAATCAGAAGCAGATGTGATATGTCTGCAAGAAGTACACATTCAAAAAGATTATCAAAAAATCCTAGAAAACCCCAAATTAGGAAAACTATATTCATCTCTGGCCCAAAAAAAGAAAAAAGGAGTAGTGATTTACGTAAAAGAAAAAATACAATCTAAACTAGTCTATACTGATGAACAAGGTAGAGTGGTGATGGTTGAATTAGAAATAGGAAAGAGGAAAATGTTAATTGTAACGATTTATGCACCTAACCAAAAATTACAGGTTTTTTTTAAAGACCTACATATAAAATTAGCAGAATTAGAATATGATGATATTTGTGTAATAGGGGATTATAATGCAATAGTAAATGCAAAGAAGGACTACAAAACTGGGGGGAAAAAACAAAAGGAAAAAGAAATACTTCCAAAAGAATTCTTTACTATGGCTGAAGAACTAAACTTGGCAGACGTATGGAGGGAAACACATGAAGAAGAGGCCCAATACACCTTTTACTCCCATCCGCATAACTCCTGGTCAAGACTGGACATGGCATGGATGACCCCAAATATCAAAATAGAAGTAGAAAAAATTGAGATAGGCACAAACCAATGGGCAGACCACAATCCACTATTCATAAACTGGAAAGGGGAAAGAAGACGTAAGAGATGGACAATGAACCAAACATTATGTAAAGAAGAAGAATTTAATTCGATGTTAGAAAAGGAAGTAAAAATATTTTTTCACATAAATAAAATAGAGGAAACCTCTTTACAAAACACATGGGATACTTTAAAAGCATATATAAGGGGCCTAGTAATAGCATATGCGAGGAAAAAGAATAAAGAGAAGAAAAAACAATTAGATAATTTAGAGAAAGACCTAAAACAAATAGAACAAAAACTCCAGGAAAAGCCCCAGAACAAAACAATAAGAGAAGAATAGGAAATGATTAAGCATAAATTAAATTTGATAAACCAAATAGAACTAGCCCAAAAAATAAAAATGGCGAAACAAAATTATTTCGAACACGCAAATAAAACGGGCAGATGGTTAGCCTATAAACTGAAAAAAGAACAGAAAAAAAGAATGATATACCAATTGAAAGACGATAAAGGAGAAATTCAACATAGTAAAGAGGCCAAAAAAGAAATTATTAAGAAATTTTATGCGAATTTATATAATCAGGGGAAAATAGAGGAAGACAAAATAAAACAGTACATAGGGAAATCAGGAATGCCAAAAATCACAGAACAACAAAGAATTACTCTCAATAGGCCAATAACCAAATTAGAATTAGATGAAGTACTGAAAAAGCAAAAAAACAATAAAACACCGGGACCCGACGGGCTACCGGTAGAAATATACAAAACAATGCAAGAAGTATTGGGAGAGAATATGTTGCGATTATATAATGAAGCTATGGAGAAAGCCAAAATACCAAAATCATGGACAGAAGCCATAATAACAATCATCCCAAAAGAAGATACAGATCTCCAGTTAATACAAAACTATAGACCTATTTCATTATTGAATGCCAATTACAAAATATTTGCAGCAATCTTGGCCGAAAGGATTAAATCAGTATTAAATACATATATACACCCAGACCAAAATGGATTTCTGCCGGGACGCCAAATAAAGAACAACATGAGAATAATACTTAATGCTCTAGAATATTATGAATCACACCCGGAGAAGCAGGCAGTGTTGGTTTTTCTTGACGCCCAAAAGGCCTTTGATAATCAAAATTGGAAATTTATGATTGAACAACTACAAAATATGCAAATTGGGGAAAAATTTGGGAAAATTATAGCAGAAATCTATACCAAGCAATCAGCAAGGATAATTATGAATGATGACATAACAGACAAATTTAATATAACAAAAGGAGTCAGACAAGGCTGTCCACTTTCCCCCTTACTATATATTCTATCATTGGAAATCCTGTTGAAAAAAATTAGAGAAGACCAAGGAATTGAAGGTTTAAGGATCAATAGAGAAGAATACAAAGCTCAAGCCTTTGCTGATGACCTAGTGTTTTTGACAGAAAATCCTATGGAATCTATACCTAATTTGGACCAAAATTCTTGAATGCAATCAAAGCTATTTACTCTAAACAGACCGCTAGATTATTGATAAATGGCAATTTATCAGAAGAATTTCTTATTGGTAAAGGTACAAGACAGGGGTGTCCTCTCTCCCCCTTACTCTTTATACTATCGTTAGAGATTTTACTTCACAAAATAAGAAATGATGAAGGAATAAAAGGCCTTAAAATTAGAGATCAGACATACAAGACCCAGGCTTTTGCAGATGATATGGCCTTTATTTTGGAAGACCCTTTAAAATCAGGTATATCCTTACTGGAGAAAATTGAGGAGTTTGGGGCTGTAGCAGGTCTGTTAATTAATAAAAAGAAGACGAATATTCTAAGAATATCTCAGAGAAAGGCAAGCAGATTTTAGAGGAAGCAACAGGACTTAGAGTAGTTAATAAAGTCAAATACCTGGGAATTTGGTTAACGTGTAAATGCTCGAGCATCCAGGAGGATAATTATATTAAAATACTAACCCAGATAAGGAAAGATCTTGATAAGTGGGGTAAAATTCAATTATCACTCTTGGAAAGGGTAGCAATAATAAAATCTTATGTTCTACCGAAATTTAATTTTCTTTTTCAAACAGCTCCAGCGAATCTATCAAATAAATTTTTTACAGATCTAAACCAGGTAGTAACCAAATTTGTATGGCAAGGGAAAAAACCCCGTATTAAAAAGAAAATGATGCAGGAGACAAAAGAAAGAGGGGGTCTTGGTCTACCATGCTGGGAGAATTATTATTTAGCCGCCTTATTAGTTTGGGTTAAAGAATGGATCATGTTAAGCAACAAGTGTCTTCTTATTTGATTTATATGCCGCCCTTCTCCGAAGACTCAGGGTGGCTTACAATGTGCTCAGCAATAGGATAGAAGGCCACGATTTACAACAAGGTTGGCATGCAGCACTCTGGCAGGACAACGCCCCCCAAAGTAAATGGTTCACTTGGCACTATATAAGGAATAATTTAATTCGGAGTTGGGAGAAGCTTAGTAAAAAATATTATACCAAAGTACCTTGTTGGATATCACCTCTAGAAGCTTTGACCTAACCTATACTATTTAATATCGTGAAAAAGGCAACATACAAAGATCTGTTGAACGTGCAAGGAGAGTTAAAATCAAGACAGGAGTTAAATTCTCAGGGAGTTCAACTAGACTGGTGGGCTTACCTGCAGGTCCAATCAAAATACAAAAGCGATCGAGATGGAAGTGGTATAAATGTCGACCTGCAGGAGCTAGATAAAATTTTGATAGGTCAGGAAAAGGGTATGATCTCTAAATGTTACAAATTGTTGATGAGGATAGAGATTGGCGAAGAAGTAGTAAAGGACACAATGATTGCCTGGGGGAAAAATTTTGGTTACCTAATTTATCTTGAAAAATGGCAAGAGATTTGGTGGGGAAACATGAAACTGGTAGTATCCACTACATATAAGGAAAATATTTATAAGATGCTATATAGATGGCATCTCCCGCCAGTCAGATTGGCAAAAATGTTTGATGGACAGTCCGCCAAATGTTGGAAATGTGGATTTGAACATGGTACTTATTATCATCAATGGTGGACATGTCCAGAAGCAATTAAATTTTGGGGGAAAATTAAAAAGTGGCTAAAGGAAATTCTAAATCAGGAGTTTGAATTGCGACCAGAGACATGCTTGCTCGGCTCTAGGATGGAAAACATTAAAAAAGAGTCGTGGTATCTTGTGTTACATATCATTACAGCAGCAAGAATAACATTTGTACAGTTCTGGAAAGATAAATATATCCCACCAGATGAAGCAATAATAAAAAAGATACTGGACTGTGCGGAAGCAGATAGACTGACGAAAAAATTGAAAGACAAGAGATCAAACCTCATCATG
The DNA here is from genome assembly GCF_029215685.1 of Pituophis catenifer annectens. Taxonomy (NCBI): domain Eukaryota; kingdom Metazoa; phylum Chordata; class Lepidosauria; order Squamata; family Colubridae; genus Pituophis; species Pituophis catenifer. The sequence continues at coordinate 34,198,872 of NW_027256887.1, forward strand.
TCTTTCTTGGGAAAAATTGTATCTTTGGTTATCGAAAAGAAGACAGCAGTCTGATTAATATAAGCAGGTGTTGTATATATTGAAAATACTGTATTGCATATGTAGAGTGAGGTTGGATAGATTTGATTAGTTTATAAGTACAAAATAGATTGTCCTGTCTCCCCTGGACTGTATTATGAATTTATTATTGTATAGATTTACGTTAAATATTGGTTTACCAATGTATTGTTTATAGTCTCTTATGGTTTTTTTTTTTTTGCTTTTCTTCTTTTTCTTTTTGTTTTGTCTTGTTCTGTCTTGTTCTTTTTTCTTTTTTTTCTTTTTTTTTTAATAATTTTTATTAATATATTCTATGCACTAATACACAAATAAAATATACAATCCTGCCACCATGGTATAATATGATTACATTGTCCATAAGTATAAAATCATTCCTTTATACATACATATTTGCCACCATATATATATACATCATCATATATCTATTCTATCCCACCTTTTCTGGACCCAATCGTACCATACTTTCCAACTGTTATAAAATTCTGAATCTTTTTTACCATTGATCAATCTAGTTAATCTATCTGATTCCGCACACTCATTAATTTTATATATTATTTTCAAATCTATCGGTAAGTATTGATTTTTCCACTCCTGCGCATACGCTAATCTTGCTGCAGTGATAATGTGAATCAACAAGAACCATATATCTGATTTAATATTCAAAGGTTTTGCCCCCAATAGGAAAATCTCAGGTCTTAGTTCCAAATTAATCTGTGTAATTTCCAAAATCCATTGCCGTATTTTTTTCCAATATTTAACCGCCTGCGGGCAGGTCCACCATTGGTGAAAATAGGTTCCATTGCTGTAACCGCACTTCCAACAGCAGGCAGATGTCCCGGGAAACATTTTAGCTAATCTCGCCGGGGGGAGATGCCACCAGTAGACCATTTTATATATGTTTTCTTTATATGAGGAGGCCATAGTTAATTTCATATTTTTCAACCAAATCTGTTCCCATTGCTGGAAGTCAAGGGGATATCCAAAATTTCGCCCCCATGCTATCATACAATCCTTCACTACATCCTGTCCTATCTGCAGAGACAATAAATATGCATAACATTTAGATAATATCCCTTTCCCTCCTTCTAATAAGATCTTATCCAATTCTTGTCTTTTACGGTAGATTCCTTCACTATGTAAATCTTTTTTATACCTGGAGTGCACTTGAGAATAAGACCACCAGTCTATCTTATATCCTTGAAGAGTTAATAATTCTCGTGACTTCGGATTACCCTGAACATCCAAGAAGCCTTCATACGTCAAGGTTTTCTCCCCTTTATACAATGTCGGGTAAACCTGAGCTTCCTGCGCCGAAATCCAACATGGAACTTTTAAATATACTCTTCTTCTAACCTTTTCCCAAGTGTACCCAAGCGTCCTATGTAAATAGTGATCATCAAAGTGTCTAGGGCGGCCGGATGCTCCCGGCCATAGGAAATAGTGCCAGCCATGTTGAAGACCGGCTCCCTCAAATGTCAAAAGTCGTCTCTTTTGTAGGACCATCCATTCTTTCACCCAGATCAAGTTCGCTGCTTGGTGATAGAGCTCCCAATTTGGGAGTCCAAATCCTCCTCTATTTTTGGGTTCTTGTAACATTTTAAGTCTAATCCGCGGTCTCTTTCCCTGCCAAATAAATTTAGATATACTCCTATCCAGATTTGTAAAAAACTCTTTATTCAACCTTACCGGGGCTGTTTGGAATAGAAATAACCATTTGGGTAACACGCACATCTTAATGGTTGCCACCCTTCCCAAAATTGATAGCTGGAGATTTTTCCATCTTTCTAAGTCTCTGAGCATCTGGCTGTAAAGAGGAAGATAGTTATCCTCCTTTATGGAGGAACATCTGGCGGTCAACCATATACCCAGATACTTAATTTTGTTTGTTATTCTTAAGCCCATTAACTGCTCCAGCTGTTGCCTTTGCATCTGAGTCATATTTTTCACTAGGATTTTAGTTTTTTCTTCATTCATCTTTAACCCCGCTACCTTCCCATACTCTCTAATCAAGCATAATAATTTCAGGCCCGAGTCCAGTGGTTGATCCAAGATAAATACAAGATCGTCTGCATAAGCCTGAACTTTAACTTCCTCCTGCCTAATCTTCATTCCTCTTACTTCCGTGTTTCCTCTCACTTCTCTAAGCAGGGGCTCTAAAGTTAATACAAATAGCAATGGGGAAAGGGGACATCCCTGTCTTGTACCTCTACGAATTTGAATTCTCTCCGTCTCCTCTCCATCTATGAGAACTCTTGCAGTCTGCTCCCGGTAAATAGCTCGAATTGCCCGAATAAAATTCCCACCAAACTCCATATATTCCAATTGAGAAATCATAAATTCCCAACTTTTTTCTGTTTTTTGTCTTCCTTTTAACTATAAATACAAATAAAGATTATTTTTTTTAAAAAAGGCACCAAGGGTTATTTCCCTCATTTGTTCAATATGGCAGAGAATCAAGACTATGAGGGCCAATTGCCGGAGGCCAAGTATTATAATCCTGAAACCATAATGCCCGGTGAGAGAGATGAATTTGAGAAATGGCATGCTGCTAATAAAGGTACAGCATTTAACCTCAAAAAGGACCTTGCTTACTACTGAAAACAAGATTTCAAGATACTGAGAAATGCCTGTAATAGATTTAGGGAGCAAGTGATGCAAATGACAGGGAGGGAGTTTTTCACAGCGAAGGGTGGAAAGATTCTTGAAGAGAGTGAAATTTGTTGCATTGACCCTTTCCAGTATGTAATGTTAGCGTCTATTTGTATAGCCCAGTACCAGTTCATGTTTTTGTTTTTTTTTTTTTTTTTTTTTTTTTTTTTTTTAAATTTTTTATTGTAAACAAACATACACATATAGACATAAACATTAAAACAAACTAGACATAAACTAACTATACAATGAAATCAAGTCGCATGACTTGAACTTTGAAAGTAGAGCTACTTCGGTAATTATATATCAATATATCTATATATATTATCTTTCATCTTGTATCAATGTTTATATAACGATATTTCCTGTTATTTACTTATTTTTGTAGTATTGGGTGGTAATCTCTTATTTCGTGTCTTTTTTATCTAACCATTTGTACCATTCTTGCCAAATTAAGTAAAAGTCTGTATCTTCTTTTCCTTGTATTTCTTTGGTCAATTTGTCCATTTCTGCACATTCCATAATTTTTTGTATTATTTTTTCTTCTGGTGGCGTGTTTTCCAATTTCCACATTTGTGCGAAGACAATTCTAGCTGCAGTTAGGATATGTATTATCAAATGTTGTGTCTCTTTTTTATAGTCCTTTGTCAGTATACCTAATAGATAAGTTTCTGGTCTGAGGGGTACTTTTTGGGCGGTAATTTCTTCCAGCTGACTTTGAATTGTTTTCCAAAATTTTTTGACTTTGGGGCATGACCACCACATGTGGTAGTAGGTCCCCTTCTGTATTTTACACTTCCAACAGTTCTGATTAGTATTGGGAAACATCCTTGCCAACCGTGCAGGGGGGAGATGCCACCTATAAAACATCTTGTACGTATTTTCTTTGTAGGGCACGGACATTGTCAGCTTAGTATTTACTTTCCATATTTTTTCCCAATTCTCTAGGTTAATATTATATCCAAAATTTTTGGCCCAAATAATCATATTTTCCTTCACCACTTCTTCTTCCAATTTGTATTTTAATAGATAGTTATATATTTTAGCTATTAATTTGTCATCTGATTGCATTATAATTTTATCTAATTCATTTCTTTCTTTTTGGATTCCAAATTTTTCCATATCACTTTTATATCTTGATTTTATCTGTAAATACGGCCACCAATCAATATCCGTGCCTTGTTGTCTCAGTTCCTCTCTTGTTTTCATATCTCCCTCTGCGTTCAACAATTCGTCATAGGTTTTCATCCTGTCTGTGTCCATTGTGTTCGGGTAGATTTGGGCCTCCATGGTTGATAGCCATCTTGGGATTTTGTCGTAGTGTTTTCTCCTTATTTCAGTCCAAATTTTTGCCAGTGCTCCTCTGATATAATGTCTCCTGAAGTGTTCATGTTGTCTGGGCTTTTCTTCCCATAGAAATGCGTGCCAACCTTTTGACAGGTCAAATCCTTCTAGTGCTAGTGTTCTTTTATCTTTAAGTGTCATCCAATCCTTAATCCAAGTTAAAGCTGTTGCAGTGTAATAGGTTTGCCAATCTGGTAGTCCCAGACCACCCCTTTCTTTAGTGTCCTGCAAGTGTTTCAGTTTAATCCTGGCTCTTTTTCCATGCCATAAATACTTTAATATCATTTTGTCAAGGTCTTTGAAGTATGATTTTCCTGGGTTTATCGGTATTGTTCTAAATAGATATAGTATTTTTGGTAGAATTGTCATTTTAATTGAAGCAATTTTGCCTAGTAGTGATAATTTCAACTTACTCCATACCTCTAAGTCCTTCTGGATTTGTTTGGCCAATTTGATGTAATTGTCTTCTTTGAGGGATGATATCTTATTGGTGAGCCAGATTCCTAGATATTTTATTTTGGTTGTTGTTTGTATTCCTAATGTCTCTTCCAATTCTTTCTCCTGGGTTTTTGTCAAATTTTTGGTTAGTAGTTTAGTTTTTTGCCTATTAATTCTCAATCCTGCCACTTCGCCATATTGATCTATCTTCCTTAGTAAATTCAGTCCTGATTGTTTTGGTCGTTCTAAAATGAATACTACATCGTCTGCGAATGCCTGTAATTTATACTCCTGGTTTTTTGTTCTTAATCCTTTTATTTCATTGTCGTTCCTGATTTCATTCAACAGTGGTTCCAATGCTAATATATATAATATAGGAGAGAGGGGACATCCTTGTCTCACTCCCTTAGATATTTTAAATTGGTCTGTTGTCTCTCCGTTTATCCATATTTTTGCAATTTGGTCTGAGTATATTGTTTTAATCATATTTAAAAATTTGTCACCGGTTCCCATTTTTTCTAATTGTAGTATTAAGAATCCCCAGTTAAGATTGTCGAACGCCTTTTGTGCGTCAAGGAAGAGTAGAGCCATCTTTTCATTCGATTTTTGCTCATAATATTCCAGTATATTTATTATTGTTCTTGTGTTCTTGTTAATTTGCCTGTTTGGAATGAATCCATTTTGATCAGGATGGATGTAATTCACAATAATTTTCTTCATTCTCTGGGCCATGATTGATGTAAATAGTTTATAGTCTACGTTTAGAAGTGATATAGGTCTGTAGTTTTTGGTTTGGGTGAGATCTGAGTCTTCTTTGGGTATCAGAGTGATGATTGTTTCAATCCATGATTTGGGAATTTTGGCTTCTAAGATTGCTTCATTTAGGACTTGTAATAAAATATCATCTATTGGCTGGTATTCAATTTTGTAAAATTCCGTTGGGATGCCGTCTGGACCTGGTGTTTTATTGTTGTTCAGCTTCTTCTTTGCTTCCATTAATTCTGACATCGATATTGGTTTGTTCAAGAGTTCTCTTTGAGTTTCCTTTATTTCTTGAATGTTGGATTTATTTATATATTCTTTCACTTTTTCCAATTGAATTTCTTCCTGTGCATATAGTTCCTGATAAAAATTTCTTACGATTCGCTTTTTTTCTTCGTCCATGTGCTGTAATTGCCCTTGTTCGTCTTGTAGTTGGTGTATTATTTTTTTTTCCTTTTCTTTCTTTAGTTTATAAGCCAACCAACGTCCTGTTTTATTTGCGAATTCAAATTGGTTTTGTTTTGCCATTTTGATTTTCCTAGCTATTTCTGTTGTTGTTATTAAATTTATTTCATGTTTGATGAGATTTATTTTCCCCTTGATCTCTTTCTTGTCAGGTCTGTTCTGTAATTCTGCTTCCTGTTTTCTGAGCTCCGTCAATAAATCGTTTCTTCTTTGCTGTTTCTCTCTGTTTTTCTTCGCCTTAAATGAGATTGTTAATCCTCTTATATATGCCTTTGTAGTGTCCCATAGGACTTGCAATGATGTTTGTTCCCTGTTATTTATTTGGAAAAATATCTCCATCTCTTTCTTTATCATCTCTATGTATTCTTTATCTTTAATGATCTCTCTATCCATCATCCATCGTCCCCTTTTTGGTTGGCCTTTCCAGACTATTGTTATAGGACTATGGTCCGCCCATATATTCGGTGTGATTTCAATTTCTTTTATATTTTCTCTTAATTCTGCGGTCATCCAGGCCATGTCTAGTCTGGACCAGGACTGATGGGGATTTGAATAATAAGTATACTGTTTTTTAGTTTTATTCAGTTCTCTCCAGGCATCTTTCAATTGTAACTCTTGAGTCATGTCCTTAAAAGAATCAGGTAGTGTCTTTTTCCTAGAGTTATTTTTTTTATTACTTTGGTAGTCATATTCCATATCAACGATTGCATTATAGTCCCCTATTATACATAGATGTTCGTAGTCTAATTCTTTAATTTTATCGTGTATCTTTTTAAAGTATTCTTTTTGGCTCCCATTCGGGGCATATATTGATATCAATAACATATTTCGGGTCTCCATCTTAATATCTATCATTAGTATCCTGCCATCTTCATCTGTGTAGATTTGTTTTGCCTGGATGTGGCTTTTAATGTATACTGCGATACCTCTTTTTTTTTGATCTGATAGTGAGGTGAATAGTGTTCCAAGTTTTCTGTTTTCTAGTAACTGTTGATGTTGTTTTTTGATATGTACTTCTTGTAGGTTGATAATATCTATGTCTAATTTTTGAAGTTTTCTGAAAGTGTGTGTTCTTTTGGTTGGTAGATTAAGGCCGTTTATATTAATTGAGATTAATTTCAACTCTCGTCCCATTTCCTTTAGTTTTTCTTTATTAGTTTAAGTTTACTTGTGTTTCTTGTTACCATATGCGTTTTCTCCCTAGCCCCTTCTCTCTCCATCTTCTCCCTTTCCCTAGGCTCCTTCTCTTCCTTCCCTTTTTTTGTTTCCCCCGTGGGGTATTCCTGGTTTACATTATCTGAATCACGTCTAGTTTCCTGTTCCTCTTCTATTATAAAGTGAGTATCAAAGAATTCTTGTGCCTTCTCTATCGTATCGATTTTATATTTTTTGTCGTCCCAGGATATTAAGATTCCCTCTGGCACCAGCCAGCGGAACATTATTTTGTGTTGAATCAGTAGGGTTGTCAAAAAGTTGTAGTTTTTTCTGTATTCTCTTATTCTTCTTGGAACTTGTTTTAAGGTTATTATTTCTTTCCCTTGGTAGCAGGGTTTTCCCTCTCTCATGGACGTGTAGATCTCTTCTTTTACAGTTTTACGTGCGAATCTAACATGTATTTCTTTAGGTAGTTTGTTCCTACGAGCATAGTTCGTATGGACTCTATATATTTCGTCAATTTCCCTACTAATTTCGGTTTTTTCCTTTTGGGTAGCCTCTACTAATATATCTGTCATCAGGTCTCTTAGATCTTCTCCTTTTGTTTCTGCAATATTTTGAAATCGTAAGAAGAATGATGCTTTTTCTAATTCTAAATGGGTAATTGACTCTTTGAGTTCTCTAGTTGACTCCATTTGATTTTGTTCGATATTGTCCATCTTTTTCTCCGTTAGAATCATTTTGGCTTCCATGTTTTGGATTCGTTCTTCGTTTTTAACTATGTTTTGTTGTATTCTCTCAATCTTATCGTCCATTTTTTTAATATTATCATTTATTTGTCCTACTTCTGATTTCAATTCCTCATGGTTCTTTTTTGTTTCTTCGTGGTTATTTGCAATTGTTTCTTGGGTTTTGTTCATCCCCTCCTGAATCATAGCTAGTATAGACTGTATATTCTGTATGCTGTGTGCACTAGCAGCTTTTTCTTTGTCTGTCGTTAACATCGTGTCTATAGTTTTTTGTTGTGCGGGTGAAGATTGTGTAGGTATTGGGTTTGTTGTTAATTTTTTCCCTGATTTAGTTATTGTTAGTGAAGATGTTGCCATCGTTGTCTTTTGTATTAATTTTCCCCAAATTTTCATATACTAATTGGTTGGGGGTGGGTGAAATATCGTTATATAAGGATCAGGATAATTAATTCGAAGGGGTTAGGGAGAAAAAACAATATTTTAACAATTCATTCTTCTATTCTTATCCCTAAACAATATAATGCAATTAATACTTAAATACTAAATAATCACAATACTTAAATTCACTTTAAAATTAAACAATCTCTATATAACCTTTCTATAATAGATCAATGGGATTAAAGTTCTCTGTAAATCATCTAAAGTATTCTATTGAGTTGTATCACCGTTACCAATATATGCTACCTATATTAATTATTACAATTATTATTCCTTAATGATATCTATAACAATCTCTATGCAATGTCTATATTAATATCTAACTTTCTAGTCAATATGCAATATAATTCCACTTAATCAATATATTATTTTGCAATCTATATAGTTGTTTCAATAGGGTAGGAAATAGTAAGACAATAAGAGAAAATAATAATAATAATAATAATAATAGTAATGTTAAATCAATTCCTTATTATGTATTATAATAATTTCAAATTGGATATTAATATTCTTTAAGCAAAGTTAAGTAAGTTTTAAAATAGATGAAATTTAGTAGTTTAATATTTAAAGTTCTCAAGTATATCACTCTCAAACCAATTGGGGTTGCTTCCTTCTCCTTTCCTTCTTCCTTCGTTCTTCAGTTCGCCCTCTTTTCACTCAGCTGTCCCAGTTCTGTTTCAATATCCTCTATTAAATCCATAAGTAAATCAAGTAAATCAATTGTTCCAATATTCCTGTGTAGCAGGTTGTATCTCCTTTGGCAACAGCGTCAATGTATCTAATGTCTCACTACACGTCTCGTGTCTGTAGTTGAATTTACTATTGTTGCTGGATACAAAGTGAAAGTTTCCTTCTCCAAATCCTCAGTCCGCCATTCGCTACTGTTCAGTTGGTTTCCTTCCGCTCACAACGATCTTAAAAAAGTCTCAGTTCTTTAGGTTTACTTTCTACAATCTTTCTCTTAAATAATCCTTTTTTCCTCTGTTAAGTCAAATTGTGTTATTTTAAAGTTATAATCCACCGCTTACTTATAATCCTCTTTGTCTGTCACTCGTTCCTTTTGCCTGTCAGATCTGCATTGTCATTGTGTGTATTGAGCTTCGCTCCAATCACTGTCTCTCGCCGCTTGCTTGACGATCTTGCCGCCGCTTTTTGGAGTCCTATTCTCGCCAATGTATTTAGGTCCTTATGATTATACCTTTATATCTCAATCTACTTAGTCTTTACCGATGTTTCTCTTGAATCTTCGCTTCCACACTTATCGGTTGACAGCGCTCCGGCCAGCCAAAGTGGCTGGTTTTTTTCCTGGCTGGAATTAGGAGGGTTTCCTCTGAACCTTCAGGGTGATTGCTGTCGCCCCCGAGGTCCTAGAGAGTCCTCCTTTTTCTGTCGACCTCTCCGTGGTCGATAGTGCCAAAAACGGCTTCCAATCAAGAAAATTGAAGCTTCGGGGACGGAGCCTCGTTCCCCTCGCTCCTTACACGCTGACGTCACCGCAGGAAGTCACCAGTTCATGTTTTTGAAGAAGGATACCATTGCGTTAGTACCTCTAGACAATTACCAGAAGAGCAAGAAAAGCTATTCTGCTAGACAATTACCAGAAGAGCAAGAAAAGCTATTCTGCTTGCTCTATACAATGGCTGCTGTATATAGCACATACTGAGAAGATCAACATCCAACATGCTCTACAAGGTGGTGAAAAGCAAGTAGGTACTTACTTTTTGGATGGGTTTGCTGTGATAAATGGTGTCCCCACTGCTTTTGAATTTTATGGTTGTTTTTTTCATGGATGCCCTATATGCTACAATGCCCAAGACTTCAACAGTCTGCTTGATTCGACCTATGGCTTGTTGTAATCATGCACTAGGATGATAGAAGAATACCTGAAGAATATAGGTATGTAGTATGCACCATCTGGGAACACGAATGGAATGATATGTTGAAGAACAATGAGGGTTTGTGTTGTAGCGCGGGAATAACGAGAGGCACAAGCAAGCTAGTGACAACAGCTCTTTAATTCAGGGTGAGACTTCAGCAAAGAAATACCGGCAACAGTCCTCTTTATATATTTTTCAGAGGCAACCATGAACCAATCAGAATTCACTGAACATTTGAATTTCCCGCACAAAATAGATACATACATAACACCCCTCCACTCCCAGAAGGCACTTATCCTATCTATTTACATATTTACATACAAAATAATGCAGGTGACCAGGGCGTGTCTTAGTCCTGGTTGACCTGCGCAGTTCAGTTGTTGGCGAGGCGTCGAGCCGGTCGGAGGGACCTCCCGTCTCTCCCGGCTCCACCAATGGAACCTCCTGGATTTCTCCGGAGGTGTGGCTATCCCTGGCTTGGAGTGTCGACTCGCTGGGGCGGCGCTGGAACTCTGGGTTTCCAGATAAGTATTCCGGCTTACTCGGGCTTGAGGTAGTTGTGTCAGGAAAACTTTGATAGTTAGGATTTGAATTTTGTAATCGTTTACACAATTGATCTATATGTCTCCTCCAAATTTTACCATGTCCTATATCAACTGTGTATGACTTTGGACCGGTAATTCCTACGATGGTTCCCTCTACCCACAAGGGCCCATTGGTGTAGTTTCTGGCAAATACTGGTGTTCCCATTTGAAATTGCCTTAGTCCTCCCCCTTCCCCCTTGAAGTTATTGGGGGAGTAATTGGGATGCAATCAATCGAGAATGCACCTTAGCTTTCAGCCCATTAAGAGCTCAGCTGGGCTGCGGCCCGAGGTTGGGCACGGGGTGGTGTGCTGTACAGCTAAGAACTCATCTATTCTAGACTGCCAGTCCCCTGCATCGAGCCGGGAAAGGGCTTCCTTGGCCGTTCTCACAAATCTCTCTACAAGGCCATTCGAAGCCGGATGAAAAGGAGCGGATAATGCATGTCTTATGCCTAACTCGGCTAGATAGCCCTCAAACTGAGTTGCCGTGAATTGGGGCCCATTGTCAAAAACCAGGGTGTCCGGTAACCCATGTGTTACTAACAGTTTTCTGAGTACTTTGATTACGACCTCAGAAGTGGTAGACGGCATTAAGGCAATCTCGAGCCACTTAGAATATGCATCTACAATGATTAAGAAGTTCTGGCCATGGAACAGGCCAGCGAAATCAATGTGAATCCTCCCCCACGGTCCCTTTGGTTTTTCCCATTCCCGAACGGGAGCTATAGGAGGATCTGGGCGGGATTCCTGGCAGGGCCTGCACTTCCCCACCCACTCAGTGACGTCTTGGTCGAGATGTGGCCATCAAACATAGCTATGAGCTAGGCCTTTCATGCGAACAATACCAGGGTGTCCCTCATGCAGCATTTCTAAAACCCTGTGCCTTAACCGCGAGGGAACGACCACCCTGTCTCCCCACAATAAGCAACCCCCCAACATTGACAGTTCATTTTTCTTGTTAAAGTACAATTGAAAATCCCCACTGTCCACCTTGGTAGGCCAACCCCGCGTTACCCAGCCCATTACAGTGCGCAAGACAGAGTCCCTGGCAGAAACCTTTGCCACCTCGCTTGAAGAAATGGGGCCCAGGAATACAACGTCAATGAGTAGCACTGGGGCTTCCGGAGTCAGATTGTCCAATAGTTCGGGCAAGGGGCACTGGCTGAGGGCGTCAGCATGTCCCAGAGTCTTGCCCGGCCGGTGGAGCAGTTTGTAGGAATAGGCGGCTAAGAAAATGGACCATCTGGTCATCTGGGGAGAAAGTGCAGCCGGGGTCGGTTTGTCTCCAGCCAAAAGTCCCAAAAGAGGCTGGTGGTCCGTAATGAGTTCAAAAGTACGGCCAAACAAGTACTCGTGAAATTTTTTGACCCCAGCTACAGCCGCTAATGCCTCCCTGTCCAGCTGGCTCTAGTTCCTTTCAGCACTGGACAAAGTGCGAGAGTAACAGGCGATGGGCGCCTCTAACCCGTTCGGCAGTCTATGGCTTAAAACCGCGCCTATGCCAAAGGAGGAAGCGTCACACACCAACACCAGAGGTAGTTCAGAATTGTATTGGATGAGGAAACTGTCCTCAGACAAAAGTTTCTTTACTGCATTGAATGCAGCCGCTTCTCGTTTGCCCACACCCAGGGAACATTTTTTCCAAGGAACCTGTGCAGTGGCTCCGCAATGGTGGCTTTGTGTTTCAAAAACATGGTGTAGAAATTAAGAAGCCCCAAGAAGGCCTGTAGTTCGGGCTTCGATTTAGGGGTGGGTGCGTTCTGGATGGCCGACTTTGCTTTCTGTGGGGTGAATGCCTGTGCCATCGATTCGGTAGCCTAAGAATTCCACTGATGGAACCGCTATCTTGCATTTTGCTCATTTGAGTTTGAGTCCCGCTTCTCAGAATCTGGTTAGGACTTGTCTAACCCTATGTCCTAACTGAGTCTCATCTTGGCCACTAATTAGAACGTCGTCAAAATATGGGACGACTCCTGGGAAGCCTTGTAGAAGGCGCTCCATGGTACTCTGGAAGAGCCCCGGGGCGATGCTAACCCCAAACTGTAGCCTAGTGCATTTAAAGGCACCTCTGTGAGTTACTATGATCTGTGATTCTGCCGTAGCGTCATCTACTGGCAGCTGCTGGTATGCCTGCGCAAGGTCTAGTTTTGCGAATAGCTTGCCAGGCCCCAGGGAGTGTAGTAGATGGTGGACGATCGGAACAGGATAGGCGCTCTGCTGCAACGCCTTATTGATCGAACACTTATAGTCAGCGCAAATTCTAATTGATCCGTCCGATTTAACTGGCGTGACTATTGGGGTTTCCCACTTGGCGTGATCTACGGGAACTAACACCCCTTGTTTAATGAGCTTGTCAAGCTCTGCATCAATTTTGGGCTTTAAAGCAAATGGAACCCGTCTTGCTTTTAGCCTGATTGGCGCTACGTTGGGGTCTAAATTAAAAGAGATAGGGATCCCCACGTACTTGCCTAGAGTCTCTTTGAAAACGTCCTGAAACTCATGAAGAAGGGTTTCTTTGAGGGATGGCCCACCGATGCTGTGAACGCCCATGAAGCCCATGCCGAGGGCTCGGAACCACGCCATGCCCAGGAGACTCGGTAGCGGCTTGCTTACGATGGTCAGGGGCAGCTCTTTCTGGAACTCGCCATAGGTGACCTGGAACGTGCCCACGCCTTCTACGGGAACTCGGTTTCCCTGGTAGTCGAGGAGGCGAACTTTCTGTCAGGACAGCTGGGCTTTCTGGAACTTAGGCAGGAGCGCTTTGAGTGTTGTCCAGGACATGATTGACAGTATAGACCCGGTGTCGATTTCCATTTTGCACGGTCTGCCTTCAATTTCTACTTTCGTGTAGACTTTCTCATCGTCGGTTGTGCTGGCTTGGCCGATTCTCGTGCTGTAGGTCTCTCGCTTTTGAGATTCGCGCCGTTTTCTCGCGCCGTCATCTTTGATTGGCTGTTTTGAACGCGCCGGTTCTGGTTGGTCACGGTAGTCACGTGGCTTGCGACTACGTGGAAATTGAGCTCTGCAAACTCATGCTAGGTGGCCTTTCCTATTGCAACGCCTGCAAATGGCGTCTCTGTATTTACACGATTGTCTCTCGTGGTCCCCGCCACAGCTAGGACAGTTCTCGTGGCGGCGGCTTTGCTCATTCTTCTTCTTTTCCGTATGGAAGACGTCCTCGTCCGACTCTTCCTCTGTGCTGTTTCGCGCCTCCTCTCTGTGAACGGGGGCTGTTTTCGGGCCATCTTTGCTTGATAGTGGTCTCTGTAGAGACTTCAGAAGCCTTCGTTGATGCTTCGTGTGCTCGGGCTTCATCCAATGCGCCGGCTAGTGTTAGGTCTGGTTTGGCCAGGAGGCGCCTCTGTAAATGAGTGTCTTTAACGCCGCAAATCAATTGCTCGAGTAGCGCATTGTCTAAGTCTCTGTAGTCACAATGTGTTGTGGCTTTTCGAAGTGTGGCCACATATGCGCTGACCGGTTCTCCTTCTTTTTGTACACGCTGTCAGAGCTCGTAGCGCTGTACAAATTTCGAAGGCACTGGAGCGTAGTGGGCTCTCAAGTTTGCTTGAAGAATGTCCCAGGAAACCGTCTGGACTGGGGTTGGCTCGCAGAGGGACTCGGCCATCTTGAAGACGTCTGGCCCGCAGTGGCTTAAGAACAGGGCTCGTTTTCGGTTTGCTGATAGCCCTTGCATCTCGCTAGCTTCCAGGGAGCACTCAAACCTGGTTAGATACGATCCCCCCTTTTCTCGGGTCGGGTCGAAGGGTTTTGGCGGAACGTAGACAGACATGCCGCGTCTCCGTGTTCACTAGTCACCCTGGCTGAAACTCAGAGGTCTTTTTGATTTGCTTCTTGTGGCCTCAATCCCACCTTCGTCGCCAATGTTGTAGCGCGGGAATAATGAGAGGCACAAGCAAGCTAGTGACAACAGCTCTTTAATTCAGGGTGAGACTTCAGCAAAGAAATACCGGCAACAGTCCTCTTTATATACTTTTCAGAGGCAACCATGAACCAATCAGAATTCACTGAACATTTGAATTTCCTGCACAAAATAGATACATAGATAACAGTTTGAAATGTTTTCTAGCAGATAGTAATCTTCCAACCTTTTGAATCCCAGAGATGCATTTTTGGGCCGAACAAATGCTACATGTCTGTACTATAAACCAAAGCAGGGGGAACAAATCTTGTATTATGATTTTACAAGCTTATACCCCTTTGTGAACAAGAACAAGCTGTACCCGATAGGACATCCAGACATCATATACCAAAGCTTTGGGCATATAAAACAGTATTTTGGATTTGCTAAAGTTAAAGTGTACCCACCGGTGCTGCCACATAAGTCAGGGGGGAAATTAATGTTTAGTCTGTGTGCAACCTGTACAGAAAAACAACGAATCATGGAGTGCCTCCACAATGATGAAGAAAGAGCTCTAACTGGAATATGGTGTACTGTAGAATTGAATGTTGCCATGGAGAAAGGCTACAGAGTTGCAGAGATCTATGAAGTTTGGCATTTTGAAAGGAAGACAAACACCCTGTTTTCAGGCTATATTAACATGCATTTCCATCAAAAGCAGGAGGCCAGTGGGTACCCCGATTGGTGCAAAACAGAAGATAAAGAACGCTATGTTCGTGATTATGAAAAGAAGGAGGGAGGTCGCTTACAACGGGAACATATTGAAGTCAATCCTGCTAAAAGGCAGATTGCCAAGTTGTTTTTAAACTCATTGTGGGGTAAATTTGGCCAGTCAACCAATCAATTGACGACATCTGTGATGAAAGATCCTGAGGAATTATTTAAGTATCTTTTTGTGCCCTATTATGATGTGTTCTCCTGCAAATTTGTGGATGATGAAGCAGCCGTTGTAACGTGGAAAGCTGCTAAAAATCTGCCTACAAAGTCAACATGTACAAATGTGTTCATTGCCAGTTTTACAACTGCTTATGCGTGGTTAGAATTATACAGTTTAATTGGATCATTTGGGGCACAGATGCCTCTATCACGATATTGATTCTGTCATTTTTATTAGCAGAGAGGTGGCATGGTCCCCAGCAGTAGGCAATTATTTAGGGCAGCTGACAAGCGAGATTTTTCCAAACACCTCAATCACCAAGTTTATGGCAGCAGGTCCCAAAACCTACAGGTATGCTTTGTCAACAGGCACTACTGTGTTAAATGTGAAGGGTCTAACGTTAAATAGTGACAACTGTGTTAAGATTAACTTTGAAAGCTTGAAAGATTTGGTTGATTAGTATTGTCTAACAGAAAGTGTGGAAAAGAAAGAGATCAAGGTACAACAGCTGGGCATTGTTAGGATTAAGAAGCAGTGGGCTTTGGAAACACGGGTGCTCAGAAAAACTCTAAAAGTTGTCTATAACAGTGGTCACCAACTGGTGGTCCATGTACCACTGGTGATCCACAAGAAAATTTAAAAATTATTTGCAGTTTTTATATTGCACTAAATACTATTATCTTTTTAAAAAATTCATATTACTGGTCCACAGGATTTAAAATTATGAATTTAGTGGTCCCTGAGGTCTGAAAGGTTGGCTGGTGACCCCTGGTCTATAATAAAGGGGTGCTCAAAACAGAGGGTTATTGTACGCTGCCTTAGGGCTATTAAGTATGATGAAAAACAGTGCACAGTTTGTGCATCCTTTCTCATGTATTATAAGTGGACCTTCCAATTCAGGGAAATCTTATTTTATAAAACAAATGCTAGAACATGGTGAACATGTATTATCTGAAATGCCTCAAAACATTATATGGTTTTATAACTGTTGGCAACCTCTGTACAAAGAATTGCTTAATAAGTTTATGGAGGGTCTTCCTAACTCTTTTGAAAATACTGACTGTCAAGAGTCAAGCCTTCTCGACATAGCGTGGGGAGGGGAGTCGCTGCAGATCCGTTGCTGACAGGGAGAAACCCTCCCGAATGAAGAAATCCAAGAAGCGGGTTGCTGCGACGGTGTTTGGTGGGGGGGGGGTGACTACTAACCTTAGCTGTGCACTTTGGTGAAGGGCAGGTGGCAGGTGTTAGTCCCATATTCGAAGGCGGACGGTCACTCTGCGGCCGGAGCAGCGTAGGGAGCTGTCATCAACCGCCGTTCCAAAAGAGGGCGGCACCCGGAAGCAACACCGATTGGCTAATAGTGCGCCCGGCTTATTTTGAGTTTGTATAAAGAGTGTTGGGAGGCAGCCGCCCCCAATGCCGACTTTATGTTTATCAATAACGTTCATGTGTTCCAAGAAATGAAAAGTAAACCCGTTTACAACCTCGTTCTTTGCCTGCGAGTCGTGTTTTCAACGGTTCGAATCACCTTGGAGAGCAGAATGCGACAGAAAGTCGGCGTTTCCATTTCCCTTCTCATTTCTCTGGGACAAGATGGCGGAGGGTGTGGAGGCTGGAACCCCGGTGCTGGGAGACGGGGCTGAAGCTGCGGCCGTGGAGCTGGTTCCAGATGCACCCAGCGGACCTGACCCGCCTGTTGTGCGGCTGAAGGACAGGTCGGCTCAACAGGGGATGAGGGTGCACGATGGGCCATCAGAGCCGGCTGGCGCTAATGGGAAGAAGACGTTATAGGGGGAGTGGTGGCATAGCCCCGCCCTGACGGGTACCGGGGTAGCCACGTCTTCAAAACCCTGTTCGGGAGATGCCGCTTTCCAGGGTTGGCGGGAGCGACGCTGGCTTGAGGACGACGACAGAGAATGGAGTTACTCCACGGGGCTGGGGTCCTCAACGATTGATATACTGAGGGAGAGATTCGGAGAAGCGAGCTTTCGGGACACTCCCTCGTGGCAACTGTGGATGGCCAGAAGAACAGAAGCTTCAGTGGCTTGGCGGGGGGGCGGCCTAGAGGCACGGACAGCCGTTTCCATTTGGCTAGCCTAAAACTACGAATAGCTAAAGGCCAGCCCCAGCAAGCGGATCAAGTGACAGCGACGCCAACCACCACGTTGGTGGGGGGGTGCCCTGAGTGTCCCTGCGTTTTTGTATTTACCAGATGAGCTCATTATTTCTGGACTGTCAGACTTTCCGTAGCTTGTCAATTTTGTTATCAGTAAGCTAACTACGTATATCCGCATTCCTTTCTTTTCACTTCACACTTTTTCTTTGTTCTCTTGCCAAGGGAAGTCTGGCTGCAGAGATGTAGTCGGTAGGAACTTTACCAAAATGTAACAATTTAATTATTTTAGATTAGTAAGATGTTTTATTTTCTTCTTTACAATAAATATAAGTTTAATTAGAAGATGTATTCCGGTTTTATTTTTCAAAAATATACACAAGAAAAATGCCACGATCCAGGCAATTATCCCAGGAAGGTAACAGGGCTAATTGCCTCTGACAATGGTAGTAGAGGATGGTTGATTTATGGCTTTTCCTTGCTTGTTACTTTGATAATTAGACCTCTAAGCTAGTTTAGCCAGATGATTATTTTTGCGACTGCGAAATGCTGATTAATTGTCTGCTAAGATGCCAAAAAAGAAGAAAAAAGGAAAAATGAAATTAAGACCACTCTTCGTAAATGATTTGATTGATTTTTCCAATGAAGAGGAGGCAGAAAGGAGGTTTTCAAGTTTCCAGCCGCTCGCCTCAGCCACCCGGCTAGAGGGAGCCGTGGGAGGAGAAGAAACGGATGAAATGCTCTTACAAAGGCTTCAGAAGGAAGATAAAGGCAGAGCTGCTTTTGCAGATAATGTGCTGTGACCAAGGTCGGTAACGCCCCCTTCCAATTATGCAGGCTCTCAAACTGTCCTCCCAGAACCCGATTTTGAAATGCTTGGTGCAAAGCCAAAGTTTCTACGAACTGCCGAGCATTTTCACCCCCACACAGAGACAGAAACAATTCATTATTCTCCTCGAAGCTCTGAGCTCACCCTGGATGAGCAAATTATAAAAGCCTATCATAACCATATAAAATTTTTTGAACATGAGCTATCCCAGGCAAAAATGGCTTTATCTATGTTTGAGCAAGATAAGAGAAAGTCTAGTGCTTTTAAAATCTCTGAAAACGCCATTTTGTCTTCTTCGGAGCCAAAGACACACACCCTGGTGGATATTGTGTCAGGCCAATCAGAAACAGAGAACTGTGCCCACGTCACATTTATCACATGGTGTTCTCTCTGATCAAATTACATACAATGCCATGCAGGCAAAAAGATTATCTGAGCTGCCTAGAACTAAAGTTGCAGCACCATCTGCTGGCGAAAGTAATTTACTAGAGAAAGCTGAAATGCATCACGATTTGAGAGCGCGATTACAGGCATTGCAACAGACTTTGTTAGAGATGTCTTTAACTCACTCAGATATTTAGGCTGCAATGCCACAAGTGTCTCCACAGGCTCAATCTTCAGCACCCCCTGGTGCTGCTGGTGTCCTTTTAGATGGAACACAACAACGCTTAATGCAGCAAAGGCAAATGACTGCATCTCCAGCAGGCCATGTTAATATTGCAGCTCAAATGCAACAGCCTCAACCACAAATGCATGCACAGGTGCCTCCAGCTGTACAACCAGGGCCAGCTCCTGGTCCACCTCCAGCGCAATAAGTGCCTTTACTTCCACAGCCAGCACCTCAAATGTGCATTCCTCAACAGGCACCTTCTGTTGCTCCACTGGCTGGTGAGTCAAAATTAAAGATGTCAGGGCAGAATTACAAGGCCTGGGTCAGTGAGGTTGGACTTTTGCTACATAGAGAAGGTACCCACTGTATGGTGTTTAACCCTCCTGCCCAACCATGGACACCTGAAATAAGAGACTTAGAAACTAAAGCCTGCACAACATTATTGATGTCCATGGATACTGAACTGCAGGTTACATTTCCGCCTGATGCAACGGCCCAACAAATTTGGGTCCAATTGGAAAATTGCTACAGGCCTGTCTCAATTGAGTCTTCATGTTTGCTCATGTCTGAATTCCATGGTTTAAGATTGAAACCTGGTGAACAAATTGCAGGACATTTGACCAAACTGAAAGGACTGAGAAAAGAATTAAGAGAAAGAGGCTATCCTATTGAAGATATTCAAATGATCAGCATTATCATTAATTCTTTGAACTATGAATGGAAAGATGCCATTACAAAGATTAACCAAGTGCCTATTGCTCAACGCACAGTGGACAATGTATGCAGACTCGTAATTGAAGAAGAAGCACTTATGCTCGCCACTCCACATTTGAGAGGACCACCCACATCAAGAGCTCCGAGGAAGGACCTATGCTCCAAGGATACCAAGATGCTACAGATTACATCTGTAATCGTGTGGGACATGCCACCCGGGATTGTCCCCAACGGGTTCCAGCTCCCGTCACGTACTAGCCCAAGGGAACAGACTCGAGAGACAGAGACAGAGGCAGAAGACAAGTTCGTCGTGGTCCCAGGCATGATCCGCAAGCTCTACTCGCCACATTGGCTTTAACCAATGATCCACAACCTCAACTAGAGTACGACAGACGACTCCTGTGGACTTTGGACAGTGGTGCAGCTTTGCATGTTACCTATAGAAAAAAACTTTTCACAGAGATGCACGAGCCTGAACCTGAACTACGTGAACTTTATTCTTTTTCCAATCATCCTTGTCAGGTCAAAGGAAAAGGAACTGTTTATGTTGAAGAGCTTGATGCATTCATTCCTGATGTTTATTATATACCAACAGCAACTAGTAATTTGCTTAGTCAGAGTCACTTGTCCAGTTTCATTGGTCATGTATTAAGAAATTATTGAAATACTTAAAGCACACTAAACATATGAACACATACTGATTATGCAGAATTATGTTGTTATGCAGATTCTGATTGGCAAGTGATAAGAAATCACGTAAAAGTACTTCAGGTTATATGATGTTCTTAAATGGATGTCCTGTTTATTGGCAAGTGCGTAAACAGAATTTTGTTTCTTGTTCATCTACTGAAACTGAATATGCTTGTGTTTCAGATGCATGTAATTCTCTAACTTGGTTTGATGCTTTGGTCACAGATATCTGGACACACCCGATCAGACCAATCACAGTGATGGAAGACAATGAATCGGTGGTTTATATTTCTGAATCACATTTCACAGGTTCTAGGTCCAGACACATTGACATCCGTTATCAAAACATAAAACAATTAGTGAAAAAAGGTTTTGTTAAAATGCAGTATGTATCTACACATGATCAGATTGCAGACATGCTCAACAAACCGCTTCCAGCAGCTCAACACGAGTATCTGCATAAGAAGATGTGCCTTATTTGATGATGTACTTGATATTCGCTCAACTGGCAAAAGAAGGGGTTGTCACTGCGTTTTTGTATTTACCAGATGAGCTCATTATTTCTGGACTGTCAGACTTTCCGTAGCTTGCCAATTTTGTTATCAGTAAGCTAACTACGTATATCCGCATTCCTTTCTTTCCACTTCACACTTTTTCTTTGTTCTCTTGCCAAGGGAAGTCCTGCTGCAGAGATGTAGTCGGTAGGAACTTTACCAAAATGTAACAATTTAATTATTTTAGATTAGTAAGATGTTTTATTTTCTTCTTTACAATAAATATGAGTTTAATTAGAAGATGTATTCCGGTTTTATTTTTCAAAAGTATACACAAGGAAAATGCCACGATCCAGGCAATTACCCCAGGAAGGTAACGGGGCTAATTGCCTCTGACACTGAGAGGGTTAGATCAAGAGGGACCCAGATGACGGTGTAGTCGCTACAGGGTACAATGGGGCCTGGCAACATGAGGGCTCATGAAGAGAGGACAGGAGAGATACAAGGAAGGCCCATCCTCTACCCGGAGCCCCCCCTATCTGGGTGCCCAGCCAGCAGCAGGTCTGGGGACCCCCTCCATTACAGACCACATTTGATGATAGTGCTGACTGTGTGTCCCTCTTTTTGAGTCAGGTATAGTTATTTAGATCTCTATGGACACCTATACCCCTCTCAATGGTCTATAGTGGTCACTATTACGAACGTGTTAATAGGGGAGGCTGCAGATTGGGTTGCGGACCTCCATAGCGACTACGCGAGGGAACTAATCGATGTTGGCTTATTCTTAGAAGAATTAAGGAGCCAATTTGAGGATGATACTCATACCCAGGTGGTGGAGGGGGAGTTAGTGTCCTTAAAACAAAGGGGATGTCCCGTTAGGGAATATATAAAGGAGTTTACGGCTCTTGCGGGACGGCTTCGAGCCTGGCCGGACCGTTTGTTAGTGCATCATTTTCGGCTGGGGTTGGATAAAGAAATTAGACAAGCATGTGTTTATAGAGGTTTGCCACCTCGTTTAACAGAGTGGTTCAAGGCAGCCATAGACCTGGATGTTGGATTGCAGGAGTTTAGGCCTCGGGGGGTGGGGGAGGCGACACTACCCCGCAACGACGCCTGGCTGAGAGGCCGCCCATTTCGAGAGCTCCAGGTTGGAACAGTTCTTTCCCCATGCAACCAGCTGAGTCGGCAGGCCATGGCATGTTTCACTGTTTCCGTTGCGACCAACCAGGTCATCGAGCGCTGGACTGCCCTCTACCTCCCATCCAGACCAAGACGACTCCTGGGTGGGTCGCACACCCAGGGGCCGAGCTCATTTAAGTCCAGATCAATCCCGGTTAGCCACTCAAAGTCCACATGGTGGTCCAAATCCCAAACCCCAAGAAGTAAAGAGCCCTGTGGAACGGAAGAAGGGCCCATAACCACAAAAGATGAAGAGGACAGTGATC
The DNA here is from genome assembly GCF_029215685.1 of Pituophis catenifer annectens. Lineage (NCBI taxonomy): Eukaryota > Metazoa > Chordata > Lepidosauria > Squamata > Colubridae > Pituophis > Pituophis catenifer. Next base: position 34,221,085 of record NW_027256887.1, read on the forward strand.
CAAACGATCCCATGGTAAGCGCACCCGTTCACCCCTTTGTGATACCTGTTGTCATACGGAACCTACGCATTTCCCAAACGAATCACAGGGGCGCATTAATAGATTCAGGGTGTACTCAATGTTTAATGAGCAAAGCAATAGTCAATGACCTGGGATTATGCAAAGTTCAGTTGAAAACCCCTATACGTTTTGAGCAGATAGATGTGTCGGTGTTGGGCGGGCTTCCATCCAAACACATTACCGAACCTCTGGAATTACAAATAGGAGAGCATAAAGAAACTATAAGGTTTGTGATCATAGAACGAATGATTGAACCTCTTATTTTGAGGTTGGCTTGGCTGGATAAGTGGAAGCCCCATATATGGTGGGAAGGGGGGTATCGGAAATTACGTCTGGTTCTTGAATCAAAGACAGAGTCAGAAGAACAGTCCGAGCCAGCCAGAGCCCAAGAGGTAGTGTCAGTGGGGGGGGGGGTTCCCGGAGGTGTATAAAGATTTGAGTGAGGTGTTTAACGAGGAGGGGACTGAGGTATTACCCCCCCATAGAACCATTGACTGTGCTATCAAATTACTCCCGGGGGTCAAACTACCAAAACCTCGAATGTACGCTATGAATTGGAAGAACTCCGGAAGTACATAGATCGGAATTTGGCGAGTGGGTTTATCAAGCCCAGCAGATCATGGGGGGCTGCCCCTGTGTTATTCCGGAAAAAGAAAGATGGGGGCCTCCGTCTTTGTGTGGACTTCCGAGATTTGAATGCTGTGTGCGTAGAATACCTATACCCTCTACCGTTAATCAAAGATCTCCTAGCGGGACTGTCTACGGGATCTTTACGAAATTGGACCTGTGTGAAGCATACTACCGCGTGCGTATAAAGCAAGGCAATGAGTGGAAAACCACCTTTAATTGCCCATTAGGCAGTTATAAGTTCAAAGTAATGCCATTTGGATTACAGGGTGCACCGGCCGTATTCATGCAGGTTATCAATGAGGTATTGCATGAGCATCGTTATCGCGGAGTACTGGTATATCTAGATGATATTCTGATATACACTAAAACAATGGAGGAACATGTGCAATTGGTACGCCAAGTGCTAAACAAATTGCTGGCTGCACGCCTCTTTGTAAAGTTGTCCAAATGCAACTTCCATCGCACCCAACTAGATTATTTGGGATATCGCATTTCGGGAACCAGGGTGGAAATGGATCAGAATAAAGTAAAAACAGTCCTGGAATGGCAAGCTCCTACCACAAGGAAACAACTACAGAGTTTCCTTGGCTTTGCCAAATTTTATAGACAATTTATTCCGGCCTTCGCACAAGTGGCTTTACTGCTAATGGATCTATTGTGTACCAAACATACTAGTGCGAAGGCCAAACCCAGCCAAGCGTTAAACTGGACAATCGAGTGTCAGCAAGCTTTTGAACAGCTAAAAAGTCTCTTTGCTTGGGAACCGGTTCTGAAACACTATGATCCAGCCCTCATCTTTATTGTGCAGGCGGACGCCAGTGACATGGCTGTAGGAGCGGTACTACTACAAAAAGGGGAGGGGGAAGTGCTGTATCCGTGTGCCTACACGTCTCGCAAACTAACACCGACTGAAAGAGCTTGGGCGATCTGGGAGAAAGAGGCCTTCGCCATTTACTGGACATTACTTACGTGGCGACATCTCTTGGAGGGGAGTGGCACCAAATTTTATGGACGGACCATAAAAACCTACAGGCTCTCCAGACACCCAGAAAACTATCCCCCAAACAGGTGCGCTGGGCACAGTATTTCCAGCAATTCAACTTCGACCTGAAATACGTACCCGGAGGGAAAAACTTCCTAGCGGATGCCTTGTCACAAATGCCTCAATTTCATAGCAGGAGAAAGGATATTGTCCAAGCGATGATACCTAAAACTCCAGCCAAATCCTCCTTACATGCTAAGGACAGCGTATGGCAAGAGGATCTGCATCATGAAACGGCGAAAGACATGTGGGCCCAAACTCACAAATCCATATTGACACACCGCAATGGGTTAGCTTGGATGGGGTCTCGGATTTATGTGCCGGCAGCCTTACACCGTTCAGTATTACGGTGCTGTCACGACTCAAAATTGGGTGGTCATTTCGGGTTCCTCAAAACGTTACATCTAACAAGACGGCAATTCTGGTGGCCCCAAATATGCAAGGATATTAAACAATATGTTAGGGAATGTTCTATATGTGCAACGACTAAACCAAAGCCCAGTCGACCTTTGGGTCTCTTACAGCCTGTAGCCAGTCCTACAGGCCCTTGGGAGGAAATCGCTATGGATTTTATCGTGGAGCTCCCGGAGAGCGATGGAAATACCGTAATTTGGACCATAGTTGATCTTTTTTCCAAGCAAGCGCACTTTATTCGATGTAAAGGATTGCCTTCAGCCTGGAAACTCTCAAAGATGTTTGTCCAACACGTGTATCATCTACATGGGGTTCCACGACGTATCATCTCGGATAGGGGAGTTCAGTTCATGGCACGGTTCTGGCGTAAGTTCATAACCCTGATTGGCTCTTCCCAAGGACTAAGTATAGCCTACCATCCCAGTACTAATGGTGCAGCGGAATGAGCAAACGCAATGGTAGAGCGTTATTTACGGTGCTACGTGTCCTATCAACAAAACGATTGGTCGGACCTGTTACCGTTTGCTGAGGTAGCATACAACAACACCATGCATCGAAGTACCGGAGCATCTCATTCAAAATTGTCACTGGAAAAGAGTTCAATGCTATCCCCGAATTAAATGATCCGATTCCGGGACAAATAACCCCAGCTCCAGCTGAATGGAGCACCAATATAAGTAAAGTGTGGCCACAGATAAAAGTAGCCCTAGCCAGGGCGGCTAATAAATATAAAGCGCAAGCGGACAAGAAATGAGCTGACCATAAACCATTTCAAGTAGGGGTCTCGTTTACCTATCCACCAAGTATATAAAGTTGAAAACCCTGTGGAAAAAACTTGGACCCCAATATCTAGGCCCATTCAGGGTCCAAAGGGTAATCAATCCAGTTACGGTAGTCCTAAAATTACCACCATATTTGGGAAAAATTCATCCCACTTTTCATTGTAGTTTATTGAAACCTGTAGTAAACGGAGGGGGTGCACAGGGTCCAGGCCCCATAAAGAACGATCACTACGAATTAGATGGCATTCTTGATTCCCGGGTAGACTTCAATACCTGGTGAAGTGGAAGGGATATCCTTTAGCTGAGGCTTCCTGGGTGGCGGACACAGACCTAAAAGCTCCTAAACTCTTGAACCACTATCCTAAAAACAACCCCCACAAACCAGGTTAGTTAGTTAGTTTATTTGATTTGTATACCGCCCTACTCCCGAAGGACTCAGGGCGGTGAACAGCCAACAATAAAATACATAGATACAAAAAATTTAAAAACCAGATAAAATCAAATTAAATCATTTTGGCCCAGACAAATTAAAACACCCCAATAATTTAAAAACAGATTAAAATTTACATATTTAAAAAAGGGAAGAGATTACACCAAGCCCGCCTGATGGAATAAAAAGGTCTTCACAGCGCGGCAGAAGGTGCGCAGATCCGGGATCCTCCGTATCTCCGGGGGGAGCTCATTCCAGATGGTAGGTGCCCCCACAGAGAAGGCTCTCCCCCTAGGTTAGGTCCCACGATCTAACCTATCTCTTTCGTGTTTTACAGGTGGACTCCTGGTAGAGGGGGCCGCCTGTTGACAGTCAAGCCATCTCAACATAGCGTGGGAAGGGGAGTCGCTGCAGATCCGTTGCTGACATGGGGAAACCCTACCGAACGAAGAAATCCAAGAAGCGGGTTGCTGCAACGGTGTCTGGTGGTGGGTGTGTGTGACTACTAACCTTAGCTGTGCACTTTGGTGAAGGGCAGGTGGCAGGTGTTAGTCCCATATTCGAAGGCGGACGGTCACTCCGCGGCCGGAGCAGCGTAGGAGCTGTCATCAACCGCCGTTCCAAAAGAGGGCAGCACCCGGAAGCAACGCCGTTTGGCTAATAGTGCGCCCAGCTTATTTTAAGTTTGTATAAAGAGCGTTGGGAGGCAGCCACTCCCAACGCCGACTTTATGTTTATCAATAACGTTCGTGTGTGACTGCTCCAAGAAATGAAAAGTAAACCCATTTACAACCTTGTTCTTTGCCTGCGAGTTGTGTTTTCAATGGTTCGAATTACCTTGGAGAGCAGAATACGACACTGACATGTTTCCTCCAAATCAAATCAATTTAGCGATGGTAGACGATCTCATGGCAACCGCCAGTGGCAGCGAGCAAATAGAGAAGCTTTTACACAGTATGTCCATCACAAAAACCTTAGCATTATTCTCATACTTCTCATACTTCAAAACCTCTTTTTTCAAGGTAAGAAAATGAGAATAACTCTAATTACAAAATATTTGGTGTTATTCCGATGTCCCCATGCTTAGATGCAAACAGTCACGCTGGCATGACAAATGTACCCTTCTAACACTCGGTACTTTTTAGAAGTATTCCAAGATGCCACTAGCAAACCCCATGGCTCTCTTTTAGTTGATCTGGCAGCCGCTTAGTGGTTGGTGGGAAAGTGTTGGAGATGGCTGAGAAGCAAATAAAAACTGTTGTGACTAAAAGTGCGGGGACTTCTCCAGCTCAAACATTAAAAATGGAGTCTTTGTTAGCCCCACCAGATACACAAACACTGACACTAGAAGTTCTTCAGGGAGTTCTAAAGAAATTTTCTACTGAATTGTCTAATGATTTGGAAGAAAAAAATCACACTCCGTTTTGAGGAAAAAATTAAAGGAGTGTCTGAGGAATTACTTGAAATTAAAGAAACAATTCAAACCCAGAATGATGCAATAAGAGAAGATATTGTGGAAGCATTTAAGGGACTGGTGGGTCATGTTACATCATTGGAAGAAAGGGTGGATGAAATTGATCAGTTTAATTTGAAGGTGGAAGCTAAATTGGGAGAGGCTCAAAACCAGATGGAAAAGGCGGAAGCAGAACTTATAATGACACAATACAGAGCGACGGAATGGGTAGTGAGGGTCAGAGGCTTGAAAGAAAATAACCAGGAAAATCTCAGAGAGATCTTTGCAGAAGCCCTTGATCACTTTACTGGAGAGTCTAAAGCAGAGTGTGACTGGCAAATAGACAAAATTTATTGCGTTAATTCATGGATTGCCAGACAGAGACAATTACCAAGAGATATTGTGATCTATTTTGTCACAAGGAGAACAAGAAATGGAGTTTTACAAGTCTCTTATAAGAAGAAACTTCAAGTGGCAGGACAGGAGGTTTCAGTAATGAAGGAGATTATCCCAAAAATGTTAAGATCTCGAAAGGACTATGCATTTTTAATTTATGAACTTAGAAGGCGTCAGTTACAATACAGATGGGAAGCTCCAGACAGATTAGTGGTGAATTATTTGGGTGAGAGACATCGTCTCAACTCAGTTTGGAAGGCAAGACATTTTTACACTACCATACTAAAGGCTGGAAACCCACCATCTCCAGATGCCAGAAGAAGGAAAGAACCAGGAGAGGTCAGAAAGGGGAAAAGGAAATTATGCAGGCACAAGCTCAAGGAGGTGTTTTGATTATGCAACAAGAATTATTGCAACTCTCAGAGGATGTTCAACATTTGGATTTATTTGAAAAAATGGAAGACCCCAAGGATCAAAGACAAACTCGAGCAGCAACCAAACACAAAGAACAAGAACTAAAGAAGCAACAAAGCCAGATAATAACCCAAGAAATTGCAACTACAAATGTGGAAGCTGTGGGAGGAGCTAGACCAAAGAGGAAATTCCAGGAGGATTTCCAGTCGGTGCTCCATAAGCTTTCAGGGGCCAAGGATGACAAATAAATTCTTGACTTGGAATGTTAATGGCCTAAACTCACAAAAGAGAAAGAAAATATTTCACTATTTGAAACAGTTTAAAAATGATGTAATCTGCAAACACTTTGTTGCATCAGCTCCTGAGAAGAAAAATGGTATAGTTATATATCTAAGAACAGATTTAATGGCTAAATTAATTGAAGCAGATCTACAAGGAAGATATATAATGATTGAATTATTAATAGAAGGGAAGAAAATACTTTTAGTGGGAGTATATGCACCCAATCAACAAGAGAAATTTTATAAATTTTTGCATAAAAAATTAATACAAATGGATTATAAATCATGTATAATGATGGGTGATTGGAATGGAGTATTGGACACTAAAAAAGACAAAAAGACCCTTTTGCCAAATGTTCAAACACGGGCTAAATTGCCTAAATCTTTTGTTGACATGATGGATGATATGGAGTTGAGAGATATATGGCGTGAATGAAATTTTAAAGAACAGGATTTTACTTTTTTTTCTGATAGGCACCAATCTTTTTCTAGAATTGATTTTATACTAATTACAAACAATTTTCTTTCCAGGGTAAAGAAGACGAAGATATGTCCAAGAACTTTAAAAGACCATAATCCGGTGTGGATGGAACTAGAGTTCAGAGAGGGGTCTAGGAGCTCTTGGAGACTGAATGAAAATCTATTTCGATATGAGGCAAATGTGATAAATGTAAAAAGTTAATGAAAGAATTTTTTGTTTTAAATATGCATAAGGGCACACCCGTGGAAATGGTATGGGATGTAAGTAAAGCATATATGAGAGGAGTTTTAATAAATTTGAATAATTCCTACAGACCTAGACAGGGGAAAAAATGCAGGGAATTGGAAGAGGAAATAAAAAAGAAGGAACAGGCGTTTGTGGTTAAACCAGATGACAAGAATGTAAAAGAAGCCACTACAATATTGCGAGGACAGTTTAATATGTTAATGTCAGATCAAGTTGCAACAAACTTGCAATATGCTAAACATAATACTTTTTGTAATGCAAATAAACCAGGCAGGTTGTTAGCATATATGTTAAGGAAAAAACAAAAATCTCGTACAATAGAAAAAATAGAGTATAAACATAAAGAGGTATATCAACAGAATATGATTAAAAAAGCATTTTTAGATTTTTATATGAGGTTATATGCTGGTGATAATATACAAGGTAATGATATAGAGAGATATTTGCAGAAGGAAAATATTTTTGCAATTACTGATGAACAAAGGGAAAGATTGAATGTATTAATAACCACTGAGGAAATTCTTTTGGCAATTAAACAGTTAAAAAGTGGAAAAGCTCCTGGCACAGATAGTTTGATAGCAGTGTATTATAAAAATTTTCAATTAGAAATGGTAGAGCCTCTTAAGGAGTTATTTGCTAAAATACAACGGGGAGGAGAAGTGCCACCATCCTGGAGAAAAGCTTTTATTTCCCTGATCCCAAAAGAAGATCAAGATCATAGTCAACCCCAAAATTATAGACCCATATCATTGCTTAATACAGATTATAAAATCTTTGCAAAAATTTTGGCGAATAGACTGTCAGTTACGCAACAAGTGATTCATAAAGATCAAACTGGATTTATACAAGGGAGACAAATGAAAAGTAAAGTAAGACAAATTATTAATATACTGGAGTATTTGGGGAAGAACAACCAAGCCCCTGCAGTGCTTATGTTTCTGGATGCAGAGAAAGCGTTTGATCGATTGAATTGGCAGTTTTTAGTGAAAGTAGCACAAAAGATGCAGTTGGGAGAGCATTTCATACAGCCTATTAAGGCAATATATCAGAAACAGACAGCACAAATAATAGCTAATGGTAGTCTCACAGAAATGTTTCAAATTGAGAAAGGAACAAGACAGGGATGTCCCTTGTTTCCTCTACTGTTTATTCTAACTTTGGAAGTATTGCTGAACAAAATACGGGACTCAGATAATATACAGGGTATCAAGATCAGGCAACATGATTATAGATTACGAGCATTTGCAGATGATTTGGTTGTAACTTTAACGCAACCAGTAAGTTCAGTTACAGGTTTGATGGAGATAATTAGGCAATATGGTCAAGTGTCAGGGTTTAAAATAAATATAGGGAAAGCAAAGATGATAGCTAAGGATATGAATACAAATCAAAAAGAAGAAATGGAAAGAGTAACAGGATGCGAAATAGTGAAAAAGGTTAAGTACTTAGGAATTGTTATTACAACGTCAAATGGGAAATTATACAAGTATAATTATGAATTGTTATGGCATATAATACAGACAGAGATGGATAAATGGAAAAAATTACAACTGTCTCTGTTGGGAAGAGTAGCAGTAGTTAAAATGAATGTTTTGCCCAAGTTTCTATTTCTTTTTCAAATGAAACCAATACTTAAAAAGGATGCAAATTTGGAGGAATGGCAGAGAGGCATTAACAACTTTGTTTGGGTAGGGAAGAAACCGAGAGTTAAATTAAAAATAATGCAGGATATAAGTGAAAGAGGTTTGGAATTGCCCAATCTAAAATTGTACTATGAAGCAGCTGTTTTGTCAGCAATTAGTGATTGGATTAATTTAACAGATGAAAGAATACTGAACATTGAAGGGTATTTGTTATATGGTTGGCACGCCTACTTAGTTTATGAGAAGAAGGTGGATAGGACTTTTAAAAGTCATATATTAAGGAATGCCCTCCTGTTTGGAAAAAATACCAATATAAATTGAATGGCAAGATACCCATGTGGGTAGTACCCAGGCATGCGATAGAAAATATAAGTATAGAACAAAGACAGGATGTAATTACTTATAAAGAACTTCTGTTTACAGAAAGAAATGTACTACAGTTAAAGCCTCTGAATGTACTAAGAGAGGAAAGGGCAATTCAAACCTGGTTTCAGTATGTACAGCTGCAGAATAGATGGAAAAAAGATCAGAAAATTGGTATTATACAAAGTGAAGAAAATTTGATAAAACAAATTAGGTGTCAGCATTCCAAATTAGGCTCTCTTCCAGCGCTGACATGAACAAGATGAAGCATAGAGCAGAAGCTTGATTTATTGCTGAGATGAACTTTTACCTAGTCTTTTGAATGTTACAGATAGTGTTTCCTGGGTGACGAGGGTGGGGGCCACATTCCTGTGAAAAGAACGTGCCGGGATGTAGAGATGGATCTGCATGATGGCCAATGGGACATTGGGGTTGGAGAGCGGAAGAGGAGGGGGTTGGAAGGAGGGGCCAGTTTGGCTGCAACTTGAATCAGGAATGTCGGATTCTGCTATTCTTAAAATAAAAGTGATTCATTAGAGACTTTGCGCTTGAGAATGAAGTTTATTTAAGATAGCCCCGAAACCTGACAGACAGCCAAACTCTCCTCCAAATCCAGGCTGGCTGAGTTTAAATCATCCCGTTCCCTCCCAGACATCTGGTCGGACGGACTATGGCTGAAGCCAAGCTCTCGGAGGAAAGCCTGCTTCAAGAAACGGGAGGAGCAGAAGCGGTCGTGATCCCAGCCATCTTGGAAAATACAAAGGTTCAACTTTCTCCGCCTTCCCTCCCCGCAGAACTTCAAGCAAAGAAACGTGAGCCAGATAAGTACCCGGGGACTGTGCCAAAAGCCTTAGAGGCAGAATTTCCTTTTGCAAATGTAAAAGATAAAGAAAAACCCCTAAGTGAATTGGGAAGGGCGAGCTGGGGATGGGAATGGCAGCGAAGCCCAGACAAGGCAGCACCTCCCTACCCCAGGATGAGAGACAAGGCAGAGGACTATCAACACCAAGGCCGGCCTTCCAGAGCTCAGCACAGAGAGGAGAGGGAGGAGCCACCCCAGTTCAGAGGGAAGTTCGACGGTGACCCAGACAACCTCGCCCAATTCCTCGATTCAGCTGAGATATACATAGAGCGTTTTGGACACCTTTACCCTTTCCCCAGAGCCCTAGTGAATGCCATTTCGGAAGGGCTGGAGGGAGAAGCAAAGAGATGGTCAGCATCCCTCTATAAAAACAAGGCCCCCCAGCTGCAAGATGCGGATGGGTTCTTGCAACTATTGAGAGCCCGTTATGAGGAGGAGGAGGATGACCCCTATGTGGAAGACGAGCTCAGAAACCTAATGCAGAAGGGGAAGCCCATCAAAGAGCATATCCGTGAATTCAGGAGAGTCATTGGGACACTGCCTCCCCTGCCAGAGCGATTGCTGGTGTATTTTTTTAGAACAAGCCTAGATAAGAGAATTTCCCAAGTGACTGCTTATCGTGACATCCCAAACCGACTCTCTGAATGGTTCCGGGTAGCGATAAAAGTCAACAGAGGGTTGCGGGTGAGCGACACGCCGAAACCACCAGAGGGAAAGGAGGGAGGTCGACCAGACCAGAGGCCACTCAACAGATGAGAAACCCCAACATCACAGCCCTCCTACAGACCAACTGCCCCACGGAGCCCACTGAAATGCTACAGATGTGGAGGAAGCGGCCACATAGCAGCAAGATGTGGAACGCCTAGACCGGGACCAGCTCCACCACCCAAAGCACGACCGGAACGAGGGCCCAAGCGCGTCACCACGTACCGCGGGAAGTTCCCCATATCCCGGAGTTTTTCGCTCATCTGACCGAAACCAGAGGAATCCCAGAAGAGGGAGATCAGTCCCCCGAACCCTATGACACGGAGGACGAAGGCGAGGATGACCCGATGGTGAGTGGACCCGTCCATCCTTTTCTTTTCCCCATACGCCTAACAGCCCCCAAAACAGGAGCCCAAGAGACTTTCCAAGCCCTAATAGACTCGGGTAGCACACGGTGCCTAATCAACCTACCCACAGTTCTAAAATTGGGAATCCGAGCTAAACAGCTCAAACAACCAATTCGCTTCGAGCAAGTTGATGGGTCCCTAGTGGGAGGAGCGTACGCCACACACTTGACTGAACCCGTGAGACTAGAACTCGCAGATCACTGGGAGACGATCCACTTCATAATAGCCCCCAAGATGACAGAACCAGTCATATTGGGACTCTCGTAGCTCGACAAATGGGGCCCAATCATTTGGTGGCAAGAGGGAACCCGCAGGCTGAGAATAGCAAAGGGGCCCCAACCCCTGCCGCCCCGACCAGAAGAATTCCCTCCCACGCTGAAACCCCAAAGCAGCCCTCCACTACAGAAGAAAACACCACCAACACAGGGGTCCCTCCCAGAAGGTGCAGCAAAGCAATTGGCAAACGCACCCACCACCGCTTGTAATGCAAACCAGATCCCAAGGGAGTACCAAGACCTTGCAGGGTATTCAGCAAGGCCGAGTGTGACATTCTGCCCCCCCATCGCGAGACCGATTGTGTCATCGAGATTATCCCAGGAGCGAAACTACCCAAACCTAAAATGTATGCCATGACGCCCCGAGAAATGCAGGAAATGCGGGACTACATAGACAAAAACTTACAAAGGGGATTTATTGAGCCAGTGAAACCAAGGGTAGCGGCGCCGGTCATGTTTAAAGAGAAAAAGGACGGCTCCATGAGACTGGTGGTCGACTTTCGAAGTATCAACGCTGTTTGCGTACACAACTTGTACCCCCTCCCCCTCATGAAAGACATGCTAGCCCACCTATCTAAAGGGAAGGTTTTCACCAAACTAGACCTTCGAGAAGCTTATTACCGAGTACGCATAAAGGCAGGAGATGAATGGAAAACAGCATTCAACTGCCCCCTGGGTAGTTTCCAGTTTAAAGTAATGCCCTTTGGATTGCAAGGAGCCCCGGCAGTATTCATGCAGTTAATAAACGAAGTCTTACATGAACACCTTTACAAAGGGGTCCTCGTCTACCTGGACGATATCCTTATCTACACGGAGACCATAGACGAACATATACCCCTCGTCCGCCAAGTACTGAAAAAACTGCTACGGGCAAACCTATATGTCAAACTGCCAAAATGCGATTTCCACCAATCACGGCTAGACTACCTGGGCTACCGAGTATCAAACGAGGGGATAGAGATGGACCCAGCCAAGGTCCAATCAGTTCTACAATGGCAGCCCCCTCACACCTGCAGACAACTGCAAAGTTTTCTAGGCTTTGCGAATTTCTACAGACAATTCATCCCCTCGTTCGCAAAGATTGCCAAACCTTTGATGGACCTCCTAAAGACAGGAAGCCCAGCGATGAAACCTCGCCCGGGACAACCCCTACAGTGGGACCTGACCTGCCAACAGGCATTTGAGACGTTAAAAGGACTGTTCACGAAAGAATCTGTCTTAAAACACCCGGATCCAGAACAGCCTTTTGTCATCCAAGCAGACGCAAGTGATGTGGCAGTAGGAGCCGTGTTACTCCAAAAGAACAATCAAGGTGATCTACAACCCTGCGCCTACACCTCCCGCAAACTCACCGATACGGAGAGGCGATGGGCGGCGGGGGAGAAGGAAGCGTTTGCAGTAAGGTGGGCCTTGTTGACCTGGCGGCACCTTCTAGAGGGAGGCCAGAAACCATTTGAAGTCTGGACTGATCATAAAAACCTAGAGGCCCTAAAAACCCCACGAAAACTGTCGCCCAGGCAAGTGCGGTGGGCACAATACTTCAATCGTTTCAATTTCGAGCTTAAGCACATCCCAGGAGGGAGAAATTTCCTGGCTGATGCCCTCTCCCGGATGCCCCAATACAACAGTGAGCGGGAGCAGGTAGTGAATGCCATCATCCCCTCCACCCAAGCTGCGGCCCAAGTGATCACCAGACGGCAACAACGTGACCAGCAAGGCCAACTTGCAAGTGACTTAACTGCAAAATTAAAAAGTGTAACGCTGACAGACCCCTGGTATCGGGACAATCAACATCTCTTGACAAAAAGAGATGAACTAGCATGGAGGGGGACAAAGCTCTATGTCCCACAGAGTTTACGCATCCTGATTCTCAAGAGGAGCCACGACGTTAAACCAGCAGGACACTTCGGGTTCCTAAAAACTCTGCACCTAGTACGAAGGCAGTTCTGGTGGCCACACATGAGAAAGGACGTAGACAGTTATGTAAAAAGCTGCACCATTTGTGCCACGATGAAGACAAGACCAGGGTGCCCGCCTGGATTGTTGCAACCAGTAGCTGAGCCAACAAGACCATGGGAGGAGATTGCAATGGACTTTATAGTAGACCTACCAAGGAGCAGTGGAAATACAGTGATCTGGACTGTAATAGACTTATTCTCCAAACAGGCACACTTCATTCCTTGTAGTGGACTGCCTTCAGTCCGTCAGTTATCCAAACTGTTCCTGAAACACATTTACCGCCTACATGGAGTCCCCAGGAGAATCATCTCCGACAGAGGGGTCCAGTTCACAGCAAAGTTCTGGAGGGAGTTTCTACGATCCATAGGTTCATCCCAAGGGCTCAGCTCAGCATTTCACCCGAGCACCAATGGGGGGGCAGAAAGACTGAACGCTATGATAGAACAGTATTTAAGATGCTACGTCGACTACCAGCAATCCAATTGGGAGACCTCCTATCTTTTGCGGAGGTTGCATATAATAATGCTGTCCACAGCAGCACGGGGCTAACCCCGTTCAAAATAGTGAGTGGCATGGATTTTGTTCCCATGCCAGAATACCCGAGGGAGCCCCCTTCCTCAGTCAGTTTGACCGACTGGATGGCAATGTTGAGACAAACTTGGGAGAATGTTAAGAGGGCGCTGGCAAAGGTGGCTCAATCTTATAAGGAACAAGCAGACAAGCACTGAACTCCCCAAAGACCATTTCAGCTGGGAGAGAAAGTTTACCTCTCCACCAAGTACTTGAGACTTAGACTCCCGAGCAGGAAATTGGGCCCAAAATTTATAGGACCATTTCCTATAATAAAAATAATCAACCCTGTTACAGTGCAATTGCAGTTGCCACGGCTTTTGGGGAAAATTCACCCCATTTTTCACAGTAGCCTTCTAAAACCTGTAGTGGGGTCTACTTTAAGGCCAATGCCACGTGAACCCCCTGGGCCCCTGGTTGTTGGGGGCCAAACGAACTACGAAGTGCAGCGGATTCTTGATTCAAGATGGCACAGGGGGCGCCTCCAATACTTAATTAAATGGAAGGGTTACCCATTGTCAGAGGCTTCCTGGGTGAAGAGCGCAAACATTCAAGCTGACCGCCTTATAGCAAAATTCCATGCAGACCACCCGGGAAAGCCAGGAGGGGGGGTGCACAGCCAAGGAGGGACTGATGAGACTAATCTTGTTGTGTTTTTCCCTATGGGATAAGTGATGTCGCAGAAGTGAAGGGAGAGGGGCCGGATGTCAGCGTTCCAAATTAGGCTGACATGAACAAGATGAAGCATAGAGCAGAAGCTTGATTTATTGCTGAGATGAACTTTTACCTAGTCTTTTGAATGTTACAGATAGTGTTTCCTGGGTGACGAGGGTGGGGGCCACATTCCTGTGAAAAGAACGTGCCGGGATGTAGAGATGGATCTGCATGATGGCCAATGGGACATTGGGGTTGGAGAGCGGAAGAGGAGGGGGTTGGAAGGAGGGGCCAGTTTGGCTGCAACTTGAATCAGGAATGTCGGATTCTGCTATTCTTAAAATAAAAGTGATTCATTAGAGACTTTGCGCTTGAGAATGAAGTTTATTTAAGATAGCCCCGAAACCTGACATTAGGGATCAGAGTAGAATGAATATAAAAAGGTTGTATAATATTTTGATAGAAATAGACTCGGAGACAGAGTTAGTTAAAGATTGTATGATAAAATGGGCACAAAATTTTGAAGAACCAATAATGATGGAAACATGGGAAAGGATCTGGGTAAGAAATGTAAAATTTACACAAGCTCAAAACTTGGAGAGAAAATTTTTATAAAATGTTTTATAGATGGCATTTGGATCCTAAAAAGTTAGCTTGTATGTACCCAAACTTACAACCTAAATGTTGGAGATGTGATTGTGTTGATGCTACCTATTTTCATGTTTGGTGGACCTGTAAAAAAGTTAAAGCATTTTGGATAAAAATATGGTGGATTATTCAAAATATTCTTAAAAAAAAGGATAAAGTTTACTCCACAGTTGTTTTTGTTAGGTATAATTACAGATTGTATGGCTATAGAGACTAATTTGATTTTGAACTTAATAACTGCAGCAAGACTCTTGGTGGCGCAGTACTGGAAGAAGGAAGATTTACCTACTATTCAAGAATGGACATTAAAAGTAGTAAATTTAGCAGAAATGGTGAAAATTTCAGCATATCTAAAGGACCATTCAAATGAGAAATATATGTTAGAATGGAAAAGATGGATTGATTATATTCAAGGCAAATATTGGACTAAAAAATTTCAAATAGCTTATGAATGATTAGAGAGATTTTATAAAGAACTTAAATTTAGTTTAGTAAAAGGGGAGTTAAAAGATCAAGAGGGGGATAGGAGGCTATAGATAATTAGCTTATGTTAGTTTACGATTGTCTAATGTTATACCCTGTATTTTGCTCTGGGAAGTGGGGGGGGGAGGGGAGGGTTGGAAGGGGAGGAGGGAGGGGGAAGGGGGAATGTCTGTAAAACTTTTTAAAACTTTTCAATAAAAAAAAATAACGTTCGTGTGTGACTGCTCCAAGAAATGAAAAGTAAACCCATTTACAACCTCGTTCTTTGCCTGCGAGTCGTGTTTTCAATGGTTCAAATCACCTTGGACAGCAAAATACGACACTGACATGTTTCCTCCAAATCAAATCAATTTAGCGGTGGTAGACGATCTCATGGCAACCGCCAGTGGCAGCGAGCAAATAGAGAAGCTTTTACACAGTATGTCCATCACAAAAACCTTAGCATTATTCTCATACTTCAAAACCTCTTTTTTCAAGGTAAGAAAATGAGAATAACTCTAATTACAAAATATTTGGTGTTATTCCGATGTCCCCATGATCAGATGCAAACAGTCACGCTGGCATGACAAATGTACCCTTCTAACACTCGGTACTTTTTAGAAGTATTCCAAGATGCCACTAGCAAACCCCATGGCTCTCTTTTAGTTGATCTGGCAGCCGCTACTCCAGAAGCTTTTAGGCTGAGAACAGGCCTCTTCCCGCCTGAATAGCCAGTAGTTTACACTATAAAAAAGAAGGGTAAAAAGTAACCGTTTTAATGGAAGGGTTCTCAGCTCATCCAGGATGTTCAAGAGGGTGCGCAGGAATTGGGGTGTTTTAAAAATCTTAGTAAAGACTGGACCAAAACAGAGAAAGGCCATCTTTTGCAATGCTAATAATGACCTGGTGGGGGCCATAGCCGAAATAGCTCTGAACACTTTAAAAGGTAACCTACCTCTGAAGCCTTCACAATATCAAAATTTAAAGAGAAAGAAAGACTGTATTAAAAAGCTGAACAATAGTAAGGTCTCTCTGAAAAAGAAGAAACAGGTTATTCTTCAGTCAGGTGGTTTTATAGGACCATTACTAGAGGGCGCTATACCATTGCTGACTAATCTATTAATCCAATAAATGTTTGCATACATAGGTAACTGTAGCACATTCTGGACACTCTTTCAAGTTTCATATCTACTACAAAATGCTTCACCATTTGATCATTTCTGACATCTTTGTCAGAGTATAGCTTTAAAATATCTTCGTAAGGTAGCTCTAAAGCATTTAACTAGATAAAATAAGCAATGCTGTCCACAGGTTATTGCCAGGGGATGCTGCATTTGAAGCGGTTGATATGTGTACTTCTTAGCTTGTAGTTCTAAAAACTTCACAATGTCAATGGGAAAGTCAGAGTGGTTTGGAGCCCTTCTGTAGGAGTCAAATTCACCATCTCTGTGAGTTGGAAAGTAGAGTGCCAACCAGTGTTTACCAGGTAGCATGTGGGGGTGGCTATTTACAATTAACCCAAAAGGTCTCTTTGAGATTTTTCTCTTGGGTAACAAATCGCTGGGGTATACGCCTAGAAAGAGCGCATTTCCAGACAAAACACATAGTATCTGTATGGTGTCCATTCTCACATATAATCAAACAAAACATTCCTTGTATGACTTATTTCAATAAGATTGTCAAAGATTGCACAGAGTATCATGTTGATGGTATTGGGGAGGGGTACAGCAAATCTAATTTCTGCTCTAAGGTTTCCGTTCTTGATAAGGGAATAGTGCTCTGAGCAGCCTTGATCGGGACTCAAATCAAAACAATATAAAGTACATCCATCGTTAAACTCCTCACGGTTGATTAGCACAGACGGATCTTTCATTGCTTTGCCAGACATTTGTAACAGCTGCATATATTCTCAAAAAGGTTATGTTCATAATCAGGCTGAAGGGGTTTAGCAGGAATCTATTCACCGTCACAATACAGGGCACAAAAGTTGATATTATATTGATATTTTATTATATTGATGAAAATTGAAAGGATTCCTTTTATAATTACTGCTAAATGCTGCATTGTCCACGAAAACAATCACTAATTGCTTAGGTAACTGTCCTAGAAATAGGTTTTCCTGGTTACACACAAGACTGCCTGCAGGAATGCTGTAAACCTTCATACCAACATGATCAATGGGGTACTTGGCGTTGGAGGTAAGCAGAGCCTCAGCATGACCTAAAAGCACACTGGGTGGCATTTTTACATGCTTAACGGGAGTACCCCAGGCGATCTAGCGGGTGAATTTACTTTTAGCTCTTCACGGGGGAGTAGTGTTATTGATTTTGTGATGGTTTCCCAGCCACTAAGACAGGCAGTGCATGTTTTTTTTGTGGACTGCCTCACGGAGAGCAACCACTACCCCCTGGTCACAATCATTGGGCTCTTTACAAATATACATCTGCCTAAGGGCCCCCAAATACTGGATCCTTATGTGACCTCTTATGCAAGGAGGATCAAATGGTCTCCCAAGACTGAAAGAAAGTTCCACTCTCTTTTATCATCGCCGGAGTGTCTTAGCCTATACAATCAGGCCTTAACATGCAGTGACTCAGCGGCAATCTCGACCTTCGAATCATTAATTAACAGTATTCAAAGGGAACTAGGAGCTGATTGTAGGCCAAGTGGCCCATATCGTCCAAGAAGCAATCCCTGGTTCGATGAAGAATGTGTGCTGCTCAGGAACAAGATCAGACAGGTTTACCTGTTCTACCGTAATCGAGGGGATAAACGCCTACCTGAGGACTATTACCACCTGAAGCGGGAGTATAAAGGACTAATTGTTAAGAAAAAGAGGGCTAAAGAAAAAGAGAAGTGGGACCTACTTCTCCTCTCTATCCAGCAGAAGAACACCCGACTATTTTGGCAAATGGTCGCCTGTTCGCTGCCTGGTCATCAAGAACTCCCTCTCTGTTGTATTTCCAACAGAGATTGGGAAAGCCATTTTGGATCAATCTTCCAGGCTTCAATAGTCACGACCGGACTCGGACCACAATTGCCCCCTGCAATTCCGGACTGGCACCCCGTGACTCATGCTGAGATCAACGAGCTTATCTCTGAACTTAAGTCAGGCAAAGCTCCTGGCCCTGATGCTATACCCCCTGATCTGTTAAAATCTAATCCCAAGTGGTGGTCTCCTCTTTTAGCAACACTCTTTACCCATATCAATACCTCTGGCAGGATTCCTACCTCCTGGAACCAAGCAATTATTGTCCCTATTTTTAAACGAGGAAATAGGAACAACCCAGCCGATTATCGTCCTATAAGTCTGCTCTCTATCATTGGGAAATTGTACGCTAAATATCTCCAACGCAGACTCCTCACCTGGGTCGAGGAGTCCAACATTATTGGTGCTGAACAGATTGGGTTTAAAGCAGGCTGTGCCACATTGGACCACTGCTTTGTCCTAGCGCACCTGGTTGACAAATATGCCACCATACCAGGTGCTAAACTTTTTACTGCTTTTATCGATCTAAAGGCAGCATTTGATTCAATCCCAAGGGAATTGTTGTGGACAAAATTGCTCAAAAGCTCCATCGACAGACGTCTGTTGTTCCTAATTAGATCCCTATATAATCAGACTTCTAGTCAGGTCAGGTGTAGTTTGCAGGGAGAACTCTCTAACCCTATCCCGATAAAGAGTGGAGTAAGGCAGGGCTGTCTCCTGGCTCCTCTTTTGTTTAACCTATTTTTATCTGATTTGGCCTCTTATATTGGATGTATTGAGTCTCACGCCCCAAAGCTGTCAACAACGAAGATCCCGCTTCTCCTTTATGCTGATGACGCGGTCCTCCTATCACTGACGAGGCTTGGCCTGAAAAGGCTTCTCTCTGCATTTGGGTCCTACTGTGCTGAGAATCACTTGTCCATTAACTACGACAAATCAAAAGTCTTGGTGTTCTCTAGTGCCCGGAAGTTACACAACTGGGCTATTAAGGGTAATGCTGTTAAGCAGGTTTCCCATTTTAAGTATTTAGGTATACATTTTCAGAACACTGGTGCTTGGACTAGACACCGAACCCAGGTGCTGAATTCAGCTTTTTGTAGCCATCAGCAGATTTTAAGATTTTTCTATACCCAAGGTGGCCAATTTATTCCTTCTGCTCTGCGTATTTACAAAGCCAAAACCTTGGCCCAAACTCTTTATGGAATTCCGATATGGATACAGGGCTTCAAGGAGTGTATTGAAAGAACCCAGGCTGCTTTTTTAAGGAAACTTTTGGGTCTCCCTCCCTGTGTTGGCTTTGCTCCGATGTATCTGGAACTGGGCATTCGATCAGTCGAATGCATGGCGTGGATCAACACCTTTAAATGGTGGTTTCGGGCACTCTTTTTGGCAGCCCCTGGCAGCTACCTCTCCCTGGTGTTAGCTGACCCCTATACGTCTCGATGGGAGAGGGATCTGACGAAGAAACTCCACCTGTTAGGTTTTTCGGGGGATGCCATGGGAGACTATGGCCTTAAAGACGCCCAATGTAGGGTAGTCCAACGGCTTGTGGACATAGTCTTACAATATCTGAGAGCTAGAGCCAATAAAACCTGCTCCCCTCTGGTCTTCAGCCAACTTAATAATTTTGGACTGAGGATGGCCTCATATTTCTATACTCTAACCATCCCTAAGTATAGAAGAGTCTTCTCCCTTGCTCGTTTTAACGTCTTGCCTTCAGCATTGCTGGACGGTCGATTCAAGAGGCTTCCAAGGGGCGAG
Organism: Pituophis catenifer annectens; assembly: GCF_029215685.1. Classification (NCBI taxonomy): domain Eukaryota; kingdom Metazoa; phylum Chordata; class Lepidosauria; order Squamata; family Colubridae; genus Pituophis; species Pituophis catenifer. The sequence goes on from NW_027256887.1 coordinate 34,241,012, forward strand.
CGGCTATGTCCCTGTGGTAGAGCGGAGGTTGAGACTGTGGAGCATGTCCTTTTACACTGCCCCATGTACAACGTAGCCAGGACTAATTTGATGTCTCTCTTAGAGACAGATTTCTGTGGGCCCAATGATAGTGATTTGGCCTTGTATTGTTTAGGGGATGGCTCCTCATACACTACCTCTCAGGTCTCAAAAATTTTTCTAAGAGCCGTAACCATTAGAGGAGAGCGCTGTGGTCCCTCTCAGCCGGGGCTTCCGGTGGCCGGCTGTTCGTGATGTTCTTTTTCCTATGTTTTTCTGTAGCTATGCTTGCATTTTGGTCTGTGACCGTAAATAAATTTATTATTATTATTATACATGCTTTACAAAGAGGGACGCTGCCAGGATCTGTACTTTGTAATTCTCATTACTGTCCCCCATCAGGCAGAACTTATTTTTACTTCTTGAGAGTTTAATTTTTACATCGATGCCGTTAATCAGTAGTTTGTCTTGAAAAAAGAGATCACTATGCAATGGGCCTAGCAGGTCCCATTTACGGCTGCCCGCTGTGTGTCTGGCTCTCACTCTGAAACCAGAGTTACCAGTGGCTGTCAGCAGGGTGTTCTCCATGAGCGATACATCATCCTTGTAAAAACTACCAGCTGAAAACTGAGTACCCAAGGCACCACCTCCAAAGTTCAAAATAAGTTCAATAAGAGCTCTGTATGCATAGCAGTGGTGACTGTGTAATCACATGGTTGCCTAATATAACATCCACCTGATTAAACAGTGTTGCTATGGGGTAGTTGATAAGGTTCACTCTTGCACCATCATCGATATCTGTGCCATCTGCCTTCACAATCTTAAAACTTACATACAGCAGAGTATTGTTTAGATCCATGTAATGCTCACCGTGTCCCGTTATAAAAAATTCCAAGGGCACATTGAGCGTCAGTGCTGATAAAGTGGACATCTCGATGTACATGCTGTTTTCAAGGCTGGTTTGTGTGGGGACCATTTGAACAAGATCTAGCTCCAATTTGACACATTCCTCTGAAGCCTCGTGGATAAAAGCCATTTTATGTTAGAAGATGCTCTTCTGGCACAGCGCTTCCTTCCTTGTGAACGTTTCCTCTTTGTCTGGAGTAGTTTTTTCATAAGGTTTCTCTTTTTAGGAGCCATAGGCAGCCCAACAGAATGTTTCTTTCTGATTACAACCATACCAGACCCCTCCTGACCGCCTCCTACAACACGTGATACAAGATGGCCTGACACGTCTCTGGCAATGTTATTAGCAGCTACTTTCATGTATGGTTTAATGATTTCTAATCCCCTCCTCAGTAATGGCATTGCTGTTCGAAAAAGCCCCCTTCTATATCATACATATAGTAACAGGTGCTCCTTGGAAGCCTGCTAGACCATTTCCTGCCTGAGCCCTATAATAAGCAACATAGTCTTGAGGCCTCCCAAACGTCTTTATCATAACCATCCTTCACTTTTCTGAGTCCTAAAATGAAGCTTAACAACCACTTTACTGTGGTTAAAAGTTATGTTTTCATTTTGATCCATCTTGATTTCTACAGTAACTGTATCAATGTAATGTTTGTTGACGGGCACATAATGAGGTTGCTCAAAGGTTGTTATTATTTCATTGTCATTACCTTGCACGGGTAAACACTGTAGTAAAGGCTCATAGAAATCACCCACTATCTGCGGACTTACAATATCTGTATAAATATACAGTGTGTTGAATCCTCGGTAATGTCCGCGACCAAGTTGATTTTATTGGTACAAATAAGTGGTTGTATGCCTAATATATTCCCAAGTCCTTCAGTGACTTGGGCCCTCGGTTTTTAATCTGATTTTTCATCCTACTGCATCATACTTCATGAACACTTCTGGAGGTTCTTCATCCTCTGCCATAGCTTCGTTCATATTTTCTATAACATGCTGGATGGTTGTGTAGTGTCCGGCTTTTAAAGAAAAAAGGCATTGTTTTCTTTCATTAGCAATTTCAAAATATTCCCTTGAATTTATTGTATTTCATGTGTGTGGGTACTGTATCTCGACCAGTCCTACTTCCCACAACCCCGGAAGCTCCAGTGCCTTTGCTAATTGAATAGTAAAGTTGGAACTTTTGTTGTTGGGAAGCGCAACCGCAGATGCATTACTGGCAGTGTAATATAAAAGCCAGCCATATCAAAGGTTACACACTTCAGCCTCCTTAATCCAACTAGCCAGTCCATTTAACTAGGAGTTCTCTTTGTTTTCCCCTCCCACTTTTCTGGAGTATTTTTTCAATTCTGTAGACACGTTCTTGTCACTAGGAATCTTTTGCAATTCTTCTGGCTAGATAAAAAGATCTCTGTACGGGGTCCTCCACATAATCCATTAATCTATATATCTCTCTTTCTCCCCTCCTAACCTGCTCTTTGATGATAAATATTTCATCTGTAAAGGTTTGCTGATAACCCTTTTCAAACTTTCCCTTTAGTCTGGATATCCTAACGTGATCCCCCACCTTAAAGGTTTTTAAATTTCCGATCATTTTAAATTTTTTCCCATATAATCATAACTACACTTCTTTTTCGTTAGATCGCTTTACCATATTGGGTGCTGTCAGGATACTGCAATGGTAAGCGCTATCGTAGCCCTGAATGAGGGCAGGTAAAACATCCACATAATGATGAATGTTTTGGGCTGTAAAATATCTCCAGAGTTTATCTTTTAAAAGAGTGTGATTAAACCTCTCTATAACTGCTGCTTTAGTTTCACTATGTGTGACAAAATGATGTATGTCATAACGTCCCAAAAGCTTCTTCAAAGGTTTGTTTAAGAATTCTTTTCTGGCATCTGTCTGGGGGCCCTTCCCTGGGGGCCCTTCCTGATTGGAAGATGCTCTGGAAGGCATCAGCAACCTCCTGTCCCAACTTATCCGATAAACAGATAGCCCAGGCATATTTGGATAGTACATCGATAATTGTTAAAATAAATTTTGTGCCATTGTTTTCAACAGCAAAACCTGATAAGTCCACAAGATCGGCTTGCCATTGACAGTTTATGCAAGAAATTATTGTTGCGTTCCTAGGAAAATTAATTCTTGCGGGTTTATGAAGGGTATAAGCATCTTGTCCAGAAAACCATGTCTTGACATGTTTCAATATTGAATTTTTATTTTTTTTTATTTTATTTTATTTTTTAATATACTTTATTGAATTTTCCAATATTTAAAAAGACAAAATACAATCTCATTCTTGATCCGGGGTACGGTGTTTACACATTTCATAAGTCAAATATTGGATGGATTCCATCCATAACTATCACTATACATTATATTATACAATACTATATAATTCTCTACATTTCTATACAATTAAGTCCATTTCTGGTGTTTAAGCAACTATAGCCTATTATCATACTTTTATCCTATTCTTTAACCAATTATACCAAATTCCCCATACTTCATAGTGCTTAGAATTTTCTTCATTTTTTAGCTCGTTTGTCAATTTAGCCATCTCTGCGCACTCTAGGATTTTATTTATTAATGTTTCCTCAGAGGGGGTAGATTTAGATTTCCAAAGTTTCGCAAAGGCTATTCTAGCCGCAGTAATTATTTGAATTGCCAAATGGGTTTTATTATTGTTGAGACCATCTTCCGTCATACCTAAGAGAAAGAATTCCGGGGCCAGGACTATCTCCTGTCCCATTATTTCAGAGAGCCAGAGTCGGATCTTTAACCAAAACTTTTTGGTCTCAGGACAAGTCCACCAAAGATGATAAAAGGTGCCGACCGTTTTTCCACATTTCCAGCATAGAGCAGAAGAGTTTGGGAATATTTTAGCCAGCCTGTCCGGGGCTAGATACCACCTATGCAACATTTTGTAGTGGTTTTCCCTGAATGTTGCCGATTTTGTTATTTTGAGATTCCTATTCCAAGCTGTCTCCCAGTCATTGAAATTAAGGCCATATCCTAAGTTTTTCTCCCAAATGCTTAACTGTTTTTTAGCTATCATCTCCGCTCTATCCTCATCTAATATAAAGTTATAAATTTTGGATAGCATTTTCTTATCTGGACCCCAAATAATTTTGTCAAAATATCCATATTTCATTTCAATACCCCTTCTATCTCTATCTTCTTGAAATCTAGACTTAATTTGGAGATAGTTCCACCAATCCAGATTGAACCCCTGGTCCCTCAATGCTTCCAAAGGTTTGAGCTTCCCTTCTTCGTCCAAGATATCCTTATATGTGCCCATTTTATAGTTTCCTCTCCTATTTGGGGCCACTAGAGCTTCCATAATCGACAACCAGCTAGGAACCTTGGTATATATCTTCTGTCTAATTTCCAGCCACGTACAAATCAATGTCTCTCTTATTTTATGTTTATGAAAATACGTTTTCCTCCTATCCTTTATATCCCAGAGGTAAGCATGCCATCCTTCATGGAGGTCATGTCCTTCTAGTGTCAGAGTTCTCCCTTCTTGTAATTTAATCCACTCCTTTATCCAAATTATTTTTGCCGCCTTTTGGTATAGTTCCCAATCAGGGAGCCCAAACCCACCCAAATTTCTTTTCCCTTGAAGTGTCTTAAGAGAGATCCTTGATTTCTTACCCTCCCACAAGAAATTCCTGATATATTTATTCAAATCCAGAAAGAATTTTTTATCCAGTGATACCGGTATGTTTTGAAATAAAAATAGAAATTTCAGTAAAATATTCATTTTGATCGCCGCAATTTTCCCAGTCAGGGACAATTTAAGTCTCCTCCACCTATCGAGGTCTTGATTGATTTTCTGCAATAGGGGAATATAATTATCATCTTTTAATGAAGATAGTCTTGCGGTAATCCATATTCCCAAATATTTTATTTTCTTAACTACCTGGAGGCCTAGTAGATCTTCTAATTCTTTCATTTGTAGGTTTGTCATATTTTTCACGATTATTTTAGTTTTGTTCTTATTAAGTTTAAGGCCCGCGACTTCTCCATAGTTCTGAACTTCCTGCATTAATTTTGAGCCGGTGTCTAATGGGTCTTCAATTATAAAGGCGACGTCGTCCGCAAAAGCCTGGGTTTTAAATGTTTCCTTCCTAATCTTTAAACCTTTGATATCTTCATTTGCTCTAATCTTTCTAAGTAGGACCTCTAGTGCTAGAATGTAAAGTAAGGGGGATAGGGGACATCCCTGCCTGACTCCTCTTTGGATCTGAAATGTCCGAGTTCTGTCTCCATTCACTAGTATGTTTGCCCTTTGATTATGATAGATATTCTCTATCATCCTCCTAAAGTTGGTCCCAAATCCCATTAGATCTATTTGATTTATCATGAAGGTCCAATTTAAATTGTCAAATGCCTTTTGGGCATCAACAAACATTAAAGCCATCTGCTTTTCAGGATGTTGTTCATAGTATTCAATAGTATTTAAGACTGTTCTCAAGTTGTCTCTAATCTGTCTCCCAGGGAGAAAACCATTTTGATCCTTGTGTATCCATCGGTTTAGAATTTTCTTAAATCTCTCTGCAATTATAGTCATAAATAATTTATAATCTGCGTTAAGCAGTGAGATGGGTCTATAGTTGGAAATCTGTTTCGGGTCGGCACCTTCTTTCAGAATGATCGTCAGGTAGGCTTCCCTCCAGGAGTCTGGGATTGTTATACCAGCAATAACATCATTTAAAATTTCTAGCAATTCCAATTTCAAGGCATCATCAAATTTTTGATATAGTTCCCCAGGGAGACCATCAGGGCCTGGGGTTTTATTCTTCTTTATTTTAGATAAGGCAGATCTTAACTCCTCTATGGTGATCTTTTCATTTAACATTTCCTTTTCTTCTTCCGAGATTTGAGGGAGGTTGGCTTCCAACAAATACTGTTCTACCTTATTTAACTCAATTCCTTCGTCTTTGTAAAGACACTCATAAAATTTTCTTATACTTTCTAATTTATCTTCTTCCTTTGTCAACAAGATGCCCTGCGGGTCTTCTAAAGCTAATATTTGGTTTTTTTCCTTCTCTTTTTTTAATTTATACACCAACCATCTCCCCGACTTGTTAGCATTCTCGAAACAATAATGCTTAGATCTTCTTATTTTTTGAGCCATCTCCTCCTGGTCCAATAAATTCAATCGGTGTCTCAACATCAACCACTGTTGTTTCGTCGCCTCGTCTCCCGGTCGTTGCTGTAATTCGGCCTCAGTTTGTAATAATTTTTGAGTAAGTTCTTCTCTACTCTTTCTTTTTTCCTTATTTTTAAAGGCAGTATATGAAATAGCTATTCCCCTGACATACGCCTTCATAGTGTCCCACACAATTTCTTTGGCTGTCTCTCGATTCCCATTTTCTAAGAAGAAGCGTTTGATTTCTTCATTCAGTTTTAGTGTAAACTCTTTTTCGTTTAAGAGATTGGTCCTTAAACTCCATCTCTGTTGTATTTTCTTCATATCGTGGGACCAACTGATTTCTAGGAGCTTATGATCTGCCCAAGTATTAGAGCCCATATTAACTTTCTTTATTTCTAACGCCAATTTTCTGGTAGCCCAAACCATATCAATTCGGGACCAGGAGTTCTGTGGGATGGAATAAAATATAAATTGTCTGTCCTGGGGATGTAAGGTACGCCACATGTCAATTAAATTTATCTCATCTACTAAGTCAAAGAAAGTCTTTGGTAGGGGAGATCTTTTATTCTTTTTTGTTATATCACTCTTATAATCAAGCTTTGGATCCACAATTCCATTAAAGTCCCCTAGCATACAAATTTCAAGATGTGCCCAATTTGCCAACTGTTCCTGCAATTTCCTGTAGAATTTCCCTTGTTTTTTATTCGGTGCATAAACCCCTACCAATAACAGCCTAGCATTGCCTCTCGTTATTTCAACTATAAGTATTAATAATAATAATAATAATAATAATAATAATAATTTTATTTCTATACCGCCCTTCTCCCGAAGGACTCAGGGCGGTGTACAGCCTATTTAAAAACACAAACAAAACAATGATATAAAATTTAAAATAATTAAATAAATGGCTCAAATTTAAAACCCCAATAAATTTAAATACCCCAATTTAAAACTATTGTATTGATAGTCCGGCCTGGCGGAACAACAGGGTCTTCAATGCGCAGCGAAACACCCGGAGGTCAGATATCTTACGAATTTCCAGGGGCAGTTCATTCCACAGGGCTGGGGCTCCCACAGAGAAGGCCCTCCCCCTGGGCGTCGCCAGCCGACATAACTTGGCTGACGGCACCCTGAGGAGACCCTCTCTGTGGGAACGAACTGGTCGGTGGGAGGCTATTGGTGGCGGAAGACGGTCTCGGAGGTACCCGGGTCCTATGCCATGGAGCGCTTTAAAGGTGGTAACCAACACCTTGAATCGCACCCGGAAGACCACCGGGAGCCAGTGCAGCTCGCGCAGGAGGGGTGTCACATGGGCATAACGGGTTGCGCCCATAACCACCCGCGCGGCCGCATTCTGGACCAGTTGGAGCTTCCGAGTGCTCTTCAAGGGGAGCCCCATGTAGAGAGCATTACAATAGTCCAACCGGGAAGTAACAAGGGCATGAGTGACCGTGCGCAGGGCGTCCCGATCCAGAAAGGGCTGCAACTGGCGAATCAGGCGAACCTGATAAAAGGCCCCCCTGGCCACGGCCGTCATATGCTCTTCTAAAGACAGCCGCGCATCCAGGAGGACACCCAGATTGCGAGCCCTCTCCGTGGGGGGCAAAGATTCACCCCCAATAGTCAGCGATGGCACCTGCTGACTATATCGGGGCGCCGGAAGCCACAGCCACTCGGTCTTGGAGGGGTTGAGTCTGAGCCTGTTCCTCCCCATCCAGGCCCGCACGGCCTCCAGGCAGCGGGACATCACATCAAGGGCATCGTTGGGGTGGTCTGGGGTGGAGATGTACAGCTGGGTATCATCAGCGTACAGATGACACTTCACTCCAAAACCACGGATGATCTCACCCAGCGGCTTCACATAAATGTTGAACAGGAGGGGCGAGAGGACCGACCCTTGCGGCACTCCCCATGCGAGACGCCTCGAGGTCGACCTCTGCCCCCCTGCCAACACGAACTGCGAGCGGTCGGAGAGGAAGGAGGAGAACCACCGCAAAACGGTGCCCCCTATTCCTAACCCCCTCAACCGCTGCAGCATGATACCATGGTCGATGGTATCAAAAGCCGCTGAGAGATCTAATAGGACTAGGACAGAGGAACAACCCCTGTCCCGAGCCCTCCAGAGATCATCCACCAACGCGACCAATGCCGTTTCTGTGCTGTACCCCTGCCTGAAGCCCGACTGGTACGGGTCTAGATAGATAGCTTCATCCAGGTGCCGGGGAAGTTGTCGTGCCACCACGCTCTCAACAACCTTCGCCACAAAACGAAGGTTGGAGACTGGACGATAGTTGGCTAATTCAGCCGGGTCCAGGGAAGGCTTCTTGAGGAGGGGCCTCACTACCGCCTCTTTCAAGGCAGCAGGAAAGGCACCCTCACCCAAAGAAGCACCTATAATCCCCTGGAGCCAGCCTCGTGTAACCTCCCGGGAGGCCAGTACCAACCAGGAGGGACACGGGTCCAATAAACACGTGGCGGCACTAATCTTACCCAGAACCCTGTCCACATCCTTGGGAGTCACAGGATCAAACTCCTCCCAGATAACATTCTCAAGACCTGCCCCGGTCTCCTCCCGTGGACTCATCCAATCGGAGTCCAAGCCATCCCGAATCCGAGCGACTTTATCGTGCAGGAATTGCACAAAATCCTCAGCACGACCCTGCAAGGGATCTTCCCGCACTCCCCCCCGAAGAAGGGAGTGGGTCACCCTAAACAGGGCGGCTGGGCGGTTCTCTGCAGATGCGATAAGAGCGGAAAAATGGTTAGATTTTGCCGCTTTTATCGCCACTAGGTAGGTCTTGATATAGGACCTCACCTGTGTCCGGTCGGAATCGGATTGACTAGTCCTCCAAATGCTCTCTAGGCGTCTTTTCCGACGCTTCATCTCTCTCAGCTCCTCAGAGAACCAAGGAGCTAATTGAGATCGGCATCGGGTCAGAGGCCGCAAAGGCACGACGCGATCCAAAGCTCCGGCGGCCGCCCTTTCCCAGGCGGCCACCAGCTCTTCAGTCGAGTCATGTGTTAGAGTCTCAGGAAACGGCCCAAGCTCCGTCAGGAACCTTTCGGGATCCATCAGGCGCCTGGGACGGAACCATCTGGTCGGTTCCGTCTCCCTGCGGTGGGGGCAAGCGGTAGGAAAGTCTAGTTGAAGGAGTGAATGATCTGTCCATGACAAGGGTTTAATATCTAGGTCCCCTCTACCAAGATCATTCAACCACTGACCAGAGATAAAAAATCAGGTCCAGAGTGTGTCCCCCTATGTGAGTGGGGCCTTGAACTAACTGGGTCAGGTCCAAGGCCGTCATGGAAGCCATGAACTCCCGAGCCACCTCTGACGCCTCACCTGCGGATGGGAGGTTGAAATCCCCCATGACAATAAGTCTGGGGGTATCAACCGCCACCCCGGCAATGACGTCGAGTAGCTCGGGCAGGGTCGCTGCCACGTGTTCTCCCTTTTCCATCTTTATATTTGCATTCTGCCATTATTCCTTTCTTAACATAGATGGCGACCCCCCTTTTCCTTTTCTCAGCTAATGAGGAGAATACTTTACCAAATTTACAATAATTTAGATAATCAGCCTCATCTTTTTTTATATGAACTTCTTGGATGCAGATAATATCGGGGTTTTGTTTCGCCAATTTTGACAATATTATCCTTCTTTTTTTGTAATCATTTAAACCGTTCGCGTTTACCGATATGATCTTAGTATCGTTCATTTCTAAAATTAGTTTCTAGTCTCTTGTTCTTATTTGCCTTTTAAAGTTACGGCTCTCACTGGTCTTGATTTTTTTCCTCTTTCCTCAGTATCCTCCTTTTTCTTCTCCTCTTCTATATCTTCTCTAGTAATTTGCTCTTGGGATATCTCTTCTTCCGTATTTACTATCTCGTTATCCTCCTTACTAGTTTGTTCCTCCTCTCCTCCCCTTAGTTGTTCTAAAAAGTCCTGAGCATCACTTAGACAGTCAATTCTTATTTTCCTCCCTTGCCAGGAAATTTGCAATCCTTCTGGCAAAAGCCACCTAAAAATTATATTCCTCCTGTTTAGGTGGTTTGTCAAGAACCTATAATTTTTCCTCCTTTCCCTCACTCTTCTCGGAATTTGTTTCAGAATATTAATTTCTTTTCCTCCATAGGTAATTTTTTCCTCCCGGGCTATGTTATACAGGATGTCCCTAACTTTTTTCCTAGCAAAACGCACATGGACCTCCCTCGGGAGTCTGTTCCTTCTTACGTAATTCGTCTGGACTCTGTACACCTCGTCAATCTCACGAATTATTTCCTGCTTATCTTGCTGCAGAGTTTCTGCAATCAATTCCGCCATCTTATCACCTAAGTCCTCCTCTTTTTCCTTCGAGATGTTCTGGAAACGCAAGTAAAACGAGGCCTTATCCATCTCAAGTTGGATCAGCACGTCTTCTGTTTCTTTGTTTTGTGCCGACAAGGTTTGGTCCACTGTGTCCAGTTTTTTCTCGTTTTTTTCAATTCTTTGTTCTGCTTTTAAAATTCTGTTTTCGTTACTAGCAATAGCATTTTGGATTTCGTTCATTTTAAAATCAAGAGCATGGATGTCTGATTTTAGTTCAGAGTGGCTATTCAAGAGTTTTTCTTGCATCGCGAGCATTGTTTCTTGGATTGACTGGAGGGATGCTTGCACCGTTTGCAATGTAGGAGTTGCAGGGGGTTTGTCTAGTTTCTGAAGACCTTCCACTGATTTCTGAGTAGCTGGGGAAGACATCGCTAGGGTAGGTATAGATGTCGCTTTTTTACCGGTTTTCGCAATTGTGGAGGTCAAACTTGCCATATCTTTCAGGACCGATTTTTGGTCTTTTAATATCTCCTCTATCTTTCTCCAGATTTTCATCCAGTGGCGCTAGCCACTTTTTCTCTGAGGAGCTTTCTTAAATCTTTATTTCACTCCTTTGTTAGTCCTCCCTACACTCTCAATAATTTCCACTTAATAGTAAGTTCTAGATTTCTAAGTTACTGTGGTAGACTACTATACACTTTCCAGCGATTAACAGTCACTAATTATATAATTATGTAATTAAGATTATATAGTTCTCCTCTAAATAGATTAAACAAGATATCAATCCTAATCAATTAATCACTTATAAGAATCTAAATTCACTCTTAATATTAAATAAGTAATATAAATAGATTGTACAAATAATTCTTTTAAGTTAATAAATTCTACGTTCTAAGTTCTAATCCTAGTAAAGAGTATTGGTATAAGTAAGTACAAATAGACATTCTGGGTTATATAAGTTGACCATAATAAGATAATAAGTTAATGAAGTCTGAATTCAAATCTTAATAAAAATTGAATATAGATAAATATGATAAATATAAATAGGAATAAATAGATTACAATAAATATAAATAAATATGAAATACTATATAATACTGTACTATGAATATAAACACTATATAGTAATTAATTAGTAGGATACAATTCCCGATTCTTGTATATGATCAGACCCTATTTTTTTTCTTTTTTTTTTATCTAGTAATACTTATAGAGATCTGAATTCTCATATATAATCAACCCCCTTTTTTATTTTATATTAAATATATATATATATATGTAATTTTTCCCTTTTGTATATATCTATAAAATAGCTTAACAAATCTAATTATTAATATTTATCAATTTGAAAAGAGAAACAGAGTTCAATTATTACTAACCCAGATATTCAAGAGAAGGATAAAGAAAATGTTGACATATATGGAAATGTGGGTATAAGTATGTTATTTTACGGAGTTATGGGATTTAAATAGGAGGTCTTCAGTTTCTTCAATTTCCCGCTTTGCTGGGATCCAGCCAAACTCTATGATATTAGTCTCTGCCAGAACGTCTTCTTGTTCAACCACTGCTCTTCCACTCTTCCGGATTAATGGACGTATTCCTGTTTGATAGGAGCCTCAAACAGCCAGTCACTGTATTGCTCCTGCTCTCTTCCACTCGATCCCGATATAACACGCCAGTCCCAGCAATGGTCTTTCTTTTCTCCTTTACTCCCTCGCCACACCGCACCTTCCAAAACTCCTTACAGGTACGATCCACTCCCTCCGTTTTCTCGTCTGCTCTTCGGCTTATCAGATCGGATCGCCGGGAGTACAGGCTGCTCTGTCCTCTCTGTCACTGCCTCTCGCCGCTCCGAGCGCTCCTCTCCCAGCTCCACCGACCTCCTCTTTACCGCACGATCTCAGGTATAGGGAAATAGGCTTGAGTCCATCACCGCACCTCCGATCTTCTTCTAAACTTCCCGTCTTTGTTGGTTATTGCTGCTTCGTGCCCGCCATGAATGGCCGCTCACCGCGTTGGCTAGGCAGAGCCGCCTGGTCCGGCGAGAGGTGATCGCACCCACCTCCCGCTCGTCCGGCTTCCTCTTTTGCCCACAGGGCTCTCCGGGTCCCGCGTCCCCCAAGGGGATCCCCAAAATGCGATGCTAAAGGGTGTTGAGGAGCAGCAAGCACTCAGGTTTATAATAAAGCTCCTTTAGAATTTTTTCACACTTTATTCTGCTCCGTTTGCCCCATACAATAAACACACTTTACACTTTAGTACAAACCTTTTATTTGTAATTTAGAGTACGCTAACATGCCCTTTGACATGCCCTTTGAATAATAACCTTCATCAGTAGTATCGTTATATTTATAGTAATTATCCTCCTCCTCATCATCATCTTCAACCTCTGTAGTCAATAAACAAATACAATCAACACAACCACATGGACAGCCTTCAGCAATGTTATCCTCATTTGAAATGTCTCTTTTAAATTCATCAGGTAGACAAAAGGGGTACTCGGTAAGATTCAGAACAGCTTCATTAATATCATCATTAACATCAACAGTAGGCATGCTGTTAACAGGCTTCATAGGGTTCCATAAATCACCACTGTCACTGCGTTTTTTTATTTACCAGCTGAGCTCATTATTTCTGGACTATCAGACTTTCCGTAGCTTGCCAAGAATCCTTATCAGTAAGCTAAACTGCGCATGTCCACCCACATTCCTTCACACACTTTCCTTTGTTCTCTTGCCAAGAAAGGTCCGGCTGAGAAATAGCCGGCACGAACTTTTTCAAAAATGTAACTAATTAGATCAGTTAGATGTTTTATTTTCTTTATAACAAATAAATGAGTTTTCTTAGAAGAAATATCTTCGGGTTTTGTTTTCTTAAAGTATGCTTGCAAGGAAAAGCCTCGATCCACTCCTCTTAATCAAGGTGCGATTATCTTTTTTGCTTCTGGGGAGGAAGCAGGAGGAGGCTCCCTATCCAGCTCGCCGAGGCTCCGGACTCCGGGAGAACTCTGCACATAGCAGAGCCAGACGACACGACCAACGTAATCAGTGAAAGTCAAAAGATTTATTAAAAATAAACAGGGTGAAATCTGGATCTGGAACTTGAAACTGCAAGTATTTATAATAGCCCTGTGATTGAATTTAAGAACGGAGAAAGAGTGAAAGTTTAAAATGGCGTCTGGCTTCAGTGGCTTGAAAAAAGCTGAAAGCGAAAGTGGATTTGCCTGACTGTCTCAGTACGCTACAAAGTATCTAAAGCAACAGTGCTGGCTAGAAGAGAAGGGAAAAGTTTTTTTTTTCCAAGGTGTCTTTATGCTCCTTCTCCCTTAGAGACTTGATTAATTCTGAGAGGATTTTGTGGTGGTGAAAAGGGAGAGAAGACTTCCTTCTTAAAAAGAGTTTGTCTGCGTGGCAGACATGGCTTCAAAGCCAGACAACAAAGCTGTAGGGGGGGGGGGTTCTCCCACTCATAAGTCTTTAAGCTTGCAGACTCAGAGCCAGAGACAGGAGATTGATTTTAAAGATTTGAAGGAATTTATTATTGTGGCTCTGATGAAACAAGATGAGGTTATGGACCAGAAGTTTGAAAAATTTCAACAGGAAATTAAGGAGGTGGTTCAAGAAAAGTATGATAAGATGAAGCGAGATATTTTGACAGTTCTGACTGGCTTGTCAGAAGTAATTGTCCAGATTGATAAAAAAGTGGAAAAAATTAGTTTAGAAGTAGAGTCTAAAATGAAGGAAGTTGATTATAAGATTTACAATGTGGATAATAAAACGCAAAGGATTGAAAATGAAGTGACAATGATGCAATTCAGATTTATGGAGTTTGCTGTAAGACTGAGGGGAATAAAGGAAAACAACAGAGATTTGAGAAGGATTTGTGCTGATGCTTTGGCTGTGATGCTAAAGGTTAGCCCTGAAGAGGTCTTGTCCAAGATTGACAAGGTTTACAGAGTGAATTCTTGGGTGGCAAGGCAAAGGCAATTGCCCAGAGATGTAGTGATATATTTTACAGATAGAAGAATAAGAAATGACATCTTGCAAAAGTCTTTTGTTTCTACCTTACAAGTGGATGGAAGGGAGATTGGGATTTATAAAGAGCTGCCGCCTAAGATGCTAAAAGACAGAAAGGATTTTGGATTTTTGGTGACTGAACTAAAGAAACAACAAATTCCATTTAGATGGGATGCTCCAGTTGGCATAATATTGAGGTATCAAGGAGAAAGATATCGATTAAATACTGTTGAAAAAGCGGAAGAATTTTATCTCAATGTTTTTAAAATTGGCCCAACATCTCCACATACATCTTCAGTGTTAGGAATACAGGAGGGCAATAAAGAAAAGCAAATTGAACAAGAGATTGAAGTCCAGTGGAAGCAGATGGAGATGGAGGCAATGGAAATACAAGGAACCATAGGGGGCTTTTTGGATGAGCCGTTCCCGGATCTTCCTTTAAAGGTGATAGGTGGACCACCTAAAAATACAAGAGAAGTGGCTTTGGATCTCGATTTGATGTCTTACAAAGTTAAAGATCAGCACATAACTCGATCAGCCTACAAACAAATTCCAGAAAAACAACAACAGCAGAGGTCTAAGCCAGCACAAGGCAAGAAAAGAAGCAGGTTCTACAAAACTAGAAAATTTTAGACCAATATCTCTCTTGAATATGGATTATAAAATTTTTGCAAAATTATTAGCCAACAGATTAATGCCAGTTATCCAAGAGCTGATTTATGATTAAGCAGGATTTATAGAAGGCAGATATATGAAAGATAATGTGAGGCAAATTATAGATTTATTGGACTATCTTGAGAAAAATAAACAGATCCCTGCAGTGCTGGTGTTTTAGGATGCGGAGAAGGCCTGTAATCGAGTGAATTGGAACTTTCTATTACAGACTTTAAGAAAGATGGACTATGTGTACATTGAAGGGAATAGCTATGAGGCAAGAGGATTATGGAACAAGGGCATTTGCAGTTGATCTGGTTGTTACCCTAACATGGTCAATGGAATTAATAATCTAGATGAAAGACTCTATAGAAGATATCATACAGAATATAAATATAAAGTCACTCGGGGGGGGTTTATATATAGAAGTACTCTTCAATGATGGGGGCAGATGGCAATTAAAGACATTAAATACACTGTTGGAAGAAAGATTTGATGTGATTGTTTAGATGCTATAAATTATTATATATGGTGGACCTGCAGGAAAGTGGGTGAAACAAAATTGATATGGTATATGGTGATAGGCTAGGTTACTGATTGCTCAATATTGGAAAAGGGATGTTATGTTTATTATTGAAGAATGGACTCTGAAGGTGGCCAGTTTCGCAGAAATGGTGAAGATATCAGCATACATAAAAGACCGGACCCAAGAGATCTATGTATGGGAGTGGAGGAAATGGATAGATTATGTGCAGAATAAATATTAAACTAGGAAGTACCAGATAGCTTTTAGTTGAATGTTGTGTAGAAATGTATAACATACAGGGGATAGAATACTAGAATGTCAGGAAGAAATGTATAGTACACAGGGGGTAGAGTAGATGGGTGGTAAAGTATTATATAATGTGATTTGGATTTGGATTTCATCCTGGGGAAGCCATGGGGGGAGGGGAGGGTAAGGGAGGGTTAGGGGGGAAAGGGGGAAAATTTGTATTTGTAAAACTTTTTCAATAAAAAAAAAGGAATTATGGCTTTTTCCTTGCTCGTTACTTTGATAAGACCTCTAGGCTAATTAGACAGATGATTTTTTTTGCAACCGAGGAATGCTAATTAATTGTCTGCTAAAATGCCAAGCAAGAAGAAAAAGGGCAAAATGAAACTCAGAGCATTCCCTATTAATGATTTCAACCTCTCCTACGAAGAAGAGGTAGAAAGGAGGATTTCAAACTTCCAGCCCCTTGCTACAGCCACATGCCTGGAACTAGAAGCCATGGGAGAAGAAACAGACGAAATGCTTTTAAAAAGGCATCAGGAGAGAGATAAGAGAGAAACTGCTTTTGAAGATAACATGCTACAACTGAGGTCAGTAGCGTCTCCTTCTGAATATGCATGCTCTCAAACAGTCCTCCCAGAGCCTTCTGTTTTTGTAATGCTCGGTGCAAGGCCAAAGCATTCACAAACTGCCCAGCATTTTCCCTCCTACGCAGAGAGAGAAATAATTCATTATTCTCAAAGCTCTCAGCTCGCCATGGATGAGCAAACTATAAAAGCCTATCATAACCATATAAAGTTTTATGAACATGAGCTATCCCAGGCAAAAATGTCTTTGTTTATGCTTGAGCAAGATAAGGGAGAATCTCATGACTTCAAAATCTCTGAAAGCACCATTTTGGCTCCTTCTTCTTCGGAGCCAAAGACACACCCCCTGGTGGATTTTGTATCAGGCCAATCAGAACAGAGAGCTGTGCCCAAGTCACATTTGTCACATGGTGTTCTCTCGCATCAAATTATATACAATGCCACGTATGCAGAGAGATTATCTGAGTTGCCCGAAACTAAAGGTGCAGCACCATCTGCTGGTGAAAGTAATTTACTAGAGAAAGCTGAAAGGCATCGCAGCCTACATGAACATTTTGAACTATTACAGAAGACTCTATTAGACATGTCATTAACTCATTCAGATATTCAGACTGCAATGCCACAAGTGTCTCCACAGACCCAAATTCAAGCACCCCCTGGTGGTGCTGGTGTCCTTTTAGATGGAACACAACAACGCTTAATGCAGCAAAGGCAAATGACTGCATCTCCAGCAAGTCATGTTAATATTGCAGCTCAAGCACAGATGGCAGCTGGAACACAGCAGATTCCAGTGCATCAACCACAGCCACGAGCGCATGCACAAGTGCCTCCAGGACCATTTGTTGGTCCACAACAAGCACAGCAAATACCACAGGTATTTTTACCGGCACAGCCAGCACCCCAAATGTATGTTCCTCACCAGGCATTTTCTGTTGCTCCACTAGCTGGTGAGTCCAAATTAAAGATGTCAGGACAGAATTACAAGGCCTGGGTCAGTGAGATTGGATTGTTACTTCGCAGAGAAGGCACTCACTGTATGATTTTTAATCCCCCTGCTCAGCCATGGTCTCCTGCAATAAGAGATTTAGAAACTAAAGCTTGCACAACATTATTGATGTCCATGGATACTGAACTGCAGGTTACATTTTCGCCTGATGCAACAGCCCAACAAATTTGGGCCCAATTGGAAAATTGCTACAGGCCTGTTTCAATTGAGTCTTCATGTTTGCTCAGGTCTGAATTCCATGGTTCGGGATTGAAATCTGGTGAACAAATTGGAGGACATTTGACCAAACTGAAAGGACTGAGAAAAGAATTGAAAGAGGCTATAATATTGAAGATATTCAAATGATCAGCATTATTATTAACTCTTTGAATTATGAATGGAAAGATGCCATTACAAAGATTAACCAAGTCCCTATTGCTCAACGCACAGTGGACAATGTATGCAGACTTTTAATTGAAGAAGAAGCAATCACATTAGCCATGCCACACTTGAGAGGACCACCCGCATCAAGAGCTCCAGCTAGGCGCCCCTTCCGAGGAAGGACCTATGCTCCAAGGATGCCAAGATGTAACATCTGTGATCATGTGGGACATGCCACCCGGGATTGTCCCCAACGAGTTCCAGCTTCCGTTTCGTACCAGCCCAGAGGAACAGACTCCAGAGGCAGAGGCAGAGGCGGAAGACAAGGTCATCGTGGTCCTCGGCGTGATCCACAAACTCCACTCGCCACATTGGCTTTAACCAATGATCCACAATCTCAACCAGAGTATGACAGACGACTCCTGTGACTTTGGACAGTGGTGCAGCATTGCATGTTACCTACAGAAAGGAACTTTTCACAGAGATGCACGAGCCTGAACCTGAACTACGTGAACTTTATTCTTTTTCAAATCATCCTTGTCAGGTTAAAGGAAAAGGAACTGTTTATGTTGAAGAGCTTGATGCATTCATTCCTGATGTTTATTACATACCAACAGCAACCAGTAATTTGCTTAGTCAGTGTCACTTGTCTAGAGCATTAAAGTTCCAGGTTCACCACCTTGAAAATGCAAGTTACATAGTTAAAGATGGAGATATTGTTGCTGAAACCATATTAATTGGTGGTGTTTATTACTTAAAGCCAAAGCCTAAACCGCAAACACAGGCAAGTATACAAACGCCAAAAAGGGAGAGCACAGGCCCAGAGAGAGATGCTCCAGTGAGAGATCCTGTTGCTGCTCCAAAGGCTCCTAAAGCCAACAAAAAGAAGATTGGGAAACAGGTTGCTCAGAGCAAGCCTGAGGTTCCTCATAAAAATGTTAATGTTGAGAATTCACTAACTGGTAAACTTTTGCATTCTAGGTGTATCCACAAGTGGCATAGAAGATTAGGGCATGCCAGTTTCTGTGTTCTTAGGAAGATGCCGGAGTTCGCAAAAGGTTTGGATCTAAAGGGGTGTAAGGTGTTTTTGGATTGTGCCATCTGCAAAAAGGCCAAATCCAAAGCAGCAGCCATTTCCAAACGCGCTACATGCCTGTCAACACGCATTTTTTATTTGGTTCACACTGACATAGTTGGTCCTTTTCCGCCATCATTTGGTGGTAGAAAATATTTTCTAACAATTGTTGATAATTACTCTAGATATGGATATGGATATCCTATGAAAGAAAAATCTGAGACTTTTCAGATCTCTAAAGACTTTGCAGCCCTTGTTTCTACCCAACACCAAGTTCGCAACACCAGAATCCAGAGTGATTGTGGTGCTGAATGGGTCCAGGACTGGATGTGTAAGAATGGAATTCTTCATCAGACGTTGGCTCCTTACACACCGGCTCACAACGGAGGGGTACTGCAAACCATGATGCGTTGTCTCCTAGAAGATGCCAACCTTGATATGATATACTGGGGTGAAGCTATAAAATATGCAAATTACATTGTCAACACAATGTCAATGCAAATTACTTGGAGCAGTGTAATGAATCAGACTCCTTTCTTCATGTTGTATGGCTACAAGCCCGATCTTAAAAACATCCATATTTTTGGTTCATATGCTATGGTGAACATTCCCTTAGCTCAAAGAAGAAAAGGAGGTCCAGCAGCAAAGAGACTGAGATTTATGGGTATTGATGATAATTCAAAATGGAGCAAATTTATTGACCCTAAACATGTAATTGTGATTTCCCAATCTGCTAATTTTGAGGAAGATGTTGACTGGTCCAGGATTCATTCCAATGATCCTGGACTTTATTTTTCTAGAGATGATACTGCTGATGCTATGAAGATTGATGATCAAGATTCCACTAGTTCTTCTCAACCTGATGTTCCGTCTTCGCAAGCCGCGGATGCTGACGCTAGCGATGAATGTGAGGACGAGGATGAAGCAGAAGAAGAATTGACTGTTGCTCCGAGACGTTCCAAGACGGCCACAAAAGGAATCCCTCCACAACGATATTCTTGGCAACTGACAAAAGCACCCTTGCCTTTGATTTGCAATGTCACACTTCCACCTGATAATTTCACACAAATCAAGCAGCTCCCTGATTCAGAGCAAGACAAATGGTATGAAGCAATGCAGGTTGAAATGGACAGTCTAAAGAAACTTAAAGTATTTACACCTGCAAAACCTCCAGCAAACAAAAAGGTCATTGGCACTCGATGGGTCTACAGAATCAAAAAGAAACCAAATGGTGAGTCATTGTACAAGGCCAGACTTGTAGCTCAGGGTTTCGCTCAACGTTATCCTGAGGACTACACAAATACCTACTCACCGACAGTTCGAACTGAGAGTGTAAAAATTGCTTTAGCAACTGCAACTATCCTTGGTTTAGAAGTTTTCCAGTTTGATGTTGACACGGCTTATCTACATGCAGACCTAGACAAAGAGATCTACGTGAAAGGTCCTCCAGGATTCCGACAGCAAGAAGGGGATACCTGGTTTCTAAACAAAAGTCTTTATGGTCTGAAACAGTCTGGTTTAATGTGGTATTTATGTCTTATTGATCCCTTTTGTGGCCCTCTTGGAACGTCTCGGAACAACTGTCCAATCTTCTTCTGCTTCGTCCTCGTCCTCACTTTCGTCGCTAGCGTCAGCATCCGCGGCTTGCGAAGACGGAACATCGGGTTGAGAAGAATCAGTGGAATCTTGGCTTGAAATTCTCTCCCTGGGCAAAGGGGAGAGAGAAGAGCAGGCAGGTGGAGGTAGAACCCCCCCGAACGCCCTAGGAAAAATCATGGGGCGCGAAGGGTGCGCGCTCCCTAAAAGCCTGTCAAGCCGCTCCAGACCAGGGACGTCTCCGCTAATTAGCTAATTAGCGGAATTAGAAGCCGCGACCAATCTTGCTGAATGGAAATGAGGGAATTAACATCTTGAACTAACAGCAGGCGGAACGAGCAAGGAGAAATCAGATTGCAAGTATTTTTTACCTAACTCCAATGCCTAGAGCCTCCTTCGGAAGTAATCACTTAGTACTTTGCAACAATATGGCGATTGAAGCTTGAAAGGGCGGGGGAAACAGAAAGTTACAGGAAAAGTTTTGTTTTGCTGGCAGCCCTTCGCCTGGGGAAAAAAAAAGCTTTTGTGCTGACAGAAGGAGGATTTTAAATGTTAATTAACATTGGGAAATCTTTTGAGGAACTCTTCTTTTTGACTCTGATTAAATATAAAGACTAATTTCAAACTGGAAATGGCCTCAAAGTCTGTAAAAACTGTTCCTACTAAAGGAACTGGGAGTGCTGGTAGCTCCCCAGCTCATATTCCTAGATCACAAGTTTCTGCTCCTCCAGCGGATCCACAGACTTTAACATTGGAAATGTTGCAACAAGCTCTCCAAATCACCCAAAATAAAATTGTTGATGTGATTGATGAAAAAATTAAGGAAACTAATGAAAAAATTAAGGAAACTAATGAAAAGATACAGGCTGTGTCAGATGAGATTGCAATTCGCAATCAGGGGATTAGGGATGATATATTAATGGCATTTAAGTGTCTGGCAAGCAATATTGAGATGGTGGATGACAGAGTTGAGGAAATTAAACAATCTTCTGAAATTTTGGATAGCAAAATAGGAGAAGCTCAAAACAGAATTCAAAGGGCTGAAGACGATGTAATAATGGTACAATACAGAGATATGGAATTTGCTTTAAGATTTAGAGGGGTGAAGGAGAATAAACAAGAGAATTTGAGAGAAATGATGTCTGAGGCACTGGCACCGCTGGTGGGGGAGTCCAAAAATGATCTGGGCTGGCAGATGGACAAGCTGTACCGTGTTAACTCCTGGATTGCTAGACAGAAACATCTACCAAGAGACATTGTGATATATTTTACTACAAGGAGAGTACGCAACGAAATTTTACAGGCTACTTTTAAAAACAAGCTTCGGGTGGAAGGCCAGGAAGTAATGACAATGAAAGAAATCCCCCCTAAGATCTTGAGAGCTAGAAGGGAGTATGCCTTTCTGGTGGATGAACTGAGAAAATGTCAGATACAGTACAGATGGGAGGTGCCAACTGGACTAGTGGTGACTTATTCAGGAGAGAGATATCGGCTTAATACAATTTGGAAAGCAAGAGATTTTCATACTAATGTATTAAAGGCTGGCACACCCAAATCTACTAAATCACCAGAAGGCAAAAGAAAGAAAGAAGTAATGGAAGCTGAGACAGAAGAGCTCTTGACAGTAGTTCAGGGGGGAGCTTTGGCTGATCAAGAAGAAATACAAATTCAAATGGCTACTCAAGAGTTGGCACTGATTGATTTCTCGCAGTTACCAAAGGATCAAAGACAGACCAGATCGGTGACAGCTAGACTCAAGGAAGAATTAAGACAGCAACAATCCCAGATGGCAACTCAAGAAATGATTCAAGATACTACTAGAACAGGAGCAGTGGGGGGAGCAAGACCTAAAACTCAAATGAGATCAGAGCATCAGGACTTGCTTCAGAGGCTCCAAAAGCCCAGAGATGGGAACTAGATTTTTGACTTGGAACGTTAATGGCTTGAATTCTCCACAGAAAAGAAGAAAAATATTTCACTATCTTAAGCAATTTAAGAATGAAGTAATTTGCTTACAAGAGACTCATATAAGAATACAAGATCAAAAATATCTGATTAATGCAAGACTTGGTACATCTTACGTAGCAGCAGCACCAGAAAAGAAAAATGGTATAGTTATATATTTGAAAAGAGACTTAGTTGCTAAATTAATTGAAGCAGACGATCAAGGAAGATTTTTAGCAATAGAACTTTTAGTAAAAGGAGAAAAAATACTTGTAATCGGAGTTTATGCCCCGAATCAACAACAAGAAAACTTTTATAATTTACTACATTCAAAATTGACACACTGGGCATATAAAACTTGTATCCTGTTAGGCGATTGGAATGGTGTTTTGGATGTTAAAAAAGACAAGATGGGACCTAAACAAAATGTGTCAACAAGAGCAAAATTGCCCAAAGCATTTTGGGAAATGATGGATGACTGGGAGTTGAGAGATATCTGGCGTGAAAGAAACTTGGAAGAAAAAGATTTTACTTTTTTTTCAGATAGACATCAATCCTTTTCAAGGATTGATTTTATATTAATTACTAACGATCTTTTATCCAGGGTGAAAAATACGAAGATTTGCTCAAGAACATTGACAGACCATAGTCCAGTTTGGCTGGAATTGGAGTATGAGAAAGGGCCTAGGAGGTCCTGGAGGTTAAATGATAATTTGTTTAGGTATGAAGAAAATGTAAAAGAGTGTAAAAAATTTATGAAAGAATTTTTTGTTATGAATATGCAAAAGGGCACATCAATGGAAATGGTATGGGATGCAAGTAAGGCATATATGCGAGGAATTTTGATATATTTGAATAATAAATATAGAAACAGGGGACAAAAAGAAAAGAATTAGAAGATGAGATTAGTAAACAGGAATGGGCTTTAGTAGCTAATCCAACAGATAAGAAAATTAAAGAGGCAATCAATTTATTGAAAGGTCAATTTAATATGTTAATAGCAGATCAAGTGGCAACTAATTTAAGATATGCAAAACATAATACTTTTTACAATGCCAATAAACCAGGGAGGTGGTTAGCATATTTGTTAAGGAAAAAGCAAAAATCAAGGACAATAGAGAGAATAAAATATAAGGGTAAAGAGGTTTATGAGCAACAATTGATTAAAAAATCTTTTTTAGAGTTTTATTCGAGGCTGTATACTGGTGATAAAATTAAAGATATAGATATAGATAGATATTTGCAGAAAGAGAATATTTATACAATTTCAAATGAGCAGAGGGATAGTTTAAATCAATCGATAACTTCTGAGGATATTGCGTTAGCAATTAAGCAGTTGAAAGTGGGTAAAGCTCCTGGGACGGACGGTTTGACGGCTATTTACTATAAAACCTTACAGGAGGAAATGATAGAGCCGCTGAAAGA
This sequence comes from Pituophis catenifer annectens, assembly GCF_029215685.1. Taxonomy (NCBI): domain Eukaryota; kingdom Metazoa; phylum Chordata; class Lepidosauria; order Squamata; family Colubridae; genus Pituophis; species Pituophis catenifer. The sequence continues at coordinate 34,264,846 of NW_027256887.1, forward strand.
ATTATTTAACAATATACAACAGGGAGGAGAGGTACCTCCAACTTGGAAGACAGCATTTATTTCGTTGATCCCAAAAGAAGGGCATGACAATACAGATCCTAAAAATTATAGGCCAATTTCATTATTAAATATAGACTATAAGATATTTGCAAAAATTTTGGCAAATAGATTAATGACAGTCATGCAGCAAATGATTCACCATGATCAAACTGGTTTTATAAATGGTAGACAAATGAAGGGTAATGTAAGGCAAATTGTTAACTTATTAGAGTATTTGGGAAGGAACAACCAGGTCCCCGCAGTGCTTGTGTTCTTGGATGCTGAGAAAGCCTTTGATAGATTGAATTGGCAATTTTTACTAAAACTAATAGAAAGGATGCAATTTGGAGAACAATTTGTACAATCTATTAAGGCAATATATCAAAAACAAACAGCACAAATAATAGTTAATGGTGGTTTAACAGATGTTTTTAACATAGAAAAAGGAACAAGGCAAGGCTGTCCCTTGTCCCCGTTATTGTTTATTTTGACGCTGGAAATTTTATTAAACAAGATACGTGAGATGAATACAATTAAGGGAATTAAAATTAGACAGCATGAATACAAGGTACGAGCATTTGCGGATGACCTGGTTGTTACCTTAACCCAACCGGTACAATCGATTACAGCCTTGATGGATATAACCTGCTTATATGGACAAGTATCTGGTTTTAAAATAAATGCAGCTAAAACAAAAATAATAGCTAAAAATATGGTTAGGAGCCAAAAAGAAGAGATAGAAAGGTTAACAGCATTTGAAGTAGTTAAGAAGGTTAAATATCTGGGGGTCTATATTATGACTGCAAATACGAAATTATATCAGTATAACTATGAACCATTATGGCACAAAATACAGAAAGAGTTGGACAACTGGAAAAAACTACAACTGTCTTTGCTGGGAAGGATAGCTGCTGTAAAAATGAATATTTTACCAAAATTTCTATTTCTTTTTCAAATGATACCTATACTTAAAAAAGATGAGAATTTGAAGGAATGGCAGTAGGGCATAAATAAGTTTGTGTGGGCAGGGAAGAAACCACGAGTCAAACAAAAGATATTGCAAGATACTAGAGAAAGAGGTGGTCTTAAGATGCCCAATTTAAGATTGTATTATGAAGTATTATGAAGCAATCACAGATTGGATAAACTTAACGGAGGAAAAGATATTGAATATTGAAGGATATGGTTTGGTCTATGGCTGGCATGCTTACTTAGTGTATAATAAGAAAGTAGATAAGACCTTTAAAAGTCATATATTAAGAAATGCTCTATTGCGTGTCTGGAAAAAGTATAAATATAAACTAAATGATAGGTTACCAATATGGACAGTACCCAGACACGCGATAGAGAACATAAATTTAGAGCAAAAGCAAGGTAAGATTACATATAAGGAACTCCTTTATAAGGAAGGAGTCAGACTACAGTTAAAATCCATGGAACAATTAAAAGAAGAAGGGATTATTAAGACTTGGTTTCAATATGGACAGCTGCTGGCCAGATGGAGAGAAGATCAAAAAATTGGTATTTTGCAGCAGGATGAGAATTTGATAAAGCAAATAAGAGATGAAGGTCAAATGCACATAAAAAGGTTGTACAATGCATTATTGGAAATAGATTCAGAAACAGACTTAGTCAAGGATTGTATGATAAAATGGGCACAAAATGTAGGTGAACCAATAATGATGGAAACATGGGAAAAGATATGGGTTAGAAATGTAAGATTTACACAAGCACAAAATTTAAGGGAGAATTTTTACAAAATGTTTTATAGATGGCATTTAGACCCAAAAAAACTAGCTTGTATGTATCCAAATTTACAACCCAAGTGTTGGCAATGTGAGTGTGAAGATGCTACATATTTTCATATATGGTGGACATGTAAAAAGATTAAGGCTTTTTGGATAAAAATATGGTGGACTACTCAAAATATTTTGAGGAAAAAAATTAAATTTACACCACAGTTTTTTCTGTTGGGAATAGTTACGGATTGTACTGTAATAGAGACTAAGCTGGTTTTGAACTTAATAACAGCTGCCAGGTTACTGGTGGCACAGTACTGGAAGAAGGAAGATCCACCTACTATTGAGGAATGGACATTAAAAGTTGTATGTAGTCAATCCATTTTCTCCATTCCGATATATATCTCTCATTTGAATGGTCTTTAAGGTATGATGAAATTTTTGCCATTTCCGCCAAATGCATTTGGCGGAAATGGCAAAAATTTCATCATACCTTAAAGACCATTCAAATGAGAGATATATATCGGAATGGAGAAAATGGATTGACTACATACAGAAGAAGTATCCGAATAAGAAGATTCATATAGCTTATGAATGAAATAATATTAAGTAGTTTATGTTTGTTTTTTCTGAGTTATAAGGAGTTAAGGACCTAGGGAGAATATGAAATGTAATAATTTGTTAGCACATTTTAGTTCTTGGTTTGTGAATGCTATACCCTGTGCTCGTTCTGGGAAGTCTAGGGAGGGGGGTGGGGGGGAGGGAGGGGAAGGGAGGGTGGGAAGGGGAGGGGGGTTGAGGGGGGAAGGGTGGGGGGGTGAAAATGTTTGTATTTTTCATAAAACTTTTCAATAAAAAAAAAAAGAATCAGTGGAATCTTGATCACCAATCTGCGTAGCATCAGCAGTATCATCTCTAGGAAAATAAACTCCAGGATCATTGGAATGAATCCTGGACCAGTCAATATCTTCTTCAAAATTAGCAGATTGAGAAATCACAATTGCATGTTTAGAGTCAATAAATCTGCTCCATTTTGAGTTATCATCAATGCCCATAAATCTCAGTCTCTTTGCTGCTGGACTTCCTTTTCTTCTTTGAGCTAAGGGAATGTTCACCATAGCATATGAACCAAAAATATGGATGTTTTTAAGATCGGGCTTGTAGCCATACAACATGAAGAAAGGAGTCTGATTTGTTACACTGCTCCAAGTACGATTGACAATGTAATTTGCATACTTGATAGCTTCACCCCAGTATATCATATCAAGGTTGGCATCTTCTAGGAGACAACGCATCATGGTTTGCAGTACCTCTCCGTTGTGAGCCGATGTGTCAGGGGCTGAAGTCTGATGAAGAATTCCATTCTTACGCATCCAGTCCTGGAAACGCTGAGACATGAATTCGGCACCACGATCACTCTGGATTCTGGCGATGCGAACTTGGTGTTGGGTAGAAACAAGGGTTGCAAAGTCTTTAAAGATCTGAAAAGTCTCTGATTTTTCTTTCATAGGATATACATATCCATATCTAGAGTAATTATCAACAATTGTTAGAAAATATTTTCTACCACCAAATGATGGCGGGAATGGACCAACTATGTCAATGTGAACCAAATCAAAAATGCGTGTTGACAGGCGTGTAGCGCATTTGGGAATGGCTGCTGCTTTGGGTTTGGCCTTCTTGCATACAGCACAATCCAAAAACACCTTACACCCCTTTAGATCCAAACCTTTTGTGAATTCCGGCATCTTCCTAAGAACACGGAAACTGGCATGCCCCAATCTTCTATGCCATTTGTGGATACACCTGGAATGCAAAGGTTTACCAGTTAGTGAATTCTCAACATTAACATTTTTATGCGGAACCTCAGGCTTGCTCTGAGCAATCTGTTTACCAATTCTATTTTTGTTGGCTTTAGGAGCCTTAGGAATAGCAACAGGATCTCTCTCTAGAGCATCTCTCTCTGGGCCTGTGCTCTCCCCTTTTGGAGTTTGCATACTTGCCTGTGTTTGTGTTTTAGGCTTTGGCTTTAAGTAATAAACACCACCAATTAATATGGTTTTAGCAACAATATCTCCATCTTTAACTATGTAACTTGCTTTTTCAAGGTGGTGAACCTGAAATTTTAATGCTCTAGACAAGTGACACTGACTAAGCAAATTACTGGTTGCTGTTGGTATGTAGTAAACATCAGGAATGAATGCATCGAGCTCTTCAACGTAAACAGTTCCTTTTCCTTTAACCTGACAAGGATGATTGGAAAAAGAATAAAGTTCACGTAGTTCTGGTTCAGGCTCGTGCATTTCTGTGAAAAGTTCCTTTCTGTAGGTAACATGCAATGCTGCACCACTGTCCAAAGTCCACAGGAGTCGTCTGTCATACTCTGGTTGAGGTTGTGGATCATTGGTTAAAGCCAATGTGGCGAGTGGAGTTTGTGGATCACGCCGGGGACCACGATGACCTTGTCTTCCGCCTCTGCCTCTGCCTCTGGAATCTGTTCCTCTGGGCTGGTATGTGACGGGAGCTGGAACTCGTTGGGGACAATCCCGGGTGGCATGGAGCTCTTGATGCGGGTGGTCCTCTCAAGTGTGGTGTGGCCAGCATGAATGCCTCTTCTTCAATTAAAAGTCTACAGACATTGTTCACTGTGCGTTGAGCAATAGGGACTTGGTTAATTTTTGTAACAGCATCTTTCCATTCATAATTCAAAGAGTTAATAATGATGCTAATCATTTGAATATCTTCAATGTTATGGCCTCTTTCTCTCAATTCTGTTCTCAGACCTTTCAGTTTGGTCAAATGTCCTCCAATTTGTTCACTGGGTTTCAATCTCGAACCGTGGAGTTCAGACATGAGTAAACATGAAGATTCAATTGAGATAGGACTGTAGCAATTTTCCAATTCAGCCCAAATTTGTCGGGCTGTTGTATTTGGTGGAAAAGTGACCTGCAGTTCAGTATCCATGGACATCAATAATGTTGTGCGAGCCCTTATCTCTAAATCTCTTATTGCATAAGTCCAAGGTGGAGCAGGTGGGTTAAATACCATACAGTGCGTGCCTTCTCTAAGAAGCAATAGTGTAATCTCACTGACCCAGGCTTTGTAATTGTGTCCTGACATTTTTAGTTTTGACTCACCAGTTAGTGGAGAGACAGAAAATGCCTGGTAAGGAGCCTGCACTTGGTATGCTGGCTGTGCTGGCAGAAATGCCTGTGGTATTTGCTGTGCCTGTTGTGGACCTAAAAATGGTCTTGGTTGTGCCATTGGAGGTGGGCCAGGAGCTGGCCCTATTTGCACTTGTGGCTGGGGCACATATGCAGGCATTTGTAGCTGCTGTGGCTGATGCACTGGAATCTGCTGTATTCCAGTTGCCATTTGTGCTTGAGCTGCAATATTGGCATGACCTGCTGGAGATGCAGTCATTTGCCTTTGCTTCATAAAGCGTGCCTGTGTTCCATCTAAAAGGACACCAACACCGCCAGGGGGTGTTTGAGTTTGGGCCTGTGGAAACACTTGTGGCATTTCAGCTTCCTGCAGTAAATTACTTTTGCCAGCAGATGGTGCTGCACCTTTGGGCAGCTTTGCATACGTGGCATTGTATGCTTTAGAGTAGGAGTGGTTATGTAAGACATGTGTAACTTGATCAGGGAGACTTTCATGTGACGTATGCAGTGCTCTTTGCCTTAATTGGCCTGACACAGGATCCACCAGGGGGAGTGTCTTTGGCTCTGAGCAAGAAGACAATATGGCGCTTTTTGAAAAATTTAAGTTATCTCCCTTATCTTGCTCAAGCATAGATATAGCCATTTTTGCCTGGGATAGCTGCTGTTCATAGAGTTTTATACAGTCACGATAGGCTTTCATAGCCAGCTCATCCAGGGTGAGCTTAGAGCTTCGAGGAGAATAATGAATTGTTTCTCTCTCTGCATGGGAGGAATTTTGCTCAGCAGTGTGCTTTAGCCTTGCATCGAGCATTACAAATTCAGAAGGTTCTGGGAAGACTTTTTCAGAGCTTGGAAGATCAGAAGAAAATGTTACTGACCTCAGTCGTAAATCATCATCTTCAAAAACAGCTTCTGTCTTATCTGTCTCCATTTCTGTTCCCACGGCTTCTTCTCGTTCCAGGCATGTGGCTGTAGTAAGGCCTGGAAATCTGAAACCTCCTTTCTGCCACCTTCTCAGCAAAATACATTTTGTATTTGTTTTTTCTTCTGTTTCGGCATCTCAGCAATATAATTAGCGTACCTCAGTAGCTAAAAACTAATTGCCTATGCGCTCTTATCAGAAATAACAAAAACAAGGAAAAAAGCCATAAATCAACCGTCCTCGTGCTATCAGATGTCAGGGCATTTATTAATCCCATGTTTGGCTCTGGGACTAATTACCCTGGTTTAGAGAAGATGAATCGAGGCTTATTCCAAGTTGCAATATTCTGAAAAGAAACGCGAGAAAGGTTTCTAATAAAACTCATTTATTTGTTATAAAGAAAATAAAACACCTCACTAAGAAAAGCAATTGCTACATTTTTGAAAGTAAATCGGGCCAGTTGCTTTCCAGCAACCGGCACTCCTGGCAAGAGAACAAAGGAAAGAGTGTGAGAGGCAAGTGAAGGAATGTGGGTGGATGGACATGCGTAGTAGCTTTTGATAACAATTCTTGGCAAGGTACGGAAAGTCTGATAGTCCAGAAATAATGAGCTCAGCTGGTAAATAAAATAACGCAGTGACAATTTGTTCAAAATAGGCCTTGACTCGGGCCATGATGTAGAAGGGTCTGCAAACTTTTTATTATTTCCGTCACAGGGACCCATGTTATTATTAAATGCTGGCTACGCTTTAAGCAGATGAATTGTCAACCGACTACAGAGACCACCATTTTTATCAACCCCGTGAAAAGCAGGTCATGCCTGGGACATGTCCGAACATGCCTAAGCACGCCTGTCGCACGTGCAATCATGAGTGTCGCATGCCTGCTCTCTAATATATACAGTGCATGCCCACACGCTAATCCCCTGGTACATGTCCCAACAAGTCCTGTGCCCTACTGTCATAATAATACAGTACAGTACTTCTGGGGGCTAGGATCACTACTTCCTGTAAAAGGGGTGCAGGTTTATGATGCCACAGGCCTCCGAGGGAGGGGGCCGGAAGTGATGTCACAAAATGGGCAGAGCTAACAGCTCCTAAAAACAGTATGTACTCTTAGTACTCATGTACTCTTTCTTTATGTCCCCTTTCCCCCTAAGTCTCCTGAGAAACAACAGGTAACAGTGCAAAAACAATGCTGATGCATGCAAAATCTTTATAGTTTTTCAGTCTTTTGTACAAAATTATTCTGCTAAACATTCCTACTCGAAATCAATGATGAAGTGTCATACATGTGGAATGAGGGGACACTTGCAAATAATTACCTAGTTAGAGCAAGTCTACCTTGTCAAATAATGACACAAAGTCCTTACTAGCCCACATACCTTCTTATTCCCGCTCATTTCCCTTTACTGTTAGTAGATCAGATTCTCATAGAGAATTAAGCTTGCATTTCAGCACAGCCCTAATTTTCCCAGGGTCCATCTCTATCCCCTCATAGGAGATGCAGTAGCCCAAGTAGTCAATTTTACTCTGGTGGAACTTGCATTTTGAAAGTTTAGCATATAGTTGAGCAGCTCTAAGCTTTTTAAGGACTGTTCTAATTGACTTCACATGCTCCACCATAATCTCAGTATAAATCAGTATCCAGGTAGACCAACACACCTTTGTACAGGTGCTCATGCAGCACCTCATTTATCAATTGCATCAATACAGCAGGAGCCCCCTATAGTGCAAAGAAGAGGACCCTGAATTGAAAGGACCCTAAGGCTCAGTCTTTTATTCATCTCTATCTTTGATCCAAATTCGGTAATCCCGCAAATCCAATTTAGTGAAAATCTTTTCTTTGGCCAAATAGGCTAACATGTCTTTCTTTTTTTTTTTAAAATAAATTTTATTAGAGTATAACTATTAAAAAAACATAACATAACATACACACAACAAACATTTATACAACATATAAACAAAAAAAGTTATGTTTCCTTCTTAAGCATTGTTTCAAAGTGACATTCTGCTTGTTATATATTTCTTCACCTAGTGTAATAACATTTTCTATATCGGTAATATTTCCTCTCTAGGTTTTTTATTTATTTCTAATTTTTAACCAATTATACCATTTATTCCATATTTTATAGTAATCTGATTCTTCTCTTTCTTGTATTTCTTTGGTTAACCTATCCATTTCAGCGCATTCTAAACTTTTTTCTATTAAATCTGTTTTGTTTGGCGTTTTTTCTTGCTTCCAATTTTTTGCGTATATTATTCTTGCAGCTGTTAGTATGTGAATTGTGAGATATTTAATATCTTTAGAGTATGATTTATTAAAGATTCCTAGTAAAAACATTTCTGGTTCTTTATCTATCTGTTATTTGTTCCAACCACTTTTTGATGTTAGACCAAAATTTCTTTGCTGCCGGGCATGTCCACCATAAATGATAGAAGGTTCCTTGTGTCTTCTTACACTTCCAGCAGATCGGACTCTTTTTGGGCTGTATTTTTGCCAGTCTGGTTGGAGACATGTGCAACCTATAAAACATTTTCAGGCATCATCGCAAAAGGGCGAGGAAACAGAGGTGCCGTTTCTGAAACCCAAAAATTCTTCATTAGTGGCTCTTTAAGGGCATTCCCGAACTTGGAGGGATCGGGAAACGAAAGAGGAATTCGCGAAGACTCCTGGCGTTGCGCTAGTGTCAGGGAGGACGAGCGATCAACCTCTTAAATTGGTGGAGAAGAAGTTGGCCTTTCCAGCGGACAGGAGTGATGGCGACCGCCTAGATTGAAGCAAAGAGTGGAAAGCAATTTCAAGTGACGGGCAAAAAGATCCCCTACAATTAAAGGTGGTAAGCAGGAGATGTGCGACTGAAGTGGAGGAGGGAAATTGGAATTATGACAGCGGCGGTATAAAGGAGAAAGGAAAGTGAATGAAATAATACAGCGCGGAAGAGAAGGGACTCATAGAATGACTAAGCAAATATAAGAGACGGAGAAGGAGTGCTTGAAGAAGACGAAGGTAGTTGTACTTGAGCGGAAGGAACAGGTGGTGGAATTTGTGAGCATAGAAGCTTTGTTTGGACTCTGGATTTATAATGATTTAAACTTAAAAAGACTTGAAAATTGAACGCAGAGATTGAAATACTGGAACTCGAGCGGAAGGAATAAGTTGTGGAATTTGTGGGCATAGAAGATTTGCTTGGACTTTGGATTTATAAAGGTTTAAACTTAAAAAGACTTGAAAATTGAATGCAGTGATTGAAGGACCGGGACTACTAAAATTGATACAGATGGACATAGACCACGATTTAATCTAAGAGGGAAATGAATATTATTCTTGAAAAAGAAAAAAAAAGTTAATACTTAAAAGCTAATTTGTTTAATATTTATAGAATTAGAATTATATATAAGCAATAATCTATTTATAAATGTAAATTATATTGTGAAATTATAAGTGGTGATAAAAGAAAGATAAGGAATTACTGTTAGAGTGACTGATTAGAACAGTGATGGCTAACCTTTTTGCCATCACGTGCCAGGAGGGGGTGGGGTGGAGGAGGTTCACACGTGCGCGTACCCACACCCATAATTCTATGTGCCCTGCCCTGCGCATGCATGCGCAATCCCCCTCCCCCCTGCTCCTAGCACACGATGGCCGGTAGACCCGTTTTTTCTTCTCACCTGGCTCCAGATCCTCTCTGTGCATCTGGGGAGGGTGAAAACAGCCTTCCCCACTCCCTCAGAGGCCCTCTGGAGGTCTGAAATGGCCCATTTCCCAACTCCCGGTGGGACACAGGAAGTGACTTTTTTGTTGTCCCCAGCCTCCAGAGACTCCTAGAGAGGCATGGAAAAGGCTGTTTTCACCCTCCCCAGATGCACAGAGAGGATCTGGAGCCAGGTGAGAAAGAAAAACGAGCCCCCCCACTCCCCAGGCCCTCCGAAGGCAGAAATAGCCTGTTTGCCTACTTCTGGTGGGCCCAGAAGGCCCAAAAATCAGCTGGCCAGCACCGCATGCACGCCAGAGCTGAGCTGGCATGCCCACTGATATGGCTACACGTGCCACCTGTGGCACGCATGCCATGGGTTCGTCATCACGGGATTAGAATTTTGATATGAAATAGTGAATGAGCTGATTATACTCTTGAGATAGATAAATTGAGTGATTGAATAGATTGGTAATCAGAAAATTAAGAAAACTAAAAACTGTGATTGATGAAATAAGTATAAGTAAATTGATTTGTATTGTGAATAGAAATTAACTGACTAAGTGGGGTAATTGGGAAATAATAGAAATAAGTCATATGGGGAATTAGTGGTTGTGTGGGGGAAAAGGAAAATATTAAGAAATAATCTAAAACTTTATGTTAAGGTGGGAAAGTTTTACACAAATATTGAAAATGTCTACAACATCCACTATAACAAAAACAAGGAAAAAACCTATAACAAACACGACAGTAATGACTGCTTCCCCACTACAACAAAAAACAAGATATAGCATGGTAGGAAAAGAAAAAGAAAAATTGGAAATGTCATCAAATGTAATACAGAATATGTTTCAAACGATTCAGGAATCACTACTCAAAACACAGGAAAATATAACGGAAAATCAGGAAGAAATGAGAACTTTCCATGCAGTGATTAGAAATGAAATAGGAGAAATTAAGGAGGACATTAAGACCATGAATGATAAAATTGGGGGTATTCAACAATCCATAGAGAATGAACAGAGAATTAGGAAAGCAGAAACAAAAATAGATCATGTAGAACTAAAAGTAGAAGCAATGGAACAAAAAACTTTACAACTAAATAAAGAAATGTCAGATTCATTAGCCATGCTCGAAATGGAAAAGGCTTCATATTTTTTGCGCTTTCAAAACATACCAGAGGAAAAAGATGAGGATCTAGAAGGAAAAATGGTGGAGATCATCTCAGGAATGACTCAAAAAGACCAAAAGGAAATAAAAGGACAACTGGAGGAAACATATCGTGTACAGAGAAATTATATAAGGAGGCACAGATTGGCGAGAGAAGTCCACATTAAATTTTCAAAAAGATCTACTCAGGAGGAAGTCTACAGGAAATCCAGAGAAGAAACAGTGACTTATAACGATAAGGAAATCATAATTTTAAAACAGATACCCCGAAGAATAAGAAACCTATGGCAAGAATACCAGTTTTTAACATCATTACTGATCAAATATAAAATAATGTACAGATGGTTGCCAATAGAGGGGATCTTAATTACGTGGGAAGATAAAAAATATAAAATAGACACTCTAGAAAAAGCAAGGGAATTTCATAGCACACATTTTAGGCTGGAAGAAGAGCAGGAAAGTAAGGAAGAAATTGATAGTAGAAGTCAAGAAGAAGAGCAAACAGAAACGAACCGAGAAAAAGAAATAAGAAAGAGGCAAGAAAAAGAAAAGAAGGTGCAAAGGCAAAGTCACGGATGAAAACAAGACACACACAAAAACAGATACAATAGGCAATGGATGAACCAATTAAACTCTTTTCGGTAAATATTAATGGATTAAATGCTCCAAAGAAAAGAAATCAAACATTTACAAAACTATGAAAACTAGAAGCAGATGTGATATGCCTGCAAGAAGTACATATCCAAAAAGAGCATCAGAAAATTCTAGAAAACCCCAAACTAGGAAGACTATACACATCCCTGTCCTGAAAAAAGAAAAAAGGAGTAGCGATTTACATAAAAGAAAAAATAAAATCTAAATTAGTCTGTGCTGATGAGGAAGGTAGAGTGGTGATGGTAGAATTAGGAACAGGAAGGAAAAAAATGTTAATAGTAGTGATATATGCACCTAATCAAAAACAACAGGAATTCTTTAAGGATCTACATATAAAATTAGCAGAACTAGAATATGAAGATATCTGTTTAATAGGAGATTATAATGGAATAGTAAATGTAAACAACGATTTCAAAACTGATAAAAAAAACAAAAGAAAAAGGATATACTTCCAAAATAATTTTTTAATATGGCTGAAGAATTAAACTTAGAGACGTATGGAGGGAAATACATGAAGGTGAGGCCCAATACACTTTTTACTCTCACCCACACAACTCATGGTCAAGACTGGACATGGCCTGGATGACCCCAAATATCAAAACAGCGGTAGAAAAAATTGAGATAGGCATAAACCAATGGGCAGATCATCATCCATTACTCATAAATTGGAAAGGGGAAAAGAGGTTCAAGAGATGGACGATGAATCAAAGAATATGTAAAGAAAAAGAATTTAATTTGATGTTAGAAAAGGAAATAAAAATATTCTTCCAGATAAATAAAAAAGAGGAAACTTCCTTACAAAATACATGGGATACTCTAAAAGCATATATAAGGGGCCTGGTAATTGCATATATGGGGAAGAAAAATAAAGAGAAGAAACAAAAATTAGACAAATTAGAGAAAGACCTAAAACAAATAGAATAAAAATTGCAAAAAGAACCCCAAGATAAAACAGTAAAAGAAGAATGGAAAATAATTAAACATCAACTGAATCTGATAAACCAAAAGGAATTAGCCCCAAAAATAAAAATGGCGAAACAAAATTATTTTGAATATGCAAACAAGAGAGGCAGATGGTTAGCCTATAAATTGAAGAAAGAAAGGAATAAAAGAATGATACATCAATTGAGAGACGATAAAGGGGAAATCCAATATAAAAGAGAGGCCAAAAAAGAAATTATTAAGAAATTTTATGCAAATTTATACAAACAAGAAGAAGTAGAAGAAGAAAAGATAAAACAATATATAGAAAAATCTGACATGCCAAAAATTACAGAAGATCAAAGAGAAATGCTCAATAGGCCAATAACTAAATTAGAATTAGGCAAAGTACTGAAAAAGCAAAAAAATAACAAAACACCGGGACCCAACGGGCTACGGGTGGAAATATATAAAACAATGCAAGAAGTACTGGGAGAAAATATGTTGATGTTATATAATGAAGCCATGGAGAAAGCTAAAATTCCAAAGACATGGATAGAAGCGATAATCACAATCATACCAAAAGAAGATACAGATCTCCAGCAAATTCAAAATTATAGACCTATCTCATTACTGAACACCGATTACAAAATATTTGCAGCAATTCTGGCTGAAAGAATTAAATTAGTACTAAATACATATATACGTGCAGACCAAAATGGATTTCTGCCGGGACGCCAAATAAAAAACAATATGAGAATAATACTTAATACTTTAGAATATTATGAATCACATTCAGAGAAACAGGCTTTGTTGGTTTTCCTTGACGCCCAAAAGGTTTTCGATAACCAAAACTGGAAATTTATAATTAGACAATTACAAAGTATGCAAATTGGGGAAAAAATTGGAAAAATCATAGAAGAAATTTATACTAACCAAACAGCAAGGATAATTATCAATGACGACATAACAGATAAATTTAACATAACAAAAGGAGTCAGACAAGGCTGCCCACTCTCTCCTTTACTGTACATACTATCATTGGAAACTCTTCTGAAAAAAATTAGAGAAGATCAAGGAATTGAAGGTTTAAAAATTAATAAAGAAGAATACAAAGTCCAGGCCTTTGCTGACGACCTAGTGTTTATAACAGAAAACCCCATGGAATCTATACCAAATTTGTTTCAAAAAATAGAAGAATTCGGAGAAGTGGCCGGACTAAAAATCAATAAAGGCTAACATGTCTTTCATTAGTAGCAGTGGGTAGATGTTTTCCACACGTACAGTGTGGAAAACATTGTGAAATGTGTGGAAACATTCCACACAGTGTGGAAAACATTCCTCACGTACAGTGTTTTCCATACGTACAGTGCCCTCTATAGTTATGCATAGACACAGGGACCATCCTTTTTCTCCCAGAAGAGTACTGGGACAGCCATCCTGGGTCAAGCCAGCTGGATAAATCCCCGCTTTAGGTTTTTGTCTATAAAAAGATATAGTTCTCCCAATTCTCTAGAGGTCAAGTACAATTTGGGTTTGGGTAGTTTAGCCCCCAACAGGATCTTTATGAAGTAGTCCATTGGCTGGTGGGGTGAGAGTTCATCTGAACTCTTCTCACTAAATACATTCTGTAAGTTCCAGACTCTGATGGAATTTGGGGATCAGTCTTCTTCTGCTCTTGCATTGCAGCCCCCAATTCCTCTCTTTGGGATTGCTAGGTTATTTCCTGGTTTCTTTTTAGGCTCAGCCTGCCAGATTTTGAGCAGCTCCCCTCCCTCCTCAAAATTCTCATAGGGGTTCCATTTTCCTAGCCATGCTAGTTTCAGCACCAAATGTCTCTCCATGCCAGGATCACAATAAAACTCAGAACCCCTGTGTGCACCCCCATCCACATTTCTATTGGGTCGGTGATGAATGAAGTTGGGATCCTCCCACTACAGAGTCATCTAACTGGCAGAATGCCACCAGTACTTTGAATGGTCTAAGTCTCACTAATAGTTTCTCCACTAGGACGGGGTTAATCAAACACCTGGTGCACATTGAGTCCAAAAGGACCACTAGGCTGACTTTACATCCAGAGGATTGGATTATCGGTTCAATGGGGATTGTCACCAGGGTGATTGGACCGCTTACCGGGGGGGGTCATCTTCAGAGTCAGTATCAGTCTCCCCTGGGCTTCCTGCTGGGCTAGTCAGAGTTCTCTAGCCATCCCTGGGGGATCAGGTGAGCTCTACAACCTCTACTCTTCCAGGACTGTCTCGTGGGCTTGCAGCAGTGGCTTGGCAGGATTTTTGGTAGGTCCCAGGATTGTTTTCTGGACTGGTCAGTTGCACTCAGAGCCCTTGTACCCCTCCTTCCCACACTTGAAACAAGTTGAGTGTCGCTGAGGGCTCTGGGAACCCATTTGTGCTCTTGGGGTTCCCTTCTTCTCCAGGAAGATTTTTTCCACCCCTTCCCTGGGTGATGCTTGTTTCAAACAAGATCAATCTGTGCTTCCTCAGTCAAGACATACCAGCCATGAAGAGGGAGGTGGCACCTCTGGAGATTCAGGTGTTTTAGATCTCATTAGTTAGCCCATCTTTGAAACAGCTGATCAGGATGTCTTGTGGCCAATCATTAAGCCAGCAGGCCAGGTCATAGAACTCCTGGGTGTATTCAGTCATGCTACTTCAGCCCTGACTGATAGTTTTGATGTGGTCCCAGGCTTTGCAGTCAGCAAGGGGGTCTTTGAAGCATTTATGGAGTACTGCCATGACATTTCTCAGTTCCAGGGCATCGTCATTGTTGCGATATTTTCAGGATCAGACTCAATAAATTTAGCAAGAGTTAAAGGTTTAAATATATCTTCTTTTATTTACATTAGGCATTCTATATTCACTGAATATTCACAGATAGAAGCAAGGAAATGGGTGCATACAGCTCCTTATATATACAATGGGTGGAGCTAGATATGGGAGTGGTGAATTATGAATACATTAAGAAGTGAAGAATAAGTTAACCCCTGATACCTCGTTCATATACTATTTACACATTAGAGAATAAGGCATTTACATCTGACAAATCCCCCTCTAAATGCCGATTCGTTATGCAACACCAATTACATTCAGATTCAGGACAGTACAAAACATACAACTTAGAAGTTAAGTATTTATGCTGCTTAGAAGGTAAAGGTTTTGTCAATATGTCAGCTAATTGTTCTGAAGTTTCACAATGCACTGCTTTAATAAATCCATCCTGAGATAATTGTCTCACATGTTTAAATTTTATATCTATGTGTCTGGACCTTTGTCCAATGGCGTCAGATCTAGATATTTCAATAGCTGCCTTATTGTCTTCATGCATAACAAAAGGCAAAGCAGGTTTTTTCCAAACATCTGAAATCAAATCATTAAACCATACAAGGTTATTTGCAGCTTTAGATAAACAAACATATTCTGCTTCTGTCGTTGAAGTGGCCACTAATTCTTGTTTACCAGTGTACCAGTAAACTGGACAGTCATTTAAGAGGAATATATAACCAGATGTGCTTTTTCTACATGAGGTGTCTCCAGCCCAGTCCGCATCTGCGTAACATGTAAGCTTTGGTTCTTTATTATCGTTAGGTTCCAACATTAAACAAAAGTCTAGTGTATTTTTCAGATATCTTAATATTCTTTTAACAGCTTCCCAGTGGTACATTGTTGGCTTGCTGACATGTCTGGATAATAAATTGAGGGGTAAAGCGATATCTGGTCTTGTCCAATTAGATATATAAAGAAGTGAACCTATGACTGATCTATAAAATGTGTTATCTTTAAATTCAGGAGATGATTCATCAGCATTTCTTAGAAAATCAGTCTGCATAGGAGTATCACAAGGTTTGGCATCACTTAGATTGCATTTGTTTAAGAGCTCTATGATCTTATCTCTCTGAGTAAGTTTGAATCCTCTTTTAGTCTTATTAATTTGAACACCAAGATATTTGTTTACTTTGCCTAAAGATTTCAATGAGAAATGTTCACTTAGCTTAGTCACAAAAGTTTCTCTTCTCTCTTTATGTTTTCCTATGTATAAAATGTCATCCACATAGATCAATACAAATTCTATGTAATCATCACCCTTTTTGACAAAGAAACAGTTATCAGCAGTGGTGGCATTAAAGTCCATGGTTTTAAGTACTTTTACTAAACAATCATACCATCGTTTACCAGATTGTTTTAACCCGTATAAACTCTTGTTTAACAACCAAGTCTCATTCTTGTTTGTGTATTGACTGTGAGGTGCTCTTACATATATTTCCTTATCTAGTTTTGCGTGTAGATACGCAGTCTGTATGTCATATTGGAATACATCGAGATTGAGTGCTGATGCTACCACTAGAGCTGTTTTGACACTCTCAGTTCTTACTGTGGGGGAATACGTGTCAGTATAGTCCTCCGGATATTTCTGTGCATAACCTTGTGCAACTAGTCTAGCTTTGTATAGGGTATTGCCTCCCTCTAAGTTCTTAATTTTATATATCCACCTGGTACCAATAATTGTTTTATCTTTTGGTGCAACTGCAGGTGTAAATACATTTAATCCTTGTAAGCTTTCCATCTCTTTTTTCATTGCTAATTCCCATTTTTCCTTTTCTTTACGAGGGAGCTTTAACACTTCCTCATATGTATTAGGTGTCGTTGACTCACCATCCATATGCATTATATAATCCTTGTATTTATTAGGCATCTGATTTCTGGTGTTTCTAATTGTTTTTTCAGGTTTACTATTGTTATCATGCAAATATCTTGCTTCCTTTTTTGTTAGTGTGTCTGTCTTTATTTTGTGTTGGCTATTTATCCATGTTTTGGTTTTGTTTTTATATTTGTTGATATTTTGCTTTTCTATAGTCCCTTTCTCTTGAGATTTTGTATCTTTGTTGTTACTTGGAAATATTTCATTAAGATGTATTTTAGACCAGTTGGCCTGTTCATGGAACACAGCTGTTCTGGAGACTATAAATTTGTTATTATTATCAATGAATCTGTACCCTTTAGTGCCTGTCTCATATCCCATAAATCTGAGTCTTCTGGATACGTTCTCTCCCTTTCTTCTTAATTGCTTAGGTATGTGTACGTCTGCAGTGACTCCGAATATGTGCATGTGTGCCAATTTTGGTTTCCTATTATACATCACTTCATATGGTGTCTTATTTACAATGCTGGACCAGGTTCTATTCTGTGTGTAATTGGAATAATGTAGGGCTTCTGACCAGAATTGTTTGCTTAAGCCAGCATCTTCCAATGTGCATCTAATCATGGTTTGTAATGTTGAGTTCTTTCTCTCTACAATCCCGTTCTGGAACGCAGAAAATGGACTAGATGTGTAATGTAACATTCCTCTGTCCTTTAACCATTGGGAGAATTCTTTAGACATGAATTCACATCCCCTATCTGTCATGATTTGTTTTATTTTGATATTGTGTTGTGTTTCTATGCGTTTATAAAATTCTTTAAATTTTTGAAAGGTTTCATCTTTGTGTTTTAATGTATAAACAAATCCATAGCGGCTATAATCGTCTACTATGGTCAAGAAGTAACGTTTTCTATAGGTGATTGATGGAGTTAGTGGACCAACTAAGTCCATGTGTACTAAATCAAAAATTTTGTTGGTTGATCTAGTAGATTTTCTTGGCCTGGGGCTGGTTTTTAGTTTTGTGGATTTACATACTGAGCATTCCAAATAGTTTTCACAATTTTTTATTTTAACACCTTCTGCGTGTTCAGTCATTTTTTGTACTACAGGAAAACTGGCATGTCCTAACTTCCTATGTAAGATGTGAGCACACTCATCATGAATTGGCTTACCTATTTTTGGTTTTTTTTCATTGTGTGCATCTTTGTGATCATGAGATATTTTACATTCATCATTGTCACTGTTGCTAATGTTTCCATCATCTACTTCAATACAATCTTCCATATTTGAATCAATGTTATGCAACCATTTTTCCTTTGTTATCAGATAAGGTAGGCCTCCTTTAATCATCACAGTGCCTATATCTATTTTATTTTTCTCCAAAGTCGCCTTTCCTTTAGAAAAAACAATGTTAATATCAGAATCTCTACTTAGTTTTATGGCACTTAGTATGTTATGAGGTATTTCAGGTATTAGCAATACCCCCTCTATTTTTCCTAGACCAGGCAAGGTTACATTCCCTCTACCTAATACTTGAACCTTTTCTTGGTTAGCTACCTTTATTACAAATTTATCTTCTACAAATGAAGACAATATATTTTTGTTATTAGTGGTGTGATTAGTTGCTCCAGAATCAATAAGCCAATTATTGTTCTCATTCTGCTGTATGTTAGTGTTGTCTTGTTTATTTAATCCATTCAGTGAACCAGATTTTCTATCCTTTGAATTATCTCTGCCCCCTCTATTCTCTTTGTAATTTGGTGGGCTTCTATATCTATGTCTATCCATGGAAGACTGTCTATAATTGTATTTGTTTCTATATTCAGACCTATGTCTTTCTTTTGAAGTTTTGG
The DNA here is from genome assembly GCF_029215685.1 of Pituophis catenifer annectens. Lineage (NCBI taxonomy): Eukaryota > Metazoa > Chordata > Lepidosauria > Squamata > Colubridae > Pituophis > Pituophis catenifer. The sequence continues at coordinate 34,283,655 of NW_027256887.1, forward strand.
GGCAATCTCTTCTATTGTGTTCCCTGGATCCACAGTTATGACATTTAAATGTTTCATTATATTTTTCTTGGAAAGCTACTTTCCTATATGGTTTGTGTTCTATGTTTGTTAGAACGATCCCTTCTTGAATTGTCTTCTGCTATTAATTTATTGGATAGACTTTCTATGGATAAGTATCCTAGATTGATTGTGTCTAAATGTGACATATAATTGTCCCATGATGGATCAAGTGAGTTGATAATAACACTTTTCATTGTTTGGTCTGAAATCACCTCCCCCCTTAAATGCAGTTCAGCTCTTATTTTGTTTAAAGATATTAAGTGCTCACTTATGGAAACCCCTGGTTTTATCCTAGATGAAAAGAAATCTTTAGACATCCTTGTGGTGGTAGCTACACTGTCACTGTGAAACAAATTGAACATGCATTGAATAATTTCTGAAACGGTCAGATTTTGCTTAATGCTGTGATACATTGCAGGAGATACACTAGATATTAATAAGAAAAATGCTCTATGGTGTAAACAGTCTATTTTTAGAGTCCAAGGTCTTTTTGGGGGACTAGTGATAAAAAACAGTAAGTTTTCCTTCATAAAGACAACCTGGAGCTGCTGATACCATTCTTGTAAATTAATGCCATCTATCCTTAGCTTTGGGAAGTCACTGGGTAAATTTCCGACATTATTAGGTCCATTACTTACAACCTGAGGTAGTCCGTGGTCTCGTAAATGCAGAAAGTCACAAAACGGCGTGGGGATGCTCGCAACGAGCCTGCATGGTCTTCTCGTCAATTCATGTCTTCCCGGACCATCTGCGTAGTCTTGCGCATGCGCGTTGTTCATTTCTTCCCTGGAGTCGTCGTGAGAGGTTCTCCTCGTTGCGGCTCGCTCGTTCTGCTCCTCCTCAGATGAATCGGTCTCTGGCTCGATCTTGGGAGTCCTGACGATGGCGGCTGCTCTTCCTCTTCTTTTGAGTGCGTTGGTGTTTGCTTCGGTCTGTGGCGTGGGGCGGTATCGGCAGGGCTCTCTGGGTTCGGGCGTCGGCGCTCTCGTAGTCAGGATGGGAGCGGGCAGGTCTTGAGGCATTGGCTTGCTCGTTCGCTTCTTTGTTAGCTTTTTAGTAATTCTTAGTTTTGGCCCAAATGCAGCAAAAAGAGTTTTCATTGCTGATTTTATTTGATTGTTTGTTGGATCACCTTCACTTTCTGATTCTGATTCTTCTGAGGTGTTTGAATCTTCTTTTTCGTTTTCGTTGTCTGATAATGTTTTTCGCGCCAGAAATTTTGAATTGAGTTTTCTGATTGGCTCTGCTTCGCTCACCCTGGAGGTCTGTTGAAACCAAGATGGCTGCCATTCAAAATTTCGCGCGGGATCACCGTTTTTCTTCTTCACAACAATTTTTTCTGCAGTCATATCACTCACTATTTTTGGGTCTTTTGATTTTTCATTAGTGATGTACTTCTCTCTCGCTGCTCCGCTGTTCTTCAGCATATCTTGGAGGTTCGCGATGAGGCTTTCATCATTCTTCTGGCTCTTCAATAGTTTTAATATCTCTGACCTGAGTTCGTTATTCTCTATTTCGATTTCCTCCTGATCATCATTTTCATCTATTATTTCTTCGTCTTCCGTGGTGTATTCTTCGGATTCTCTCGAAATCGCGTTTGTGGATTCGTTGATTATTTCTTGTTCTGTTTCCATTTCTTTGCTGTATGCCCTGGTGTTGGGCCTATCTTTCTTAGACATTTTTAAGTATTTATTGAGTCAATTAACCATCCTCTGCTACCAGCTTGTTGCGATATTTTCAGGATCAGACTCAATAAATTTAGCAAGAGTTAAAGGTTTAAATATATCTTCTTTTATTTACATTAGGCATTCTATATTCACTGAATATTCACAGATAGAAGCAAGGAAATGGGTGCATACAGCTCCTTATATATACAATGGGTGGAGCTAGATATGGGAGTGGTGAATTATGAATACATTAAGAAGTGAAGAATAAGTTAACCCCTGATACCCCGTTCATATACTATTTACACATTAGAGAATAAGGCATTTACATCTGACAGTCATTATAGACCATCCACCTTGCTGAGGCCCCTTCCAGGGTCATGGTGACACATCTCACCTTGCCACTCTCTGTAGCTATTTCGTGTAGGTGCAACCTGGGCCAGGGAGAACTCCAGTTGCTGAGGATCTCCATCAAATTTCAGCAGTGGGATCTTGCAGCTCCTTCTCATTGCTAGCATGTCCTGCAGTGATCCTGCGCTGGGCAACCCCTCCATCTGCTGGAACTGCAGAGGCTGCTGCTGGTTTAGATCCAGCAGATCCAGCTGCAGTGGATGCAATCACCCCATCAGTTGCTGAGACTGAATGTGGCTGATCATTTGGCTGGGAAGCAAGGGTTTTGTGCAACTTGAGGTTTTTGAAAGCCTCCCCCCCACATAAATCCCCCCACTTCATCCATTGTCCAGTTGGCCTATCCATGCTCTCCTCCCATCCTTTCCTCCTTCTCCTTCAGTTCTTCCAGTTCCATCCTCTGTTCCCAGTGGTGGCAGCTGTGGCTTCCGTGAGTAAAAGTCATCCCTGTGGACTTCTCTTCCAAGTCCTCCTTCCTTCTGATGTCCAGGGACCACCTCCTCAGCTCTCATCCACTCAGAGAGATCCAGCCCAAGAAGGGGCCTGGATGAGGGCTCCTCCCAGCATTCAATTTCCTCCTGGTTGCTCCCTTGAGTTGACATTGTGTGCATGGTCCCCATGGTAAAGATGATGTCCTCTCTGGGTTGTCCACAGTTGCAGATTCTGCTTAATGTCAGACCCGCCACAATCTGATCTCCTAAGGAATAAAACTCGACTCCATTTGGTTGAAGTGAAGGGGACGTTGGCAATGCCTGATACGCCCCTTCTCGTTGAGTGGAGACAGCAGCCATATGTGGGTTATGCTCATTGGTCAAATGTGGACTGAGCCTGTCAATTAATTATTAAATCCCGCCCCTATTCCTAGGGATTCCAGCTTTGGTGAAGGAGGAAGACAGACTCTGAGTATGGAAAGTAGAAAAAAATAAACAAACTGTTAGATAAATTTTACTCTTAGTGCCCAGACTGATACTGGGTGGGACTGGCTGCTGTCTCCACTCAACGAGAAGGGGCGTATCAGGCATTGCCAACGTCCCCTTCTCCCTTGATAGTGGAGACAGCAGCCATATGTGGGACATACCCAAGTTCACTGTCCCAATGGGAGGGAACAGTCTGGGCTGAAAAACTCCTCCCTGACCTCAACACCTTGTAATACTCTTCTCCCAAAATCAGCCTCTGCAGAGGCAAATTTATCTAATTTATAGTGTTTAACAAATGGAGAAGGAGAGGTCCAAGTAGCTGCTCTGCATATTTCAGACAATGAAGCCTTAGAAGCCTAAGCAGCTGTAGTTGCAGCACTTCTGGTGGAATGAGCTGTCACCTTGGTAGGAGGAGGCAAAGATCGCAGTTCGTATGCCATCTTAATCGTTGTTCGGATCCATCGACCTAACGTCGAAGAAGATACCTTATTTCCTAATGAAGCCGGAAGATAGGAAATGAACATTGACTCTGTCCTACGAATATCAGCCGTCCTCTGGATGTATAACTTCAGTGCCCGTCTGACATCCAACATGTGTAATCTGTTTTCCAATGGACTGGAAGGTGAGGAATAAAAATCTGGTAAAACAATTTCCTGCAAATGATGAAAAGAAGATTTAATTTTAGGTATAAAAGTAGGATCCAATCTGAGGACCACTCTATCTACATGGAATACACATAAATCATCTCGGACCGACAATGCTGCAAGTTCTGAAATACGTCGCGCCGAAGTAATCGCGACTAGAAAAACAACTTTTTCTGACAATAGACGTAAACTGGTAGAGTCTATTGGTTCATATGGCGAACCCATAAGTGAATCCAACACAATTGAAAGTTCCCAAGAAGGGTATCGATGTATTACTGGTGGACAAAGGTTAGCTGCTCCTCTGAGAAAACGACGAATCATGGGATCTTGTGACAATGAATTATTGGAATTATATGTCAGGATAGATGAGATAGCAGCCACCTGTCTCTTGAGAGTGTTGGGAGAAAATCCTTTTTCTAAACCAGCCTGTAAAAACATCAGTACCTGCAAAACAGAAGCTTGAAGAGCAGAAAAACCTTGGGTCTCACACCAAGATGTAAATGTGCGCCAAGTTGCTGAATAAATTCGTTGTGTTGATGACCGCCTAGATGCCTGCATGGTTCTAATTATTGGAGATGGAATGTGATTTCGCTGGAGAGCATCCCGCTCAACCGCCATGCGGTCATCTGTAGCCATTGTGGTTCCGGATGTGTGATTATGCCCTGGCTGAGGCAATTCGTGATACATGGTATCCTCCAAGGAGGAGTCACTGATAAATTCATGAGGTCTGTAAACCATGACCTTCTTGGCCAATGTGGCGCTATTAGAATGATTTCCGCCCTTTCCAGTATTAGTTTCCGAATTACCCTCGGAATTAGAGGAATTGGTGGAAAGGCGTACAACACACCTTGTGGCCAAGGGAGCGTAGAGCATCCACAGCTTCTGCAACGTTGAACGTTCTATCTTTTATGACCCTGGCCACAAGAGATCTCAACCCGGGTTACGATCCGGGTAGAGAAAAAACTTACCTTCAACTAAATCAAATATAGTTCCTAAATGAAGAATTCTAGTCATCTAGGAACCATAATTCTAGAATCATAGTTCCCAAATGAAGAATTCTAGTCGAGAGTTTCAGATGGCTTTCTCTATGTTAACAGAGAAGCTGTGTGAGGCCAGTGTCTGAATGGTAAATTGGAGATCTGAAATGTCCTGCTGAGGAGTTAAACAGAAGAGACTTAAACAGAGCCTGGGGAAATAGGCTCGTGAATGCAGGTTGATCCGGAGGTAAGCCCTCAACCTCCGACAACTCTGGTTCCCGAGGCTCCATCTCTTCCGATACAGAGTGTCTACTGACATAGGAGACGGATGGAGAATCTGAGCCCGCAAGCGAGAGGGCATCTTCCAAATCGACTCTGTCCAGCGAAGCCGAATAGTCCGAATGGACCGAATACACTGTAATCGGTCTGGCAGTCGAGAAAGTATGAGTCGACAGGGATCGTTGCCCCATTGCTGCAATCATACATTGAATGTCCTCTGGATGTAAAGGGGTAGAATCATGGTCTCAGGCTGGGCCGGCCTCTGTAGAGGCTTGAACCAGAGCAGAAGATACAGGTGAATGAACCACCAACCCAGCTGGAGTGCTATACTCCACAGCAGGGCCGGATTTTCCTATAGGCTAACTAGGCTTCAGCCTAGGGCCTCAAGATCAAGAGGGGCCTACATTCAAATTGTTAGCAAAATTAAAATTACACTTTCATTATAGGTGAAAGGGCCTCATAAGTGGAATAGCCTAGGGCCTCTTTTCATCTAAATCCGGCCCTGCTCCACAGCATTGATACCCCACAAGCGGGGGAGATCCCAATAAGTCAGCTGACTCAACTGACACCAGGAAGTCTTGCAGCAACATCTGATCTGGGGTCGGAGAGAGGTCACGTCTACGTTCCCCTAGAGAAACCCTGGCTGTTGTAGATGATGTAGGACCACTGTCCTTGGCCTTGACTACAGGCTTCCATAGAAGCTTTCCCTTGCGTCTAGCAGAAAACTTAGCCTGAGGTTTAATGGATACTCCATCCCCTTGCACATGCTTGGCATCTTACGCTTGGAAGCAACTGACTGTTCCCTTACTGTGGCCTGGTGGTCATGTTTTGACTTGTCCAGAGCCTTAGGCATGATAGGCCATATAACACCCAAGAAGTTGAAAATAGACTCCATGTTAAGCAAGGCAGTCCTGTATCAGGGGAATGTCAAATTCTAGATGCATTCTGAGATAAATATGTGAGGCAGCAACAGAGAAAAGAGAAGGCAATTAACCCCAAGCCTGTAAGGTGAAGCAATATCTGCCAAAAGGGCTGAAGGCAAGGTTAGGCCAGGGTAGCAGGCACAGCCAGAAAGGCTGGAGGCCTGAGAGAAGCTCAACGTGTCGCCTCGCCCCTAAACATAATGGCGGCCAGAACTGCCAACTCAGGGATCACAAAGCTCCGTTACTGATCAGAACAGCAATGTCAAACAGCTGAGATGCGGACCGGTAAGAGAAGTCAAAGAGTCGAGCAGGTATAAATTAGGGTGATTTTACATATCACCAAGCCCTTGTGATGTGACCACAAGTGGCAAACCACAGGGAGCGCAAAAACTCCACTTTGAAGCCGGCGGCAAGGTCAATCAGCTGAGAAGCGGTTAATAGTGACAGCGGGCAGAGCTTTGTTCATTTCTGCAGGAGAGAATCAGAACCTGGAGGAAAAGAACCGACAAGCGGTGATAGTCAGGGAGCGCAAAGACTCCACTCAGAACCTGGCAGCTAGTCTCAAACAGCTGAGAAGCGGCTCTATTGAGTCTGCTGGAGAAAAGCTGTGCCTGAGTGAAAGGCTGACAAGCGGCGAGAGACAGGGAGTGCGAAAAACTCCACTAACAGTTATGCGGCTGGCAGTGACAAAAATGGCTGCCCAAAGACCGTGGGGAGTGCAAGACTCCACAAAGAGAAGTCGCTGTTTAAAATGCAGGGCTCCACTGGCAAAGGCGGTGATTTTTAGCCACCCATGGGAGCGGAAAGCTCCAGCAACATACAGAAACTTACCAGTTCGATGAAAGGATGTCCAGCAAACAAAAGAATAGCCAAGTACGACATCCAAGGTCAAATCCAAACAATCAGGTATGAAAGAAAACAGTCTAACTCTGAAAACTGTCAGAGCTAGCTATCCACAAACTGTGCCACCGTAGGAGTGGGAGTGTTAGACTCCACATTATTGTTACTTCGAACAGGAGGAGGAGATCCCCATAAATCAGATGGCTCAACTAATAGTGGGAAATCTTGTATTGACATGTGATCCTGGGTCAGAGAGGAGGCATGTCTACATTCTCCTGGAGACCCAACCGTTATAGCCAATGGGGCAGAGCCAGTGCCTTTGTCTTTGCCAATAGTTTTTCTTAGTAGCTTCTCCTTGCGCTTAGGAGGAGCCTCAGAACAAGGCTTAATTGCTACTCCTTCCCCTTGTGTATGCTTGGAAGCTTCCATTTTAGAATCCACTGACTGCTCTCGCACTGTGGCACTAATTTTGACTTGGCAGAGCCTTAGGCATGACTGGCCTTAATTAATCAATCGGGTTGAAAGGACCCCCTAAAATTTTATCAGCCCTGTAATAGGTCAACGTAAATTTAAAAGTAGTTTAAATTAATATAAACATGTTATAGATGTAAATTATATCTCCAACACCATTTCCAGTAGCCAGATGTGGCAGTCTTAGTTTATAAGGACAGAATATGCTTATAGCCAGTACAGAACTAAGGATTGGAGGCTTGATAGAAAAAAACTGTGCCCTTGCCCTTAAACAAAATGGCGGCCGAGCAGTCACCTAAGAACTCGAGCTGGCGTAACTGTCAAAAACTGAAGCACTGCTCAGTCTCAAATGAAGGCAGATCTGTCTTGAACAGTCTAATTTGGCCAAATAATCAAAGCACTGATAAACGGAGATAGCCAGAGAAAGTCAAGCCTCGTAGTCGAAAATGTTAATTAGCCTCAATCAGCTGTGAGGCAGTTTAAAATAGCAGGGAAAAACTCTGCGCTTTCTTAAAACTGCCGACAAGCGGCAAGAATCAGGGAGCGAGATAACTCCTCAAATGCAAAAGTTTATGGCTATAGTGAAATAGCATCATCCATATTAATCATATGTTGAATGTCCTCTATGCGCCAATTGATTTGCGCTTGATCTCGATCCTGGTCCACTTCATTAGAAGTTTGGATAGGAACAGAGGATGTAGGTGCATTAAGCACTGAGAACGTGGGAGCGCTAGACTCCTCAGTAGTGGTTGTACCCATAACGGGATTAGAACCCCAAACTTCAGATGATTGAACTAAGAAACCTTAGAGTCAGTATAATTATTTCTTTTACGTGACTTTTTAACAGTCTTGTCCTGACTGATGACAGCACTGGGAGTCACCAAAGAATGTTTTGCGGTTGTGCGCATAGGAAGTACACATTCCTTTTGTTTCTGATTATGATCCTCCCTAAATGAAGCCTGTGATTGTTCTCTTACTGTGGCCTTTCGGCCATGTTTGGATTTTGAGATAGCTTTAGGCATAATAATAGATTGGGAATCAGACCAAATCTATAATCAGTAAGATGTAAGTTATTTAAAATATTTATTATTTTTCAATAGTTTGAAAGGATAGATAAAGGCTAATATGTTTAATGTTCTCAGGTAAATGTAAAATTCTAGCTGCGCCAGTAATCAAAATGGCGTTTCAGCACTCAACTGGCACAGCCTGATAGGCTGGAGGCTCTCAGGAATGGAACTTGAGTTATTGCCGGTATTCAAATGGCAACCGGCTCAACTGTCAATGTGAGCGCGAGGCTCAACTGTAAGGCAGAGATAAAATTCCAACAGTTAAAAGCCGTTAAGGTAACTATAAGTACCTATGTAGAATAATTATTAAATGAGGCTTTAATTGCTCTTGGGAGCGTAAATTGATATTGGGAGCGTGATTCTCCTCTTTTGGCTAGATTTGAAGCCGCAACTCAGCTCTAAGCAGCTGAAATCAATTTATGTTAGAAAAGGTTTTTAGATGATCTTGGGAGCGTGAGACTCCTCTTTTCGGCTAAATTTTTAGCCGCATTTCAGCGCTAAACAGCTGAAATCAGTTAAAGTCAGCAGCAGCAAAGGGAGACTGTTTTTAAAAGCGTCAAAGCCGACTTTGATGTAAAGATTGTAGCAACAATCTGTAAAGCTGTGACTTTATTCAGTGGCCGACAAGCGGTTAGCATGAGGGAGTGCGAAACTCCACTTTAATTATCAGCTTAAATTAGCTGTGACAAGGTGAGCGCAAGACTCAACAATTGGTTTTTTTGGGGTTTTTTTGTTTTTTTTGTTCTTGTTTTTTGTTTTTTTGTTTTTTGTTTTGTTTTTTTTTACATTTAAAATAGCTTCTGCTGATAAAGGCAAAATTAAACCCCCCGCCCCCTTAAGGGAGCGGAATGCTCCAAGGAAATGATTAACTGACCAGTTTCAACGATGTTTTCTGATGCTGAAAGTAGAAAACGTCCTCAGATGTCCTAAGACTCTTCTGAAGTATAGGTGAATTAAATTAAAATGTTCAGTAGATAAAAGAACTGAAGAAATTAAGCAGAAATAACACTCTAACGCTGAAAAGCAGATAGAGCACACTTTCCACACAACTGTCCAGTCTGACGACTGAGCAAAAAAGCTGGAATCCCTAGGAATAGGGGCGGGATTTAATAATTAATTGACAGGCTCAGTCCACATTTGACCAATGAGCATAACCCACATATGGCTGCTGTCTCCACTATCAAGGGAGAAAGGCTACTTTTACTAAGGGATGCTGATTGCAGTAAAGTCAAGCAGAATGCTTGTTTACTCATCTGCTATATTTTTTGGTACTAAGATGTCCCCAATCACCTTCTCAAATAGCATTCAACTTGTTCAACTAGCATTCGGCTTGTTTTGGAAGTGCATTCCCTCCTCCAATATTTAGATGTTAACCTCTATTTTTCTTGGATACATCAACCACAAGCTCATGGGGATACATAAAGGACCTATTCAATCCTGGAATAACACTTTCACTGTGAACTACCAGTAAGACAACTGGTCTGAACTATTGCCTGTGGCTGAATTCTCATATGACAGCTTCATATTCTAAATACATGCCACATTTTCAAGCAATTTATAGCTTTCCCAATATTAACTCCTTAATTCTTCACTCCAATGCCACATATTGTCTACAGAGGGTTGTCAAATTCGCAGCCTGCGGGCCAGATGCGTCATGTGCTGACCACACCCATGCCCAGTTTAGTGAATGAGGAAGAAGTCCTGATATGTCATGTGATGCCATTGTGATGACGCAAGTTTGACACCCCTGCTCCACAGCATACTAGCTCCTCAAAGAACATATTAATCCTGCCAAAGCTTCCTATAAGTGTATTGCTGACTATCGTCATCAGGAAGGCTTGGTGATGATAGTCTACTGGGGATTGCACATTGCTCACTAGTCACTACTTTTCATGTGTCCCTGGAACCAGCAAAAAATCTACAATGCCAAATTTAGTGGTCCTTTCAATATATCAGTTTAGATTAATCCAGTTACTTTTTTATTTGCAACATCCAACTATAATAAAAGTATATCCACTTCCCGGTATTCTGTTTTGGTCCTTGAATATCTTTCATGCTCCTTATATTCCAATCTCAGTTGGGTGAGGAATTCAAAATGGAATATATTTTGGGATCTCAATGAAAAAGAGCAAATTAAAATATATGATTTGGCAGAAATGAATATAGAATCTGGAAAGCAACAGAAAATGTCCATGAATTCCATATTCTTTACCAATTCCATTTGCCATATCCACATATGTCCAAGCCTCCTAATTGGCCCTTCAGTCCTCCTATAACACTTGTTAGCAATTCAAACCCTGAAGAAAAAGGCACTTGGTCTGGTAGATGATATGTTGACTGCCAGCCAGAAACCTTCTGCAGGACAAACTTCTGAATGGGGACGGAAGGGTGGGAGAATAATAAGTGAATACATTTCTGAAATGAATATTCTTTCCTTGCCTGCCTCTGATCTCCAAATTGCAATAAGCAGTTTCCTTCCTCCCACCCAGCTTTACCAGATCCTGAAGGGATGAGTTTTGATCTGGGAATTGCATCTGATCAAGCAATTGTAGTATCAGAAACTGCCCACTTGTAGTTATTTCTCTGGAAGATATAAAGATTGATTTCTCTCTTCTCTCCATATGAAAAATGACATTTTAGGATGGGAGAAGGGAAGAGATAGTACTTTTCATCCAAGTACCCCGGAGGGGTAGAGAAAGGAGGAGAGCTGTTCAACCTCAACAGATGCAGAGAATCTGCAGAAAAATTACAGATTCTTGCTGAGTTAGCTATGTGAAAAAGAGGGAGGAAAGAAGTACTAAATTTCCTTAGCTAAAGTGGATGGAAATAATTGCTCTTGAAGTGGGAGGTGAAGTGAGAGCTCACTTGGTCAAAAACAAACAGTCTGATACCAGATCTGTTTGTTACTAAAGACAGATGCCACTTTATATAGGCAGGAGGAAAATGAAAGAATTTAAGTCTTAATTTCACTATATATTTGATACCAAATCACTGAGATTCATTTACAATAGTTATATTACTTTTGTATAATTTATTTGAAACTTTGCATAAATAAACTTTATTTATGCCTATTTATCTGAAAATTTGCTGCCTTGGGATCTATTCTTCAAAGGGTTTGTTTGTTTGCTTGCTTGCTTGCTTGCTTGTTTTTGTTGCCAGCCAAGGGAAGCCTGACAGATTTCTCAGTGACAAAAGAAGTAGTCACTTTCCTCCCTCCTTCCCTCTTTCTCCTCTTTCTCTCTTTCTCTCTGTCTATCTCTGTCTGTCTGTCTGTCTGTCTGTCTCTCTCTCTCTCTCTCTCTCTCTCTCTCTCACACACACACACACACACACACACTGAAATACACAAATAAACACAAGAATGGAATAATTAATGCAAAAATAATCCCAATAGAGGCAATGAAGCCAGAAATACTGTATTGGCTATATGGCCAGGTCTACACAGCTGATCAGCACAGAGTTAATGAGTTTCATGAGATTGCATCACAAAGAAACATCTGATTGGTTTTTTACATTGACCAATTGACATTACTCCAGGAATAGCAGGACAAAGCAGATTTGCATGGCAGAACAATTTTATATGGCCCCAATGTTATTGACTACATTTTCCCAATTCCTTAATCAGTCTTAATTTGTTCTGTATAACATACAGTACAGTTCAGCAATGAAAAACCAGATAACAGTCTTGAATACTTAGAGGTAATCCAATTCCTGTTTTGTCTTTCATTCCAGATTTCTCTCTTTTGTGGAGGGGTAGGACAACAGAGAAAGAGACATTTCCTTAATAGCAGGCAATTTTTATGTAGCATGTCACTATTGGCACATGGAACAATCACTCTTCTCTCTGTATGAAGCAATAAGATCTCCAGGCATCTACCCAGATTTTGGAATCAGTTTACAATTATCTGTAAAGCACTAATATATGTTAAGCAAAATGCCTAGCTTCGGTAAGGAATATTCTTGAATGCCTACAGATCTTTATTTGCCATCATTTGGGCAAGAAATTGCACAGATTTTCAGAACTTTGAGAATCAGAAAATGGCAGCAATAAGAATCAAAATAGGTAGGGCAGATGACTCTATATATTCATTTATTTTTCATCCAAGATGAAAAATTTATATCACTTCCTATGATGCACCAGAGATTAGTGGTATGTAGGAATAGATAGGAAGTAAAAATGAACGCTTCTACTGAATGACTTGATTTGGGGAAGAATAAGGGATAGTAGAAGCAAAACAAAAACAAATGTTAAAACTCCTAAAATGTAAAAAAAAAATCCATTATTTTTTTTTCTTTAAAGAAAAGACAAGAAGAAATCTATTCCTTACAACAGTGAGTACCATTCTGAAGTGTTTGTGTTACTAGTCCCAAAGCTGACTTTTGAGATTTTCATTCTGTTGAATGGCAGTTATTGTAGATCTTGGGGCAATGGGGCTTCCTCTATATAAAAATAGCATGTATCAATCTTTCTATTTAAAAGCCCAGAATATTCTATGATAATGGTTATAGTGACACACTCTGGTTGATCTGTAGAAGAACAGTGTCTACAGAACCTCCAGTGATTATGTGGGCAGCTATGGACTTGCCTTTTGCAATCTGGTGACCTCTAAAAATATCTGGAATTATCAAGTTATCAAAATCTGAAAATGGTTGAGTTTTTGGATTCTACCCCAATCTGAAAAAGGCTGTCATTTTTATTGACAGGTGAAAACACTTGTTTTACATTTGTTTTATAAAGTTACACTTGTCTTACATTTGACACCATGGAAGAAATTAAGTAAGAAATAAAAGAATCATAAGGAAAAATAACTTAATTAAAAACTACTATTGTACATGGAAATAATGCAGTTTCTTCTATTTTGTTCATTTGGGGAGTTTTAATCAAAGGAAAAGGAGAATATTTTTGAGTGACTGTCATCATTTATGCAAAACATTTGCAATGCCTGATATAGACTGTAGTGTACTTATTGCCAGCATTTTCTTATAAGCCACAACTAAACCAAAAGCTTAACCTGTCCTAGCAAATAAACCAATTTCAGCCTGCCTAAACTAATCTGTATTTATTATGCAAGGCTTTCTATGGCTAGCAAAATAAGCCATCTGCCACTATATTCCCTGCTAACCTTTAATGAAACGTCTATCAATCAAAGAAGAGCTACAAAAGTGAATGGAAGGGCGGGGGATAATAAAAGCACTGGGAGAATCCTTGCTGAGCAAATCTTGCCTGGTGAGCCCAGTGGAATAGCGCCTGTCTTCAAAATTAATGCAAAAAGTTCAATCAAATGCCCCAGTCCGCAAGCTCTGCGATTGTTTAGGTGGACTCAGCCGATCCTTCCCGGAGAATCAGCCCTCGGCCACCGCTGCAACCCAAAAAGGCTGGGCGTCCCTACCTTGGAAGAAGAACGCTTTGCTGCCGTTGTGCAGTCCCGGAACTTGCCGCACTCCAGCCACAGAGTCCCCCAATTGCAACTCGCTCAGCACATCAATCTGCATCGAAGGGTCCACGCCAATGCCGAAAACTGAATCCAGAAATATAAAAGATTACCACGTAATGGGGGCAACTTTTCTCCCTCCGTCGCTTTCTTCCCCCGACCCCGATTTTCTTCTTTCTAACGACCCACGACCCGAGATCCCCTGGAGATCCCCTTGGATCAGCCGCACCCACCAGTCAGGCTACGAGACCTAGTTTCGTGCGGTCCATTGGCAAAGTTCTGGGGGTCTGATGTTGGCTCCCAACTCTCCTTCCGACCTCTTCAGTGGCGGAGACAGACCCCAATTCTCCCCATGAGAAACAAAGAGCCGGCCGGATCAAAGGCACCGCGCGGGGGTTGGGGAGGAAGGGGAATTGGTGAGGAACCCTCGGCTCCTTGCCCTTACCTGAGCTCAGGCAGAAGAGCAGGCACAAAGTGCTCGCGAATACCGGCGGGGACTCCATAGGACTAGAGAAGGAGCGGCGATCAGTCCATAGTCCTCCTCCGGAAGCGGATCGCGGCGAAAAAAGCAATGCCCGAAGCCTCCCGAGCTTTCTCTCGCGGAGGCTCTTTTCTCTCAGGAAAAACTGAGGCTCCTGCAAGCGAAGGTCAACGAGATCGGAATCAGCGCCAAAGCTCGCAGCATCCTCCCGGGCGTATCAAGCCGAGAGCAGCAACAGCCCCGGCGCCGCAAAGCCCGAAGCCGGCCCTGTCCCTAAAACAGTGGGGGGAAAGAGCCGGAGAGCGCGTCGCGCATGGGGTAGTGCCGGGAACTCCCTGTGGGAAGCGAGGCGAGTAGCGTGGGGAAGAGGCGCGCCTAGCTCGCTCTCTCCCATCAGACTTCCTCGCCAAGCCCCGCAGTCGTTACCAATAGCAGCAGCAGGAGCCGCCGCTCTATCTAACGGCGCTGGCGAGGCTTCAGGCTCCTCCTCGCAGCATCAGAAGGGGCCGAGGCGGCGACAGGTTGGAAGAGGAGGCGGGTTGCGGCCGGTGATGACAGACGTGTGGGCGGTGAGAGGGAGGCACCCTAAGGCACTTCCCGCGCTCCTCGACGCGCGCTTTGCTCCCTTCGCAGGTGGGAAAGCGCTGACAACCGGGGAATCCTTTTCCTGTTGGACCTCTTCGTGGGCTTCGTTCCCGGGTTCGCTTTTTTTGCCAAAGACGCATCCGTCCCCGTTAGGTCCTCACACAGCGCGCAACCCTCTATTGATCTAAAGCTGCAAATTCCTACAGTGAGTTGGAGTGCAGTTGGAGAACGGCCCATCTTCATCCCCTTTTACCTGTAAGAACCTCGGTGCGCATCTCTATTCATTCAATTTACCATGACTAAAGAAAGACATTCGGACAGGTCCCAGAATTCTCGTGTGATCTGGAAACTGTGGAGAAAAGATACAAGTGTGTGGGTGGAGCTCCGAAGAAACTGCTTGTACTCAGTGGTGAAATCCAAATTTTTTTACTACCGGTTTGGTGGGTGTGGCAGGGAAAGGATACTGAAAAATCGCCATTCCCACCCCACTCCTGGGGGAAGGATATTGCAAAATCTCCATTCCCACCCCACTCTGGGGCCAGCCAGAGGTGGTATTTGCTGGTTCTCTGAACTACTCAAAATTTCCGCTACCGGTTCTCCGAACTGCTCAAAATTTCCGCTACCTGTTCTCCAGAACCTGCTGGATTTCACCCCTGCTTGTACTCCCCGGATAACTAAAGTCTATCTAAGATCAGGTTTATATTATACCCTCCATTTGTTGAGTTATATATGAAGATAAGAAAAGCTCTAGTCCAGTTTATATAGATGGTATGGGGTTGAAGATAACTAATCTACAGTAACTGGCAGAGGCTAAATTACTCCAGATTGGGGCAATTCTATCAGGATTCAGACCCTAGCCCAGCGGTTCTCAACCTGGGGGTCGCGACCCCTTTGGGGGTCGAACGGCCATTTCCCAGGGGTCGCCAAAGCCCTCTCTCGCCCCCCCCCGCCTTCACTCACCCTCTGCCTCTGCTGGATCGCCCACTCCCAATCTATTGCTGCTCCGGAGTCCCAGCTGATTGCTAGAGGGAAAAAAACTTTAAATTCTTGCCGCGGGGCTTCAAAGAGCTAGCTGCAAAGAGGTAAATTCCTGGAGCAAGTTTTTTTCCCCCTAGCTATACTGGAAAGAGAAAGCGAAAGCAGGGTCTTAGCTGCAACGTGACAAAATGAGGCAGAGAGGTTTCTTTTTCTTTTTCCTCACCAAAAAAGGTAGGTACAAAACTGCAAACAATGGGAAATTTAGGGCAAGAGGAGGTTTCTTTTTTTCAAAAGAAAAAAAGCTCTATTTAACTAGGGAATTGTAATAATTGAGATACTATTAATTGTATATTGTGTTGAAAGCAGAAATGGTTAAATTGTGGTTTGGAGGAATATATGGGGGAAATTATTTGGTTTATTATTATTGGTAAATATAATTAATTGATTTGTAAGAAATTGGATTGCATGGAAATAATTGGAATATTCATGTTCATATTGATAAATATACAAAAAAGATAGTTATATAACTAATTGATTTATATTAAAATGTTGAATTTGTATTAAACAACTGTATTACATAATTAACCAATGTGAGGATGGATATAAAAATAGATGACAATGGGACGGGGTATAATATAGAATAGAAGGGAAAAATTGAATTTGATTAAGATTAGAGATGAGGATGAAGGGTAATATTGTTTTTTTTAAAAAATAGTTGAGGAATAAATATGGTAAAAAGGAAATATAGAAATTGTAAATTTAATTGAAATGACTAAATACTGTGTTGGAAGAAATATCCTTCTGGGTTCTGCTCCAAGTGGGGAAAAAGACACTGGAAACATGGAGACTGTTTGGAAAGATGTTTTAATAGTGGACAGGATCACATGGCTTGATGGGGCCCATTGTGTTAGTTTCTGTTGCTATTGTGTTGCAAATGTCCTTTGACAAAGGATTGACTTTCTGCCTCTGGCCCATTAACAAAGGGTGGGGGGCAGGAAGGTGGGAGCTGCTTTGTCTGTAAAATATGCTTCTCCATTTCTCATCCAGGGAAATATAATATTCTGCCTTTTAATATTTCCCAAAATATTTCATTCTTCTAGGAAAGGGGTGGCTGCTAACCTCCTACAACTGTTTAAATTTGTGGACCGGCCAAATACTCTGTTCAAAGAAAATATGTTGTATGTTTGTATGTGTGTTTCTAATTATTGCTATTTATTCCTATTTGTTCTCTTTTATTCTTTAAAGTTTAACAATTCATTCTTTATCTTAATATCTTTATATTTGTTTGGGGTTGGCTTTCTTCCCTTTCATCTTTTTTATTGTACAGCAATCTTTCTCCTCAAACCTACCACCTTTGTCTTTTCTTTCTTACTTACTTTCTCTTCCCCCCCTCTTCTTCTTCTCCCTACTTCCTCTTTCTCCTTCTCCTCCTCTCTTCCTCCCTCTTTTACCTTCACTCCTATTCTAATTTCCCTTCCCTTCCTTCATCCCTCTTTATTGCTGTATCCTTTTATGCATATGGACTACTCAGAGGGCTGAAAAAGTTATTTTTGACTGGTCCTCGCACTTTTGACCAGTCCTCAAACTTACGACTGTCCTCACATTTTACGTTTTTGCCCTATCTTGTCACCATGGTGAAGAGAAGCAGTTGTGAAATGAGTGACATGGTTGTTAAGAATGCTACAATGGGCATAAATGATGACCAGTCATAACTGCGAAGACCGGTCAAAAGTGCGAGGACCTGTCATAAATCACATTTTTCAGCCTTCTGGGTAGTCCTTTTGTGCACAGGGACTACTCAGAGGGCTGAAAAAGTTATTTTTGACTGGTCCTCGCACTTTTGACCAGTCCTCAAATTTACGACTGTCCTCACATTTTACGTTTTTTGCCCTATCTTATACCATGTTGAAGAGAAGCAGTTGTGAAATGAGTGACATGGTTGTTAAGAATGCTGCACAGGCATAAATGTGAGGATGGTCATAAGTGTGAGGACCAGTCAAAAGTGCGAGGACCTGTCAGAAATGACTTTTTTTCAGCCCTCTGAGTAGTCCCTATACACATAGCCATGGCCACCCGGTCACATGACCAGCTAGCCACGCCCACTCGGTCACATGACCTCCAAGCCACCCCTGGTTGGGGGTCACCACAACATGAGGAACTGTATTAAAGGGTCACGGCATTAGGAAGGTTGAGAACCACTGCCCTAGACCTTCTGCATGTAAGTTTATCAGTGAATTATGGCAATTCCTAGGGCTTTCCCGTCAGTACTTGTTCCTCTGGCTTTGCTGCCCTCTAGCTGAGCTCTGTAGCACAAATCAATGGGTCTCAATCAGTGTTCTGTCTGCTTAAATATCCATTCCTAATCAAGTTAATGCCTAATGAGAATACACAGCCCATTGCACTCAAGTACATAAAGGTGGGGTTGCCTCAAATTTTGCAAGCCATATTTAGGTACTATGTTAAACTGAAGTTTTCAGACTGTTTTTCTCATAACTCATATGGGCAACAACAACCAAGTTAAAAATACTGTGGGGGGGGGGGTGGACGGGACACTGTATAGGAGCAAGGCCAGCTATTGCAATTAGCAAGTAAAGTAATTTAAATCAGTTTGAGAAGGAAGTCCTTGAAGCTCCCAGATTCAGTCAAATAGGGCAAATAAGCAACAAAAGCCATACTCCATATCCCTAACTCTGAAATGCAGTGAAGAAAAGCAGGCCTGCAACATTTACCATTTCAGAGGTTCTGTTAAAATGGAATTCTTCCCCAATTAAAACAACAGAAGCATCCTCTTCCACTCAATGCTTGGTTGAGAATTTGTTTCCAAAAATAGGGAGCTGAGAGTCTTCTCTCTCTCTCTCTCTCTCTCTCTCTCTCTCTCTCTCTCTCTCTCTCTCTCTCTCTCCCTCCCTCCCTCCCTCCCGCTCTCTCTCTCTCTCTCCCCCCCCCCATGGCCCTTATGAATCTACGAATGAAATAAGTGTACACACTTTGTCTCTTGATCTGCGACATAAACTGAACACTGCTATGTCGGTTCTCTCTCATTTACACACTCACAGGCACACGCATGCCTATAAACATACAGACATGGCAGAGTTATCCTAAAATACCAGTGGAATCCATCATTCAACATTTAGTGGGCTAAAGAATTGTCTTTATCTTACACATTTAAAAATTAATAAAAACATATCCTGTAAAATTGTACAAAAATTGCATGGCTTTTGTTTTATAAGTATTCTTGACATTCAAAATTGGTCAGACTTTCATACAAGTAAAATATGCTTTATTTTGCACTTGAGTTATTCTCCCCTCTTTCTTTGTTCTTTTCCCCCCACTATTTTCTTTGGGTGAGGGTGCCTTTCCTGCTGCCTTGAAAGAGGCGGTAGTGAGGCCCCTCCTCAAGAAGCCTTCCCTGGACCCGGCTGAATTAGCCAACTATCGTCCAGTCTCCAACCTTCGTTTTGTGGCGAAGGTTGTTGAGAGCATGGTGGCACGACAACTTCCCCGGCACCTGGATGAAGCTATCTATCTAGACCCGTACCAGTCGGGCTTCAAGCAGGGGTACAGCACAGAAACGGCATTGGTCGCGTTGGTGGATGATCTCTGGAGGGCTCGGGACAGGGGTTGTTCCTCTGTCCTAGTCCTATTAGATCTCTCAGCGGCTTTTGATACCATCGACCATGGTATCATGCTGCAGCGGTTGAGGGGGTTAGGAATAGGGGGCACCGTTTTGCGGTGGTTCTCCTCCTTCCTCTCCGACCGCTCGCAGTTCGTGTTGGCAGGGGGGCAGAGGTCGACCTCGAGGCGTCTCGCATGGGGAGTGCCGCAAGGGTCGGTCCTCTCGCCCCTCCTGTTCAACATTTATGTGAAGCCGCTGGGTGAGATCATCCGTGGTTTTGGGGTGAAGTGCCTGTCAGCGTTCCAAATTAGGCTTTCTTCCAGCGCTGACATAACAAGTTGAAGCAGAAAGAGCGGAAGCTTGATTTATTGCTGAGATGAACTTTTACCTAGTTTTGTATATACAGATAGGGTTTCCTGGGAGACGAGGGTGGGGGCTGCATTCCTGTGAAAAGAACGTGCCGGGATGTAGAGATGGATCTGTATGATGGCCAATGGGACGTTGGGGCTGGAGAGCGGAAGAGGAGGGGGTTGGAAGGAGGGGCCAGTTTGGCTGCAATTTGAGTCAGAAATGTCGGATTCTGCTATGCTTAAAAATAAAATGTTTCATTAGACAGCTTGCGCTTGAGAATGAAGTTTATTCAAGATAGCACCGAAACCTGACAGACAGCCAAACTCTCCTCCAAATCCAGGCTGGCTGAGTTTAAATCATCCCGTTCCCTCCCAGACATCTGGTCGGACGGACTATGGCTGAAGCCAAGCTCTCGGAGGAAAGCCTGCTTCAAGAAACGGGAGGAGCAGAAGCGGCCGTGATTCCAGCCAACTTGGAAAATACAAAGGTAAAAGATAAAGAAAAACCCCTAAGTGAATTGGGAAGGGCGAGCTGGGGATGGGAATGGCAGCGAAGCCCAGACAAGGCAGCACCTCCCCACCCCAGGATGAGAGACGAGGCAGAGGACTACCAACACCAAGGCTGGCCCTCCAGAGCTCAGCACAGAGAGGAGAGGGCAGAGAGGGAGGAACCACCCCAGTTCAGAGGGAAATTCGATGGTGACCCAGACAACCTCGCCCAATTCCTCGATTCAGCTGAGATATACATAGAGCGGTTCGGACACCTCTACCCTTTCCCCAGAGCCCTAGTGAATGCTATCTCGGAAGGGCTGGAGGGAGAAGCAAAGAGGTGGTCAGCATCACTCTACAAATACAGGGCCCCCCAGCTACAAAATGCGGATGGGTTCTTGCAACTATTGAGAGCCCGTTATGAGGAGGAGGAGGAGGACCCCTATGTGGAAGACGAGCTCAGAAACCTAATGCAGAGGGGGAAGCCTATCAGAGAGCATATCCGTGAATTCAGGAGAGTCATTGGGACACTGCCTCCCCTACCAGAGCGATTGCTGGTGTATTTTTTTAGAACAAGCCTAGATAAAAGAATTTCCCAAGTGACTGCCTATCGTGACATCCCAAACCGACTCGCTGAATGGTTCCGGGTAGCGATAAAAGTCGACAGAGGGCTGCGGGCGAGTGACACGTCAAAACCACCAGAGGAAAAGGAGAGAGGCCGACCAGACCAGGAGCCACTCAACAGACGAGAAACCCCAACATCACAGCCCTCCTACAGACCAACTGCCCCACGGAGCCCACTGAAATGCTACAGATGTGGAGGAAGCGGCCACATAGCAGCAAGATGTGGAACGCCTAGACCGGGGCCAGCTCCACCGCCCAAAGCACGACCGGAACGAGGGCCCAAGCGCGTCACCCACGTACCACGGGAAGCTCCCCAAATCCCTGAGTTTTTCGCTCATCTGACCGAAACCAGAGGAATCCCAGTGGAGGGAGATCAGTCCCCCGAACCCTATGACACGGAAGACGAAGGCGAGGATGACCCGATGGTGAGTGGACCCGTCCATCCTTTTCTTTTCCCCATACACCTAACAGCCCCCAAAACAGGGGCCCAAGAGACTTTCCAAGCCCTAATAGACTCGGGTAGCACACGGTGCCTAATCAACCTACCCACAGTTCTAAAATTGGGAATCCGAGCTAAACAGCTCAAACAACCAATTCGCTTCGAGCAAGTTGATGGGTCCCTAGTGGGAGGAACGTACGCCACACACTTGACTGAACCCGTGAGACTAGAACTCGCAGATCACTGGGAGACGATCCGCTTCATAATAGCCCCCAAGATGACAGAACCAGTCATATTGGGACTCTCATGGCTCGACAAATGGGGCCCAATCATTTGGTGGCAAGAGGGAACCCGCAGGCTGAGAATAGCAAAGGGGCCCCAACCCCTGCCGCCCCGACCAGAAGAATTCCCTCCCACGCTGAAACCCCAAAGCAGCCCTCCACTACAGAATAAAACACCACCAACACAAGGGTCCCTCCCAGAAGGTGCAGCAAAGCAATTGGCAGCCGCACCCACCACCGCTTGTAACGCAAACCAGATCCCAAGGGAGTACCGAGACCTTGTGGGGGTATTCAGCGAAGCCGAGTGTGACATTCTGCCCCCCCACCGCGAGACCGATTGTGCCATCGAGATTATCCCAGGAGCGAAACTACCCAAACCTAAAATGTATGCCATGACGCCCCGAGAAATGCAGGAAATGCGGGACTACATAGACAAAAACTTACAAAGGGGATTTATTGAGCCAGTGAAACCAAGGGTAGCGGCGCCGGTCATGTTTAAAGAGAAAAAGGACGGCTCCATGAGACTGGTAGTCGACTTTCGAAGTATCAACGCCTTGGTGGTACAGGGGTTTAAAGCACCCTGTTATTAAGCTTATTAAGACCAGCTGCCTGCAATTACTGCAGGGTTCGAATCTCGCCAAGGCTCAAGGTTGACTCAGCCTTCCATCCTTTCTAAGGTAGGTGAAATGAGGACCCAGTTGTGGGGGCAATAAGCTGACTTTGTATAAATATACAAAAGGATGAAGGCTATTGCTGAGCACATTGTAAGCCGCCCTGAGTCTTCGGAGAAGGGCGGCATATAAATCAAATTAAAAAAAAAAAAAAAAAACGCTGTTTGCGTACACAACTTGTACCCCCTCCCCCTCATGAAAGACATGTTAGCCCACCTAGCTAAAGGGAAGGTTTTCACCAAACTAGACCTTCGAGAAGCTTATTACCGAGTACGCATAAAGGCAGGAGATGAATGGAAAACAGCATTCAACTGCCCCCTGGGTAGTTTCCAGTTTAAAGTAATGCCTTTTGGATTGCAAGGAGCCCCAGCAGTATTCATGCAGTTAATAAACGAAGTCTTACATGAACACCTTTACAAAGGGGTCCTCGTCTACCTGGACGATATTCTTATCTACACGGAGACCATAGACGAACATATACCCCTCGTCCGCCAAGTGCTGAAAAAACTGCTACGGGCAAACCTATATGTCAAACTGCCAAAATGCGATTTCCACCAATCACGGCTAGACTACCTGGGCTACCGAGTATCAAATGAGGGGATAGAGATGGACCCAGCCAAGGTCCAATCAGTTCTACAATGGCAGCCCCCTCGCACCCGCAGACAACTGCAAAGTTTTCTAGGCTTTGCGAATTTCTACAGACAATTCATCCCCTCATTCGCGAAGATTGCCAAACCTTTGACAGATCTCCTAAAGACAGGAAGCCCAGCGATGAAACCTCGCCTGGGACAACCCCTACAGTGGGACCTGACCTGCCAACAGGCATTTGAGACGCTAAAAGGACTGTTCGCGAAAGAACCTGTCTTAAGACACCCGGATCCAGAACAGCCTTTTGTCATCCAAGCAGATGCAAGTGATGTGGCAGTAGGAGCCGTGTTACTCCAAAAGAACAACCAAGGTGATCTACAGACAGAATTTCTACAGACAATTCATCCCCTCATTCGCGAAGATTGCCAAACCTTTGACAGATCTCCTAAAGACAGGAAGCCCAGCGATGAAACCTCGCCCGGGACAACCCCTACAGTGGGACCTGACCTGCCAACAGGCATTTGAGACGCTAAAAGGACTGTTCGCGAAAGAACCTGTCTTAAGACACCCGGATCCAGAACAGCCTTTTGTCATCCAAGCAGATGCAAGTGATGTGGCAGTAGGAGCCGTGTTACTCCAAAAGAACAACCAAGGTGATCTACAACCCTGCGCCTACACCTCCCGCAAACTCACCGATACGGAGAGGCGATGGGCGGCGTGGGAGAAGGAAGCGTTTGCAGTAAGGTGGGCCTTGTTGACCTGGCGGCACCTTCTAGAGGGAGGCCAGAAACCATTTGAAGTCTGGACTGATCATAAAAACCTAGAGGCCCTAACAACCCCACGAAAACTGTCGCCCAGGCAAGTGCGGTGGGCACAATACTTCAATCGTTTCAATTTCGAGCTTAAGCACATCCCAGGTGGGAGAAATTTCCTGGCTGATGCCCTCTCCCGGATGCCCCAATACAACAGTGAGCGGGAGCAGGTAGTGAATGCCATCATCCCCTCCACCCAAGCTGCGGCCCAAGTGGTAACCAGACGGCAACGACGTGACCAGCAAGGCCAACTTGCAAGTGACTTAACTGCGAAATTAAAAAATGAAATGCTGACAGACCCCTGGTATCGGGACAATCAACATCTCTTGACAAAAAGAGATGAACTAGCATGGAGGGGGACAAAGCTCTATGTCCCACAGAGTTTACGCATCCTGATTCTCAAGAGGAGCCACGATGTTAAACCAGCAGGACACTTCGGATTCCTAAAGACTCTGCACCTAGTACGAAGGCAGTTCTGGTGGCCACATATGAGAAAGGACGTAGACAGTTATGTAAAAAGCTGCACCATTTGTGCCACGATGAAGACAAGGCCAGGGTGCCCGCCTGGATTGTTGCAACCAGTAGCTGAGCCAACAAGACCATGGGAGGAGATTGCAATGGACTTTATAGTAGACCTACCGAGGAGCAGTGGAAATACAGTGATCTGGACTGTAATAGACTTATTCTCCAAACAGGCACACTTCATTCCTTGTAGTGGACTGCCTTCAGCCCGTCAGTTATCCAAACTGTTCCTGAAACACATTTACCGCCTACATGGAGTCCCCAGGAGAATCATTTCCGACAGAGGGGTCCAGTTCACAGCAAAGTTCTGGAGGGAGTTTCTACGGTCCATAGGTTCATCCCAAGGGCTCAGCTCAGCATTTCACCCGAGCACCAATGGGGGGGGCAGAAAGACTGAACGCTATGATAGAACAGTATTTAAGATGCTACGTCGACTACCAGCAGTCCAATTGGGCAGACCTCCTATCTTTTGCGGAGGTTGCATATAATAATGCTGTCCACAGCAGCACGGGGCTAACCCCGTTCAAAATAGTGAGTGGCATGGATTTTGTTCCCATGCCAGAATACCCGAGGGAGCCCCCTTCCTCAGTCAGTTTGACCGACTGGATGGCAATGTTGAGACAAACGTGGGAAAATGTTAAGAGGGCGCTGGCAAAGGCGGCTCAATCTTATAAGGAACAAGCAGACAAGCACCGAACTCCCCAAAGACCATTTCAGCTAGGAGAGAAAGTTTACCTCTCCACCAAGTACTTGAGACTTAGACTCCCGAGCAGGAAATTGGGCCCAAAATTTATAGGACCATTTCCTATAATAAAAATAATCAACCCCGTTACAGTGCAATTGCAGTTGCCACGGCTTTTGGGGAAAATTCACCCCGTTTTTCACAGTAGCCTTCTAAAACCTGTAGTGGGGTCTACTTTAAGGCCAACGCCACGTGAACCCCCTGGGCCCCTGGTTGTTGGGGGCCAAACGCACTACGAAGTGCAGCGGATTCTTGATTCAAGATGGCACAGGGGGCGCCTTCAGTACTTAATTAAATGGAAGGGTTACCCATTGTCAGAGGCTTCCTGGGTGAAGAGCGCAAACATCCAAGCTGATCGCCTTATAGCAAAATTCCATGCAGACCACCCGGGAAAGCCGGGAGGGGGGGGTGCACAGCCAGGGAGGGGCTGATGAGACTAATCTTGTTGTGTTTTCCCTATGGGGTAGGTGATGTCGCAGAAGTGAAGGGAGAGGGGCCGGATGTCAGCGTTCCAAATTAGGCTTTCTTCCAGCGCTGACATAACAAGTTGAAGCAGAAAGAGCGGAAGCTTGATTTATTGCTGAGATGAACTTTTACCTAGTTTTGTATATACAGATAGGGTTTCCTGGGAGACGAGGGTGGGGGCTGCATTCCTGTGAAAAGAACGTGCCGGGATGTAGAGATGGATCTGTATGATGGCCAATGGGACGTTGGGGCTGGAGAGCGGAAGAGGAGGGGGTTGGAAGGAGGGGCCAGTTTGGCTGCAATTTGAGTCAGAAATGTCGGATTCTGCTATGCTTAAAAATAAAATGTTTCATTAGACAGCTTGCGCTTGAGAATGAAGTTTATTCAAGATAGCACCGAAACCTGACAGTGCCATCTGTACGCTGATGATACTCAGCTGTACATCTCCACCCCAGACCACCCCAACGATGCCCTTGATGTGATGTCCCGCTGGCTGGAGGCCGTGCGGGTCTGGATGGGGAGGAACAGGCTCAGACTCAACCCCTCCAAGACCGAGTGGCTGTGGCTTCCGGCGCCCCGATATAGTCAGCAGGTGCCATCGCTGACTATTGGGGGTGAATCTTTGCCCCCCACAGAGAGGGCTCGCAATCTGGGTGTCCTCCTGGACGCGCGGCTGTCTTTAGAAGAGCATATGACGGCCGTGGCCAGGGGGGCCTTTTATCAGGTTCGCCTGATTCGCCAGTTGCAGCCCTTTCTGGATCGGGACGCCCTGCGCACGGTCACTCATGCCCTTGTTACTTCCCAGTTGGACTATTGTAATGCTCTCTACATGGGGCTCCCCTTGAAGAGCACTCGGAGGCTCCAACTGGTCCAGAATGCGGCCGCGCGGGTGGTTATGGGCGCAACCCGTTATGCCCATGTGACACCCCTCCTGCGTGAGCTGCACTGGCTCCCGGTGGTCTTCCGGGTGCGATTCAAGGTGTTGGTTACCACCTTTAAAGCGCTCCATGGCATAGGACCCGGGTACCTCCGAGACCGTCTTCTGCCACCAATAGCCTCCCACCGACCAGTTCGTTCCCACAGAGAGGGTCTCCTCAGGGTGCCATCTGCCAAGCTATGTCGGCTGGCGACGCCCAGGGGGAGGGCCTTCTCTGTGGGAGTCCCAGCCCTGTGGAACGAACTGCCCCTGGAAATTCGTAAGATCTCCGACCTCCGGGTGTTTCGCTGCGCATTGAAGACCCTGTTGTTCCGCCAGGCCGGACTATCAACACAATAGTTTTAAATTGGGGTATTTAAATTTATTGGGGTTTTAAATTTGAGCCACTTATTTAATTATTTTAAATTTTATATCATTGTTTTGTCTGTGTTTTTAAATTGGCTGTACACCGCCCTGAGTCCTTCGGGAGAAGGGCGGTATAGAAATAAAATTATTATTATTATTATTATTATTATTATTATTACTATTGCACAGCTAGAGCTCCTTGGAATATCCCAAGGGTACATCCAGCACAAGCCAACAAATCAGACAGTAGAAAAAAAAAACAATGTCAAGGAGTATTATCCCTAAACTGGGCTAATTATTGCTACAACTACAAGTAAGGTAATAAATCAATAAATCAACCAGTTATGGGGGATCCTGCTGTATTACTTGAGCTAAAGCAGTATTACACTGGGATATTGTACAGCAAAGCTTGCAGCTGTGATATTTCTGCCTGTAGATAAATGTCCAATTCTTCTGATCCAGAAGAGATCCAGCTAGTGACGTTTCTGGGGCCAAGGCAGAGGTGGAATTCAGCCAGTTTGGACCGGATCAGGCGAATCGGTAGTGGGAATTTTGCAGAGAACTGGCAAATACCACTTCTGGCTGGGCCCACCTCCACTCACCTGCTCACCCCCCACCCACCCACTCGCCCCATCCCACCCAGTCACTCCTCACCTCTCCAGCATAGCACACCGTGTGGTTCCTTGCTTGCGTTGACCACACAGTCTCTGCAACTTGCCTGCCTTCCCACGCAGTGCCTGCGGCCCAACTGAGTGGCCCTGATCTGCCTGCCTGGGTAAGTAAGCCTGTGAGTGGCACTAGCCCCCACCACCGTTCCCAGCCTCCACCTTGCCTGGCTTGCTTTGCTGCCCCGGCTCCATCCCACACAGGACACAGTGCTTGCAGCCTAGCAAGCTGCCCCCCCCCCCACTGCCCCCAGCCTCCAGCTTGCCTGGCTTGCTTCACTGCCGCAGCTCCATCCCACACAGTGTTCGCGGCCCAACTGAACGGCCCTGATCAGCCTGTGAGCAACTGTTGAATCTGCCTGCCTGCCTTCACCTAATTTGGAGTAAATTGCTCTTTTTTTTTTTAATTTAGCATGAAAAATTCAATATCTATATGGTGTGTTGTAGACAGTTAATTTTGTGAGTTTGCTTGCAAGCAATTTTTATGTTATGAATCTTTTATATTTTATACTGTAGCTTTTATATTTTGAAATTTGTGCAGCTTGATGAGAGTTTGTGTGTTTCTGTAGTGAGTGTGATTGTTTTTTGTTATGCCTTCATGGTTTTTATTCCTGTGACTTGACCACACCTACCCAGTCACATGACCACTAAGCCATGCCCACCAAGCCATACCCACCAAGCCCCGCACAGAACTGGTAGTAAAAAAATTTGAATTCCACCACTGGGCCAAGGACCTAATAGCAAGACACATTGTCAGGCATTCCGGTGCCCTCTGTGCCTAATACAACACTATATTCTTATTCCGATTGGCAAAGCTCATTTATGCGTGACGATATTAGTCTGCATTCATAGGAACTCTTGAGCTGCAAAGATCCATGGAGGGCAGGGAGGCAGGATTATGGGCAGGGATGGTGAGAGGAAAATCCAGTTACTGCAATACACCTCTGAAAAAAACTACCCCACCAAGTTCTCTTCTCCGGACACTGAGCATCTGATAAAGGCTTCTTCCTTTATCAGATGCTGGGGTGGGGTGGGGGGGGTTATTCCATAACTGTAGGGCAGCCACTGCTATAGCAAGTCTCCCCTTCCAATCATTTCAGTTCAAGAGGCAAGGACATGCTCTTTTGCAAATTTCCACAGGTCACCAGGATACAAGACAAAGAACTATAAATTATAAATATTGTAATTTGTAGGCTGGAACCAGTTGTACTCATCCATGGGGGAGGTGATAAAACAAGTCAAGATGGCAGGTGGGATTGCATGACACATTAAAAAGGAAGGGGACTTCATGTGCACAGCCATGCCTGCCAACTTAATGTATTTGATTTACCCTCCCAACCCCCAAAAAAGCACAGTGGCAGCCACTGCAGCTTTTACTATTTTATTTATTTACTTATTATGAAACTGATTTGCTGCCCATCTCATATCAAATGATTCTTTTTTTCTTGTCAACCTGTGGGCGACCTCATTTTGTGCCAGATTTTGTGCCAGTTGAAATAGATACCTAACAGATTTGGGGAACATAAAGAGAGTTGGAATTGTGCATAGAGAGATAAAGATAGAAATATAGAAGAGCCATTGCTAAACTGAGAACTCTTTTAAAAAAGAAAATATTCTTTAAAAAAGCAGTGGTGAATTACTTCTATATGGTGGCTAAGGAAGCTACATGGAGTCATCAGTAAATCATTTGTTTGAAGGAAGGTTTATTTAAAAGTTTGTTTCAAAAGAAAAAAATGTTTCTGCAAAAAAAAAAAAAGCAGAAAACAGAGGGGACATTTGCCAAACTGAGAAAACCATATTGAAGGGTCTTCTGTGTGTATCTTTCTATCTATCTACTCAGCTATCTGACTCTCTGTGTATTTCTCTAGAATATTTGATGTGTTGCTGTAGAGAAATCTTGTCTACAACCAGCAACACTTTTTCTATTTTTTCAATCCATACCGCAACCTGAATTAATCCAGATAAATGTAGGGAAAGCTGGAGAAGCTGATCCTGGATTGTCTACATATAGTTTGAGTCAGAATGAAACTAAATTAAATCCTGGGATAGTTTTTTTAAATGCTGGTATCATTAAAAAAAGAAAAAGAAGCAAGTCATTCACTGCTTGGCCATTAAATAGTTGTATTATATACCAATGTATTGTTTGTAAGAGGCCAATGTCATTTTTCTCTTCCAGGGCAATAATGACAAAAGACAAGCCTGCATCAAGTCTATTCCTTTCATTATAATGGAAATGGATATTTTCTTTTCTGTGGCACACACATGCACACATAATGAATGACAATTAAGCATGGAAGGACCCATATCATGCTTGTTGTGAGGTCTAATTTGTATCTAATGCATGACCGAGCTACTTTTTTCAATCAAATCAAATTATTATTAATCACTTGAGGAAACTTGTACATCATGAAAGAATTCTCAGTCTGATCTGCAAAAAAACTGGCATCTAACATTTCTAAAAGCAAATAAGAATGTATAAATTTCTCCCATTGTGGTATCTAACATTTCTAAAAGCAAATATGTATATCTAATTTTCTCCCATCGCAAATTAATATTTCTAAAAATGAAATATTTGATTAGTAACTATGAGATGGTACTGAATGCTTTATTGTTAATTGTTTTGCTAATGACTTAGTCCACCTGCTATGAATTGGTGCAATAATTATTTTTAATTTACAGTAAATTTCCATCAGAATATGAAGTTTGCTCTGGGCTTGGTTGAAATGTTATTAAATTAATAAAATGCTCATAAAAATAATGGAAGAAATAATTCTATACTGTCTGGTTTTGGGGGGAAATTTATTTAAAGATGCGATAATTTAATATATTTAAAGTTGATGGTTAGATTTCTATCGGAAAATAATCCCAAATTTCAATATAACTTTAATTATATTTCAAATTAAAGGGTTTTTTTCTATTTTTCCAAATTTATTGGAAACAACAGCTAAATAACCCTTTTGAATTGTGGAGAAAAATTAACAGAACTACCATGGAAAATTATGAATATTTTATTTTATTGATCTTTCTGTTGAATATTTTTCAACAATATTCACAATGGATAGTCAGATACTGTACCTTAAGTATTAGTAAGGTTCCCATTCCCCATTTTATTCTTTTAAAAATTAAAATGTTATATTTTGATGAAGGTTTTATCATAGCAATGCATGTTGAGTGGTCACAAGGGCTGTCCAAGGAAGTTATATGCACAATAAACCAGAATATATTCCTACAATGGGCCCCTTA
Source organism: Pituophis catenifer annectens (assembly GCF_029215685.1). Lineage (NCBI taxonomy): Eukaryota > Metazoa > Chordata > Lepidosauria > Squamata > Colubridae > Pituophis > Pituophis catenifer. Next base: position 34,314,170 of record NW_027256887.1, read on the forward strand.
TACTGGCACAATGCTGTTTTCCTGGTATTTCTTCTACCCACATAGCACAGTGTCCTTTACATATCATGTTCAATGGATAAGAATATAATTGCAAAAAACGTAATTATTTGCATACTATATCATTTGTGCTTCCTATAGGAACATAAGCCATAAATACAAAACAACAATTATAAAAATAAAAGCTCATGCTAGGAATTTTATATTTCTCTTTTTAAAGTTCAGTCAATTTGTGTAGGTTTGTATAATCCTAGAACAGTCCAGGTGCACCTTGAAGAAGACCTCCCTCAGTAGCTAGACATAACTCAGCAACCAGGAAGGGAGGGAGGGAGGGAGGGAGGGAGGGAAGGAAGGAAGGAAGGAAGGAAGGAAGGAAGGAAAAAGCAGAAAAAAGGTTGGAAGATGACAGTATGATACCAAACATTATGGAACCAAGAAAAATAATTATAGATTGGTCCCAGTAACCACTCAGATTCTAGTTTTTTGTCAATAATTTTTTACCCTAGATAGATAGAACATACCTAATATTCCTTCCTTCTATTTTCTCCACAATAACAAACCTGTGAGGTGAGTTGGATGGTGAAAGAGTAACTGACCCAAAGTCACCCAGCTGGCTTTCATGCCTTAAGGGGTGACTAGAACTTACTGTGTCCTGGTTTTTAGGTCAGCATAACCTGTGAAGAAAGCACATGAATGTGCTTTCTTCACAGTTTGGATGTTAGATTGGAGAAGATTGGATGTTAGACTGCTACTAATTTAAGTTTCCCAATAACAGGATAAAATGTTACCAAAAAAATACAGACATTGCTGAAATAAATAAATAAATTTAAAACCCTTTCTCTGCTCCTTTTCACTATATCCAAAACTGCTAGGTCAATATATGATCAGTTGTGAAAACCAAAATGTGATAAAAAAGGAAAACTACAACAGAGCAATTAAAACCCTATAGTGAGCAAGTAAATCCAACACCACTAATATAAATCATACTACTCTCAGTTTCAATCATATGCATGGATATGATAGGATAATTTAAAAAAACCAAAGGCCTTAACTAGTCAATGAAAATATATTAAATCTGATATCAAGCAAGCCTTCAGCACAGGGGTTACCAACACTGAAAAATATCATTTTCTGATAGGAGGACTGATTGTGATGAATGTCAGGGATAGAGAACCATTTGGAATCTAGGGACTGCCAATTCCTATCTGCAGTGTCATGATTATGAAATAGCGTAATGGGCCTTGACAAGATTAATCAAAGCAGACTGTTAATATCCTCCATCTTGCCATAGACAGCAGCTTCTTTGACTGGTAGAGGTGAATATTTAAATTGACACGTCTGATTGAGTGGATCATTTTGCTTAGACAAATCAATCAAGATCTATATGAATTATAATTCAACATAAAGGTTTTTTTCTATTTTTTCAGGTGTACTCATAACAATAGCAAAATAATCCTTTTGGATTGTGGAGAAAAAGTAACAGAACTTGCCAGAACAAATGTGCTTCTTCCCTCCCAAACTTTTTAATTAATTTAATATGTTTCCTTTCAACAGACTATATATGCTGCTATGCTAAGGCAATTCCCAGATGGATATGGACTGTCATGACATGTTTCCAATGAAGTTAAGGACAAAAATCTCAAAACTGATATTACATAATTTATATTTATACATTCATGCAGAGCATTTAAACATGGAAAGCGTCTCCAAAGATGTATAAAAAATAAGACAATCTAATTTAATTTAAAATTGCAGTAGAAAAAGATCAGATGAGAAATAAGAACAATATGATTTACATGGTAAGTACATTTTCACCATTTATTTAAATTCCGCATAGCTATGAAAGACCTAGTAATATCTGCTGTAAAATAATCCTAAACTGGAAAAAAAAGTTTCTCATTCCCTATTAGATTCTAATGTTATTATACTGTATTTTTTTTTTTTAATTTATATGCCGCCCTTCTCCGGAGACTTAGGGCGGCTTACAATGCGTTAAGCAATAGCCTTCATACTTTTGTATATTTATACAAAGTCAGCTTATTGCCCCCACAAACTGGGTCCTCATTTCACCTACCTTAGAAAGGATGGAAGGCTGAGTCAACCTTGAGCCTTGGAGAGAATCGAACCAGCAGTAAATTGCAGGCAGCTGTGTTAATAGCAGGGTGCGTAGACCACTGTGCTATCAAGGCTCTTGATAGCAAGAGTATGCTATCCAACTCCAAATGACTCTTGAGTAATTCATAAGTAAAAACAAAAACAAAATCCAATAATGGACAACAATAAAAGTATAAAAGATGCCAAGGTTAACAAAAACTGGAAAAGAATGAAAGAGAAACAAACCCACTGTAAGGTCCTGCCTCGCCAGTCTTCTCAAGAAAGCACAACTCTTGAAACGAACGGCATTTCAAAAGGAACTTTTATTGGAAGACAGTGATAGCAGAGAGAATGTAGGCAGAATCTGAATTTCCCGTGCTGAATTGTTAGTTCATCTTTGAGCCAATCCCAAGGTGCAAAGATGTTGTGAGAACTCCAGGCTGAGAAGGTGATAATAGGCACCACGATCTCACTCCTCCAATGGTGAGACAAAACAGATGGTCCAAGGCACATTCTTTCCCCACTCCCAACACCCCAAAGGTACATCAAAGCAGAGAAAAGGAACAAAGAAAACACCATGCAAGCATAACCCGAAGTCTCCCCCCTCCCATCGGAATGACAAGGTCCTGATAGAAATCTATGGGACCTGACATGCTGCCCACCTAAGAAAAGGAGACCGCTACCTGGAGACAAAGAAAATAATAAAGGGGAAGACAACAATAAGAACAATTGGTTAGGTTTCTCAGGGTAGAATTCGTGGACATGCTTGATTAATCTAGGGGCTCTAATGTGTTTTTTATTAATCCACTTGTTTTGGAATGCAGGGAGGTCTTTCCAGTCCACTAAATACTGGGTGGACCCATGGTGCCATCTGGAATCAAGGATCTGTTTAATCTCGAAGCATAAATCACCTTCTACCATGATAGACTGTAGTAAGGGGGTGTATGGATCATAAGACTGAGGTTATTTTCAGTTTTAATAGGTTGCAATGGAAGATGGGGTGCACTTGCCACAATGACTTGGGCAATTGCAGCTCCACTGTGACTGGTTTAATAATGCAGGTAATGGGAAATGGTCCCACAAATTTTGGTCCAAGTTTTTTAGATGGTTGCAAAGACTGCAAGAATCGAGTGGAAAGGTAGACCCAATCACCAACTTTAAATGGTTTAGGCTCCACTCTTTTTTTGTCTGCCTGGGCCTTATAGGCTGCTTTTGCTTCATCTAAGGCTTTGCGAACCACAGGCCAGGTGGTTTTTAGCTGATTGATCCACTCCTTCAGAAAGGGGATTGTTGATTCAGTAGTGGGTAGTTCAGGCATTGGGTTAAATTCCTGGCCTGTGGCTACTTGGAATGGGGTAAAACCCATTCTGGTGTGCACTGCCTATACAATCACTAGGGCGGTAGCCTACTGGCTAAAAATGACCCAGATGGATGCCAGCAGACTCCCTAAAATATGTCTAGAGGAACAGCAGATTTCAAATCCTCAAAGGTATTCCTGGCTAACCCGGCTGTCAGAAATATTGAACCGATATGGCGTAGGGTTCCCATTGTGTGACACACTGAACCAAGTTAAACAACGGATTAAAGATATACATGGGCAAATGGATATGGCAACCCTTTCAACTAATCATTCCCTTAAACTGCTGACAGCAGTTAAAACAACTTTCACCCTGGAAAAGTATTTATATTTAGAAATGCCATCAGTGGAGAGACAGTTATTTGTTAAGTTTAGATTCGAACTTCTAGATACCAACATTAGATTCGGCCGTTATCGGAAAATCCCGTATGACAAAAGAATATGCATATGTGGGGTAAACGTCGTGGAGGACACGGCGCATATAATATTCGAATGTAGTCTCTATCAGGAAGTTAGAAATCAATATCTGTCCCCAATTATAAATAAATTTCCCCACTGGAATATAAGCCAAATTTCTGTTGAGGGCTGACTCTCCTCTCCTGGTAAGAGCGATCACTCGATACCTTAAAAGGTTGACGGCAATACGAGCCAGTTATATCAAGGAAAATTTTATCGATTGTAAGAAAGATGAGCTCAGTTAGAGAGGAGCTATCCTATTTGGGTTATCTAGTCTTGGCAACTTAGCTATTGAAATTGGATATTGTAAAATTTTAACGTCATCTATCATATATTTTTAGATCGCTATTTTTGTAACTGTTTTATCTTTTTCCCTTTTTCTTTTCTGTTTTGTTTGAAAAGGCCTTCGGGCTATTCAATAAACTATACTCTACTCTGGTGTGCACTGAATTGTTGTATGCTACGTCCGTAAATGGCAACAGGTCGGTCCAGTCATCCTGTTGATAGTTAATAACGCATTGGAGATATTGTTCCAAAACCGAGTTAATGTTGCTCCATTTGTTTGAGGATGGAGACTAGAATTGAGGCCCTGGTTGGTTCCCAAGAGGTCCAAAAAAGCTTTCCAGAATTTGGAGGTGAACTATATTAGGTGATCTAATATAATGTGGCATGCAGCACCATATAAGTGGTATATGTGAAGTAAGAACAGTTTTGCTAGAGTTTTGGTGGTTGGGATTTTTTGGCATGGGACAAAGTGGACCTGTTTTGAAAAGAGTTCTGTCAGTACCCAAATTACTGTGTTTCTGGAGCTCTCTAGGAGTACTACAGTAAAATACATAGAAATCTCTCTCTAGAGTGCTGATGGATCAGCTATTGGCTGCAAAGGCCAGGAATTTTTCCCTGCCTGTGAGACAGGAGGAAAATGGACCCCAAAATTCTGGATAAAGTATTAAGAGATTAATTAAAGGCTATATTGCTTATGTGTCACAAGTTTATGGAAAATTACCAAGTATTTGCTGAACGCTTAATAACCTATGTACTATCTTATTGTGCAACAAAGTAGTCAAGGGTGGGTACCAAAAGTAACAGATGTAACAGATGGTGTAAGATATACCCTATATGGAATATTATGGCAAGTTAACTTCTCCTTTTTACGTATCCTGTTTTCAAGCTGATATATGTACTCTGTTTAATGCTGATATAGCCAGATAAGTGTAACAAAGTGCAACGCCTAACTGTATAAAGGAAGGACCCCGGGAGTAACTCAGTGTTCAGACCTTGGCATGTGAATGCTCTGAACCTTTGCGCAAAATAAACCTGTGTTCTCCAAGCTTCGTGGTCTTGTCTCCTGGATTGGGAACGTGGGTTTTCTCGCTTCAATTCTGGCAAGCCCACCAGGAGACAAAGGGTTAATTAGGACCCTCTGGAGGGTCACCCCTCTGTTGGAGACTCTGTTGAGTTAGGGGAACTTCCCAGGCGCCATTGGACACTTCATTCCGAGGGACTTCCCGGTGACACAGGACTCCGGCAGCGGCGGTCAACACCTCCAAGAACCACCTGTGAAGGAAAAGGAGACCAGGCCATTCTTCAATTGGCCGGTGGAGTGAAAAGCCTAGCAGGCAAGTATTGGGGAACGGGAAATAGAGGAACATCCCTCCCTGTAAACAGGGACGGAGGAGAGGCCTGATCACCCTCTCTTTAGGTAAAGGTGGGTGGAACGTTCTGAGTGTTTGGTGTGAAAGGCTACTGCGGTTCCCAAAGGTGATTGTTGAGTGTCCAGCACCCTGGGCCAGTAGAGAGTGAGTGGCATTCACAGTTCCCAGTGGAGACTGTGATCTTCCGGCTCCCTGGGTCGGATGTGGACATGTGAAACCAAACCCATCATGTTGACCTGAGAGGAACGGACCCCTTACCTTCCTCTCATACCCTTTTCCTCATTTGTCTTGTCTGGTGCCCCGGGAGGATCATGGGAGGCGGTGGTAGTGTGCCCCTAACCCCATTAGAGTTTATGTTGAACCACTTCAAAGCTGCATATGTATCTCAAGACTATGGTATTAAGTGGAGCAGGCAAAAATTACAGACTTTTTGTGAGATAGACTGGCCGGACCTTAAAGTTGGCTGGCCTGATAGGGGAACTTTTAACCCCACCATAGCTATAAGGGTGCATCAGAGAGTATTTCACCCTACTGAAGGCCACCCGGATCAAGCCCCCTACATTGATGTATGGCTCAACTTGTTGCAAAGACCTCCACCCTGGATCCAAAAGTGTAGAATCACCCAGTGTCGGCTCCTGGTGTCCCACACCTTGCCACCCCAAAGAGGGAAGAAGGTAGTCCCGGTTTTTCCAAGTTGCCCTGAGGAGCTACCCCAGCCACCGCCATATGTTGCCCCATGAGAAGTCGGTACTCCGCAGGCATCCAGCATGTCCCAAAAAACCACCCTCTCGGGGTGAGGACGATTCCGGGACATCAGGGGATGAGTCGTGGAGAATGGATACGTTAGCCCCGATGCTAGACTACCCTGAGGGAGCAGAACAATCCGTCAAAACCGGATGATCTCTGACAAGCCCTGACACGGAGCAAAAGGCAGAGGAAGGATTAGAAGAGGTGATAGCCGGAGCAGTGACGGGATGGGGAAGAGGAGCAGCCAATAGCCGAACGAACCAGGGCTAAGACAGAACCATCATCTTTAATTGCCCCCCTGAGGCAGGTAGATCAGCTCATTGGTGACAAGGATGATACCTCTACTGTAAAACTATTCCAACACGTACCTTTTACTACCTTGGATCTCCTTAATTGGAAACTCCACTATGGACTGTTTAGTGAAAAGCCAATTGAGATAGCTGAACTGGTAAAGACCATTGTGGATACTCACAACCCCAGCTGGATGGATCTCCAGTAGTTGATGGGGACACTGTTCAATCCAGAATAGAGGGAGAAGATTAGAAACACGGTGGCAAAGATCGTAAAACCAGAAATGCCCACCACAGGTTGGACGCTGGAAGGACACATAGAGACTAACTTCCCTTCCACCAACCCAAAGTGAGATCCCTATAACCGCATGGACTCCCTTAAAGATTATCAGAACCTGGTGGTGCAGGCAGTGCGGAAAGCAGGAAAACCGGCCATGAATATGTTTAAACCCTCCCTGGTGATACAGGGAGCCAATGAGAGCCCTGAAGCATTTTATATGCGCCTGCTTGAAGCGTACAAAATGTACACTCCTATAGACCCAACTGACTTTGACAACCTTAGGATGCTGACCATGGCTTTTATATCACAGAGTGCCCCTGACATAAGATGGAAATTACAAAGACTAGATGGAGTCTTAGGAAAGCCCATGAGTGAGTTGATAGAAGTGGCCAGAAAGACGTTCATCAACTGGACAAGGTGGAAGAAAGGAAGCCGGACAAGAAAATGCAAAGAAAAGCTGAATTGCTGGCCGCGGCTATGATGGGGGTACCAAGGGGAAGGGGAGACAACAGTGGCTGAGGATTTGGAGGGACCCTAGGATGAAACCAGTGTGCCATTTGTAAAAAGGAAGGACACTGGAAGGGTGAATGCCTGGAAAAAGATAAGGAGGAAGCACAAGAAGCCAGACATGGTGGGTTTGCAAGAAACTACAGAGGCAGCCGCGGGAGAGGCCAGAGAGGGAGAGGACGAGGGCAAGGATTCTCAGGAACTCCCCTCATAGGCCTGGCGGAAGTGGAGGAATGGGACTGAGACCGACTGGATTCAGCCCGCCTCCCAGAACCTGTGGTCAGCCTGACAATAGGAGGCAAACCCATTCCCTTTCTTGTGGATACCGGGACCACGTCAGTCCTCATGCAGCCTCTGATCCAACCCGCCCCCTATACCCGTGATGGCAAACCTATGGCACGTGTGCCACAGGTGGCACACAGACCCCTTTCTGCCGGCACGCAAGCCGTCACCCCAGCCCAGGTCCACCGCACATGCGCGCACCTCCCATCAGCCAGCTGGTCTTCCGGTCTCTGCTGCGCATGCACGGAAGCAGAGCGTTCCCCGATCTCTGCAGGTTCTACCCTCTGCAGATGCCTCTCGGTGCAGGAAAGCGGGAGAAAGCTAACACGCGATGGGGGGGGAAACTGCAATGATCTGAGGAGTACTGGAAGGCAGGAGGCACTCATTGGGGGAGAAACTTTGGAGATCGTGGAAGGCAGAAGAAAGCTATGATTCAATGGGGGAAGAACTTTGGAAATCGTGGAAGGCAGAAGAAAGCTATGATTCAATGGGGGAGAAACTTTGGAGATTGTGGAAGGCAGAAGAAAGCTATGATTCGGACTTCCGGTTTTGCTGGCTCCCGATGAAGACGGTCCCTTTCTAAGGACCGCCAGCCCCGCCGTTTGTAGAGTCGCTTCGATCGTGAGAAGCGGCTTGGAAACTCCAGAATCTGCAGGATTTGAAGGAGAGAGTAAGCAAGGCGCAGGTCGAGCCCCTGTGAGCCCCCAGAAGTTTGCTACTGGGGAGGAAACAGGCGCAGCTCCCTCCCAACTTGCAAAGACTCCGGACGGCTTTCTGCAGAGCAAGCCGGCAGCAGCAAACACAAAAATTGATTGAAATTAACTTTATCAACTAGTGGAGAAAAAAACCTGAACCCTGAAACCAAGAAACTGCAAGTATTTTCTTTTTTTTTGTGACTTCCCGATTTGACTAAAAATTAGAGCGAGCGGAAGCGGCTTGAAAAGATGGCGCCGCTCCAGCGTTAACAAGTTAACAAGCTGAAAGGGAGAGTGATCTTTTAAAGCTACTCCAACAAGCTACATTGTTGCGCTGCTTGCAGCAAGCAAACAGGAGAAGAGGGGGAAAAATCCTTTTTTAAGCAAGCTGATCTCGCACTAGTCTAATTCTACTTCTAATCTGACTAAAACTGGGGGACTTTTTTAGAGGACTTTGTGGTGCTGGAAGAGGAAAAAGGATTTCCCTTTTTAGAAAATCTAACTTACGTGGCAGAATGGCTTCTAAAAAACAGGAAAGCAAGGCAGCAGTGGGGGTATCCCCCACACACAAGCCTGAAGAGCAGTTTGACTTTGAAAGTTTAAAAAAATTTATCACTCAGGCTTTGGATGATAATTTTCAAAAATCTCAACAGGAAATGGATGATAAATTTCAAAAATCTCAACAGGAAATCAAGCAGGAAATTAGTGAAATGAAAAACTTGGTGAAAGAGAATTATGGCAAGGTGACTGATAAATTATCAAATGTGGTTTCTGGCCTGTCAGAAATTATTATTAAAGTGGATTCTAAATTGGAAGAATTTAAATCAGAAGTGAATGTCAAAATAAAGGATACTGATTTTAAAATTTCTGATGTGGATAATAAGATGCAGAGAGTTGAAAACGAAATCACGATGATGCAATTCCGGTCCATGGAATTTGCTATAAGAATTAGAGGTATTAAGGAGAATGATCGGCAAGATTTGAGACAGGTTTGTGCTGATGCCTTGGCTGTGCTGTTAAAAATCAATTCTGATGAGATTTTTTACAAAATAGACAAAATTTACAGAGTGAATTCGTGGGTGGCCAGACAAAGACAATTACCTAGAGATGTGGTGATATATTTCACAGATAGAAGAATGAGAAATGATATTCTGCAAAAATCTTTTCTTTCCTCTGTGCAAGTGGAGGGAACTCAAATTGGAATTTACAAAGAATTACCACCAAAGATGTTGAAAGACAGAAAAGATTTTGGTTTTTTAGTAAATGAATTAAAAAAATTAGAGATTCCATTCCGGTGGGATGCCTCAACGGGTATAATCTTGAAGTACCATGGGGAAAGATATCGATTGAATACTGTTGAAAAGGCGGAACATTTTTACTATACTGTTTTTAAGGAGAGATCACCATCTCCACGCTCATCTACTGTGTTGGAGATAAAGGAGAGTGATAAGGAGAAGCAACCCCAGCAAGAGTTGGAAGTGCAGCCTAAGCAGGTCGAATCAGATCCAACAGAAGCGCAGGGTGCTGTAGGAGGTTTTCTGGAGGAGCCCCTGTTAGAATCTTCTCCAATTTTGACTACAAGAGATGTGGCCTTGGACCTAGCTCGTATGGCTGAAGCTAAAGACCAGCGAATAACTCGTGCAGTTTCTAAACAACTCAAAGAAAAACAATTGCAAGAAAGAGCTAAGGCACAACAATATAAAAAAGGAGCTAAGGGTACTACAGAACATAGTGAAGCCATGGGGAGAGCAAAGTCGATGGCCTCGGAAGATATCCAGCAATTCTGCTCGTCGCTTCAAAAAGGTATACATGATGGTTAAGTTTTTGTCTTGGAATGTGAATGGATTGAACTCACCACAGAAAAGGAAGAAAATATTTACATATTTGCAACAATTTAATAATGATATAATTTGTCTACAAGAAACTCATATTAGAACGCAAGATCAAAAATATTTGATAAATTCAAAATTAGGAGCACATTTTATAACTTCAAATTTGGAAAAAAAGAATGGTGTGGTTATTTATATAAATAAAAGACTATCAGCTAAAATTATAGAAGTAGATGAAGGTGGTAGGTTTGTAGCAATTGAGCTATATACTGTACATGGTCAAATTCTTGTGATTGGAATTTATGCTCCTAATCAACAACAGGATCACTTTTATAAAATTTTGCATACCAAAATATTGCAATGGGATTATAGATCTATTTTGATTATGGGAGACTGGAATGGAGTGATTGATTCTAAACTAGATAAAAAAAGTCTGGCGAAGTCAAGGATTAGACTACCACAAACTTTTTTTGATATGAAAGAAGATTTGGAATTAAAAGATGTATGGAGAATATATAATTCAAAAGATTTGGATTATACTTTTTTTTTCTGATAGACATAGATCCTTTTCAAGGATTGATTTCATTTTATTATCAAATGACTTACTTGTTAAAACAAAAAGAACTAAAATCTTTCCAAGAATTCTATCTGATCATAGTCCAGTATGGATAGAAATTGAGACTGGAAAAACTGAGAGAAGATCATGGAGATTAAATGAAAACTTGTTTAGATATGAAAAAAATATAATAGAACTTAAGAAGCAGATGAAAGAATTTTTTGAAATTAATTTGAATAAGGGTACCCCTATTGAAATTGTGTGGGACGCGAGTAAAGCATATATGAGAGGGGTACTCATTCACATGAACTCTAAACATAAATTGAGCAGACAAAAGAAAAGATCTGAAATTGAAGTAGAAATAAAGAAAAAAGAACAGTTACTTATCAAAAATCCAACAGATAAAAGAATATGTGGTGCTATAAAACTTTTGAAAGATCAATTCCAAATGCTTATGGCGGAACAAATTGCAACAAATTTACAATATGCAAAGCATAATACATTTTGTAATGCCAATAAACCGGGCAGATGGCTGGCTTATACATTAAGAAAGAAGCAGAGCATGCGGACTATTGATGGTATCGATATTGGAGGGAAAGAAATCTATCAACAAAAATTAATTAAAGAAGTCTTTGTAGATTATTATACTAAATTATATGCTAAAGATGACATACAGAATGGACTTATAGAAAAATATTTAGAAAATAAAAGAGTTACAAAAGTTACTAACCAACAAAAGGAAAGAATGAATTCTCCTATAACAGTAGAGGAGATAATTGCAGCAATTAAACAACTGAAAACGGCCAAAGCTCCTGGAACAGATGGCTTGACTGCAGTGTATTATAAAACTTTACAAGCAGAAATGGTGGAACAATTTAAGAGACTTATTTTGTAATATACAACAAGGGGGTAAAATACCCCCATCATGGAAAACAGCTTATATTTCTTTGATACCAAAAGAGCAAGCAGGTCCTAAAAAACCGGAGAATTATAGACCAATATCTCTTCTGAATAATGACTACAAAATTTATGCAAAAGTACTAGCCAACAGGTTGATGCCAGTAATTCAAGAGGTGATCCACGATGATCAAGCGGGATTTATAGAGGGTAGATATATGAAGGACAATGTAAGGCAAGTTATAGACTTATTGGAATATCTTGACAAGAATAAACAGATCCCTGAAGTGCTGGCTTTCTTGGATGCGGAGAAAGCCTTTGATAAAGTGGATTGGAATTTTCTATTAAAGACTTTTAAAAAGATGGACTTTGGGGATCAATTTATACAGGCGGTCTCAGCAATTTACCAAGAGCAAAAGGCACAGATTATTATTAATGGAAGTTTGACAACAGATTTTAAAATTGAAAAAGGAACAAGACAAGGTTGTCCGTTATCCCCTCTGTTATTTATTTTAACACTAGAAGTCTTGTTGAATACAATACGGGATTCGAACAGCTTGAAAGGTATAGTGATAAGGCAAGAGGATTACAGAATAAGGGCATTTGCAGATGATCTGGTTGTTACCCTAACACAGCCGGTGGAATCAATAATCCAGATGAAAGACATTATAAAAGATTATGGCACAGTATCAGGATTTAGACTGAACCAGAAAAAAACTAAGATGATAGTTAAAAATATGACACAAGATCAAAAACACGAACTGGAAAGGAGGGCAGGTTTTGAGATTGTACCAAAGGTTAAATATCTAGGAGTTCAGGTTGCAGAATCAAATATGAAACTGTTTCAAAATAATTATGAGGTGTTGTGGCGAGATGTACAAAAAGATATGGAGACTTGGAAAAAACTGCAGCTTTCTTTACTTGGAAGAATAGCAGCAGTTAAGATGAACATTTTGCCAAGATTTCTTTTTTTGTTTCAAATGATTCCGGTGCTTAAAAGTGATAAACAATTGAAAGAATGGCAAAGTGGAGTGAATAAGTTTGTCTGGAACGAGAAAAAATCGAGAGTGAAAATGAAAATTATGCAAGATGTTCCAGAAAGGGGAGGTCTTAAACTTTCAAACCTACAGTTATATTATGAAGCAGCAGCTTTGACTCAAGCAAGCGATTGGTTTGGAAGGAAAAAGACTGGAATATTGAATATAGAAAGCTTTGATCTTGGTTGGCACGCTTACTTATTTTATGAAAACAAAGTGGATAAAGTTTTCAAAAGCCATATACTTAGAGATTCTTTGATGAGAGTTTGGAAGAAGCACCGATTCAAATGGGATTACAAAATACCGCTATGGCTGGATCTTTGTCATATTATGTGGAATACAAATATAATGTCACTCGGGGGGGGGGGTTATATAAAGAGGTTCTTTTTACAGATGCGGGCAGATGGCAACTGAAGACATTAGAGACACTGTTGGACGAAGGGATTAATCTAACTTGGTTACAGTATAACCAACTTCAACTGAAATGGAAAGAGGACCAAAAAACTGGTATTATGTTGCATGAGGAAGAATTGGTTAGACATATAAAAGAGAAAGGTCCAATGCATATTAAAAGGCTATATAATGTTTTGTTAGAAAGGGATTCAGAAACTGAATTGGTTAAAGATTGTATGATTAAATGGGCCCAGAATTTCGCAGAACCAGTGATGTTGGAAACATGGGAGAAAATATGGGTTCAGAATGTTAAATTTACACAATCGCAGAATTTGAGGGAAAATTTTTATAAAATGTTTTACAGATGGCATTTAGATCCCAAGAAATTATCCTGTATGTATCCTAATGTTCAGCCAAAATGTTGGAGATGTGATTGTTTAGATGCTACATATTACCATGTTTGGTGGAATTGTAAGAAAGTTAAGGCTTTTTGGATAAAAATATGGTGGGTTATGCAGAATGTTTTGAAGAAAAAAATTCAATTTTCTCCACAATTGTTTCTACTGGGTATAGTAAAGGGTTTTACATTGGATGAAACTAAGTTGATATTGTACATGATAACAGCAGCGAGATTATTGATAGGTAAATATTGGAAAAATGAAGCTTTGCCCACTATTGAAGAATGGACTTTGAAGATGGCCAGTTTTGCGGAGATGGCGAAGATTTCAGCATATTTAAAAGATCGCTCACAAGAGACTTATGAATGGGAATGGAAAAAATGGATAGATTATGTGCAGAACAAATATCAAATTAGGAAGTATCAAATAGCTTTTCATTGAAAGTATTATATAAAAATAGAAATGTATGAATTTTGTGAAGATGAAAAATTATAAGGGGGCTTGAGGGGTTCAAGTTTTTATAAAAAGGGGATTTTGATGGAATTATATTCTGTGGAAGTCAGGGGGGAGGGTTAGGGGGGTCTGGGGGGGCTAGGGTGGGGAGTGTGGGGTGGGTTGGGGGGGAAATGGGGTGAAAATGTAATTGTAAAACTTTTGCAATAAAAAAAAAAGAAAGAAAGCTATGATTCAATGGGGGATTAACTTTGGAAATCGTGGAAGGCAGAAGAAAGCTATGATTCAATGGGGGAGGAACTTTGGAGATCGTGGAAGGCAGAAGAAAAGTAGGATTCCATAGGGGAAGAACTTTGGAGATCGTGGAAGGAAGGAGAAAGCTATGATTCCATGGGGGAGGAACTTTGGAGATCATGGAAGGCAGGAGGCAGCTCTTTAGCACAGCTAAAGCACAGCTCTTTAGTCAGATCTCTCCCCTCTACATGTGCGGCTCTTTTAAACAGGGAAAGAAGACAGGCAAGAGAATGAACATGTGTAGCAGGAAGCTCTGGTGTTGCCCGATCATCAGCCAAGCTCATCAGAATTTCAGCTCTAGAGCCATCCCAAACCCCACAGCCCACGAGCGAGGCGGAAGAAGGGAAAAGCCTCTCTCTTTTCAGTTTCCCATTGGGCTGGCTCCGCCAAAGGCTGCCTCCCAATCTCGGAGCCAGTTCCCTCCTAAAGTTTCAAGGGCCACCACATGATTTCCATGAACTTGAGCTGAGCAGAATTGTGGGGCAAAGTGAATGTGGCGGCTCCTGTTTTTCCCAGCTGCCGAGTGCTCATTTAGAGAAGAGGAGCTGGGGAAACAGGCAAGGCACTGCGGCGGGCAGGCAGGCAGGTGTCGGGGAAGTGCTGAGGGCAGCATATGCATCTTTGGGCTTTCCACTTAGGTGGCGATAGGTGCAGCCTGTCCCCCGTCCACCACCTGCTTGACCTGCAGCTCCCAGTGGGAAGGAGCCCAGGCAAGCCTCGCATTCGGAGCTTCCTCGGGGGCAGTCTCGGCCCCGCCATCTTGGCAGCGCCATGTGCCAGGTGGGGAACAGGTGTCTCACCAGGGAACGGGCCGGTACCTAGTTGTCGGCCCACTTGGAAAAAGTGGGGGGGGTCGCATTGGGGGGGCACACATGCTCAGTGTGGGCGCATGTGTAGAGGGAGCGTGGGGGGTGTCCTGCACGCATGCGTAAATGGGAGCGTGCATTGCATTATGGGTTCCGGCACGCGGGAGTGCAACAGCACTCGCCCGCTCAGATTTTTGGCACGCAATGCCAAAAAGGTTCGCCATCACTGTTCTAGAATATGATGGTCAAAAATAACTGTGCAATACTAGCACTGTTTAAAATAGTATGTATGTTATTTGTTTTGACCTTTGTTTCATGGCAAGTGGAATGCCAGGACAATTACACTGTATTCATTTCATTCATTATCATTTCATTATTTGATTTGTATACCGCCCTACTCCCTAAGGACTCAGGGCGGTGAACAGCCAACAATAAAATACATACATACAAAATTTAAAAAACAGAAATAAAATCGAATTAAATAATTTGGCCCAGACAGATTAAAACCCCAATCAATTTAAAACAGATTTAAACTTTGAAAATTAAAAGATATTAAAAATATTAAAATATTAAAATTGTTTAAAAAGAGGGAGAAAGTTAGGCCAGGCCCACCTGGTGAAATAAAAAGGTCTTTAGAGCGCGGCGGAAGGTGCGCAGATCCGGGATCCTTCGTATCTCCGGGGGGAGCTCGTTCCAGATAGTAGGTGCCCCCACAGAGAAGGCTCTCCAGGGAAGGCTTCTTGAGGAGAGGCCTCACCACCGCCTCTTTCAAGGAGGCGGGGAAGTCACCCTCACCCAATGAAGCATTTATAATCCCCTGGAGCCAGCCTCGTGTCACTTCCCAGGAAGCCAGCACTAACCAAGAAGGACACGGGTCCAATAAACAAGTGGTCGCGTTCAGTCTGCCCAGAATCCTGTCCACGTCCTCAGGGGTCACAGGATCAAACTCATCTCAGATAACATTCTCAAGACCTGCCCCAGTCCCTCCTCCTGAGACTACCCAGTTGGAGTCCAGATCTTCCCGAATCTGAGTGATTTTGTCATACAGATACTGAGCAAAATCCTTGGCTCTACCCTCCACGGGGTCCTCCTGCGCTTCCTGGTGGAGCAGGGAGTGGGTCACCCTAAAGAGGGTGGCCAGGCGGTTATCTGATGACGCAATAAGAGCAGCAAAATAACTACATTTCGCTGCTTTTATCGCCAGTAGGTAATTCCTAATATGGGATCTTACTAGTGTCCGGTCAGATTCAGAAAGACTGGCCCTCCAACTTCTCTCTAGGCATCTTTTCTGGTGCTTCAACTCCCTCAGCTCCTCGGAGAACCAAGGAGCCAATTGAGATCAGCGCCGAGTCAGAGGCCACAAAGGCACAACCCGATCCAGAGCTCCAGTGGCCGCCCTATCCCAGGCGGCTACTAGGTCTCCAGTCGAGGCATGTGCCAGAGCCTCAGGAAATGGCCCAAGCTCCATCTGGAACCTATCAGGTTCCATCAGGCACCTGGGGCGGAACCATCTTACCGGCTCCGGCTCCCTGTGGTGGGGTGCAGCGGTTCGATTCAATATATCTATATATATAAACAATAAAAATATATTTTTTAAAAAATTGCTGAAAGTATTGGGCCCAACAGGCTAGCTTGGGGGACATTTTCCTTGGGGTCTTTAGGACCTACAGATTCTTGTGGTCGGTCCATACCTGGAAAGGGATTTTATTCCCTTCCAGGAAGTGTCACCAAGTGATGAGAGCCCATCTGACTCCAAACGCTACCTTCTTCCATATTGCCCAATGCTGCTCAGTTTTAGCTAGTTTTTTCTTTTCTTTTTTTTTTTGAACAAGTTTTATTGGTCCCCCCCGACACACACATTTATTTATTATTTATTATTTATTTATTTATTAATCAAATTTCTATACCGCCCTACTCCCGAAGGACTCAGGGCGGTGAACAGCCAAGATAAAATACAGATAATACAAATATTAAAAAAAATCCCTTAAAATTATTAAATATTTCAGCCGAAACACAGATTAAAACACCCAATTTATAAAATCACAAATTAAAAAATTTAAAAAATTTAAAAGATGGGAGTTAGGCCAGGCCAGCTTGCTGAAATAGAAAAGTTTTGAGAGCACGGCGAAACATGCGCAGGTCCGGGATCTTCCGTATCTCTGGGGGGAGCTCGTTCCAGATGGTAGGTGCCCCCACAGAGAAGGCTCTCCCCCTGGGAGCCGCCAGTCGACACTGTTTGGCCGACGGCACCCTGAGGAGCCCCTCTCTATGGGAGCGTACTGGTCGGTGAGAGGCTATTGGTAGCAGAAGGCGGTCTCGTAGATACCCCGGTCCGATGCCATGGAGTGCTCTAAAGGTGGTAACCAAAACCTTGAAGCGCACCCGGAAGACCACCGGGAGCCAGTGCAGCTCGCGCAGGAGGGGGGTCACATGGGAGCGCCACGTCGCTCCCATAACCACCCGCGCGGCCGCATTCTGGACCAGCTGGAGCCTCCGGGTGCTCCTCAAGGGGAGCCCCATCTAGAGAGCATTGCAGTAGTCCAAGCGGGAAGTAACAAGAGCATGAGTGACTGTATTTAACGAGTCCCGATCCAGAAAGGGACGCAACTGGTGAATCAGGCGGACCTGATAAAACGTCCCCCTGGCCACGGCCGTCATGTGCTCTTCTAAAGACAGCCGTGAGTCCAGGAGGACACCCAAGTTGCGAACCCTCTCCGTGGGGGCCAGTGACTCGCCCCAATAGTCAGTGATGGCACCAACTGACTATATCGGGATGTCGGAAACCACAGCCACTCGGTCTTGGATGGGTTGAGCCTGAGTCTGTTTCTCCCCATCCAGATCCGCACGGCCTCCAGGCACCGGGACATCACTTCAAGGGCATCATTGGGGTGGTCCGGGGTGGAGATGTACAGCTGAGTATCATCAGCGTACTGGTGGTACTTCACCCCGAAACCATGGATGATCTCACCCAGCGGCTTCACATAAATGTTGAACAGAAGGGGCGAGAGGACCGACCCTTGTGGCACCCCACATACAAGGGGCCTCGGGGTCGACCTCTGCCCCCCGTCAACACAGACTGCGACCGGTCAGAGAGAAAGGAGGAGAACCACCGTAGGACAGTGCCCCCCACCCCTAACTCCTCTAGCCGGTGCAGCATGATACCATGGTCGATGGTATCAAAAGCCGCTGAGAGGTCTAATAGGACCAGGACAGAGGAACAGCCCCTGTCCCGAGCCCTCCAGAGATCATCAACCAACACGACCAATGCCATTTCCGTGCTGTACCCAGGCCTGAAGCCCGACTGGAACGGATCCAGATACGACGATTCATCCAGGTACTGGGGGAGCTGTCGCGCTACCACACTCTCAACAACCTTCGCAACGAAGCGAAGGTTGGAGACTGGCGATAATTTGCCAACACTGCTGGGTCCAGGGAAGGTTTCTTGAGGAGAGGCCTCACCACCGCCTCTTTCAAGGCGGCAGGGAAGACACCCTCACTCAAGGAAGCATTTATAATCCCCTGGAGCCAGCCTCGTGTAACCTCCCGAGAGGCCAGCACCAACCAGGAGGGACACGGATCCAGTAAACATGTGGCTGCGCTCAGTCTGCCCAGTATCCTGTCCACGTCTTCGGGCGTCACAGAATCAAACTCTTCCCAGATAATACTCACAAGACCTGCCTCTGTCTTCCCCGCTGAATCTACCCAGTCAGAGTCCAGATGTTCCCGAATCTGAGCGATTTTGTCATACAGATACTGTACAAAATCCTCGGCTCTACCCTCCAAGGGGTCCTCCCGCGCTTCCTGGTGGAGCAGGGAGCGGGTCACCCTAAACAGGGCGGCCGGGCAATTATCTGATGACGCAATAAGAGTGGCAAAATAGTTATACTTCGCCACTTTTATCGCCACCAGGTAGTTCTTAATATGAGACCTTACCAGTGTTCGGTCAGATTCAGAATGGCTGGCCCTCCAACCACTCTCCAGGCATCTTTTCCGGCGCTTCATCTCCCTCAGCTCCTCGGTGAACCAAGCAGCCAGGCGAGATTGACGCCAGGTCAGAGGCCGCAAAGGCACGACCCGATCCAAAGCTCCAGCGGCCGCCCTATCCCAGGCGGCCACCAGTTCCTCAGTCGAGCCGTGTGCCAGAGCCTCAGGAAATGGCCCAAGCTCCGTCTGGAACCTATCAGGATCCATCAGGCGCCTGGGGCGGTACCACCTCAATGGTTCCGCCTCCCTGCGGCGGGGTGCGGCGGTTCGAAGGTCAAAGCGAAGGAGGGAGTGATCTGACCATGACAAGGGCTTGATCACTATATCCCCTATCTCAAGATCACTCAACCACTGACCAGAGACAAAAACCAGGTCTAGCGTGTTTCCCCCCGTGTGAGTAGGGCCATGAACTAATTGGGTCAGGTCCATGGCCGTCATGGAAGCCATGAACTCCCGAGCCACCTCAGACGCCTCACCGACGGATGGCAGGTTAAAATCCCCCATGACCATAAGCCTGGGGGTGTCAACCGCCACCGCGGCTATAACGTTGAGCAGCTCGGGCAGGGCTGCCGTCACATGGGAGGGAGCCAGGTACGTAACCAGCACACCCATCTGCACCCCATGACCCCACTTCACAAGGAGGGACTCACAACCAGCCGTCTGAGGAACAGTGACCTCCCTCGGACCAAGACCTTCTCTAATGACAACTGCCACCCCCCCCGTCCCTCCCCTGTGTCCTCGGCTGATGGAATGCGCGGAAACCGGGTGGGCACATCTCAATGAGGGGGACCCCCCCTCCTGGCCCAACCAGGTCTCCGTAATACCCGCCAGGTCCGCTCCCCCCTCCTGAACAAGATCACAAATGAGGGGGGCTTTATTTACCACGGACCGGGCGTTGCACAGCATCAGCCGAAGGCCCAGGGCCTGAGGGTCTGTGCAACCTGGGGAACGAGGGGAGCATTGGAGGCCGGAGCGCGTCACCGCTTGGAGCCAGCGGGCGCGCGCTCCCACAACCTGATGTGGCCCCCTGCTCCCGCCATATCTGCCCCTCCCACCCACAGTACTGATGTAATGACCATCCATAACACAAGCTCTAACCCCCTCCTTGACCCCGGTTCCCGCATCTCTAGTGCCGTGCTCTTCAGCTGGCTCTGGCCTCCTCCCCGACAGGTTCTCCCCCAAACCCACCGAACCCACCCCCCTCCCAGAAACCTTTAAAACCTTATCTAAAAATTTCCCCAAAAAACCCCACAACCCCCTCCTCGCCACATGCCACCTCTCGGGATTCCAAAATCCGTCATCAAGGTAGGCCCTCGATAGTGAGGAGGGCCAAACCTGCAAGAGGGGAGAGACTCGCAGCGCAAGCAGGTCAGCAGCCGTAAACATCGCACAAAACAGAGATGGAGAGTCAACTGGTCAGGGCTTCACCAGATCGTCCAATAATACTGGGTCAAAGTAGATCTTCATATCAGGAGCTGGTTCACTGCCCTCTCACGACAGTGAAAGGGGCCAGTGACATCCCCCCACGTCTGGATGATAATTATCCCAGTCACCCTCTCACAGTGACTGGGGCAGATGACACCGACAATAAAGTCACAATAGTCCATCCATTCATTTACCCACATCTTTTTTGAACAGAGCATTGGCCATATCTTATCTTATACAATTAATCAAATTCAAATACATTTTACTCAATTACAGTTTTTGCCAAAATCTTTTTTCTCCTTTTCTTTTATCATGTCTTAATATTTCTATGCTTGCTTACATAAACAACATCTTCATTTGCCCTTAAATTCTAATTATTGCTATTTATTTATATTTATTCTCTTTTATTCTTTAAACAGTTCATTCTTTATCTTAATATCTTTATATTTGTTCGGGATTGCCTTTCTTCCATTTCATCTTTTTTATTGTACAGCAATCTTTCTCCTCAAACCTACCACCTCTCTCTTTTCTTTCCTTCTTACTTTCTCTTCCCCTCCTCTTCTTCTCCTCCCTACTTCCCCTTCCTTTCTCCTTCTCTCTTCCTCCCTCTCTTACCCTCACTCCTACTCTAATTTCCCATCCCTTCCTTCCTCCCTTCTCTTCCTTCCCTCTCTCTCCTTCCTTCTTCCATCTCTCTTCTCCTTCCTTCATCCCTCTCTATTGCTGTATTCATTTTCAATTTTATATTTTCCACTATGGAGTCCAGGCAACCCCGGTCTTCTTTCATTTATCAAATATATTTCTCAAAATTTCCCCTCATCTTTTTAATTATTAGCAGTATATTTCATCTTATTCCATTTTTTCTTTTAAATCTTTACTCAAACAATCTTCTAAGCCTTAAACTTTTTACTTTTAACAATATATTTTTTCTACTTTATTTCTTACAAGTATATCATTTGAATCATTTTTTTGCATTTCAATTTCATTCAGTTTACATTTAATTTCCATTTTCCATCTTAATTTCAATTAATTTTTATATTATAATTTATTCTCTCCTTTTAGTGCTTCTTCCAATATCATTCTTTCTTTCACATTACATCGTTCTATTTTTCATTTAACAGCATTTTCACATACAATTTCTACAACTAGCATCCTTCTCTTTATTAACAAATTAACGTTTTCACTGACTCTTAACCATTTTCTCTTAGTCTCTCCACAGTTCTCTTTTTTGATGTTTTCCTCCCTTTCTCCCATTTCTTTACCTTCTTCTTTTTCCTTTTCTTATATCTCCCTTTCAGCCTTTTTCCTTTAATTTTAACTCTATTACTTTTCATTCTCAATCTTTCCCCATTTATTTCTCTTCTCTTCATGTTTGAGATGTATTTTCCCATATCCATTTTTATTCTATCACTATTGAACCTAATGTAATCATCTTTATCTTTTTTCAATTATTTCCTTTCCAATATTATCTCCTTGTTTCTCTTGCTTCTCATTCATCTTTTCTCTTTCTTTCTTTTTTTGTTTTGTAATCTAACCAATCCTTTGCTTCTTTTTTTCCCTTAAATGCCTCCCTTATTTTTTGAAACATCTCCCTTAGTGTCTCATATTCATCCTCCCAATTCTCCATATTTTCAATTTTAAAAGGCTAGGATTTTTAAGCTTCTTCTTCTCATTTACATATACTTCAGGTTTCAAAGTCCATATAATATCTCTTTAAAAGAAATAATGTCCACTTCAAATATTTACTTGAGCCAGCACAGTTTTAGTCTTTGTCTCTTTAACCTTGCTTCAGCTGCACCAATATGCACTCCCACGCCTCTCTCTCATGCTCCTTCTGCCAACAGATGTCTTTCTCCGCTTCACTAGTCTTCTAGCAATAAAATATCCATTTTATAATCCACAGGCACGCTTATTTTCTCTTTTCCAAATTAAATCCTTTATTGTTTAAGAAAAAGTTTTTCTGTTTCCTTTTTCCTTGTCTTATTCTTATTTTTCCAAATCCAATTATAAATCCAGGTGGAAGATTCCTTTTAGGGCTTTAGGTTTGATTTTAAAGTTCCTTTTTTCTCTCTCTTCACTTAAGTTCCCCGTCTAGCAGCTGTTTCTCCGATTCACAATTTCCATAACAAAATAGCCATCTTGCAATACACAAAAGCATTCACTCTTTAAATTAAATTCTTCTGCTGTTTTTTTTTTTTAATCTTCTTTTCCTTGTCTTATTTTTCCCCCAAAATCCAGTTTTAACACTGAATGGAAGATTTTTTTCCAGGCTTTAGGTTTGATTTTTAAAGTTCCAGGGTTTTTTTTCTCTCCACTTTAGTCTCTGTGCTAATTAGCCGCCAATCTCCGCTACAATCTTTTCAAGCTGTCAAACATTTTTTTCCTTTTATTTGTGAATTGGCCCATTACTCACCCAGTGACAATACTCTGTTCAATTACCATTTATTGCATTTCCTCTTTCAGATTGTTAGGATATGGTTTGAGCCTAACAAGTTGTCCAGGCAATATATGTGTTCTGTGACTTTAATATAAATATGTATTGTGTGACTTTAAAGTTTTACTGCTGATTCATTGTAATGCTGAGTCATGGTGTAATTAGTTGTGAACATATTTAAGAAAGGTACTGTAAAGTATTCAGTTGATGATAAGCTACCATAGTGTGTGGAGTTGCTATCCATTGTGCTATCATCGTTTGATGGATCTGCTACCATCGTGGTTTGTGAACCAGAATGAGTTTGTTATTCTAACCAACAACTGTTTGTGTGGTAAGAAGATTTTGTATCACTGGACTGATTTAACTGGCAAAGACTTGGATTGATTTAAAGACTATGAATTGTTTTTTCACTATAAAGTAAACTTTTGATAAACCAGTTTGCACATCTCTTATTCATTGCTCTCAGCAACATTTCTCTGTGCTCTACACTCTGCTGGTTGGTAACACAACAACAATATCCTTAACACAGATCGTGACCGTTCTGGCTTATGACAGCTCCTTAATGGCTGCCTTCCTTTGCTGACTGGTCGAAGACTAACGCCGGCACTTCAGCGAACTTGCTCATTCCCTATCCATGCCAGCCAGTATCTTCTTTCCTCGCTGTCTCCACAAGATAGCTATGATCCCTGGGGATCCCCAAAATCGGCTAGGATATCAGTGTTCTCCTGGACACCAGAATCCACACCATATTGCCTGATACCGGCCATTCCCTCTCAGTTTCAGCTAGTTTTTTCTATGTGTATGCACAGGACTGCAGTTGACCCCCTTCATTTTCCAGAAGCAGCACAGCCTCCACTGCCACATCGCTGGCATTGCCCTGAATTACAAAGGGTTTTTCCGGGTCCAGGTGTTTCAACACCAGCTCGGCTGAGAAGAGCTTTTTTAGCTTCTTGAATGCCGTTTGGCATTCCATGTTCCACTTTAGTGGCTGGCTGGGTTTAGGCTTATCTATTGCCTTAGTTCTCAGCAAGTTAGTAATAGGGAGGGCACTTCTGGAGAATGATGGGATGAATTGCCTATAGAAATCTGTGAACCGTAGGAAGCTTTGTAGCTGTCTTCGGGTGTGCAGGGCTTCCCATTCTAACACCGCTCACACTTTTTCTGGGTCCATTTCCATCCCCTGGTGCAAGATCTGGTATCCCAGGTAGTCTAGTTTGTATTTGTGGAATTCACATTTTGAGATCTTAGCATATAGTTTGGCAACTCGGAGTTTTCTCAGGACTGCCCGGACCAGCTTTATATGCTCAGCTTTTGTCTCGGTATATATCAGAATGTCATCAAGTTACAGCTAAACACCCTTATATAGGTGTTCATGCAGCACCTTATTCATTAGTTGCATGAACACTGCAGGAGCCCCTTGAAGCCCAAATGTGAGCATGTTAAACTGGAAACACCCGAATGGGCAGTTAAATGCCATCTTCCACTCATCCCCCTCCCAAATCCTGACTCGGTAATAGGCTTCCTGCAAATCCAGATTAGAAAAAATCCTGCCCTTGGAAAGGTGGGAAATGAGGGGCAGGAAGTACATATTTTCCACACACACTGCATTTAGATCTCTATAATCGATGCCTAAATGAAGCAAGCCATCTTCCTTTTCCCAGAACAGTACTGGGGCGGCCACTTTGGGTCAGGCAGTCTGGATGAAGGCACGCTCCAAGTTTTTGTCTATGAAATTGCTCAGCTCATCTAGCTCCCAGGGCGTCATGGAGTAAAATTTTGGCTTTGGTAGCTTAGCTCTTTGGATTTATAAAAATTCTGTACCTTCTGGAAGGACAATTTTGGTGGCATCCTTTAAAAAGACATTGAAAGTTATGTTGCCAACTGCCCCACTGCATGGCAGCAAAGCACAGGCAGGGAAAAAATTCCTGGCCTTTTGCAGCCAGTAGCTGATCCTTCAGCTTAGCTCCTGGGAGGATCTCAATGGCACAGTCAGTAGGTCAGTGAGGGGGAAGCTCATCCAACCCCTCCTTGCTAAACACCTTTGCTGGGTCATGGTATTCCCAGGGAATGACTTGCACAAGCTCACTTTGGATGGTGGCTGCCACTTTGTTTCTGCAGCTGGAGTTTTCCTCATGAACCTTTCTCCTTGGGTCTCCCCCCACTCGCTTAGGAACATCAGCACCCCCTTTGTCCAGTCCACCCATGGGTTCCACTTTTTTAGACATGATAGTCCTAGGATCAAGGGCCATTCCATGCCTAGACCTATAAAAGCAATAGTCTCGGAGTGACTCTATGGCAGGGATGGCGAACCTTTTTGGCATTGCGTGCCAAAAATCTGAGCGGGCGAGTGCTGTTGCACTCCCGCGTGCCGGAACCCATAATGCAATGCACGCTCCCATTTACGCATGCGTGCAGGACAACCCCATGCTCCCTCTACACATGCGCCCACACTGAGCATGTGTGCCCCCCCAATGCGACCCCCCCACTTTTTCCAAGTGGGCCGACAACTAGGTACCGGCCCGTTCCCTGGTGAGACACCTGTTCCCCACCTGGCACATGGCGCTGCCAAGATGGCGGGGCCGAGACTGCCCCCGAGGAAGCTCCGAACGCGAGGCTTGCCTGGGCTCCTTCCCACTGGGAGCTGCAGGTCAAGCAGGTGGTGGACGGGGGACAGGCTGCACCTATCGCCACCTAAGTGGAAAGCCCAAAGATGCATATGCTGCCCTCAGCACTTCCCCGACACCTGCCTGCCTGCCCGCCGCAGTGCCTTGCCTGTTTCCCCAGCTCCTCTTCTCTAAATGAGCACTCGGCAGCTGGGAAAAACAGGAGCTGCCACATTCGCTCTGCCCCACAATTCTGCTCAGCTCAAGTTCATGGAAATCATGTGGTGGCCCTTGAAACTTTAGGAGGGAACTGGCTCCGAGATTGGGAGGCAGCCTTTGGCGGAGCCAGCCCAATGGGAAACTGAAAAGAGAGAGGCTTTTCCCTTCTTCCGCCTCGCTCGTGGGCTGTGGGGTTTGGGATGGCTCTAGAGCTGAAATTCTGATGAGCTTGGCTGATGATCGGGCAACACCAGAGCTTCCTGCTACACATGTTCATTCTCTTGCCTGTCTTCTTTCCCTGTTTAAAAGAGCCGCACATGTAGAGGGGAGAGATCTGACTAAAGAGCTGTGCTTTAGCTGTGCTAAAGAGCTGCCTCCTGCCTTCCATGATCTCCAAAGTTCCTCCCCCATGGAATCATAGCTTTCTCCTTCCTTCCACGATCTCCAAAGTTCTTCCCCCATGGAATCATAGCTTTCTCCTGCCTTCCACGATCTCCAGAGTTCTTCCCCCATGGAATCATAGCTTTCTCCTGCCTTCCACGATCTCCAAAGTTCCTCCCCCATTGAATCATAGCTTTCTCCTGCCTTCCACAATCTCCAAAGTTCCTCCCCCATGGAATCATAGCTTTCTTCTGCCTTCCATGATCTCCAAAGTTTCTCCCCCATTGAGTGCCTCCTGCCTTCCAGTACTCCTCAGATCTTTGCAGTTTCTCCCCCCATCGCGTGTTAGCTTTCTCCTGCTTTCCTGCCACCGAGAGGCATCTGTAGAGGGTAGAACCTGCAGAGATCGGGGAATGCTCTGCTTCCGTGCATGCGCAGCAGAGACCGGAAGACCAGCTGGCTGATGGGAGGTGCACGCATGTGCGGTGGACCTGGGCTGGGGCGACATCTGGCGTGCCGGCAGAAAGGGCTCTGCGTGCTACCTGTGGCACACATGCCATAGGTTCGCCATCACGGCTCTATGGCAAGTTCCAGGGGCTCCATTGCAAATATAGCCAGGATTCCTCCCGTGGTGGACCTATCTAGCTGGCAAAATGCAATGGGGTTTTTTAATTGTCTTAGGCAGTTCCCCAGTTTTCCAACTAGGGTTGGACTTATTAGGCATCAGGTGCACCCCGAGTCTAGTAGGACCATCAGCACCACTTTCTGCCCCATGCTTGGGATTAGCAGTTCTAAGGGCACAGTGACGGGCAACCAAGGGGTCATTGTAGTCACTGTCCGACAGACTTAGCTCTTCTTCTTGTGGGGTCAGAGTTCCAGGTCTGTGCTTGGGAGAAGACTGGAACTCAGTGACCTCGCCATTCTTCAGGGCAGTTTCCCTGGAGCTCTGGGAGGGTTTTGCTGACTTCCCTCTCGATTGCCAGTCTCCCTTTCTGGTCAGGGTCTTTGTGTGACATTCTGCAGCATGGTGGACTTCCTTCCCACGCTTGAAGCAGGCTGTTGAGTGTGGTAGAGTCGACTGAGGCTTGGTGACCTCTCTCTTCCTCTCTGGTGGTGAACTCTTCCAGGTTCTGGTTTCAGGTTTGGTCTATTTCGGCTTCTTCCACCAAGATGTACCAATTGTGCAGGCAAGCTGGGCTCCTCTGGCAATGCAAGCATGGTACAGGTCATCATTGAGCCCATCCTTGAAACAGTTCATCAGTATTTCTTCTGGCCAGTCCATGCGGCAGGCCAGGTCTCAAATCTCCTCTATTTGGCTACTGGATGGCAACCTTGCTATATGGTTTTGATGTAATCTCTGGCTTTTCAGTCAGCCAGGGGGTCCTCAAATCTGCACCTCAGAGCCATCATGAAACAGTCAAAATTTCAGAGCTCAGGGGCATCTGCATTATAGAGGGTCACTATCCCGTGTGCAGTAAATGATGACCCTGACCCTGACCCTGACCCCTTAAGTTGGGATATCCCTCCCATACTCCTGCATGTATGTAAGCACATGCGCCAAGAAGAACACCAGTTGATGGGGATCTCTGTTGAATTTTATGCCCAGGAGTATACTTTTTGTTTCAGCTGTGTGTGTCCCCTCCCACCAGCTTGATGAACTTGCACTGTGCCCAAGTATCTCCAAGGTGGGTTCATTGGCGTGGTGATGGGTCAATCTTTGCTCTCCATGGCACCTGCGGAAGTCCCAGGGGCTGGGGAATTATCTCATCAGGGGCCTCCTCTCGGCCCCTCTCATCACCCACAGCACAGGGCCCAGCTTCTGTGGACTCTCATGCCTTGGAGGCCTCCCTCATGAATGCATTGCCTGCTTCATGAGTTGTTTGGATCGGCCCAATGCTTCCTCCATCTCGTAGTCATCATAAAGGGTTTCCAGCTCATGTGTCCACCCCTATCGGCTGCCCTGGGTGAAGGTGACTCCTTGGGTTCTTCTGTCCCAATCCTTCTTCTTCCTTATCCTGACAGATCACCTCAGCTTTGCTTATACTTCATCCAAACACTGGGGCTTTTGTCAGGTTGAGCATCAATGGGGCTTTGTCAGACCTGGGAGCCATCTTTCTACCTTTGAGCCTTCAGGCTTTAGGCCTGCCACAAATTCTACTGTAGAAAATGGGAGGGGGGGTTGTGTAGAATAAAGAGGATAGGTAGTCAAAATAAAATTATTTCTACAAAGTCAAGGCTGTTGTGACCTGCAGTTGTGCTGAGAGGAATGAGGAGGTATCTTCTGGTACCTGATTGGTTAGTGTGGTGGACATGTGGGTGAAGGGCAAGGACTTGAACTTTCTTTTGGGAAGGAAAACCCGGAAGCCTTCAGATTTGGGTTTTCCCAGTTGTGCCAATATGACATCTCTAATAAAAGTTAGCTTTGAGGAACTTCAAGCCTTGAAGTTTGATTTCGTTGGGGGTGTTACTTGGAACCCTGACAGGCTTCCTCCCTGCATTCAGCTTTCCCATGATCGCTGCCCTGGTTGGACATTCTTTGCACAGTCACCACAGTACGGCTGGAGCCTCTCTGGATTGACCATTTGCAGATTCTGCCTAATGTAAGGTCCTGCCTCGCCAGCCTTCTCAAGAAAGCACAACTGTTGAAATTTCAAAAGGAACTTTAATTGGAAGACAGTGATAGCAGAGAGAGTGTAGGTAGAATCTGAATTTCCCACGCTGGAGCTTTAGGTTAAACCTCTCCTTTCATGGCCCCTCACAATGTCCAGTTCATCTTTGAGCCAACCCCAAGGTGCAAAGATTTTGTGAGAACTCCAGGCTGAGAAGGTGATAACATTCAGTTTCCAGGTGCCACAATCTCACTCCTCCAGTGGTGAGACAAAACAGATGGCCCAAGGCACTGTTTCCCCACTCCCAACATCCCAAAGGTACATCAAAGCAATGAAAAGGAACAAAGAAAACCCCATGCACACATAACCCGAAGCCTCCTCCCTCCCACCAGAATGGTAAGGTCCTGATAGAGATCTATGGGACCTGACACCCACATAATCCAAAGAGGGTGTGATGACATGTAGTAAGAAGGTGGAATCCCAGGAGGGAAAGAGTGCATTACAAAGTGTAAGAAATGACTCAGCCCAGATAGTACACAGAGTATGTTGTAGATGCAGATAGTAGAGTCCTCAGTCTATTAACATTTTAGCTACAAATATGAAAACAATAAAAACGCAACTTGGAAGAATCACCATATTTCATTTTTGGCTTCGGGCCTTACAGAGGTTTTCATTCACCCTCACCAAAGGTCTGCATGAAGAATCAGATCTTCAAGACCCTTTGAAATACCAGAAGGCATCCAAATCTCAGAGAAAACCTCCTTCCAGAAAACAAGCATTTATTGAAAGACAATAAAGATGTTTTCATCAAAATCGGCTTACCTTTAGGAATGATATTTAGAAGGGTTTTTTTTTGTTTTAAAAACAAACTTTATTAGATTTTAAAAAAATAAAATTGTATAAAACATTCACAACCTTAAAATACAGTCAACAATATCAACAAACAACAAATAAAGTATATATAATGTATATAAGTATACATATATACAAAAACTTATTTTCCCTTTTTTTCCCTTAATGATGGTGTATAATTATTACTTTTAATTTCTTACTAAATGTTGACTTTACCTTCTTTTCCATTGGTTTATCCACTCATACCAGCTGTCCCATATCTTAAAATACTGAGAGTCTTCCTTATCTTTCAATTTCAACGTTAGTCTATCCATTTCTGCACATGTGTAAACTTTTTGAATTATTTGCTGCTCTGTTGGCAATTGATCTGTTTTCCAGACTTGTGCTAGGGCTAATCTAGCTGCCGTAATTATATGTAATATTAGGTACTTTTTTTTCCTTTCTAATGTTTTGTTTGAGCATTCCTAACAAAAAAATTTCTGGTTCTAACTCAATATCGTCCGCAATTATTTCTGAAATCCAAATTTTTATTTTTATCCAATATTTCTTAATTTTTGGGCAAAGCCACCAGACATGAAAGAAGGTTCCCTGTGCTTGCTTGCATTTCCAACACGTTGGATTAAGATTTGCATACATCCTCGCTAATCTCGCAGGGGCTAGATACCATCTGTACCACATCTTGTAGTGGTTCTCCTTATATGCTACGGATTTTGTTATTCTTTAGTTGGTTTCCCATACCCTTTCCCACTCTTCCAATTGTATATTTTTGCCAATATTCCTTGCCCAAGCTATCATTTGTCCTTTAACTAAATTTTCTGCTAGGTCAAATTCTAATAAGTATTTATAAATCTTTGAAATCAAATTTCCATCTTTAGTTCCTAGTAATTTGTCTAGTCGGTTGGGATTTATGTCGATTCCTCCTTCCTCATTGTCTTTATTGTATCTAGTTTGTATTTGTAGGTAGGGCCACCAATCTATTTCTATGCCTTGTTCCCTGAGTTCCTGCCGTGTTTTTAATCTTCCTTGGGGGTCCAGTAATTCTTTGTATCTTATTAATTTATGGGGGCTAGTGTGTTGGGGTGCATTGCCGCCTCCAATGCAGATATCCAGCCGGGAACCTTCATATAATGTTTGTTTTTAATTTCGAACCAGATGCCAATCAGTGAATTTCTTATTATGTGGTTTTTAAAATGTTTATAGGTTTTGTTCTTGGCGTTCCACAAGAAGGCATGCCACCCTTTTAATAAATTGTGGCCTTCTAATTTTAATAGTCTGTAATTCTCCAAATTGACCCACTCCTTAATCCATGTTAAACCCGCTGCCTTATAATATTTTTCCCACGCTGGTAGGCCAAAACCCCCTCTAGATCTGTCATCCTGTAATATATTTAAATTTATTCTTGGTTTTTTCCCCTCCCATATGAATTTTGATGTTATTTTATTCAAATTTGTAAAAAAGTTTTTCTCTAATTTAACTGGAATAGTTTGAAATAAGTAGAGGAGCCTCGGGAGTATATTCATCTTAATCGCCAGGATAGGGCGATTAGGATAAGGTGCTTTTCTAACTCTTCTATTTGTTTTGCTGTTAAATTTTTAGTTAATATTTTAGTCTTATCCTTATTGACTTTTAAACCTGCCACCTTATTGACTTTTAAACCTGCCACCTTACCAAATTTCTCTATTTCCTCTGTTAATTTTAATTCTGTTTCTAATGGATCCTCTATGAAGAATACAAGTCGTCGGCAAACGCTTGGACCTTGTATTCTTCGCCTTTAACCTTGAGTCCCTTTATATTTTTGTTGAGTCTAATTCTTCTAAGTAGTTTTTCTAGGGTCAGAATAAAGAGTAGTGGTGAAAGTGGGCACCCTTGTCGTACTCCTCTACTTATTTGTTAGTTTGTTAGTTCCCCATTGACTAGTATCCTTGCTCTCTGTTTTGTGTATATTGAAACTATCATCTTCTCGAATTTCTCCCAGAATTTCATATTCTTTATTTGTTGTGTCATGAATCTCCAGTTGACCCGATCAAACACCTTTTGTGCATCCAGGAAGATCAGGGCTACCTGTTTCTCTGGATGCACCTCATAGTATTCTATTACATTGATCACTGTCCTTATATTGTTTTTAATTTGTCTTGCCGGCAGGAATCTGTTCTGATCCGAATGTATTCTATGATTTAATATTGTCTTTAATCTGTTTGCCATCAAATTCATAAAAATCTTATAATCCGAATTTAGTAGAGAAATCGGCCTATAATTTTTTATCTGTGTTGTATCTGCCCCCTCCTTTGGGATTAGCAAGATATATGCCTCCCTCCAAGATTCTGGTAGCTTTGCCTCTTTCAATGCCTCATTGTAGACCTCTAATAGTATCCAATTTAGTGATTCCCCTAATCCTTTATATAGTTCTACTGGTAACCCATCCGTTCCCGGGGTTTTATTGTTTTTTTGTTTCCTAATTGTTGCCTGTAGTTCCTCTATAGTAATCTCTCTATTGAGTATCTCTTCCTCTTCTTCAGTTACTACTGGCATTCTCTCCTCTTTTAAATATTGATCTATTTCTTCTGTTGGCACCTTATCCTGTGTGTACAAATCTTGAAAGAATTGGGTTACTATCTCTTTCTTCTTTTCTAGGATCTGACATAACTTGCCATCCTTATCCTGCAGTTGGTGAATTGTTCGTTTCTCTCTTTCTTTTCTTAATTTGTAAGACATCCACCTCCCTGGTTTGTTCGCCTGTTCAAATTGATTTTGTTTTTAAAATTTCATTGTATTAACATATTTTTCTTGCTCGAATAAATTCAATTTGTGTTTAGCTGCCATCCAATTAGTTCTTATTTGTTCATCCTCTGGCCTTTCCTGTAATTTCCCTTCCCAATTTTGGATCTCTTCTCGAATTTTGTTATATTCATTTTCCTTCTCCTTTTTCCGTTTACTGTTATAGGCTATTGTTAAGCCTCTAATGTAAGCCTTTGTTGTATCCCAGAGGTTTTGGAGTGATGTCTGATATTTGTTGTTATCTTTGAAAAACCCCTTCAATTCTTTTTCTATCCTTTCAGTATACTCCTTTTCTTTCATTATCTGAACATTCATCATCCATCTGCTCCTTCTCTTTCTTTGCCCTCTCCATTCTATCGTTATTGGGTTATGATCAGCCCAGTCATTTGTCACAATCTCTACTGCTTCTATCTCCTGTATTAAACTCTTTGTAGCCCATGCCATGTCTATCCTTGACCAGGATTTGTGGGGATTGGAAAAATATGTGTACCTTTCCTCTTCTGAGTTATATAGTCTCCATATATCTACTAAATTTAGCTCTTCTGTTAAATTAAAAAATGTTTTTGGCAGCAAATTTTTCTTTTTTTTTTATTATTCTGATTGCTTTTATAATCCTTTTTTGGATCCACAATTGCGTTGAGGTCTCCCAACAGACATACATTTCCTATATTTTGTTCTATAATCTTTTCATGCAGTTTTCAATAAAATTCTTTTTGTTCGCTATTTGGCACATATACAACCACTAACAACACACTTTTACCTTTGACTTTTACTTCGATCATCAGAATTCTTCCTATCTTATCTGCATATTTTAAATTACTTTCTATCTCTTCATTAACAAAAGCTGCTATTCCTCTTTTCTTTTCATCTGCTAAGGATACAAATAATTTCCCTAATTTTTTACATTGTAAAAATTTTTCATCTTCTTTTCTGATATGGGTTTCTTGAAGGCATACAATGTCTATTTTTTGTTTAATTAACTTCCTAAATATTTGATTTCTTTTAGCTGGTGAATTAAGTCTGTTTATATTTAATGATATAATTTTAAGGTTCCGGTCCATTCTTTAAAATTGGTCTTTTCCTTTTTTTGTTCCTTTACTTCCTGTCCTTTTTCTTAGCCTGGTTTTGTGCTCTTGTCTTAACTCCTTCTTCTTCTCGAATTTCCCCCTCTTCTTCTTTTTCTTTTTCCTTAATACTCTCCTCACATGGGGTTTCTTGATCTTCTCGTCTTTGCTTTGGTTTGTTTCTCTTTTCCAATTCTTCTCTTCTGCCGTTTGTTCTTTCTGATTCTATCACCTAGTGTAGGGTTTGTGCCTTCTCTAAAGAATCGACTTTTATCTTTTTCCCCTGCCACGTGACCAACACTCCCTCCGGTATTATCCATCGAAATAGTATTTGTTTTCTGTTTAGTAATGCCATGAGGAGTCCATAGTCTTTTCTCCATTCTGTAATTCTCTTTGGTATTTGTTTTAATGTTATGATTTCTTTCTGTTTATAGTACATTGGTTCTTCTTTTCTTATTCTAAAGACAATGTCTCTAACTTTCCTCCGCACAAAACGTACATGGACCTCCCTTGGCAATTTGTGTTGTCTCGCGTAGTTTGTATGTACTCTAAATACTTCATCCAATTCATTGATAATCTCATCTTTGTCTCGTTGTAGAGCTTCCGCGATCTTTTCGGCCATTATTAGGGTTAGGTCCTCATCTCTTTCTTCTTTCACATTTTGGAACCTTAGATAGAATGCCGCTCTCTCCATCTCTAACTGTGCCACCGTATTCTCAAGCTCTTTATTGAGGCCTTTCATTTTCTCATCCAAAAGTTCTAGCTTTTCTTCTGTTTGCTCTGTTTTTTTTTCTATGGCCGTAATCCTTTGATCATTTTTTTGTATTATCTCTTGAATAGAGTCCATTTTTTCATCTAATTTTTGTATATCTTTTTTGACCGACTTTTTGACTTCGTCCAGATCTCTCCTAGCTTTCTCATGATTTTTAGACAAGCACTCTTGCATTTTTAACATAGTCTCTTGTATTGTCGCTAATGTAGCCTGGACAGTCTGCATACTCATGGTGGAAGTTTGCTTATCAGTTGAGAACATCCCTTCTAAGGTTTTTTGTGTTGCTGGAGAAGCTGTTAATCCAATTGGTGTTGAAGTGACCTTCTTTCCTGTTTTAACCGTGGTTACTGTGGTGGATGTCATTTCCTTCAAAATTTTGTATTGTTTTTCTAGGATTCTGTCTATTCTTTCCCAAATCAGCCTTCACTTCTAGCTCAGTTTTATGAACTACTATTTCTAATATTCTTGAATAGGTCTAAGTATATTCTTTTATTTAAATATGAAATCTCAATCTATATCTTACAAATTGTATTTTAACTAGGGTATTATTATATATCATTCTAATTGATTCTCACACAAACTGTATAATAAAAGTCCTTCTCCTATTAAATAGACTATAAATAGTATAAAATGTTATAAATGCAGTAAATACTTTAGGATTATACTAACTTGTACTATAGTATGATATCTCTAGACAAATTAATTAATTAATTTTCTAACTAGCTTAATATTGATAAAATCTTAATCAAAACATATATAAGAAAGCAACAAACAAAATATTATAGCATATAAACAGTACTAAGCAATTATATATATATAAATTGATTAAAGTTTAAATTGATTGCCTTATAAATAGGTATTAATCTATATTTAATACTAATTTATAATTATTATAAATATTAAATTGTTAAATAGATAAATTATTAAATAGTTATTAAATAGTAATAATTAGTATGTAGATATATAAATAAAGATATATAAATATATAAATAGTTATTATATATAAGATAGGATATATAAGATAAGTATAAGAAAAAATACAGGGATTTTTTTTTTCACGGATTAATCAATGCCATATTCCACTGTAATTAGCACTAGTCCTCCTCTGGTAACTCTCCAAAACCAACCGTTATAGATCCAAATAAGATATAGTCTTCTTTATAAAATCAGAAGAAAGCAGAAGTCAGAAACGGAGTTCAAAGTCTTCCTCCTCACTGTCCAAAATGGCGATCTTAATCCTGCACCTTTTGTTCTTGCCCTTCTTTATTGTTGCCTATATTGTCCTTCTCCATCGGTGCAGTGCAGTTTTATTACAAGGAAAACCAACGTCCTGCTCCAGATCGCTTCTCTTCTCCCCACTTCAAATCGCACGCTCTTTCAAATGTCCTTTTCTATTCCTCCGTATTATATCCAGCAAGACGAGTTTCGCTGCGTCACTTCGCTCTCCTCGCTGTTTGCCGTCTGCATCTTTCTGAGTCTCTCTTTCCTTCCACTGCTCCTCTGGACTCTTAGTTTGTCGACTCCTTGCAGTTATTACCTATAGCACTTTTTCTAACATTTAATCTCCTGCTTTTCGTTTTTATTTTGCTTTCTACAACTGCTCTGTGATTTTGTTAACAATGTATTTCAATTATAAGTATATTCTTTTTATTCTATACAGTACCATAATACAGGTAGATCTCGACTTACAGCAGTTCATTTAGTAACCATTTGAAGTTACAACAGCACTGAAAAAAGTGACTCATGACCATTTTTTACACTTATGACTGTTGAAGCATCCCCATGGTCACATGAGCAAAATTCAGGTGCTTGGCAATTGACTCATATTTATGATGGTTGCAGTGTCCTGGAGTCATGTGATCACCCTTTGCAATCTTCTGACAAGCAAAGTCAATGGGTAAGCCAGATTCACTTAACAACCATCTTATTAACAACTGCAGTGATCCACTTAATAACTGTGGCAAGAAAGGTCATAAAATGGGGCAAAACTCACTTAACTGACTCATTTAGCAACATAATTTTTTTGGCTCAATTGTGGTTGTAATACTTGTATTTCATTAATATATAGTACAGTACATATGCTTAATTTTTTCATTCCTTATTTCTGTTGCGCTAGAACCTACTACTATATTTTCCATAGAAATATCACTTTAAATAGTGCTAATTCAAATAATGCAGGTGGTTTTGGGGATTTATTATCCACATTAATGATCTATCTGTATAAGAGACCTCCAAATTACCAGCTCATAGAGCAGCAGTTAATAATAAAACAAATTAAAAGTAACCTTTATTATTATATTGCCAAAGGGTATTAAGAGTTAACTTATTGCCTTAATGCCCTTGGGTGATATATTGATTTTAAATGGGGATTAGTTCATTTGCTGAGGTTCGTTTCCCCCCCCCAAGGTTTATTGGGTTTTTATTTTTAAACATATATCAACTTCAATACATAAACAGTGTGGCTACTGGGTATGGTTCATATTAATACAAATAACAACAGTCAATTATTACGTTAATCAAATTTGTATAATCCTAATATTAATGTACTTGATTATTTTAAAGTAGTTATTCAATATTTCATTGTTCCATTCTAATGTCAATGATCTTCTTGAACATACATAATAATACCATCTTTCAACCTCTCAACTTTCCATCTAATTATTACTTATTTTCAATTTATATAGAAATTGTAACTACTAATATTCCCCCTAATTCTTATTTCTACCTCTATTCTGGCTTCTAGTCAGGTCACTCTTACTAATCCTAATGTTAAAAGACATATTTATGTTAATACATAGTCCTTCATATAAGGATGTATATTCTTATTTCTACCTTTATTTCTAGTTTTTAATCAGGCCATCATTATATTAGAAAAAAGAAGAAAGAAAAAAAGTGGGAAAATAGCTCTATTCTATCCATCATCCCTTGCCCATTTTAATACTTCAATTCTTATTCGTTTTTTGGTTTTCCTCCCATACTCCTCTCTTGGAGCTTTGTCTCTGTCAACATCTGTATCTTCATTATTCCATCTAAATATTTCTCCTATTTCTATTCTCCTAGGCTGTCATATCTCCAGGGTATACTTCTATCTCCCTTTCAAAAATATCTTCCAGATTGTCCAATTCCAATTCCATTTTTATATCTCTCAAAAAGTTTTTCTTATCCTCTTGTTTTATTTGGTGGTTTGTCTGTTCTATCTTTTCCTCCGTTCTTTCCACTGCCTCCTCTCTTTCCTGGACTCTTTGATCTTCATTCATTGCCAGTTGTATCATATTTTCTACTTTGTTGCTTATGCCTTGGATTAAGTCTTTTATCTCTCTTTGGTTCTTTATCATGGTATCCCTGATGCTTTGAAACATCCATGCCTTTTCTCTTGAAATCTCACTCTTTTCTTCCTGAAAAGGCATCTTGTTTTAGTTTAATAAGTCCACTTTTAGTCAGGGCCCCAACAATATATTCAGTTCCAGTTTTGCTCATCAAAGAGTTCAATAATCATAGCTTTTTACATCTCAGGGTTATTAATCAATTCCATTTAAATAGTCCAGACAGTTTCCACACAACAAAAGTCAATTTACTTTACTTAAAAGTCTTACTTATTACAATAGTAACATAATTAATTATAGGACAGTTAGTATCACCACAATCCTTCAAAAAAGATGTGGCTTATTTCTTCTGTCAAAATTTTCCTAATTTGTAGGGGTGTAGTATATTCCATTCACCAGTAGATGGCAGCATCAACAGAGGTTTTAGCATTGTTTCAAACATGATAAATTAAAATCCAAATTTAATTGAGTTTATAGAGACAAAATTAGATACTTGAATCAATTCAGGTATATAGTTCCAGCATATTATAATGCCTTTCCATAACAACGCCTACCTAATTTAAAATCCAATTTTCTTTGATTAAAAAATCTTTAGCTTTTCTCCCCTCAGTTCCTTTCATTCGGGTCTAGGATTTTTCTCTCTATGGGTATGTGCCACTTTATAAGTTTAGGGACTAAGTGCAATAAAAGAGAGATCTTCTCACCCAGCTCCAATCACTGTTCACTAACTCCACTCCAGCACCAGACTTAGGTGTTCACCGGCTGCCCTAGCTTTGTAGCAGCCAGGTTTAGGCTGCCTCTTCTCATTGTGGCTGAGAGGGAAAGAAAAACCCCAGGTCAGGCAGGAGAGTTGCGACTCTCCACAACCACGCAGGGCACCCCTCTTTGCTTCGCCTCCCCTACACGGAGGATTCAGCACAGGAGCGCGGAGACCTATTCCTTGTGTCCGATCTCATGGCGATGTCAACCGGAATTCCACTAAAGTTCTTGTAAGTCAGTCCCTTTTCCTCTGATTAAAGGGACTTTGTGAGTATTGTATTTGGAAAATAATCAGTTTCTGTTTGGGGCAGAAACCAATCTATTGACAAAGGGACATTGATGATTGATCCTCTGTGAATGGTTCCACTTACCTGTTAAAAGCCATTGAAATTGGTGGCTATTGCCTCACTCAATGCAAATTCTAAACCTTGGCTGTACTTGATTATGCTGCTTCAGTTCCCTAAGTAACAAACTATTTGTATCTAATTCATGAAACTAATGTTGCTATTGCTCAATAGTCATAACTGAAAACTCATGTTTACATACTCCAACATTATGATGTCTCATACTATATTTATAATAAAATGCTCTAAATATAGGACAGTACTGAAGCTGATATACTATAACATATCAAGGACAGTTAAAGTTTGTTTTCAGATTTTAAATTCTTAAGTTCAAATTCCAATTTATATTCTTTATTTTTCAATTGATTAGATCTTAACTTCTCAAATTTTGAATGTGGTCATTTCAATTATCACATCTCCTTTAGAAGCCTATAACATATATACAGTCCTTAGTAGATACTGATATTATAACCATTGCCTCTAGTTATCTATTAGTTAGTTCTGCTACACCAGGGATGTCAAACTCAAGGCCCACAGGCTGGATCTGGTCCATGGAGTGCTTAGATCTGGCCCATGGGGCTGGCCTGTGATACCTCTGTCAGCAAAAATGGACCTTGGGAGACCGCACTCATTCCCCTGCACCCCATTTTTGGCCAGGATGGCCTCCTGTAGGCCCTGGGCTCCATTTTCACTGGCAGAGGGCTAGCAAAACAAACTAAAAACAAAACAAAAGGAGAAATGTTTCCCCTTTTGCATTTGAACATTCAAGAAGAGACAGGAAAGGAGAAAGAAAAAGAAGGGAAGATGGGAAGAGAGCAAGGAAGGAAAAATAAGGAGAGAGGGGAAGGAAAAAGAAAGGAGACTGAAGAGGGAAGGAAAAAGAAGAAAAGGAGGGAAGGAAGGAAGGAAGGAAGGAAGGAAGGAAGGAAGGAAGGAAGGAAGGAAGGAAGGAAGGAGATTTAATGAGATTGAGGGAGGGAAGTCCTGCCTTAGCACTTGCCCACTACAAGTGCCCCTGATATGAATGACATTGAGCTGGCCATGCCCAACATGGCCAGATACCAGTGGTGGGTTTCAAAAATTTTTACTAGCAGTTCTGTGGGTGTGGCTTGGTGGGCATGGCATAGCTTGGTGGGCGTGGCATAGCTTGGTGGGTGTGGCTTGGTGGGCGTGGCAGGGGAAGGATACTGAAAAATCTCCATTCCCTCCCCAATCCAAGTGAAGGTTACTGCAAAATCCCCATTTCCTCCTGATCAGCTGGGACTCGGGAGGCAGAGAATAGATGGGGGCAGGGCCAGTCAAAAGTGGTATTTACCGGTTCTCCGAACTAATCAAAATTTCCGCTACCGGTTCTCCAGAACTGGTCAGAACCTGCTGGAACCCACCTCTGCCACATACCCCGACCATGCCCCCTGGCCCTCCAAGGTCAAACACAACCCTGATGCAGCCCTCAAATTGAGTTTGACACCCCTATGCTACAGAGACATATATAAATTGTTTTTTTCAATGTGAAGTCAGAGTCTCTTAATAGCCTTTCCTTTACTTGCTGATCTTTTCAATAAATGCAGTCTTTTCTCTCAGCATGTCATTGATCATAGAGCCAAACCCACAGACATCGGCCCTTACTTTAAGCTGTCTAACAAAATTTTCAGTAGTATTTCCACAAGTCTGAATAATTCAAAAACAATAACAACATTCAAATACAGTTTTCTGACAGGAAATGCAATATATCCTAAGCTTCCAAAGACTTTCTTCAGTATATTTTGCCCTGGCAGTATCTGAGAAACTAGGTGCCAGGGTTCCAAGTAATAGATCCATAGCAAGCAAAACTCCAAGGCAGGTAGATTCCTCAAGGAATAGCTTTATTAGAAATATCATATTGGCACATATCTGGTGAAAACCAATTCTAAAGGTTCCCGCAGTTTTCACCTAGTTAAAAGAGAAAGTTTTCCCACAAACCCAAACAATCAAGATGCTGTCTGGTTGTCTGGTGACCTCACTTCTCCTTCCACGGTCTGGGTATGGGAATGTCTTTGGTTCTCAAGAGAAAGTATTTTATTTTGGCTACACAAACCCTCTATCTCTAATCCCCTCTCCCTTTCCCTCAACTCCAATGTGGCAGCACTGAAGCTCCAATATGGCTCCAGTCAGGTCAGCTTCAGGGTTGACAGGTTGCCCCCCCCCTCAGTTAAAGAAGACTTTCTGTACAATAAAATATAGAGGGAGAAATTAGTCAGGGCTCAACTCACCCCCCCTTCCTCCCCCTGGAGGCCTCTTAGGTTTTTGAGGGAACTCATCATGAAACTGTTTAACCAACCTATCTGCCTTCACATCTGAGCTCTTGACCCAAGTGACCTTGTAGAGGAAGTATCCCTTTCAGTGCAGAAGGTATTGCAATCTGCCCCTATGCAATCTTGAGTCTAAAATTTTCTTCACATTGTAATGCATCTCTCTTTGCACCACTATTGGTTTTGGGGTTGCCCGATCTACTGGTCTGATCAGGGAGCCTACCGCTGTCTTTAACAAGCTACTCTGAAAGACTGGATGCACTTTCCCTAGCAGGCGAGGGACCCTACGCTGTACTGTAACAGGGTTAATTACTTTCATTATTGGGAAAGGGCCTACAAACGTTGGTCTTAGCTTTTTACATGAGAGTTATAGTCTGAAGTATTTCGGTGAGAGGTAGACCTTACTCCCAACCCATAATGGCTCAGGGTCTGCAGCATTTGTCAACTTGCTCTTTATATGTTTTTGTTGCTTCCCACAGAATCCACTTGGTGTTTTCCTACCCCTCCTTCAAAGATTCCATCCATTCACTCAAGGACACAGATGAGGGGGGCTCCTTGGGGAGCTTGGGCATGGGGATGAATTCTGTGCTACTAGTGACCTGGAAAGGGGTCAGGCCAGTGCTGCTATGTACAGCATTATTGTATGTAACCTCAGTGAACAACAGTAGCTCTGCCTAATTAGACTTCTGATAATTGATATAGCACCTTAAGTACTGCTTTACCATGATGTTTGCACATTCCTCAGCCCCATTGGTATTTAGAAGAAAGGCTGAACTAAGTCCCTGTGAGGAGCCAATGGACCTAACAAACTCTCTCCAGAACTTAGTGGTGAATTGGACTCCTCTGTCAGGGATGATTCTGTGGGGGATGCCATGCAACCTGTAAATCTGATTTATGAACAACTTGTCCAACTTTTTCCCTAAGGGGAGCCCTTGACAAGCAGTGAAGTGGGCTTGTTTTGAGAATCGGTGTCAGGGTTCCCACTGATGCCCTAATTAAATTATGAGCCTCAAGCCAAGCTTCAAAAGAAATCCAGTTATTTATTAAGAGCTTCATGTTGGCATGGACCAGGTGAATCCAACTCAGATCTCACTTAATTTGTGCCTTGGCTCTGACCCTGTTTCTCCCTCTGCCCAAGGTGTGTCATCAGTCATGTTCCATAACGAAGCAATTTTGCGGGGTCTAGAAGTCACTCTCTCTGGCCACTGTGGATCTCCATGGAGATGACCTTGACGTTGCCAACTGGAATGTGCTTTGTTTTGACTGAAATGCAAGTTCCTCAATGCAGCTGCGATGCTCAATTCGATAAGGCAACTCAAGAGCAGGTCAGGAATGCATCACAAGTTGACATTCGGCTTCCCTCACTTCCTGAAGGTGACCTATGCAAAGCAAAAGCAGTCTGAGTACAGGTATAGATTTTAGGAGTGCGACACCCCCCCCCATCTTTGTTGAGTTGTCTTCATGGAATTTAGCTATGAGGCAGTCAGCTTGGATGTTTCTGCTCTTTACCCAAGGCACCTCTGATAAGGGGTAGCCCTTCCATTTGATTAGGTATTGGAGCTGTCTCTTGTGCCACCTTGATTCGAGGATGTATTGCACCGCATAATGGGTTTGGCCCCCTATGACCACTGGGTCTGGGGGCTCATGGGATAGTGGTCTCAGGGTTGACCCAACCATGGGTTTTAAAAGGCTGCTATGGAATACTGGGTGTATCTTCCCCAGCAGTTGGGGCAATTTTAATTGCACTGTGACCGGGTTGATAATTTTCACTATGAGGAATGGCCCCATGAACTTGGGTCCCAGCGTCTTGCTGGGGAGTTTTAACCTCAAGTATCTAGTGGAGAGGTAGACCTTGTCCCCAGTGGTGAAATCTAAATTTTCTTAGTACTGGTTCTGTGGGCGTGGCTTGGTGAGCGTAGCAGAGGAAGCATACTGCAAAATCTCCATTCCCACCCCACTCCTGGGAAGGATATTGCAAAATCTCCATTCCTACCCCACTCTGGGGCCAGCCAGAGGTGGTATTTGCCAGTTCTCTGAACTACTCATAATTTCCGCTACCAGTTCTCCAGAACCTGTCAGAACCTGCTGGATTTCACCCCTGCTTGTCCCCCAGAGTGGGGAGAAGGGGCTCAGTGTTAGTCGGCCTGTTGCTTATAGGTCTGCACTGCTTTAGCTAGCATTTTTTTGACATTTTCCCATGCTGCTTTTAGCATTGACAGCCAGTCTGTCAAGCTGACTGAGGAGAGGAGATCCCTTGGGTATTCTGGCATTGTGACAAGCCACTCACTATTTTGAGTTAGTCCCATGCTACTGTGAATAGCATTATTGTACGCGACCTCAGTGAAAGACAGGAGGTCTGCCCAATTGGACTGCTGATAGTTCATGTAACACCTCAGGTACTGCTCTACCATGGCATTCAGACATTCTGCCTCCCCCGTTAGTAGCCAGATGAAAAGCTGAGCTAAGGCCCTGGGATGACCCAATGGACCGCAGGAACTCCCTCCAGAACTTAGCCATGAACTGGACTCCTCTGTCTGAGATGACTCTTTGTGGCACTCCATTCTCACTGCTTGGAGAATAAGTCTATCACAGTCCATATCACAGTGTTGTCCCCCACACTTTGGCAACTCCACTATAAAGTCCACTGCAATTTCCTCCATGGCATCGTTGGTTCTGCCACTGGTTGCAGCAGTCCAGGAGGTATTCCTGGTCGCTTTTTCATAGTGGTGCAGACGGTGCAACTTTTCACATAACTTCCACATCTTTCTTCATGCTGGGCCAACAGAATTGCCTCTGCACTAAGTATAAAGTTTTTAGGAACCCAAAATGGCCTGCCGATTTCACATCATGACTTCTCTGGAGGATTAAGGTTTGTG
The DNA here is from genome assembly GCF_029215685.1 of Pituophis catenifer annectens. Lineage (NCBI taxonomy): Eukaryota > Metazoa > Chordata > Lepidosauria > Squamata > Colubridae > Pituophis > Pituophis catenifer. The sequence goes on from NW_027256887.1 coordinate 34,357,901, forward strand.
GGGACTCTGGGATGTAGAGTTTCATCCCCTTCCATGCTAGGTCCTCCCTTTTTGTCAAGATATGTTGGTTGTCACAGAACCAGAGGTCTGCTAGCAGTTTGGTTTCATGGTTAGATCGCTTGTGAGTCAGTCTTGCTGGTCGTGACATTGTCGTCTGGTGGTCAGTTGGGCTGCTGTTTGGGTAGGGGGGATGATGGCACCTTCTAACACCTCCTCCCATTCACATTTGTACTGGGGCATGCAGGAGATGGCATCAGCTAGGAAATCCCTCCACCCTGGGATGTGTTTTAGCACAAAATTTAATCGGTTGAATTGAGCCGAGCAGACTTGTTTGGGCAATAGTTTCCTAAAGGCCTCCAGATTTTTGTGGTGAGTTCAGACTTCAAACAGTTTCTCCCCCTCCTTCCAGAAGGTGGTGCCAGGTTAGCAGTGCCCATCTTACCACAAAAGCCTCTTTTTCTCATGCAGCCCAATGCCTCTCTGTGTCCGTGAGTTTACAGGAGGTATAGGCACAGGGCTGTAATTTTCCTTGGCTATTTCTTTGGAGTAGCACTGCTCCCACTGCCACGTCATTGGCATCTGCTTGGATGATGAAGGGTTGTTCGGGGTCAGGATGCTTCAGCACAAGTTCCTTTGCAAAAAGTTCTTTTAGTGTTTCAAATGCCTTTTGGCAAGCTAGGTCCCACTGTAGGGGTTGTCCTGGGTGGGGCTTTGTCTCTGGGCCCCCTGTCTTTAGGAGGTCTGTCCATGGGTTTGGCAATCTTTGTGAAGGAGGGGATGAATTTCCTATAAAAGTTCACAAATCCTAGGAAGCTTTGTGGCTGTCTGAGGGTGCGAGGGAGCTGCCAGCCTAGGACAGCTTGTACTTTGTCTGGGTCCATCTTGATGCCCTCATTTGACACTCGGTAGTCCAGGTAATCTAGCCATGCACGGTGAAATTAGCATTTTGACAGCTTGATTTACAGGTTTGCCACCAGAAGTTTTTCAAGTACCTGGCGGACTAGGGGTATGTAGCCCTCCATGGTCTCAGTGTAGATGAGGATGTTGATCAGGTAGACATGGACCCCCTTATAGATGTGCTCGTGCAGCACCTTATTTTTTAACTGCATGAATACTGCCAGGGGGCCCTGCAGTCTGAAAGATATTACTTTGAATTGAAAGCTCCCTATGGGGCAGTTTAATGCTGTTTTCCATTTGTCTCTCTCCCTAATGCGGACTCAGTAGTATGCTTCTCTGAAGTCTAATTTAGTAAAGACTTTTCCCTTGGCTAGGTGAGACAGCATGTCCTTCATGAGAGGGAGGGGGTATAGGTTGTGTACACATACATAGTTTATTCTCCTGAAATCCATGCATAATCTTATAGTTCCATCTTTTTTTTCCTTTAAATAGAACTGGGGCTGCGACCAGTGGATCGGCTTGCTCGATGAACCCCCTTGCTAGGTTTTTGTCTATGTATTTGTGCATTTCTTGCATTTCCCGGGGTGTCATGGTGTACAGTTTGGGTTTGGGTAGTTTTGCCCCAGGGATGATTTCAAGGGCATAATCTGTCTCACGGTTGGGGAGTAGTACATCGCACTCGGCCTCGCTGAACACTTCTGCAAGGACCTGATATTCTTTGGCAATCTGTTCAACCTCTGGGATTTTGTTGGAGGTGGCTGTCAATTGTTCTGGTGGGGCCTTTGGGGTTTTTCCTGTGTGGGCGATGCTTCTATTTGCTGGTGTGGAGGGGGTTGGAGGTCTTCTTCCTATCCTCAGCCTCCGGGTGCCCCTTGCCACCAGATTGTTGGACCTCATTTGTCTAGCCAAAAGAGCCCCAGTATGACTGTGTCTGTCATTTTGGGGGCTATTATGAATCAGATTGCTTCCCAGTGGCCCACTAGCTCTAGCCTCACTGGTTTGGTCAGGTGGGTGGTGTAGGCTCCCCCCCCCAGTAGGGATCCATTGACCTCTTCCAATCTGATCGGGTGGGCCAGTCTCTTTGCTCTAATCCCCAGTTTCAGGAACATGGTTAGGTTAATCAAGCATCTAGTGCAGCCTGAGTCTATTAGGGCTTGAAAAGTACTCTGGGTCCCTGTTTTTGAGGCTGTGAGGTGTATTGGGAGGACGAAGGGGTGGATCGGTTCACTCACCATTGGGTCATTTTCACCTTTGTCCTCACTGTCATAGGGATCCGGCGATTGGTTATCATTGGCTGGAGTTCCCCCCTCTTCGGCTGGGTAGGGAGGGATCTCTACAGCCTGGAGGGCTTTTTGGAATGTCTCGGAGGCACGCCTGGGGCCTCGTTCTGGTCGTGCCCTGGGTAGTGGCTCTGGCTTGGGTTTCAGAGCCAGGGTCATGCATGCTGATGCAATGTGGCCCATCCACCTGCATCTGTAGCATTTCAACTGGTTTCGTGGGAGGGTTTGTCTTGGGGCCAGCTGTCTGCTATGGCCTCCCATTGGCCGGATGGTCTCCAGTCTGGTTTATTTATTTATTTATTTATTTATTGGTTCGATTTATATGCCGCCCTTCTCCAGAGACTCAGGGCAGTTTACAATGCATTAAGCAATAGCCTTCAAACTTTTGTATATACCTGCTTAGTAGGGCTTTCGCCCCCCCCTAAGCGGTGTTCTTTTTTTATACAAAGTCATCTTATTGCCCCCACAATCTGGGTCCTCATTTTACCTACCTCGAAAGGATGGGAGGCTGAGTCAACCTTGAGCCTGATGAGATTTGAACTTGCAGTAATTGCAGGCAGCTGGTGCTATTTAACAGCACTTTAGTCTGCTGCACCACCAAGGCTCTTGGTTGTCTTCTCTCCTTGGTATCCGGTTGCTCCTGCATGTCGTTGGCGTGCAATCCGCTGTCAACTTTTATGGTTACTCGGAACCACTCAGAAAGTCAGTTTGGAATGTCCCGATAGGCACTTACTTGGGCAATTTGCTTGTCCAGGCTCATTCTGAAAAAGTGAACCAATAGCCACTCTGGCAAAGGGGGTAGCTTCCCCATGACTCTCTTGAATTCATGGATGTATTCCTTAATGGATCACCCTCTCTGCTTTAGGTTTCAAAGCTCATGCTCTGTATACTGATCCTCCTCCACCTCCTCAAATCTGGCTTCTAGTTCTTGTAGGAAGTCATCAACATCTTGCAGTTGGGGGGCTCTCCTCTTATGGAGGGCTGCTAGCCATTCCTTTGCTTCTCCCTCTAGCCCCCCAGTGATAGTATTCACCATGGCTCTGTACGATTGGTAAAGGTGTCCGTAGTGCTCCAGGTAGACTCTATTAGAGTCAAGAAATAGGGCCAGTTGATCTGAGTTCCCATCAAATTTCCTCCTGAATCAGGGCAGTTCATTCAGCACTGCTCCTCCCTCATCATGTTGGCCCCCTTGTGCCTGTGCTTGGTGTGTTTGGCAGTCTCCCTTGGCTCTTCCATATACAGTAAAATGGCTCTCCTGTGATCTCCTCACAGGAGCAGCTGTCTATCATCCTCTCCTTATCCAGAGAGGTTCCAAGGAACCTGTCTATTCATCAGTTCCTTGGTCTTTGCCTTGGGTCATCAGCTCTACTTTCACAAAGCTGTCTTCAATTTGTCATACCTTCATCTGAAGCCCATATCATTTTTTTTCTTATAAGACACATAAATACTTCTGTACAGGCTGAGAAAGAAGCTAATCCAGTGGTGAAATGTAAAATTTGTTACTACCAGTTCTGTGGGCATGGCTTGGGGTGGGGGGGAAGGGTTTAATGTGACTGGGTGGGGATGGCCAACATTTTTTTTTAACTTTTAAAAGCATTTTTTCTACAACCTTAAGAGATTGCAGGAAAAAATGCTTTTAAAAGCCTCTGACGATCAGGCAACTCAGCTGGGATCTTCAGAGGGTTTTAAAAGCATTTTTTTTCTACAACCTCTTCAGCTGAAGAGGTAGTAGAAAAAATGCTTTTAAAAGCCATTGACGATCCCAGCTACGCCGCGCGATTATCAGAGGCTTTTAAAAAAAACTTTTAAAAGCAATTTTTAGGTCAAAGAGATTGTAGAAAAAATGCTTTTAAAAGTAAAAAAAAGCCTCTGATGATCGCGCGGCTCAACTGGGCATGGGGGGGGCAGGGATTTTTGCTACTGGTTCTCCGAACCACCCACTGCCATCGCTACCAGATTGGGCGATCCAGTCTGAACTGGGAACATTTCACCCCTGAGCTAATCCCTTTGTTGATGCTGACAATAATTGACATCATCCTGTCCTATCCTCTCCTCTTTCTTCTAGATGTCTTACCCTGTTATATTAGTAGTGATTTAAATCTTTTGTTGTTCTAGTTGATCTTATTTCTCTCTGTTCTTTCTGTCTTGCTCCTTCTCTTTCCCTTCTCTCTTTTTCCTCTATGTCAATTCCTTCTTGTTGTGTGCTTCCTTTTGCTGTTGCTTCCAACATCTCTGCTTGCTCCCTTTTCTCTTCTACTTCATGTGCTGTAAAGTACTGATCATAAAATTATTGTGCACTCTCCACCATGTCTAATCTGTCTTTTTTCCTTCCAAGTCACCAATATTCCATCGGGTATTAACCATCTGAAGTTTACCTCATATTTAATCAATTGTCTTGTCAGAAATTGATACTGTTTTCTTGTGTCTCTTACTCTTCTGGGTATCTGCTTCAAGATTACTATTTCTCTTATTTTGTATTTCAATGGTGCACTTCTTGTTCTTTGGAGTATTTCCGTTCTCATTGCCTTCTTTGAAAATCTCACATGTACCTCTCTGGGAAGCTTGTTTCTTCTCACATAGCTTGTATATACTCTAAATATTTCTTCCATCCATAGCGAGCTTCCTGTTTGTCTATTTCCAACACCTCTGCCAATAATTCTGCCATTTTCTCCACAAGTTCTCCTCCCTTTTCCTCCTCAACATTTTGGAATCTTAAAAAATATTCTGCCTTATCCATCTCCAACATGATTATGGATCGTTCGAGATCATTATCTACCTTAATTAATCTATTCTCCATCTCTTCTACTTTCTTATCTGTTTGCTCTGCCTTTTCTTCCACTTTCTGGATCTGTTGTTCATTTTTAATAATTATTTGCTGGATGTTGTCTATGTTGTCAAACTTGTCATTGCAAAGATTTCCAATAACATGTAAGTAGTTAATGATCAATTTCCAAAAGTAACTAGAAATTGCTGTGTTCTTTAAAGTCTTTGCCATGGATGCAAGCAAGATGGATAATCTCATTATCTCCTAGTACATAAATCAATATAAAATGGCTCTCCTGTGATCTCCTCACAGGAGCAGCTCCTGTGAGCTCTGGAACCTTATCGAGAGAGGTTCCAAGGAACCTGTCTATTCACCAGTTTCTTGGTCTTTGCCTTGGTCATCAGTTCTGCTTTCACAAAGCCATCTTCAATTTGTCATACCTTCACCTGAAGCCCATATCATTTTTTTTTCTTATAAAACACATAAATACTTCTGTACAGGCTGAGAAAGCAGTTAATCCCTTTGTTGATGCTGACAGTAATTGACATCATCCTTTCCTCTCCTCTTCTCTTTCTTCTAGATGTCTGACCCTATTATATTAATAGAGATTTAAATCTTAACGAACTAGTATTTTTTTGGAAGAAAAGAAACCTAGCACACAGAGAAAAGATCGCAGCAAGATAACGGCTTGGAGGCTCCTTGTAGAAATATGAAGAACATCTAACAAACTCATCATAATTAAGTCAGTTTTTAAGCAACATTAGGTGTTTAATTTTAACCTCACCTTCTTTAGTGTGCATTCTTCTTTTGTCCCTTTATTTTGAATAGTCAAGTAATGTCTCAATTTTCTGATATATTTTATGGTGTGGATATAAAAGGCCTAAGGAACAACAATGACTCTTCTACCATGTGTGTGTACATGGTCAAAACACCTAAAGGTCAACAATAATTCTTCTGCCATAGCCCTACACACACATGCGGTCACACAAATAATTCAAATATATATCTTATACACTATAGCAAATTTCAGATTGATTACTAGTGATCTAAGTTTCATAATGCTTGTATCTGACCAGTTCATGATGGTTTATTTCTGAGGAATATAAAGGTAGTCCTTGACTTATAGCAGTTCATTTAGTGACTGTTCAAAGTTATTTATTTATTTATTTATTTATTTATTGGTTCGATTTATATGCCGCCCTTCTCCGGAGACTCAGGGCAGCTTACAATGCATTAAGCAATAGCCTTCATACTTTTGTATATACCTGCTTAGTAGGGCTTTAGGCCCTCCCTAAGCGGTGTTCTTTTTTATACAAAGTCAGCTTATTTCCCCCACAATCCGGTTCCTCATTTTACCTATCTCGAAAGGATGGAAGGCTGAGTCAACCTTGAGCCTGGTGAGATTTGAACTTGCAGTAATTGCAGGCAGCTGGTGCTACTTAACAGCACTTTAGCCTGCTGCACCACCAAGGCTCAAAGTTACCTGGAGGGAAAGGGGTGGGGCTGATGTCACTGACGGGATGACAGGAAGTTTTGGAGCTCTGAAACCACGGCCGATATCTTCACTGCTGGACGGTCCAAATTGGACCTCACTGTCCAGTAGAGACAGTGATAGAGGCGGGCACATCCTGCTGATCCCAGGGACACCGCAAAGTCCCTGGTTGATCCAGGAGAAGCTCTTTTTTCTGGCTCTGAAGAGGCAGCCATTAAGCTGCTGAAGTAGGGACAGCCCCGAATGGAAGAGAATGAGTGAAAATGTTATGATCTGGTGAGAGGCTTTTTATTTGGACTTTAAGACCACCCTGAAGTGCAAATACAATTAGAATTGAAGCTAGAAGTAATTTAGCGGCAGAATTGAGCCTGAATTTAAGTTAATTTTCCTAAAACATAAACTATTTTCATTTGTGAATGCTTGTGGGAAGTTTTATTTTTAAATCTGACTGGACTGGATTGGAAAGGAGATTTTCTTTTTTACTTGCTTAAATATTAAATTTTTGGCTCTTTTTGAGTTTATAAATTTTTGGATTGGCTTTGTTATTCCCTCTTCTTGGTTGATTTTTACATTTTAATTTCCTTTTACATTGGCTTTATTGTAAATCAAAGATAGAAGAAGAAGTGGAATAAACAAGAAATATTGTCACCTAGTGGATTGAAACATTGTGTTTTTTGTCTCCTTTTTTTTACTGATTAAAAAAGTAGCAACTGTGTCCCTTTTTTCAAGGTCAAGATGCATGTCTATAGATAAAATTTAGAAGAGCATCAAAGAGTCTTTGCAGTTGTTTATACAGGTGCTCTTTGGAGAAAATATTGCTGATAGGCGGCTAAAACTTGAAAGAAGAAGAAAACAGCGACTCTGGGAAGAGAGCTTTAAAATTAAGAGAGGTATATGAAAGAGCCATTGTATGCTACACAGTTGTGGACTTTTAAGTAGGATAGAAAGTTTTCCCTTTTCTATTTCCACTTCTTCATGATTTAATTATTTTTTTCTTTTTCTTTTTTTGTTTTCTCCTTCTACTCTTCCACAACAAGTGACTCTTCAGTTGGATTAAGGTTCACAAGAGCCTGAAGAAACTATATTTTGGACTTTTTTCCCCCCTATTTATCTTTTTTTTTTCTCTTTAATTTTTTTTTATATTCCTTTTTCTTTTTCCTCTACTGATTGGAGGCTGTTATTTAAATTTGTTTTTTACCTTGTTATTTGATTGGATTAGGGCACGCAAGAGCCTGAAAATTGTTTTTCTTTTTGCCATTCATAAAAACAGATTAGGGTTGAGAAGAACCTGAAGATATTTTATTTTCTGTTTTGATTTGGATTATCTATAGAAATGAGTAAAAAAGCAGCAGTTGTTAGCTCTGCTGGATTGACCCCTTCTTCATCATCAGCAGGAGGACAACGATCAATATAGGCAATGTTACAGCAGGAGAAAGACAGAGAATGGGAGAAAGAAAAAGACGTGACAATGCAGATGAGTCTACAAGAAATACAAGACATAAAATTAAAAATAGAGAAAACAGATGAAAAAGTGGAGAATATACAACAGATGATGAAGAAATATGAGGACAGACTTGAAAAAATTGAAGAAAAGGAGGAACAAAGAGATTAAAAAATTAGAGATATGGACAGTAGATTAGAAGAAGTTGAACGTGACAAAAGCGGTTTAGGATGGGAGATGGATAAATCAGAATTCTATTTAAGATTCCAGAATGTGGAAGAAGAAAAAGGAGAAAATTTGCCAGAAAAAATGATAGAAATTCTTGCAGAAGCACTAGAAATTACTAAAGAAAAAATGTTGGATGGTGTTGATGAGATGTACCAAGTATATACTAGATATGCAATGAGAAACAAATTACCAAGAGAAGTCCATATAAGATTTACTAAGAAATCAATTAAAACACAAATATTGCAGACTACAAAAGAGAAAACACTGCAATACAAGGGCAAGGAAATTGTGGTGCTGAAACAAATACCAAGAAGAGTGAGAGAGATAAGAAGAGAATATCAATTCTTGACAAAAATATTGCTCCAGAAAGGAGTGAATTACAGATGGCTGATATCAGAAGGTTTGGTGTTCACATGGCAATTGCAAAGATTTAAAATAGATTCAATTGATAAAGCCAAAGCATTTTATGCAGAATATTTAAAAGAAAAGGATATAGAATCAAGAAGGGAAGAGACATTGCTCCAACTACAAGAAGAGGATTTAGTGATGATTGAAAAGGCAGAGGGCACACTAGATGGTGCAGTAGGAGGTACTGTAGAACACAAAGAACAGCGCGAATTGAGATCCACTAGAGCAGCAAAGCCTATATATAAAGTATAAATATGGAAGAGAAAAAAATGATTACAATGAATATAAATGGACTTAACATATCAACTAAAAGAAGGAAAGTATTTCATAAATTGGAGAAAAGCGGAGTGGCTTTGTATATTAAAGATACAATACCAGCAGAAATAATTTACGCGGATAACGAGGGAAGAATTTTGATAGTGGAAATTATAGATAACAACAGGAAAATATTGTTAATAGCGATATATGCTCCAAGTGACAACCAAGATGATTTTTATAGAAAACTACACATGAAATTAATTGAGTTGGATTATGACAATATTTGCATGATGGGAGATTTTAATGGAATAGTGGATGGGAAAATGGACTATAATACACAAAAGACAATAAAGCAAAGTAGAAGAATTCTGCCGAAATCTTTCTTTAAGATGATAGAGGAAATAAACTTAAAAGATGCATGGAGAGAAAGAAATGGAAAAAATAGGCAATGTATGTCTTATTCTAATAGACATTTATCATGGTCTAGAATAGTATGATATGGATGACAATGGAATTGACCTCAAATATAGAAGAAATTGCCATAGAAGCCAATACTTGGACAGACCACAATCCAATGATGGTGAGATGGCAAAGGACAAAGGAGAAGGTCTAGATGGACTTTAAATACTACAGTATTAAAAGAAAATGACTTTGTACAGAAAATGGAGAAAGAATTGGCTTTCTTTTTCAAAGAAAATAGAAAAGAAGATACATCAATGCAGAATCTGTGGGATACTATGAAAGCTTATGCCAGAGGCCTGATTTTTGACTATATGAGAAAGAGGAATATTAAGAAAAGGCAAGCATATAAAATGTTAGAGGATGATTATAAGAAATTTGAAAAAGAACTACAGAAGTTCCCACAAAAAAGGATATTAAAATGAAAATGGATACAACTAAACATAAAATGGGATTAATAGAAAAAGAAGATTTAGCACAAAAAATTAGGAATGCTAAACAGAACTACTTTGAAGATGCTAATAAACCAGGCAGATGGCTAGCATATAAACTGAAAAAAAGAGAGAATCAAAGAAAATAAGACAATTATTAGATGAGCAAGGACAAATTAGATTTGGAAATGAGGAGAAGAAAAACATTATACAAGATTACTATAAAAAACTATATGAAAAAGTATCAAAAAAAGAATTATAGGCCTATATCCCTGCTAAATTCAGACTATAAAATCTTTGCTACAATATTAGCAGAAAGACTTAAAAGATATTTAAATAACTTTATCCATTCGGATCAAAATGGATTTCTGCCAAAAAGACAGATTAGAGACAATTTGAGGATAATACTGGACACTTTGGAATACTATGAAGCATACCCGGAAAAGCAAATGGCTTTGATGTTTTTAGATGCATAGAAAGCCTTCGACAATGTGAACTGGCGATTTATGATATTACAATTGAAACAGATGGGCTTTGGGGAGAAATTTACTCAAGCCATAGAAGCTATATATCATAAACAAATAGCAAAAGTAATGATAAACAGAGAATTGACAGAATTTATTGAAATACAAAAAGGAACGAGACAAGGTTGGCCGCTGTCACCACTGTTGTTTGTGTTAACACTAGAAGTACTAAATAGAAATATCAGAGAAGAAAAAGAAATAAAAGGAATGAAAATTCAAGACCAAGAATATAAATTGCAAGCATTTGCGGATGATCTGGTGTTTATTCTGGAAGATGCACTTGAATCAATAAATAAACTGATAGATAAAATAGGACAATTTGGTAAGGTGGCAGGCCTGAAAATAAATAAAGATAAAATGAAGATTTTGACCAAAAATATGTTTAAAAAACAAAAAGAAGAGTTGGCGGAAGTATCAAAGATGCAGGTCACGAACAAGGTTAAGTACTTGGGGATACATTTGACAGCAAGATGCAGTACACCTAAGGAGAATAATTATAATAAGCTTAAATAACAGATAGTGACAGATTTGGCAAAATAGGAGAATTTGCAACTATCATTGATAGGGAGGATATCAACTATAAAAATGAATATATTGCCTAGAATTTTATATTTGTTCCAGACAATTCCAATTAAGTTGGGGAAAGAATATTTTGAAGATCTAAACAAAACTGTGTTAAAATATATTTGGCAGTGTAAAAAGGCGAGGATTAAATTAAAATTGTTGCAAGATGTTAGATCTAGAGGAGGCTTTGGCTTGCCGGATTGGGAACTATATTACCAAGCATGTAATTTGATGTGGATTAAAGAATGAATAATGTTAAGTAATATTAGATTGTTGACTTTAGAAGGTCATGACTTGTTGTTGGGCTGGCATGCTTTTTTTAAAAAAAAAAACAAAAGTTCTTTATTTTTTATATTCAAACAACCAAACATTTCACAATTGATTATCATACATCATTTTATCCCCACCCAAACCCCCCTTCCCCAATCCCCCCCCCGGCTTCCCAGAGCAAAAACAGGATATAACATTTAACAAACATAAGCTAACATATGCTAACTATTACAGAATTCAAAACTCTCTCACACTTATTAACTCCCCTTTTAAAAATTATGCTTCAACCTTCCTTTTATAAATTCTCTTATCACATTTCACATTTGTAAAAAAAAAACAAACCCATAATCTTGTTTTAAGCATTTTAAAATCTCTTAATACATTAACAGAACATTTTCCAAAATATAAATTTCAAAACTTTCAAAAAGTTATCCATTAAATTTTAAGTTATCCACTTTTAAACTTCAATACTTTAAAACTATCATAAAATTCAGAAGTTATCCAACTTTAATTAAATCTATTAACATCATGAGACAATCTCCAAAATATGACCAGTCTTTCTCTCTTTCTATATTTTTTACCTTTAAGCTTCAATACTTTAAATCTACCATAAAATTCAAAAGTTATCCAACTTTAATTAAATCTTTTAACATCATGAAACAAAATATGACCACTTTCTTTCTATATTTTTCCCCCAGTCCTTCAATAATACTTTTTTCTTCAGCATTACTCCTCCCCCTGCTCCAACTTTAATTAAACCTTTTAACATCATGAGACAATATCCAAAATATGACCAGTCTTTCTTTCTTTCTATATTTTTTCCAGTCCTTCTTCAATAATCCATTCTTCTTCAACATTACTCCTCCCCCTGCTTTTATTTTTGAAAATTTTTTAGTTTGGAATTGTAGTTGGTATGTCTTAGAAGTTCGTTCTCTTCTTGGGGTTGTTTCCTTTAATTTGAAGCCCCCATTTCTGCATTTGTAGTCCATCAGTTCGTTCCTTATATATTGATTCTGTCTGTAAAGCCAAAACTTGTCAAAATATTTATCAACCTGCAGTAAAGAGTCCTCTTGCTGTTTCTCAGTTAATTGAATGGAAGCCTCTTCCAAAACCTGTGTTTTTGATAAAATAACCTCCATTTTAGCCCCAACAATGTCTCTTTTACCCTCCAAAGACACATTATCCTGATTAATTTCTTCCTCTTCTTCAGCCAGCAAATCAGTATTATTCCCCAATTTAAAATCTTGAATAGTTCTTTTAATTATCTGTCTTATCTCAGCAGTAAAAGATTTCAAAAAGTCTTTTAAGTCCTTCGCAGTCACTACTTGTGAGTTTGCTGACTCATATAATCCATCTTTAATTTCAGCCATTTTTCAATTGTCTCTTTATGTTTGTATTAATTCAGCTATCAGGTCATTAAACTCCAATTATTTCCAGACAAATTAGGGATATAAGTTAGTTAAAATCAGTGCCACAGTCTTTTCCAATCCACTTCCACTTTAAATCTTTTTCTTGAATAACTCGATAGCTTTAACAATGTTACTGATGTTAACAAGGACTTTCACTTTTAGGTTTCATTTTTCACACCCTCTTTTTTTTTTAAAAAAAAGAGTTAGCATACAATACTTGCATTTATAGTCTCCTGGATTAACTCTGTCAGCATCCAAAATCCAAAATCCAGATTCTTTTTAATCCTTCTAGGACACTTCGGTCTGCTTTAAGCAGACTCGTCCCAGCTCCGGAGCTTTGAAGGGCTTTCAGGGAGCTCTCACCCTGCAAGCCCCAGGCTTAAAAAAAAAAGCCTGGGGGTCTAGGGGAGCTCTACCCAGACCCTTCTGCTCTCCTCTCCCCCTTTTCCCTGGGGGAGAGTTTTAAAGCCGCTAGACAGCTGATTTTCGCTGTTCTAGCGGCTATACGGAGACACGGAGCTGGAGCTCCTGAAAGGAGCTCCGTCGGCATTCGTGGAGCCATGTTCGCGGACTATGTTATCAAAAAAGTATATGGTTATCTATTAGAAGTTAAACTTGAAGAAGAACAAGTTAAAGAAACAATGATTGCATGAGGGGAAAATTTTGGTCATAGGATTGATTTAGAGAAATGGCAGAAATTGTGGTTGCAGAATTATAAAATGACAATGTCAACAGCATATAAGGAGAATTTGTATAAGATGTTTTACAAGTGGCATCTACCCCTGGCGAGAATAGCCAGAATGTACAAGAACAAATTGGAGAAGTGCTGGAAGTGTCATCAGACTCTGGGTTCATACTACCATATGTGGTGGACATGTCCAGAAACTAAAAGATATTGGACTAAAATCCACACATGGTTGGAAAAAATGATAAAGAAACATATTGATTTTAAACCATAGATATTTTTATTAGGGATTGTTCCAGAAACATATAACAGAGAATTGAGATACTTAATTGTGAATGTCTTAACAGTGGCTAGAATTGTATTTGCTAAAAACTGGAAAGGAGAAAAGATACCTACTGATGATGTTATTAAGAAAATTTTGGAATGTGCTGAAATGAGCAAATTGACATTTGAAATTAGAGAACAGGAAGATAAACAATATTAATTGATATGGGACTTATTTTACCAATGGCTAGATAATAAAGCATGGAAATGAAATATGAAATGGATGTAATAATAAAATATATAAAGCGGGGTTTTTTATGGGAGATAAGCCATTGTTAAATAATTGGTAAATGAGAATATGGATATGGGATTATGCACAAAAGATTTGTAACCGATCGATACACTTTCTGTAATTGTAATGGATGATGGTTGTTTTAAGTTTTGTTTAAAAATAAAAAACTTTTTTTCAAAAAAAAAAAGTTACCTGGAGGAATGATTTAAGTATACTATAGAGTACTGCTATATAGTACAATAGCTCACAAAGCCAAAACTTTGACTAACATAGGAAGCCAATGTTATGGCAACCATTAGAGTGCAGAAGATCTGCAAATTTATCATTTGAATCACAATTCTCCTTGATAAATAGCAGGTGACAAGCTTTCTGACAATTTGTTAAAATGTCTCTTTAAGGTGAACGGGAGAAGCTACAAAATGAGAAAACCCATTTTTAGAAACTGGAAATTTTTTTTGAAGGAATGGAAGAATACAGAGACATATAATACCCACGATACACTAGCACAGTAGACAAAAGAAAATCAGTAAGATATTCCAATAAATCTATTACTTGCCTTACATTGTCCTTCATGTATCTACCCTCAATAAATCCCACTTGATCATCATGAATCACCTTTTGGATTACTGGCATCAACCTGTTGGCTAACACTTTTGCGTAAATTTTATAATCAGTATTCAGAAGAGATATTGGTCTATAATTCTCCGGTTTTTTAGAACCTGCTTGCTCTTTTGGTATCAAAGATATATAAGCTGTTGTCCATGATGGGGGTATTTTACCCCCTTGTTGTATATTACAAAATAGATCTCTAAGTTGTTCCACCATTTCTACTTGCAAAGTTTTATAATACACTGCAGTCAAACCATCCGTTCCAGGAGCTTTAGCTGTTTTTAATTGTTTAATTGCTACTGCTATCTCCTCCTCTGTTATAGGATGATTCATTCTTTCCTTTTGTTGGTCAGTGATTTTTGTAACTCTTTTATTATCTAAGTATTTTTCTATAAGTCCATTCTGCACATCCTCTTTGGCATATAATTTAGTGTAATAGTCCACAAAAGCTTCTTTAATTAATTTTTGTTGAAAAATTTCTTTCCCTCCAATATCAATACTATCAATAGTTCGTATACTCTGTTTTTTCCTCAATGTATAGGCCAACCATCTGCCCGGTTTATTGGCATTACAAAATGTATTATGCTTCGCATATTGTAAATTTGTTGCAACTTGTTCCGCCATAAGCATTTGAAATTGGTCTTTCAAGAGTTTTATAGCACCACGTATTCTTTCATCTGTTGGGTTTTTAATAAGTAACTGTTCTTTATTCTTTATTTCTGCTTCCAATTCAAATCTTTTCTTTTGTCGAATCAATCTATGTTTAGAGTTCATATAAATAAGCACCCCTCTCATATAAGCTTTGCTTGCATCCCACACAATTTCAATTGGGGTACCTTTATTCAAATTTATTTCAAAAAATTCTTTCAAGTGCTTTTTAAGTTCTATTATATTTTTTTCATATCTGAACAAGTTCTCATTTAATCTCCAAGAATGTCTTTCAGTCTTGCCTGTCTCAATTTCTATCCATACTGGGCTATGGTCAGTCAAAGTTCTTGGAAAAATCTTTGTTCTTTTTGTCTTGATAAGTAGATCATCTGACAACAAAATGAAGTCAATCCTAGAGAAGGATCTGTGTCTGTCAGAAAAAAAAGTGTAGTCCAATTCATTTGGATTATGTATTCTCCAAATATCTTTTAATTCCAGGTCTTCTTTCATATCAAAAAAGGTCTGTGGTAATCTAATCCTGGACTTCGCCAAACTCTTTTTATCTAATTTAGAATCAATTACTCCATTCCAGTCTCCCATAATTAAAATAGATCTGTAGTCCCATTGCAGTATTTTAGTATGTAACATTTTATAGAAATGGTCCTGTTGTTGATTGGGAGCATAAATTCCAATCAGAAGAATTTGGCCATTTGCTGTAAGCAACTCAATTGCCACAAACCTTCCATCTTCATCTGCTTCTATAACTTTAGCTGTTAACTTTTTATTTACATAAATAACCACACCGTTCTTTTTTTGCGAAGTTGAAGATATAAAATGTGTTCCTAATTTGGAATTTATCAAATAATTTTGATCTTGAGTTGTGATATGCGTTTCTTGTAAACAAATTATATCATTATTAAATTGTTTCAAATATGCAAATAATTTCTTCCTTTTCTGTGCTAAATTCAACCCATTCACATTCCAAGATAAGCACTTAATCGTCATCTTTATCTTTCTGGAGCAAAGAGCAGAATAACCGAATATCTTCCAGAATCTTCGGTCTCGCTCCCCCCATGGCTCCAGTCTCTTGTGTAGTACTCTTAGCTCCCTTTTTATCTTGTCTTTCCTGTTGTTGCTTTTCTTTAAGTTGCTTAGATTTAGCTCGAGTTAACTTGACTTCAACCATCCGAATCGGGTCCAAAATTGGAGAAGATAGCAACAAAGGCTCATCCAAAAAACCTCCTTCAGCGCCCTGCATTTCCTCTGGTTCCTGCTTAGACTGTTCTTGCAATTCTTGTTGAAGTTGCTTCTTATCACTCTCCTTAATCTCCAGAACTGTAGATGTACGTGGAGATGGTGTTCTTTCTTTAAGGATAGTAGTATAAAAATGCTCCGCCTTCTCCACGGTATTCAAACGATGTCTTTCTCCCTTATATCTCAAAATTATACCAGTTGGGGCATCCCACCGAAATGGTATCTGTTGATTTTGCAGTTCTTTAACAAGAAAGCCAAAATCTTTTCTGGTTTTCAGCATTTTAGGTGGTAGCTCTTTATAGACTATATAGGTCTTCGGTGACGGCGGTGCCCTTTGAAGGACCGCCAGCCCCACCGCTTGTAGAGCCACTTCGCGATTGAGAAGCGGCTCGAAAACTTCAAAATCCATAGGATTATTGGAGGAGAGATTGCAGGGCACAGGTCGAGCCCCTGTAACCCCCCAGGGAATTGTTTCTGGGGAGGAAACAGGCACGGCTCCCTTCCAACCTGCTGAAGCTCCGGGCGGCGTGGGACGATTCTGCTTTTGCAGAACAAGCTGGCTGCAGGAAACATTCAAAGCGAAGAAACCAACCTCAATAAGCAGCGAAAATTTACTTGGACTCTGAAACTCTGAATTGCAAGTATAGCGCTTTGTTGATTCTTTAACTTGAGAAAAAATGCGAATGAGTGAAAGTGATCTGAAAAAACATGGCGCTCGGCTTTAGAGTTAACGAGCCAGCGAGTGTGGATTGGTGAAGTCATCTTGCTTTGTTACAAAGTTACCAAGTTGTTACAAAGTTGCTTCGCTTGTAATAAGAGAAACAAGAGAAAAACTTCTCCCTTTTTAATACTTGATTTTGTTTTACTCCAGTTCCTATTTGATTAAATCTGGGGGACTTTTTTAGAAGTCTCTGTGGAGGTGGGAAAGGAAAAGGAACTTCCCTTTTCAGAAAAACTAGTCTACGTGGCAAGAAGGGAAGGCAACAGGGGGGGATCCCCCACACATAAACATGCAACGCAGCTTCCCCCTGCTCAACAGTTACAGACTCAGAAAAAAGATTTTGATGTGGGAGATTTAAAAGAATTTATTTCTAAAGCTTTGGATGATAAATTTCAAAAATCCCAACAGGAGATAGATGATAAACTCCAAAAGTCTCAACAGGAAATTATGCAGGAAATTAATGAAATTAAAGACATGGTGAAACAGAATCAAAACAAGGTGACCAAAAAAATATCAGAGGTGGCGTCTGGCCTTGCAGAATTTATTATTAAAGTTGATTCTAAAGTGGAAGAATTTAAATCAGAAGTCAATGCTGATAGCCTCTTGATGCTGGTCATCCTTTCGCCTCCCAGATTGGCTTCTCACCACGGTCCCTTCTTTACAGGTAGCTGTAGCCATGTCTCCCACTCTTCTCCCTCCAAGTGTGTCGAGTCCCAGTCAGGGCTTGACACATGATGTTATACATGCTAGTTACAACAATTTTTCTCTTATTCATATAGTATAGTCCATAGAAAAAAGAATAAAAACTTGGTATTATACAACATACTTATATCTATTGTATCCATGGTTATAACATACTTCTGTATACATTTTTCACTCTATATATTTTGATTTGCAATTATGTACAATCTATACCAATATTGTTTACGATACATATTCTTCTATATAGCTTTATACCTGTATAATACCTGAAAAATATAATCCAGGCAACATGTCCTTAATTCTCAGTGCAGTCGGTGAATGGATGGGAATGAAGCAGATCGAAAACATCGACAGAATGACACATTCTCATCCCAAATGTTTATTGTGATTTATTATTTTTCTAAAGTGTTTGGAATTTCTGCTCTTTTAATCTGCGTAAAGTGAACTTTTAGTAGAAAAAAAAGAAATTAAAATAGGGCAGCAAATCAGCAGATAAAAGACAAAGAATCAATATCGAATAACTTAGCACTATAGAATTATAAACATGTTATAAAATTGTTAGGGTGTGTGTAAAAAGTATTTGTTGCTTGTGCAACGAGCAGAGCAGAAACACACAGGGAAGGAGATAAACGTCCAGCTCATGTGAGAATAATACTTTATAGATAACAAGCAGTCTCGATGTAAGTAAAACAGTCCAAGGTCATAAACAGTAATATCAGTCCAGTAAGTATCTTCCCTTACCAAAGCAAACAGACTTTAGTAACTCTTGGTATTCAGTACCATACGCAGTAAGCAACAGGATACAATCAGGTATCAATCCGGAAGAAGCAGGAAAAACCAGGAAGAACGAACGCTTCTCTGTGCTGCTTATTTATGCACTGTAGCCTAATTACAGGGTTCAGCAAACCCTGATTACATGGCTCAGTTGTTCCTTAAAGGAACAGATATATTGCCTGACCAACAAGTTAGGAGTACGCTGCAAGCTGAACCTAACATTCTCCCCATTGGGCAGGACAATATACACAATAGATACAGAAACAAAAATACACATCCAAATCATACATTGTACAGTGGTATCAGTTACATTTCAGATTCTTAATCCAAATCTTTCACAACAATTGGTGTGTTTAATGGCACCTTGCGCTTTAGTAAAATTATCGGCAATATTGTCCTCTGATGCGCAATATTCCAATGTAATCATGTTATCCTTAACACATTGCCGAACATTCAGATAACGTATATCAGTGTATTTAGTCCTTGTCTTTACAGCAAGATTCGTTGCCATTTTAATGGCTGCCTGGTTATCTTCATAAACCGTAATAGGATAATCCATTTTGAATCCAATATCTTCCATCAACTGTTTATAATAAATCAATTCAGTACATGTAAGTGATAGACAAGAAAATTCCGCTTCCATGGTAGACAAACTGATGTGTTTCTGGCGAATTGATTTCCATCCAATCAGGCAGTTATCCAACATGATTGCCATTCCAGACGTAGATTTTCTGGCAAAACTGGCATCAGCATATGCCTTTAATATCATATTGGCATTTGGTTCTAAATACATAGCAAAATGCAATGTTCTTTTAAGATACCTAAGAACACGTTTAGCAGCCTGCCAATGCCTATCAGTAGGCTCTGAACTATATTGTGCTAGTTGATTAACACTAAAAGCTATATCAGGCCGTGTCCAGTTGCTCAAATACGACAAACTGCCTATTAATGATTGATACAGTTCTTTACTGAACTGTGGACTCTGCAAACTATCCTGCTGGAATTCTTGTGCCATAGGAGTCTTGGCAGGTTTACATAATTCCATCCCATATTTTGTCAACAATTTGCAGATCTTATTAGACTGTGAAATTTTAAATCCTCTAGATGTTTTCAGGATATCCAGCCCTAGATAATGCCGTATATGTCCTAGATTCCTAAGTTTAAATTTTGTTTGCAACTGACCGATAATCTCTCTGGCCTCAGCGTCAGTTCTGGTAATTATAGCAATGTCGTCTGTAAAGAGTAACAAGAATGAAACACATCCATCCTGTTCTTTTTTAAACAGACATTTATCTGCTACGCCCTCATAGAACCCAATGTTATGTAATTCCTGCACTATACATTGGTTCCACTCGTAACCTGATTGCCTTAAACCATATAGGCTTTTCTGTAGCCTCCAACACTCTGTGCTATCCTGTGTATCATAACCAGGAGGTTTCTTCATATATATTGTATGCCTCAACAGAGCGTTCAAGTAAGCTGTTTCGACATCTAAATGAGTAATAGAGCATTTATTTCTAGCTGCCCAAACTAGCATCGTTCTCAAAGTGCTCGCTCGTAAACTTGGAGCAAAAACCTCATCATAGTCTCTATCTGTCTGTGAGAACCCTTGTGCAACAAGCCGAGCTTTATGGGTTACTACCCCATCTACACTTTTCTTTACCTTATAGACCCACCTACAGCCTATAAGTTTCTCATTTGGTGGTATTCTTACAACTTCATAGACACCAAGCCTCTTCAAAGAATCAATTTCTCTATCCATTGCCTCTTGCCAGGCTTTTTGCTCCTTTTCTGGATATAATTTTATATCATGATAACTGGATGGTTTGATATCTACTTGGCAAACCACTGTGGCTTTATAGCGATCTGGTGGATGCCGGTCCCTGGAAGATCGTCTAGGCATAACAGGACTAACATCAGGTATATTGGGTTCATCCTCCCCTAACCCTGATTCCTGTTCCTGTTCTTCCACCTTAATAGATGGTTTATCATCCATCTCAGATGAACTATCATCAGGAATATGGTCTACCTTAACATCAATATCTGTAAAACCATAGTCTGCTTTTTCTAACCTGTCCCAGCCTTCATGTTCTAGGAATTTAGCACTAGCGCTACACAAAACTTTTGTTTTTCCTGTTTCCCAGAACCTATAGGACCTATGGTTAGCCTCATAGCCAACAAAAATCATTTTCTTTGCTCTCTGTTGGTCCTTCCTTCTCTGACTAACTGGTATATGCACCCAGGCTGGTGCACCAAAAGTATGTATATAACTTAAATCCGGCTTCCTCCCGTGCCATAAAGTAAAAGGTATTTTTCCTGTAGAGGAGTGCACCACATTATTTAAAATATGATTGGCACATAGTATTGCTTCTCCCCACAATTTATCAGGTAAACAAGCATCAGCCAGCATAGTCCTAGTCATAGCTTGTAGGGTCTGGCCTCTTCGTTCAATATATGCATTATGTTCTGGCCGAAAAGGGGCAGAACGTTTATGCTGTATCCCAGCTTCCTTCAAAAACTTAGCCAACTGATGGTTAGTAAACTCAGTTCCATTGTCAGTAACAATGCATTTCACCTTAAACCTCTGCTTCCTTTCTACAAAACGAAGCCAATTTGTGATACATTGGAACGTATCACTTTTGGACTTCATAAGGTAGCAAAAACCATATCTGGTAAAGTGATCAACTATACTCAAAATATAGCATGCTCCCCCTAAACTGGGTTTCTTTGGTCCTATTAAGTCTAAAAAGACTACCTCCAAAGGTTTAGTTGTTTTAAACCCATTGCAGCGGTTTGCAGGTGTAACTTTACTTTTATGCTGGTTACAAGTATTACAGTTCAGGTATTTGCTGCAAGCCCTTAATTTTATGCCTTTAGACTGCTTAACAGTCAAATTCAACAACCTGAAATTCAGATGACCAAGCCTTCTATGTAGTAAATGTACGCATTCATCATGAGGCTTTACATTTCCAAATTTAGCTTTTGACTGAACTAACAGTAATGACTTATCCCTAATGACAAATAAGTCGTTTTCTAATTCTGCAGTAACTACAGTGCCTTCACATTCCAGCAAACATCTGTTGTTTTTAAAAGTTACTGTAAACCCAGAATGTAGTAATGTCTTTACAGATAAAAGGTTATATTTCAAACTAGGGATATAAAGCATGGGTAAAGGGTGCTTACTAATAGAACATTGAACAAGTCCCTCCCCAGCTACAGTCACATTCCAGCCATTAGCTAATTTGACCTTTTTAGTACTTTTCTTCATGTTTAGAAACAGTTTTCTGTTTTTTGTTATTGATTGAGAGGCACCGCTATCAATCACCCACCAATCATCTCTTATATTATTAGATGAACTGGTTGCTAAATTACACCCTTTCCTGGGTTTAGCAGAGTTTCTAGCAGACACTTTCTTATTTTTACAATATTTTGCAATGTGCCCCTTAGCCCCACATGCATAACAGCGTTTAACAATATTGACATTCTCATATACAGCTTCCACTTTTGGTTGCTGTTGCATCCTTAACTGGTCTCGTTCTTGCCTACGTTTGGCCTCATCCAGTAACCTACCAGTTATACTGGCCAATGTTAGTTCATCTCTAGACAATACTTCTAATGATGAAACAAAAGAGTCATAACTGTCATCCAACGATGAAAGAATAATATAAACTTGCTGCAGTTCAGTAAACACAAGGTCTTTCTCATGTAGCTCCTGGAAAAGCCCTGTCATAGAGTCCAGGTGAGCCATCATGTCTCCTCCTTTCTGAAGATGTAAGCGAAATAATTTCCGTGTCAGGTAGATATGGACACCCACAGAGTCACGAACGTAGAGCTTCTTTAGCTTTGACCAACACCTCGCAGCAGACTCTTCGCCCCGGAAATGGACAAGTTGCTGGTCTCCCAGTGTCAGGCCAATGATGCATAAAGCACGCTCGTTGTCCCTGTGAAACTTTGCTATCTTTTCGGCATCTTCTTCGTCAGCAGCATTCAGTGCAGTTATGTCCGGTGGATTATTAACCACGTCCCACAGTCCTTCTTTTCGCAAAAGTAGACAGCATTTTGTGGACCAGGTAACATAGTTTGTTCCATCCAACCGGGTTATAGTAGAATAACTTGTACCTTGCTCAAAAGCCATCATCTTGACTACTACACCCACTGCCTGCACTTCTCACTTCCACAAAAACAAATTAAAGAGCCCTGGAACGTTCTGGGCCCATAACCAATGTTAGGGTGTGTGTAAAAAGTATTTGTTGCTTGTGCAACGAGCAGAGCAGAAACACACAGGGAAGGAGATAAACGTCCAGCTCATGTGAGAATAATACTTTATAGATAACAAGCAGTCTCGATGTAAGTAAAACAGTCCAAGGTCATAAACAGTAATATCAGTCCAGTAAGTATCTTCCCTTACCAAAGCAAACAGACTTTAGTAACTCTTGGTATTCAGTACCATACGCAGTAAGCAACAGGATACAATCAGGTATCAATCCGGAAGAAGCAGGAAAAACCAGGAAGAACGAACGCTTCTCTGTGCTGCTTATTTATGCACTGTAGCCTAATTACAGGGTTCAGCAAACCCTGATTACATGGCTCAGTTGTTCCTTAAAGGAACAGATATATTGCCTGACCAACAAGTTAGGAGTACGCTGCAAGCTGAACCTAACAAAAATGATTATCCATTATCTGTTCAAAGATCAGAGGATATGTCTTGTAAGTAAGGCCACATTAAATTATTGCATATTCACTGAGCACTTTGAAGTTAGGTAACTTTACCCTTTTATTTCAAATGAACAAAGATTAACGAGTTTATGTTTCTCATATAAATAATATTTTTCTACAATATAGCAGACTTCAAAAGAGGTATGAATGAGGTGATGACAAAGAAGGAAATACCCAAATCATGGTCTGAGGCATATATTACATTGATTCCGAAGGAGGATACAGACCCACAACAAATCAAAAATTATAGACCTATTTCCCTGCTAAATTCAGATTATAAAATTTTCGCTTCAATATTGGCAGAAAGACTTAAAAGATACTTAAATGACTTTATACATTCAGATCAAAATGGGTTTCTGCCTAAAAGACAAATCAGAGACAATATGAGAATAATTCTGGACACTTTGGAATACTATGAAGCGCATCCGGAAAAGCAAATGGCTTTGATATTTTTAAGTGCACAGAAAGCTTTCGATAACGTAAATTGGTGTTTTATGCTGCTTCAAATGGAACAGATGGGTTTTGGCAGAAAATTCATGTAAGCAATAGATGCTATATATTATAAACAAACAGCAAAAGTAATGATAAATGGAGAATTGACAGACTCTATTGAGATAAAAAAAAGGCACTAGACAAGGTTGTCCATTATCCCCTCTGTGGTTTATATTAACTTTGGAAGTGCTAAATAGATGTATAAGAGAAGAAAAAGATATAAAAGGAACGAAAATTTGAAAAGAAGAATATAAATTGCAAGCATTTGCTGATGACCTGGTTTTTATTCTTGAAGAGCCATTAATATCTATAACTACACTGATAGATAAAATAGGAGAATTTGGAAAAGTGGCTGGTTTGAAAATCAACAAAGAGAAAATGAAAATATTGACTAAAAATATGTTGGTAAAGCAAAAAGAAGAACTGGCGGATATATCAAAGATGCAGGTCACAAACAAAGTTAAATATCTGGGAATACATTTGACAGCAAGATGTAGCACACTTAAAGAAAATAACTATAATAAACTTAAACAACCGATAGGGACAGACTTGGCAAAATGGGAAAATTTACAGCTTTCTTTGATCGGAAGGATATCAACTATTCATAAAGATGAATATTTTGCCTAGAATTTTATATTTGTTCCAGACAATTCCAATTAGATTGGGGAAAGATTTTTTTGAAGAATTAAATAAAATATATTTGGCAGGGAAAGAAGGCGAGGATAAGATTAAAGTTGCTACAAGACGCTAGAATGAGAGGGGTTTTTGGCCTACCTAACTGGGAACTTTATTACCAAGCGACAAGTTTGATGTGGATTAAAGAATGGATAACATTAAGGAATACTAGACTATTGAATCTAGAAGGTCATGATTTGTTGATGGGGTGGCATGCTTTTTTATGGTATAAGGGAACAAAAATACAGGGGTATTTTAGGAGACATCATATACATGAGGCTTTGTTATTGAATTGGGAGAACATTAAAAAACAACATTATTTGAAAATTCCAGTCTGGGTATCAACAATTGAAGCGTTTTCATATTCAGTAATATTTAGAAGAGAACAAATTGTTAGATATAGTGAATTAATGGATGAAAAGGGTGAACTTAAGTTGAAGCAAGAATTGGAAGAACAAGGTTTTAAAATGGATTGGTTTTCTTACTTGCAAATACATTCTAGATATGAAGATTTTAAACAAGAAGGTTTTTACAATGTTTTGACTAATTTAGATAAGATATTGACAGGATCTGATGACTATGTAATTAAAAAACTGTATGGTTATTTATTAGAGGTAAAATAGGAAGAGGAACAAGTTAAAGAGACAATGATAGCATGGGGGAAAATTTTGATCATGGGATTGATTTAGAGAAATGACAAAAATTGTGGTTGCAAAATTATAAAATGACAATGTCTACAGCATATAAGGAGAATTTGTATAAGATGTTTTACAGGTGGCATTTACCCCCGATGAGAATAGCCAGAATGTTCAAGAATAAATCGGAGAAATGTTGGAAATGTCATCAGACTCCAGGATCATATTACCATATGTGGTGGACATGTGCAGAAGCTAAAAGATACTGGATTAAAATCCACACATGGTTGGAAAAAATGACAAAGAAACACATTGACTTTAAACCAGAGATATTTTTATTAGAGATTTTACCAGAAATATATAACAAAGAACTGAGATATTTAATTGTTAATGTTTTAACAGCGGATAGAATTGTATTTGCTAAAAATTGGAAAGGTGAGAAGATACCTACTGAGGATGAAGTTATTAAAAAAATTATGGAGTGTGCTGAAATGAATAAATTGACATTTGAAATTAGAGAACAGGAAGATTAACAATACTATTTGATTTGGGACTTGTTTTATCAATGGCTAGGTAATAAAGTATGGAGATGAAATGCCTCTTTATCAAGTTGGCTGTAGTTTCTCTTGGCAGATGATAATGTCCTGGAAAAGAACGCTATTGGAGCCTTACGATTGTGTGGAAGGCGATGATTCAAAACTCCCCTGACTCCAAATGGGGATGCATCACACGTCAGGACTAACGGCAGACATTCATTAAACTGAACTAAGATGCTATCCGAGGAAATTGATTTTTTTACCCCCACAAATGCAGCTGCTTCTCTGCGCCCCCATACCCATAGCACCTTTTCCCCCAATAGTCAATGTAGTGGTTCAGTGACAGATGCCTTTTGTCGCAAAAACACACTATAGAAATTGAGGAGCCCTAAAAAGGCTTGGAGTTCCATCTTATTCCTTGGTGTTGGCGCAGCCTGTATTGCTTGTACTTTCTCCTTGGTGGGGTGCAATCCGGATGCATCAACCAGGTATCCCAGGAACTCAACTTGATTTACTGCTACTTTACACTTTTCTTCCTTTACCTTTAGTCCAGCCTCTTGAAATCTTTGTAGCACTAGTCGTAGTCGTTCAAATAATTCCGTTTTATTGGTAGCGGAGATGAGCACGTCATCGAAATACCCGAGGGATGCCATATAACAAATGTTCCATCAGGCTTTGAAACAACCTTGGTCTTCGGCCGAAGAGGTTGTAAAAAAAAAATGCTTTTAAAAAGCTCTGATGTCCCAGCTGAGCCACACGATCATCAGAGGCTTTTTTTTTAACTTTTAAAAGCATTTGTAGAAAAAATGCTTTTAAAAGTTAAAAAAAAAAGCCTCTGATGATCGCGTGGCTCAGCTGGGCATGGGGGGGGCAGGGATTTCTGCTATCGGTTCTCTGAACCACCCACCACCATTGCTACCAGATCGGGCGATCTAGTCCAAACCGGAAGCATTTCATCCCTGCCTTTACACTTGGCTCCAGTTCTACTGGCAGTACACTAATGGAATAAACACCATGCAAATACTTCCTCTTCGCTGTTTACAAGGTTATTATAAATGAAAACAGCAAAAATGATTTATAAAGACCAGAATAATATGTCATCATCAACAACATCATCATCATCATTTTAGTCATCATCTATCCACTGCACGATGAAGGTTAGGGTTAGGCCTATTCCACGTTTCCAACCAATAGGATCTTGAACTTTCTTTTGCCAATTGGGCCCACAATACTTGTTGATGTCGTCAATCCCTCTTGTTTTAGGTCTCTTTTGTGGACACTTTTTATCAAATGGTATCCATTCTACAACTGTCTTGGTCCTTCTTGCTATGTGACCAGCCCATTTCCATTTCAATTCTTTTACTCTCTTGATGATATCATATACTTTTGTTTGTTCTCTATGTGCAGGTCTTTCTATCTTGTCATGTAATGCCAAGCATGTATCTTTCCATGGCTCTTTGCACCACTTGTAGCTTTTGTATCAATTGTGATTGTTTCATTGGCACATGTTAAACCAGGTAACACGCAGTGATTGAAAAATTTTATCTTCAGGCATAGGGGGAGGTTGTTCTTCAAAATTATGCTTAGCATACCAAATGCCTACCAACCACATTTAACACACCGATCAATTTTTTTTAATTGTATCACCTTCCATTAGGATCCATTGCCAAGGTATATGTAGTAGTCTGCTATGTCTAGTTCTGTTCCAGATATAAAAATTTTCTTTCTTTGGTGAATTTGTTAAACATAACCTAGCTCTTTTCAGGTTCAGTTTTAAGCCAAATGGTCCTCCTGCTTTGTGTTGGTCTTGAATGTGTCTTTCTAGCAGTTCTGGATCATGTGACAAGAGAACAACATCATCTGCAAATATTAAATAATTTAAATAAGTGCCATTGATTTTTTTAAAAAAATAATTTTTATTAAACAGTCTGTCTTTAAAAACAATACAAAAAACAATCACACATATATAAAAACAAAACATGTCAAGACATAACGTATAAACATTACATACCGTTAATGGTAATTTTACAGCATTCCGTATCAACATACATATTTTACTTTTGTAATTCTCTATTCTATCATTTCTATTTACTACTCAATAGTGAGATAATCACATTACTCCAAGGTATATATATACCTACATTATAATATTCATTGTTCTTATCTACACATTTATATTCATTTATATTTACATCTCTTTATTTAATGTTATTCAGTTATTCCAATTTGAGTTTCATCAGTATTAAGTTAAACATTCCTTGTTCTGGTTTCTATTTTCGAGCCAACTATACATTTTATTTCATATTTTACAATAGTCCGAATCCTCTCTCTCTTTCAATTCCATAGTCATTTTATCCATCTCTGCGCATTCTAGAATTTTCCTAATTACTGTTTCGTCTGAGGGTACACTGTTTTGTTTCCAATTTTTTGCAAAGTGAATTCTTGCTGTAGTGAGTATATGTAGTGTAATGTATTGAAGATTTTTGTTCATTTTCAGGTCCAGTATTCCTAATAAAAACAGTTCAGGTTTCAGATCTTTTTTTTGCTTTGTAATTTCTTCCAACCATATTTATTTATTTATTTATTTATTTATTTATTTATTTATTTATTTATTTTATTATATTTCTATACCGCCCTTCTCCTGCGGGACTCAGGGCGGTGTACAGCCAGGATAAAACATAGCGTATAAAATTTAAAAACATTTTAAAAAACAATTAAATAATTTTGGCCTGAATTTAAAACAACCCAATTAAAACCAAATTCGATTAAAAAACTGAGAGGATGGGATCAAGCCAGCCCAGCTAGATGGAACAAGTGTGTCTTCAGGGCCTGACGAAAAGTCCAGAGGTCTGATATCGTGCGTATCTCAGGGGGCAGGTCATTCCAGAGGGCAGGTGCTGCTACAGAGAAGGGTCTCCCCCTGGGGGTCGCCAGCTGGCACTGCCTGGCCGACGGCACCCTGAGGAGGCCCTCTCTGTGTGAGCAAACCGGTCGGTGGGAGGCTATCGGCGGCAGAAGGCGGTCTCGCAAATACCCCGGCCCTAAGCCATGGAGTGTTTTAAAGGTGGTCACCAACACCTTGAAGTGCACCCAGAAGACCACAGGAAGCCAGTGCAGCTCGTGCAGGAGAGGTGTTATATGTGAGCGCCCCGTTGCTCCCATAATCCCCTGCGCGGCCGCGTTCTGGACCAACTGCAGCCTCCAGATGCACCCCAAGGGGAGCCCCATGTAGAGAGGGGCTCCCCTTGGATTTTTGAATTTTACACCAATATTTCCTTGTAATGGGGCACGTCCACCACATATGATAGAATGTTCTGGATTTATGGTTACATCTCCAACAATAGGGTGATAAATTTGGGTACATCTTGGCCAATCTCGCTGGTGGCAAATGCCATCTATAAAACATTTTATAAACGTTTTCTTTTCTAGGCAACTGCTGTTGTGTGTTTGTAGTTCCTTTCCCAGTTTGTCCCACTGTTCTAACTCTATGTTGTGGCCAAAATTCCTGGCCCAGCTAATCATTGTTTCTTTTACAACTTCTTCCTCCATTTTATATCTTAGTAAAAAATTATATAATTTTGTAATCATTTTTCCTTCCATTCCTAGTAAAATTTTGTCCAACTCTAATTGTTTCTTATATATACCGAATTGTTCTTGATCCTTTTTTAGTCTTGCTTTGATTTGTAAGTAGGGTCACCATTCTACATTTATTCCTTGTGTTTTCAACATTTGCACTGATTTTAATTCTCCTTTCTCATCTAAAATTTCTGACTATCTTACCATTTTACCGAGGTCTATTGTATTTCGGTATGTTATTGCCTCCATTGTCAATAACCAGTTTGGGATTTTCGTATAGTGATTTTTTTTTTAATCTTTACCCAGACGTTGTGTAGGGAGTTTCTTATTATATGCCTCTGAAAATATGAATGTGTTTTATTTTTACCTTCCCATAGAAACCCGTGCCAAACTATTTGGAGATTGTGTCCTTCTAATGCTAATATTCTTTTGTTTTTAAGTTGAATCCAATCTCTTAACCATGTCAGGGCTGCTGCCTGGTAGTAGAGCTCCCGGTCCAGAAGGCCAAAAACCCCCGTGATTCCTACTGTCTTGTAACAATTTAAGTTTGATGTGAGATTTTTTACCTGCCCATATAAATTTGGATGTTATTTTATTTATTTGTTCGAAAAATTTCTTCTCTAATTTTACCAGTATCGTTTGAAAAAGGTATAGCAATTAGGGTAATATGTTCATTTTGATTGTTGAAATTCTGCCAATTAGTGATAACTGTAATTTATTCCAATGTTCCAAACCTTTTTGTATTTGTTTTATCAGTGCATTACAATTATCCTCTTTTATCGTACTACATTTTGCTGATAGCCATATTCTCAAATATTTAAAAAATTTTGCTCTTAAAATTACCATTTTCTCCTCTAATTCTTCATTTTGTCTTTTAGTTAGATTTTTGATTATTATTTTAGTTTTCTCTTTATTTATTTTAAGCCCTGCCACTTTGCCAAATTGGTTTATATCCTGTAGTAGTATTAATCCATCTCTAAGGGTTCTTCTATAGTAAATGCCAAGTCATCAGCAAAGGCCTGTACTTTATATTCTTGTCCTCTAATTTTTAATCCTTTGATTTCCCGATTCTGTCTAATTTGTTGCAACAATGTTTGTATTGAAAAAATAAAAACAGAGGAGATAGGGGGCATCCCTGTCTAACACCTTGTGTTATGTTGAAGCCTTCTGATATTTCTCCATTTAATAGTATTTTTGCTTTCTGGTTTGAGTATATTACTTTTACTGTTCTAATAAATTTCTCACCAAAATTCATTACTCCTAGTTGGTTAATTAAAAAATCCAAATTTAAGTTATCAAATGCTTTTTGTGCATTGAAGAATATCAAAGCTGCTTGTTTCTCCGGATGTGTTTCGTAATATTCTAATGTATTCATTATCGTTCTTATATTATTTTTTATGTGTCTGGTGGGTAAAAATCCATTCTGATCTGGTTGTATGATTTCATTTAATATGTGTTTCATCCTTTCTGCCATTATTGTCATAAATATCTTATAATCTGCATTCAGCAGTGAGATTGGCCTATAATTTTGGATCTTTTTTCTTTCTGCATTATCTTTGGAAATTAAGGTTATCAGTGCCTCCATCCAAGATTTTGGTATCATAGCTCACTCTAGTACTTCGTTATATGTTTGTAATAGTAAATTCTCTAGTGGTTTTTGTAATTCTTTGTAAAATTCCACTGGAATTCCATCTGGACCTGGTGTTTTATTGCTTTTTTGTTTTTGAGTTGCCCTTTTTAATTCTAACATCATTATTTTTCTATCTAATGTTTCTTTTGCAGTTTCTGGTAAGGTTGGGAGGTTTCTCTGCTGTAGATATCTTTTAATGTCATCCTCCTCTATGTTCTCCCGACTATATAAATTTTGGTGGTATCTTACTGCTATGTTTTCTTTTTCTTCCTTCTAATGGTGTGCTATCCCTTTTTCATCTTCTAGTTGTTGTATTAGTTTCTTTTCTTTTTCTTTTTTTAATTTGTAGGCCAACCATCTCCCTGGTTTATTCACATTTTTAAAGTAATTTTGTTTGGTTGCTCTAATTTTTTGTGCTATTTGTTCTTGTGTGATTAAGTTAAGTCTATGTTTAATTATCTCTTTTCATCTCTAATTTCCTGGTTGTGGGGTTCTTTCTGCATTTTGTCTTCTAATTTTCCCAATTTTTCTTGTAATTCTATATATTGTTTCTTTTTGTTTTTATTTCTTTGTATAGTATATGCCATTGTAAGGCCCTGGACGTGAGCTTTAGTTGTGTCCCAGAGGTTTTGAATAGTTGTCTGTTCATTCCAATTTTTCTGTAGGAAAAATACTAATTCTTTTTCTATGTATTGAATGTCATTTTTTTCTTTCATTATCCTTTGATTCATGGTCCATCTCTTTTTTCTTCCCCTTTCCATTTAATTATTAACGGATTATGATCTGCCCAAATATTCAGTTTTATTTCTATTTCCTCTACAATTTTTCCTGCTTCTGGGTCCATCCAGACCATGTCTATCCAGGACCATGAGTTGTGTGAGTTGGAAAAATATGTATATTGATTTTTTTATGGGTTGATTTCTCTCCAAATATCTTTCAAACTTAGCTCTCGAGTCATTTCAAAGAAAGTCTTTGGTAATGTTCTCCTTTCGTAATTTTTTTAACTTCCTGTTTTAGAATCTTTTTTTTTTTTTTTGATCAACCACCGTGTTGAAATCTCCTAATAACTATATGTTATCCAGGGGTGAAATGCTCCCGGTTTGGACCGGATTGCTCGATCCGGTAGCGATGGTGGTGGGAGGAACTGGTAGCAAAAATCCCTGCCCCCACCACCACCACCATGCCCAGCTGAGCCGCACGATCATTAGAGGCTTTTTTTAACTTTTAAAAGCATTTTTTCTACAACCTCTTCCGACGAAAAAATGCTTTTAAAAGTAAAAAAAAAAAGCCTCTGATGATCGCGCGGCTCAGCTGGGATCATCAGAAGTTTTTCAAAACATTTTTTTCTGCAACCTCTTGGCCGAAGAGGTGGGAAAAAATGTGGTTTGAAAAGTCTCTGATCGCTGGCATCTGCTTGTATGACAAATGGTTTCTCCATGTCCGGATGTTGTAGAATTGGTTCTGCCGAGAACAGCCGTTTAAATTTTTCAAATGCTGCCTGGCATTCCATAGTCCAGTTCAATGGTTGCTTTGGTTTAGGGTTGTCCTCCCCCTTTGTTTTTAAGAGCTTGGTGATGGGGAGGACAATCTGAGCAAACGCAGGGATAAACTGGCGGTAAAAGTTGGCAAACCCCAGGAAGCTCTGTAACTGTTTACATATGCGTGGAGGGTCCCAATCAAGTACAGCCTGCACTTTTAGAGGATCCATCTCAATCCCCTGGTGTGAAATGCGGTATCCCAAATAGTCAATCTTCT
The DNA here is from genome assembly GCF_029215685.1 of Pituophis catenifer annectens. Classification (NCBI taxonomy): domain Eukaryota; kingdom Metazoa; phylum Chordata; class Lepidosauria; order Squamata; family Colubridae; genus Pituophis; species Pituophis catenifer. The sequence continues at coordinate 34,390,290 of NW_027256887.1, forward strand.
CTTGATGGAATTCACATTTGGAAAGTTTGGCATAAAGTTTGGCAGCGCGGAGTTTGTTAAAACTGCCCTGACTAGTTTTACATGTTCTGCTCTCTCTAAACAACACTGGAACTGCAATTTTTGGTTGGGCTGGCTCAATGAAACCCCTTGCTAGGTTTTTCTCAATGAATGTTCTCAGCTCTTCCAACTCCCTCAGTGACATGCTGTACATCTTGGGTTTAGGGAGTTTCGCGCCGGGTAAGATTTCTATTGCACAGTCAGTGGTGCGGTGGGGGGGGAGCTCATCTGAAGCTTTTTCGCTAAAAACCTCAGCTAAATCCTTGTATTCTATGGGTATGCCCTCAGTTGGTGTGGCATGACCAGGCATGGCTGTTTCTCGATTCTCTGCCCCCTCAGGTCCTTTATGTGGATACTCAGCAAAAGTCACCTTCCTCTGAAATTTTATGATGCCTTGTTTCCAATTGATTTGTGGGTTCCATCTTTTTAGCCACGCAAGGCCCAGAACCAATGGCCATTCCATGCCAGGTGCCACTATAAATGTAAGCCTTTCCTCGTGGCTTCCGATGCCTATATGTAGAGGCACAGTGGCCAGAGAAGCTGGCTCCCCTCCTGCTATTGACCCATCTAGTTGGCAGAAAGCAATGGGGGGTTTTCAGCTTTCTTACGTTAATCCCTAACTTCCCTACTAAGGTTGGGCTGATCAAACAACTGGTGCACCCTGAATCCACTAGGGTGGGGATACTTATCTCCTTTTCCTGGTTTGGGATAAATAGTCTTAAGGGGAGGGTAAGCGGTTTAATTGGTTTGCTTACCAGTGGCTCATCATCTGGATCGCTTCCGAACGAGTGTGATTCCTCCTGTTCAGATGCCAGGGTTTCTTCCCCAAAGAGGGGAGGGGATGGGACTTCTATGGTCTCCCTGGTCCTCAGAGCAGTCTCCTTCCCACACCAACCTGGTTTTTCAGGACCCTCCCCCAGTCGGTGGTTCCAGGCGGGTGTTTGCGAACGACACTCTGCAGCTCGGTGCCCTTCTTTTCCACACTTGAAACAGGCTGAAGATCTCGGGAAGAATGCGGTTTGTGGTTTGTGGGGCTCCTGCTTCCATTGGGGTGAGGATTTCTTCCATGCTCACCCCGCTCGATACTGGTTTCTGGCCATATCGATCTCAGCTTCTTCGGCGGTGACATACCATTCATGTAGGTCATTCGGTGCCCCTCGGGCTACACAGGCATTGTATAGATCATCACTCAGTCCATCCTTGAAACAGCTCACCAAAATATCTTCCGGCCAGTGCACACGACACGCGAGGTCCCAGAATTCTTCAATATACTCTGCTACTGGCTGTCGCCCCTGCCTCACCACCTTAATGCGGTTGCGTGCTTTGTGATCTGCCAGTGGGTCCTCGAACCAACGTCGCAGGGCCATCATGAAATGGTCGAAATTCCGCAGTTCTGGTGCATTGGCATTATGTAGGGTCACCATCCATCTGGCTGCGTCACCCTCTAGGGCTAGGGTCACAACTCGCACTCAGGAGCCTTGGGTTTGGAAATCATGCCCATACTCTTGCATGTAGGTGAGCACATGTGCCACAAAGAATCCTAATTGTTGCGGATTCCCATCAAACTTCACCCCAAGGGGGGAGTTTCCAGTTGAGGAGCCCGGGGTTGGTTGGGAATGGGCACCGGTGTGCGTGCTGCCTGGGGGGGAGGGTTTGCTGGGTCTTCTCCTGCTGCTGCTGCAGCATCTGCTCGATAGGCGGGCTCCAGGAGGGGGGTGCCTCCCCTGGCATCATCCACGACTGCTGCCCTTTCAGTGCTCTTTGGTTGTTGTCCTGGCTCTCTTCGGATGTTAAGATTTTCCAAAGTCTCCATCACCAATTGGGTTATATGCCTCTTCAGATAGTCCTCCCTCAGGGGTGGTTCGGTCAGTCCCCCCTGGTCAGTAAGGGCTTCTAGTTCCAGTTTCCACCCCAGTTTTCGGTTGCCATGGTTGAGGGTGACTCCTCTGGTTCTCTCATCCCAGTCATCTTTCTTCCCAATGCCAATCGACCAGTGGGGTTTTTCCGGATTCCCCAGGGTTACCTCATCCTCTCCGATGGGTTGCATGAGACAGGCATCCGACTGGGTGGCGGTTGCTGTCACTCCCCAGCAATCAGTTTCTCCCAGCTCTCTGCTTTGTTCAGACATGGTTTGCAAGATCCCCTCAGTAGAGCGAAGATTGCTTCTCTGGGTTGACCGTTTTGCAAATTGTGCTTTCTGTAAGGATCATCTCTCCTTCCAACCTAAGAAAGTACGAACTCTTGAAATGTAGTTGTTCAAAAGGATTTTTTTATTAAGCAGAAGTGAAAACCATCCTGCTAAAGCACAATCTGAATTCCCTTAAGCTAAGCAGTAGGATTAAAGTGGTAGAGACCGCTCCCTTTAAATCAGAATGCAGATTTCAGCCAATACACAAGTGTGAAGATGTTTTCTTTACTATTTCCTTTGAGAACCCGAACAAACATGCATTCCCACCACTACCATTTAAAGTGAGACAACCCACATGGCTATCATAAAAATTCCTGCAAGTAAAGGGAATCTCAGGCTTCCTTGGCGCCAGTATATAGGTTGTAAAATATCTGATGATACAGGCCATGCTAGTAAATCGAATCCAAGTTCCCCCCTTCCTCCACTTGAATGGCAGTATCACTTTTAGGGATCTGACACTTTCTGTTGAGTGTTTGGTGAATATATGACTGCAATTAATGTTCTTTTTTGTTTTATTAATACCTCAATCAATAACGTTCTTCCCTCTTTGTCCGCATGTATTTGTTTGGGTTTTAACCAGTCTTTTATATAAACTGTGATTCCTCTTTTTCTTATTTCAGCTAGGGCCAGAAATAATTTACCTAATTTGGGGGCTTCCAGAAGATTACCTTCCCCGTTTTTCATACGGACCTCCTGTAAACATATAGTGTCTGTGCTTTGTTTTTGGAGTTTAGCAATTACTTGTCTTCTTTTTATCGGTGAATTTAATCCATTTATGTTGACTGAAAGTAATGTCACTTCTTCCTCCATTCCACTACTTATTTGTTGCCCTTATTTCCCTCCTTTGTCTCATTTCCCTTTGCTTTCTTGTTCTTGTTCCTTCTCTTTCCTGAGTCTCAATATCACTTCTCTCTCTTGTATCTTGTTACAGTTCCTTTTCTTCTAGCTGTTGTTCCTCTTGACTTTGGGTTTCCAGTTCTTCTCTGCTGTCCAATTCTTCCTCTATATATTGTGTATAGAATTCCTGGGCTTTTTCTATTGTGTCTATTCTTATTTTCTTATCCTGACATGTTATTAGCAGTCCTTCTGGTATCAGCAAGTGGAACATTATTTTGTTTTTTATTAATTGTGTGGTAAGGAACTGGTTTCCCCCTAATTCTCTTCGGTATCTGTTTGAAGGTTATGACCTCTCTTCCTTTGTAACTGGTTGTCCCTCATTCTTCTGTAAACTTTGTCCCTGACTGCTCTTTTCGCAAACCTTATATGTATCTCTCATGGTAATCTGTGTCTCCTAGCGTAGTTCGTTTCCACCCTGTATAATTCATCAATGTTGTTTCTTAATTCATTTTATTCATTTCATTTCATTTTATTAAATTTGTATACCGCCCTACTCCCGAAGGACTCAGGGCGGTGAACAGCCATAAAATAAAACATATAAATACAAAATTTAAAATAGAGATAAAACAAATTAAATAAATTTGGCTGAACCATATTTAAAACCCCAATAATTTAAAACCAAATTTAAAATTCCCATTTAAAAGAGGAGAAGTTTAGGTCAGGCCGGCTTGCTGGAATAGGAACGTCTTAAGCGTGCGACGGAAGGTACGCAGATCCGGAATCCTCCGTATCTCGGGGGGGAGCTCGTTCCAGATAGTAGGTGCCCCCACAGAGAAGGCTCTCCCCCTGGGGGCCGCCAGTCGACATTGTTTGGCCGACGGCACCCGGAGGAGCCCCTCTCTATGGGAGCGTACTGGTCGGTGGGAGGCTATTGATGGTAGCAGGCGGTCCCGTAGATAACCAAGTCCTAAGCCATGGAGCGCTCTAAAGGTGATAACCAAAACCTTGAAGCGCACTCGGAAGACCACCGGGAGCCAGTGCAGCTCACGCAGGAGAGGCGTTACATGGGAGCGCCACGTCGCTCCCATCACCACCCACGCGGCCGCACTCTGCGCCAGTTGGAGCCTCCGAGTGCTCCTCAAGGGGAGCCCCATGTAGAGAGCGTTACAATAGTCCAGACGGGAGGTCACTTTTATCCATTTGTAGTGGGTCAGCTAGAATATCTGTCATCAATTTGTATAAATCTTCTTCTCTTGTCTCTATGATATTTTGAAACCTCAGGTAGAATGGAGATCTCTCTAATTCCAAGTGGGTAATTGCCTCTTCCAAGTCTCTGTTTGCCGCTACCTCTCTCTTTGGTTTCTTCTATTTTCTTTTTGGTTTGTTCTGTTCTTACTTCTATCTGTTTTATTTTCTGTTCGTTTTTTGCTATTGTATCTTGAATTTTTCCCATTCAGTTGTCCAATTTCTTCAAGTCTTCTTTTACTTCCCCTAATTCACCCTTCATTTCCTCATGATTGTTTGTTATTGATTCCTGCGTTTTTATCATGAACTCCTGAATCATATTTAGTAAAGGGTTGGTGTCGGGCCTGGTTTTTCACTGCACGCCATATCTGTAATTAACTTTTGCCCTGCTGGAAAGGCTATCATTGACCTTGGGTTTTTTTTTTTTTTTTTGCCACTTTAGTTAATGTGAATGTATTTGACATTTTTAAATTTTTGAAAAAAGTATTCCACAATACCATCAATTGTCACCTTTTTCACTCTAGACCTTCCTTACAATAATAACACAGTGTTAATATCCAATTTCTTAAACTATTATATATATGAATCTCAGTTATAGCTTCTTATATTATTCTTATCGTTAACTATATTGAATATGAAAGAAAACAGTATCTTAAATATGATCTCTATATATACAAATTATTAATCGACAAATAGATATTAATTAATTTGTTTGATTATATTTAAAGCAATACAAAGTTTGAAGACAGGAGAATCAATATATTTCTATGAACTGTTTACCTTTAGCTATACCCCGGCTATAGTAGCTGTATTTTTAACAACTTTTAACTACCTGAGCTGGCCTCAGTTTTGGGAGTGTTTTTGCTGCCTCTTTTGTTGCTGCTATCTACGATTTATTGCTTTAGCTTGGAAGCCGAGTACTGCCAAGCTTTGATCTGACTTCTTCTTCTATCTGACAATTATTTTTAACTATCATTTTGTTACTCCATTTATCTTATTATTTTTATCTACTCCCTGCTCCTTGCTCTGCTGGGAGGGTAGGATCCTTGCCTTACTCGTGAGGAGTTTTGTTGTTATTTGCATCAGGGCTTGTTTCCTCTTGATCCCTCTGCCTCTGGACTTGGACTCGTCCCAGAAACTAGATTTTTCGTCATATTATATAATGAAGTCAAGGAAAAGGACCAGATCCCTTACTGACTTGGCTCCCCAACCTTCTTTGAAGCAATCTAAGATTGAGGACTTTGCTTTAATTCGACCTCCCTGCCTGGAAACTCTAGCTCCTTTTCATCTGACTGCTGCTGGTCGTCGTGATCTTCCGTTGGTCGAGGATGTCGTCCCCCGAGTTGAGAACAAAGGCTCTTCAAAAACTACGGCCCCCACTCAACCTTCAAATGAACCTACTCTTATAGAACTCTTGGCCCAGCAATGTTTTCTGGTTGCAGAAACAACTGCGAGTATACAGTCACAGCTTGATAAAATAATAAGTACTTTAGATTGTCTAGTTTCCTCGATTACTGCCGGCTGCCCTGGACAGACTGCTCGGCAGCCTGGTGCAGTGACAGGGCCTTCCCTGTCGGGCCCCAGCAAAAGTACCGGTTGGGGTGGCCCTGCCAGTGGGTTGAACTCTACACCTCCGGGTGTGAGAAGCCACCTGGTTTTACAGCCAAGACAGGTGGCCCTTAATATTAATCCCATTAACGGCAATTTGCCTTACTGGGGCTCAATTCAGCTGGCAAGGGGTCATATACTACAGCTACTGGGGTTGACTGCTGATGATCTGAAGAAGATTGAACTTTTACCCTCCCCTGCATACTGCTCCAGAGTGTTACTTAATTTTGATAATCCCAGCACCCCGAAATTATTCTTCAGGAGAAGTTCTCTGCTAAGATCTTTCGGCATCGTGCCAAGCAGAGTCTTCAAAGATATGTCGATTAAGCCACTCTTAAGAAACCGACAATCTGTGACCAGCAGGAGACTTACAGCCCCAAAAAGACCCTTAGCAGCACATACTAATGTGCCAATTTTGAATGCCATCCCTGATACTAGACCATCTATTAAACACAGATCCATTCCTGCAAGACTTCCCGATGGCATCTTCTCAGATGGTACCTTGTCTGTTCCTCCTACAGCTGGTCAAATCTTCTCCCCTCAGCGAGGCCCATCTCATCAGGAAGTTTGTCACGATCTGGTCAGCTGGGAAGAAATGGCCCCAAAGGAAGCGACACCAGTCCAGAGCCTCCAAAGTTCCTTAGTGAATAAGCCTCAGGCTAGTGCCTCTGGGATTCCACCCATCTATGAAACCAACCCATCTCAAGACAATTTTTGGAATCTGGAGGAGATACAGCTTTTCGACTCCTTTCGCGCACTTCCACAACCAGAAAGGGCCCAAATTATAAAGCGCCTGTCTGCAGTTAAATCCAAGCTTTGGAGTATTTCACTACCTGATAAGGATCCCCCTGGACCCCAGGGTGTCCACATCAATTTATCAGAGGCAGTTCCCTCAGCCCTCCCTCCAGAATGTCCAACTTGTAAACTTGAAGATCCAGGGCTACTCCAAACCCCGTCTGTTGATGTCACCGAATGCTTGCCAGGTAAGCAACCAACGAACAATAGAAGCATAAACTGGACTGTGTGTAGAGCCCTACAGCCTCATGAACAAGGTTCGCCTCCCTTCCACTTTTCTTTGCCTTTATCTCCCAAAGGCCTCATTGTATAGGCCTTCCATCGAATAACGGCTGTATTTTTTCGGATTTGAAGGGCTCTCTGGAAAAAATTAATTATACAGAATGACTAGCAAACCCAGCATCCCCCCCTTGCACACTTAGATGCCTTTCATGGAATATAGCAGGTTGGGGGAGAAGGTGCGGCACCACCGATTTTATTAACTATATTCAGTCATTTGATGTGGTCCTGCTTCAGGAGACCTGGGCATGTGATAAGATATCCCTTATAGGATTTACGGCCATGTCTTTGGCTGCTACCAAACAATTCAAGTCAGGAAGACCTAAGGGTGGTTTAGCTTGTTTGGTCTCTACCTCCCTGAAAGTGGAGACAGTGGAGCTGCCCCCCAGTGGGTCCTTAGCTATGGCGCTCCTAATTAAGAGAGGACACAGTAAATTGCTAGTGTTCAACATTTACCTTCCCCCGACGGTGAGGCAAGCCGACACTAAGGCTCAATGGGGCAAACTGGAGAGCTATATTACCCATACAGAAACTAAATTTCCAGCGCCGTACATCTTTATAGGGGGCGATTTTAATGCCCGATTGGGAGGCCAAATTCCCCCACCAATTGAGGCACTCTACTCCCAAGAAATCTGCCAGGCCATAGGACACCAGATCTCAGCCAGGCATTCTAAGGATGAGCTAACAAATTTTGCCAGCATTCAATTAGCCCTCTTAGCATCCCAACACAATATGACAATCCTTAACGGGAGTACCCCAGGCAATCTAGCAGGTGAATTTACTTTTAGCTCTTCACGAGGGAGTAGTGTTATTGATTTTGTGATGGTTTCCCAGCCACTAAGACAGGCAGTGCATGTTTTTTTTGTGGACTGCCTCACGGAGAGCAACCACTACCCCCTGGTCACAATCATTGGGCTCTTTACAAATATACATCTGCCTAAGGGCCCCCAAATACTGGATCCTTATGTGACCTCTTATGCAAGGAGGATCAAATGGTCTCCCAAGACTGAAAGAAAGTTCCACTCTCTTTTATCATCGCCGGAGTGTCTTAGCCTATACAATGAGGCCTTAACATGCAGTGACTCAGCGGCAATCTCGACCTTCGAATCATTAATTAACAGTATTCAAAGGGAACTAGGAGCTGATCATAGGCCAAGTGGCCCATATCGTCCAAGAAGCAATCCCTGGTTCGATGAAGAATGTGTGCTGCTCAGGAACAAGATCAGACAGGTTTACCTGCTCTATCGTAATCGAGGGGATAAACGCCTACCCGAGGACTATTACCGCCTGAAGCGGGAGTATAAAGGACTAATTGTTAAGAAAAAGAGGGCTAAAGAAAAAGAGAAGTGGGACCTACTTCTCCTCTCTATCCAGCAGAAGAACACCCGACTATTTTGGCAAATGGTCGCCTGTTCGCTGCCTGGTCATCAAGAACTCCCTCTCTGTTGTATTTCCAACAGAGATTGGGAAAGCCATTTTGGATCAATCTTCCAGGCTTCAATAGTCACGACCGGACTCGGACCACAATTGCCCCCTGCAATTCCGGACTGGCACCCCGTGACTCATGCTGAGATCAACGAGCTTATCTCTGAACTTAAGTCAGGCAAAGCTCCTGGCCCTGATGCTATACCCCCTGATCTGTTAAAATCTAATCCCAAGTGGTGGTCTCCTCTTTTAGCAACACTCTTTACCCATATCAATACCTCTGGCAGGATTCCTACCTCCTGGAACCAAGCAATTATTGTCCCTATTTTTAAACGAGGAAATAGGAACAACCCAGCCGATTATCGTCCTATAAGTCTGCTCTCCATCATTGGGAAATTGTACGCTAAATATCTCCAACGCAGACTCCTCACCTGGGTCGAGGAGTCCAACATTATTGGTGCTGAACAGATTGGGTTTAAAGCAGGCTGTGCCACATTGGACCACTGCTTTGTCCTAGCGCACCTGGTTGACAAATATGCCACCATACCAGGTGCTAAACTTTTTACTGCTTTTATCGATCTAAAGGCAGGGTTTGATTCAATCCCAAGGGAATTGTTGTGGACAAAATTGCTCAAAAGCTCCATCGACAGACGTCTGTTGTTCCTAATTAGATCCCTATATAATCAGACTTCTAGTCAGGTCAGGTGTAGTTTGCAGGGAGAACTCTCTAACCCCATCCTGATAAAGAGTGGAGTAAGGCAGGGCTGTCTCCTGGCTCCTCTTTTGTTTAACCTATTTTTATCTGATTTGGCCTCTTATATTGGATGTATTGAGTCTCACGCCCCAAAGCTGTCAACAACGAAGATCCCGCTTCTCCTTTATGCTGATGACGCGGTCCTCCTATCACTGACGAGGCTTGGTCTGAAAAGGCTTCTCTCTGCATTTGGGTCCTACTGTGCTGAGAATCACTTGTCCATTAACTACGACAAATCAAAAGTCTTGGTGTTCTCTAGTGCCCGGAAGTTACACAACTGGGCTATTAAGGGTAATGCTGTTAAGCAGGTTTCCCATTTTAAGTATTTAGGTATACATTTTCAGAACACTGGTGCTTGGACTAGACACCGAGCCCAGGTGCTGAATTCAGCTTTTTGTAGCCATCAGCAGATTTTAAGATTTTTCTATACCCAAGGTGGCCAATTTATTCCTTCTGCTCTGCGTATTTACAAAGCCAAAACCTTGGCCGAAAACTCTTTACGGAATTCCTATATGGATACAGGGCTTCAAGGAGTGTATTGAAAGAACCCAGGCTGCTTTTTTAAGGAAACTTTTGGGTCTCCCTCCCTGTGTTGGCTTTGCTCCGATGTATCTGGAACTGGGCATTCGATCAGTCGAATGCATGGCGTGGATCAACACCTTTAAATGGTGGTTTCGGGCACTCTTTTTGGCAGCCCCTGGCAGCTATCTCTCCCTGGTGTTAGCTGACCCCTATACGTCTCGATGGGAGAGGGATCTGACGAAGAAACTCACCTGTTAGGTTTTTCGGGGGATGCCATGGGAGACTATGGCCTTAAAGACGCCCAATGTAGGGTAGTCCAACGGCTTGTGGACATAGACTTACAATATCTGAGAGCTAGAGCCAATAAAACCTGCTCCCCTCTGGTCTTCAGCCAACTTAATAATTTTGGACTGAGGATGGCCTCATATTTCTATACTCTAACCATCCCTAAGTATAGAAGAGTCTTCTCCCTTGCTCATTTTAACGTCTTGCCTTCAGCATTGCTGGACGGTCGATTCAAGAGGCTTCTGAGGGGCGAGCGGCTATGTCCCTGTGGTAGAGCGGAGGTTGAGACTGTGGAGCATGTCCTTTTACACTGCCCCATGTACAACGTAGCCAGGACTAATTTGATGTCTCTCTTAGAGACAGATTTCTGTGGGCCCAATGATAGTGATTTGGCCTTGTATTGTTTAGGGGATGGCTCCTCATACACTACCTCTCAGGTCTCAAAATTTTTTCTAAGAGCCGTAACCATTAGAGGAGAGCGCTGTGGTCCCTCTCGGCCGGGGCTTCCGGTGGCCGGCTGTTCGTGATGTTCTTTTTCCTATGTTTTTCTGTAGCTATGCTTGCATTTTGGTCTGTGACCGTAAATAAATTTATTATTATTATTATAATGATTCTGTTTGATTTTTTCCCATACTGAAATCAGAGCATTCCTGATATAGTGCCTTTGGAAGTATCTGTGTATTTTACTTTTTCCGTATCATACAAATGCGTGCCACCCCAATCGTAAGTCATGTCCTTCTAATGTCAGTATTCTTTTGTTCCTCAGATTTATCCACTCCTTCACCCATGTGAGCACAGAGGCCTGGTTGAGCCAAGCTAAGATTCGATATTGGGATAAAACTCAAATATTAGAAATCCAAATCTTTGGTCAAGACAGAAGTGCCTCTTCCGTGCCTAGGTGCTGAGATGACAAACGGTATTTGACGTAGGTACAGAATTGTAAAAGGGCAAACTGACCCTAAACAGATACATCCTGTTGTTTAATGTTTATTGCACCCCAAATGTCATGTAGATTCTAGAGAAGAAATACTGCTTTCCTTACTGTCCTCTTTACTGCTCGTGAGGCGCCTTTGAGCCCCTTATCTCCTTTTATTATGTCTTGAGCTCCGGAGCTGAAAACCTGAGCCTGTGGGAACAGGGCTGTTATGTCTTTCCTAGAGATAGATTAAAGGGTAACTTCTATGTGTGAAATGTTGCACTCTTCGTAATAACTTTGCCTTTATACTGTATAAATATCTGGTCAAAATCAGCCATCTTTGTTCAGACCTTTTGGACTGTTTGAACCGTGCACAATAAACTCTTTCCTGCATTGAAGAGCTTGGCCTAGTCCGTCATTTTTCCTATAACAGCTCGCGACCACGAAGGGACTAGGTGCAAGGTGATATTTCGCTGAGGGCCGTTTCGACCCCTCGGGACCATCGGGAGGTCACTCCTGAACATTCTCCAGGCGCCGCAGGGATAAAATCTCCGGGAGACAGCAGCAGCAGCCCTGTGGGATCGACGGTGATCTGATCGAGTCCAAGAACCCTGCGGTGCAGGAAAGGTGGTCTGAACAAATTCCTGGCCAGGAATCTAAGGAGTGGGAGCGTTTTCAGTGAGTATATTGTAAAAGAATTGTACCTGCCTCATTTGAAGGCAGACGGAGGGACCTAATCACTCCCTCGGACTCGGGGTAGCTACCCTAACGAAGTCCATGTCAGGTTGTGTGGGTGGTTAAGCCGTCGCATTTCTCGCTAGTGGCCGTGAGTTTCCGGGGCTACAAGTCGATGGCAGTGTGATAGAATGGGAGGGGCTCAGAGTGTGCCAAATAATCCGTTGGCATGCATGTTAAAAGGTTTTGACAAGTATTTTAGCAACCCTTCCTATCCGAAAGGATCAAAGGAGCGATTAAAATTTTTATGTAAGCATGTGTGGCCATTATTGGGGACAGGGTGGCCCCCTCAGGGATCATTAAGGGAGGAAACGGTGGATAAGTTGTGGGGGGTGATTGTAGTGAATCAGGATAAATATCTTGATCAATTTCAATACATTGATCAATGGACGAGAGCCCTAACAGAAAAAACTGAAGATTTGCTGCAGTGTCAGGCTGAAATGGTCAGGCTATGTGTATCCAGATCTGGCGGAAAGATTAAAGGGGAGAGAGAAGGGGAGAGAAGTGAGCAAGGAAAAACTCAGGCAAAAAGAGGAGAGGAATATTCAAGGAGAAAAGTATTGACAGAGGATGTGGAGGAGGTAGTTAGACACCCCCCCCGTATGCTCCATTGTGGCAGCCCCCAGCGCAGCGGCAGCCCCCAGCGCAGCAGCAGCCCCTGGCACAGCAGCCGCCCCCAGCGCAGCCCCTAGACCAACAGCAGCAGTTGCAGGGAGCTGTAGGAGGAGAGGGAGGTGGAAATCAGAGACGCATGAGCGACCCTGGGGCTAGACCGAAAATCAGGAAAAGTCCCCCGCTGGAAGAAGGCAGTCGGAGTGAAGGAGAAGATCGGGATGATAAGCGGTTAAAGGAAGCAACAGGAGAAGAGCAGGTGGGGGTGCAAACTCACGCGGTGACAGCTAAATTGAAGGCTAGCAAGCAAGAAGTTAAAGCACCTTTGCGCCAGGTGGATCAGATAATAGTAAACCAGCAGGGGCAGGTGGAACGTCAGCCCCTTTTTCAATACGTGCCGTTTACTACTACTGATCTTTTAAACTGGAAGCAACACTATGGGCCGCTGACCACTAAGCCCACTGAGATGGCGGACCTGTTTCAAACTATCATGTTAACACATAATCCAACGTGGCAGGATGTACAACAGTTGTTACGCACTCTGTTAACTCCGGAAGAACGAGAGAAGTGGAAAGCCGCAGTTAGGCAGAGTGTGAAAGAGATGTTGCCAAATGATGCGGATGTGCAGCCGGAGGTGTTGGTCTGGGCGCCCGAAATAGGCCCGGGCTGGGACTCTAAGGAGGAACAGGACCGGACACGTTTGAGGGAATATCAGAATTTGGTGGTGCAAAGCCTTAGAAGAGCAGGGAAGCCCCCAGTGAATATGTCTAAGCCATCTTTAGTGATGCAGGGTGCAGATGAAAGTCCGGAGAGTTTCCTGCAAAGATTGATTGAGGTGTATGAGTTATATACACAGGTGGATCCAAGGCAGGGGGATAATGTGCGGATGTTGAATGAAAGATTTATAGCTCAAAGTTATGAAGATATACGGCAAAAATTGCAGAGGGTAGAAGGAGCCCTTGGGAAGAATACGATGGAATTGCTGGAATTGGCATGGAAGGTGTATGTAAATAGGGATAAAGTGGAAAAGAAGGAGAGAGATGCTAGAATGCAAAAGAAGGCTGAATTACTGGCAGTAGCACTACAGGGAGGAATGAGTTTGGACCCCAACCCTGGGACTCCCCTGGGCCCTAACCAATGTGCCTATTGTAAAGGAGAGGGCCATTGGCAAAGAGAATGCCCCAGACGGATGATGAGAGGTAGAGGGATGATGAGAAGACCGGAGTTTGGATCAGGGATGAGGGGGCAGTTTGCAGGGAGAAGGGGGGAACGAGGAATGAGAGGGGGCTTGAATAGAGGATTTGGACAAAGAGGCTTGGGATGAGGTTTTGGTAGAGGAGCTTAGAGGAGGTGCCGGACCAAGAGAAGCAGAGAGTATTGGATTGGCAGACATGGTGTGGTCAGATTGACGGGGACCAGGCTTGGAAGAACCCCCGCCTGAGCCGTTGGTTACAATGAGGATAGGGGGCCAGCAGACGACATTTTAGTGGATACAGGAGCAGGTAGATCAGTTGTAAATAAGCAAATTGCAGCCCCTGGATCACGTAAAATCCAGGTTCAGGGGGTATCAGGACAGATTATGGGATGACAGGTCCTAAAGCCTGTGATGTGTGATTTTAAAGGAGCTGAAATCCAGCATGAATTTTTGTACATCCCTGAGTGCCCTATTCCGTTGCTAGGCAGGGATCTGTTGAGCAAATTAGGGGCAACAATTTCTTTTGATGAAGGCAGTCAGAAAATGACCATAAGGCATTCTCCGGAGGAGATTTGGAGGTTGATAATAGGGAGACAGGTCGGTGAGAAAGAAAAGGAGGAAAAGTGGAGGATGTTTGATGTGCCAGGTTTGTGGGCAGAGGATAATCCGCCAGGTTTTGCAGCACACCATCCTCCAGTGGTGGTTGAGCTAAAGCCGGGAGCAATGCCAGTAAGAATAAGGCAATGTCCCGTTTCATGGGAAGCGATATATGCTATCTATGAGAGTATACAGAAATATTTGGAAGCGGGTGTTTTGGTGCCTACTCAATCCCCATGGAATACCCCAATTATCCTGATTAAAAAGGCAGATGGGTCTTACCGCCCGGCCCAAGACTTGAGATTTATGAACCGCCTAACAGTTACCTTACACCCAGCTGTGTCCAATCCATACACTTTGTTAAATTTAATCCCACCCCAGGCGGGGTGGTTTTCTGTAGTTGATTTGAAGGACGCCTTCTTTACAATTCTTATTCATCCATCAAGCCAGCCGCTGTTTGCCTTTGAGTGGGAGAACCCTCATACGGGCACAAAAATGCAATACACATGGACTAGGTTGCCACAGGGGTTTAAAAATTCCCCAACACTGTTTGGAACAGCGCTGGCTAGGGACCTGCAGTATTACATGCCTCAGCAACTGGGAGATACAATTTTACAATATGTTGATGATGTTTTAGTGACAGAACAGACAGAGGATCTATGCTGGGACAATACTAAAATGTTGTTAGACTTGCTACTCGAGTGTGGGTATTGGGTATCAAGGAAGAAAGCTCAACTAGTGAAAGAGAGGGTGAGGTATTTGGGTTATGATATTGAGAAAGGACACAGAACTTTAGGACCAGAGCGGAAACAGGCAGTTTTGATGCTGGCCAAACCTAGAACAAAGAGACAACTGAGAAGCTTTTTAGGGTTGGCTGGCTTTTGTCGTATTTGGATCCCTAACTTTGCTTTGATGGCAGCACCCTTGTATGTAGCCACCAGGGGCGCCAATACGGAACCCCTTGAATGGGGGGGGAGAACAGAAAAAAGCCTTTAAAGATATAAAACTTGCGCTAACCCAGGCGCCAGTGTTAGCCCTACCAAATTTGCAGAAGCCTTTTAATTTATATGTAGATACAAGTAGAAATATTGCAGTGGGGGTGCTTACCCAACCGCTGGGAAGTTGGCAACAACCAGTAGCATATTTGTCAAAACAACTGGATGGAGTAGCACGAGGCTGGCCGCATTGTTTAAAAGTGTTGGCTGCAATTGCAGAATTAATTCAAGATTGTAATAAACTTACTTTTTCCTGTCCTATAAATGTGCACTCCCCCCATGCGGTGCAGTCCGTTTTGGATGCTAAAGGACATTTATGGATTAGTGGGCAGAGATTGGCAAAATATCAGGCAATCATGATTGAGAACCCCCAGGTACGTTTGGTGATGTCTAATAGGTTGAATCCGGCTACGTTATTGCCAATGGAAGTGGATACACAACACGATTGCTTACAAGTATTAGACAAAGTTTATTCCACCCGCCCTGATTTAACGGACATCCCGTTACCCAACGCACAGTTTAATTGGTACACGGATGGATCCAGTTACATTGTAGATGGGTATCGGGTGTCTGGATATGCCATTGTAGATGATGAAGGAGTGGTGGAAAGCGGACCTCTAGGAAGTGGACATAGTGCACAGGTGGCTGAGTTGTGGGCATTGATACGTGCCTTAGAAAGGGCCAAGGGAGAAATATTGAATGTGTGGACAGATAGTAAATATGCATTCCTTACTTTACATGCACATGGGGCTGTTTATAAGGAACGAGGGTTTAGAGATTCAGCAGGGAAAAGTATTTTGCATGGACATTGTCGAGCGTCAAGAAGCACTCAACACTGTATCCATGAAATGTCAGAACATGGATACCTGATCGGCAGAGGGGGGGGTTGACTCACATGGGTGCTGGTGTTGGGATAGACGTCCGGTTAGGAGTTCATGAGCACGGGTGTATTATGGGGTCGCGTGGGAATAGCACACAAACCTGAGAACGCTCCATAAATGTGACGTCATCCTAGCGAGCTTGGAGGAAATGAGGAGATACAAGACCTGCCCAGCTGATTGTAATCAGGAATGGAGCTATATAAGAAACCAACTACCAGTGTGTGACAGCTGCATCTTTGTTATGTTTTTGCATTCCGGTTCCTGTAAGAGCTGTTTGCCATGATTAAACGGAGATACACCGACATTGCCTCGAGCGTATTCTTTGGGCGTGGACACAGTCCCAGGGGAGCCGAGAGGAAGACGCAGCTCACACTCAATCCCAGACATCTGGAGCGCCCCATGAAGGGGCGGTATGGCTGAGGGCGTAGCGGCAGACGCGCTGCCGGAAGAGATAGTGGAAACCGAGGATGAAGCGGAGGGGCGGCCAACGTCGATACGGATGGGGCAGGCCATCCGCCGGTGGTGCAACCGAAACGGCATGAGCCAGAAGCCGTCGACGCCTGGAGGGAACGGAAGGAGGGAGGACACGAAGACCGGGAGATGCACGGCCCCGAGGCAACTGGGATGCGTCTTCAAACTCCGCCCTATGCCGGCACCCAGTTTCAGAGCTGGAGGGAACGGCAGTGGCTTGAAGACGAGGAAGGGGAGTGGAGTTACTCCACTGGCCTGGGGGCTTCTACCATGGATATTCTGCGCGACCGTTACGGGGAGGCCAGTTTCTGGGCACCCAGCACGGAGGCAGCACGCCCCTGGGCAGGAGGCAGCACAGCGGGCGGGAGTTCTGACAGCAAATTCCGCCTTGCAAGCCCAAAGCTGAAGCTTGAGGGGCGTGAACAACGGTGGGTGGGTGGAGAGCAGCAGAGCTCCGTACCATTATACGGTGGTGATGGCAAATGCGCAACCCCTAGATCCGCTGCGCAACCCGGAAGAGAAAGGAGAGCAGACCCCATGAGAGATGACCCGCAACAGCCACATGGCACAGGGAGTAGGCCACTGCAACAACGCCAGGTAGACCAATTGCCAGTGTGGGGCCAGGGACCCTGGGCACCCCCCCAGCAATATCCATGGGGATTACCGCCTGTGCAGGCTGCGTTTGATGGAACCGCGGGAAAGGTGGCGTTGTTCTTGAGCCAGGTGATAAGCCATATGGATCTTTATGGCAGATTATATCCGTCGCAGTGGTCCATGGTGGTCGTGGTAACGGCAGTGTTAACAGGGGAGGCTGCCAAATGGGTCGCTGATTTGCACAGCGAACACGCCCGTGAGTTAACAGACCTGGGCCTGTTCCTCGAGGCGTTGCGCAATAGATTTGAGGATGAGACCCGGACACAAGTCATCGAAGGTGAATTAGTCAATCTGCGACAGCGTGGCCGCCCTGCCAAGGAATACGTTAAGGAGTTCCGCAATCTAGCTGGGAAACTCCACTCTTGGCCGGAGCGACTACTTATCCACCAATTCCAGGCAGGACTTGATAGGGAAATAAAACAAGCTTGTGTATACCGGGGTCTAAGCCCGCGCTTGTCTGAATGGTATAAGGCAGCGGTGAGCCTAGACGTCAGATTGCGGGAATTCAGACCTCGAAGCACACCACAGAACCAACCCCGTCGTGGTCCAGGAGGCCGGTTTAGTGAACGCGGTGTGTTCAGAGGAACCCCGGCGTTTGGATCCACCAATATCGAGGTGAACAGACGCCCGTTTCGTTGCTTTCACTGCAACCATAGAGCTGCTGACTGCTCCCTCGCAGCCCCGCGAATGTCGACTCCACAGCCAACCATCCCACCTACCACGCCACGCGATCGATCCCTACGGATGCCAGAATGCTCTAGGGCAGCCACGCAGATGTCTTCATTAGAGACAACAACTCGCTCTGGCAATGGCGTGCCGGGAACGGCTCGTGTCCCCGAAGTCTCCGAAGAAAGCGACAATGGAGACGAGGTGCAGGATTCTATGGTAAGTGACCCTGTACGCCCCTTCCTGATACCAGTGACCCTTAGACATCCTGTCACTAAGAAGGAGTGTGAACAGAAAGCCCTAATCGATTCAGGCTGTACTCGGTGCCTTATGCGGCGGTCTGTAGCTGAGACCTTGGGGCTTCGGATCCTAACCCTACATACTCCCATTAAGTTCGAGCAAATGGA
The DNA here is from genome assembly GCF_029215685.1 of Pituophis catenifer annectens. Classification (NCBI taxonomy): domain Eukaryota; kingdom Metazoa; phylum Chordata; class Lepidosauria; order Squamata; family Colubridae; genus Pituophis; species Pituophis catenifer. The sequence goes on from NW_027256887.1 coordinate 34,408,414, forward strand.
CGGGTCCATCCTAGGCGGAATACCTGCCGCCAGCATCACTGAACCTGTTGTTTTACAAATAGGAGCCCATCAGGAAAGGATCCGATTCATAGTTGTAACACAGATGATCGAGCCCATCATCCTTGGGCTCGCGTGGTTGGATAAGTGGGAACCGCACATATGGTGGGAGGGGGGTTATCATAAGCTCAGGCTTCCATGTACGAAAGAGAGCGTGGCTCTCCAGCAGGACGCAACAATGTCAGGCACATACCCCCAAGTGTATAATGACCTCACCCGGGTATTTAGTGAGGAAGAATGTGACACCTTACCCCCACATCGGGACACGGATTGTGGTATCGAAATACTCCCCGGGGCACAGCTGCCAAAACCTCGAATGTATTCGATGACACCACAGGAACTAAAAGAATTACAGACGTATATAGATAAAAACCTGGCCCGGGGGTTCATCCACCCCAGTCGCTCACATCTGGCGGTACCCGTCCTCTTCCGAGGAAAGAAAGATGGGGGGTTATGTTTATGTGTTGACTACCGAGGATTGAATGCCGTCTGTGTAGAACCTCTGTACCCTCTGCCATTGATGACTGATTTGTTGGCTACCCTGGCATCAGGGAAAATCTTCACAAAGCTAGATCTCCACGAGGCATACTACTGAGTACGGATACGTCAGGGGGACGAATGGAAAACCAGGTTCAACACTCCCCTCGGCAGTTACCAGTTTCTGGTGATGCCCTTTGGTCTACAAGGGGCACCAGCTGTGTTCATGCAGCTTATAAACGGTATTTTACATGAACACTTGTATCATGGCATTCTAGTCTATCTAGACGATATTTTGATTTACTCTGATACGATAGAAGAACACATCCAGCTGGTTAGACAGGTCCTGACCAAGCTGCTGAATGCACACCTTTTTGTAAAACTCTCGAAATGTGAGTTCCACTGGGAGGAAATCGATTATCTTGGGTTTCGGATCAGTAGTACAAGTATCCAAATGGACCCAAAAAAGGTGGCAGCAGTCTTAGAGTGGAAAGCTCTGCAAACCCGGAAAAAATTGCAGAGTTTCTTGGGTTTTGCAAACTTTTATCGGCATTTCATTCCATCTTTTGCTACAACAGCATTACCATTGATGGAGCTCCTATGAACAAAAGGTGTGGTGGCCCCCGGGAAAAAACCGAGGCCGGGGTACAAGCTACAATGGTCAGCCGAGTGCCACAAGCTTTTGAGAACCTTAAACGTGCCTTTGCCACTGAACCCGTGTTGAAACATCCCAACACATCACAACCCTTTGTAATACAAGTGGATGCCAGTGACATGGCAGTAGGAGCTATCCTGATGCAAAAAGTTGTAAATGGTACTCTAAGGCCTTGTGCATATACCTCCTGGAAGTTCACAACCACAGAAAGGAACTGGGCAGTGTGGAAAAAGAGGCCTATGCCATAAAATGGGTGTTACAAACATGGAGGCACCTACTAGAGGGAAATCCCACTCTGTTCAAGGTCTGGATGGATCACAAGAACCTACAGGCCCTCCAAACGCCTCGAAAATTGTCCCCAAAACAAGTAAGGTGGGCACAATATTTCCAGCGGTTCTGATTTTCCCTTGTATATAAACCGGCTAAAGGAATGTTTTTAGCAGACGCATTGTCAAGGATGCCACAATATCATAGTAAACGAGACGAGAGTCTACAAGCAGTGATCTCACCCCTGAAAGCATATGTCTTGACAACCCCGCAAACCGATGACTGGCTAACGACATTACGGAAAAACCTACAAACGGACACCTGGGCCCAAGAAAACGTGTCGTCCCTAACACATCGCGATGGCCTAGCATGGTGGGGTGATAAACTGAATATTCCATCAACGCTGAGACAACAAGTGTTACTCCAGTGTCATGTTAACAAAACCGCTGGACACTTTGGGTTTCTCAAAACCCTGCACCTAACACGGAGACAGTTCTGGTGGCCTAAAATGAGGAAAGAGATTGACCGATACGTCCGGAGTTGCTATACATGCGCTATATCCAAACCTCGACCTGGAAAACCGTTAGGTCTGTTACAAACCGTAGCCGAACCGAGCAGACCATGGGATGAAATAGCCATGGATTTCATTGTAGACCTTCCCAGTAGTAGAGGCTATACCATCATTTGGACAGTAGTCGATCTTTTTTCGAAACAAGCCCATTTTATTCCCTGTAAGGGATTACCCTCTGTTTCACTGAAACGGCATACAATAACTCGGTGCATCGGAGTACCGGATTCACGCCATTTCAGATGGTAATGGGGAGGGAATTCCCTGCTATTCCCAAACTAGACCTTTCCCTTCCAAAGCCTACGAATCCCAACGACTGGTCTATTAATGTGAAAACCATTTGGCCTCATATGAAAAACGCATTGACACAGGCAGCCGAAGAATATAAACTCCAAGCAGACAAAAAGCGAACTACATGTCCGTCTTTTCAGATCGGAGACCTAGTCTATTTGTCAACAAAATACCTAAGGCTATGCTTACCAAGTAGAAAGCTAGGACTCAAATATATAGGCCCGTTTCCTATCGTTAGAATAATAAATCCCGTAACATTCATGTTAAAACTACCCCCCTTGCTGGGGAAAATCCATCCTGTTTTCCACTCCAGTCTGTTGAAACCCGCCATCACACCCGCTACAACACCGAAAACACCCCCCGGCCCGGTAACCGGCACCTACTATGAAATAAAAGACATCATCGACTCCAAACTACATAAAGGCCGGTTGTACTATTTAATTCGATGGACAGGGTATCCTGACAGTGAGGCGTCCTGGGTACCTATAAAAGATATAAACGCCCCAAAACTACTGAAAAGATTCCATAAGAAAAACCCCCATAAACCACGTCCATTGTGTGACCATTAACATTGTCCTTTTTGTTTCCCTCTCTCAGACAGGGGTAGGGGGAGCCACCTGTCGAGCGTCAAGAAGCACTCGACACCGTATCCATGAGATGTCAGAACATGGATACCTGATCAGCAGAGGGGGGGGTTGACTCACATGGGTGCTGGTGTTGGGATAGACGTCCGGTTAGGAGTTCATGAGCACGGGTGTATTATGGGGTCGTGTGGGAATAGCACACAAACCTGAGAACGCTCCATAAAGGTGACGTAATCCTAGCGAGCCTGGAGGAAATGAGGAGATACAAGACCTGCCCAGCTGATTGTAATCAGGAATGGAGCTATATAAGAAACCAACTACTGGTGTGTGACAGCTGCGTCTTTGTTATGTTTTTGCATTCCGGTTCCTGTAAGAGCTGTTTGCCACGATTAAACGGAGATACACCGACATTGCCTCGAGCGTAATCTTTGGGCGTGGACACAGTCCCAGGGGAGCCGAGAGACATCTTATTAGCCGCCTGATTGAAGTTGTAAATAAACCAAAGAAAGTAGCAGTGATGCATTGTAAAGGACATCAAAGAGATGATAAGGTAGCTATAGGGAATAGAGCAGCTGATGTAGAAGCAAGGGAAGCGGCAAAGCAGGAGGGGCCCCTGCCCGACTTGTCTGTTTGTGTAGCAATGGATTTAGGGGTTATACCCCCTGAAATCAAACCAACATATATGCAACAGGAAAGTGTGAAAGCAGTGACAGACTTGAAAGCTCAGGTTGAAGATAGGTGGTATGTATTACCAGACAGGAGGATTTTCATACCAGCCTCGATGGCATGGACACTAGCGCACCTAGCCCATGAAACAACACACATAGGTAAAACGGCTTTAGAATTAGCATTAGGAAGAGATTATTATATCAATGGGCTGGCCGGAGTTGCTGCCGAAACGGTTGCAAAGTGTGTTACATGTGCTAAGGTTAACCCAAGGCAAGGGCCCTTACTGCCCCCTGGTGCCATACCCCGGTCATACATCCCCATGGATTATATTATGATAGACTTTACTGATATGCCTAGATGTGGATTGTTTAAAGCTCTGTTAGTTATGGTGGATATGTATACAGGGCGGCCTGAGGCTTTTCCAATGAAGACCAAGCAGGCATGGGAGGTGGCAAGACTATTACTGAAAGAGATAATTCCCAGATTTGGAATTCCCAGTTATATCTCATCGGACAATGGTCCTGAGTTTGTTCTTCATATTAATCAGGCAATTGCAATGGCGGTAGGAATAAAGTGGCGGTTTCACAGTGCATTTCGGCCAGAATCCGGTAGATGTATAGAAAGAATGAACAGGACTCTTAAGGAAAGAATTACTAAGATTTGTACAGATAGTCACTTAAAGTGTCCTGATGCTCTACCACTAGCCTTGTATGCAATTAGAAGCTCACCAAGGGGCCAACATAAGTTATCGCCATATGAGTTAATGTATGGATGACCGCCAGGGTTGTTAAGAAGGAACTTGGCAGGGTAGCCGGATCTGGGGCATAAAGGGGGGGGTTGGAATATGGAAATGGTACAAGAACTTAATAAGCAAGTTGAGAGGCTCCAGCGATATGTGATGGAACAAGTGCCCCCCCCGGTTAATAACCCATTTTCACCCATTCAAACCAGGGGAACAAGTATGGGTCAAACATTGGAAGAAGGAGCCACTGGAAGGACGGTGGAAAGGACCTTTTACCGTTATTATGACTTCTCCCCTTGCTATTAAGATTGCAGAATCAAAGTCATGGATTCACTGGACACGAGTCAAGGCGGCAGCAGAAACAGGCTGGAAAGTGATCATGGATAAACAAAATCCCACTAAGCTAACATTCAAGCGTGCTCAAAAATAGCTTTTTCTATTTTATATATAGGATACTTGGAGGTGTGATCGATTGTGGGGACCCGCAACAGATCATAAGAGTGGACCGCATATCCGGGGTGTCGCATTATTTTGGAAGCTGATTAAAGATAAGTGACTGAAGAACAAAGGATCCATGTGGGAGGAGAGTTGGATGTGGGCGTGTTGGGGATTGGGGGTATTGGTTCTGTCGATTATTGTGTTTTACAGGTATAAACAGTGGTTTTGTGGACGACCGAGGAGCATCACGGCACCAGCTACTCCAATTCCTAACTGCCCGGATCTTCTCCTGAACACCCACATAGTATAAATTATTTGTTTACCAAAGAAATATTGATTGTAATAGGTGAAAGCCGATTCCTGAATGTATTAAGATTTTTTTTCCTTTCCAATGTGTTGGTTCTGTAATTGTGGATGTGAGTGTTGTTGTTGCGCTCATTGTATAGACTGTGTCTTATGTACAGGGTGTTTGATTGAGTGTGACATAAAGATCATAGAAGACGTGCTAGAGCACTATTTGGTGATAGGGTTAGAGACATCTTATTATACACTTAAGACTAGCCCCACCGTTGAGACAGCATTGAGGGATCGGAACAAGAAGGACTGGGAGGATGCAGAATATGGTGATCATTGGACTGGGATTATGGATGAATGGATGGGTAGTGAGACTACGAAGTGAGCTAGACATTCCCATGACAGAAGCAGTAGGTAAGGAGAACTGTGACCCATGCATACGCACAACATTGCAGGGAACACGGGTTTCCAATACTTTGATTTATCACACTCAAAAGCCTGACTGGTGTAGGGAATACACACCCTGAACCTGTCAGGTAAACAATACCATCTATCACATGTGTATACTGAAGGATAAGGTACAATGTTACAACCCTGTAGAAGCCAAGCAGATTACTACTTACGAAATGTCAATATATACAACAGAATGTGGGAGAGAAGAACTTTTGAATAAGACAGAGTTTAGAAAATTAGGAAATCCAGTAGAGGTAACATTTGATGCCTGTTTAGCTATCAATCGTAACTGTGATGTGTGGAAGTCAACATGTGGGACATTAGAATGGGAAAGAAGTTATATGTTGGACAAAAAGTATATGTGCCGAAAGCAGGGAGAATGCAGTGATCGGGACACATATAGTTATTGTCCATACTGGGCTTGTGCAGTTATGTGGACAGGAGATCAACCAGGGGGTTCCCAAAGATGCAAGCTGGAAAATGGGATAGCTAGTAGTAACTGTCAACGGAATCAATGTAATCCTATAAAGATTACATGTACCCCAACAAAATTATGGAAGGAGGACTATGGATTAGGAATCTATGCGAAGGGAAAGGATCCTCTTGTAACCCTTCGATGGTATGTCACTAAAGTTACCAGGGCAACACATGATACGAAAGGGTTGTTCTGGTCATATTATTTGGAGATGGAAAAGTTGAATGTACCCGAAATTCCTAGTCATGTAACAAATACCTTTGTCAAATTGGCCGAAGACATAGCCCATACCCTGAATGTATCGAATTGTTTTGTTTGTGGAGGAACTAACATGGGAGAAAAATGGCCATGGGAAGCCCAGGAACTAAATTATTCCAAAGTCTTAGAAATGGACCATAAGGGTAACCTGTCATATAATAAGGGTAAGGATGGAGACTGGACTTTGACTACTAGTCTGGTAGGGAATGTCTGTTTTCAGAGAAAAATTGTGGCAGGCTGTCATCAGATATGAAACCTCATATGTACAGGAAAATGGGAAAGTAAGGTATGTTGGTCAGGAGGTAATGCCACAGAGGGAACTGATGAAATGGCCCTGTTTAAGGTAAACGGGTTATCTTTTTTAAGGGATCCAGATAATCAGACCCTTGAATGGCTGGCTCCTGGTGGGCTATACTGGATATGTGGTAAGATGGCATACGGGGTTCTACCTAAATCCTGGTGCGGAGCCTGTGTCCTGGGACTAATTAGGCCCGGATTCTTTTTGCTTCCCCTTAAAACCCGACAGGTTTTAGGTATCCCAGTATATGATGAGGTGGGAAATGTAAGACAAAGAAGACATGTAGATACATCTGCAATAGGAAAAGTTAGGGTTGGAGGTAACCAACATAGTTGGGGAAGTGAAGAGTGGCCTGCAGAGCGAATTATTGAGGTTTATGGACCAGCTACATGGACGGAAGATGGCATGTATGGCTATTGGACCCCTATATACATTCTGAACCGTTTAATTCGTCTGCAAGCTGTGTTTGAAATCATCACCAACGAAACTGTAAAAGGTCTTACTCAATTAGCTAGGGAGAGTGTCAAATCAAGGACATATATTATGCAGAATAGATTAGCCTTAGACTATTTGTTGGCCAAGGAAGGAGGGGTATGTGGAAAGTTTAATTTGACTAACTGCTGCATAGAAGTTGATGAAAGCGGAAAGGTTATAAAGGAAATAACAGACAAAATGGTTAAAATAGCTCATGTGCCAGTCCAGACTTGGAAAGGCCTTAATTTACAGGATATGTTTTCAGGATGGTGGCCAAAGTTACCTGGCCTACAGGCCATTTTTGGCCTGGTGGGATTAATAGCTGCAGGGTGTATTTTTCTCCCATGTATTTTACCTCTGTTTGTTAAGACTATTTCTAAAAGTTTATCCTTGCTGGTGGAACGTAAGACAACCGCTTAGGTGATGGCTATGTGGGATTACAAACGGCTCCAGCAGGAAGAGGACCTGGAGGTGTGACTCGTCTGGATAAGACAGATGAGTCACAAAGGGGGGTATGAGCCAGGCTAAAATTCGATATTGGGATAAAACTCAAATATTAGAAATCCAAATCTTTGGTCAAGACAGAAGTGCCTCTTCCATGCCTAGGTGCTGAGATGACAAACGGTATTTGACGTAGGTACAGAATTGTAAAAGGGCAAACTGACCCTAAACAGATACATCCTGTTGTTTAATGTTTATTGCACCCCAAATGTCATGTAGATTCTAGAGAAGAAATACTGCTTTCCTTACTGTCCTCTTTACTGCTCGTGAGGCGCCTTTGAGCCCCTTATCTCCTTTTATTATGTCTTGAGCTCCGGAGCTGAAAACCTGAGCCTGTGGGAACAGGGCTGTTATGTCTTTTCTAGAGATAGATTAAAGGGTAACTTCTATGTGTGAAATGTCGCACTCTTCGTAATAACTTTGCCTTTATACTGTATAAATATCTGGTCAAAATCAGCCATCTTTGTTCAGACCTTTTGGACTGTTTGAACCGTGCACAATAAACTCTTTCCTGCATTGAAGAGCTTGGCCTAGTCCGTCATTTTTCCTATAACATGGTAGTAAAGCTCCCAGTTCGGTAGCCCAACCCCCCCTATTTGTGGTGTCTTGTAGCATTTTCAATTTGATTCTTGGTTTTTTGCCTTGCCAGACGAACTTTAGAATCAATTTGTTTAAGTCAAATAACTTTTTCCCTAGTTTTATTGGGGTTGCTTGAAATAAAAATAACAATTTTGGTAGGATATTCTTTTTTTTTTTTTTTGAAATATTTTTTTTAATTTATTTTTAAACATCTTAAACATAAAATACATCTTTTAAGGGCAAAGGTTTGGTCCAGTATTGAATAAGTACAGTTGCTCACACTTCTTTAATCAATTTGATTCCAAATTTCATCCATTTACATCTTTAAAAAGTAAATCAAATCAACATATTTTTTTATCATACATTCTAACATCTTATTCTAAACATTTAGCATTCTATTGTATCACCATAAATCTTAAATCCCAAATAAACACAGCTCCTTTTTATATACAATCTTCCATTTCCAAATAAACACCATCTTAATTTTTTTCTATTTATCAATCAGAGTTCCATATATGTTCCATAATCATAAGACCCATTTCATTAAATCTATGTTTTAACCTCTATTGAATTACAATTTCCTTTATCTTGTCATGAAATACACTTCTCATTTTACATAGAATCACTTCAAGATCAGTTCACATTATCACTCATTCCACATTTCCATCCATAATTTTATCTAGTTCCCAGCCTACTTAATTTTAATTGTTTAATTGTTTTCCAGCGTATTCTCCATTACTCCTAGATCTATTATCTTGCTGGTTCACAACTGAATTAGCTGTTTTCCAGCGTATTCTCCTCCACTCCTTTTGCTGATTACCAGCATATTCTCTGCCACTCCTACATCTATCATTTAGCTGGTTCACAGCAAACTGTTTTCCAGCATAATCTCCTCCATCTCTCCCGCTGATTGCCAGCATAATCTCCTCCACTCCTAAAACTATTTGTCGCTGATTACCAGCATGCTTTCCTCCGCTCCTAACTCTATTTATTTGGCTGGTACACAGCATTTTGATTTACCTTTTCTCCAGCATAGTATCCTCCACTCCTTCCGCTGATTGCCAGCATAATCTCCTCCACCCCTAATTCTATTTATTTGACTGGTTCACAGCATTTTGTTTCAGCTGTTGTCCAGCATAATCTCCTCCACTCCCAAATCTGTTATTGCTGATTATCAGGATGCTTTCCTCCGCTCCTACTTCTATTATTTTAGCTGTTTATTTTAACTAATTCACAGCCTATTACATAAATTACTTTTCTAACATATTCTCCACCAATTTAAAATAGAAACGTGTTGCAGCAAATATCTTCTCACATATTATCTCTTAAATTATAAATTTCCCTTAAATTCATCACATTTCATATATACTTATTTTTCTATGAGAACAACATTTTTATCCATCTTAAAATCAATTTTCTCTAGTTGTTAAATTTGTGAATAACTCCTGTTAATATTCAAAATTCATTTAAACATTTAAAACATCATATTATCATTTAATCATTTATGTTCTTGTTTCATGACCAGATTAGGAATCCCCAGAGTCAAGCCTCCTTGGTTGTTTTCAAAGTAATCCAGTTTAAGTGTCTAAATACATTGTTTCTCTTTCAAGTCAAAAGCAATCCACATTTTAGACTTTCACTTTGTCAAGGCAATCCTCCATTTTATCCATTATATAATTGTCCGCTTGTCTTTTCTTTTCCTCTCCCCTCCTGCTTATTGCCTCTTCCCTCTTTCTCTCTTCAAAAGTAATCCATTCCACTTTTAAAAAGTTTCAAAGTTTTATAGCTTTACAGCAAACAGTCATTCCAAATCGGTCAGTAATAAAAATAATTCCTTAATGGGTCTTTTCCTCCTGTTAATTGCTTTAATAAGTCTTATTGCCCCAATAGTCCATAGCCGCTGTTTAAGGCTAGGGTCTCACTTGTATAAATCCATATTTTGAGCGCTGTTCCTGCCTGGGTTAGGTCTCACTTACCCGGCTTCCAAGCTCTTTTTTCCTCTTTCTTCCTCCTACACAATGCTTCTCCAGTTGGCCGCGGCTTCAAGGCAGCTGCCATGGCTGCCGCTCCCCCGCCGCCGGCGCAGAGGGCTTCTTCCCGCCCTGAGGAACCTGCCTGTTCCTCTCAGCTGTCCAAGGGGTCCCTCTCTTTCGCCCAGTCCCTCCAGGACAGTGTAGGTCCACAGACCTGTTGGTGACGGCTCAACAGTCGGGAATTCCACGGGGCTCATCAGAGCCCCGCCATTTCCCCAACTGGATCACCGCGGCGCCAACCGAAAGTCCGGTAGGATATTCATTTTTGTTGTGGCTATCCTTCCAATTAACGACAACTGTAGGTTTCTCAATTTTTCCAAATCTGTCTTTATTTGTTGTAATAATTTAATGTAGTTGTCTTCTTTGATGGTTATGCATCTTGCTGTTAACCAGATTCCCAAGTATTTATTTATTTATTTATTTATTTATTTATTTATTTATTTATTTATTTTATTTTATTTTATTTTATTTTATTTTATTTTATTTTATTTTATTTTATTTTATTATACTTATATGCCACCCTTCTCCCAAAGGACTCGGGGCGGCTCACAAAAATTAAAATGATGAAAACAATAAAAATGACTGCTAAAATAATCAATTAAAATCTCCCAATTCAAATCACCCATCAGATCAGCAAATTTGTTGAAAAAGCCATGTCTTTAGGTTATGGCGGAAAGAGCGGAGGTCGGGGGCCATCCGGAGCCCCATGGGTAACTCATTCCAGAGGGTCGGTGCGCCCACAGAGAACGCCCTCATCCTGGGCGCCACCAGCCAACATTGTCTGGCTGAAGGCACCCGGAGGAGGGCAGTCCTATGTGAGCACGCAGGGCAGTGGGAGACAGGCAGAAGGTGGTCCTGCAGATACCCCAGGCCCATGCCATGTAGGGCTTTATAGGTAAGTACCAGCACCTTGAAGCGGATCCAAAGGACCACCGGTAACCAGTGCAGCTCATGCAGGAGAGGTGTAACACGGGAGAAACGGGAAGCTCCCGTAACAACCCACGCGGCCGCATTCTGGACCAGCTGGAGCCTCTGGGTACACCCCAAGGGCAGCCCCATGTAGAGGGCATTGCAGTAGTCCAAACAAGAAATAACGAGAGCTTGGTTGACTGTATGGAGGGCATCCCTGTCTAGGAAAGGGCGTAACTGGTGCACCAGGCAGACCTGTGCAAAAGCCCCCCTGGTCACGGCCATCAGATGGTCCACTAAGGACAGCCGTGAATCCAGGAGGATGCCTAGATTGCAAGCCCTTTCAGAGGGAGTAAGCAACTCCCCTCCCATCAAAAGTGATGGAGCCACTAGACCATGAGATGCTGACAACCACAGCCACTCCATCTTGGAAGGGTTGAGTCTGAGCCTGTTCCTACCCATCCAGACCCGCACCGCCTCCAGGCACTTAGACATCACGGAAAGGGCATTTCTGGGTTGGTCCAGGGTGGAGATGTAAAGCTGGGTATCATCAGCATACTGATGATACCTCACCCCAAAACTGTGAATGATCTCACCCCGCGGCTTCATATAGATGTTAAAGAGCAAGGGGGAGAGAACTGACCCCTGAGGCACCCTACAAGTGAGGGGCTTTGGGGAGGATCTCTGTCACCCCGCCCAGACAAACTGCGTGTGACCTGAGAGATAGGAGGAGAACCACTGCAAAACAGTTGCAGTAGGATACCATGGTCAATGGTATCAAAAGCCGCTGAGAGGTCAAGTAGGACCAGGATGGAGGAATAACCCCCATCTCTGGCCCGCCAGACATCATTCACCAGAGTGATCAATGCCATTTCCGTGCTGTGTCCGCACCTGAAGCCCGATTGGTACAGGTCTAGATAATCTGTTTCCTTCAGGAATTGTGGAAGTTGGTATGCCACCATGGACTCAACAACTTTCGCTATAAAGCAAAGGTTGGAGACGGGACGAAAGTTGTTCAAGGAGGCCAGATCCAGGGCAGGCTTCTTGAGAAGGGGTAGAACCACCGCCTCCTTAAGGGTGGCAGGGAAGACTCCGTCCCTCAACGAAGTGTTGACAATCGCCTGGATCCAGTCTCTGGTCACCTCTCTGGTTGCCGCAACAAGCCAGGAGGGACACAGGTCCAACAAACACATGGAGGCCCCCAGTCTACCAACAATCCTGTCCACTTCATCCACGGATATAGGGTCAAAGTCAACCCAGATGTTGCCTTCAAGGCTTGTTCCCGTCTCCTCGTCGGACCCTGCCCAGTCAGAGTCTAAACCTGTCCGGATCTGAGCAATTTTGTCTTGCAGAAATTGAGCAAAATCCTTAGCACTGCCTTGAAAGGGGTCGTCCCTCGCTTCCTGATTAAGAAGAGAGCCGGTCACTCGAAACAAGGCTGCTGGGCGATTCTCTGCAGACACAATGAGAGCGGTGAAATAATCACATTTCGTCGCTTCCATCACCACAAGATAAGACCTAATATAGGTTCTTAACTGTGTTCAATCAGACTCGGAATGGGAAGATCTCCAACAGTCTTCTAGGCGTCTCTTCTGATGCTTCATCTCCCTGAGCTCCACGGAAAACCATGGAGGTACCCGGGATCCCTGTCAGAGGAGAGGCCGCAAGGGGGCGATTCGATCCAATGCCCCAGTGGCAGCCTGTTCCCAGGCATCTACCAGGGCATCTGGCAAATCGTGGGATAGGGACGTGGGAAATGTCCCAAGCTCTGTCAGGAACCTATCAGGATCCATCAGGCACCTAGGGTGGAACCAATGAATTGGTCCCACCCCCCAGCGGTGGGGGTTAGCGGATAGAAAGTCCAGCTTAAGGAGATAATGGTCGGTCCATGACAGGGGTTGAATAGATAGTTCACCCTTACCCCGAGCATTTATCCACTGCCCAGAGATAAAAATCAGGACAAGTGTGTGTCCACCACTGTGAGTTGGACCCTGTACAACCTGAGTCAGGTCCATGGCCATCATGGAGGCCATGAATGTCCCAAGCTCTGTCAGGAACCTATCAGGATCCATCAGGCACCTAGGGTGGAACCAATGAATTGGTCCCACCCCCCAGTGGTGGGGGTTAGCGGATAGAAAGTCCAGCTTAAGGAGATAATGGTCGGTCCATGACAGGGGTTGAATAGATAGTTCACCCTTACCCCGAGCATTTATCCACTGCCCAGAGATAAAAATCAGGACAAGTGTGTGTCCACCACTGTGAGTTGGACCCTGTACAACCTGAGTCAGGTCCATGGCCATCATGGAGGCCATGAACTCCCGAACCAGCTCAGACGTCTCGCTGGCTGACGGGAGATTAAAATCTCCCACTACCATCAGATTGGGGAGCTCAACCGTCAGTTCAGCTAAGACTTCAAGCAGTGCAGGCAGGGCTGAAGACACACAGCTGGGAGACAGGTACGTAATCAACAGACCTAACTGTACTCCAGGGCTCCATTTCACTTTTTTAGTTAGCTGCATGTCCATTTTTTCCGTCAGTTCCTTTTTCTGTCTGTTTGTAAGATTCTTTGTCAAAATCTTAGTCTTTTCCTTGTTTATTTTTAGTCCTGCCACCTTGCCAAACTCTTCTATTCTTTTTATTAATTTGGGTCCCATTTCTAGGGATTCCTCCAAAATAAATACTAAGTCATCTGCGAGTGCTTGTACTTTGTAATGTTCTTTTTTTATTTCCAAACCTTTTATTTCTGGATCTTGTCTGATCTTTCTAATGGAATAGAATTCTTTATTAGCCAAGTGTGATTGGACACACAAGGAATTTGTCCTTGGTGTATATGCTCTCAGTGTACATAAGGAGAATAAAATACATTCATCAAGAATAAAAAGATACAACACTTAGTGATAGTCAAGATTACTAATAAGCTATCAAATCAAACTAGGAAACAAAAACAATATAAATGGAAAGATACAAGTGACATGGTTATAGTAATAAGTGGGAAGAGAGAGATACTAGTAAAGAAGAGAATAATAATAGTAATACAGTCTTAGTAAATTATTTGACAGTGTTGTGGGAATTAGTTGATAAGGAGAGTGATGGCATTCGGGGAAAAAACTGTCCTTGTGTCTAGTTGTTCTGGTGTGTAGTGCCATATAGCATCGTTTTGAGGATAGAAGTTGAAACAATTTATGTCCAGGATGTGAAGGGTCCGTAGATATTTTCACAGACCTCTTTTTGACTTGTGCAGTATACAGATCCTCAACGGAAGGCAGGTTGACAATTGGTAAAAAACACAAATTATTTTTTCTGCAGTTCTAATTATCAGTTGAAGTCTGTATCTGTCTTGTTTGGTTGCAGAACCAAACCAGACAGTAATGGAGATGCAGATGACAGACTCAATAATTCCTCTGTAGAACTGGATCAGTAGCTCTTTGGGCAGTTTGAGCTTTTGGGGCAGTTTGAGCTCTTTGGGCAGTTTGAGCTTGGGCAGTTTGAGCGCAGAAAGAACATTCTTTGTTGAGCTTTTTTGATGACGTTTCTGATGTTAGGTGTCCATTTTAAGTCTTGAGATATGCTAGAACCTAGAAACTTGAAGGACTCTACTGTTGTTACTGTGTTGTCTAGTATTGTAAGTGTTGGTAGTATAGGAGGTTTTCTTCTAAAATCCACTGCCATTTCTACAGTTTTGAGTGTATTTAGTTCAAGATTATTCTGGTTGCACCACAAGGCTAGTTGTTCAACCTCCCATCTCTATGCAGATTCATTGTTGTCTTGAATGAGACCAATCACTGTTGTATCATCTGCAAACTTCAGTATTTTAACAGAGGGATCTTTTGAGATGCAGTGATTGGTGTATAGAGAGAAGAGTAGTGGAGAGAGCACACAGCCCTGGGGGGCTCCTGTGCTAATTGTGCAGGTATCAGATGTGATTTTGCTTAGCTTCACCTGCTGCTTCCTATGTGTTAGGAAGCTTATGATCCATTTACAAGTGTGATCAGGTACACCTAGCTGATTTAGTTTAGTTAGAAGAATATCTGGAATGATGGTATTGAATGCTGACCTGAAGTCTACAAAGAGGACCCTTGCATAGGTCTTTGGAAATTCAAGATGTTGTAGGATGTAGTACACAGCAGTGATGGGTTGCTTCCGGTTCGAGAGAACTGGTAGTAAAAATTTGCCATCAGCCGCAGAACCGGTAGTAATGGCTGGCTGGCCACACCCCCGAACCGGTCCCCTAGTCACTGCTCACTCACTCTGGCTGCCATGTTTGTCGCCGCCATGTTCTTCATGCACGCATATCCCAATGCCTTGTAAATCCAATGGGATGCGCATGCGCAAAGGACATGGCAGTTACGACAGCAGCTTTTTCCATGGCTGCAAAGCTTGCTGGGCCGGGCGGCCCCCTCCCACCTGCCAGCAGTTCCCAAATCTGCCACAGAGGCCTCCGGCTTCGCCCTCCCCGCCGCCACTGCCCTCTCCTGCTGAGGTTGCCGCTACCATCTCCTGCCACCACCACCGCCTTTCCTTTGGAGACACGTGAAAGATCTAGAAGGTAAAGCTGATGCTGGTGGTGGGGGAGGGAGTCCTCCATGGTGAGGCTCACAGCTGAGCTGTGCGATCATCAGAACCTTTTTTTTACTTTTAAAAGCATTTGTTTCCCCGAATAGATTATTTAAAAAATGCTTTTAAAAGGTAAAAAAAAAAGGTTCTGACGACCGCATGGCTCAGCTGGGATCTTCAGAGCCTTTTTTTTTTACTTTTAAAAGCATTTTTTCCCCTGAATAGGTTGAAAAAAAATGCTTTTAAAAGGTAAAAAAAAGGCTCTGACGATCCCAGCTGAGCTGCCTGATCATCAGAGCCTTTTTTTTACTTTTAAAAGCATTTTTTTTACAACCTATTCGGGTGAATAGGTTGTAAAAAAAATGTCCCTTCCCCCCCCCAGGTGATGGCAAGCATTTAATACTACTTTTAATATTTATAACATAAAATCCTAACCGTAACAATAAGCCAAAGTATTAAGACTTTTGCTGAATGGCACATACAGTAATATACTGCAATAGGGAATGGGAGGGGAGGGGAGGCAGGCAGGCAGGAAGACAGGGAGGCAGGCAGGAGGAAGGAAGGAAGGATGGATGGAGGGAGGGAGGGAGGGAGCTGGGAATGAGGTGGAAGGATGGATGGAAGGAAGGAGAGGGGAATGGGAGGGGAGGGGAGGGGAGGGGAGGGGAGGGGAGGAAGGAAGGAAGGAAGGAAGGAAGGAAGGAAGGAAGGAAGGAAGGAAGGAAGGAAGGAAGGAAGGAAGGAGCTGGAAATGAGAGGGATGGAAGGAGAGGGTAATGAGAGGGGAGGAAGGAAGGATTTTATGTGGCCCCAAATAACTTTTAGGAAGGGAGGGAGGGAGGGAGAAAGGAAATATTCTAATACATTATTACTAGTATATTTATTAAGAAGATAATTCAAATATTAAGAATTGCATTTAACAACGAGATCGGTCTATAATTTTTTTTTTAATTGTAAATACATATCTTCTTTAGATATAAGTGTTACATATGCCTCCTTCCATGAATCTGGCATTTTTGCCTTTATTAATAAATCATTAAATAAGTCCAACATTATATTACTAATGACCTTTTGTAATGTTTTATATAAGTTCGCTGGTAAACCATCTGGTCCTGGTGCTTTCCCACTTTTTTGTCTTTTTATTGCTTCTGTTACTTCCATCTTTGTTATTCTTTCTTCTAGCATTCCTTTGTATTGTTCTGATATTTTAGTCAAATCTGATTTTCCAAATAGCTTAGTATCTCTTCCTCCAGAATCTTCTCTTGAGAGTAGAGTTGCTCATAATATTTTTGAATTATTTTCTTTTTAACTTCAATTCTATATTGTAATTTCCCTTCTCCATCTTGTAAACATTTTATTATTTTCTTCTCCCTCTCTTTTCTTAACTTGTACGCTAGCCATCTTTCGGGTTTGTTTGCATTTTCAAAAAAAATCTGTTTGGTTGTTCTCAATTTATTTGCTAATGCTTCTTGTTCATTCAAATTTATTTCATGTTTTTTCAATTCCATCAATTTCTTAATTTTTTTATTTAGGGTATCTTTCTGAAATTCTTTTTCCAATTTCTTATAGTCCTCTTCTTATCTTCCTTGTTTCTGCCATTTCTTTTTGTTCTTTTTTCCCCAAATACGTTATTGCTAGGCCTTTGATATATGCTTTCATTGTATCCTATAAATTTTGAAGTGATGTATCCTCTTTCTTATTTTAAAAAATACTTCCAATTCTTTTTCTGCAAAGTCCTGAAATTCTTTTTCATTTAAAATTATTGCATTCAAAGTCCACCTTGTCTTTTTCTTTTGCCCTTTACATATTATTGTAATTGGGCTGTGATCAGCCCATATATTCGAACCAATTTTTACTTCTTGCAGTCTCTGTAAGTCCCGTTGACATCCATATCATATCTATCCTTGACCATGATGTGTGTCTATTTGAATAGAAAGTGTATTGTCTCTCTTCAAGTGTATTTGTCTCCAAATATCTTGAATACTTAATTCTTCTGTCATTGTGAAAAATGATTTCGGCAGGGAAGAGGCATGGCCAATGTCCTGGTGGTAAGATGGACTCCTTGATTGCTCCCAAGGGGTCGTTGATATCCCTGCTGTCCTCGGGTCCTCGGTGACCTAAGTCATCCTGTATGGATGACAAACAAGAGGAGCATGTACCGGTCAACACAGGGAGATCGCAATCTCCCTGGAAAGACCGAAAGAAGCTCCTCAAATTGGACAGGGTGGAAAGCGACCTGGAAGTCACTAAAAAGCTAGGACAGCCACAACAAAAGAGGAAACAAAGAGGCAGTCTGTGACATTGAGGTGAGGGTTTTTAAAATCTTTTTTACTATTTTTTGAGAGTTTCTTTTCTTGATCCATCTGAAAGATTGACAGGGTGGAAAAGATTGGCTGAGCGAGGAGTGGGAAAGGGTTTGTATCCGCACTCACATCTGGATACTTTAACAGCGAGGAAGGTGGAAGAAAGCATTTTAGACATTTTAACCAGACTTTGAGTGAAGGAGGAAAAAAGACTTGGAAATTTGAAATTGGCTTAAAAAAGGATTTGGATACTAAGATTTTGACTGAACTGAATGAACTATACTTTGTTTATGAATAGGATAGAAGAGAATAATTGGTGAAACTTTGTAGCAACTGTAAACAGACTAAAGTAGGGACTCAATACTAAAAGTTAACCTGCAGTGCCATCTAGTGGCAGAAGGAAAAAAGACATATATTTCTGAAGAAACTGTGAGAACTGACCTTGACATTTTGAATAGAAGATAATAGAACAGCTGTGAAGATTAGACTGAAACTTGCCTTTGAACTTCCTTTATTTATTTTGAGCTTTCAGATTGTCTGATTTTTTGGATTTCAAATTTTTTTATTATCTCTTATTTTTTGGATTGACTAGTTTTACATTTTGAGAATTGCTGGTGGAAAAAGACTTTAGATTACTCCTTTTTTTTCTTTCTTTCTATATATTTAGAGATTTTTTTTACTTTTTTTTCCTTTTCACTGGATTCAATGGAATTGGATTTTAAAATATTTTCCTCTTGGATTAAGACTTGAAGAGTCAGAACCTTTTTTTAATTTATTCTATTTCTTGTTGGTTTTCATTATCTTCTCTTTTTTCTTTTTTTTTCTTTTTATCAAACCCACCTTTTTTGGATTTTTGATTGTATTTTGACAAAAGGAGTTCTTTAAACTTCTGGAGGGTGGAGGTTGTTGGAAATTTTGTGGGTTTTTTCTCTTTTTTTGTTTTTTCTTTTCTTTTTTTCTTTTCTCCTTTTTTTCCTCTCCACATTACTTTATTTTATTTTAACTAATTCAACAATCAGTTGAATTAGATATTTGGATTACAAATAAACTACAAGTAGAATATAAAGTATTTGAGAAGAGGAGAAATGAAGAAATTTACATAGTCACCAAGAAGGCACCAAGCACCTCAGCACCAGAAAAGCAGAAAAATCCAGAGATGATGGAAATATGAAATTTTATGCAATCACTTCATGATGATATAAAACAGGAATTAAAAGAAATGAAAGAAATGATGGGGGGAAATGAGGAGAGGATTCAGAAAGTAGAAGAAAAAATAGAAATGACAGAAAAAAAAAGTTGAGGAGCTAGAAGAGAAATTGGTTTCAACAGACAGGTCACAACAAAAAACAATTATCCTGTTGCAGATGGAGAGTTCTGACTTCTACTTAAGATTTCAAAACATAGAGGAAGAAAAGGGGGGAAATTTACATGAAGTAATTGCCGAGGTTCTGGCTGAGGCTTTGGAACAACCCAAGGAAGAGATGTTAAACGAGATTGATGAAGCATTTAGAGCAGTGATGGATAACCTTTTTGCCATCGCGTGCCAGGAGAGGGGGGGAGGGTCACGCACGCACGTGCCCATGCGCATGTGTGTGCAACCCCCTCCCCCTCCCTCCCCCGCTCCTGGTACATGATGGCCTGGTAGGCCCGTTTTTCTTTCTTACCTGGTTCCAGATCCTCTCTGTGTATCTGGGAACGGCGAAAACAGCCTTTCCCACTCCCTTGGAGGCCCTACGGAGGCTGAAAAAGCCCATTTCCCAACTCCCGGTGGGACAGGAAGTGACATTTTTTGCTGTCCCCAGCCTCCAGAACCTCTCTAGGAGTCTCTAGGAGCCTCTCTAGGAGTCTGTAGGAGCCTCTCTAGGAGTCTCTGGAGGCTGGGGACAGGAAAAAACGTCACTTCCTGTCCCACCAGGAGTGGGGAAATGGGCCCTTTGAGCCTCCGTAGGGCCTCCAAGGAAGTGGGAAAGGCTGTTTTCGCCGTTCCCAGATACACAGAGAGGATCTGGAGCCAGGTAAGAAAAAAAAACGGGCCTTCCCCCCCCCAGGCCCTCCAGAGGCAGGAAACAGCCTGTTTCCCTACTTCTGGTGGGCCCAGAAGGCCCGAAAATCAGCTGGCCAGCACGCGCATGCGCCCCAGAGCTGAGCTGGCGTGCCCACTAATATGGCTCCGTGTGCCACCTGTGGCACGTGTGCCATAGGTTCGCCATCACGGATTTAGAGTCTACACTAGATATGCAATAAGGAATAAACTCCCAAGAGAAGTGCATGTAAGATTTACAAAGAGGGCAAAGAAAACAGAGATATTACAAGCAGCAAGAATTACAACATTGAAATACAAAGATGAAGAACTTGTGGTATTAAGACAAATACCTAGAAGAGTTAGAGATTTGAGGAGAGAGTATCAATTCCTAACAAAATTCTTAAAATTCTCACTCTTAAGGAGTGAGTTTTAGATGGCTAATTCCTGAAGGAATTATAGTGACATGGCAAGAACAACTATATAGATTGGATACGCTTGAAAAAGCAAAATTATTTTATCAGCAATTCTATGGATCATTAGAGGAAGATTTGGGAGCTGTAGGTGGGGCAAAAGAGAGAGAGGAAGAGAAAGATAAAGAGGAAAAAGCAAAAGAGAAAAAGAGTTAATAGAGGGAGCCAGAGCCAAAGACCTAATGGAACAAAGAGAGACAAGAGCGATGAAATTAAAAATGAGCAATAAGTAAAACATGAAAGAAGAAATTAAAGCAATTTCCTTAAATGTAAATGGACTAAATGCGGCAATAAAAAGAAATAGAATATTGACTAGGTGTGTCTGAGACCGGGATTGTGGAGATGGGTGGCAGTAGTTTTCTCTCAAACCTGCAGTAAAAAACATTCAGATCATCTGCCAGTTGTTGATTTCTGTCAGCTTGGGAAGAAGGTTTGCTGTAACTGGTGATATTTTTTAAGAGTTTTCCACTTATTTGTTGGTTCATTTGTTGAGAACTGATTCCTTAGCTTTTCAGAGTAGCTTCTTTTTGCTGCTCTGATCTCCCTTGCTAATACATTTCTGGTCTGATTGTACAGCATTCCATCACCTTTTCTGTAGGCTGCCTCTTTGGAACGATGTAGCTGCTTAAGTTTAGCTGTGAACCAAGGTTTATTGATATTGTATATTCTCAGGTTTCTGGTTGGCACACATAGGTTTTCACAAAAACTGACATACAATGTTACAGTATCTGTGAGTTCATCCAAGTCTTCAGAGGTATCTTCAAAAACATTCCAATCAGTACATTCAAGGCAAGTCTGTATTTTTAGCTTTGCCTCCTCAGCCCAAGTCCTCACTGATTTAATTGTTGGTTTAATGGTTTTAAGTCTTTGTCTGTAAGCAGGAACAAAGTGAATCATGCAAAGATCAGAGTGTCCCACAGCTGCTCATGGTAAAGACTGATAAGCATTTTTTAATGTTGTGTAGCAATGGTCTAAAGTATTCTTGCCTCTTGTGAGACAATTGACATGCTGAAAGTATTTTGGTAGCTCTTTCCTTAAGTCTGCTTTGTTTACATCTTCCAAAATAATTGGAAGAGAGTCCGCCCACATAATCTGGTCAGATAGAGTTCATAATGCATTGTTTACACAAGCTTGTGGAGGAACATACAAAGCAATAAGGAGAAATGAGGAAAACTCGTGGGGAATAATATGGTTTGCAATTGATAATTAATGTCTTTAAGTCCACATCACAGTATTTCTTTAGTAAAGTTATGTCTCTGGACCAGCAGTCATTGACATATAAACATAAGCCTCCTCCCTTCTTTTTCCAGATGTTCCAGCAATTCTGTCTGATCGTTGTATCTGAAATCCTGGAATAGGCAGGCTGCTATCATCAATTGACTCATTTAGCCAGGTTTCAGAGAAGCAGAGTGCTGCTGAGTTGTAAAAATCAGAATTGCATCTATTTAAAAGAAGTAATTCATCCATTTTATTAGCGAGTAAGCGTAAATTAATCAGAAAGAGTAAGGGGAGAGGGGGTTTTATTCCATTTTTTCTTAGTCTATTCAAAATTCCCACACACTTACCCCTTTTTCACCTTCAGTGTTGGCGTCTTTTCCTTTTGTTCTTGTTTATCCATTGTTCAGAGGAAGTTGTTTCTTTCTGTGTTAGAAACTCTTTTGCATTTGTAAAGATGGGTGGGTGAAGTCACAGAAAGCTGTTCATCAAAGAAGAAACATTGCCGGATGTTTAGTAGTTGGCCTCTTGAGTATGAAATCCATCGTGAATCACAAAGAATGATTAAAAAAAATAGGAAAACTATGAGAGAGTATTTCACCAAGGCTGCCGTCTGCAGCTGCAAGACTTTCAGGGTTAGTATGAATAATAGAGGAAATAGTGGACATCCTTGCCTTGTGCCTTTACTTATGCTAAAGTTTTCTGTTATCTCCCCATTTATTACAGTTATGCAGTTTGTTTGGAGTATATTGCTTGGATCATATTTACGAAGTTTTCACCAAAATCCATACCATTCAGTTGTAGTGTCATAATCTCCCAGCTCACATTATCAAAGGCTTTTTGCACATCCAAGAAAATGAACGCTAGCTGTTTTTCGGAATTGGCTTTGTAATATTCCAGTACATTCAAGATAATCCTCATATTATTTTTCAGTTGTCCTTTAGGTTGGAAACCATTCTGGTCAGGATGTATGAATTTGTTTAAGAATCTTTTTAATCTCTCTGAAATTATAGAGGCATATATTTTATAGCCTACATTTAATAATGATTTTGGTTTGTAGGTTTTTATCTGTTGGGGATCTGTATCTTCTCTTGGTATTAATGAAATATATGCTTCTGTTCATGTTTTGGGGAACTTGGCCTTAAATAACGCTTCATTATAGACCTCCAGCATTGACAGTCCTAATATCTCTTGTAGATTTTTATAGAGTTCTGCTGGAAGCCCATCTGGTACAGGTGTTTTATTGTTTTTTTGTCTTTTAATTGCGTCTGTTATTTCCATTGTCATTATTCTTTTGTTTAACATTGCTCTCACTGTGTCTGATATTTTAGGTAGACCAGCCTTTTCCAAATGTTGTTTTATTGTATCTTCTGCCATTTTTTTTTATTGAAAAAGTTTTATTAGTGAAACAAATACAGTTTTCCCACAACCCTCCCACCCAACCCCCCCCCCCGACTTCCCAGAGCAGAACACAAGGTATTTCTATTAACTTTTAACAATAAACTAAATTGCTTAACCAACCATTAAACTAACACCCCCTAAAAAAAAAAATTCTTAACCCCCCATAGATATCCTACTTCTTAGACATAATACTTCTAGTATCACTTATATAGCGCTTATACAATTAAAAGAAATCATTCATAAGCTATTTGATATTTTTTAGTCTGATACTTATTTTGAATATAATCAATCCATCTTCTCCAGTCCTGTAAATACCTTTCTTGTGTGTGATCCTTCAAATATGCTGAAATTTTAGCCATTTCAGCTAAATTAGTTACTTTCAATATCTAGTCATCAATAGTAGGCAAAAAGTCCTTCTTCCAATGTTGTGCTATCAACAATCTTGCTGCTGTTATCAAGTTCAAAATCAGTTTAGTCTCTGCAACTGTACAGTCCGTAGTTATACCCAGTAAAAACAACTGTGGAGTAAATTTCAGTCTTTTTTAAAAAATATTCTGCATCACCCACCAAATCTTTATCCAAAATGCTTTGATTTTTTTACAAGTCCACCATATATGATAATAAGTTGCATCATCACAGTCACATCTCCAACATTTAGCTTGCACATTAGGATACATACATGATAATTTTTTGGGATCTAAATGCCATCTATAAAACATTTTATAAAAGTTTTCTCTTAAATTTTGTGCTTGTGTAAATTTCACATTTATAGTCCAAATCTTTTCCCAAGTCTCCATCATCACTGGCTCTTGAAAATTTTGCGCCCATTTAATCATGCAATCTTTAACCAGTTCTGTCTCAGAATCTATTTCTAATAAAGCATTATACAACCTTTTAATATGCATTTGTTTTTGATCTCTAATTTGTTTTACCAAATTCTCCTCATTTTGCACGAAGCCAGTTTTTTGATCTTCCTTCCACCTAGCTTGAAGCTGACCGTACTGAAACCATGTATAAATTATACCTTCTTCTCTCAATGTATCTAAAGATTTCAAATACATTACCCCCCTTTCCATAATAAGAAGCTCTTTATAGGTAATCACCTCCTGTTTTTGTTCTATACTTATATTTTCTATTGCATGTCTAGGATTTGCCCATACAGGTATCTTATAATTTAACTTGTATTGATATTTTTTCCAAACCCTCAACAAAGCATTTCTAAGTATATGGGCCTTAAATACTTTATCCACTTCTTTGTCATATAACAAATAGGCATGCCATCCATATAATAAATCATAACCTTCTAGATTCAAAATTCTCCCCTCAATTAAGTTAAACCAGTCACTAATTTGTGATAAGACCGCTGCTTCATAATATAATCTTAAATTAGGCATTTTGAGACCCCCCCTTTCACGTGTATCTTGTATAATTTTCATCTTTATTCTGGGTTTTTTCCCAGCCCAAATAAAAGTATTAACACCTTTCTGCCATTCTCTCAAATTTTCATCTTTCTTAAGCACAGGTATCATTTGGAACAAGAATAAAAATCTAGGTAACACATTCATTTTAATTGCTGCAATTCTTCCCAATAAAGACAACTGTAATTTTTTCCAATTCTCCATATCCTTCTGTACCTTCTGCCAGAGATCCTCATAGTTATTTTTGTATAATTTTGTATTTGAAGCTGCTATATACACTCCTAGATATTTAACCTTTTTAGCTATTTCAAACCCTGTTATTCTTGCTAGTACATCTCTTTCAAATACAGACATATTTTTAGTTATCATCTTTGTCTTATGTAAATTAACTTTAAATCCTGATACTTTCCCATATTGATCAATTATATCCATTATATATGGAGCCGACTCTATAGGTTGAGATAAGGTAACAACCAAGTCATCTGCAAATGCTCTTAATCTATAATCTTGATGTCTAATTACAATACCCTTCAATTTTTCTGAGTCACGTATCTTATTCAATAGCACTTCCAAAGTCAAAATAAACAACAATGGGGACAGAGGACACCCCTGCCTTGTTCCTTTCTCAATTTTAAAAACCTCTGTTAAACCTCCATTGACTATTATTTGTGCTGTTTGCTGCTGGTATATCGCTCTAATTGATTGTGTAAAATACTCTCCAAAATGCATTTTCTCTATTATTTTAAACAAAAATTGCCAGTTCAAACGATCAAATGCCTTCTCTGCATCCAAAAATATGAACGCTGCGGGGACTTGGTTATTTTTTTCCAAATATTCCAGTAGGTTTACAATTTGTCTAACATTATATTTCATTTGTCTCCCTTTTATGAACCCTGATTGGTCATTATGAATTATTTGTTGCATAACTGGCATTAATCTATTAGCTAATATCTTAGCAAAAATCTTATAGTTGGTATTCAAAAGTGAGATTGGCCTAAAATTCTCAGGTTTGATGGAGTTTTGATCCTCCTTTGGAATTAGTGAGACAAAAGCTGTTTTCCAAGAAGCTGGTACTCCTCCTCCTCTCCTGTTGTATCATTTCCAATTGCTTTCTAGCACCCCCTGGTGAGGGTGGCCGTCCAGCCTTTAAGACATTGGCGTAAAAATCTTTTGCCTTGCCAACTGTGTTTAAGTGATATCTTTGCCCAGTGTATGTCATTATTATCCCAAATGGGACATCACATCTGTACTGGAGCTGTTGGTTTCTTAATTCATTCACCAAAAAGCCAAACTGCTTTCTATCTCTTAACATTTTAGGAGGAAGCTCCTTCAAGACCACCAGCTCTTGTCCATCCACTTTAATCTTGTTTCTGTAAGAAGCTTGCAGAATGTCATTTCTTATTCTCCTTGTCGTGAAATAGATCACCACATCTCTTGGTAGCTGCTTTTGTTTTGCCAGCCAGGAGTTAACCCTATAGATTTTGTCCATTTGAATTGCCACATCTTCTGGCCTTTCTGAAATCAGCTCTGCTAAAGCATTGGAGCAAACATCTTTTAAATTTTCACCACTCTTTTCTTTCAAACCTCTCAGTCTCAGGGCAAATTCCATTGATCTGTATTGTAACATGACCATTTCATCATCCACTTTCTCTGTTTGTATCATAACCTCTCCTAATTTAGTTGCTAGCTCCAAATTAGCTTCATCAACTTCCCGTACTCTCTCCTCAATCTTTAGCATATGATTAGCCAGTCCTGAAACTGCAAAAACAATGTCATCTCTTATTGCATCATGTTTTTCCTCCACCACATCTTTAATTTTCTTTAACTCCTCTGAAAATTATTTCATCATTTCTGCCTGATTGTTCAGGGCACCCATTATAAATTCTTTAAGGTCTTGTGACTGTGTATCAGCCGGAAGTTGTTGTTTTTGAGTCACTACAGGGGAACCTCCTCCCCCTTTAGAAGTTGGTGGCTTTAGTTGTTTAGCAGCCATTTTATTTTAAAATGAATTTTTTCCTTTTACAGCCACAAAGTCTTATAAACAGTCTTACAATATCTATTTCAGAGATTTTTCAGAATAAACAATCCTTTCTCCAATCTGTTCTCAGTCCCCAGCAATTTTCTCTTCAAGCAGAAGACTCTTAACAAGCAATTTCCCTTTAACTTCCACTTTCCCTTCCGCCCATAACAAAGGCTTCCTCTCCAGCCTCCAGCTCAGGAAAGTTCCGTTTGCAACAATGTATTCACGGAGTTAAGCTCTGTTTCTTTTAAAAGGCTTGCACTCTTGCTTCCGCTCTGTCTGCCTTGTTAGAGATCATTGAAACTCACTGTTTGCCGGCAGAATTGGATGCGACATCTGGCTCTGGCTAGCAGAGGCACCAGCGATCCGGAGCAATGGGAGGGCTGAACTGGGGAGCTCTCACCCTCCGAGTCCCTGGAATTAATCCAGGGACTTTTGGGGAGCTCTACCCACCCCCTCCGACTCTCCTCTCCTTCTTTGCCCGAAGGAGAGTTTTTTCAAACCACCGGACAGCAGTTTAGCGCTGTCAGGGCGGTTTTTACAGATCGGGTGGCTGGCGGTCAATGGAGACCATCCTCAATGTCCGCGGAGCCACCAGAAGTCCTTCTGCCATTTTTTCTTGACTGTAAGGTTTCCTAAAAAATTCCTGGATTATTTTCTTTTTTGTCTTCATTGTGGTAATGAAGAATCCCCTTCTCGTCTATCAGTTTGTTTATCGTTTTCTTCTCTTTTTTTCAATTTGTATGCTAGCCATCTACCTGGCTTATTTGCATTTTAAAAAAAGTTTTGTTTAGCCATTTTAATTTTATGTGCCATTTCATCTTGTACTATTAGATTCAGTTTATGTTTTGTTAGATCAATTTT
Organism: Pituophis catenifer annectens; assembly: GCF_029215685.1. Taxonomy (NCBI): domain Eukaryota; kingdom Metazoa; phylum Chordata; class Lepidosauria; order Squamata; family Colubridae; genus Pituophis; species Pituophis catenifer. Next base: position 34,435,704 of record NW_027256887.1, read on the forward strand.
CTCTTTTCTCTTATTTTGGGGTGGGGGTCATTCTGCAATTCTGTCTCCAATTTTTAAAGCTCTTCTTGTAGTATATTTTGCTGTTGTTTCCTTTTCGTACTATATATGTTATCACTAGTCCTCAGATGTATGCTTTTGCCAAGTCCCAAACAGTTTGCAATGATGTTTCTTCTTTTCTATTTTCTTTGAAGAAAAATTCCTCCCCCAACCCCCACATCATTTGTGTAAACTCCTTGTCTTTTAAAATAGTTTGATTCAGTGTCCATCTCGGTTTCTTCCTTTGTCCCTTCCATGTAGCTTTTATGGGATTATGATCTACCCATATGTTCATTTCTATATCTACCTCTTGAACATCTGTCCTTGTTTCTGACATCATCCACACCATGTCTATTCTCAACCATGATTTTTTTTTTTAATTTGATTTATATGCCGCCCTTCTCCGGAGACTCAGGGCGGCTTACAATGCGTTAAGCAATAGCCTTCATTCTTTTGTATATTTTATACAAAGTCAGCTTATTGCCCCCACAAACTGGGTCCTCATTTCACCTACCTTAGAAAGGATGGAAGGCTGAGTCAACCTTGAGCCTTGGAGAGATTCGAACCAGCAGAAATTTCAGGCAGCTGTGTTAATAACAGGGTGCACTAAACCCCTGTACTATCAAGGCTCTTTACTTGATTGATGTCTATTTGAGTAAAATGTAAATTGGTTTGTCTTTGGGTTTTGCTCTCTCCATATATCCTGTAGGCCTATTTCTTGTGTCATTTCAAAAAAGGTTTTTGAAAGTTTCCTTCTCATTTTTTTACTTTTGTTATCGCTTCTATAATCTATTTTGGCATCCACAATTGCATTAAAGTCTCCTATCATACATATGTTTTCGTGGTCCATTTCAATTATCTTTTTGTGAAGTCTTTTGTAGAACTCTTCCTGTTTATTGTTTGGAGTGTATATTGCAATCAAAAGGATCTGTTTCTCGTTTATTAGCACCTCCACCATTAGTATTCTCCCTTCTTCATCTGCATATATTTGTTTGGCTTTTAATGATTCTCTAATATATAATGCTACCTCTCTTGTCTTTTGAAATGCTAATGCCGAATATAGTTTCCTGATTTTGGGGTATTCCAATAAATTGTTGTGTTGCTTTTTAATATGCACTTCCTGAAGACAAATTATATCCAATTTTAATCTTTTTAGTTTCGTGAAGATTTTTTTCATGGGGGAGTTCAGTCCATTTATGTTAATAGATAACATCTATTTCAAAGATGCAGGTCACAAACAAGGTAAAATACTTGGAGATACATTTAATAGCAAGGTGTAGCTCATTGAAAGAAAACAATTATAATAAGCTTAAACAACAGATAGGACAAGACCTGATGAAATGGGGAAATTTGCAGTTATCTTTAATAGGTAGGATTGCAACAATTAAGATGAATATTTTGCCTAGATTGTTATACTTATTTCAGACAATCCCAATTAAATTAGATAAGGAATTGTTTGCAGATTTGAACAAAATGGTGCTGAAGTATATTTGGCAAGGAAAGAAAGCAAGAATAAAACTTAAGTTGTTACAAGATGCTAAAACAAGGGGCGGTTTTGGTCTACCTAATTTTGAACTGTATTACCAAGCAGCTATCTTAATGTGGATTAAAGAATGGATAACTCTGAGGAAGTAGGGAGGAGAAGAAGAGGGGGGGGGGAAGAGAAAGTAAGAAGGAAAGAAAAGAGAGAGATGGTAGGTTTGAGGAGAAAGATTGCTGTACAATAAAAAAGATGAAAGGGAAGAAAACTAACCCCAATATAACGATATTAAGATAAAGAATGAATTGTTAAACTTTAAAGAATAAAAGAGAATAAATATGAATAAATAGCAATATAAGCTGAACTATAAGATACCTATATGGGCAAATCCCAGACATGCAATAGAAAATATAAGTATAGAGCAAAAAAAAGAGGTGATTACTTATAAAGAGCTTCTTCTTTTGGAAAGGGGTAAGTTGCAACTGAAATCTTTAGATGAATTAAAAGAAGAAGGGATAATTTATACTTGGTTTCAGTATGGTCAGCTTCAAGCTAGATGGAGGGAGGATCAAAAAATTGGTGTTATGCAAAATGAGGAAAATCTGGTGAAACAGATTAGAGATCAAAGTCAGATGCATATTAAAAGGTTGTATAATGCATTATTGGAAATAGATTCAGAAACGGAATTGGTTAAGGATTGTATGATAAAATGGGCACAAAACTTTCAGGAACCAGTGATGATGGAAACGTGGGAAAAGATTTGGGTCAGAAATGTTAAATTTACACAAGCACAAAATCTGAGAGAGAATTTTTATAAAATGTTTTATAGATGGCACTTAGATCCTAAAAAATTATCATGTATGTACTCGAATTTGCAAGCTAAATGTTGGAGATGTGAATGTACTGATGCAACATATTATCATATATGGCGGACTTGTAAGAAAATCAAGGCATTTTGGATAAAAATTTGGTGAGTGATGCAGAACATTTTGAAAAGAAGGTTGAAATTTACTCCGTTTGAAACAGATACAACAATTTAGGTAAGACACTCATTTTAATTGTCACTATCCTCCCTAAGAAGGAAATCTGGAGTTTCCCCCACTTCTCTAAGTCTTGTTTTATGCTTTTTACCAAAGGGACATAATTGTCTTCTTTGAGGGCCGAATATTTTGTTGAGTTCCACACTCCCAGGTATTTAACTTTCTTCACAATTTGTATTCCCATGGATTCCTCCAGGGCTTCTTTCTGATTTTTCGTCATATTTTTGGTGAGCATTTTGGTTTTAGATTTGTTTAATTTGAGCCCCGCTACTTCTCCATACTTGTCAAATGTTTCCAATATTTGTAAGCCTGTTTCCACCGGTTCTTCCATGATTAAAACAACATCATCTGCGAACGCTTGGACTTTATATATTTCCTTCCTGATTTTGAGCCCTTTAATTTGGTCACTCTCTCTAATCTTCTTTAATAACACTTCTAGTGCCAATATATACAAAAGTGGTGACATTGGGCATCCCTGTCTCACTCCTTTACTGATCTGAAATGTTTTAGTGAGTTCGCCATTTACTAAGATGTTAGCCCTTTGCTTCTCGTAAATCGTGTTTATTGTGTTTGCAAAATTTTGTCCAAATCCCATTATATTAATTTGTTGCTTTATAAACTCCCAATTCAAATTGTCGAAGGCCTTCTGGGCGTCTAAAAAAACTAATGCCACCTCTTTGTCCGGGTGTTCCTCATAATATTCTATCACATCCAAAATCGTCCTTGTGTTATTCCTAATTTGCCTCCCTGGGAGGAATCCATTCTGATCACTATGTATTATCTTATTGAGGATTCTTTTTAATCTTTCCGCTAATATGCTCATGTATATTTTATAATCAATATTGAGAAGAGAAATTGGCCTCTAATTCTGTATCAATTTGGTGTCCGTTCCTTCTTTTGATAGGAGTGTAATATAAGCCTCTCTCCAAGATTCTGGTATTTTATTTTTCAGTAGGGCCTCATTAAAAATTTCAAGCATTTTTGGAAGAAGAATGTCTTCTAATTCTAAGTTTTTATATAATTCCCCTGGGAATCCATCCGGGCCCAGAGATTTATTCTTTTTCAGTTTGACAATTGCTATCTTTAACTCTGTTAATGTAATCTCTTTATTCAACATCTCTTTTTCCTCCTCTCCGATCTGTGGCATTCCCTCCTCCAATAGATATTGTTTTACTTTCTCTTTGGGAATATCTTCTTCTTTATATAAAGACGCATAGTATTCGCATGCTATTTCCAGTCTTTCTTCCTCCTTGGTTACAATATCGCCTTCCAGGTCCTCTAATTGGAAAATAATTCCTTTCTCTCTCTCTTTTTTAATTCTATAGGACAACCACCTGCCTGGCTTATTGGCATTCTCAAAATAATATTGTTTTGTTCTCTAATTTTCATATGCTAATTTTTCTTGATCCATTATATTTAATTTATGACGAATGGTCATCCAATTTTCTTTTATTGTTTCATTATCAGGGTTTTGTTGTGCCTCTTTCTCTGCCTTTGCCAGTTCTTCTAGCAATGTTCTTTGAGCTTCTCTCCTCTCTTTGTTTCTGTATGCTCTGTATGCTATCATTAGGCCTCTTAAATAGGCCTTCATCGTATCCCAGATTATTCCCCGGTCCATTGGTTCTTTTTCATTTTCTTCAAAAAAGTTTGTTAGCTCCCCTCTAACTTTATCAATATTTTTTTCTGTCTCGTAGGAATTGTGTGTTCATTCTCCATCTCGTATTCTTTCTCTTGTATCTACTCTTCCATCTGATTTCCAATGGGTTATGGTCTGCCCAGGTGTTGGGTAAGATCTCTTTTTTTTTTATTGCAAAAGTTTTACAATTACATTTTCACCCCATTTTTCCCCCCCAACCCACCCCATACTCCCCACCCTAACCCCACTGAACCCCCCCTGACCCTCCCCCCCAACTTCCACAGAATATAATCCCATCAAAATCCCCTTTTTATAAAACCTGAACCCCTCAAACCCCCTTATAATTTTTCATCTTCTCAAAATTCATACATTTCTATTTTTATATAAAACTTTCAATGAAAAGCTATTTGATACTTCCTAATTTGATATTTGTTCTGCACATAATCTATCCATTTTTTCCATTCCCATTCATAAGTCTCTTGTGAGCGATCTTTTAAATATGCTGAAATCTTCGCCATCTCCGCAAAACTGGCCATCTTCAAAGTCCATTCTTCAATAGTGGGCAAAGCTTCATTTTTCCAATATTTACCTATCAATAATCTCGCTGCTGTTATCATGTACAATATCAACTTAGTTTCATCCAATGTAAAACCCTTTACTATACCCAATAAAAACAATCGTGGAGAAAATTGAATTTTTTTCTTCAAAACATTCTGCATAACCCACCATATTTTTATCCAAAAAGCCTTAACTTTCTTACAATTCCACCAGGCATGGTAATATGTAGCCTCTAAACAATCACATCTCCAACATTTTGGCTGAACATTAGGATACATACAGGATAATTTCTTGGGATCTAAATGCCATCTGTAAAACATTTTATAAAAATTTTCCCTCAAATTCTGCGATTGTGTAAATTTAACATTCTGAACCCATATTTTTTCCCATGTTTCCAACATCACTGGTTCTGCGAAATTCTGTGCCCACTTAATCATACAATCTTTAACCAATTCAGTTTCTGAATCCCTTTCTAACAAAACATTATATAACCTTTTAATATGCATTGGGCCTTTCTCTTTTATATGTCTAACCAATTCTTCCTCATGTACCATTATACCAGTTTTTTGGTCCTCTTTCCATCTCAATTGAAGTTGATTATACTGTAACCAAGTTAAATTAATCCCTTCTTCCAACAGCGTTTCTAAAGTCTTCAGTTGCCATCTGCCTGCATCTGTAAAAAGAACCTCTTTATATAAAACCCCCCCGAGTGACATTATATTTGTATTCCACATAATATGACCAAGATCCAGCCATAGCGGTATTTTGTAATCCCATTTGAATCGGTGCTTCTTCCAAACTCTCATCAAAGACTCTCTAAGTATATGGCTTTTGAATATTTTATCCACTTTGTTTTCATAAAATAAGTAAGCGTACCAACCAAATTCAAGATCAAAACTTTCTATATTCAATATTCCAGTCTTTTTCCTTCCAAACCAATCGCTTGCTTGAGTCAAAGCTGCTGCTTCGTAGTATAACTGTAGGTTTGGAAGTTTAAGACCTCCCCTTTCTGGAACATCTTGCATAATTTTCAGTTTCACTCTAGGTTTTTTCTCGTTCCAGACAAACTTATTCACTCCACTTTGTAAGATCTCTGCTGATACAATGTCCATTCCCGTATTCCTGCTCACCCATATCATATCTATTCTAGACCATGATTTATTAGGATTAGAATAGAAAGTGTACTGTCTTTTATTTGGGTGTAATGTTTGCCAAATGTCTACGAGATTTAGTTCATCCACTAAGTCGAAGAAGGTTTTTGGTAGATTTTTCCTTTTTTTCTTTTGGCCTCTGGGTCTTTTATGATCTTTATTCGCGTCTACCACTCCGTTGAAGTCCCCAATGATGCAAATATTATTATTATCTATTCTTCTTATTATTTCTCGCATTTTATTATAAAACTCTTTCAAATTTTTGTTTGGAGCGTAGATCGCTGTTATTAATATTGAAGAGTTGCCTCTCTTAATTTCAACTATTAGTAGTCTACCTTTTGGATCTGCATATTTCAATTCTGTTTTTAGATATATAGTGCCACCCCTCTCTTCTTCTTCATGGCTAAGGAGGTATAAAGATTCCCCAATTTTTTATATTCCAAATATTTTTTGTCTTCTTGTTTAATATGTACCTCCTGGAGACAGACTATGTCTACATTTTGTGTGACTAATTTGCTAAAGAAAGTTTTTCTTTTTTTATAATCATTAAATCCATTTATATTGATCGATAGGATTTTCCAATCATCCATCCTTTTTGCCTTGTGTTGTTTTACTTGAATTTAAGGTTGGTGTTTGCTCGGACCGCTCTTTGTGGTCTTTGTTTCTTCCCTGCTTCTCTACTTTCTTTCTCTTCCTTCTCTTTCTCCTCTAAACTCTCTTTCCCCTCCGGGGTCCCTTCTTTGGATCTTCTTTGGGTGAGTTCCTCTTCTGTGGTAGCTGCTTCCAATTCCTCTTTGCTACTCTGTTCATCTTCTAACCCTCTCAGTTGGTCAAGGAATTCTTGAGCCTCCACCAGGCTATTTATTTTAATTTTCCTCCCTTGCCATGTAACCAGCATAGCCTCTGGCAAGGTCCATCTGAAGAGTATACTCCTTTTATTCAGCTGTATGGCGAGGAATCTATAGTCTCTTCGTTGTTCTCTCACCCTCCTCAGCACTTGCTTCAAGACAACCACCTCCCTTTCCTTATAGTTGATTGGTTCTTCCTTTACCATTTTATAAAAGATGTTCTTAACTTTCTTCCGTGCAAATCTTATGTGTATCTCTCTAGGTAGTTTATTCCATCTAGCGTAGTTCGTCTGTACCCTGTACACCTCGTCCAGTTCTTTTATTATGTCATCTACATCTTGTTGAAGAACCTCCACTATTAATTCTGCCATTACTTGGCCCAGGTTTTCGTCCTTATCTTCTGCAATATTTTGGAAACGCAGATAGAAAGAAGCTCTATCCATTTCCAGCTGCGTAATCGAATCTTCCAGATCCCTGTTCTGGGCCATTAATTTTTGATCTACTGTCTCTAGGTTCTTCTCTTGTTGTTCAATCTTAGATTCCATTTTTTGTATTCTCTGTTCGTTCTTTTGTATAGCTTGTTGTATGTCACTGATTTTCTGGTCAATGCCTTGGATGTCTGTTTTCAATTCTTGGTGATTGCTAGACATCTTCTCTTGCATTAAGAGCATTGTCTCTTGAATCGTTGCTAATGATGACTGTATCGCTTGCATTGTTGGAATCACTGATGATTTCTCGATTTTTGATAGCCCTTCTATCGACTTTTGGGTTGCAGGGGACGACATTGTAATTGTGGGGTTTGAGAAGCTGGAGGTTACTTTCTTTCCTGTTTTTGCTACAGTGGACGCAAGACTTGTCATCTCCCTCAGCACTTTCGCCTGTTCTCTGACTATCTTTTCTATGTTCCTCCAAATAATCATCCACTAATTGTCTTTCCCTTTACTTAGATTAACAGGACTAGGAATTATTTTAAAAATATTCCCAATTTACAGGACAAATATTAAATGGCACAATCAATCAATTTCTCCACTGTGCTACCTACTAATTAGCTTTGGTAGCTAGTTAATATTTAAAGACAATATTTCTTATTTAGCTTAAATCCTAATTAACAATTAATTAAGTTCTCAATTTATAAAAAAGCTCTCAGTACATATATATATAGTCAGCAGGAGACCAGTAAGTTAATGCTCAATAGCCAATCAGTAAACAATTAATTAATTAATATTATAAGATAAATCACTGTTTAAAAAAATTAATCCTTAATAATATTAGGCAATATAGTCAATCTATGCACATAACAAGCAAAAAAAAAGAAGGTAAACAAGAAAAGAGAGTAAATCCTAATATGACTATGCAGATATATAACGTTATAATATACTAGTTATTTAATGCAATAAGAGTTGTATTCAACTTTGTAAATATATTAATTAGCTACGTTATATTGATACTTTTAATACTTTAAATATATAAATACTTTAAATACTTTAAAAACTTATATAAATACTTTAAATACTTTAAATGTATAAAGAAAAGAAAATAGATATAAATATATTGTAGATTTAGACTAATTTTAAACTAATAATAGTCTATGTAGGTACAAATTTTTATTCAGTTCTTCTTAGTCCCTTCAGAAACCACACTTATTAAAGTCTGTGCAGGAAAGTATAATAGTTTGGTATCACCCGTTTTGTTTCTCAATTCTTCAGAGTCTTATGAAAATGAGATTAATTATTCCGTTTGTCTCTTCCTGGTGCTCCTTCTTTCCTCTCTAGCTCTTCGTTGTTCTTCTCGTTGATATCAAGTATGGTTGCACTTCCGGTCCTAATTTCCAGTCGTTCTCCTTTCCAATCAGCAGAATCTCTTTCCTCCGCCTTCAGAGCTCTCTTGATCGATCCATACAGCAAGTTACATCCAAATCAGGTAGCGCCGCTGTTCCGCTTGCCAATCTCTCCTTCTTGTTTCTTGCCGGCCTGTCTGCGATCCTTTCAACTGTCAAATCCTCCTCTTTCTTTCAGTCGCCACTTTTTCCTCCTATGAGACCTTTCGATCCGACCCAGCTGGCGAAGCTCTTGCCGATCTCAGGCGTGCTCTAGAAGAAGTGGTTACGAGTGCACTCCACCTCTCTTTCCCGGAATTCTTGCTTCCCGTCTCGTTAGCTATCGTGGCTTCGGGTCTGCCATTAACAGGCAGACGCGCCTCATTGGTTTGACAGTGGATATCGGTCCCACCGGGTGGGTTTGCGCTCCACCACTCGACTCACCGAAGCCCCACTATTGTCCACAAAGCCTTCCAGGCTTCCACGCCTCGAAGGGTCCCCAAAACGTAGCGTTAAGTGGCAGTGGGAAGGAGCGATCGCTCTTACCACGCCATGTCACCACAAGTCACCAACCGGAAGTCTGGAAGAAGGACTCTTTGCCTACTATTGAAGAGTGGATATTGAAAGTAACAAACCTAGCAGAAATGGCGAAAATCTCAGCGTATTTGAAGGACCACACGCAAGAAAGATATGTATCGGAATGGAGAAGATGAATTGAATATATTCAAAATAAGTATCAGACAAGAAAATATCAAATAGCTTATGAATGAATGTCAGTATTAGAAGTATTAGGTTATCTATAGTGGAGTTAAGGTTTCGGGGGGGAGTCAGTACTTTGAGGATAAGTAGATTAATCTAGTTTATGATTGATTAAATGAAATACCTTGTATTTTGCTCTGGGAAGTCTGGGGGGGAGGGGGGGAAAGGGTGGGGGGAACATGGGGGGAATTTCTGTTTTTTTTTTTTTGTAAAACTTTTCAATAAAAAAAAGAAACAGAAAATTGAATGTGTTTTTGGGCTTTTCAGACCGTGAGGAGCATGAATATGTGTTTCTTTTGCAAATCTGAGTTCTGTGTCAAAAGTTACGTTTTCTGGCTGTATTGAGATCTACTGCTAAATATGCGTTCCAGTTTGGTCTAACTCCTCAGGGAAAGCTCGTATTTGAATGTGTTGAATGTGTTTTGGACTTTACAGACCGTGGGGAGCATGAATATGTGTTTCTTTTGCAAATCTGAGTTCTGTGTCAAAAGTTACAAATATGAGTTACAGATTGGTCTAATTCCTCAGGTAAAGCTCGTATTTGAAAATTGAATGTGTTTTTGGGCTTTTCAGACCGTGAGGAGCATGAATATGTGTTTCTTTTGCAAATCTGAGTTTTGTGTCAAAAGTTACGTTTTCTGGCTGAATTGAGATCTACTGCTAAATATGAGTTACAGATTGGTCTAAATCCTCAGGGAAAGCTCGTATTTGAAAATTGAATGTGTTTTAGACTTTACAGACCGACGATGTTCTAATCTCAGCAATAGACCTGACCCAGCTCCAGCAGCGGTTGAGACACACCAAAGTCCGGCCGAACTATTAATGGGGAGGAAATTAAGATCCCCATTAGACAGACTGCACCCCCAGTATAGTACAGAAAAGCCAGCTGACTCCATGAATAAAATACGGAAGTTCCAGGTGGGGGACCAAATCTACGCAAAAAACTTCAGCAGTAACCCCCTATGGATTCCAGGAGAAATAACCCAAGTCATAGGTCCTCTGTCATACAGGCTACAGACCGAAGATGGCCGCCAATGGAAGCAACACATAGACAAGCTCAGAGGTCGAATGATCAGAAAGGAACAAGAGCCTGCAGAACACACACAAGAGCAGCGGAAAGGAAGGAACACAGAAAGTAACCAGGCCCTACCACAGACAGAGGCACAAGGCAACACGAACAGGGACTCAAACCCAGAGAGAGGCAGCGGAAACTTACCTGCAGTCCCAGAGGAGGAACCAAACAGCAGCAGCAACCTACAATACCAATTGGGGGAGGAAGGAAGGAACAACAAAAAAACAACACCCATCCAGCAAACGAGTTCGAGAGAGTTCCGGAGGTAGAACCAGGAGAGCCACAGAACTCGACCTCTCACTCCGAGAACGCTGAGACGACTGAACTGCGCAGGTCCAGTCGCGCACCGAGGCGACCCGCCTACTTACGGGACTACGTAGCATAAAAGCCTCCGGATTGGTTGTACTGAACTAGAGGGGAGGGGTGTTGAGTATTGAGTGGCAGATTTGAATGGGCCAATCAATAGGCAATAATTGAAGCGGGAAATTCAGAGCAATGTCAGTGGCTGAAACCGCAGACAGCTCCTAGTATAAAAGGAGTTGCCGGGGCTAGAAAAGGCATTGGAGTTTACGGAGCTAATAAAGAAGTATTTGTTAAACGTGTGTGTCCAGTCCTTCTTTGCGCCCACAATTTAACAGTACCTTGACATGTTTTCTGCATTTTGTGGTCAGCAGAAATGAAGCAATCAGTGTCATATCATAACAGCTTTGTAAAAGACTGGAAGAGGGAAATGCGGAAATCCCCAGTGTTTAAACCAGCCCTGGGTATACTACAGGAAGTCAAGTCAATTGATCATAATTATCCTATTTTGGCCCTAGCAATCTATGAATCTGTGACCTCTAGGTCAAGCAGCAAAATGTATCTGTTTATCCTAGATTTTTCTAAAGACCAGTGAGTTCGAAGGGTTTAGCTATCTTGTTTGTTTTTAGTTAGCAATTACTTTGATGTCAATGTTTCTTTTGTTGTTTATTCATTGTAGTTGTAGATGTTCTTTCTGCAGAAATAATTCATTGATTTATAAATAGGGATATAAAGTAAAGTATCTTCCATGTGCCAAATATTTTAAAGCTTTGTTTAGGGCCAATGGTGCAATATGATATCCCCATGGGATACAAAAGAAATAAGGTAATTCTTCTATGATGGCAAAAGTTTTAAGGAACAGAAAAAGACAAACAAACATTTAAAAAAACCTGACATTACACTAATTCCAAAAGAAGGCACTGATCCGCTTCTGATCAAAAATTACAGGCTGGGACTTCCTGTTTGCTGCTGGCCGCCGCCAGACGTTCCTTTGGGATCGTCAGCTTCCATAGCCTGTCAGAGCCGCCTTCACAACGGAACGGCGGCTCGAAAAAACTCCGTTCCCATGAGGAAACGGAGATAGAGCCGGCAGGGGTGGGTAGAACTCTCTGCAGAGTCCCAAAAGTTTTTCTTTTACTTTTGGGATGGAGCGGATGAGATGCCCCATATCCCCAGCCGCTGCTCCGGGCTTTGGGAGACCTCTGCTAATGCAGAGCTAGGCGTCAAAAGCAAGCCTGCGAATTTGACAGATTACTCAAAGAAAATGTGAGCTGGACCTGTAATACTGAAGCGCAAGTATTTTACTTATCTTTTAAAAATTACTTAAGAGAATAGAGGAAGAGAAAGAGGAAAAAAGGTTTTTTTTAAAATGGCGTCTGCCGCGGCTGGAGAAGAGTTTGAGAGGGAAAGTTCTTCCGTTTTTTATTCTTACAATGTAGCGGAATAAATACCACTGGCTACATTTGTAGACAAAACTCCGCTCCTGTTTTTGTTTTTCTCTTTTTCCCCTGGAGGCCTGATTGTTGCTGGCTGGAAGTCTTTTGTCTTGTTTTTTTTTTTTCTTCTAACAAAGCCTGCTTAGGTGGAAACATGGCACTGAGGCTTGTGAAGTCAGACAAAAAAATAGGTGGGGGGGATTCCCCCACTAAGAATTTAAAGGAACAAGTTTTAACTCTTCAGTCCCAGAAACCTGATTTTAATATAATAGAATTTCTCTTAGAGGAGATTGAAAGAAGGGATGAGATTGTGAATCAGCAACTTGAAAAATTTAAGCAGGAAACTAAGGAATTGGTGAAATCCAAGTTTGACTTTTTGCAGCAAAAAATTTTAAAAATGTCAGAATTCATGATTCGGTTGGAAACAAATGCTAATTTACTAGAGTCAAAAATGGATGAAATTCAAGACAAATTGGACAATAGAATTCAAAAAATTGAAAATGATTTGTTAAATATTCAGGATTATAGTTCAGAAGAAAAATTTAAAATGGATGCTGATCAAAAGTCTGGTAATGTAGAAACTCTGCAACAGAGGATTGAAAAAGAGGTTCTAAAGATACAATATAATTTTACAGAATATGCAATAAGACTTAGAGGTTTGCAGGAAAATAACAGAGATGACTTAAGGAAAATATCTTCTGAATTTCTAGCTGGGATTTTAAAGATTCAACCTGAGGAAGTGTTTTGTAGGATTGACAGAGCTTATCGAATAAACTCCTGGACTGCCAAGCAAAGGCAATTGCCTAGAGATGTGGTAATCTATTTTTCAGATAAAGAAATTAGGAATAAAATTGTGCAAAATTCCTTCAATTCTAATTTGCAATTGTATGGAAGAAAGATTTGGATTTACAAGGAACTCCCACCTAAGATATTAATGGAAAGGAAGAAATTTGGCTTTCTGGTGTCTGAGTTAAAAAGGAGAAATATTCAATTCCGGTGGGACGTCCCAGTTGGTATTATATTGAGATATCAAGGAGAAAGATACCAGTTAAATACTGTTGAAAGAGCGGAAGAATTTTATCAAAATAGGTTGAAAATGAATTTAACGTCTTCAGATATAATACAGGATAAGCAGAAGGAGCTGGAACTAAAGACAGAGACTGTACCAGATAAATTGCCTTTGGATTTATCGGATACCCCAGCTGGATTATCTACAAATTCGAGAGAAGTGCCATCTGATTTTAATGTGATGACTTATCAAGGCAAGGACAAGCATGGAAACCAATTAGAGGATATACAAGGGATAAAAAAGAAACGCGAGACACAAAAAATTAGGATGGAAGTCAAACCCACAAAAAGAAAACAAAAAAGAAATAGGTTGTGCAAAAATAGAAATTTCTAACCCAAGCAACAGTGAAGCCAGTGATTTTAAAATATGAATGATTATGTGAAAACATAGAGGAGGCGACACATTGGTCAATATCATCCTGAGGATAGTGGCAGATCTCTGCATTGCCGTAATTTTGGGACATGGAAAGAGCCTCAAATTGATGGTTTTGAATTATCTACTTTGAAACTTCTTTTTGTGTTGATAAATATATTATAATTATTTTGAATTATAAGGCAAGAGAATCATATTGGGACATGCAGAAGATCGGGTTGTTACCCAATACGATGATGGAAATTAATAATCCTGATGAAACCCACAATTATTATTATATGGAATATAATTATAATGTCACTCGGGTGGTTGTTTTTACTTTTATATATATAAGAAGATGTTTACTACTGATGGGGGCAGATATGATTGGAGACCTTGAATAAACTGTTGCATCAGCAAGCTATGTTACCCTATTATGGATGTTGGTTCTAACAATCCAGTGGAAAGACTTCAAGAAGATATTATATGGACTATAAATTTAAAGTTATTGTCTTTTCTTTTTTTATTTAGATATAATGGAATATATATATATATATATATTTAAGTAGTGTGGGCAGCGAATTAAAGATATCAAGAGTTGTGTATGGTAAATTTGTAAGACAGTGGGTGAATAAGCTAGCTACAGATTGATTAGTTTAAGAAAAGGGATTTTTAAGTGATACATTTAGGGGAGTGGAGGAAATGGATAGAGTGGAATAAATGTTAAATTAGATTTTATGGGGAGCCCGCTTTGAAATGTTATTAAAGTAGGACTTATCGTATAGTTTTAAAGTGGAAGGTGGTTTTGAATTGTTGCAATAATGTATAGATATAAAACACTATTATGCTAAATTAGAAGTTATTTTATAATAGTTATAGTATAATGTGTTTGTTTTTTGTTTTGTTTTTTTCTCTTCTTCTTTTCTGAGATGTATGGATAAAGGGGGATTTATAATACTTTTAGTAAGTAAAGGTCAGTATTTTGAGGAGGGAGTAAGTAATCTGTTATGAATTAGGGTTTTTTTTTTTGTTACGAAGAAGTCACAGGGGGGGAAGGGTGGGGAGGGGGGGTTAGGGAGGGGGGGGGAGGGGGGGGAAAAAGGGGGAAAAATTTGTATTTGAAAACTTTTTCAATAAAAAAAAAAAAAAAAAATTACAGGCTGATCTCCCTGCTTAATTCCGATTATAAATTATTCTCTGCGATTTTAACGAAGAGACTAAAAATTTTTCTGAATGAGTACATCCATGGAGACCAGAATGGCTTCCTACCTCATAGACAATTGAAATATAATGCGAGAACTATATTGAATATATTAGAATATTATGAGTGTAATTCTGATAAACAGATGGCCCTGGTCTCCGTGGATGCACAAAAAGCTTTTGACAGAGTGAGCTGGAACTTTCTCTTTGCACAGTTGAGAGAAATGAAATTCGGGGAAAGATTTACCAGGGCGATCCGGACAGTACATGCAAAACAGACAGCGAAAATACTTATTAATGGGGAGGAGTCTGAAAAAATTGATATAAGTAAAGGTACTAGACAGGGATGCCCATTATCTCCACTTTTATTTATCTTAACCCTAGAGTTATTATTGAATGAGGTCAGAAGGAATCAAGGAATTAGAGGGCTAAGAATCAGAGGGGAAGAGTTTAAGCTCCAAGCCTTTGTGGACGATTTGATATTTGCCTTGGAAGAACCTTTGGAATCGGGACCAATCTTGCTCCAGGAGTTGGAGGCTTATGCGAAAGTAGCAGGATTTAAATTAAATAAAGATAAAACCAAGATTCTAATTAAGAATATGACAAAGAATCAAAAAGTGCAGTTAGAGGAAGAACTAGGGATTCAGATAGTTAAAAAACTAAAATACTTAGGAATTTGGCTTTCATCCAAATGCTCGATCATTAAAGAAGACAACTACCAGAAACTACTTGGTCAAACTAAAGAAATGCTGGAAGGATGGAAAGGTTTACAGTTATCATTATTAGGTAGAATTGCAGTAATTAAGACGTATATCCTGCCTAAATGGATTTTTCTCTTTCAGACAGCCCCGGTTTTATTAGATACAAATTTTTTTCAATCTTTAGATCAATGTATACGTAGATTTGTATGGCAGAACAAAAAACCAAGGATTAAATTGAAAATGCTTCAAGAATCACCTTCCAGGGGAGGATTTGGCCTACCTAAATGGGAGCTTTATCATCAAGCAGCTGTCTTAAATTGGATCAGAGACTGGATTGTTTTGAGGAGGAGGAGAATCCTTAGCTTGGAAGGCCACAATTTGCAACAGGGGTGGCATTATTATCTGAGTCAGGAAAGGCCCAAAAAACATAAATACTTTATGGACCACTTTATCCGAAAGGTTTTGATGACTATTTGGGATCGAATAAGAAATAAATATTACCTGATGACTCCGATTTGGCTTTCCCTTTTAGAGGCGATGATACACCCGACTCTTTATAACAGAAATAAACCATTAATTTACCAAGTTCTGTTGGATCCTTTAGGCAAAGTAAAATCTCGAAATACACTGGTGGAATTAGGCTATGAGCTAGATTGGTGGACATACAATCAGATCCAATCTAGGACAGCTCAGGACAAAAACAAGGGAGGACTCTATAATTCCCTACAGGAACTTGATAAGATCTTGTTGGGGAAGGATGAGAAGGTATTATCCAAACTGTATCAATTCCTCTTAATGGATTGGATTGGAGAGGAAGTTTATTTATTTATTTATTTATTTATTTATTTATTTATTTATTTATTTATTTATTTATCAAATTTCTATACCGCCCTACTCCCGGAGGACTCAGGGCGGTGAACAGCCAAGATAAAATACAGATAATACAAATATTAAAAGTCCCTTAAAATTATTAAATATTTTGGCCGAAACACAGATTAAAACACCCAATTTATAAAATCAAACGAATTAAAAATTTAAAAGAGGAGAGTTAGGCCAGGCCAGCCTGCTGAAATAAAAAAGTTTTGAGAGCACGACGAAACATGCACAGATCCGGGATCCTCCGTATCTCTGGGGGGAGCTCGTTCCAGATGGTAGGTGCCCCCACAGAGAAGGCTCTCCCCCTGGGGGCCGCCAGTCGACACTGTTTGGTCGACGGCACCCTGAGAAGCCCCTCTCTATGGGAGCATACTGGTCGGTGAGAGGCTATTGGTAGCAGAAGGCGGTCTCGTAAATACCTCGGTCCGATGCCATGGAGCGCTCTAAAGGTGGTAACCAAAACCTTGAAGTGCACCCGGAAGACCACCGGGAGCCAGTGCAGCTCGCGCAGGAGGGGGGTCACATGGGAGCGCCACGCCACTCCCATAACCACCCGCACGGCCGCGTTCTGGACCAGCTGGAGCCTCCAGGTGCTTCTCAAGGGGAGCCCCATGTAGAGAGCATTGCAGTAGTCCAGGTGGGAAGTAACGAGAGCATGAGTGACCATATTTAACAAGTCCCAATCCAGAAAGGTACGCAACTGGCAAATCAGGTGGACCTGATAAAAAATCCCCCTGGCCACGGCCGTCACGTGCTCTTCCAAAGACAGCCGTGAGTCCAGGAGGACACCCAAGTTCCGAACCCTCTCCGTGGGGGACAATGACTCGCTCCCAATAGTCAGTGATGGCACCAACTGACTATATCAGGATGTCGGAAACCATAGCCACTCGGTCTTGGATGAGTTGAGCCAAGTTATCAAGGACTCAATGATTGCCTGGGGGAGAAATTTGGGATATTCAATTGAGCTTGAAAAATGGGAAGAAATTTGGGGGAAAACCTTAAAATTAACAATGTCGGTTTCCTATAAGGAAAATATATACAAAATGCTGTATAGATGACACCTGCCCCTGGCTAGATTATCGAAGATGTTCCCGGGAACCTCTCCGTTTTGTTGGAAATGCAACGCCGCTATGGGAACTTACTTTCATAGTTGGTGGACCTGTCCCCAAGCAAAAGAATATTGGACTAGAATTCAAAAATGGATTTTAGAAATCATAGGATGTAGGATAGATTTGAACCCAGAAACATTTTTACTAGGCATGAAACCAGAGAACTTAAACAAATCTAATTGGTATCTCGCTCTCCACATCATCATTGCAGCCAGGATCTCGTTTGCGCAAGAATGGAAATCCAAAAATATTCCATCGGAGGCTACGTTAACCGCAAAGATCATGGACTGTGCAGAAGTAGACAAGCTTACTGGACTTTTGTGAGATAGACAACAATCGGGGTTATATAGGAGCTGGGACAGGTGGTATGCTTGGCTGCAAAAAAAGAAATCTTAAGAAGAATGAAAATATTAACCTTAATGTGAACGTGGGTAAATATTTATAGGAGCATTGCATGACAGTTGAGAATTTTTTCTTCTGGATAAACTTTTCTTTCTTTTGATGAGTTGGTTTAATGGAAGTTTGTATTTTCTCTAGGCGAAAATTGATACTTTAAAACTCTATATGTATTATATTACTCTCTGCAATTCTATCTATATTGTTATACTTTTTTCTGTATTTTTTAATAGTTTTCAATAATTTTTTTTTAAAAAAAACTGAAAGCAAATATGTCATTGCTGGAGCATACTGGTTACTTTTTTGGCTGATTTACAGCACAGGCCTTTGCCAATTTACACAATGAATTCTGTTTTGGCAATCACAGACTTTTGTAGCCCCAAAGCTGCACTCCATCTCTGAGTTGAGTGCTAGAGACTTTACTCCAGAAAAAAATGTATTTTTATTTTATTTATTTATTAAATTTAAAGGTGAGGGACTGGCCGGCCAAGGACAGCAGCCTTCTAGCGCCTGTGCCCTGGCAAAGGCGAAGTGGAAGTAGGCGGCGGTGGCAGCGTGTCCATAGTGTGTCTGACTCACTGAGTCTGGCCTGCTGATCTCAGCCGGCACTGGCGGCTCTGACCTGATCCTGGCCGCCAACACTGCAGGCAAGAACTGGCCACACCGATCCCAATTCATGGTCATGCAGACAGAGCCTGCACCGGCCACTTCTCTCTGCTGTAGTGCCTCCCAGACATGGCTTACCACTCCAAGCCCAAATTGGTGGAAGGAAAGGGCTACCTTGGCGCCACCAGCTGGTGCAAATATACCATGATGTAGGGGGGAATGCTGTTGCTGCACAAAGGCAAGTCTTGCTTCGCTCCTGCACACTAAGACTCTGGCCATCACCACGGCCGTTTTGGCCTGCCTGCATCACCACCTACCCTTGCCACAACAGCACCATTATCTCATTCCGAGGGCTGCTCTATTCCTTGCACTTTACACTACTCCTGTACGGCGGAGATTTCCATCCCACCATGAGCTGCCCAGCCAGTCCCATATTCCAGAGCTCCAATCACAGGATGGCCCATTGGTCATCCCGGAGCAGCTCCTCCACCCAGGTGCACCAGCCTGCCGGGGAGGGCTGAACAGCTCTCCGGCAGGCCGGTGCACCCAGGTGGAGGAGCTGCTCTGGGACAACCAATGGGCCAGTCCTGTGACTAGAACTCTAGAATATGGGACCAATTTCCCCATTGACCTCAGCAAGCCACTGTGAGTCTGCCCAGTCTCCACTCAGATAAACCACAAAGCTTCTTGAGAGAAGGAACACAAAAGCACACAAAGGCTGTGTGCCTGGTCCAGACACTTTCTCTCTGGCCTCCCACCTGGAGGCCTTGAAGAAGCAGAGATGGAGGCCAAGAGAAAATGCCTGATCCGGGCACACAGCACCCTAGTATCAAGCTAGGTTGATGTCCCCCTGGGTCGATCCAGCAAACAAAACAGGAAAAAAGGGGAGCAGAGAGAAACAATCCAATTGCCAAGGTATGCCAGAGTGGGAGGCCAGTGAACCAGACAGCTTCTTCTCCATTTTTCTAGAAACATGGGACTCCTCATGACTGGGCCCTGAGCTCCCTTGCAGTTTCTTCTGCTGCTGGAGGATGGGCTGCAGCGGTTCCACCTTGGCCCACGCCAACTCCATGCAGTCACCCATGCCAGGATTACTGCAGTGAGTCTCCCCCTTCATGGTCTTTTTGTGTGGGGCAGAGGGGGACAGAAATTCCAACTTGCAGTCTGCTTCAGCCTCCTGGTGTGGGGCTTTGAGCAAAGGCTGAAGGAATGCATCGCTGGTGGTGAAGAGCCAGAGGGCCTTGTTCCAGTGGAACTGCATCATGGCCTGGAACTGGCCATCAGTTGAGCGTCCAGGTTCCATACCTGGCCTTGCACTCCCTCTGCTTGGAAAGCCTATGCTTGTAGTCCCCAGTGAGGTGCTTCTGCTGAGCCTCCTTTTCGGTCAGATCAATTTGAACTGAGCCAGCTGTTTTGCCAACTCTTTCTCGTGGTGGCTACTTAGCTTAAACAACTGCTTCCTGTTAGGGCCCTAAGGAGCTTGGACGGGGAGGCAAGGAGTGACTGGCGGGGGAGGGGTGAGTAAATGCCAGCGAGGCACCCCTTGACATGAGTGACAGTGAGTTGGCCACACCCACCCAGTCACATGACCATCTAGGCATGACCATCCAGCCGGTCATTAGGCAGTTCATATTAGTTGTCCGCAGGATTAAAAATTATGAATTTAGTGGTCCCTGAGGTCCGAAAGGTTGGGGACTCCTGCTTTAGAATTAGTATTTAATTCATTTAGCAACTATTTCTCCCCCACTCTAGCTTCTACAACAACACCAACAGGCTACTCTTTTACCACTACAGCTCACAGAACCTGTTAACTGCAGTGCAGGAGAGATGGCATAGAATTGTACCATTCATTTGTTGTGTTTATAAATTGTCTAGCATCAACATTTCTCTAGGTAAGTAGGTATCAATTAAAACATGGTAAAATTATTTCAGAGCCTATGTAAGTAGGGCACAATTACCTAGATAAAATTACCAATAGCAGTAATAATAGCAACAAATGCAGCATAACAATTACAATAATAAAAATATATTTTGTCCTCATGAGACATAACATCAAATCCTTTGAGTTTGGAAGACAAATTCTGCAGCAAGTGGAATATTGATTCTTAATCAACTTAGCTGACAATTTTATCATCCAAAAGATAGAGGAGGGAACCAGAGGAAAAGCTATACTATACCTAATTTTTACTAACAGAGAAGAAATGATGGAGGGAGTTGAAGTTGCTGGAACCATGGGTGAGAGTGAGCATGTCATATTGGAATATGATATAATGCAAACACAAGCAATAGAATATAATCCAACCAGTGTAATAAGGTTTAAAATATATGATTTTAACAAACTGAGAGCGAGCCTAAGAAAAATTCCATGGATAAAAATCCTAAAGGGCAAAACAACTCAAGAAGTGTGGGAAACACTGAAAAATATTATCATAAAACCCAACACAATACCACTGAAAAAGAAAAACACGAAATCCAAGAAGAAAAGAGCATAATCACACAAAGATCTCTCCGATAAACTGAAAGACAAAAAAGACAAGAACAAAAAATGGAAAAAAGGACACAAAACTAAGGCAGAATATCAACAAATAGCCAGAATCTGCAAAGATGAAGTCAGGAAAGCAAAGGCTCAGACTGAACAAAGACTTGCAACAAAAGTCAAAGATAATTTTTAAAAAATTCTTTCAACATATAAATAACAAAAGAAAGTCAAGGAAACAGTCGGTCCACTAAAGAGAGAAGATTGCAAGGAAGTAACAGGTAGTAGAAAGAAAGCAGAATGAATGCTTAATTCATTCTTTGTATCAGTTTTCATGCAGAAAGAAACTATAGCCCAACCTGCCAAAAACATAACTGTAAAAGACAGTCTAGAAATAAAAATTAAAATAAGCAAGAAAATAGTACGAGAAACCTGTCTGACTTGTTGAATATAAATCATCGGGACATGATGGATTACATCCTAGAGTTCTGAAGGAATTGGCAGATGTTATCTCAGAACCATTGTACAGTACCATATCTTTAAAAAATCTTGGCACACTGGGGAACAACCAGAGGATTGAAAAAGAGCTGATGTGGCTCCCATCTTTTAAAAAAAATGGAGTGGGGGAACCGACCCAGAAAACTACACATCAATCAGCCTAACATTAATACCTGGGAAGATACTGGAAAAAATAATCAAAAAACATATCTGTGAACATTTAGAAACAAATAAAGATCTGTCTTAGGCCCAGTACTCTTCAATATCTTCATAAATGACTTAGATGAGGGAATAGAAGGGGAACTCATCAAATTTGCAGATGACACTAAACTGGCAGGAATAGCCAACACACCCAGAAGACAAGCTTAGGATCCAAAAACATCTTGACAAACTTGAAAAATGGCCCCTATCCAACAACATGAAATTTAATGTGGAGAAAAGCAAATTTTTCACCCAGGCAGGGAAAGCCAAAGGTACAAGTATAAATTAGGCAAAACCTTCCTTGAAAACAGTAACTGTGAAAGGGACCTTGTAATCCTAGTGGATGATCATTTAAACATGAGCCAGCAGTGCGTGGTGGCAGCCAAAAACGCTAATGCAATCCTTGGTTATATAAACAGAGGCATAGAATAAAAAACTGGACTACTAAATCCAGTTTTGGTCACACATTACAAAAAAGATGTGGAGATTTTGGGAAAAGTGTAAAGAAGAGCAACTAAGATGATTAGGGGCGGGGGGGGAGCATATGAAGAACAGTTGCAGGAATTGGGTATGGGCAGTTTAGAGAAAAGAGGACTAGGGGTGACATAATAGGAGTATTCCAGTATTTGAGGGGCTGACACAAAGAAGAGGGTGGTCAACTTATTTTTCCAAAGCACCAGAAGGCAAGAGAAGACAGCTATCTATCTGAAATGGTATAGGGTCTCCTGCTTGAGCAAGGGGTTGGACTAGAAGACCTCCAAGGTCCCTTCCAGCTCTTTTCTGATTGATCTGATTGAGTCATAATATTCTTCTCTCCCTATATAAAAGGTCATTTTGGATTGTATGGATTAAACAATTCTTATTCCATGCCTAAATTGAGCTGGCTTTAATTTCAGTTTAAATAATTGCAAGAATTATGTGTAAGAGCAAAATCAGCATGGAATCCAGTCAAAAATAACTTTTTCAGCCCTCTGAGTAGTCCATATGCACAAAGGGACTACCCAGAGGGCTGAAAAAGTGATTTCTGACAGGTCCTTGCACTTTTGACCAGTCATCATTTATGCCCATTGCAGCTTTCTTAATTAAATTAATTAAATAAAAATGACCTGCTGGAGCGGTCGGACGCAGTCCGAGGCGGGCATTCGGCCGGCTGCAGGGCAGGTAGGCCACTGCTGCCCAGGTGGGAGGCGGGCGCAGGCCTACAGGGCTGGCTTCAGGGTGAAGCGATCGGATGGGGTAGGTCAGGGGTCTGCAACTTTAAACACTCAACCTTCAACACATGTAAACACTTAAACACAACCTTAAACCTGGGTGGGCATTGCCAACTTCATATCACTTACTCCCACCCAGGTTTTCTGGCTCCCAGTATTTTCTTTTAAACAGGTATCTCTGTGTGTCTCTTTCATCACTCTCATCTCTTTCTTTCTCCCCCCACCTTTCTCTCCTTCATCTCTCTTCCTCTCCATCTCTTTCTCCTCTCCTGCCTGGGCGGCGGCAGCACACCTACCACACCATCGGGTCGCCCCTTGGCTTGGAGGCAGCACCTTAAACCTGCGCCTCACTGTGCGTGCATCCGCCCGGCTGCGCCTGTTGTTGCTCTTACTGAGTTTCACAATGGGGCAGATGGTGCCCCTCCTCCTCCTGGAGCCCATTACAATGCAGAGCTTCAGCTGCAGCCTGGGCAGCCAGTGTTCCAGGGCGGAGAAAAGTCATGCATCTCCCCCAGTGACTGGATGGGCTAGGGCAGGGGTGGGCAATTGTGGCTCTTTTATAACCTGTGGACTTCAACTCCCAGAATTCCTGAGACAGCTTGGCTGTCTCAGGAATTCTGAGAGTTGAAGTCCACAGGTTGTAAAAGAGCCACAATTGCCCACCCCTGGGCTAGGGTAGGCTGACGCCACACGGGTGGGAGGCGGGGTGAGGGGCAGGCGAGCCAGCAATTTAACAAACAGTTCGGCTGAACCGCCTAGAACGGGCAGAATCCTACCACTGGGAAGGATACTGCAAAATCCCAATTCCCTCCCCACTCCTGGGGGAAGGATATTGCAAAATCTCCATTCCCATCCCACTCTGGGGCCAGCCAGAGATGGTATTTGCTGGTTCTCTGAACTACTCAAAATTTCTGCTACTGGTTCTCCAAACTGCTCATAATTTCCGCTACCGGTTCCCCAGAACTGGTGGATTTCACCCCTGGGATGGAGGTATTCTTCCAGGCCCAGAAGGACATGTCCGGCTCGACAAAGGGGTGGACGAGAACAGGAGTCTCCAACTGTGGCAACTTTGCAAAGTTGGCTGGGGAATTCTGGGAGTTGAAGTCTGCCAGGCTTAAAGTTGCCAAGGTTGGAGATCTCTGGACTAGAAGACCTTGAAAGGTCCCTTCCAACTCTGTAATTCTGGTATTGGCAAACAAGCACAGTTAAGCTACTTAAATCCTCCAGAGCCTTAGAAGATGGTAAAGCAAAGCCCCCCCCCCCTTCCTGGCTTTCCACCCAGAGCCTTTTCCTCTCTTCCTAAGGCTGAATCTCCCCTAGTTTTGGAGGAACTTCAGCCACAACACTCAGAGCACGATCTAGATTGGGATCTACATTGATGTGGCACAACTTCAGGATCACCCCCTCTTTCTGCGCCAAAGCAGCAGCTCATGATTGGGGGGGCTGAGCCAGCCTAACTTGGCTCAAATCAGCGGCCCAAGCATGAGTTCTGGCTTCTCGCAGATCGGCGGGCCTGGCTCTCTCCGCAGATTTGCTGCCTCACTTCGATCAATCAATCCAGCCTCACTTTCTCCCTGCCTCCGCGGTGGAGCCAACTCCGACATCGCTTCAGCATCCCTCAGCGTTGCCCCTTCTATGCAAGGGAATGCCATCGTGCCCTGAGAAAGCCGCAGCAAAACTCAAGGGCCGCCCCAATTGTTGTTGCCGGAGGGATTCAGTTTGCCCGCTCCTCTGACTGCCTTAGTAACGACATTCCTGCCTTAAAGGGGAAGACGGCGTGGAAAGGGGAAAAAAACAACAACTCTCCGCTGATGCAAAAGGGGCCAACTTGGAAGCGGCCACTTTAAATTGGTCAGAGCCAGCGGGAAATTAATTCCCTCTCGGTTTTTGGAATAGGAAGGAAGGAAGGAAAGGAGACATTTCTCGGGAAATAGTGAAAGTTCTTGGACTTAAGTTGAAACGTTTAAGAATGTCAGCTAAAAGCCTGATCACTGAAATGAGTTTATGATAGAGCTGTGCCCGTAAGAGAGTAAACCAGAAGAGGGGCTGCCGATTATATATAAAACAGAGGTATTCAAACTTGGCAACTTTAAGACTTGTGGACTTCAACTCCCAGAATTCTCCAGAATTCCCCAGAATGGGCTAGGCTAGGGTAGGCTGATACCGCGCGGGTGGGAGGTGGGGCAGGGTGAGGGGTGGGCAAGCCAGCAATTTAACAAATGGTTCGGTGGGCTGCGAGGCCAATAAATTACAAAAAAACACTGAACCGTTTGTTAAATTACTGGCTCGCCCGCCCTTCGCTCTGCCCCCCCCCACTATTTATTGGCAAGGGGTGGGGCGAGCCAGCAATTTAACAAATGGTTCGGCCGAACCGCCTAGAACCGGCAGAATCCCACCACTGGATTTATGATTTCAGACACTTGGAGGTAATTGTTTATGCACAAAATTGTTACACAAGCAATATCTGCAAGCATTTTAAGTAGATTAAACAAGAGCTAACCTGAGGAATGAAGTTCCAGGTTAGACAGGTTTTAGTACAATTCATACAGATTTCTTCAAAGAGAGTTGTTGCCTTCCCTTTGCTCATTTAACTACAATATTTCCACATATATATATTTTGACAATAGCTAATCTTGTAGCATGGGCTCTTACCTTTATTTAATAAAATACAAACCCTATTTTTTTTCTTTTTCTTTTTTTAATTTGATTTATATGCCACCCTTCTCCGGAGACTCAGGGCAGCTTACAATGTGTTATTTATCTGTATAGATGAAAAAACTACATAGTAACAAATTAAAAGGAACAGCAAAATTAAATTACTTACAGAAAATAAAGTTTATTTCTAGCAGTAATTAGAAAAAGATAAAACTCCTTCTGATAAAGGACCCAGGTTCAGTCCATAAACACTCCCCAAACAACTGGAAATTATTGTGATGGTATCAGTGTCATGGAATAGATTGATAAATGATGTAAGACAGATTCTAACATTACTATTTTAAATGCTTGTGTATTGTTATGATTATTATTATAGAGAACAATGTGATATCACAGCTGACATTTTTTAAGCTGATATTGGCCTTCATGACTAAGAATGTATGATGTCATAAGCTATTGGTGTAGTACAAGGGTGTCAAACTTGCATCGTCACAGCAGCATCACATGACATATCAGGATTTTTTTCTCCTTCGCTAAACTAGGCAGGGGCAGGGGCAGCCTTTTGTGGACAGTGTGGACCCATGAAAATTTTGTCAATGTGCAGATTTTTTAAGAGCTATCCAAAGCTTTTTGGTATGGGACTCAGTGGTTCAAAATCCACTGGGATCCCCATGACCAGATTATGGCAAAATCTTTTAGCTTTGATTTTCAGATCTTGATAAGGATAAGGATAAGGATAAGGATAATTTTATTTCTATACCGCCCCTCTCCCGAAGGACTCGGGGCGGTGTACAGCCAGGTAAAACACAATACAAATATCACAATTTAAATTTAAAAATTATTAAAAGTATTACATTTAAGGCCAATTAACTAAAAAACCCAAAAATGTAAGAACTCCAAATTTAAAACTCAATTATGAAGCTAGCCCTGCCTGTCGGAAGAGCAGGGTCTTAAGAGCACAGCAGAAAACTCGGAGGTCAGAGATCTTGCGTATGTCCGGGGGTAGTTCATTCCAAAGGGCAAGGGCTCCCACAGAGAAGGCTCTCCCCCTGGGTGTCGCCAGCCGACATAATTTGGCCAACGGCACCCTGAGGAGTCCCTCTCTGTGGAAGCGGACTGGTCGGTGGGAGGCTATCGGTGGCAGAAGGCAGTCTCGTAGGTCTTGTAGGTACCCAAGTCCTGAGCCATGGAATGCTTTAAAGATGGTAACCAACACCTTGAATCACCCGGAAGACCACTGGGAGCCAGTGCAGCTCACGCAGGAGAGGTGTTACATAGGCGCAACGAGTTGCACCCATAATTACCCACGCAGCCGCATTCTGGACCAGTTGGAGCCTCTGAGTGCTCTTCAAGAGGAGCCCCATGTATGATCTGGCTGTTACCCTAACGTGGTTGTTGGAATTAATAATCTAGACAAAAGACATTATAGAAGATACCATATGGAATATAAATATAAAGTCACTCGGGGGTTTTTTTTATATACAGAAATACTTATTAATGATGGGGGCAGATGGTAATTGAAGATATTGAATATACTGTTGGAAGCAGGACTTGATGTTACCCTAACATGGTCGATGGAATTAACAATCTAGTTGAAAGACATTACAGAAGATACTATATGGAATACAAATTTAAAGTCATTTGAGGATTTTATTTACATATGGAAATATCTTTTAATGATACGGGCAGAAGAATAAAGATATTAAATATATTATGTATGGTAGGCCTGCAGGAAAGTGGGTGAAATAAAATTGATATGGTACAAAGAGATAGGTTAGGTTACTGATTGCTTTGTTTAGGAAAATGGATGTTAGGTTTAGATATTGATATATTTAAAAGATTTGAATTAAGAGATATACGTATGGGGGTGGAGAAAATGGGTAGATTATGAGTAGAACAAATGCCAAATTACAATCTATTATATAGTTTTATAGCTGAATGTTGTTTTGAAATGTATAGTATACAGGGGATATAATAATAATGGTAGAAATAAATGTTTAGCACATAGGGGGTGGTATAAAAGGGTGGTAAAGTATTATATAATGTGATATCAATTTGGATTTCATCTTTGAGAAGCCATGGGGAGAGGGGAGGGGGAGGGGGAGTTAAGGAGGAGGGGGGGAAAAGGGGAAAAATCTGTATTTGAAGAGGAGCCCCATGTAGAGAGCATTACAGTAGTCCAGCCGGGAGGTAACAAGGGCGTGAGTGACTGTGCGCAAGGCATCCCGGTCCAGAAAGGTATGCAACTGGCGAATCAGGTGAACCTGATAGAAAGCCCCCCCGGCCACGACCATCATATTCTAAAGACAGCTGTGCATCCAGGAGGACACCCAGATTGCGAGCCCTCTCTGTGGGGTGTAGAGATTCACCCCCTATAGACACCGATGGCATCAGCTGACTATACCGGGACGCAGGTAGCCACAGCCACTCGGTCTTGGAAGGGTTGAGTCTGAGCCTATTTCTCCCCATCCAGACCCGTACAGCCTCCAGGCAGCGGGACATCATGTCAAGGGCATCATTGGGGTGGTCTGGGGTGGAGATGTACAGCTGAGTGTCATCAGCATACTGATGGACTCTCACCCCAAAACCACAGATGATCTCACCCAGTGGCTTCACATAAATGTTGAACAGAAGGGGCGAGAGGACCGACCCTTGCGGCACCACCCAAGCGAGGTGCCTCGAGGTCAACCTCTGCCCCCCTGCCAACACAAACTGTGAGCAGTCTGAGAGGAAGGAGGAGAACCACCGCAACACGATGCCTCCTATTCCTAACCCCCTCAACCTCTGCAGCATGATACTATGGTTGATGGTATCAAAAGCCGCTGAGAGATCTAATAGGATCAGAACAGAGGAACAACCTCTGTCCCGAGCCCTCCAGAGATCATCCACTAATGTGACCAATACCGTTTCCATGCTGTACCCCTGTCTGAAGCCTGACTGGTAAGGGTCCAGATAGACAGCTTCATCCAGGTACTGGGGGAGCTGTCGTGCCACCACACTCTCAACAACCTTCACCACAAAGTGAAGGTTGGAGACCGGACGATAATTTGCTAATACAGCTGGGTCCAGGGAAGGCTTCTTGAGGAGGGGCCTCACCACCGCCTCCTTCAAGGCAGCAGGAAAGGTCCCCTCACTCAGAGAAGCCAGCCTCGTGTAACCTCTCAGGAGCCAGCCTCGTGTAACCTCTCAGGAGGCCAGTACCAACCAGGAGGGACACGGGTCCAATAAACGTGTGGCAGCACTAAGCCTACCCAGAATCTTATCCATGTCCTCAGGAGCCACAGGGTCAAACTCTTCCCAGATAATGTTCTCAAGACCTACCCCCATCTCCCCCCCTGGACTCACCCAGTCGGAATCCAAGCCTTCCTGAATCCGAGCGACTTTATCATGCAGGAACTGCACAAACTCCTCAGCTCAACCCTGAAAGGAGTCTTCCCACCCTCCCCCCGAAGAAGGGAACGGGTCACCCTAAACAGAGCGGCTGGGTGGTTCTCTGCAGATGTGATAAGAGCGGAAAAATAATTAAATTTTGCCGCTTTTATCGCCACTAGGTAGGTCTTGATATAAGACCTCACCAGTGTTCGGTCAGATTCAGATTGACTAGTCCTCCAGACACTCTCTAGGCATCTTTTCCAACGTTTCATCTCTCTCAGCTCCTCGGAGAACCAAGGAGCCAATTGAGATCGACATCGGGTCAGAGGCCACAAAGGCACGGTCTAAAGCCCTGGCGGCTGCCCTATCCCAGGTGGCCACCAAGTCTTCAATCGAGTCGTGTGCCAGAGTCTCAGGAAATGGCCCAAGCTCCTTCAGGAACCTATCAGGGTCCATCAAGCACCTGGGACGGAACCACCTGGTCGGTTCCATCTCCCTGCGGCGAGGGGAAGTGGCTCGAAAATCTAAGCGAAGGAGGGAATGATCTGCCCATGACAAGGGCTTAATATCTAAATCCCCTATTCCTAGATCATTCAACCACTGACCAGAGACAAAAATCAAGTCCAGAGTGTGTCCTCCTGTGTGAGTGGGGCCTTGAACTAACTGGGTCAGGTCCATGGCCGTCATGGAAGCCATGAACTCCCTAGCTGCCTCCGACGTCTCACCAATGGATGGCAGGTTGAAATCCTCCATGACAACAACTCTGGGGGTATCCACCGCCACCCCGGCAATAACATCGAGCAGCTCGGGTAGGGCTGCCGCCACGTGGCAGGGAGCCAGGTACATAGTCAGCAAGCCCATCTGCACCCCATGACCCCACTTCACAAAGAGGGACTCACATCCGGCTATCTGAGGAACAGTGGCCTCCCTCGGGCAAAGACTTTCCCTAATAATCGCTGCCACCCCCCCTCCCCTCCCCTGGACCCTCGGCTGATTAAATGCACGGAAACCCAGTGGACACATTTCTACGAGGGCCCCCCCCTCCTGGCCCAACCAGGTCTCCGTAATCCCTGCCAGGTCCGCACCCCCCTCCAATAAAAGGTCATAAATGAGGGGGGCTTTATTAACCACCGACCTGGCATTACACAACATCAGCCAAGGACCCAGGGCCTGAGATTCTGTGCAACCCGGGAAACGAGACACGCATTGGGGGCCAGAGTACGCAATCACTTGCAAACAGCACGTGCATACCCCCCAAACATGATATGGCCCCCTGCGTCCACCATACCTGCCCCTCCCACTTACCATTTCAATTGAGTTGCCCTTCATCTCATCCCCCGGCACCCCATCCCTGTCCCCTCCGCTGCACCCATCCGACCCACCATCCCTTTCAGTGGCTATCTGCCCCCCCCAGGTCCACCTCTACAACCCCCTCCCCCCTCCCGGGTCCCCTTAAAATTTTCGTTAAAAATTTTGTTAAAAAACCTCTCAATCTATGTCCCTTAAAACCCTTAAAATCCTTAAAACCCTTGTGCCACCTCTCGGATGTGATATCTTGTGATATCTTATGATCTTAAATTCTTTGTTTTCTATTCTACTATCGTCTCATATGCCATATCAAATATTCACACTTTCTTCTTTTCTACCACAGTTAAATGTGGTGTGTTATGAGCCAAGACTTCATCAATTTTTATTCAAAAGCCCCACAATAATTTAGTATGCTCCTTGTTTACATTTACCGTATTTTTCAGACTATAAGATGCTCCAAAGTATAAGACGCACCTAGCTTTTGGGGAGGAAAACAAGAACAAAAAATCTGCCTCTGCCTCCCAGCAATTTGCCTCCTTGCAGCAAACAGCAAATAGCGTGGTCAGCTTCAGCACAGCCTGATTTAGCACAAGTAGCTAATTGGTGGTTGGATCTGCCTCCCAGAATACTTCCTATCAGCTGTTCCAGGCTGTGGGGATCGCCGCCACCCATCGGTGCTGGTGCTGCCCATCACCGTTGCCACCTATTGCCGCCTCCACGCATCCTGTTTTCAGCCTCCATGTGCCCCATTTTTGGCCTCCATGTGTCCCATTTTTGGCCTGTTCCAGGCAGCTGGGATTGCCACTGCTGCCGCCTAGCCCGCCGCCTGGAATGGGCCGAAAATGGAATGCATGGAGGCTGAAAATGGGGTGCACGGAGGCGGCGATAGGTGGCAGTGGCGATGGGAGTGCCAGTGCCGATGGGTGGCAGCAATCCCCACAGCCTGGAACAGCTGATAGGAGGTATTCTGGGAGGCAGATCCAACTGTCAATCAGCTGCTCATGCTAAATCAGGCTGTGCTGAAGCTGACTACACTGTTTACTGTTTGCTGCAAGGAAGCAAATTGCTGGGAGGCAGAGGCTGAAGGGTGGGGGCCAGTGGGTGGGGCTTCAGCAACATTCACTGTATAAGATGCACAGACATTTCCACCCACTTTTTTGGGGGGGATGTGTCTTATACTCTGAAAAAGAGCCTTGGTAGTACAGTGGTTTAAAGCACCCTGTTATTAACACAGCTGCCTGCAATTACTGCAGGTTCGAATCTTAACAGGCTCAAGGTTGACTCAGCCTTCCATCCTTTCTAAGGTAGGTTAAATGAGGACCCAGTTTGTGGGGGCAATAAGCTGACTTTGTATAAATATACAAAAGTATGAAGGCTATTGCTTAACGCATTGTAAGCCGCCCTGAGTCTCCAGAGAAGGGCGGCATATAAATCAAATTTAAAAAAAAAAATACAGTATGTGTTTGTTTGTTTGTTTATTTATCAGATGTATATAGATACCCAACTCACACCCAGTGAGTCTGAATTGTGTACAACATGAAAATGTACTTTTTAAACTATATATTCCCAATTTTTCATTAAGGGCATATGATAATTTTTACAGATGTTCCAGTGAATCATTTTACTGACTGTGTTATGTTGTTATTTATAATCAGTTTTTTCTGAAGCTCTGTTTGGAGGCTTTTTTTTCTGAAGCTCTGTTTGGAGGCTTTTTTCTGAAACTCTGTTTGGAGGCTTTTTTTCTGAAGCTTCATTCCTGAGGCTTTTTTCAGCCTCTGAAACTTCCGTTTGAGAGGCTGGATGGGGCTACATTCAGAGTATAAGACACACCCAGATTTTCACCCTCTTTTTTGAGGGAAAAAGGTGCATCTTATACTCCAAAAAATATGGTAATTGCTTCTTGCAAAAGCTTAGGTCCTGTTCGCTTCTCTTTTATGTCTTTTTTTTAATTATTATTATTGAAAAGTTTTTTAAAAAGTTTACACGTATTTTCCCCCCTCTCCTCCCCCCCGCCCCAACCCTCCCACCCCCCCTTGACTTCCCAGAGCAAATACAGGGTATAGCATTTAACAAACATAAAAAAAAACATAAGCTAACTATCTATAGATTTATCTCCCTCTTGCACTTTAACTCCCCTTGTTCATATCTAAATATAACTATTTAAGCCAGTTATTGCTTGAAAGTAATCAATCCAACTTCGTTCTTGTCCATTCTTCAATAATAAGCAAGTCTTCTTTCTTCTACAATTAAACATCAGATCTCCAACCCTTACATACATTAATACCTTAACAAAATATTTTAACCAATCTCAAATAAAATATATTGTAAAAACCTTATTTTTACTTTTTTCAGTTACAGTTAAACATCAGATCTCCAACCCTTACATATATTAACACCTTAATAAAATATTTTAACCAATCTCAAATAAAATATATTGTAGAAACCTTATTTTTACTTTTTACCCCATAAACTTATATTAATTCTTCTTGAAAACATTCCTTGATTAGTAGCTTTACATAAACTTATTCATCTTATTCTCTACAAATCCTCTACATATAATCAAATAACATTTTCACTGTTTAATATCCATATAAAATATTGTCAAAACCCTTCCCTCAACCCTTGCACCATTTATATTTTCCTTATACCCCACAAGTTTATATTTATTCTTCAACAAAGCATTCTTTAATATGGTATTAATGTAATTTAAAACAACATATAAAAGTTTAAGTAATATCCTTCTTCTAACGCATAAATTTATATTGAATGATCTACACTGTCCATAATTTTTACATCTTTTAACCCATAAACTTATATAAATTCTTCACCAATTCTTAACAATTCAACCATAACATTATTTAATGTAATTTTTCAAAACAAATCATGTCCCTAAATATAGGTAAATCATTCATTTTCCCTATAATATAACTTATACAGGTATAATCATTCTTTTTCACTATTACTATCCTCCCCAAAAAAGAGGATCGTAATTTTTCCTTCTCCATTTTTTCCTGACTTTTTTGCGAACCTTTTGCTTCAGTCTTTTTCCTCTGCCTTCTTTTATTTTTATAAGTTCTTGGATTTTTTTTTTATTGAAAAAGTTTTTCAAATACAAATTCCCCCCCTTTTTTTCCCCCTCCTCCCTAACCCCCCCCTCCCCCTCCCCTCCCCCTGTGGCTTCTTCAAAATAAAACCCAAATTCATAACAGATTATATAATACTTTACCATCCCCTTGCTCCATCCCCCATACGCTGATCCTTTCTTTCTAATAATATTATTATATCCCCCTTATACTATACATTTCAAAATAACATTCTACTATAACATTATATAATAACTCCTAATTTAGCATAATAATATTATTATATCTCCCAGTTTAGCAATTTCTGCTCGTAATCTACCCTTTTTCTCCCCCCATACATATATCTCTTAAGTCAAATCTTTTATGTATATTAATATAACATTTCAAAGCAACCTTCCACTATAAGACTATATAATAATTCCTAATTTAACATTGATTCAACTCATAGTCTGCCCATTTCCTCCACCCCCATAGATATATCTCTTAACTCAAATCTTTTACATATATTCATATCTAAACATAATATCCCTTTTCTTAAACTAAACAATCAATAAGCTAACCTGTCTCCACCCACTTTCCTACAGGACTACCATACTTAATAATTCTTAATATCTTTATTCTTCTGCCCACACCACTAAAAAGTATTCCCTTATGTAAATAAAATCCTCTTAAAATGACTTTAAGCTGAGGACTTCCGGCGGTGACGTCATCACGAACGGGTGAGGAAACGGAGGCTCCGTCTCTGAAACCCAAATTTCCTCATTAATTGCTCTTTAGGGGCATTCCCGAACTTGGAGGGATCGGGAAATGAAAGAGGAATTCGCGAAGCCCCCTGGTGTTGTGCTGTCATCAGGGAGGTCGAGCGATCAACCTCTTAAATTGGTGGAGAAGAAGTCGGCCTTATCGGCGGACAGGAGTGATGGCGCCCGCCTAGATCGAAGCAAAAAGTGGAAGCAATTCCGAGTGACTGTCAGATAGATCACCTACAATAGAGACGGCAAACGGGATGCGCGATCAAATCAGAGAAAGACAAGTGAGTTACAACAGCGGCGATACAAGAGGAGAAGGAAAAAAGGGGAAATAACTACAGCGCGGAAGAGAGAATCCCATAGAATGACTAAGCAAAACATCAGAAAAGGAGAAATAGCGCTCGAAGCGGTCTGACTGCGGACCTTTACAGCTGATCAAAGGGAGCAGCCTGTGGACTTTGTGGATATAGAGACAAGCTGTTTGATCTTGGGAATTATAACTGATTCAAACCCCAAACATCGGAAACCGAATACAGAGACTGAAATACCGGACTAAGTGGTGAATTTCACGGATACAGAAGGGATTTCAAACTCTGGATTTACAAATAACTTTGGATAATAAGAACTTAAGTTTAAAAAAAAAAGATTTGAAAATTGAATGCAGAGAGCCGATTACTGGGAGAAGAAATTAAAAAAAAAGACTGAGAAAACACAGATTGCGTTTTTCATGATTGTGAAAGAACAGACTGAGAGAGGTAAAACAAGAAGACAATAAGGACTAAAGAAAATAAAAATTAAGTGAATTATTAATTTTGAACTGTTTAATTAGTTCATAAGTTTAATATTTGAAAGAAATATATAAGTTGACAATATTTTTATAGCTATAAATTGTATTGTGGAATTGTAGTCAGACAAGGAATTATTGTTAAAGCGAAAGACTGATTTTTATATAAAATAACAGATGAGTTGACTGTATCTCTGAGATAGACTGATTGAAAAAGGGGGTAATTGAAAAGATTGCTAATTAGGAAAATAAGAAAATTAAATTAAAATCTTGATTGATAAGTAAATAGATTTATACTGTGAACAAGAATTAATTGCTTAATCGGGATAACTGGCAATATAATATAATATAACTATATATAAGTTGTGTGGTGTATAAGTAGTATTTGGAGGGGAAAAGAGATATTAAGGAATAACTTAATAATTGATGCTAAGGTTGGAAAGCTTTACACGAATATTAAAAATGTATACAACATCCACCATAACAAAGACAGGGAAAAAACCTACAACTAGTACGTTAGTAATGACTCCCTCCCCCTCACAACAAAAAACAATAGATAGCATGATGGGGAAAGAAAAAGAAAAAGAAAAACTGGAAATGGCACCTAATGTAATACAAGATATGTTTCAAAAGATCCAGGAAACACTGCTTCAAACACAAGAAAAAATAGCTGAAAATCAGGAAGAAATGAGAACGTTCCATGCAGAGATCAGAAATGAATTAGGAGAAGTTAAGGAAGATATTAAGACCATGAAAGATAAAATTGGGGGCATTCAAAATTCTATAGCAGAAAATGAACAGAGAATTAGGAAAACAGAAACAAAAATAGATCACGTGGAATTAAAAGTAGAAGCAATGGAACAAAAAACCCTACAACTAAACAAAGAAATGTCAGACTCCTTGGCCATGCTCGAAATGGAAAAGGCCTCATACTTCCTGCGTTTTCAAAACGTTCCAGAAGAAAAAAATGAGGATTTAGAAGGAAAGATGGTGGAGATTATTGCAGGAATGATACAAAAAGAGCCAGAAGAAATAAAAGGACAGTTGGAAGAAACTTATCGTGTACAAACAAATTATATAAGAAGACACAGATTGGCGAGAGAAGTCCATGTTAAATTTTTTAAAAAATCAATCCGAGATGAAGTCTATAAGAAATCTAGAGAAGAAACGGTGATCTATAATGGAAAAGAAATTATAATTTTAAAACAGATACCCCGAAGAGTAAGAAATCTACGACAACAATATCAGTTTTTAACACAACTATTGATCAAATACAAGATAATGTATAGATGGCTGCCAATAGAGGGGATCTTAATTACGTGGGAAGACAAAATATATAAAATAGACACTCTAGAAAAGGCAAGAGAATTTCATAACACACATTTTAGACTAGAAGTAGAACAGGAAAGTAAGGAGGAAACAGATAGTAAAAGTCAAGAAGAAGAACCAATAGAAACAAAGGAAGAAAAAGAAATAAGACAGAGGCAAGAAAAAGAGAGAGAACAGAGAGAAGGTGCAAAACCTAGAGAACGGATGGAAACAAGAAACACCAAAAAACAGATACAATAGGCAATGGATGAACAGATCAAACTCTTTTCGGTAAACATTAATGGCTTAAATGCCCCAAAGAAAAGGAATCAAATTTTCACAAAATTACGAAAATTAGAAGCAGATGTGATATGTCTGCAAGAAGTACACATTCAAAAAGATTATCAAAAAATCCTAGAAAACCCCAAATTAGGAAAATTATATTTATCTCTGGCCCCAAAAAAGAAAAAAGGAGTAGTGATTTACGTAAAAGAAAAAATACAATCTAAACTAGTTTATACCGATGAGCAAGGTAGAGTGGTGATGGTTGAATTAGAAATAGGAAAAAGGAAAATGTTAATTGTAGGGATTTATGCACCTAACCAAAAACTACAGGTTTTTTTTTAAAGACCTACATATAAAATTAGCAGAATTAGAATATGATGATATTTGTGTAATAGGGGATTATAATGCAATAGTAGATGCAAAGAAAGACTACAAAACTGGGGAAAAAAACAAAGGAAAAAAAGAAATACTTCCAAAAGAATTCTTTACTATGGCTGAAGAACTAAACTTGGCAGACGTATGGAGGGAAACACATGAAGAAGAGGCCCAATACACCTTTTATTCCCATCCGCATAACTCCTGGTCAAGACTGGACATGGCATGGATGACCCCAAGTATCAAAACAGAAGTAGAAAAAATTGAGATAGGCACAAACCAATGGGCAGACCACAATCCACTATTCATAAACTGGAAAGGGGAAAGAAGACGTAAGAGATGGACAATGAACCAAAGATTATGTAAAGAAAAAGAATTTAATTTGATGTTAGAAAAGGAAGTAAAAATATTCTTTCAGATAAATAAAATAGAGAAAACCTCTTTACAAAACACATGGGATACTTTAAAAGCATATATAAGGGGCCTAGTAATAGCATATACGAGGAAAAAGAATAAAGAGAAGAAAAAACAATTAGAGAAATTAGAGACCTAAAACAAATAGAACAAAAACTCCAGGAAAAGCCCCAGAACAAAACAATAAGAGAAGAATGGGAAATGATTAAGCATAAATTGAATTTGATAAACCAAATAGAACTAGCCCAAAAAATAAAAATGGCGAAACAAAACTATTTTGAGCACGCAAATAAAACGGGCAGATGGCTAGCCTATAAACTGAAAAAAGAACAGAAAAAAAGAATGATATACCAATTGAAGGATGATAAAGGAGAAATTCAACATAGTAAAGAGGCCAAAAAAGATATTATTAAGAAATTTTATGCAAATCTATATAATCAGGGGAAAATAGAGGAAGATAAAATAAAACAGTACATAGAGAAATCAGGAATGCCAAAAATCACAGAAGAACAAAGAATTACTCTCAATAGGCCAATAACCAAATTAGAACTAGATGAAGTACTGAAAAAGCAAAAAAACAATAAAACACCGGGTCCCGACGGGCTACCAGTAGACATATATAAAACAATGCAAGAAGTATTGGGAGAGAATATGTTGCGATTATATAATGAAGCTATGGAGAAAGCCAAGATACCAAATTCATGGACAGAAGCCATAATAACACTCTTTTCCAAAAGAAGACACAGATCTCCAGTTAATACAAAACTATAGACCTATTTCATTATTGAATGCCGATTACAAAATATTTGCAGCAATCTTGGCAGAAAGAATTAAATTAGTATTAAATACATATATACACCCAGACCAAAATGGATTTCTGCCGGGACGCCAAATAAAGAACAACATGAGAATAATACTTAATGCTTTAGAATACTATGAATCACACCCGGAGAAGCAGGCAGTGTTGGTTTTTCTTGACACCCAAAAGGCCTTCGATAACCAAAATTGGAAATTTATGATTGAACAACTACAAAATATGCAAATTGGGGAAAAATTTGGGAAAATTATAGCAGAAATCTATACCAAGCAATCAGCAAGGATAATTATGAATGATGACATAACAGACAAATTTAATATAACAAAAGGAGTCAGACAAGGCTGTCCACTTTCCCCCTTACTATATATTCTATCATTGGAAACACTGTTGAAAAAAATTAGAGAAGATCAAGGAATTGAAGGTTTAAGGATTAATAGAGAAGAATACAAAGTTCAAGCCTTTGCTGATGACTTAGTGTTTTTGACAGAAAATCCTATAGAATCTATACCTACTTTGTTCCAAAAAATAGAAGAATTTGGAGAAGTGGCTGGACTAAAAATTAATAAAAGTAAATCGAAGCTAATTGTTAAAAACCTTACGGAAATCCAAACAAAAGATTTGATAGATAATATACAAATCCAAACAACAAAAAAAATAAAATATCTAGGAATCTGCTTATCTACAAGAACATCAGCAATTAAAGAAAACAATTATGATAAATTACTAGAACAAACAAAGAAAGACTTAGAAAAATGGGAAAATTTACACATTTCATTCCTAGGAAGAATTTCGGCCATCAAAATGATTATATTACCTAAATTTTTATATTTGTTTCAGGTCACCCCAATTAAAATAGATAAACCGTTTTTTGAAAAGCTGAATAAAATAACATCTAAATTTATTTGGCAAGGGAAAAGGCCACGAATAAAATTTAAACTGCTTCAGGATACAAAAGATAGAGGAGGAGCTGCACTCCCTGACTGGGAGATATACTACCAAGCAGCAGTACTATCGTGGGTCAAAGATTGGATAGAATTAAAGGACTCTAGAACTTTAACAATTGAGGGACACGAACTTCAAACTGGCTGGCACTCCTTTATGTGGGATGAGAAATACAAAACACATTCATATTTTAAAACACATACAATAAGGAACTCATTATTACAAATTTGGCTTAAAATTAAAAAACAACATTATATGAAGATACCAAATTGGCTAGCACTGGCTGAATCAATTAGACACCCAAATTTAACAGATAAGACAAAAATAATTAGATATAAAGATATAATTGACTATCAAGGCAAACTAAAGACAAAACAACAATTGGAGATAGATTTACACAGAGGAATAGACTGGTGGACTTACACTCAAATACAATCCAAATATAGAGAGCATATAAAAACATATGAAATTTATAATCAAAAACAAGAAATAGATAAAATTATATTAGATTCAGAAAATAAATTAATTAGTAGAATTTATAAATTTCTCCTACGCTATAAATTGGAAGAAGAGACAGTCAAAGAAACGATGATTAAGTGGGCTCAAAATATCAAACACACAATACCTTTGGAAAAATGGGAAAAGTTCTGGAAGGTAAACCTAAAGTTAACAAAAGCAACGGCGTACAAGGAAAATCAACTGAAAATGTTTTATCGGTGGCATATGTCTCCAACCAGATTGGCAAAAATACAACCTAAAAATAGCCCAATTTGTTGGAAGTGCAAAAAGGCACAAGGGACTTTCTATCATTTATGGTGGACGTGCCCGGCAGCAAAGAAATTTTGGTCTAACATCAAAAAATGGTTGGAACAAATAACAAAAACACAGATTGAAAAAGAACCAGAAACATTTTTATTAGGAATATTTAACAAATCATACCCTAAGGATATCAAATATCTTACAATTCATATATCAACTGCTGCAAGAATAACCTACGCAAGAAATTGGAAGCAAGAAAAAATACCAAGTGAAACAGAAGTAATAGGGAAAATTTTAGAATGCGCTGAAATGGATAGGTTAACCAAAGAATTACAAGAAAAAGAAGAATCAGACTATTATAAAATATGGAATAATTGGTATAATTGGTTAAAAATTAGAAATATACAAAAATATAGGGGATATATTACTGATTGATACATATATATGTAATAAAAATATTATTAGATTACAGAAAGGTGAAGTAGAAGTGTAGAACGTCACTCTGAAAAAATGCTTAAGAAGAAATTATATTCTTTTTGTGTATATGTTGTATAAATGTTAGTTGTGTATATGTTACGTATGTCTTTTTTAATATTTATATTCAATAAAAACTATTAAAAAAAATAACTTTAAGCTTGTAATCCATATATCTTCTGTAATGTCTTTCAGCTGGATTGTTAACTCCATCACCCATGTTAGGGTAACATCACATCCTAATTCCAACAGTATGTTCGGTATCTTCAATTACCATCTGCCCCCATCAATAGCAAATATCTTCTAAAAAAAAAACAACAACAACCACCCGAGTGACTTTATATTTGTATTCCATATAATGTCTATAGTAGTGTCTTTCATCTAAATTATTAATTCCAACCACTGTAATAGGGTAACAATCAGATCATCTGCGTGCCCCAATCCCATAACTCTCTTGCCTTGTAGCTCAGCATAAACATAGTGCATTTGTCAAAGAATCCAAAAAAAGGTAGTTCCAATCCATTCAGTTTAAGGCCCTTTTCACATCCCAAAAGTACAGCACTGCAGAGGTCTGTCACTCTCCTCAAGATAATATAAACCAATACTTTGCCTCAGCTATCTTTTCATATATTCAATCATCTCTTAGATAACTGGCATTACACTGTTGTATAGTTTAAAAGTTTTTGTTTTTGTGAGACCTGCTTCTTCTTTTCTTGACTTTTTGTGGGTTAGATCTCCATCCTGGTTTCCTTTCTATAAGTTGTATATCAACTGTTTGGTTTTCATGCTGATCCATAACTTGATCTTGTTGGTTTTGCTTTTGTGGTTTAAATCTCCATTCTGGTTCTATAAGTTGTATATCAACTGATTGATTTCCATGCTGGTCTGTAACTTGATAAGTCATCACATTAGAATCCAGAGCCGCCTCTCTTGTATTTATAAATAGTCCAGCTGAGACCTCTGAAGGAGAATCCAGAAGCGGCTCATCTACAAAAACCTCTGTAACTTGTTGTTTTTCCATTACTTCCACCTCCTTCTGCTTATCCTGAATTTCTATCTCTTGTTGATTTTGCTTTTTGAGAACCTTGTAGTAAAATTCTTCCGCTTTTTCAACAGTATTTAGTTGATATCTTTCTCCTTGATATCTCAATATTATGCCAACTGGAATGTCCCACCTGAATGAGATGTTTTGTTTCTTTAACTCAGCCACCAAAAATCCAAATTTCTTTCTATTTTTTAACCTCTTGGGCGGCAACTCTTTATATATTCAGATCTTTCTTCCATACAATTGTAGAGTAGAATTAAAGGATTTCTGCACAATATCATTTCTTATTTCTTTATCTGTAAAGTAAATCACCACATCTCTAGGCAATTGCCTTTGCTTTGCAATCCAAGAATTTACTCTATAGGCCTTGTCAATCTTACAAGATACCTCCTCAGGGTGAACCTTTAAAATCCCGGCCAGAACTTGAGCAGATATTTTTCTTAAATCATCTCTATTATTTTCCTGTAACCCTCTCATTCTAACCGCAAATTCTGTGAGCCTGTATTGCATCATTGTAACTTCTTTTTCAATCCCTTGCTTTATATCTTCTGCATTGTAAGTCTCGTGACCAGCTTCCTTTTTAGACTTTACTTCTAAACTATTGTCTTGAATATTTA
Source organism: Pituophis catenifer annectens (assembly GCF_029215685.1). Classification (NCBI taxonomy): domain Eukaryota; kingdom Metazoa; phylum Chordata; class Lepidosauria; order Squamata; family Colubridae; genus Pituophis; species Pituophis catenifer. The sequence continues at coordinate 34,477,517 of NW_027256887.1, forward strand.
TCAAATCATTTTCAATTCTTTGTATTTTATTGTCCAGATTATAAATCTTATCATCAACTTCCTCCATTTTAGACTCTAATAACTTGATATTTGTATCCATCTTTATAACTATTTCTGAAAAAGCATTAGTCACTGTTACAATCTTTCGTTGCAAATTATCATACTTTAATTGTATCAATTCTTTAATTTCCTGCCTAAATTTTTCAAAATTCTGGTTCACAGTCTCGTGATATCTTGCCATTTCCTCCAGGACAAATTCTTTTAAATTAAAGCCATTCTTCTGAGTCTGTAAGCTCAAAACTTGTTCACATAATTGTGAATGGGGGAACACCCCCCCGCTGCTTGTTTGTCAGGCTTTATTAGTTTTAACGCCATCCTGCCACACAAACAAACTCTTTTTAAAGAAAGAAAACTTCTCCCCAAACAAGATCAAGTACAAATCTCCAAGAAAAAAGAAACTTAAAATAGATATTTTTCTTCTAGATTCTAGCCAGCACTGTTTATTCCGCTACTTTGTAACTTGTTATGGAAGGACTTTCGCTTTCGGCTTTCTTCTTCTTCTCAAGTCTCAGCAGTTGCCATTTTAAACTTTTTTTTCCTTCACTTAAAAAAGCTTGTAAAATCGTTAAAAATACTTGCGATTTAGGGTCCCAAGTCCAAATCTCGTCCTCTTTAATTAAACCATCTGTTGATTTTCGTTAAGAGGCTTGGTCACGTCGCCTGGCTCTGCAAAAGGCAGAGGTCTCCCGAAGCCCGGAGCAGCGGCGAAGGAAATAGGGAGCCTCATCCTGCTTCGTCCCCAAGAGTAAAAGAAAAACTCTGGGGACTTCGCAGAGGGCTCTACCTACCCTCGCCTGCTCTATCTCACATTTCCTTATGGAAATGGAGTTTTTCAAGCCGCCTTTCAGCTGTGAAGGTGGCTCTTTACGGGCGACGGGGCTGGCGGTCCCAAGGGACCGTCTGACAGCGACGGAAGCCAAACCAGAAGCCCCAAGTTCTTGGATTTTTAACTGAAGTTGCTGAACCTTACAATTCTGTTCTCTTTGCAAAGTAATTCCTTTCAGTAAAAACACCACTTTAACTGCGATTGGGAATCCATTTTTGTAAAAAAGTTGTAAAGTTTCACTTCGAATCTTCCTTCTTATATAAGGAATTGTCACCTCCTGACAATTTTTCAGTTGTCTGTGTCAAAGCCTCTGAAGAAATGTCTCTCATTGTTTCCTGGTTGCGCTCCTTCAAGCCTCTCTGCCTTTCCTTTTTAATTTGAAAAACCTCCATTTCATTTTCCAAAGGCACATTAAACTGAGTTATTTCGTCCGCCTCCTCCTTCAGCAACTCCTTATTGTTTGGCAACTGGAACAATACAATATCTTCACTTGTATCTTTGTTTCGAATTTGTGTAAAGTCCTTCTTGAAAAACCCTTCCATTCTTTCCATACCTTACGGAGAGGTAAATGATTCTAAAATTTCTTCAAAGAGGTCCACAGTCAATATTTGTGTATTTACTGATGTATGTAATGGTGAGCCTTCATCACTTTCAAAAAAGCCAGCCATTTTTTTTCTCTAATAAGACTTTCATTTTATACTTTTCCAACAACTAAATCAATTATTCCAGTCCTTAAATGGTACCAGTCTTTTAAAATAAAAGTCCTTTTAAAATAAAATCCTCCTCTTTTAAACAGGGGCTTTCAGCACCACATGATACTTTGTAACTAACTTTCACTTCTCCACACTCTCGTTAGAATCAAACGCCATCTTACTTTCCCTTTCTCCCATAGAAAATCAGAGGGAAGTGATAGACTCTTCGGAGTTAAAGTTCAGTACTTGCCATTTTAGTTTCTCCTGTATTTGCTCTGCCAGCTTTCAAGTTTAAAATTTTTTTCTTTAAAGTTGAGTTGCTGGGGTGGTCGCGATGCCTAGTTCTGCTTGAAGCAGAAACGTCCCAGGTCCGGAGCAATGACGGGCTTCCCAGGGAGCTCTCACCCTTTAAGCCCCAGATTTAAAAAGAAACCTGGGGTTTTGGGGGAGCTCTACCCACCCCATTGGCTCTCTTTCCCCCCTTCTCCCAGGGGGAAAGTTTTCAAGCCGCTGAACAGCTGATTTTCACTGTTCTAGCGGCTCTAACGGAGTCCTGGGGCTGGCGCTCATAAGGGAGCGTCTTTCGGCGTCGGCGGAGCCACCGGAAGTCTTCTCTTTTATGTCTTATGGGAAGGGCCAATCATCTCCAAGCCTTACTCCCAAGTTGACCCTGTTTCCTTAATTGTTCCTGTCTACTGGCAGCTTTGCGCATGCGCACAATGGGAACAGGCTCATGCTGTTCTTCTGCCTCGCTGATGTCAGACTCCAGAGATTCTGGAGGCAGCAAAGAACTACCAGATGGCCTTGGCCCCCTCTCTGTCTCCACCTCAGAGCCACTGTCCGAGCCTTCCCCAGACTCCAGGACTGACCCACATTCCTTCCCAACCTCCTCACTGTCCAAATCTGCTTCCAGCTCTGCTGGCTGCTGGCAGGCCACAACAAGCTTGTTGTGGGGGCCACAACAAGCCATTTGTAAATTTTATCTTTATTCGCTTTCCTCTTGATTGTTTGTAGAAATTGACTATGTGAATCTGTTCCTTGCCAGCATTTAGATTGTGTTTTTATTAGATTATTTTGATATTCCCATTTCCTTTCCTGTACATTCAGTAAGTTCCACTTTTTAATTTGCATCAGTGCTTGTTCTTGACTGTATTTTATATAGTCAGCCAATGCATACTTTTCTTCTTCAATATTTTGTTTGATCTGAAATAAACTTCTGCCTTCATTTCTGTGGAATAATAATCTATCAATATCACTATAGGGATGTAATGCAGAGTGAATAATTATGAATGTTGTTGTTTTTCAGTCCAAACTGTTCAGCTTGTGTCCAGTTAATAATTCCAGCTGTGTATTGCATAACACTGTTATACTGATAGCAGGCTTTGATGGTGTTTCCATACTTCAATTTTGTTTCTAACAACTTTCACATTCTTTTTATGTATTATTTACTAAACATACTTTTAATTTGTCCATGTATAATGTTACCCAACTGTAAAATGCCCAGATACTTGTAAGTTTCATTCTAATGACTCCTGATTTGGCTATTATTATTACATTATTCTACTATGTACATACAACATGCACACGTATCTATACAGTACACACATACATACACACACACACACACACACACACACACATTGACATTTTGTCAATTCAAGGCAGAAAACATACAGTACCTAAATTTCCTGCCACTATTTAATAGTTTAGAAGAGGAATACCTTCACGTAATGATAGAAGACAAAGAAATAATTCCAATGCACCATTTAAGGTAGTAAATTTCACCTGAAGGTTGATTCAAATAGGGTTTTTTTTTCACTGAATCTGTGAAGACAAAGTCAAATATTATAAGGTTTACAGTCAAACCTGGAAAGTGAGCAACTTCACACTATGTTTCTTTCAGCATTCAGATTCTAATTCATTCAAGAATAATTATATAATTAGCACCTTGAGTTACACTTAGAAATGAATTGGCAGAGGGGGCAAACAATTTGATAAAGGGGTCATGGTTCTTAGTATTTTATTTGTACTAGGTACTATTTTTGGACTGATATTTTGTGTGTGGGTGTGTGTGTGTTCATAGAATTTCACGGGTAGAGGTATGCAAGTTTTGGTGTATTCGGGTCTTTTCCCGTGTAAGATTGAGAGTATCTTGGCGACATTTCGACGAGGTCCCATTCATCATCTTCAGGCTGATGTCTTCAGCTTTGTGCGAGGAAAGCGTGATCGGAGCTGCCGTCTCTCTATAAATACTGGTTGGGAGGTGTGAGGTGCTGGCTTTGTTGCGGTGAGCGGGTTGGTTGCCTGTGTTGTTACATCTTGATTGGTTGATGGAGTTCAACCAATCAACTTCAACCAATCAAGATGTAACAACACAGGCAAACAAGCCGCTCACAGCAACAAAGCCAGCACCCCACACCTCTCCACCAGTATTTATAGAGAGACGGCAGCTCCAATCATGCTTTCCTCACACAAGCACGAAGCCGAAGACACCAGCCTGAAGATGACGAGTGGGACCTCGTCGAAACATCACCAAGATACTCTCAATCTTACACGGGAAAAGACCCGAATACACCAAAACTTGCATACTTCTACCCGTGAAAATCTACGAAAACAAATATCTTACCTCTACGGGGAGGAATCCTTTCTGCTGACCAGGACCTATGAGAAACTCGAAGTCCGAAGAGCTACCATCTTATGTGACCTCACATTCCTACGCAACTGCCGAGACAAAAACGTGATCCCCACATGCTTCCAACTAAAATTCCATTCTAAAACCTCAACCACCGAAAGGATCCTGAAAAGAACTGAATTAGCCCTAATCAGAAACGAACTCCACAGGAAAAGATTCCTACTAGACCAAACCAACAGGGACCTACTCACTCTTCACCTCAAACTCAGTAACAAAATCCACCCAGCACTCTGGGACAAATCCAAACAACTAGCCCTCTGGAGAGCCGAAACAGAAACCTCCCACAAGACAGACACACACACCAACAAACTCCACAGACTAGAAAAATGCCAGAAGCCCAACCCCCCTCCACAGTAATTCATGAAACAAACAGTACATAACATATTTTTTATTTATTTATTTTTATTTTATTTTGAATTTGTATACCGCCCTTCTCCCTGAGGACTCAGGGCGGTGAACAGCCAAGTAAAAACATCAAGTACAAATATTAAAATACAGTTAAAATATACATATATAAATTTGGCCCCATTAATTAAAAACAATAAACAAAACACTTAAAAACACTTAAAAAAATTAGGCCAGCCCGGCTTGCTGGAAAAGGAAGGTTTTAAGGGCACGGCGGAAGGCACCGAGGTCTTGGATTCTCCTTATCTCTGGAGGCAATTGATTCCAGAGGGTAGGTGCCCCCACAGAGAAGGCCCTCCCCCTGGGGGTCACCAGCCTGCACTGTTTGGCTGATGGCACCCCGAGGAGGCCCTCTCTGTGGGAGCGCACGGGTCGATGGGAGATCGTCGGTGGCAGCAGGCGGTCTCGAAGATAGCTAGGCCCTATGCCATGGAGCGCTTTAAAGGTGATAACCAACACCTTGAAGCGCACCCGGAAGACCACTGGGAGCCAGTGCAGCTCGCGCAGGAGCGGTGTTACATGGGAGCGCCAGGCTGCTCCCGTCACTACCCGCGCTGCTGCATTCTGGACCAGTTGGAGCCTCCGGGTGCTCCTCAAGGGGAGCCCCATGTAGAGAGCGTTGCAGTAGTCAAGGCGAGAGGTGACGAGGGCATGAGTGACTGTGCACAGGGAATCCCGATCAAGAAAGGGCCGCAACTGGCGGATCAGGCGAACCTGACAAAAGGTCCCCCTGGTTACAGCTGTCAGATGTTCCTCCAAGGACAGCTGCCTATCCAGGAGGACTCCCAGATTGCGAGCCCTCTCTGTGGGGGCCAACGACTCGCCCCCAATAGTCAGTGATGGAGTCAACTGACTATATCGGGATGCCGGGAGCCACAGCCACTCAGTCTTGGAAGGGTTGAGCCTGAGCCTGTTCCTCCCCATCCAGATCTGCACAGCCTCCAGGCACTGGGACATCACTTCAAGGGCATCGTTGGGGTGGCCTGGGGTGGAGATGTACAGCTGGGTGTCATCAGCGTACTGGTGGTATCTCACCCCAAAGCCATGGATGATCTCGCCCAGCGGCTTCACATAAATGTTGAACAGGAGGGGCGAGAGGACCGACCCCTGAGGCACTCCACATATAAGAGGCCTTGAGGTCGACCTCTGCCTACCTGCCAACACGAACTGCGACCGGTCGGAGAGAAAGGAGGAGAACCACCGTAATACGGTGCCCCCCATCCCCAACTCTTCCAGCCGGTGCAGCATGATACCATGGTCGATGGTATCAAAAGCCGCTGAGAGGTCTAACAGGACCAGAACAGAGGAACAACCCCTGTCCCGAGCCCTCCAGAGATCATCAACCAACGCGACCAATGCCGTTTCCGTGCTGTGTCCAGGCCTGAAACCCGACTGGAACGGATCTAGATAGGATGTTTCCTCCAAGAATTGTGGAAACTGTCGCACGACCACACTCTCAACAACCTTCGCCAGGAAGCGAAGGTTGGAGACAGGACGATAGTTGGCCAATATTGCCGGATCCAGGGACGGCTTCTTGAGGAGAGGCCTCACCACCGCTTCTTTCAAGGCGGCGGGGAAGTGACCCTCACTCAACGAAGCGTTGATAACACCCTGGAGCCAGCCTCGTGTAACCTCCCGGGAGGCCAGTACCAACCAGGAGGGACACGGGTCCAGTAAACATGTGGCCGCACTAAGTCTCCCCAGAATCCTGTCCACATCATCCGGAGTCACAGCATCAAACTCCTCCCAGGTAACATTCTCAAGACTATTCCTCGTCACCCTGCCCTGATCTACCCAGTCAGAGTCCAAATCCCCCCGGATCTGAGCGATTTTGTCATACAGGTATTGTCCGAAATCCTCCGCCCTGCCTTCCAAGGGATCCTCAGACAGGACCCTCACCAGAGCAGAAACCAATGTCCTTTCCAAAGGATTCAACTTTGCAGTCACCCCCAAACTCATCCCCACTGAAAACATCATATGCGGAGTTGAAGCTAGCCTAACCAAAATCAACCCAGATGAAGCCAATAAAATCAGACTTGAAGTCACCAATGTCCTCTGCTCCAGCAATCCACCCAGAAACAACTTACACAAAGAAGAACAAAAAGCACTCACCAACTTGAGGAAAGACAATAACATAATCATTCTCCCAGCAGACAAAGGTAATGCCACAGTGGTGATGAACACATCTGACTACCAAGCTAAACTATCCAACCTACTCCAAGACCCCTCTTACAAACCTCTAAACACAGACCCCACCACCTACCTGGAAAAAACCACCAAATCCAAAATAAAAGCCTCTCCCATCAGTGAAGAGATCCAGCAAAGAATCATCCCCAGAGAGAAATCATCCAGCTGCCCCAAGTCCTATGGCCTCCCCAAGATACACAAAGAAGGAACACCACTCAGACCCATAGTCAGCTCCATAGGCTCACCTCTACAGAATCTTGCCACATTTCTTGCCAAACAACTTCAGCCCTACGCAGAATCCATCACCTCACACGTACAAAACTCATTCCACTTCATAGAAACAATAAAGAAACAAAACCTACAACCCAGCGACCTACTTGTGAGCTTCGATGTCATATCCCTCTTCATCCAAATACCTATTAAAGAAGCCTTGACAGCTATCCAAAACAAATACAACCCCCCCCAAGCACATCCTAGATCTGACCAACCACTGCCTAACCAACACATACTTCATCCACAATGGACAAAGATTCAAACAGATAGAAGGAGAACCTATGGGATCACCCCTCTCACCCGTCATTGCAAACCTATACATGGAACACTTTGAAACCAACACTTTAGATAAATCTGAACACAAACCCAAACTCTGGCTTAGATATGTAGATGACACTTTCGTAATTTGGCCACATGGAAAAGAAAAACTGGACAACTTCCTCACACATCTCAACAGCCTACACCCCAAAATACAATTTACTATGGAAATAGAAGCTAACAACCAACTCCCCTTTCTGGACATCCTAATCTACAAAAAACCCAACAGCTCCCTAGGACACACCATCTACCAGAAAAAAACACACACCAATCGCTACTTAAACACACAATCACATCACCACCCTGCACAGATCAACTCCGTAGCCAAGACTCTCATCTCCAGAATCAAACGCCTAGCTGACAAAGACCACCTGAAAACTGAATTACACACTCTCACAAACGTATTAATCTCTAACGGATTCCAAAGAAACACAATTACCAACCTAATCCAAAGGGAGACACCCCCCAAGAACCAAGACACAGAACAGGACAATAGCATCACCCTCCTCCCTTACATCAAAGGCACCACAGATAAAATCAGCAAAATTCTCCACAAACACAATATCAAGACAGCCTTCTGCACTGACCAAAAAATAGCCAACATCTTAAGAAACCCCAAAGACAAGATCCAGCTAGAAAACCAAGGAGTCTATGAAATACCATGCAAAATCTGCCCAGCCACATATATTGGACAAACTAATAGGAGAATAAATGCACGCATTGCAGAACATAAGAACGCAATCAGAAAAGAAGAAAAAACTTCCTCCGTTTTCCAGCACCTTAAAACAACAGGACACGAAATTGACTTTGAAGGAACCAAATTAATCTCCAAAACTGAACACTTCAACAAGAGAATAATCATGGAAGCCATCGAAATAGAGAAACACCCCCATAACATGAATAAACACGATGATACCTCCCACCTACCGGACATCTGGAAACTAGCCCTAGTCAACAGAAGAGCCCCAGCCACAAAGATTAATACCGGACCCAAGATAACACATGACACCACCACCAATCATCCTCACCAGATTCAAACCCAAACCCATCCCAAAGATGAAATACAACCACCATCCAGAAGCCAGACCACAGCCGCATCACCAGCTGCTGCATCCCCCTCCAATCCCCACACAAAGCAAACTAACACATGCCATGAACACATGGCAAGACCTCAAACGCAGAGCCAAACCAAAGCCTGGGATGTGGCATCACAGCCATCTGCTCAGGACATTACATTAAAAAACTCAGGATATCACAACACTAAAACTCAGGATGTTAACACACAGCCCATTACCCAGGTTGTTAAAACACAAAAAGCTAATGGGCACATATCAAGGACCTCACCCACACAGGATGTTATGAAACAGCTAACTAATCTCCAAACATCAACTCCATCAACCAATCAAGGTGTAACAACACAGGCAACCAACCCGCTCACAACAACAAAGCCAGCACTCCACACCTCCCCACCAGTATTTATAGAGATGGCATCTCCGATCGTGCTTTGCTCACACAAGCATGAAGCCGAAGACACCAGCCTGAAGATGACAAGTAGGACCTCATCGAAACATCGCCAAGATACTCTCAATCTTACATGGGAAAAGACCCCAATACACCAAGACTTACATACCTGTACCTGTGAAAATCTACAAAAACAAATATATATATAGGAAGAAAAACTGTTGTCCTCCAATCAGAACACAGAGTTGCAGGCTAGCCAGCATACATCAGCAGCAGCAAATATAGATAAGCGACAGCTCCGGCCCCGCAACAGAGAACCCATAGCTTCTACATGAAACAGAGCCTGAAGATGACAGGGTGTGAGCCTGTCGAAACGTTGCTTTAAGAAAAACTTTTAAAGTCACTGGTAGGATTTTAGCTGAGGTTTTAAAGGACCTTGCAGAGTGCTCTAAGGAATTTTAGAAGATTTTAAGCTGGGATTTTAACCAGGATTTTAAATATTTTAACCAACTTATTTATAATGATGCGGGAAAACACCCGAGATTTAAATTTCTTGCATATGCACACCCGCGAAAACTTAAGAAGACTATATATATATTTGTTTATGTAAGTTTTCACGGGTATGTATGTGTGTATAGTTAATATTTCGGGTTTCTTCCCGTGTAATTGTGGATATATAACTTAAGTTAGTGCAAAATGACTACTGGCATAAGCCTGATGATGGCAGATGGGATTCTGCCGAAACGTCGCTTCTACCCTTTTAGGGATATATCCACAATTACACGGGAAGAAACCCGAAATATTAACTATACACACACATATATATATATATATATATATATACATGTTTGTTTTTTATTTTTTTAAACAAACATACAAACAATACATCCTTAATCATTCAGTGTTTCATCTGAGTGCATATTTTGTGTCTTTTACTCCCTCCTCCATCATTTTCATATCATATTTCTATCATACCTTTATATTTTCATTTAGATTGTTACATCATTCTTCCCATTTCTTATGTTTATATTAATTCATCAATTATCTAAATTTTTATATATATCTTTTCTCTAACTATTGATATAATTGCCCCATACTTTAAAATACTCAAATTCTTCCTTTTCTTTAATTACCAATGTTAATCTATTCATTTCTGCACATTCCAATATTTTCTTAATTACTTCTCCTTCTAAAGGGATTTTCTCTGCTTTCCAATTTTGCACAAATACAATGCTCGCTGCAATTACAATATGTATAATCAAATAAGTATTCTCTTTACTATATTTCTCTGGTAAGATGCCCAATAGGAACAATTCAGGTTTTAAATCAATACGTTGTTTTATCATTTCCTCTAGCCATGTTCTAATTTTAATCCAGTAATTCCTCACTGCTGTACACATCCACCACATATGATAATACGATCCTGGTATCTGATGGCATTTCCAGCATTTAGCTGATTTATCTTTAAACATGTTTGCCAATTTTTCAGGTGCCATCTACCATCTATAGAACATTTTGTATTGATTTTCTTTATATGCTGTGGACATGGTTAATTTGTAATTTCTTTCCCATATTTGCTGCCATTTGTCTAACTCAATTGTATATCTAAAATTCTTAGCCCATGCTATCATTGTTTCTTTTACCTGTTCTTCTTCTAGCTTAATATTCAATAAGTAATTATATAGATTTTTAATCATTTTTTCATCTGTTCCTGTGAGTATCTCATCCAACTCTGTCATTTCCAAGTAAAAACCATATAATTTAGCATTTTTTCATATCTTGTTTGTATTTGTAATTGCATATACCAATCCATTTCAATCCCTTTTTCTTCTATTTCTTGTTTCTTTTTCAGTTCCCCCTTATCTGTTAGTATACCTTTATATCTAAGAATAGTCCCCATATTAATAATATTTGGATGTATTAACACTTCCATTGTAGACAACCATATTGGTATTTTCAAATAATATTTATCTCTAACATTCTCCCATACTAATAATAATGCATTTCTTACATAGTGTCTCTGGAAATAACTGCATCTTATTTTTGCCATACCATAAAAAAGCATGCCATCCCAATTGTAAATCATGTCCTTCCAAAGTTAATAGTCTTGTATTTCTTAATTCAATCCATTCTTTCATCCACGTCAATGCTGCTGCCTGATAGTATAGTTCCCAGTTAGGTAGTCCAAATCCTCCTCGAAGTCTCACATCTTGTAACATCCTTGTGTTAATTCTCACTTTTTTTCTCTTGCCATATGAATTTCACTACTATTTTATTTAATTGTTCAAAATATTTCTTTTCCACTTTTATCAGTATTGTTTGAAATAAAATAAGAATCTCGGTAATATATTCATCTTAATTATCACAATCCTTCCCATGTGATAACTATAGATTTTTCCATTTCTCCAAGCCTTTCTCAATTTGATTTTTCAGTTTATAATAATTATCCTCTTTAATCGTTACACATCTTGAAGTCAATTGAATTCCTAAATATTTTACTTTCTTCACAATCTGAATGTCTAATTTCTCCATTAAGTCTCTCTTGTTTTTCTGCAATATTTTTCACCAATATTTTTGTCTTTTCTTTATTTATTTTCAGCCCTGCCACATCTCCATATTCTTCTATTTGATCTATTAATTTGGGTCCTGTTATTTGAGGTTCCTCCAAGATAAATACTAAGTTATCTGCGAAGGCTTGTAGTTTATATTCTTCTTTTTTAATTTTCAAACCCTTTATTTCTTCATTTTGTCTTACATTTCTATTTAATACTTCTAATGTCAATACAAATAATAATGGGGATAGAGGGCATCCTTGTCTTGTTCCTTTCATTATATTAAACTTTTCTGTCATATCTCTGATCTCTGATCTCAGTCACCTTTGCTGATTGTTTATTATAAATTGTTTTTATCATATTTATAAATCTTCCCGCAAAATCCATAATTTGTAATTGTTTTATCATAAATTGCCAATTCACATTGTCAAATGCTTCTTGTGCATCCAAGAATATCATTGTCATTTGCTTATCTGAATGCACTTCGTAATATTCCAGAGTATTCAAAATTGTTCTCATATTATCTCTAATCTGTCTTTTAGGTAAAAAAACATTTTGATCCATGTGTATAAATTCATTTAACAACTTTTTTAATCTGTTTGCCATTATTAATGCAAATATTTTATAGTCAGCATTCAACAATGAAATCGGACTGTAGTTTTTAATTTGTTGTAAATCTGTGTTTTCTTTAGGTATAAGAGTAATGTATTCCTCCATCCATGAGTTTGGTATCTTTGCATTTACTAAGAGTTCATTCAATATTTCCAACATTACATTGCTTAGTACATCTTGCAGTGTCTTGTATAGTTCTGCTGATAATCCATCCGGGCCCAGTGTTTTCCCATTCTTTTGTTTTTTGATTGCTTCAGTTAATTCCATCATTCTTATTCTTTCTTCTAGTTTCTGTTTTATAATTTTCAGGTATTTTAGGTAGGTCAGATTTTCTTAAATATTGTTCTATCTTTTCTCCAGATATTATCTCTTGTTTATATAGTCTCTTGTAATACTTTTGAACTATTTTTTTCTTTTCTTCATTTCTATAACATACCGTTCCTTTTTCATCAGTTAATTGGTTGATTAGTTTTTTCTCCTTCTCTTTTTTCATTTTATATGCCAACCATCTACCTGGCTTATTTGCATTTTCATAAAAATTTTGTTTAGAAGCTCTTAATTTATTTGCCAAATCCTCTTGTTCAATTAAATTAATTTCATGTTTTTTCAAGTCCATTTGTTTTTTAATTTTCTTACTTTGTGTATCTTTTTGCAATTCCTTCTCCAACTTTTTATACTCCTCTTTTAACTTTTTCTGTTTTTGAATTTTCTTTTTATTCTTTTTTCCAAGTATGTCATTGCCAGTCCTCTAATATATGCTTTCACTGCATCCCATACCTTTTGGAGTGATGTATCCTCTTTTTTGTTTATTTTAAAGAAAAAACCAGCTCTTTTTCTAGAAATTGTTGAAATTCATTTTCCTGTAAAATTATCGAATTCAAAGTCCATCTCGGCCTTTTCTTCTGGCCTTTCCATATAATTATAATCAGATTATGATCTGCCCATGTACTTGTTTCAATATTCACTTCTTGTATATTAACTAGTAAATCTGTTGACATCCACATCATGTCTATTCTAGACCATGACATATGCCTGTTTGAATAAAAAGTATAGTGTTTTTCTTTCAAATGTCTTTTTCTCCATGTATCTTGTATACTTAATTCCTCAATTGTAAAAAAAAAAAAAAGTCTTTGGAAGTATTTTCCTAGGTTTCTTATTTATCTTTGTTGTTTTATAGTCCAAATCTGTGTCTACCACTGCATTAAAATCACCCATTATACAAATATTTTCATATTCAAATTCTAATATTTTTCTGTGTAGTTTCCCATAAAATTCTTCTTGGTTCTCATTTGGTGCATATATCGCTATCAACAGCATTTGTTTATTGTTCAATGTTACCTCAACCATAAGTATCCTCCCTTCTTCATCCGCAAAAATTTGCTTAGGTTCTAGTTTTTCTCTTATATATAACACTACACCTCTCTTACTTTGGTCTATCAACAAAGTAAATAATATTCCCAATTTTGAATGTTCTAGTAGCTTTTTATGTTGTTTCCTGATGTGAACTTCTTGCAAGCATATAATATCCATCTTTAGTTCATTTAATTTATTTAGAGTTCTATTTCTTTGTCGCTGAATTTAGTCCATTTACATTTATTGATATTGCTTTTATTTCTTCTTCCATGTTTACTTATTGGTAGTCTTTGTCACTTTTGTCGCTCTTGTCTCTCTCTGTTCTTTTACCTCTTTTGCCCTCGCTCCTTCTCTTATTGCTCTCTCTTCCTGCTCTTGTGTTCTTTCTTTTGTTATCTCTTCTTTCTCCTTTACAGTTTCTTCTTGGTCTTTAGTCTCTCTTGCTTTTTCCAGTTTTCCATCTTCAAGTGGTCCCCAAAACTGCTCATTGAATGTTTCTGCTTTATCTATAGAATCTAATCTATGTCTTTGTTCTTGCCAGGTCACCAATATTCCTTCTGGGATTAACCACTGAAAACTCACTCCTTTTTGGATTAGTAACTTTGTCAGAAAATGATATTCTTTTCTCAGGTCTCTCACTCTTCTGGGTATTTGTCTCAGCACTACTATCTCTTTATCCTTGTATTTTATTGGAGTGTTCCTTGCTATTTGTAGTATTTCTGTTTTTATCACTTTCTTTGTAAATTTTACATGAACTTCTCTTGGTAGCTTATTTCTCATTGCATATCTTGTATGTACCCTAAATATTTCATCAATCCCATTTAATATCTTCTCTTTAGGTTCTTCCATCATTTCTGCCAGCATCTCTGCCATAGCTTCTGCCAAATTTTCCCCCTTCTCTTCCTCTACATTTTGAAATCTTAGATAATAATCAGATCTGTCCATTTCTAATGCAATAATTGTTCTTTCATGATTTTTGTCCACTAATGTCATTCTTTCCTCAAGTTCTCCCAATTTTTTCTCTGTCTGGTCTGCTTTTTCCTCTATTTTTTGAATTCTTTCTTCAGTTTTCCCCATCATCTCCTTGACCTCTTTTAAGTCTTCTTTCAGGTCTTCATGAAACATCTGTATCATATTTTTAAGCTCCATAATTTCTGGTGTTTTCTGTGACTCTGCAGAGGAGGGACTTGCCGTTGAATGCAGATGTGCAGTAAATTTCTTCATTTCTTAAATTTGAATAGCCACTCGATTTGTAATCCAGATATCTAATCCCCCCCCATTGGATGGATTAGAAAAAATATAGGTAAAAATAAGACCACCACAACTACCTCAAAAAGAAGGGAAAAAGAAAATAAATATAAAAAATAAAGAGCAATTATTTAAGAAGAAAAAGGGAAAAAAGAAAAAGAAAATCAATTATCTTTCTTCAGGCTCTTCTTGCCTTAATCCCATTTCTCTGTAGTGAAACCCAGTCAAAATGCCTCTTTCTGAAGTCGCAAAAAAAAAAAAACCCCAGAGGGAAAAAAACAAACAAAAATAAAAGAGAAACAAAAAATCCCAGGCCCAAAAGTCTTCTATTCCCACCAATATATAGCAAACGATGAAGTCAAATCAAAAGTTCCAAAAAGTACTTCAAAGATAGTGTATACACAAGAAAGTTGGAAAGTAAAAAAAAAAACAATGTAAAATAAAAATCCAAAAAGTAAAACAAAATCAACCATCCAGTTTGTTGTTTCAATCTTTCAAAAGGTTCACTACTTATCTTGCATTAAAAACATCACTCCCAGTGTCTCTTTTTCTTTAACATTTGTTTTTTATCAGTCTGACATTGTCAAGGTCAGCCTTCAATTTAAAATCTTTTCTCTTATGCCACCAGATGGCACTGCTGTTTTAGTTTCAGTTAGCAAAAGTAGATAAAGTTAAAGTTTTCAAAATACTCCGTTCAGTTCCAATTCATTTAAAATCATTTATCCATACAAAAAAAAAATACTCAATCAGGTTCTCTATCTTCTCTTATTTTCAAATCAATCCTTTCTTTCAGTTCATTCTGTCTTTTCTTTAGATTTAATTGCTTTCCTCACAGCTCTAATACAGGAAGTGGAGACCTGTCATAGACCTGCTCTCCCTCCCCTCTTTGCTCCATTTCACTTTTTCACTTTCTATTTATTCCAAGCGGATATGAAAAGAAACTTTATTATAAAAAGCCAGTTTCTCACCCAGATGATGCACTTTGTCTTTAGCTTCTCACTCTAGTTGCAGCCACCCCAGCTTCTTAGCAGCACATATGGCTGCTTTCTCAGTCACTCAGTATGAAAGGCTGTATCCGACTAACCAGGGACTTTGTGGAATCCCTGTTTTAGTCTGCCCATGCCTCTCTTGTTTGCCGACCCTATGAGTCAGCTTAGGTCAATCAAGACCCTCAAACAGCTGAGATATCAATGGTTCCCCCAGGAGCAGAGGAACTCCTTGTCTCGCTGCAACGCTGGCCACACCCCTTTTCCAGACTGATATTTTCAAGTAGTTGGAGGGGAAGAGCAATATCATGTAGCTAAGTTGTAGTGTTTAACAAAGACTAAAGGAAGTAGCTTGGGGCTTGACCATGAGAAAGATGTCTGGCACAGCATCAGTGAAAATGGGGAAAAAATATGCTTCTGGCCTTAGGAAATGACTGAGATTCAATGACATGGCTGGGTCTGGACCACTCCTAGATTATAGGAGTCTTTTAAGGAAAATGTAACCAGGACCAGAAAACGTTGATAGCTTGTCAATGAGACCTCAATATTCTTCAGTCTTCTATCCTTAGTCACTCTATTACAGACTCCAAACAAAGACAAAAAAATCTCCACAAACTCACAGAATACATACCTGAGTTTTAATAAAAGGTGAAAGATGTATACAATCTGAAATGAAACCATAATATTAATGATCAACTCACTTTCCATTTTCAGATAATCTTGCCCATCAATTGTATGCAAATAATGAAAAAGACTGAATAAAATTAAAGTTTCTGGAATCCAGAGCTCAAAGAAGTCAAGCAAGACATTTTTCAGAACCAGTTTCTAAAACTTACTTGCAAAAAGAGACTGAAGACATTGTAATATACTGCCTAAAATCCTTGCTTAGCATGTGGCCAGAAAAATATAATGTTCATTGTATTAAAACTATTGAGATTCTAACACGGGGAGGTAAAACTCAATTTCATTGAGGGGTGCATCAGGGTTGTAGTTGATCTCGGGGGGCTTGGGTGGGCATGGCCAGCTTGACATCGCTTGTGTAAGGGGGGGCACCTGTGGTGGCTGGGGGGGATCCATTGTCTCCAGTGGAGGAAGGTGAGACCAGAGCTAGCACCAAACTCTTGTCCAGCAGAGGAGCCTCGACGTCTCTCTCAGGCCACACAGAGGACCTCTGGATGGTGGGGCAGGCCCAAAGCCCTGGGCAGTGAAAAGAAAGTGCCCACCTGGCCTTGGAGCTCCCAGGGCACTGGGACCCCACAGCCCAGCCCAGCCCTGCTTCCCCAAGGGTATGCTTGACTGCATTTACATCCTTCTTGAGGTTGCTGCTTGGCAAGGTTGCTCCCTGGCCAGGTCATGGTGTGTACGGGAAGGCAAAGTATGTGGGTCAGAAGGTGGCCCATTTGCTCTCCATGCAAGGAGATTTGGCTTTGTAACCAAAGCATCCTCAGTGATAGGATGGGAGACCACAGGAGAGGGGACAAGGGGATGGCGAAAGTGCAGCATGGCTACTGGTGGCTAAGTGCTAAGGCAGGTCTTCCCTCAGACCCTCCCTCTGTCTCATTATAATCTCCTTCTCTCCCTCTTTCCCTCCCTTCCTCCCTCCCTCCCTCCCTTCCTCCCTCCCTCCCTTCCTTCCTTCCTTTGTTCCTTCCTTCCTTTTTCCCTTTTCTTCTTTTTCCTTCCCTCTTCATTTTCCTTTCTTTCTTCTTCCTTCCCTTCTATCCTTCTTTTTTCTGTGTCTTTCCTCTTTCCCTTTGTCCTTTCTTGTCCCTTCTTGGATGATCAAATGCAAAAGGGAAACACCTCTTGATGCCTCCTTGCCTTGTGACCAAATGACACTTTTTCTAGTAGTTTGTGGCCACTTAAAAGACTGAGAACAAACTAGGCTCAATTTATCCTGTAAGCTGCCATGGTCTAATTCAGACTGGAAAGATAGCAAAGGAAAATATTTTCCCCCACTCTGCTTTGTCCTGTTTTCCCCACTGAAAATGGCTGTTTGCAACACACAAGGAGGAGATACTTTCCTAAGAGCTCACAATTCAAGAATACCAATGTTAACTTGGATAGCTAACGAAGTTCTGTCTGTGACAAAACAGAACAGAGATACAAGCTGAGATCCATTCAGAGGCAATGATGGGGGGAGGGGTCAAAATGGAAAGCCTCTGCCCAGACCCTCTGCCATCTTAAAAAAAAAAAAAAACCTGCAGAGCAGTGGCTTCCCTTTTATCCACCCTCCCCTCCATTGCCTCCACGCCTGGACTGACTCTATGCCTGATGCCAAAAGGGAAGTTCTGCTTCTACCTCCCGCCACAATGCCAGAAGCCATACAACACCACTGTTCTCTTGCTGCATCCCCCACCCCACAGCCCTGCGATTGCCTATTACCATCGCAAGCTGGCAGGCAGAAGCATCATGGTCCTAAAGGTCCCATTCAATCTCATTCCCATCTCATTCCTTCCTCCATGCTCAGGAAAGAACGAGGGGAGGGAGAGAGATTGGCAACATGGCCAGTGGCTGTACCGCTGGCAGCTATGGCTTTCCCATATGGGGTCGGGGTGGTCCCAGTGAAAGGGGGCTGTAAGACCAGGCTGGCGAGTGGGGCACGATGCTGATCTACAACTTGGTGCAGCTATCCGGGCCGGAACATGGCCAGCCTTAGATCCGACCCACATGGCTGCCCTGAAGACTGCTCTGTCACCCTGGCCCCGCTCCCTGGGCATGTGTTCAGGAGGCAGCAAGCACTGATGTCCTGGGTGAAAGGGAAGTGCTCAGAATGCAGTCAGCCTGAGGGGCAGGACTGTCCCTAGGCCCTGCGTGCATTTGCTGCCTCCTCTGTGTGCACCCAGGGGGCAAGGAAGAGCGGCCCCTCGCTGGCTCTAGGGTGGCCCTGCGGATGTAAGGCTGACCATGTTCCAGCCCAGATGGCAACCATAAAGTTATAGACCAGTGCCTGCCTGGCCTGGGCTGGGGCTGTGGCATCCTTTGCTGTCTCCAGGGCAACCCCGCAGGCCAGATCTAGCCACTTTGCAAGCTGGATCTGGCTCATGAGCCTTGAGTTTGAGACCCTTGTTCTAACATAATCAACAGGGAATTTGTTTCTCCATCTATTTTTCCACCACGTTCAACTACTACAGCAATAAAAAGTGCTTTCATCACCAACCAGGTCTAATACTAGCCTGAAATTGCTGTAGATAATTGGTTTTATCTGGGAATTTTTGAAATGAGCCCATTAGTATTCATTCAAGAACCTTGCCTCAATATTTAGAACAATGTGATCCAAAAATTACTTCTTTTTTTTGTGAAAAAGTTTTATTTTAGATTAAAAAAAATAAAAAAAAAATAAAAAAAGGAAACACAACAACAATAACATAAAAATATCATCCTTACAAACGATTATAGACAGCATCTCAATCGGTTAAAATCATTTCGTGCTTACAATTCTCCAAATCTCCTCATATAACAGTTATTCTTTACTTAAACTAAAAATACATATTTAAACATTTCATATATGCTATCTCATCTCCATACTTTTTTATCAAACCATTGATAAAATATCTCCCATATCAAATAGTATTGTTTATCTCCCTGTTCTCTTACTTCAAATGTCAATCTACTCATTTCAGCACAGTCCAACATTTTCATAATAATTTCTTCATCGGTAATTATCTTCTCTCCTTTCCAGTTTTTGGCAAATACAATTCTAGCCGCTGTTAAAATGTTCACAATTAAGTATTGTAATTCTTTATTAAATGTCTCTGGTAAGATTCCTAATAAAAATATTTCTGGTTTAAAGTCAATATGTCTCTGTCATTTTTTCTAACCACGTATGCATTTTAGTCCAAAATCTCCTTGCTTCCACGCATGTCCACCACATATGGTAATACGATCCTGGAGTTTGATGACACTTCCAACATTTCTCCGATTTATTCTTAAATATCCTGGCTATTCTCGTTGGGGGTAGATGCCACCTGTAAAACATCTTATACAAATTCTCTTTATATGCTGTTGACATTGTCATTTTATAATTATATGACCACAATTTTTGCCATTTCTCTAAATCAATACTATAACCAAAATTTTTTCCCCATGCTATCATTGATTCTTTAACTTGTTCTTCTTCCAGTTTTGCTTCAAGTAAATATCCATATAGCTTTTTAATTATATGGTCATCTGAACCCATTAATATCTTGTCTAAACCAGTCGAAACACTATAAATACCTTCTTGTTTAAAGTCTTCTCGATATCTGGAAAGTATTTGCATGTATGAAAACCAATCTATCTTAATTCCCTGATCTTCTAAATTTTGTTTCAATTTAAGTTCACCCTTTTCATCCAATAATTCATTATATCTAACAAGTTGTTCCCCTTCAAATACCACTGGATAAGAAAAAGCTTCAATTGTGGATACCCAGACTGGAATCTTCCGATAATGGTACTTTTTGATCTTCTCCCATGTCAAAAACAAAGCTTCACGTATCTGGTGCCTTCTAAAATGCCCCTGAATTTTAGTTCCTTTATACCATAAGAAAGCATGCCATCCCATCAGCAAATCATGTCCCTCCAAATTTAATAATCTAGTATTTTTCAATATCACCCATTCTTTAATCCACATTAAACAAACCGCTTGATAGTATAATTCAAAATCCGGTAATCCAAAACCACCCCTCATTTTAGCATCTTGTAACAGTTTAAGTTTTATCCTTGCCTTCTTTCCCTGCCAAACATATTTCAAAACCATTTTATTTAAATCCATAAAAAATTCCTTACCCAGCTTTACAGGAATTGTCTGAAAAAGATATTCTAGGTAAAATATTCATCTTAATAGTTGCAATTCTACCAATCAAAGATAACTGCAAGTTTCCCCATTTCCCCAAATCCTGTCCTATCTGTTGCTTAAGCTTATTATAATTATTTTCTCTAAGAGAACTACATCTTGCTGTTAATTGAATCCCCAGGTATTTTACCTTATTTGTGACCTGCATCTTAGAGACCTCCCTCAGTTCTTCTTTTTGTTTTTTTAACATATTTTTAGTCATTATCTTCGTCTTCTCTTTATTAATTTTCAAACCAGCAACCTCCCCAAATTCGCCTATTTTTTCTATCAATTTATTTATTGATATTAGTGGTTCTTCAATAATAAAAACCAGGTCATCAGCAAAGGCTTGTAATTTATATTCTTCCTTTCTAATTTTCATTCCCTTTATCTCTTTTTCTTCTCTAACCTTTCTATTCAACACTTCCAACGTCAATATAAATAACAATGGGGATAAGGGACATCCTTGTCGAGTACCTTTTTCTATTTCAATAGCATCGGTCAGTTCTCCATTAATCATTACCTTTGCTGTCTGTTTCATATATATAGCTTCAATTGCCTGAATAAATTTCCTTCCAAAGCCCATCTCTTCCATTTGTAACATCATAAATCGCCAGTTCACATTATCAAATGCTTTTTGTGCATCTAAAAATACCAAAGCCATTTGTTTTTCAGGGTGCGCTTCATAATATTCTAGAGTATTCAAAATTATTCTTATATTATCTCTAATTTGTCTTTTTGGAAGAAATCCATTTTGATCTGAATGAATAAAGTTATTCAAGTATCTCTTAAGTCTTTCTGCCAGTATTGAGGCAAAGATTTTATAATCCGAATTCAGCAGGGATATAGGCCTATAGTTTTTAACTTGCTGTGAGTCTGTGTCTTCTTTATGAATCAGTGTAATATAAGCCTCAGTCCATGATTGGGGTATTGTTTTATTTGTCATTACTTCATTCATGATGTCCAAAAGTGGAAGGCATAAGGATTCTTGTAATGTCTTATAATATTCAACAGGCAATCCATCTGGTCCTGGTGTCTTTCCATTTTTTTGTTTCTTAATTGCTTCTGTTAGTTCCATCATTGTTATATGCCTGTTTAGCATTTCTTCAATGTTCTTAGGGATCACAGGTAGTTTTGCGTTCTGTAAGTATTTTTTAACTTTCCCCTCTTCAACCTGCTCTCAGGAAAGAACGAGGGGAGGGAGAGAGATTGGCAACATGGCCAGTGCTGTACCGCTGGCAACTATGGCTTTCCCACATGGGGTTGGGGTGGTCCCAGTGAAAGGGGGCTGTAAGACCAGGCTGGCGAGTGGGGCACGATGCTGATCTACAACTTGGTGCAGCTATCCGGGCCGGAACATGGCCAGCCTTAGATCCGACCCACATGGCTGCCCTGAAGACTGCTCTGTCACCCTGGCCCCGCTCCCTGGGCATGTGTTCAGGAGGCAGCAAGCACTGATGTCCTGGGTGAAAGGGAAGTGCTCAGAATGCAGTCAGCCTGAGGGGCAGGACTGTCCCTAGGCCCTGTGTGCATTTGCTGCCTCCTCTGTGTGCACCCAGGGGGCAAGGAAGAGCGGCCCCTCGCTGGCTCTAGGGTGGCCCTGCGGATGTAAGGCTGACCATGTTCCAGCCCAGATGGCAACCATAAAGTTATAGACCAGTGCCTGCCTGGCCTGGGCTGGGGCTGTGGCATCCTTTGCTGTCTCCAGGGCAACCCGCAGGCCAGATCTAGCCACATTGCAAGCTGGATCTGGCTCATGAGCCTTGAGTTTGAGACCCCTGTTCTAACATAATCAACAGGGAATTTGTTTCTCCATCTATTTTTCCACCACATTCAGCTACTACAGCAATAAAAAGTGCTTTCATCACCAACCAGGTCTAATACTAGCCTGAAATTGCTGTAGATAATTGGTTTTATCTGGGAATTTTTGAAATGAGCCCATTAGTATTCATTCAAGAACCTTGCCTCAATATTTAGAACAATGTGATCCAAAAATTACTTCTTTAAGTAGATGAAATTATTTGTTGGCAGGAAACTAGTTAAGTAGTGAATCCATTCATATTTAAAGATTAAATTTGAGACATACAGTACAAACCTTTTTGATAAATTAGCTATAAAACAAATAGAAGAGTGGACCAGGAATTGTTAAAGATTATGGACCATGCACTTCTTAAAATTGACCTCAGCTTTTGCATATACATACAATATTTTCAAGGGGAAAAAAGTGGTTGTATATACTGTAAAGTCTTCCTTGACTAGGCTATGGGCATGCAAATGGTTCTGCAACAGGGCAATATTCTTGTACCAAGCCATAACAAAGCTACTTTGAGCCAGGGCTAATACTCGGAGATAAAACTTGGCACACATACCTGCTTTTAGTTCCCGTGCACACTGTAATATTTATGAGGAAGGAAGGAAGGATTGATTTTTTCTGATATAATCCAACTAGATGGTGTAGAGCAGTGATGGCTAACCTTTTCCGAACCAAATGCCCAAAGTGCGTATACCCGAACCCCCAAAATGCAATGAGCATGCAGGGCTCCTGCACATGCCCCACCCCCCCCCACACACAGCCCTCACGTATGTTCCCCACGCATGCATCCCACCCCCCGTGCATGCGCGGCAGGGATCCAAAGACCAGCTGGCTGGTGGGAGGCACACACGCATGTGCAGCAGAGCTGAACTGGGGCGATGACTCATGTGCCATCAGAGAGGGCACTGTGTGCCACCTCTGGCACACGTGCCATAGGTTCGCCATCACGGGTCTAATGTCTTCTCTCACATTTCACCTTAAGACGCTAACTTTATTCATGTGACCCACTAATCCATAATGTTGTTTGCATAGTGTTGTACTGTATTATCTGAACCCATATCACTGGTTAGAGGATTAGTGGTATGCCATTCAAATCAAAGCTAATGCTTACTTGATAGTTGGATAACTATTAATCCTTCAGGAAGATGAGAACAGACACATGCACCCATCTATGCAGAAGGTAAACCATGTTTGAAAAAAAAAAACAGTGATTCTCATTTAGATCAATGTGGCATTTGTTGTGCTTCATTTTTTGCTAAAAGAAACAAAGGAATTACAGAGTGGCAAATGATAGACCAGCCAGTACAGAAACTGAAAAGAGACCAAAAAGAATAGATACTAATCAGTGATGAACAGTGGTTTTTTTCAATGACCTGGGGTTTATTTGCAGGGTGATTTGTGCAAATCCTGCAAATCAAATTCTGATTTGATCAGGATTTGTGCAAATTTAGACTGTATTTAGACTGGCTTCAACTTCTCATACATTTTTTCTTCTGTTTACCGTTTTGTTTAATGAGAAATCATTAAAAACCCAAATTACACATTAGGACAAACAAATTTATCCTCTATGGATCTATATAAAATATGGAAGCATAATCAGTGGCCTTATAAATTAATTTCAAACAAAGTAATCTACAACTTTACAGCTTTATAGCCAAAAAGTATTTAAGACAAAAATAGCAAATACAGATCTGTTAACATATGACTGTAAAGTCTATTAAAAAGTCATTCCTATTTTCAAACAAACTTCTAATTTCCAATCATTGAAGGCTAAACCAAGTGAATAGAATATAACTTTATTATGGTCAAAGACCAGCAATAGACATCACTGTTTACAATATATTAAAAAATAGTGCTGACATTAATAGTGGATAATAACATCCCTGTTAAGAAAATACGTGTTCTCAAACAGTTAGGATCACTCCCTAGTTTACGTGAGTGGAGAGCCGATAAGTATGTGAGTAAATATAACTTTCCAAAAATTGTTAGAGTTCCATTAAATTGGCACAAATTGGCAACTATAATTCTGTAACCAATTTTTTTCTTGCGGACATTGCAGCAACCCATAATTTTGCCACTGCATGCATGATAGCCGGGTTTGAGTCCTGGAAGAGAAAGCCTACAGAAAAATTGTCTGCCCTCACTGGCAATCTCTCTAATAAGTGGAGAATATATACTGACCTATAAACTCTGTATCATTCACAGTACAATAAAACATATGAGATATCTTCAGCCGAGGGTTCAGGGGAGGGGAGGGGGGATAGCGGTTGTTATAAAGGAAGGTCTTGGTCCGAAGGAGGTCACTGTGCCTCAGATAGCCGGATGTGAGTCCCTTTTTGTGAAGTGGGGTCAGGGCTGCAGGTGGGCCTGCTGATCACGTACCTGGCTCCCTGCCACGTGGTGATGGACCTGCCCGAGCTGTTCAACGTGATAGCCAGGATGGCGGTTGATACCCCCAGACTTATGGTTATGGGGGATTTCAACCTGCCGTCCCTCGGTGAGTTCATGGCTTCCATGACGGCCATGGACCTGACCCAGTTAGTTCATGGCCCTACACACATAGGGGGACACACTCTAATGTCAGGTATGCTTCCTTCAGTATCCAGGAAAGGAAAACCCAAACTCAAGCATTTTGAAGAATTTAGTACTTTTACTGAATATGAAATGATAGCAACCCAGTTAAAGCTGGAAGTGAGCAAAACGCGCGAAATGCATCTACTAAGCTTCCCCCCCCCCTCGTGTTCATAAATCATCAGCCAATCCAAAGGTCTTCCAAAGGTCAGGTGGCAACACGTCTGGCAGCGTCATTCATCAGGAATGTAGGGCAGTTGGTCAGCCATCCCCTTTTGAAGATTCACTTTCATTTCTCATGAAGTCCCATCCTACAAAGAAAAAACACCTCCTGCTCCCTTCCCCCCCCTTTGCTCCATAACTAATCCCTCCCCGTTTCTTATGGCAGCTGAAGCAGGCAAGCTGAGGCTGACACTGGACTTGGTTTTCATCTCTGGCCAGTGGCTGAATGGTTTAGATATAGGGGATGTAGTGATTAAACCCTTGTCATGGTCTGACTATTCTCTCCTTCAACTTGACCTTCAAACTGCTACACCCCGTTGCAGGGAGGCGGAACCGACTAGGTGGTTCCGCCCCAGGCGCCTGATGGATCCTGATAGGTTCCAGACAGAGCTTGGGCCATTCCCTGAGGCTCTGGCTCACGATCCGGCTGAAGACCTGGTGGCTGTCTGGGATAGGGTGGCTGCTGGAGCTTTGGACCGTGTCGTGCCTTTGCGGCCTCTGACCCACCGCCAATCTCACTTAGCTCCCTGGTTCTCCGAGGAGCTGAGGGAGATGAAGCGCTGGAAAAGACGCCTAGAGAGCAGTTGGAGGGCTAGCCTTTCCGAATCCAACCGAACACTGGTAAGGTCACATATTAAGACCTACCTAGTGGCGATAAAAATGGCAAAGTTTAATTATTTTTCCGTTCTTATCGTGTCTGCAGATAACCACCCAGCCGCCCTGTTCAGGGTGACCTGCTCCCTGCTCCATCCGGGAGCGCGGGAGGACCCCTTTGAGGGCAGGGCTGAGGATTTTGTGCAGTATCTGCATGACAAAGTCACTCAAATTTGGGAAGGACTGGACTCTGACTGGGTAGATACAGGCGGGGTGACGGAGACAGGTCTTGAGAGTGTTATCTGGGAGGAGTTTGACCCAGTGACCCCTGAAGACGTGGACTGGATTCTGGGTAGACTTAGCGCGGCCACATGTTTATTGGACCCGTGTCCCTCCTGGTTGGTGCTGGCTTCCCGGGAGGTTACACAATGCTGGCTCCAAGGGGTTGTTAATGCTTCTTTGAGAGAGGGCTACTTTCCCGCCACCTTGAAAGAGGCGGTGGTGAGGCCTCTCCTCAAGAAGCCCTCCTTGGACCTGGCTGTTTTAGCAAATTATCGTCCAGTCTCCAACCTTTGCTTTGTGGTGAAGGTTGTTGAGAGTGTGGTGGCGTGACAGTTCCCCCAGTATCTGGATGAAGCAGTCTATCTCGATCCGTTCCAGTTGGGCTTCAGGCCTAGGCACAGCACGGAAACGGCATTGGTCGCATTGGTTGATGATCTCTGGAGGGCTCGGGACAGGGACTGTTCCTCTGTCCTGGTCCTGTTAGATCTCTCAGCGGCTTTTGATACCATCGACCATGGTATCATGCTGCACTGGTTGGAGGGGTTAGGGGTGGGGGGCATCGTGTTGTGGTGGTTCTCCTCCTTCCTCTCTGACTGGTCGCAGTTTGTGTTGATGGGGGGCCATAGGTCGACCCCGAGGTGCCTTGTATGTGGGGTGCCGCAGGCGTCAGTCCTCTCGCCCCTTCTGTTCAACATTTATGTGAAGCTGCTGGGTGAGATCATCCGTGGTTTTGGGGTGAAGTACTATCAGTACGCTGATGACACTCACCTCGGACCACCCCAATGATGCCCTTGACATGATGTCCCGGTGTCTGGAGGCCATACGGATCTGGATGGGGAGAAACAGGTTCAAGCTCAACCCATCCAAGACCGAGTGGCTGTGGTTTCTGGTGTCCCGATATAGTCAGTTGGTGCCAACTGACACCAACTGTCTATTGGGGGCGAGTCATTGGACCCCAGAGAGAGGGCTCGCAACTTGGGTGTCCTCCTGGATGCATGGCTGTCTTTAGAAGAGCATATGACGGCCGTGGCCAGGGGGCTTTTTATCAGGTTCACCTGATTCACCAGTTGTGTCCCTTTCTGGATTGGGACTCCTTACGCATGGTCACTCATGCCCTCATCACTTCCCTTCTGGACTACTGCAATGCTCTCTACATGGGGCTCCCCTTGAAGAGCACCCAGAGGCTCCAACTGGTCCAGAATGCGGCTGTGCGGGTGATTATGGGAGCATCATGGCTCTCCCATTTAACACCTCTCTTGCATGAGCTGCACTGGCTCCCGGTGGTCCTCCGGGTGTGATTCAAAGTGTTGGTGACCACCTTTAGAGCGCTCCATGGCTTAGGGCCAGGATATTTATGTGACCACCTTCTGCCACCGAGAGCCTCCCACCGGCCAGTATGCTCCCACAGAAAGGGGCTCCTCCGGGTGCCATCAGCCAAATAATGCCGACTGGAGGCCCTCAGGGGAGAGCTTTCTCTGTGGGAGCATCTGCCCTCTGGAACAAGCTCCCCCCGGAGATACTGATGATTCCAGACTTACGTACTTTCCGTCAGGCCCTCAAAACCTTTTTATTTCATCAAGTTGGGCTGGCCTAATCTCTCCAATTGTGTATTTTAATTTGGATTTTTAATGGGGGATTTTAACTGTCGGGCCAAATTGTTTAATTCATTTTTAAATTGTTTTTATATTTTGTATTTGATGTTTTTTACTTCTGGCTGTTCACTGCCCTGAGTCCTTCGGGAGAAGGGCGGTATATAAATTTAAATATTAAATTAAATTATTAAATTAACTTCTCTTTTACCACATATACCCGTGATGGCGAACCTATGGCATGCATGCCCAAAGTGGCACACGAAGTCATGTCACCTGGCATGCATGGCCTTGCCTGTTTGTCTCCCAGGTTTCTGGCGCGCATGCGCACATGATGATCAGCTGTCCTTCGCATGTGCGGCAGTGCCAAAAACTGGTGAGCGCATGCGTGCCGGCCAGCTGATTGTCGGGTGTGCATGCACACTGGAACATGGAAGTTCAGCTTTTTCAGAGCACAATCCCTTCGCATGCAGGGCAGTGCCAAAAACCGGCCTGCACATAAGCGCCAGCCAGCTGATCATCAGGCGCACATGCGTGCTAGAATCCGGAAGTTTGGCTTTTCCGGAGTGTGGCCCTGATGAGCGCACATGCACGTTTCTGTGTGACCTTTTTGGCATTTGGTGCTGAAAAAGTTCGCCATCGCTGACATATACATACCCGTTCTGATATTGGTGTACTCTTACACCTGCCCTGGAGGAGTGCTGAGGGGAGAATGTTAAATCTGGTTCTGAAGAAAGCTATTCTTTGTTTTGGGAAGATCAGATCATTTAGATATCTTGCCAATTCCCACACACCATGTTTGATTCTGTCCCTACTGTTGAGAGGCAACCTATTTAGTTCTTGGAACTCCATGTCCTTCATTCTATTGATTATTACTTGCTTTGTTTGGTCAAAGCCTAGGGACATTAAGAATACCGGTGAGAGCCCATAAGAACCCAGCTTGTGGTCTATCACCTGTTTCCAGGGGGAGGGGAAGTTATCAGTCAACACTAGCGGGGACAGTCCCTCTGGAAAGAAATGCATTTTTAGCCAATGAATGATCATTATTTTCCAGGCTCTTACCTGAATTTGAGGCATGCCTGTCTCAATTCTTAACTGAGCATTTGAAGTTCCTTTGGGTACAGCTAAGATGGCTTACAGGAATTTGGTTTGTATGGTTTCTAGCGAGTCTTTCTTTGCAAGGATTCCTATTTGTGCCCCATATAGAATTTGCACCAATGTTTTGGCCTCAAAAAGTTTTAAGGCAGCAGGTACTAATTGACCTCCACCTGTGTAAAAGAAATGTTTAATTGCATTTGAGGACCTATAGGCTGCTTGCAATGTATGATCCAGGTGTGTCTTCCATATTCCTTGCGAGTGGAAAACCACCCCAAGGTATCTAAATGTCCTAACATGTTCTAAACTTTGTCCTTCTATTTTCCAGGAGTATTGGCTAGGTCTTTTAGCAAAAACTAAATTTTTTGATTTATCAAAGTTAAGGACCAACTTATTCTGTCTACAATATCCAAGTGTTGCCGTAATTGCTCTCTTCAGTCCTATGGGAGTTTGTGAAATAATAGCAGCATCGTCAGCATATAGGAGAATCAGAATTTGCGTTGTGCTAGGTTAGGAGGATGTAGATCAGGGTTCTGTAAGAGATCGATCAGGGGGTTAATATAGAAGTTAAAAGGGGAGGGGCAGGATGCAACCCTGCCGTACTCCTTTCTGTACCCTTACTGGGCCAGTTAAAGTCCCTTGAGAATTACACCTCACTTTCAAGGTGGAATTAGCATGCAATTTTTGTATGAGGAAAAGGAGGCGTTTATCAATAGTAGTGTGTTTTAATTTCTCCCAGAGGTTGTTCCTGGATATTGAATCAAAGGCCTACTTAAAATCAAGGAAGTCAAAAAAAAGAGAGGATTTTTTTTAATATGTGAAATGAAGAAAATAATATAACAGTGAAAATCTGGTGATAATGGTATCAGAAATGCTTAAATAGACAGCACAAAAGAATATATTTATAGCATCAAGGTTTTCTTCCTGATTTCATCTACCCCGACATGTTCCCCTTCCTAGAGAAACCTAAAATCATTCCAAAATACGATATTCAGAAGTTTTATAACTCAACATCATTCACATATAACATGGAATAATATTGACATATGCTATTTCATTGAATTTCTACCCTGCCTTTAATTTTCTCTGGAAAATTTCAAAAAATGTGTGATTTCCTAGGTCGGTGGTTCCCAACCTTTCCACCTTGGCAGCCTGGGCCAGTGCATTTGTGTGTGTGTGTGTCAGGTCTAGAAGTACACCTTCTCTGTAGTAGCAGATCCCCAGAGATCTAGATGGCCCTTACTTTGCTGTTGTTTAGAAGAGTTGTAAATACCTCTTCTTCCATGAATGAAGATAAATAATCTGTCCCAGGATAATGTTGCAGGATCCAATCTGTGTTGGTCACTGGGACTGGAAGTTTAGTCTTCTGAGCTTTTGGACTCATGCTGGAAGCCTTCCTCAGAGAATTTCTCTCTACCGACTGACCCAGATTGGATCCTGCAACCTCCTCTTGAACTAGGCATTTGGCAAGAGAGAATAAGACATCTTCCTTCATTGTGCTTGTCATGTTTTTTTCTTTTTATATCTTCTTGTGATTTCTTTAATTATTTTGAACAACCCAGAGTCATTGAAAGTCAAGCAGCATACTAGTTTAATAAAGTAGAAGAGTATTATTACTGTGTTTCCCCAAAAATACAACCTATCCCGAAAACAAACCCTAGCCTGATTTTTTGGGAGATCGGCCTAATATAAGCCCTACCCCAAAAATAAGACTAGTGAAGGGGTGGGCTTGGCCAGCACAGGAGACAGCCCTTCCCTTCCCCGTCACCTCATGGAGGCTCTGCCCCTTAATTGCGGCCCCACAGATCAGCTGAACCAGCAAGGGCTGGGAACTGTCTCTCATTCTGTCTCTCTGGCTGCTTGAAGGTGTTTCCTGTGCACTCTTGCCAGCCCCAGTCCTGCCCACAGCACCAGGCAACCTTGCAGCTGAAGGCCCCTCTCTTTTGCAACTCACCTTGTGGCTCTGGAGCAGGCGGCGACCATGGTTTGCGCTCCACCAGGCCTGGAGCTCAGGTCTTGCTCAGGCTGCTGCTACGACAAGGCAGAAAGCCGTGCGGCACGTTGGAATCAGCTCCCTCCCCACCTCTCCTGGACTGCTGGGCCAGCTGCACCTGCTGCTGTTGGCCTCGCCCTGGGCTGTTCCTGCCTGGCATGGAGCAACTCGGCCCAGATCTCAAGAGCACCTCCCCTGCCGCCAGTCTGCCAGAGCCCCCATCGCCAGCAGTCTTGCTGCCCTGTGCAAGCTCCGTGGTGGCCCTGCAGTGGGATGGAGGAGGGTGGGAGAGATTGCCCCTTCTTCCTTTGCACCCCAAAACCCCATCTTCCCTGGCTGCCGAGCCCCTGGCCTGCATCCCTTTCACTGGTGCAAGACATGCAACTGAATGTTACCCACTGCGGCCTCCCAATAATAAGCCAAGTAAGTTCAGGCAAAAAACAAATACTGACCAAGATCCTGAAGAGAAGCATTCTTATCACACTTCTATATGTCCCCTGCCCATCTTCTGAAGCTATTATCTATCTCCAGTCAGCATGAAACAGGATCTACACACTATTCTGGGGTCCGCTGAAGCTTAGTGCAGGTAGATTAAAAAAAATCTATATATAAAAAGTATATTTGTATATTCTATAAAAAAGAGTATAGATTACTGGTCTGACTTTTACATAGATTAATTAATGTGTTTACTTTCCTTGTCTATGCTCTATTGCTCAATCAGAAAATACTTGGGTATATTATTCAGATGTTTCAGTACCATTTTTTACTTAGTTGGAATAACTTACTATCAGTATTGCTAATATGTAATGACTACCTTGGACATTTGAAAATGTCTGCATTAAAGCAATTTAAGAACAAAAAAAATCTGTACAATATGGAATAAAGTATCAAATGGTGACCTTCTTTGAGAGCACAGTCAGTCAGGAAAGACAATTCCATCTAAACATAGAAATTGGTATTTTTCACTTCATTCTGACAACATTGCCATTGGCAATAAATCAAAGATTAGTAATATTTTTATAAGCATAAGAGTCATAACATACACGGAGATGCAATAGTAATTGTCACTAAAGAATAAAATTCAAGAAATTCTCTTGAAGTTTGACGAAGATTTCGAAGAGGTGAGCTCATTCTCTGGATTTAAACTAATAAAAGTTAAGGAGTTAATAAACTTTGCTATGCCTCCACCAACTTAAAATAGCAAGAAATTGCCTTGGTCCGACTAATCACGGAATGACATCCAAGTCGACATCCGAATCGGTCATCGACCAAGCAAGCACGTTATTGCCAGACTCCGCCTCCTTTTTACATTGGTTCCTTCAGCCACTAAGTTCTTTCCAAAAACCTTTCAATTCGCTAACCAAAGTGACGGGGAAATCAGCCTCCCTTTGTCGAAGGGATCCACTTCTCCGAGTTTTCTGAACTCCCGGAGAAACGACACCCTCCGGCGATTGGCTTGTGCGGCCAGCTGCAGCCAATGAGATGCGAGAGAAGCTTTTCTCATTGTAGTGGGCACCCGACGCTGGAGTCCCATTAGCAGGGATACTCGCGGTTCTTCAGATTGATTCTTGCAGGAGCCGAAGGCTCAGCGGACGGGTCGTCCCTCTTCTCCAGGTTGCTTTAGCTGACATCTTCCGCTCCCTTTCGCATTTACTATGCGGAGCTTTGGCTTGCACTGATTTTCCCAGGAAGCCTCGATAGCCGAGCCGGACTTCTGAGCACCGCGGGTTCCTCTTCAATGTTGCTTCTTTGCCCTTTGTAGGAATACCTGGGCTGCTGCGTCGCCGGAGATCTTCTCTTAGGCAGTGAGTCGCTAAACCTTCTTTTGCGTACCGGGGAGGAGAAAGTGGGGAGGGGAAGTTGTTCTTTAGCGATATGACCCTTCTCACTTTTCGGAGGGGAAAGGGAACCTGGCTACAGGATGGTGGCTCAGCACCCTTTCCGCAGCATCTCCTGTCACTTCCTGCAGACCGAAGAGATTTATTAACCAAGCGCAGGGGAGTCGCAAAGCCAAGCCTGCTGCCGTTTTCTGCTTCGGAAAGTAGCGGTCGTAACGCTGGTTTGCAAAATAGCGGCTTGACTCTGAAATGTGGAGGCTGCCATCCTAAATGCATTTACCTGGCTGTAAGCTCTGACATCGGGATGCTACCATAACCTTTGGTATGAGTACTAAACACATATAGATTTGTTCAGAGAAGTAAATCCCGCTATATCGAATGAGGCTACTCTATTTTGTGCTTCCCCATCGTCTGGTCTACTCTGAATGGAGAAATGTGAAATCCGGGACGGAAGAGTAATGTGTAGTTACTGAAATTTAATTAATGCGGAACATCAAGAATGCGCGGCCCTCGGGCTAAGAGCCAAAGTTCATAATCCGCAAGGCAATTAACTAACTTTATTTGCTATGCTTATAGTTCTTATGGGGATCTTTTTTTGTGTGGGGGGGATGTCTCTAGCTTTAAGAGGAGTTAAGCCTCTGCTGTGTGGGAGGGAGTTCTGTCTAAATTGCTGAGTGGGGCTTTGGGTTCCTACCCTTATGGCTGCAGAAGGTTGGTTGGGCTTGGGCTATGGTCCTGTATCCAGTGAGAGAGAAGTTAAATGGATGTATTTCTTGGTACACATGGAACTGAATTGTAGCAGATATGAGAAACAAGAAGTATAAGAAACACCTTATTTTTGTTCAATATGCCCAATTTTGGCTTTGGAGAACTGGAGAGTTCTGAAAAACCAGCCCCAACTATTGAGCCTATTGTGCGGACTGCAGGTTCCAGTTAGTTGTAACCGACTTGAAGCCAAATCCAAAAAAACTGACTTCTGATTGCAGTGTTGCTATGCTGTCTACACAGCCAGCTGCTGCTCCTTACCAACACATGAACGTATAATCTGCCAGAAGAAATGTAAACATCTAGAATGGAGCATAGCATTATGAATTTACAAAGCTATTTATTACATTGAGGTCAGGGCATGTGTATAATTAAAAATTCTTCACACTAAGAAGCTATATTTATCTCTTAGGACTGTAGCAAGCTGCTACACTATAATCAAAGGATGAAATATTTAAAAACCACAAACCTAGTGGCAATCTCTGGGTAATATCTGGCTTTATTATTTTTACTCCTAGCAAAAGCTCCATCTGTCTTTCTAGCAGTCCTTGACTATAGATGGGTGTGAATTTTGGTATGTCCAGATGTTTGAGCTTAGCTGTTGTTTGTTACTTGGGTGACAACTTCCTTTCCCCTCAAGAGTATGCTTTCTACATTACCTTCACTCCAGTATCAGTGTTTCAAATACCTTATTTTGTGTAACAGTCTGCCCTATTAGGGCAGTTCTTTGGGGGATTTCCCTAACTCTGTCTAGCATCTTCTAAGATTGAGCCTTTTCTCCCCCAAATTGTGATAATAATCATCTTGAATGGCCATAAACCTTGCCACAGGGATCTAAACCATTAAGAGTAACCATATCTCTTAAATGCCTGGGGGAATGGGGGAGAGGAATGATTTTTCTATTCAGGCTATCATCAGTTTCTAGTAGAAGTTTCAGCTTGAGTCCTTGGTCAAAAAGCTGGCTTTGATCCCCCAGCTGGTGAAAATAAAATTCCCCTCCATTTGATATTTTTAAATGCAATCAACTAGAGAGCTGAAACAAACTGTCATTTTAAAAAGTGGAATTTAAAGACTACCACATTTTCCATGCATTAAGATTAAAAAGGTATAAGGTAAATAGATACTATATTTCAGGGATGAAATGCTCCGAAGTCTGCTACCGGTTCGCTTCGCTACTGTTTGCTGTGCATGTACATGCGTGGTGTACACCAAATGCACGCTTTGCACACACATGCGTAGTGCATGCCAAACACACATTTCACACACATGCACACCACAGGCGCTACTATGCAGCGCTGAAAAAGGAGGATTAAGAAGCCTTTTCTAAGGTAAGTAGAACAGCGAGGGTTTCTTGCTTTCTAGCGAATATAAATTACGCGGCACAGCTGATCGTCTGAAATACCGGTTCGTCCGAACCAGTAGCATTTTTTTACTACTGGTTCGCCTGAACCAGTAGCTTTTATTACTACCAGTTCAGGCAAATCGGTCCTAACCAGTAGCATATATTTGTTTTATATCTTGAATTGTAGTTGAGATGACTGACTCTTGGAGTCTTTTCCTCCACTTCCACTCCATGTTGTAACTTTACTTCTAACTAGGTAGTTAGAATGATAGTATTCTGCTGAAGGATTTGAAAACATAGAAGAGCGTTGCTAGTATCTATGTGGTTTGAACTGCTTGCTGAACAAGCTTTTACTGATGCCTAATTAAAACTGCTTTAGTGAAATAGAGAACAGAGATTTCTCTATTTCACAATTAAACACTGAATTGAAAGCTTAAAACAATTATAGCTTGGTCATATATATAGATTAGAAGAAAACTCACTATGTTAAAAGGCCCTATGCCTCTGTAATCCTATATCTGCATACTGTGCATCAGTACTGGAAATCAGTTCCACTGAATACATAAATATTCTAAGTGAGCTTTGCATAAGATACCATTGCAATCACATTTATACTTCATCATCTATACAATATTTTTCTTTGCATTAAGGGATATTATTTTCACTCAGTCTTAGCTACCTGGATAAACTTTAACATCAGCTGTGGGGCTGCGAAGGGAAAATTTTACAGGGTTAATAGCTGAGCTATTAAGATTGGAGTCAGATGTGGCTAAGAGCTACAGAAGAGACTGAATTTTTCTAATATCTTGTAGCAAAACTGAAAATGTAATTGTGCAGTTACAGTTTAAGTGTTTTTTTAAAACCCTGGAAGAAAACAATATTTTAATTGTTAATTCTAGGGTAGAATTTTGAATTGTGACCTTCAAACTGAGATAAGATTCACTACCATCATAAAATATCCTTGTATTTTCATTTCTTGGTGAAAAATCACATTAGTGTTCTAAAAGGCAGTAGGTTTTCTTTCTTTTTTTAAAGCAAAGTTTAAGATGCTGCACTCATTTAATGGTCTTAACATTAGTTCTTTACTGTGGATAATCAAAAAACAGTTGTCAAACAGTGAGATATTTGACCTTTTTTGCTTAGATAGTTCAAGAGTAAAAACTATGTGAAATATAAGCGTTTAACTTCATTGTGTGTTTGGTCTGTCTCCCCCTATTGTCTTAGACTATACATTAGTTTATGTTGCTTCAGTTTATTCAAAGTTCTGTATCTTGCTCAGAATTCTAAAAGAATCATGGCACCATCAGAGCTACTTATGTTTAATATGATTACTATGTCATCACTTGGTAGTAGACAGTTTCTCAAGAACAATTAAAATATGTAGTAGATAAACTATCCATACTGAAAGTCTTGTTGAACACTTGTTAAAAATATATTTTGCAATTGCTGAAACAATAAATCTGTGCTGCAGCTTTTAAATAGAAAGGCAAGGTCTGTATTCAAAGTATTCAAAAGCCATGTATTACAAACTCTTGCACTTTTGTACTCATTAAAAGTTTTTTCATGATAGCTTCTCTGAAGAATTTCCACAATATATAATATATTCTCTCACGAAGATAGATGCATGGATCAATAAAATGTTCTATATCTCTTTCAAGAAGTCAGCAAAATCAAATACTAAGCTTGCTATCATATATTTCTTCTTTGAGTGGTATCTGTCTGTCGTCCCCTCCCTTCCTCAGCTACAAGTTAGAATCAATTACAATGGTTGGGAAGAGCTAGTTTGGCCTAGTGATTAAGGCACGAGGCTAGAAATTGAGAGCCCTTGAGTTCTAGTCCTGCCTTAGCCATGAAAGCCAATTGGATGACCTTGGGCCAGTCATTCTATCTCAGCCCAACCCAGCTCACATTGTTGTTGTGGGAAAAATAGAAAGAGGGAGGTACATTGGATATGTTCACCACCTTGAGTTATTTGTAAAAATAAAGTCAGGATACAAATAAAATACACTTCATCCCATTTAAGTAATGAGGCTGAAGTGTGATTGTTGATTTTTTGCAACAATCTTGCATTATCAAAAACACAGAAGTATCTTCAAGATATTTTTGGAAACTTTTTAGGAGACTCATCATTTTAAGATTGCAATGATCCATCTTTGGAAAGACAGATTCTGTGTGATCAAGCTATTTTGGATTGGGATCTCCTCACTTCATTATAGATAGCATTGAAAGGACTACTGGTATAGTTCATATTTTTTAGAAGAGAGTGCTATGAATGAAATCTTTGAAAACCTGGCTTTTTTGGAGGATGTTTGCAATTTGGTTTGAGTTTATTGTCTCTTGTTTGGTTGTTGCTGGATGCTGTCTTGGTGCTTTGATATAATTATTATACAATTTTATTCTTTAATCTTGTTAATTGATAAGGGAGTGATAAAATTGTGCACAACTGGCATGAAAACTGTCAAAGATTTTTTAAAAATCAACCATTTCTATTGTAAATTGGACAGCTTTTGGAAAATTGCTTTCTTTCTGTAATCCCTAATATCTGTCTTTTTTCTACCCCCAATTATAATATGGGTGTAGTTATGCTAACGTAATTGTTTTAAGAGTTAAAAGTGGATAATGGTTATGAAACTCCTTTCTTTGTGGGAAAAACATAGAAATTATAACTATTACTGATACTAGCATTCTCAAAATGAGCACATATACCTTAATGTTTTTTTCTTGTATTGTGACAAAAGTTAGCAAAACTAACTAATTCTTAGGAAAACAATATTGTCTCAGCAAAGAACAATATTGCAGGTCTCTTAAGTAGTAAAAAAGTATCTTCTAAGACTTAATAAACAAAACACACATTTTTTAAAAAAATGTTCTTGTTTATTAGCTGAAATCTCTACTTTGTTGGAAATTATGTATTCTAATAGTTCAACTAATTGATGCCTTTAATTGAAGTCATTGACATATTATTTATATCCCATCTTTATTTTTTATTAGTTATGGATATAAAAATATGCCTCTTTGTGAACATGTCTAATTCATGCCTTCCTATTGCTCTATAAACTAAAATATCTGCTATATTCAGTGGTGGGATTCTGCCGGTTCTAGGCGGTTCCGCTGAACCATTTGTTAAATTGTTGGCTCGCCCGCTCCTTACCCCGTCCCTCCGCACCACTATTTATTGCCAATAAATAGTGGTAGGCGAGGGGCGGGCGAGCCAGCAATTTAACAAATGGTTCGGTGTTTGTTTGTAATTTTTTTTTTTTATTGCAAAAGTTTTACAATTACATTTTCACCCCTTTTTTTCACCCCCCCACCTCCCTCCCCAAACTTCCCGTCCTCCCTAACCCTCCCTAATCCTCCCCCCCCCAGACTTCCCTATTATGTACTCATAACTAATAACACTGATATATAAACCTGAACCCATCCCTCCCCCTATATAATTTTTCCTCTTTTTCTCTTTACATTAAGATATTTCTAATACATTATTTTCAAATAAAAGCTATTTGATACTTTCTAGTTTGGTATTTGTTCTGAACATATTCTATCCACCTTTTCCATTCCCATTCATAAGTCTCTTGTGAACAATCCTTTAAGTATGCTGAAATCTTCGCCATCTCTGCAAAACTAGCCATCTTCAAAGTCCATTCCTCGATAGTAGGCAAAGCTTCATTCTTCCAATATTTACCTATCAACAATCTTGCTGCAGTTATCATATACAATATTAGTTTTATTTCACCCCGTGTAAAACCCTTAACTATACCCAATAAAAACAATTGTGGAGAGAATTGAATTTTTTTCTTCAAAACATTCTGCATAACCCACCATATTTTTATCCAAAAAGCCTTAACTTTCCTACAGGTCCACCAAACATGATAATACGTAGCATCCAAACATTCGCATCTCCAACATTTTGGCTGAACATTAGGGTACATACATGACAACTTTTTAGGATCTAAATGCCATCTATAAAACATTTTATAAAAGTTTTCCCTCAGGTTCTGCGACTGTGTAAATTTAACATTCTGAACCCAAATTTTTTCCCATGTTTCCAACATCACTGGTTCTTCAAAATTTTGTGCCCACTTAATCATACAATCTTTAACTAATTCAGTTTCTGAATCCCTTTCTAGCAAAACATTATAAAGCCTTTTAATATGCATTGGACCTTTCTCTCTTATATGTCTAACCAATTCTTCCTCATGCAACATAATACCAGTTTTTTGGTCCTCTTTCCATCTCAATTGTAGTTGATTATATTGTAACCAAGTTAAATTAATTCCTTCATCCAACAGTGTCTGTAATGTCTTCAGCTGCCATCTGCCCGCATCTGTAAAAAGAACCTCTTTATATAAAAACCCCCCGAGTGACATTATATTTGTATTCCACATAGTATGACCAAGATCCAGCCATAACGGTATTTTGTAATCCCATTTGAGTCGGTGCTTCTTCCAAACTCTCATCAAAGATTCTCTAAGTATATGACTTTTAAATACTTTATCTACTTTGTTGTCATAGAATAAATAAGCATGCCATCCAAATTCAAGATCAAAACTTTCTGCATTCAGTATTCCAGTCTTTTTACTTCCAAACCAATCACTTATTAAAGTTAAAGCTGCTGCATCATAATATAACTGTAGGTTTGGGAGTTTAAGGCCTCCTCTTTCTGGAACATCTTGCATAATTTTCAATTTCACTCTCGGCTTCTTCTCGTTCCAGACAAACTTATTCACACCAGACTGCCAAACTTTCAGTTGTTTGTCACTTTTAAGCACCGGAATCATTTGAAACAAAAACAGAAATCTTGGCAAAATGTTCATCTTAACTACTGCTATTCTTCCAAGTAAAGACAGTTGCAGCTTTTTCCAAGTCTCCATGTCTTTCTGGACCTCTCGCCACAACACCTCATAATTATTTTGGAACAATTTCATGTTTGATTCTGCAACCTGAACTCCAAGATATTTTACCTTAGGTACAATTTCAAAACCTGCCCTCCTTTCAAGCTCATGTTTACGATCTTGTGTCATATTTTTAACTATCATTTTAGTCTTTTTTGAATTCAGTCTGAAACCTGAAACTCTACCATAGTCTTGTATAATGTCGTTCATCAAGATTATTGATTCCATTGGTTGTGATAGGGTAACCACCAGATCATCTGCAAATGCCTTTATTCTATAATCCTCTTGCCTTATCATTATACCTTTCAAAATTTTAGAGTCCCGTATTGTATTTAGCAAGACTTCCAATGTTAAAATAAATAAAAGTGGGGACAACGGACATCCCTGTCTTGTTCCTTTTTCAATTTTAAACTCAGTCGTCAGACTTCCATTAATAATAATCTGTGCTTTTTGCTCTTGATAAATTGCTGAAATCGCCTGTATAAATTGGTCCCCAAAGCCCATCTTTTTTAAAGTCTTTAGTAGAAAATTCCAATCCACTCTATCAAAGGCCTTCTCTGCATCCAGAAAAACCAGCACTGCAGGGATCTGTTTATTCTTATCAAGATATTCCAATAAGTCTATTACTTGCCTTACATTGTCCTTCATATATCTGCCCTCAATAAATCCCGCTTGGTCCTCATGAATCACCTTTTGAATTACTGGCATCAACCTGTTGGCTAATACCTTCGCATAAATTTTATAGTCTGTGTTCAAAAGAGATATTGGTCTGTAATTCTCTGGTTTTTTAGGACCAACTTGTTCTTTTGGTATCAAAGATATATAAGCAGTTGTCCAAGATGGGGGTATTTTACCCCCTTGTTGAATATTGCAAAATAAATCTCTAAGTTGTCCCACCATTTCAGCTTGTAAAGTTTTATAATACACTGCAGTCAAACCATCCGTGCCAGGAGCTTTGGCTGTTTTTAACTGTTTAATTGCTGCTGTTATCTCCTCCTCTGTTATAGGATAATTCATTCTTTCCTTTTGTTGATCAGTAATTTTTGTAACTCTCTTATCATTTAAATATTTTTCTATAAGTCCATTCTGCACCTCTTCTTTGGCATATAGTTTAGTATAATAGTCCACAAAAGCTTCTTTAATTAAATTTTGTTGAAAAATTTCTTTCCCTCCAATATCAATACTATC
The DNA here is from genome assembly GCF_029215685.1 of Pituophis catenifer annectens. Lineage (NCBI taxonomy): Eukaryota > Metazoa > Chordata > Lepidosauria > Squamata > Colubridae > Pituophis > Pituophis catenifer. Next base: position 34,518,179 of record NW_027256887.1, read on the forward strand.
AATAGTCCGTGTACTTTGTTTTTTCCTCAATGTATAAGCCAACCATCTGCCCGGTTTGTTAGCGTTGCAAAATGTATTATGCTTCGCGTATTGTAGGCTTGTTGCAACTTGTTCCGCCATAAGCATTTGAAATTGGTCTTTCAAAAGTTTTATAGCACTTCGTATTCTTTCATCTGTTGGATTTTTAATAAGTAACTGTTCTTTATTCTTTATTTCCATTTCCAACTCAGATCTTTTCTTTTGTCGGAACAGTCTATGTTTAGAATTCATGTAGATAAGTACCCCTCTCATATAAGCTTTACTTGCGCCCCAAACAATTTCATTTGGTCTACCTTTATTCAAATTTATTTCAAAAAATTCTTTCAAATGCTTTTTAAGTTCTATTGTATTTTTTTCATATCTAAACAAGTTCTCATTTAATCTCCAAGAACGTCTCTCAACCTTGTCCATCTCAATTTCTATCCATACAGGGCTATGGTCAGTCAAAGTTCTTGGAAAAATCTTTGTTCTTTTTGTTTTAACAAGTAGATCATTTGACAACAGGATAAAATCAATCCTAGAAAAGGATCTGTGTCTATCAGAAAAGAAAGTGTAATCCAATTCATTTGGATTATGTATTCTCCAAACATCTTTTAGTTCCATATCTTCTTTCATATCAAAAAAAGTCTGTGGTAGTCTAATTCTAGACTTTGCCAAGCTCTTTTTATCTAGTTTAGAATCAATTACTCCATTCCAGTCTCCCATAATTAAAATAGATCTATAGTCCCATTGCAATATTTTAGTATGTAACATCTTATAAAAATAGTCCTGTTGTTGGTTGGGAGCATAAATTCCAATCAAAAGAATTTGACCATTTGCTGTGAGCAATTCAATTGCTACAAACCTACCATCTTGATCTGCTTCTATAACTTTCGCTGTTAATTTTTTATTTACATAAATAACCACACCATTCTTTTTCTGCGAAGTTGAAGATATATAATGTGCTCCTAGTTTTGAGTTTATCAAATATTTTTGATCTTGAGTTGTAATATGCGTTTCTTGTAAACATATTATATCATTATTAAATTGTTTCAAATATGTAAATAATTTCTTCCTTTTCTGTGCTGAATTCAACCCATTGACATTCCAAGATAGACACTTAAAGGTCATCAGCCTCTTTCTGGAGCGCAGAGCAAAATATTTGAAGTTCATCCGAGAGCTTCGATCTCGCTCCTCCCATAGCGCCACTCTCTTGTATGATACTCTTAACTGCCTTCTTGTCTTGTCTTTCCTGTTGTTGTTGTTGCTTTTGTTTAAGTAGCTTGGATTGAGCTCTAGTTATACGTTGATCTTTAACTTCAGTCAACTGAATCAAATCCAGAATTGGAGAAGAATCCAACAAGGGCTCACTCAGAAAACCTCCTTCTGCACCTTGCACTATTTCTAATTCCTGCTTAGACTGTTCTTTCAATTGCCTCTCTTCACTCTCCTTAATCTCCAAAACTGTAGATGTACGTGGAGATGGTGTTCTTTCCTTAAGAATAGTACTGTAAAAGTGTTGTGCCTTCTCCACGGTATTCAACCGATATCCTTCTCCCTTATATCTAAAAATTATCCCAGCTGGTGCATCCCACCGGAAGGGTATCTGTAAATTTTTCAATTCCTTAACAAGAAAACCAAATTCTTTTCTAGCTTTCAGCATTTTAGGAGGTAATTCTTTAAAAATTTCAAGTCGTGAACCCCCCACTTGTACAGAAGTGTGAAAAGATTTTTGCAGGATATCATTTCTAATTTCTCTATCAGTAAAGTATATGACCACATCTCTGGGCAGTTGTCTTTGTCTGGCCACCCAAGAGTTCACTCTGTAAATTTTATCTATTTTATGAAATACCAAATCAGGATTAGCTTGTAAAATCTTAGCCAAGGCTTCAGAGCAAACTTGTCTCAAATCCTGTCTCTCCTCCTCTCGAATTCCCCGAAGCCGTATGGCGAATTCCATCGCCCGGAATTGTATCATAACAATCTCATCTTCAATTCTCTGCATTTTATTGTCAACCTCATCAATTTTATAATCATTGTCTTTCATCTTAACATTAACTTCTGATTTAAATTCTTCAACTTTAAAATCAACTGTCCCAATAAATTCTGCCAGGCCAGACGCCACTTCTGAAATTTTTTTGGTCACCTTATTTTGATTCTGTTTCACCATGTCTTTAACTTCATTAATTTCCTGCATAAATTCCTGATGTGATTTTTGAAGTTTATCATCTATCTCCTGTTGAGATTTTTGAAATTTATCATCCAAAGTTTTAGAAATAAATTCTTTTAAATCTCCCACATCAAATTCTTTTTTCTGAGTTTGTAGCTGTTGAGCAGGGGGAAGTTGCGTTTCATGTTTGTGTGTGGGGGATCCCCCCCCTAATGCCTTCCCTTCCTGCTTCTTTGAAGCCATCCTGGCTCGTGATCTAGTTTTTCTAAAGAGGGAAGTTCCTTTTCCTTTCCCTCCTGCACAAAGACTTCTAACAAAGTCCCCCAGATTTGATCAAATAAGGGTTAAAATAAAGCAAAGTCCAATATTGAAAAGGGAAAAATTTCCCAGTTGTTTCTCTTATAACAAGCAAGGCAACTTTGTAGCAACTTGGAAACTTTGTAACAAAGCAAAGTAACTTCACCAATCCACACTCGCTGGCTCGTTAACTCTGAGGCTAGGCGCCATGTTTTTTCAAAGCACTTTCACTCACTCGCATTTTCTCAGATTGAAAAGTCAACAAAGTGCTAATACTTGCGTTTCCAAATTTCAGGATTCAGTAGTTTCGCTGTTTATTAAAGCTGGTTCTTTCGCTTTAAGTTTCCTGCAGCCGGCTTGTTCTGCAAAAGCAGAATCGTCCCACGTCGCCCGGAGTTTCAGCAGGTTGGGAGGGAGCCACGCCTGTTCTCTCCCCAGAAACTTCCCTGGGGGGTTACAGGGGCTCAACCTGTGCCCTGCGATCTCTCCTTCTTCAATCCTGTGGATTTAGAAGTTTTCGAGCCGCTTCTTCGTCTCGAAGCGGCTCTACAGGCGGCGGGGCTGGCGGAGCTTCAAAGAGCGCCGCCGTCGCCGAAGACAAGGAAACCGGAAGCCGTTTGTTTGTAATTTTATTGGCCCGCGGAGCTTCAGCATAGGCTAATTAGCCCGTTGATTAGATCAGCCTCCCGACTCTCAGCTGTTTTGCTCAGGGCTCTGCTGCTTGCTTGCAAAGAGTGCTGGAGCATATTTTTTTTCCCCTAGCTATGCTGAAAAACGAAATTGAAAGTAAGTCAGGCTGTTGGCTTTGCTGTTTGCTGCAACGTTGCAAAATTAGGCAGGCAGATTTCTTTTCTTTTTCCTCACCAAAAAAGGTAGGTGCAAACAATGGGAAATTTAGGGCAAAAGAGGAGGTTCAAGATTTTAAAACACAAAAGAAAAAAAGCTCTATTTAACTAGGGAATTGTAATAATTGAGATACTATTAATTGTATATTGTGTTGAAAGCAGAAATGGTTAAGTTGTGGTTTGGAGGAATATATGGGGGAAATTATTTGGTTTATTATTATTGGTAAATATAATTAATTGATTTGTAAGAAATTGGATTGCATGGAAATAATTGGAATATTCATGTTCATATTGATTAATATACAAAAAAGATAGTTATATAACTAATTGATTTATATTAAAATGTTGAATTTATATTAAACAACTGTAATATTACATAATTAACCAATGTGAGGATGGATATAAAAATAAATGACAATGGGAAGGGGTATAATATAGAATAGAAGGGAAAAATTGAATTTGATTAGGATTAGAGATGAGGATGAAGGGTAATATTGGTTTTTTAAAAAAATAGATAAGGAATAAATATGGCAAAAAGGAAATATAGAAATTGTAAATTTAATTGAAATGACTAAACACTGTTTAGATTTGTGAACCGGCCAAATACTCTGTTCAAAGAAAATACATTGTATGTTTGTATGTGTGTTTCTAATTATTGCTATTTATTCATATTTGTTCTCTTTTATTCTTTAAAGTTTAACAATTCATTCTTTATCTTAATATCTTTATATTTGTTTGGGGTTGCCTTTCTTCCATTTCATCTTTTTACTGTACAGCAATCTTTCTCCTCAAACCTACCACCTCTCTCTTTTCTTTCCTTCTTACTTTCTTCCCCCCCGCTTCTTCTCCTCCCTACTTCCTCTTCCTTTCTCCTTCTCCTCCTCTCTTCCTCCCTCTCTTACCCTCACTCCTACTCTAATTTCCCTTCCCTTCCTTCCTCCCTTCTCTTCCTTTCCTCTCTCTCCTTCTTTCTTCCATCTCTCTTCTCCTTCCTTCATTCCTCTCTATTGCTGTATCCTATTGTGCATATGGATTACTCAGAGGGCTGAAAAAGTTATTTTTGACTGGTCCTTGCACTTTTGACCAGTCCTTGAACTTACGACTGTCCTCACATTTTACGTTTTGTGCCCTATCTTGTCACTGTGGTGAAGAGAAGTAGTGGTGAAATGACTGACACGGTTGTTAAGAATGCCGCAACGGGCATAAATGTGAGGATGATCATAAGTGCTAGGACCAGTCAGAAATGACTTTTTTCAGCCCTCTGAATAGTCCCTATGCACATAGCTATGCCCATCCGGTCACATGACCAGCTAGCCACGCCCACCCGGGCACATGACCAGCTAGCCACACCCACCCGGTCACATGACTGCCAAGCCACACCCCCAACTAAGCCACACCCACAGAACCGGTTGTTAAAAAAATTGAATCCCACCACTGACTACATTGCTATCCCAAAGTCATTCTGACATACCATTATAGTATTATCTACTTTCAGAGACTGCCCAGTCCAGAAAGCTTTGGAATATCTGATTTGACAGCCATAGTCTGTGAGTTAAAATGCACTTTCAATTTGTGGTTTGTGTGTTAATTGAATTTAGAAAATTCTATAACTTTTTTTATTTATAAATACAAACTAAACAAAACAGTAAAACATACAAAACATATAAACATATGGACATAAATTTACATACACGTCCAGTTTATCACAACTGTAATATATATTCTCATTGGTATTTTGACTCCTCCCTGTTTGCTCTTTCCCTTCTGTCTATCTTTATAATTCTTGGTTGACCTATACTTGTAGTTTACATTCCTCTTTCTATATTTGGTCATTTCATTTATTTCCTAGTCTTTTATCCTTTTCCTATCTTCCAACCAGACATACCACTTTTCCCATACTAAATAATAGTCATGTTCCTCCCTGTTTTGTAGTTCCTTTGTGAGTCTATCTAATTCTGCACATTCCATGATTTTGCTAATTACCCTATCTTCTGTTGGTATATCATTGCTTTTCCAATATTGTGCGTATATTATTCGTGCTGCTGTTATCATGTGTATGATTAAGTATGTTGTTTCTTTTCCATGCTGTCCATGTACTATACCAAGTAGGAAGGTTTCTGGTCTTAATTCTATCTTTTGGTGTGTTATTTCCTCTATTTGTGTTTTAATCATTTGCCAATATTGTTTTGCCATTGGGCAGGTCCACCACATATGATAATAAGTGCCTTTGTGGTGTTTGCATTTCCAACATGTTGATGGCGTGCTGGGGAACATTCTTGCCAATCTGGCTGGTGGCAGGTGCCACCTATAAAATATTTTATAAAGATTTTCTTTATAGGGTACAGACATTGTCAATTTATAATTTATTGTCCACAATTTTTCCAATTTGTCTAGATCAATATTATAGCCAAAGTTTTTTGCCCATGTTATCATATTTTCTTTCACTACCTTTACTTCTAATTTGTATCCTGTTAAGTAATTATAAATTTTTTTGATCAGTTTATCCTGTGTCCCTTGCAAAATTTTATCTAATTCAGCCGCCAAGTGCTCTTCTAAAGACAGCCGTGAATCCAGGAGGACTCACACCCTCTTCGCGCCATCTCCGTGGGGGCCAATGATTCGCCCCCAATAGTCAGTGATGGCACCAACTGACTATATCGGGACGTCGGAAACCACAGCCACTCGGTCTTGGATGGGTTGAGCCTGAGCCTATTCCTCCCCATCCAGATCCACACGGTCTCCAGGCACCGGGACATCACTTCAAGGGCATCATTGGGGTGGTCTGGGGTGGAGATGTACAGCTGGGTGTCATCAGTGTACTGGTGGTACTTCACCCCGAAACCATGGATGATCTCGCCCAGCGGCTTCACATAAATGTTGAACAGGAGGAGCAAGAGGACTGACCCTTGCAGCACCCCGCATATGAGGGGCCTCGGGGTCGACCTCTGCCCCCCTGTCAACACAGACTGCGACTGGTCAGAGAGAAAGGAGAATCACTGCAACACAGTGCCTCCCACCCCTAACTCTTCCAACCGGTGCAGCATGATATCATGGTCGATGGTATCAAAAGCCGCTGAGAGATCTAACAGGACCAGACAGAGGAGCACCCCATGTCCCGAGCCCTCCAGAGATCATCTACCAACGCGACCAATGCTGTTTCCATGCTGTATCCGGGCCTGAAGCCCGACTGGAATGGATCCAGATATGTCGTTTCATCCAGGTGCTGGGGGAACTGTTGCTCAACCACACTCTCAACAACCTTCGCCACAAAGCGAAGGTTGGAGACCGGACGATAGTTTACCAACGTTGCCGGATCCAGGGAAGGCTTCTTGAGGAGAGGTCTCACCACCGCCTCTTTCAAGGCAGCGGGAAAGTTACCCTCACCCAACGAAGCATTTATAATCCCCTGGAGCCAGCCTCATGTCACTTCCCGGGAATCCAGCACTAACCAGGAAGGACACGGGTCCAATAAACAAGTGGTTGCGTTCAGTCTGCCCAGAATCCTGTCCACGTCCTCAGGGGTCACAGGATCAAACTCATTCCAGATAACATTCTCAAGACCTGCCCCAGTCCCTCCCCCTGAGACTACCCAGTCGGAGTCCAGATCTTCCCAAATCTGAGTGATTTTGTCATACAGATACTCAGCAAAATCCTCGGCTCTACCCTCCAAGGGGTCCTCCCGCGCTTCCTGGTGGAGCAGGGAGTGGGTCACCCTAAAGAGGGCGGCTGGGTGGTTATCTGATGATGCAATAAGAGCAGCAAAATAACTACATTTCTCAGGCTTTTATACAGAGAGATTACAGTGCTAAACAGATGCAAAAGGAAAACTGTTCTCAATCATAATTTGCCTTTGTTTTGGATGCTTTCAACAGATTGAATTCTGTTGAACAGATTGAACAGATGATGCCACGTATTATCATATATGGTGGACATGTAAAAAAATCAAAGCGTTTTGGATAAAAATATGGTGGATTATGCAAAACATTCTTAAAAAGAAGATAAAGTTTGCCCCACAGCTGTTTTTGCTGGGTATAATTACAGATTGTATGGTTATAGAGACTAATTTGATTTTAAATTTAATAACTGCAGCAAGACTTTTGGTGGCGCAGTATTGGAAGAAGGAAGATTTGCCTACGATTGAAAAATGGACACTAAAAGTAGCAAATTTAGCAGAGATGGCCAAAATTTCAGCATATTTGAAGGACTATTCAAATGAAAGATATATTTTGGAATGGAGAAGATGGATTGACTATATTCAAAACAAATATCAGACTAAAAAGTTTCAAATAGTATATGAATGAAAATAGAGATTTTAGAAAAGTACTTATATTTAGTCATGTTAAAGGGGAGTTAAATCACAAAAGGAAGATAGGAGTCTATAGATAGTTAGCTTGTGTTAGTATATGTTTGTTGAATGCTATACCCTGTATTTTGCTCTGGGAAGTCGGGGGGGGAGGGTTGGGGAGGGAGGTGGGAGGTGGGATGGGAAAATATTTGTAAAATTCTCTAAAACTTTTCAATAAAAAAAACAGATTGAATTCTAAACCATAGTCAATACAAAATGTTATTGTTTTTGATGCACTGTTAGCCTTTTTGTTTTTTTGTTTTGCTTTCAACTCAGAGTTGACTCTTGCCTGAACAATTCCTTGCAGTTTTCTTTATCTAGGTAAAAATAGATTGGCCCAAGGATCCACAGCAGACTGTGCAAATCCAAGAGGCAAGGAAGAGAAGTACTGAGTGAAACAGAAGGTGAACTTTTCAGTAGTTCAACTTTTAACTTTCTGAAAATCGATGCAATTGGATAAATATTAAGATATAGTCTCCTGTCTCTTCCAAAGACTACAATTATTTTAAAACATGGATATGCTGGTTGTCTGCAGAGAATAGTAATTCAAGATAGGTAGGGCTCCAAAGTTTTCTTGCTTCATCTCTGAGATGGAATTTTAGGAAATGGGCTTTCAGCTGCTCTGGATACTTACCTATTTGGTTTCAGAATTTATCACCGATGGTTGCAAATGTTGGTATGACTAAGACCTTTACAATGTTGCTTACATCAGAATGGCCATAAGGCTGAAGAGATCACGACACCATGAATGAAGCCTTGCTTATTCATATTGTTAACTGGACTAATGAATACTTATTTGATTGAAGAAGGCACTTTTTAAAATATTAATCATGCTCAGGACTGCTTTCATACATTCATATGTCTGTTGAAAAATTCTTGAATATATATACTTTCTGTGTCAGAAGACCACAGGAAAATTAAAAACAAAACAAAATAATAAAAGGAGCCCACACACATCTGAATCAGCCTTCTTCTTTCTTACATTATCTGTCTTAGAATAATTAATATGTTTGTAAATTGCTTATAATTTCTAAAGCGAATTTAAGTTTGGTCTGAAATACTTTTTTGCGTTTTCACAAATGTTTCCTGAAATATGTTGCTCATGTAATATTAAGAATTTTGTTGTGCTTTCTCTTGCTTCATTTATCAGAATTTTCATAGGGTCTTCTTTGCTGTGAGATCCTTCAGTCTGTGAATTTCAAAAGGTAAATATAGTTTGCACTTATGGCTGATGAAGTGATATCTTTGTTTCTTAGGCATATAGAGGAAAAGAATAATATAGAGTTTATTTTAGTAAAATGTAATTCTATAAATTTCTTTGTGCTCTTTCCATATGTCTAGACAGCTTGGACTAAATGCCAGCAAACTGCCCAGTGTGCTTGAAAGAACCAGACAACTGTTCAACTACACTAGGTGTACATTTTCTTTTTTTAATTTACTAGAAGCTGTTTGCTGCTTTGCTTTGAGAAGCAAATGGCTAACAAATCTAGACCTCCATGGGTTTCTCTTGTGCTTTCAGAAGGCCTGTTCTCAACTTTTACCCTGCTGGGAGGGCCATGTTATTAAAGATAAAATATTACCATTGCTTAGCATACTGATTCAATACTAGGCTGTTGAGAGAGCAGTCTCACAGAACCTGGAACTCCCATGCCCCGACACCTGTCATGCCGCTGCGCAACTTCTTCTGCAGCCGCTTGGAATCATGACTCTTCTAGAGTACTTGGAGTCGCAGGCTATTGGACACATACAATTTGGAGCCTTTTCAGGCTAATCCATCTTTCAATGTCTGTGCTTCTTTGTTGTTTCTATACCATGGGATGGCTGGCAGTTCTTCCCTTAGTTTTTGGGTCATCTCCCCCACCATCTGTGGTCCTTCATCATTTAGCCTGTTCCCTGGTTGTGGTTTGAGAGACAAGTTGGGAGGGGGGATCATAGCATGGACCACCTCTTTGCGTTTCTATTGTACTGTGGCTTGCATGACAGAGCATCTACCAGTAGGTTCGTTCCCCCCCCCGAGATGTACTTTAGTTCGAAATTGAACCATTTTAAATACTGTTTTGGTGAGAGTTTTGGTGGGGTTTTGAGTGCCTCTAGGTTGTTGTGTTCAGTCCACACTTTGAACGGCATGTGGCTGCCCTCAAGAAAGGCTCTCCACATCAGTAGGGCCAGTCAGACTGCATAAACTTCCTTCTCCCACACTGCCCATCTTTTTTCAGTCTCTCAATTTTTTGGAGGTGTATGTGCAGGGTTGCAAGTTACCATTGGCGTTACTCTCCTTTGAAGGAGAGTTGCTGCAATGGCCACATCACTAGTGTCGGCTTGGACTGTGAAGGACTGTTCTGGATTAGGGTGACTGAAGATTGGCTCTTTGGCGAATAGCCTTTTCAGTGCCCACTGGCATTCCAAAGTCCAGTTTAGGGGTTGGCTCAGCTGTGGTGTTGAGCCCCTGCCCCCAGTCTTTCAGCTCTGTGATGGGTAGGGCAATTTCAGTGAAGGAGGGAAGAAGTTAGCAAATCCCAAGAAGCTCTGAAGCTGTTTTCATGTGCAAGGGGGTTGCCAGTCTAGGACCACATTAACTTTAGCCAGGTCCATTTCTATGCCCTCGCTTGACACTCGATAGCCCAGGTAGTCTAGGCTAGTCTTCTGGAATTTGCATTTTGACAGCTTCACGTATAGTTTGGCAGCAGGAGTTTTTTCAACACTTGGTGCACCAATTTGACGTGCTCATCCAGGGTTTCAGTGAAAATAAGAATGTTGTCTAGCTATATGAAGATTCCTTTATACAGGTGCTCATGTAGCACCTCCTTTATTAGTTGCATGAAGACTGCAGGGACTCCCTGCAACCCAAAGGGCACTGCTTTGAATTGGAAGCTCCCTAAGGGACAGTTGAAGGCAGTTTTCCATTCATCTCCTTCCTTAATTCACATCCAGTAGTATGCCTCTCGTAGGTCTAGCTTGGTGAACACCTTCCCCTTGGCTAGATGTGCTAACATGTCTTTCATGAGGGGCGGTGGGTATGTATTCTTCACACATATGGCATTAATTCCTCTAAAATTGCTTAGCGCATTGTAAGCCGCCCTGAGTCTCCGGAGAAGGGCGGCATATAAATCAAATTTAAAAAAAATCAATGCAGAGCCTCATCGACTCATCTTTTTTCTCTTTAAACAGGACTGGGGTGGCCACTCTGGATTTAGCTGGCTGGGCTAGGTTGGTGTCAATGTACTCTCTCAGTTTTCTCATCTCAATGGGGGTCATGGAGTACATCTTTGTCTTGAGTAGTTTGGCTCCAGGTACAATTTCTATGGCACAGTCTGTGGGGCGGGTGGAGGGTAGCATGTTGCAATCCTCCTCGCTAAATGCCCCAGCCAAGTCCTGGTATTCCTTGGGGATCTAGGGGGTGCCTGGTACGGTTGTGAAGCAGCTGCATCTCTTTCGCTTCACTTAATGCTGTTCAGTCTGTGGATAGCTCCTTCCCTAGCCATGTTGGGAGGGGGGAGAGGCCTATTCCTAGCTTCAGCTTCCTGTAGCTGCCTTCCCATGAGATGGTGGGGCCCCACTTGTCCAGCCATGCCAGGCCTAGAATTGCTGCTTCTGTCATTTTTGGCACTACTGTGAACCATATCAGCTCCCAGTGCTGGCCCATCTCTAATTTTATGGGTTCAGTGAGGATTGTGGCAAGTGCTCCCCCTATTAGCAACCTATCAACTTCTTCAAAGCATATGGGGTTGGCTACGGGCTTTATCTTGATTCCTAGCTTCAGAACTGTGGGCAGACTGATCAGACAATGGGTATAGCCTGTGCCCCTGTCTTAGGTACCACTAGCTTCAACTGGATGGCAAATGGACGGATGGTTTCACTGATCATCAGGTCATTCCCTCTTCCCCACTGAGGTGAGGGGGAGCCTTGATGACTTGGCGGGCAAATTTTCCCCTCTCTGTAGCTTTTTGCAGTGTTTTTTTCAGCTTGGTCTACTCTGAGGTCTTTGCTTGTGAGACAGGGGCTGGAGCCAGGCACTCCACTGCTCAGTGACCTTGCTGGCCACATCAGAAGCATTTAATAATTTAGGTCCCCCGCAGGTTCTCTTCCGCTTGGCAGGGGCTGGGTTGCTGGCTGAGTTGTCACTGTTCAGGTTGGCTTTTGGGTTTCTTATTGGTCGATCCTCCCTTCTTGTGCCAGTGGAGCTCGAGGTCCATGGCCACTGCCATCCAGTACCACTCATGGATTCAGTTGGGCACCCCTCAGAGAAGGTAGGTGTGGAGAAGTTCCTTGTCCAAACCTTCCTTAAAAAAGTACACCCGGAGTCGCTCAGGCCCACTGGCAGTTTGCCAGAAACTCTTCTGAACTCTCAGAAGTACTCTTTGGCTGGGCGATCCCCTTGCTTAATTCCGTTGATTTCTCTTCAGCTTTCTGGGCTTGGGATTCATCCTTGAATCTGATCCTCAGCTCCTGCAAGAAAACATTGATGTTTCCCAACTCTGGCACATCCTCATCATACAGTTGGGTTACCCATTCTGCTGCCTCTCCCGTTAGGTTGTCAGTGAGTGCCAGAACTATTGCTTGATCGGGATAGTCATCTCCATATCTGTCAATGTGGGCCCATGCCCAATTCAGGTAGAATACCAGCTTGTATTGAAAATACATTGATGCCAACCTAGCGCGGGACTTCATCCAGCCCGCAAAATCCAGAGTGGCTGCCCCAGTACTATTTAAAGAAAAAAAAGATGCGGGTGATGAGGCTTTGCATTGATTTTCATGGATTTAATGCTGTGTGCATGGAGAACACCTCCCCTCCCTCTCATGAAGGACATGCTAAGCCTCTTAACCAAGGGCAAGTTGTTCACCAAACTGGACTTGAGAGAAGCCTACTATTGCATAAGAATCAGAGAAGGAGATGAATGGAAGACAGCCTTTAACTGTCCGCTTCACAGCTTCCAATTCAAAGTCATGCCATTTGGTCTGCAGGGAACCCCAGCAGTCTTCATGCAATTAATCAATGAAGTGCTACATCAGCACTTATACAAGGGGGTCCTAGTTTATCTAGATGACATTCTTTTTTATATATATAATTTTTTAAAATTATTTTTAAAACAAAAACATAAAACACATCTTTTCAAAACGCAGCTTTTGCTTCAGTCACAAATTAATACCAATCACTAACTAATTTTAATTTTCAATTAACACAACTTAATATTTTACAAAAATATTTCCCTCAGATCTATTTAACTATGCCATTATCCCCAAAAACCCGTTACTTAAATCTTAAATACTAACCAATTATCATTCCATTTTTTTCTTTCATTTGCTTAGATGGATATATTTTAACAATATAAGTCATACAATTATGATAAATATTCATAAAATATTTAATTTCAACATACTCATTTTCTTTTAACTATTAAACTCAAAATTTATACTCTTTATTACTATTATTAAACCTACTTATTTTATTTTAACTGTCACTCTCAGCATAACCTCCTCACTTTAATTATCCCACCTCGTTTTATATTTTGCTAAAGAAACCAGCATTATTATCTTTATCTTTGTTGTTAAACCAATCATTTTTATTTCTTGGCTGTTAAACACAGCATAACCATTTTGTTTTTGGCTGTTGAATACAACATACCCATTTTTATTTTTTGGCTGTTACATAGCATGCCCATTTTTGTTTGGCTGTTAAACATAGTATATTCATTTTTTTTTTTTTGGTGGTTACACGGCATATTCAGTTTTGTTTTGGCTGTTACACAGCATAACCATTTTATTTGGCTACTCAACATAGCATATTCAGTTTTGTTTTCTGGCTGTTACACATCATACCTATTTTTACTTTTTGGCTGTTAAACACAGCATATTCATAGTTGGTTTAACTATTAATCCCTACTTAATCCTTTCTTTGTTGTTTCCATCCATCTATGCATTGCTTATTTTCATTTAATCATATTTATCTTTGTCCTTTCTCATGGCATTCATAACATTTTAACATTGAGACATGGTTCTTGCTTAAAACATATCTTTAGATGTATTTATAAATTCCTTTTAACATTTTCATTTAATCAAATTTATCCTTATTCTTTTAAGGATAATTATGTTTTAACATTGAGACATAATTCTTGCTTCAAACATACCTTTACATATATTTATTAATTCCTTTTAACATTCTTAATTTCTATAGAAACCTCCCTTTTATTATTACAATCCACCTTTATTTTATTTTATTTTGATCACATTATCTTCATTTCCTCACCTGCAAACATATATTTCCTTCCATTTTCCAAGTTTTTAATTTTGTTCTCCATAAATCAGATTAATTCTCTTTCTTATTTTTATTCCAGATATAATGTATCAAATCACTTCTTTTGAGCCTACGCTTAATCCTTCTTCTGTTCCTGCACCAGTATTTGAATTATTATTATTTCAACTATAGGAGTTCCATTGTAAATTCCTTTTGTTTTCACCAAAACCAAGCTGCCTGCAGACAGGGAGGAAAAAATCCTCCTCCACAAAATCCAGTAACTTTTATCTGTAAAGCTCAGAGTTTCCCATAACAAAGAGAAATTACAAAGTTCCTCTTTAGGCCAGATGGTGTCTCTCTATAATCCACATTTTCCATTAGTCATGCAAGACTCCATTTTGCCATTATATAACCATCCAATTTATTTCTTCTTCTTTTAATTTAAAAAGTATCAAATCTTCTTTTTTTTTCTTTTTAAAATCCAATTCAAGTTTTAAAGTATTTAGTCTTTTTACCATATCTTCATGATTAATTCCCTTAGTTCTGTTCCAAAATTAATTGTTTCTCGGGTCTTTGTCTCTTTAAGGTTGCAGTTTAAAAAAATTTCCAAAACCCCTTTGTTGCATAGCCTCTGTTTTAGGCTAGGGGTCTTCTAAATATTAATATTGCTCCAAACATTGCAAACCTGGGTTGTTGTCACTCACCCAGCTTCAAAGAGGTCCGTTTTACTCCGCTTTCCTCCAGCACTTTTCTTAGCCCGGTTGTCCCAGCTTCGTGACAGCCGCCATGGCTGCTGCCCCCCCACCGACTCAGAGGGTTCCCTCTGACCTCCGAGGAACTTGCCTGTTCCTCTTGGTCACTGGATGACATTCTTATATTCAGCGAAACTCTCAACGAGAATGTAAAGATAGTGCGGCAAGTACTGAAAAAACTCCCCACCGCAAAGCTCTATGCAAAGCTGTCAAAATGTGAATTCTATCAAACCTCCCTAGATTAGGCTACTGAATATCCAGTGGAGGGATGGAAATAGACCCAGAAAAGTGAAAGCGGTGCTAGACTGGCAGCCCCCACGAACCCGCAAACAGCTTCAAAGCTTCCTGGGATTTGCAAACTTTTACAGGCAATTTATCGCAGCATTCGCAGAAGTCGCCCTGCCCCTAACAGAATTGTTAAAAACGGGGTCTCCTCCTGAGACACCACGACTGAGCCAACTGCTCGCCTGCTCAATGGACTGCCAAAGAGTCTTTGAGAAATTAAAACAGCTCTTTACCAAGGAGCCAATCCTCCAGCACCTGGACCTAGAATGACAGTTCATCATCCAAGCAGACACCAGCGACGTAATGGTGGCAGCCGTGCTCCTACAGAAGGACCCACAAGGACAGTTCCTACCCTGTGCCTATGTGTCCAAGAAGCTCACAGACACTGAAAGAAGGTAGCCATTTGGGAGAAAGAAGCCTATGCAGTCTGCTGCACCCTCCTCTCCTGGAGACATTTCCTGGAAAGAGGGAAAGTGCCCTTGGAGGTCTGCACTGATCCCAAAACCTTGAAGCTCTAAAACCCCCCAGAAAACTATCTCCCAAGCAAATCCACTAGGCACAATACTTTAGATGCTTCAAATTCGAGCTGAAGTACATCCCGGCGGGGAAAAATCTGCTAGCTGATGCCCTATCAAGAAAACCCCAATTCAATAGCTGCAGGGAAGAAGTCATCCATGCCATCATTCCCCCCTCGCAATCACCAGGGGCCAAGTCAGGTGGCAACCTGATCCAGGGCGGGACAAACTGACAGCAGATCCATAGCTCACAGATAATAGAGACATCTTGACCATGAGAGATGGATTGGCTTGGAAGGGATCAAAACTATATGTACCTGCCATCTTGAGACTAGAAGTGCTACAATGCAGCCATGACTCCTGACTGGCTGGCCATTTTGGATTCTTGAAAACCCTACACCTCACCAGGAGGCCATTTTGGTGGTCAAAGATGAAGGCTGATATAGAAGACTACGTGAGAAGCTGTGCCACCTGTGCTGCCATGAAGATGAGACCAGGAAAACCTCCTGGGCTCCTCCAGCAGGTAGCTAGCCCCAGCAGACCTTGGGAGGAAATTGCAATGGACTTTATAGTTGAGCTCCCAGATAGTGGAGGAAATATGGTCATTTGAACAGTAATTGACTTATTTTCAAAACAAGCCCACTTCACAGCCTGTTTGGGATTGCCAACAGCAAAAAAACTAGCAAAGAGCTCGATTGTATATCCAAAATTTTTCCCCATGCTATCATTGTTTACTTGTTCTTCTTCTAATTTAATAGAAAGTAAGTAACTATACAATTTTTAAACATTCTCTCATCTGTTCCTGTGATTTGAACCAGCATTGTGCTGCAGATCTGCCCCTCAGAAACCTTGTTCATCTGTCCAGAGACCTTGCCTGGCCTGTTGCAAGCCAAAATGGAGTCCCCAGAGGCCATATCCGGTCCTCCGAGGCTCCATTTGGTCCTCCATGTCCCCCCCCGGGCTGTTCCAGGCCAAAATGGAGCTTCTGGGGGCCATGGAACTGCAATGGGCTGAATGGAATATTGGAGGGCTGGAACTGCCCCTGGAGGCTCCATTTCAGCCTGCAACAGGCTGGAGAGGAGACTGCTTGCTAGATCTTCACAAGCTAAGTGACCCAGCACGGCAGGCTGGAGGGGAAGCAATTTGGGGATCATGAGGTGTTTCAGTGACATGGGGAGGCCTTGGGTGGTCTTAGACATATAGCCTGTTCCATCAGTAGCCCCCCCCCATGGCCTTTCCCACCCTGAAATACTTCATGAGCCTCACATTCGATTAGTGAATGCATGGGCAAAAGAAGAAAGTGATCTCTTTCAAGGTATGAGACTCACTCCCACGAATCCTCAGGTTACGAATGGAATGGGCAGGGTCCATTACATTCGTAACTCAACTACTTGTACTGCATATAGTTTTGGTCACCACAATGTAAAAAAGATGTTGAGACTCTAGGAAGAGTACAGAGCAACAAAGCATGATTAGCTTTAGACTGGAAGCTAAAACATCTAAAGAACAGTTGCTGTAATTGGGTATGTCTAGTTTAATGAAAAGAAGAACTAGGGGTGACATGATAGCAGTGTTCCAATATCTAAGGAGTTGCCACAAAGAAAAGGGAGTCAATTTATTCTCCAAAGCACCTAAACGCAGGACAAGAAGCAATGATGGAACCTAATCAAGGAGAGAAGCAACCTAGAACTAAGAAGAAACTTTCTGACAGTTAGAACAGGGGTGTCAAACTCATGGGCCGTGGGCCAGATGCGTCATGTTCTGGCCACGACCACACCCAGTTTAGTGAAGGGGAAAAAATTCGTGATATGTCACGTGATGATGCCATCACGACTTGAATTTGACACCCCTGAGTTAGAACAATTAATTTGTGGAATGGCTTGCCTACAGAAGTTATGGGTGCTCCAACTCTGGAAATTTTTAAGAAGAGATTAGAGAACCATTTGTCTGAAATGATATAGGGTTTCCTGCCTGAGAAGGGGTTTGAATAGAAGACCTCCAAGGTCCCTTCCAATTCTGTTATTCTGTTATTCTCTTATGAAGAATCTTGTTATAAATGCATTGTACCTGGACTATGTGTGTGTGCAGATTAAATGAGTCAACAAAGATGTAAATTGATTTGTATCTAGAAATAGTTGAAGGTGATCCATCTAGCCTGGAGCTTCATGTCTGATAGCAAAGTGATTAGTCTAGGTAAAGATACTTTAACAAGGTGTACTTCAAAGTTCTGACACAACCTGTCAGTCTTGAGTTATTAAACAGGCTCTTATGACTTGGATATACTTTAGGCGGGGGGTGGGCGCATTAAGATAATTTTTCTATATCTCTGTGTTTTTAAATTAAAGTACATAAGAGGAATTAAAAATAGAACTATTCCTCTGTAAAGAATATAGAATAAAGACCCTTTAAAAATATTTACTTTGCCTGCCACACACAACTGAGAAAGGATAAAATTTCTTAATGGGTGTCTGTTGATTGTCAATGATAACGCATATTTTGATTCTATGTAATACCATTCAGTTTACATTGCAATGTACAAAGTTAAAAGGATTTTCTTAAAAAGTAGGAGAAAATATTAATTTAAATGTAAAGGAAATATTAGAAATATTGTCTCAAAGGTGCTGATTATCCCCATATTCAGATATTTACACATTCTCTTAGAGAATGGGTCTTCAAGTCAACTGAGTTTATTATTTGTCTATAAAAACCTGTGTATATCGAGACTTCCGGTTGGCACCGCCAGCGTCGCGGACGGTCTTTTTGGACCGCCAGCCCCGCGATTCCGTTGGAGCCGTTCTGACAGCGCTAATCAGCTGTCAGATGGCTTGAAAACCTCTCCTTTGGGAGAAGAAGGAGAGGAGAGCCAGTGGGCGAGGGTAGAGCTCCCCGGAAGCCTCTGGAGCAATCCCAGGGGCTTGGAGGGTGAGAGCTCCCCGTTCAGCCCACTGAAGCTCCGGATCCGTGGCGACTCCGTTTAAACGGAGCCAGACACCGGCAACCGACTCTGCTGTCAAAAAGGAGATTAATTGATTTCAAAAGCAGACAGAACGGAAGCAGGAGAACAAGCTATTGCAAGTATGCTTAACTCCTGGAATACATTGTTTCTACTTGATTTTGCTGAGCTGGAGGTGGTTAAACTGCTGGATTTGAGAGCTGGGTGTAGAAAAGATTATCTTGCTTGATAAATTACAAACAAATCTGAGAAAGCTGTTCAAGAGATTTTATGGCTGTGAAAATAAAAATTCTTTTAAAATAATATGGCTTCCAAGCAAGCAGTTCCTGAAAGTGGTGGAGGCTCTCTAATGGCGTCAGAAATGACACAGAGAGGATTTTTTTAGAGACCTTACAGAATTTATAAAGGAAGCCATGAATAACCAAATTGTAATTATTAATAACCTAACAGCAAAACTGGTGGAGGATATGAACTGATTGATTATATAAGCAAGAAGAGTCGATATGGGGGCTCTAAACAGAGGAAATGGTTCCAAGAAAGGGACAAGTTTTAAAGATACATCAACTCCCAGTTAAAATTCAAAACCTCCTCAAAATAAAAGTAGGAGGGAGGAAGAAAGACTGGAAAAAATACAGAAAGAAAGGAAGAATGGAAGATTAACTTTCTTTGGTCTAACTATTGATGTATTAATGATTAATTACAATGATTAAGTAAATGAATTAAGAACTCAATGATTAATTAAGGTTTAAGATTTTTTGAAAATATTTGAATTTTGAGAATAAAAGTAGGAGGAGGAGTAAAATATGTTATTTTGAGTTTAAAGGGAGGTTGATGAATAATCTGTAAAAGGGGAGTTAAGGGGTCTAGGGAGGTTTAAGTCTTGCATTAACTTAGCATATTTTAGCGTATGTTTGGTAAAATTTATGCCCTGTTTTTCTTCTGGGAAGTCGGGGGAGGGGGGGTGGGAAGGGGGGGTTGAAGGTTGGGTTTATAAATGTTTAAACAGATAAGTGAAAATGATTTGTTTGATTATAAAAAAATAATAAAAACTTTTTTTAAAAAAAAAAAACACCTTGTATATCACCAAATATATTGAAAGGCTAGTTAATCATAATCCTCTTTGTAATGCTTAGCAATATTTCTCAGAGCCAAATAGTATTAATATTATTAATTTGTTCTTTATTCTACGACTGAAATTGTAGTTGCTCTGTCCCCAACCACTTGGTCATAATACATTACTATGAATGTGAGTACACTATTTAGCCCCAATCCTAATCTCTGGGACATCCACCATTTATAGATACTGGCTCAGAAAGATAGGCAAACACATACCTGGAACAGAATGCTTATTAGTACTCACATATTTTAAGTAACTGAACTGAGCTAGTAGTCACTGACTAATAGGATTTTGATTTAGGAAAGGATAAAATTGTTGCAAAATAATTTGGAATCAGAAAAAATTGCTGCCTGATGCTGATTTAGTTTTGTTTAACCAAAGTTATGCAGGTTCTATTAGCTGATTATCATGTCTTTAAAAGTCCACTAGTGATTTAGAATCAGTTGATGAAAGAACTATAGGTATTTAAAACTAAACTAATGTATTGTAGTACTGTACTGTAGTATACAAGTAAATATAGGAAGTGTGTATTTAGAACTAGACTAATATGGGGTGTATTGTAGTTTATAACTTAATGTAGGAAGTGCCTTATACTAAGACCATCTAATTCATTATTGTTCATCCCAATAGTAAGGAACCGGTAGCTCTTTAGATGTTCCTGAACTTTACAGACAATGATGAAGAATACTGAGAGGATTTTTTTTTTATACAAAGTTTTTTATTTTTTATTTTAAAACAAACATTACATCATTAATCAATCAGTGTGTCATCTGGATACAAAGTTAACCAATCAGTGTGTCATCTGGATACAAAGTTTTGTGTCATCATATTTAACGCTTATCATCATTTTCTTAATATATATATTTCTTTGCTTTTACATTTCAATTTAATATATTTCCTGTTAAAAACATTTTTCTTCCAGATTTATTTAATTTTATACCACTTTTTGTCCATATTCATTTTCTATCCAATGATAAAATTGCCCCATATGTTATAATACTCCAATTCTTCCTTCCCTTTAATTGCCAATGTTAATCTATTCATTTCTGCACATTCTAATATTTTCTTAATTATCTCTCCCTCTGTAGGGATTTTTTCTGCTTTCCAATTTTGTGCAAATACAATTCTAACTGCTGTTATTACATGAATAATCAAATATACATTTCCTTTACTATATTTCTCAGATAAGATACCCAACAAAAACAGCTCCAGTTTTAAATCAATATGTTGCTGGGTCATTTTCTCTAACCATGTCTGAATAGTTTGTCCAATAGTTTGTCGCTTCTGCACATGTCCACCACATATAATAATACAATCCCGGTGTCTGGTGACATTTCTAACATTTAGTTGATTTATCTTTAAACATTTTTGCCAATCTTTCTGGTGACATATGCCATCTATAAAACATTTTATACAAATTCTCTTTATATAGAGAACTTTATAAGAGCCTTGGTAGTACAGTGGTCTAAGGCACCCTGTTATTAAGCTGGTTATTAAGACCAGATGCCTGCAATTACTGCAGGTTCGAATCTCGCCAAGGCTCAAGGTTGACTCAGCCTTCCATCCTTTCTAAGGTAGGTTAATTGAGGACCCAGTTGTGGGGGGCAATAAGCTGACTTTGTATAAATATACAAAAGAATGAAGGCTATTGCTTAGCGCATTGTAAGCCGCCCTGAGTCTCCGGACAAGGGCGGCATATAAATCAAATTTATATATATATATATGTGTGTGTGTGTGTGTGTGTGTGTGTGTGTGTGTGTGTGTGTGTTCGGGTTTCTTCCCGTGTAATTGTGGATATATCCCTAAAAGGGTAGAAGCGACGTTTCGACAGAATCTCATCTGCCATCATCAGGCTTATGTGAGGAGTCTTTTGCAGTAACTGCCGTTACTATTTCAAATCTGGTGCTGGTAGTCTGGGATGGCTCCACCTTTTCATTCTGAATCCATAGGATTCACTAAAGGCATGTGGAAAGTGGGCTAACATACATTGTAATGGAGTCCGCTGGATGCTGTTTTTCACTCCCATATTTCTAATGACACTACCAGTGACCTGGGGCGCTGGACACTCGACAGCCACCATCCCCTCTTCTGCCTCAAAATAGGCAGGTTTCCCCTGTTTACATTTATACTTGCCTTCAGGCGTTCTTCATGGCCATCCGCGGAGATTTCTGAGTCTGGTCTGCCCTCTTGTGGGTCCTTGGCTGAACTGTGTCTCCAGCGAGCATAGGGCAATCTTCTCACCGAAAAAATTCTTTAGACCTCAATGGAGTCTGGATTGCCGGCTGGTGAATTTTTGTTGGGAAGATGTCGCCTCTCGCCGGGGCAGCACGCCTAGGTAGACAATAATCTCTGCCTCTCACAGTCCCATCTGCTGGGTGCCAAAATTGTTATGGAAGAAAGGATATAAGAGACATCCCTTTGGGTCAGCCAGAGCCAGTTTATTGCGCAATAGGTTCAGAGAGGTATGCGTACCTAAAAATCTGAACAATTTATGATTCTGAGACCACAGTTTTATACATTTTCAAACAAAAGATTCTGTTAACTCAGCAGTTTATATGGTCATATACATTTGTTATATTTAATTGACATTTCCTAATTACTGAAGTTTTACATTATCCTTGCCAAACAATCATAATTCTTCTGTAAATTACTGGAGCATAGATTCAAATTATCTTCTGTTGATAAACGAATTCTAACTCATGTGGATACCCTTGACCTTACCAACCTTTAAGCTGTATGTCATTAGAATGTTCCTATCTTCTGACAACTTAGAGGCCTCCTAAAGGTATCAAAAGGATTTTGGCTGACTTTGTACTTTTTCCAACCGGATGCATTTCCTGCTTTTAGAATAGAGTGAATAGAAAGTTATCCAGTGGTCATCTATCAGATCCCGCTTCATCTACATTACTTTCATTGTTGAAAGCCATGTTGGCATTTTCAAATAATGTTTTTCTCTTTTTCCCATACTGATAATACAGCATTTCTTACATAATGTCTTTGAAAATAGCTATGTATCTTATTCTTCCCAAACCATAAGAAACAATGTTTGTTTGTAGATCATGACCCTCCAATGTCAATAACCTGTTATTTCTTAATACAATCCATTCTTTCATCCATGATAACGTTGCTGCCTGATAATACAATTCCCAGTTTGATAGTCCAAACCCTCCTCTAAATCTTGCATCTTGTAACATTTTTATATTAATTCTCATTTTTTCCCCTTGCCATATAAATTTCATTATTATTTTATTAAGATTCTCAAAATATTTTTTTTCTAATTTTATTGTTTAAAATAGAAACAACAATCTTGGTAATATATTCATCTTAATTATTGCTATTCTTCCCATTAATGATAATTACAAATTCTTCCATCTCTCCAAGTCCATCTCAATTTGTCTTTTCAATTTGTAATAATTATCTTCCTTAATCATGATGCATCTTGCTGTTAACTGAATTCCTAGATACCTCACTTTTTTAGTAATCTGAATATCTAGTTTTTCCATTAACTCCCTTTTCTGCTTCTCTGTGATGTTTTTCACCAATATTTTCATTTTATCTTTATTGATTTTCAACTCTGCCACTTCTCCATATTCTTCTATTTGTTCTATTAATTTTGGCCCGACTACTTGCGGCTCCTCTAAAATAAACACTAGATCATGTGAGTCCTCTGGGAGTAGGGCGGTATATAAATATGATAAAATAAATAAATAAATGCCTGTAATTTATATTCTTCTTTCTTCATTCTGATACCTCTTATCTCTTCATTTTGTTTTATATTTCTATTTAATACCTCTAATGTCAACACAAATAATAACAGGGATAAAGGACAACCCTGCCTTGTGCCTTTCATGATATTAATCTTCTCTGTCATATCTCCATTTACTATCACCTTAGTTGATTGCTTATAATAAATTGTTTTAATCATGTTTATAAATCTCCCCCCAAAATCCATAGTCTGTAATTGTTTTATCATAAATTGCCAATTTACATTATCAAACGCCTTCTGTGCATCAAGAAACATCAATGCCATTTGTTTTTCTGGATGTGCTTCATAATATTCCAAAGTATTCAAAATTATTCTCAAATTGTTTCTGATCTGTCTCTTAGGTAAGAAACCATTTTGGTCTGTATGTATAAATTCATTTAACAATCTCTTTAGTCTATTAGCCATTATTGATGCAAATATCTTATAATCTGCATTTAACAGGGAGATTGGTCTATAATTCTTTATTTGTTGCAGGTCTGTGTCTTCTTTTGGTATTAGAATAATATATGCCTCCATCCACGAATTTGGTATCTTCGCTTCTACCAGGAGTTCATTAAATATTTCCAGCATTGTGTTGCTTATTACATCTTGTAATGTTTTATATAACTCTGCTGGTAATCCATCTGGGCCCGGCGTTTTGCCATTCTTTTGTTTTTTAATCCCCTCTGTTAGTTCCATCATCGTTATTCTTTCCTCTAATGCCATTTTATAATCTTCTGGTATTTTGGGTAGTTCAGATTTTTCTAAATATTGTTTTATCCTTTCTTCTGATATTGTCTCTTTTTTTTATTAAAAGTATTTTTTTTTTTTACACAAGCACTCATACAAACATACAATATATTTTCTCTGAACAGAGTATTTGGCCGATTCACAAATTTAAACAGTGTTTAGTCATTTCAACTAAATTTACAATTTCTATACTTCCTTTTTGCCATGATATTTATTCTCATCTATTTTTTTTAAAACCAATATTACCCTTCATTCTCATCTCTAATCTTAACCAAATTCAATTTTTCCCTTCTATGTTGTACCCCTTCCCATTGTTATCTATTTTTATATCCATCCTCAAATTAATTAATTATCTGGTGTTACAATTGTTCATTTCTTATAGGAATAATAAACCCACTTATTTTATAACATACATTTGCTTTGATAATACAATCTAACATTTTAGTATAAATCAGTTAGTTATATAACTATATTTTTTCTTTGTATAAACCAAATAATTTTCCCCATATGTTTCTTTGTATAAATTCCAAAAATATGAACATGGATTTTCCAATTATTTCCATTTTCAACTTCTTATAAATCAATTAATTATGTTTACATGATAATAATAAACAAATGTTCCTCCAAACCACAACTTAATAATTTCTGCTTTCACCACAATATACAATTACAACTATTTCAATTATTACAATTTCCCTAGTTAAATTTAAAAATGTTCTAGCTGTTATCCTCTAATCATATAGCTTTCCCCATATATTGCTCAAAGCCACAACTTAGTCATTTCTACTTTCACCACCATATACCATTAAAGGTATTTCAATTGTTAGTTTAGACTTATTCGTATTTCTAAAAACTTATCATTATCTAAGTTTCAAAAATGCAAATAAAAATATTCCAATTATTATTCATTTCATTTTTACAATCATATGATTTTCCATTATTTCTTACTACAATTCATATTTCAATTCTAAGTATATATAGTATATTTCTCTTTCATTTCTTTCTCCTTTTCTCCCTTTTCATTTTTATTTTTGCCTTTTTCTTTCCCCTTTTTTTCTTTTGCACTTTAAAATCTTGAACTCTCCTATTTTGCTCTATATTTCCCATTGTTTCCCATCTCTTTTCTCTTTTTCTTATTTCCCCACTGTTTATCCCACTTTTATCCTAGTGTAATCATTCTGTATTTCAAAGTCCTGGACTCTTCTATTTTTGCCCTGCATTTCCTGTTGTTTTCCACCCTTTTTCTCTCTTTTTTATCTTTTCACTGTTAATCCCAGTGTACTCATTTAAGTTTTTTATGTTCTATTCCACTCTTCTTTCCTTCTTTGTCTCTTTCCCTCTCTGTTTTTTCCATTGTTAATGGAAAATCTAAAAACCTCCTTTTTCTTGTTACTATCCACATATTCAATTAATTTTTCATAATTAATCTCATTGTCTTTATCTTCTTTATTTTCAGTCTCTGTGTCTTGCTTCTCCATCTTTATTTCCTTGTAAGCTTGAGCATGCTCTATCTCAATTTTTGGGTCCTCAAGTTCCGATTCTTCATGTAGCATTGTAATTATTTCTCTTATTTCCCTTTTCCATGATGAGTATATCATTTTCATCATTTCTCTAATTTCCTGTGCCATTTTATTCTTTCTGGGTTGATATTATACCAATTTAAAAGTTTCATTGTATTCCTTCCCTCCCCCTCCCCCTCCCCCCCCCGCCCCAAAGCCAAGCCGCTTGCAAAGCAATCCTGCCCAAAAGTTCTCATGGCTGTTATCACTAATAAAGTTCAGAATTTTCCAAAACAAAGATTCCAAATTGCAATGTTATTTTTTCTCCTGAAGATGTCTCTCTACAATCCACAATTCCTATCAGTTGTCTGACAAAGTATCCATTTTGTTTCAATCCATGTTAACAATCTTTACTAGCTTCTTTTTTCTTTTTTTAACTTTGAAAATACCAAATCAATTTTATGGTCCAATCCAAACTGAACAATACTTCCCCCCCTTTTTTTTTCCTTTTATTTATCTTTTAGTTATACAGCACTTCTGTTGCAAGGCTTATTGTCCAATTTCTCTTTTGTTTTTCTTAACATTCAAAAAAAGGATCTATTTATTTTCTTTCCAATCCTTAAGCCAATTTTGGGGTTATTTCTTCTAGTTTTTAAAGTTTTCCAAATAATTTTATTCAAAAGTCAATTTTCTTTTCGGGTTTTTGTTCCTTTAAATTCCGCTTCATACATCCTCTTTTCTTCCCCCCATGCCCATTAGCTGCTAATTTTATGCTGGGAGGTTTTCAGGTTTAAAAGGTTTTTTTGTTGTTATTTCGCATGTGAGTTGGCTGTCACTCACCACTCCTTCTCAATACTTAGCCCGGTTGCCCCAGCTTCTTGACAGCCACAATGGCTGCTGCCCCCGCTGCCGAATTGGAGAGAGTTTCCTCTGACCTTCAAGGAACTTGCCTGTTCCTCTTGGTCTTCCGAGGTGCCTCTCCTTCTTCCCCATCCCTACAGGATGGTTCTGGTCCGAAGACCCCTCGGCAGCGGTTCGTCAGTCTGGGTTTTCGCGGAGCTCATCGGAGCCCGCTAATTCCCCAACTGTAACGCTGCGATGCTTCCAGTCGAATCCTTCTGATATTGTCTTTTGTTTATAGTTTCTTGTAATATTTCTATACTATTTTTTTCTTTTCTTCATTTTGATAACATACAGTTCCCTCCTCATCTGTTAGTTCAGTGGTTCTCAACCTTCCTAATGCCGCGACCCTTTAATACAGTTCCTCATGTTGTGGTGACCCCCAACCAGGGGTGGGTTCTAAATTTTTTTACTACCGGTTCTGTGGGTGTGGCTTATTTTGTGGGTGTGGCTTGGAGGTCATGTGACTGGGTGGGCGTGGCTAGCTGGTCATGTGACCGGATGGCCATGACTATGTGTATAGGAACTACTCAGAGGGCTGAAAAAAGTCATTTCTGACAGGTCCTCGCACTTTTGACTGGTCCTCAAACTTATGACCATCCTCACATTTATGCCCATGCAGCATTCTTAACAACCGTGTCACTCATTTCACAACTGCTTCTCTTCACCATGGTGACAAGATAGGGCAAAAACATAAAATGTGAGGACAGTCGTAAGTTCGAGGACTGGTCAAAAGTGCGAGGACCAGTCAAAAATAACTTTTTCAGCCCTCTGAGTAGTCCATATGCACAAAAGGACTACCCAGAGGGCTGAAAAAAGTGATTTCTGACAGGTCCTCGCACTTTTGACCGGTCTTCGCACTTATGACTGGTCATCATTTATGCCCATTGTAGCATTCTTAACAACCACATCACTCATTTCACAACTGCTTCTCTTTACCATGGTGACAAGATAGGGCAAAAACGTAAAATGTGAGGACAGTCGTAAATTCGAGGACTGGTCAAAAGTGCGAGGACCAGTCCAAAATAACTTTTTCAGCCCTCTGAGTAGTCCATATGCATAAAAGGATACAGCAATAGAGAGGGATGAAGGAAGGGAAGGGAAATTAGAGTAGGAGGGAGGGTAAGAGAGGGAGGAAGAGAGGAGGAGAAGGAGAAAAAGAGGAAGTAGGGAGAAGAAGAAGAGGGGGGGAAGAGAAAGTAAGAAGGAAAGAAAAGACAGAGGTGGTAGGTTTGAGGAGAAAGATTGCTGTACAATAAAAAAGATGAAAGGGAAGAAAGCCAACCCCAAACAAATATAAAGATATTAAGATAAAGAATGAATTGTTAAACTTTAAAGAATAAAAGAGAACAAATAGCAATAAATAGCAATAATTAGAAGCACACATACAAACATACAATGTATTTTCTTTGAACATTTGGCCAGTTCACAAATCTAAACAGTTGTAGGAGGTTAGCACCCACCCCTTTCCTAGAAGAATGAAATATTTTGGGAAATATTAAAAAGGCAGAATATTATATTTCCCTGGAAGAGAAATGGAGAAGCATATTTTACAGACAAAGCAGCTCCCACCTTCCTGCCCCCCTCCCTTTGTTAATGGGCCAGAGGCAGAATATCAATCCTTTGTCAAAGGACATTTGCAACACAATAGCAACAGAAACTAACACAATGGGCCCCATCTAGCAGCCGAAACTCACCACACGTGACCTGGGAAGCATGTGACCTGGGAAGCACATGTGACCATCAGCCAGCAAGGCTAGCTAAGACCCCCACCCCCTGGGAGTCTGACAACCAATCAGGATACTCTTTTGGGGCCCCAAGAAATGCAAAGCCAGAGAGAGCATAAAAACCCGAGAATTTACTGTATCTGCCCCTTTTCTGTTCAGGAACTCAAGCCATGTGATCCTGTCCACCATTAAACCATCTTTCCAAGCAGTCTCCATGTTTCCAGTGTCTTTTTCCCCACTTGGAGCAGAACCCAGAAGGATATTTCTTCCAACACAGTGTTTAGTCATTTCAATTAAATTTACAATTTCTATATTTCCTTTTTACCATATTTATCCTCATCTATTTTTTTAAAAAACCAATATTACCCTTCATCCTCATCTCTAATCTTAATCAAATTCAATTTTTCCCTTCTATTCTATATTATACCCCTTCGCATTGTCATCTATTTTTATATCCATCCTCACATTGGTTAATTATGTAATACAGTTGTTTAATACAAATTCAACATTTTAATATAAATCAATTAGTTATATTACTATCTTTTTTGTATATTAATCAATATGAACATGAATATTCTAATTATTTCCATGCAATCCAATTTCTTACAAATCAATTAATTATATTTACCAATAATAATAAACCAAATAATTTCCCCCATATATTCCTCCAACCACAACTTAACCATTTCTGCTTTCAACACAATATACAATTAATAGTATCTCAATTATTACAATTCCCTAGTTAAATAGAGCTTTTTTTCTTTTGTGTTTTAAAATCTTGAACCTCCTCTTTTGCCCTAAATTTCCCATTGTTTGCAGTTTTGCACCTACCTTTTTTAGTGAGGAAAAAGAAAAAGAAATCTCTCTGCCTCATTTTGTCACGTTGCAGCAAAGACCCTTCTTTACTTTCAATTTCGCTTTTCAGCATAGCTAGGGCGAAAAAAATTTGCTCCAGGAATTTACCTCTTTGCAGCTAGCTCTTTGCAGCCCCGTGGCAAGAATTTAAAGTTTTTTTTCCCTCTAGCCATCAGCTGGGACTCCGGAGGCAGCAATAGATTGGGAGTGGGCGGGGTAAGCGAACGGCGACTGGGCGATCCAACAGAGGCAGAGGGTGAGGGTGAGTGAAGGCGTGGGGGGGGCAAGAGAGGGCTTTGGCGACCCCTGTGAAATGGCCGTTCAACCCCCAAAGGGGTCACGACCCCCAGGTTGAGAACCGCTGTGTTAGTTGATTAATTAATTTTTTTCTCTCTCCTTTTTCATTTTATATGCCAACCATCTTCCTGGCTTGTTTGCATTTTCAAATTTTTTTTGCTTAGAAGTCTTTATTTTAAGTGCCAAATCCTCCTTTTCAATTAAATTAAATTCATGATTTTTTAGGTCAATTTGATTTTTAATCTTCTTATTTTGTGTATCTTTCTGCAGTTCCATCTCTAATTTCTTATACTCTTCTTCCAATTTTTTTTTGAGTTTGTCTTTTCTTTTTGTTCCTTTTTCCCAAATAAGTCATTGTCAATCCTCGAATGTATGATTTCGCTGTGTCCCACACATTTTGTAGTGAGGTATCTTCCTTTTTATTTTCTCTGAAAAAGAAAACCAATTCTTTCACCATAAACTGTTGAAACTCTTTTTCATTTAATATTGTTTGATTTAATGTCCATCACAATCTCTTTTGTTCCTTCCATATAATGGTGATCGGATTATGATCTGCCCATGTGCTTGCTTCAATATTTATATCTTGTACATTAGCTAATAAATTGGTTGATATCCATATCGTGTCTATTCTAGACCATGACATGGGTGAAATCCAGCAGGTTCTGACAGGTTCTAGAGAACAGGTAGAGGAAATTTTGAGCAGTTCGGAGAACCAGTAGTGGAAATTTTGAGTAGTTCAGAGAACCGGCAAATACCACTTCTGGCTGGCTCCAGAATGGGGAGGGAATGGGGATTTTGCAGTATCCTTCCCCTGCCATGCCCACCAAGCGACGCCCACCAAGCCACACCATGCCCACCAAGCCATGCCCCTAGAATCAATAGTAAAAAAATTTGGATTTCACCACTGCCATGACATATGTCTGTTTGAATAGAAAATGTATTGTTTTTCTTTCAGATATCTTCCTCTCCAAGCATCTTGAATGCTTAATTCCTCCACCATTGTAAAAAAGGCTTTTGGAAGAGTTTTCCTGGACTTCTTATTTATCTTTGTAGTTTTGTAGTCCAAATCAACTTCTGTTATTGCATTAAAATCTCCCATCATGCAGATATTTTCATATGCAAATTCTATTATTTTTGTTACAATTGAAAATACCTAACCTGTTTTCTGTATATATGTATATCAGTTAAATGTATGATGTCACTATGCTCCTTCCCATTGGTCTCTACTTACCTTTTGCCCCACCTCCTCTGTATATAAGTTGATGCTCCTGTCAGAGCAGTTGCTGACCAAATGTAATTCTGTGGAAGATAAGAAACAAATAAATACCTTTGTTATAAAGAAGCCTCAAGTCTGTTAACTGGGCCTAACCAGAATAAACAAATAAGTAACAAATTGGTAGCAAGAGGATGGTTTGGTAGGCCCAACCAACCTAGAAATGCAAGAATCACAAGAAGAAAAAAGAAGACCTGTCACTAGATATCTAACGAAAAGAATGGCAGCCCAGCTGACTCCTGAACACAATACACCAAAAGAAGACATGAAGAAAAAAATACAATTCCATGAAAAAGAATTCTTGACAAACTCCAAACAATCACTAGATGGAACAGAAATAGCTCCCTCAGCCTCAAACAAGGAAGGTGACATAAAAAGAAAAATACTAGACTTAATAAAAACAGCTCCAGATGACTCAAATCTGCTCGCGAAACTCCACAGCCTAGTAAACGATCACGGAGCAGCGGCAGATGAAGAGATCGAACACAATAAACATGAAAAACCCATGGTAAGAAAGTCAACCCCTGACTACAAAACTAACAATGAAGCTGCCGATGGTTTCCCGCCTTTTTCATGGCGGCCATCTTGTCTAGCTAATCCTTCTAAAATGGCCGACGAATCATTAAAAGACTCCCGAAATTTAAATTACAAGGCGGGAAACAGAACCTGCAAAGAAAATAACTACCCAATTCCAGAAAGAAATAAAAAACAACTATGTAACAAATATATTAATCAACCTACTGAACTAGAGATAGATAATGCCATGCAGGTGTTAATCGCAGCATTCGGGACTAAGCTAAAAATACCAAACCCACAATCAGAAGACGCAAGAAAACTCTCTAAACTAACACCTAACAAAAGTCAAAAAGAATTAGACTATCTAAAAGAAGAACCAGCCACCCGAGAAAAAACACGCTGGCAATCATACCCTGAAGAATACCACCCGAGGCCCACACAAGACGATCAAGATCCAAAATTTAAAATATCATACTTGCCTGTCGCAGAACACCTCGCTGAGCGATCCAAACTCACCGATGCTGATTGTCCGAACCAGGCCCCGTTCTCCAGCCACATCGAGGAACAAGACCGCCAGGCTTCTGATGAGGATTTCGCCGACCGCTGCAGTTCCGGAGACTTCCTGACGAGCTGGACGGCATCCCGGGCAATTATCAGCCAACAAAGGCCTTCCGGAGCCAAAGCCGAAGACCAGAGGGCCGACTGGGGCTTCATCCTGGGAGCCGCAAGCACAGAGTCCTCTCTCGTCGACTGCTGGGGAAGAATGAGATCTGGGCATGCGCAGAACGAACCTGCAAGGAAGAAAGAAGAGGACATAAATACAAGTCAGTACAGATTCACCCCAAACATAGAGACAAGACAATACAGACATGCCTCTAGTATACCTCTGCCTTATTGTGAGTATGCTAAGGTTTTAAACCATGGACAGCAACTGAATGTAAGTAACTATTCACACCAATCTGGGACACTACCTACAGACTTTGTAAAATTAAAATTAGATGGAAATAATCTGATGGAGTGGAGCCAGCAGCTCCAGGTCATATATTTGAGAGAAAACATTTTGTTCTTTATTAATGATCCCCCAGACAAACCCTGGACTTATGAAATGGACTGCCTCCACCATAAGGCTTATTACATACTCATTGCATCTATATCCCCAAGTATTTTTCCTAGCTTGAACATAACCTAACTGTGTCTGAAATATTCCAAAAATTATTTAATTTATTTTATAGCAAAACTGTGGCCACAACTACTAGAATTTCAAGGGAATTCCACTCTGCCAGGTTAAGGCATGGTATCCCCATGAGCGAACATATTCTAAATCTAAACGCAACCAGAGCAGAGCTCATTCAAAGGGGGGAGAATATATCTGATGGCAGTATGAAAAGTATTATAATCAATTCCTTAGACTCCAGCTGGGATAATTACATAACTTTACTTGACAGCTTAAGCTTAGAACATCTTACATTAGAAAATCTTGCCAATAAACTTATAGCAGAAGACAAACTTAGAAGGGAACGATCTATACATCAAAGGGAAGGCAGAAACCAAAAGAGAATAGATTTCCGAGTCAGGGATAGATATCCACCTGAATGCACAATATGTGGATCAGAAAAACATCAAAAGAGAGACTGCCCTAAGAACACAGGATATAGAGATACATATTATCACAAAGATAGATCAGATAGAAGAATCCATTTCTCAGATAGAACTCCTCCTGACTACAGACATAAACGCAGGGAATCACCCTGTTCAAAAGACAAAAAAAGATATAGAGACAACTCTAGGGAAAACAGATATGGGTCATTATATGGAATAAAAAACAATAATCCATCAACATCAGATTCATTCAACACATGGCTCATTGACTCTGGAGCCACAAGCCACACAACTCACAATCAAGAAATTCTCAACAACTTCACAGAAAAGGAGCATTACATAAAGGTAGCGAATCAAAATAAAGTTCTAGTAAGAGGAATAGGTAACACTCATATCAAAGGCATAGGGAAAATAGAGGGGGTACTTTTTATACCCGAAATTCCACATAATATATTGGCAACTCTAAAACTAAGCGAGGAGAATGGAGTAGAGACCACATTCAAAAATGGAAAAGTATCCATGACAAAAAACAATAGGAACATAAACAAAATATTCACTAAAGAGGGACTAACATATCTACTGCCACGGAATGATGAATTAATCTCTGCACACACTCAGGTAAAAAGCAAAGAGACTAAACCCAATAGTCATGGAGGGAATGAAAATATGTCAACAAGTGAACTCATTCTGTCACTGTCAGAAAAATTATACAATGGTAAACCAATACATGACAACTGTACCCATTTACTTCATAGGAAGCTAGGACATGCAAGTTTCCCTGTTATACAGAAAATGTTAGAATGTTCCGAAGACATCAAAGTAAAGAGTTGTAAAAATTATTTAGAGTGTTCTGTATGTAAATCATCTAAACTCAAAAACAAACCTAAGCCCAAAAAGGCCACTCGCACTACACAATCCATTTTCCATTTGGTACATATGGATGTCGTAGACCCAATGAAACCATCAATCAAATATAGGAAAAAATATTTTCTAACTATAGTCGATGATTACAGCAGGTTTGGGTTCGTGTACACTCTTAACCATAAAAGTGAAGTTGTCAAAAAATTCAAAGAATTCTTTAAAAGGGTGGAAACTCAACATAATGTAAAGATCAAGCAAATAATGACTGACAGAGGATCAGAATTTTTGTCTAATGAATTTTCCAATTGGCTAAAGATGCAGGGAATATTACATTTTAAATCTTGTCCCTTCTCACCCTTTCAGAACGGGGTCGTAGAGAGAAAAAATAGTTTCTTACAAACCATGGTTAGATGTGTGCTAGACGATGCTGGTTTAAATCAATCTTTCTGTGCTGAAGCCCTTACATATTCTAATTATACCCTAAATCGATTATGGTCCAGTGTAATTAACAAAACACCATATGAACTCATGTATAACAAAAAAAACAAAAATTGGACAGCTACAAATATTTGGCGTAACTGCAGATGTGTATGTGCCTAAACAGTTGAGACACAAAGGCAAAAAAAGTATCTAAAAGACTAAGATTCATGGGGTACGAATCAGGAACTAAGGGATATTGTTTCATAGATAAAAACAACCAATTTATTGTGTCTAGATCTGCTTTGTTCCATGAACACTCTAATTGGTCCAAAATACACCTTAACAAATTGTGCCCCGAGTCAGAGAACACAACACCCACTCACAAAAAACACAATTCACCAGTTACTGAGCCCAAAGTCATAAAGACAGGCAAACACAATTATCAAAAGATAATTAATGAGGAATGGAAAAAAGGGCATCCTATCTTGAAAGTAGACCCACTAACTGAGAAGGAAGCAAAGTTTATGCAAGGTGATGAATCTCCTCCTGATAGACCCATTAGATCAAATAGGGGTACAATTCCAAAAAGATTTAATGACTACATACTATCTCTCAATGCCAAAAAATTAACACCCAATACATATGATGACATACTTAAATTACCTCTGGAAGAGAAAACAAAGTGGGAGGAAGCGATGAAAAAGGAGATGGATAGTTTGAAGGAACTAAACGTGTACACACCAGCAGATCCCCCCGCAGATAAGTCCCCCATTGGTACTAAATGGATATTTAAAATCAAAGAGCTAGAAGATAACAAATTCCTGTATTCCTAGTTTAGTAGCTCAAGGATTTGCCCAAAGATTCCCTGATGACTACGAAGACACATATTCACCTACTGTTAGAGCAGAGAGCGTAAAGACTGCGTTAGTACTAGCCTCCATTTTGAATTTGGACGTGTATCAGTTTGATGTACAAACTGCATACCTACATGCCAATCTCGATAAGGAAATATATGTAAAGGCACCCCCAGGAAAAAATACTCAAAAAGGAGAAACTTGGTTGTTAAATAAGAGTCTATATGGATTAAAACAGTCTGGTAAACGATGGTATGAATGTCTGTCAAAAATACTTAAAGATATGGGTTTTATAGCCACTTCATCGGATCTATGTTTTTTCACTAAAAGAAAGAATAATTCTATTGAATATGTACTAATCTATGTTGACGACATATTGTATTTTGGACAAGATAAAATCAAATGTGATGAATTTGCTGAACAATTGGGTAAACACTTCAACTTAAAAATATTAGGAAAAGTAAATAAATATTTAGGAGTCCAAATTGATAAAACCTATAAAGGATTCAAATTATCCCAAAAAGAAAAAATTATAGAACTTATACAAAAGTGCAATATGATAAATTCAAAAACTTGCGAGACCCCCATGTCAACTGACTTCACTAGAAACATGCACAACGAATACGAGCCATTTAAATAAAACACTTCGTATAGATCTATTATTGGATCATTACTGTATAATTCTAATTGGACCAGACCAGATATCACTCTTGCTGTTAATCTATTGTCAAGACACGTAAGCAGCCCTAGTGTATATCACTGGGAAGGAATCAAAAGAATTCTAAGGTATCTAAAATTTAGTGCTGATGTCTGTTTATATCTAGAACCATTTATTTCAGAAAAGCCCATATTGACTTGTTATGCTGATGCAGATTGGGCTGGAGACCCAAAAAGTCGAAAAAGTACCTCCGGTTATGTTTTCCTTATAAATGGTTGTACGGTACATTGGTATACTGGCAAACAAAATTTAATTGCCACCTCTACGGCAGAAGCCGAATACATTTGCCTATCTAAGGCAGCCAATAACCTGACCTGGTTTGATGATTTGTTGTCCAATATATGGGCTGAACCCATTTATCCTATTATTATCAATGAAGATAATAAAGCAGCAATAGATATATCAGCTTCCGAGGCAATAGGCCAAAGATCTCGACATATCGATATCAAATATAAACATGTGAGACAATTATCAAGTATAGGATTTATTGAGGCTATTCACTGCGATACGAGTGAACAAATTGCTGACATTCTTACTAAACCCTTAGCAACCAAACAACATGTATATCTGACTTCTAAATTTAATGTACATATCTAAAACCAGTGATTTATTATTAGTTAGGTATTTTAGAGAGGGATTTGTTACAATTGAAAATACCTAACCTGTTTTCTGTATATATGTATATTTGTATATGAGTTAAATGTATGATGTCACTATGCTCCTTCCCATTGGTCCCTACTTACCTTTTATTTATTTATTATTTATTTATTTATTAGATTTCTATACCGCCCTACTCCCGAAGGACTCAGGGCGGTGCACAGCCAGACAATAAAAACACATACAATACAAAATTTAAAAAATAGAATAAAATCAAATTAAATAATTTTGGCCCCGACAAATTTAAAACCCCAAACTTTTAAAACCAATTTAAAATTGAATATATAAATACTAAAAGATATTTAAAATTTTAAAAATCTTTTATAAAAGAGGGGGAAAATTAGGCCAGGCCGGCCTGGTGAAATAGTAAGGTCTTTAAGGCGCGGCGGAAGGTGCGCAGATCCGGGATCCTCCGTATCTCTGGGGGGAGCTCGTTCCAGATAGTAGGTGCCCCCACAGAGAAGGCTCTCCCCCTGGGGGCCGCCAGTCGGCATTGTTTGGCTGACGGCACCCGGAGGAGCCCCTCTCTATGGGAGCGTACCAGCCTCCTCTGTATATAAGTTGATGCTCCTGTCAGAGCAGTTGCTGACCAAATGTAATTCTGTGGAAGATAAGAAACAAATAAATACCTTTGTTATAAAGAAGCCTCAAGTCTGTTAACTGGGCCTAACCAGAATAAACAAATAAGTAACAATTTTCATGTGTAATTTCCCATAAAAATCTTCTTGGTTATCATTTGGGGCGTATATCGCCACTAACAGTGTTTGTTTATAGTTCATTGTTACTTCCACCATAAGAACCCTCCCTTCATCAACAAATATTTGTTTAGACTCTAATGTCTTTTTAATGTATAGTACTACACCTCTTTTGCTTTGATTTGCCAGTGAGGTAAATACTTCTCCCAATTTTGGGTATTTCAAAAGTTTTTTATGTTGTTTTCTAATATGAGCTTCTTGTAAGTATAAAAGATGGCTAAAAGATGTTAAAGTTCAAAGAGAGATAAGAACAACAAGATCAGCAAAGGCTATTTTTTATTTATTTATTTATTTTTATATGCCACCCTTCTCCGGAGACTCAGGGCGGCTTACAATGTGTTAAGCAATAGCCTTCATACTTTTGTATATTTTGTACAAAGTCAGCTTATTGCCCCCACAAACCGGGTCCTCATTTTACCCACCTTAGAAAGGATGGAAGGCTGAGTCGACCTTGAGCCTGGTGAGAATTGAACTCGCAGTAATTGCAGGCAGCTGGATGTTAAATGCTGCCTTAGTAGGAGGCATTAGCCTCCTACGCCACTCAGGCTCCTTTACAAGTAAATTATGGAAGAAGAAATAAAAGCAATATCGATAAATATAAATGGACTAAATTCGGCAATAAAAAGGAAAAGAACTTTAAATAAATTGGACAAATTAAAAAAAATTGAGAGGATTTCTGGGCATAGATTTCCCAATCCTTTTTGAAATGCAGTACCTTATATATGCTTTAATGCTAAACTATCATGTGGCACTGTGACATAAACTTCAGTTGATCTACTTATCTAGAAGTATTGATAGAGGCAAATAAAATGCATATTTGTAGAGGGATCCTTCTTGAATGCATACTCCCAGAATTTTTTGTTAATTGTTGGTACAGAGTTGAATTTATATTTTATCGACAAATAATTAAAGAGAGACTAGTATAGATCTGTTTCAAGCTATTTAGCTCTTGTCAGCTAACCATAACCTTACTGGGATTCGACCGCAGGCTACTTGTATATTAGATAGATGTATTAATCTCTAAGCCACTGAGTCTCCTTGTTTTGCTGGCCATATCAGGAGAGAGATTAAATGTTTTTTCGGGTGGGATCAGTCTATCAGGGCAACCTGGTCTACCCAACTATGGGCCGGAGCATACTGTTGGTACAGAGAATCAATGATATGTAATTGGGATTTGGGAGGAGGGCTTCTACATAGAAATGAACTCCATGTATAATTATTAAACCTGGTATACAAATGTAACATCTTATTGAAGTATAAATTGGCCGCTCCTGACTACTTTGTGCAATCTTTGGAATGTTTTGTAATCTGGCCTAGGAAGGCTGTTTGGGGAACTCTGGGGCTGAAGAGGAAAGCTGGGTGAGAGGTCTCTGTCCCTGTCCCTTGGGTGAGAACTGGGGGAGAAGGTGTGGCTCCCTACTTGGTGGGTGAGAGCGATTTGGCATTGTGCTGTTTGTTCATTGAGTGAATGTATTATGAGTGTGTTGGGGGATAAGGGCAGTAGTGGGATTCAGCCAGTTTGCACCACTTCAGGAGAACCGGTTGTTAACTTTCTGAGCAGTTTGGTGAATTGGTTGTTGGAAGAAATCATTAAGGCAGAGAACCGGTTGTTAAATTATTTGAATCCCACCACTGGATAAGGGGGTGCTGGATGAGATCCCTCTGTAGCAGTGAGGAAAGGGTGGTGTGAGTTTGAGGGCACTGAGAGCAAATGCTATAGTGCCTGTAGGGCTCATCTTGCCCTGACCATTTGTCAGTTAGAGGAGGTACAGTTAGAAATAGGGGGTGGAATGGTTTGTAGGGAAAGCAAAAGAGGGTGGTCTATTTCAGTGGTGTTGGGTAATGGGAGGTACGGGAGGCAAGGGGGGGGGCATTTACGGGGAATGTGACCCTGATGTTTAGTACCGGTTTCATGTTCTGCTTCCTTGTACTCACCTCATTTACCTGGTCAGCAGGTCTGTGGTGTCCCTGGTCACTTTTAAATGTCAGATCAGCCTGCAATAAGGCTAGTCTTATTGCTGATTTGATCCTTGAAGAGAAGGCTGATCTGGCTTGTATAACTGAGACCTGGCTGGGCCCAGAGGGAGATGTTCTCTTCTTAGAAATGTGCTCAATAGGTTTTTGAGCATGGCACCAGTCTAGACCTCAGGGCCAGGGAGGGTGTGTGGTTGTTTTTATCGGAGACTCTCTGGCAGCCTCCAGGGGCACAGGTCCACAAATGCCTGGCTGTGAGACCCTTTTTCTTAGGTTGGGCTCAAGGGATCAGATGGGATTGCTGTTGCTGTACCAGCCTCCCTGCTATGTGGATGCTTTTCTGCCCGGGCTCCTGGACCTCACTGTGGGGCTTGCAGTGGAGTTCCCCAGGTTTATAGTTCTGGGGGACTTCAACTACCATCCCTGGAGTTGGAGTCAGAGGCAGCCCGAGATTTCATGGAAACCGTGACTTCCATGGACCTGTTCCAGGTTATCCAGGGCCCAACTAGGAATGGTGGTCACACACCCAATTTGGTGTTTTTGTCAGAGCAGGGCCTATATAACCTGGAATTGGTGGACTTATTTTTGGTACCCTGTCATGGTCAGATCAGTCTGGTGGCAATGAGTTTCTTGAGAGCTGTACCCCACCCTCAGGGAGGCAAAACCTATTAGATTGGTCCACCCCCCCATCAACTACTGGACCCAGATGGGTTCCAGAAGGAACTGGGGGTTATAACTGTAGATCTGCTATGCCAGCAGAGCTCTTGGTCATTGTTTGGAATAGGAAGGTGACCGAGGGTGTGATAGGATTGCACCCATTCAACCTCTCCTCATCTGTAGACCTCTCTGCCCTTTGTGATATACAGAGGAAATGAGTGGGATGAAATGGATGAAGAGACATCTAGAGCACAGCTGGCAGAAGACAAGGGAAACAATCAAATGGGTAAGAGCCGCTATTAAGGCCTACCTTGTGGTGATTCATGCAGCAAAGTGTAAATACTTCTCCACACTAATTGCATCTACAGATAATGAACCAGCGACCCTCTTTAAGCCGTTTCCTCCTGGGGAAGGAGGAGACTGAGGTCCACTTGAAGGGGCACACTGAGGAATTTGAGGAGTTTCTGGAAGACAAAATCACTCAACTTTGTTCCCAGCTGGCATAGTTGCTGGTCTGGTGGAGGCCTCTGAGGCAGGTTCTTGCCCTTTTATCTGGGAATGGATTCACTCTGTGGTTCTTGAGGAAGTGGACAGGATCCTATGGAGTATGTATGCAAGCACCTGTGTTTTAGACCCATGCCCATGTCCCTCCTGGCTTGTGAAAGCTTCCTGGGAGGTGACAGGCGGGTGGACTGTGATTAACGCTTCCCTACAGGAATGGGGAATTGGATTCAACCGGAAGCGTCGCAGTGAGACAGTCGGGGAATTAGCGGGCTCTGATGAGCTCCGCAAAAACCCGGACTGACGAACTGCCGCTGAGTGGTCTTCGGGCCAGAACTGTCCTGTAGGGACAGGGAAGAAGGAGAGATATCTCAGAAGACCAAGAGGAACAGGCAAGTTCCTCAAAGATCAGAGGAATCTCTCTCCAATTCGGCGGTGGAGGCAGCAGCCATTACTGCTGTCAAGAAGCTGGGGCAACCGGACTAAGTATCGAGCAGGAGCAGTGAAGCAATGGAGTTTTTGAAGCCGGGTGAGTGACAGCCAACCCACAAGCAAGATAACAACAACAACAAAAATTATTTTGAAACCCCCAGCGTAAAATTAGCGGCTAACGGGCACAGGGGAAGAAAAGAGAAAGCAAGCGGAATTTAAAGGGACAAACCCGAAAAGAAAATTGATTTTTGAATAAAATTGACTGGAAACTTTTAAGAATTAGAAGAAACAACCCTAAAATTGGCTAAAGGATTGGAAAGAAAATAAATAGATCCTTTCTTGTTGAAAACTAAGAAAAATAAAACAAAAGACAATTGGATATTAAGCTCTGCAATAGAAGTGCTTTATACCTAAAAGAAAAAAAGAGGGGAAAAGTATTGTTTTAATTTGGACTGGACTATAAAATTGATTTGGTATTTTCTAAGTTAAAAAGAAGCAAAAAAGAAGCTAGATTGTTAACAAAGATTGACACAAAATGGATACTCTGTTAAACAATTAAGAAAATAGTGGATTTTAGAGAGACATCTTCAGGAGAAAAAAGAGTACTGCAATTTGGAATTTTTGTTTTGGAAAATTTTGAATCATATCAGTGCTGGCCATGAGAACTTTTGGGGAGAATTGCTTTGTTTGTAAGCAGCCTGACTTTGGGAAAAAAAAGGAAAACAATGGAACTTTTAAATCTGGAATAATACTAATACAGAAAGAATAAAATGGCACAGGAAATTAGAGAAAGGATGGAAAGGATGTATTTGTCATGGAAAGCAGAAATAAGAGTAATAATTACGATGCTACATGGAGAATTGAAATTTGAGGATCCAAAAACTAAGAGACAGCATGTTCAAGCCAACAAGGAAACAAAGACGGAGAAGCAAGACACAGAGACTGAAAACAAAAAAAAAAGATAAAGACAATGAGATTAATTTTGGAAAATTAATTGAATATATGTATAGTAATAATAAAAAGGAGGCTTTTAGAGATTACATTGGGATTAACAATGGAAAAAACAGAAAAGGCAGAAAGAGACAAAAAAGGAGAGAAGGGAGGAATAGAAAGAACACAAAAAACTTAAATGATTACACAGGGATTAACAGTGAAAAGGAAAAAAGAGGAAAAGGATGGGAAATGACAGGAAATGCAGGGCAAAATAAAAGAGTTCAGATTTGTGAATCACAGAATGATTACACTTGGATAAACTGGGATAAATACTGGAGAAGTAGGAAAAGGAGAAAAGAGATGGGAAACAATGGGAAATTTAGGGCAAAAGAGGGGAGCTCAAGATTTCAAAATACAAAAGAAAAAAAGGGGAAAGAAAAAGGTAAAAATAAAAATGGGAAGGGAGAAAAAGAAATGAAAGAGAAAACTATATGATTGCAAAAATGAAATGAATAAGAAACTGTAACAATTGAAATAACTAGTATTACAATAAACTGTAATGTTGAAATATGAATTGTAGTATAAAAATGGGAAACTATATGATTGCAAAATGAAATGAATAACAATTGGAATATTTATATTGTGTTTTTCTTTTTTTCTTTTAAGAAATATGAATAAGTTTAAATTGTAACAATTGAAATGGATAACAGCTAGAATATTTTTAAGTTAATTATTATAATGTGAAGAAAGTAGAAATGTTTAATTGTGATATACTAAAATGTTGGATTTGTATTTTCATGATATAAAATAAGCGGACATTGTTATTATGAGAATTAAACTACTGTAACATTACATAATGAATCAAGGTGAGGATAGATATACAAATAGATAACAATGGGAAGGAGCAAAATATAGAATGGAAGGGAAAAACTGAATTTGATTAAGATTAGAGGTGAGAATGAAGGGTAATATTGGTTCTTAAAAATAGATGAGAAATGAAGATGGCAAAAAGGTAATATAGAAACTGTAAACTTAATTGAAATGGTCTTTTAAAAAAAATAGATG
Source organism: Pituophis catenifer annectens (assembly GCF_029215685.1). NCBI lineage: Eukaryota > Metazoa > Chordata > Lepidosauria > Squamata > Colubridae > Pituophis > Pituophis catenifer. The sequence goes on from NW_027256887.1 coordinate 34,560,696, forward strand.
AAACTCAATTGAAATGACTAAACATTGTTTAAATTTGTGAACTGGCCAAATACTCTGTTCAAAGAAAATATATTGTATGTTTGTATGTGTGTTTGTCTAAAAAAATAAAAAAAAACTATTTATAAAAAAAACAGAATGGGGAATTGCCTCAGCACATTAAGGAGGCTGTGGTCTACCCTCTTCTCAAGAAACATCACTGGATTCCACCCTGTTGGATAATTTCTGATCTGTCTCCAATCTTCCCTTTTTGGGGAAGGTTGTTGAGAAGGTGGTTGCACAGCAGCTTCAGAGGTTTCTGGATGAAACAGATTATCTAAATCCCTACCAGTCACGATTCAGGTCTGGATATGGGACAGAAATGGCATTGGTCATGCTTTTTGATGGTCTCTGGCAGGAGCAGGATGGGGTGGTACATCCATCCTTGCTCTACTTGACCTCTCAGTGGCTTTCAATACCATCGAACATGATATACTTCTGGATGTCAGGGTTCCAAGTAACACCCCCAACGAAGGAAGACTCCAAGGCTAGAAATTTCTCAAAGTTCCATTTTATTAGAGATGTCATATTGGCACATCTGGGGAAACCTGAATCTGAAAGCTTCCAGGTTTTCCCCACCCAAAAGTCCAAGTCCCTTCCCCTGCACCCACATGTCCATCACGTGGTCCAATCAATGCACGGTCCCAACTGGAGATGCCTCCAAGTCACGCCACTCCAGGTGTAGGCCGAATGTCTTGACTCTTAGAGAAAGGAATGTTATTATGGCTAGATATCTCCACCACTCCATGCAATCCCCCCTCCCAGTTTCCCACAGCACTAAATGTGGCAGCCCTGAAGATCCAAAGACAAAGATGGCCTCCAGGGCTGACACTGGAGCAGCTTTGGGGGGGTTGGGAGTGGGGGCCCCTGTGTTATCCTTGTTCACTTCCTCTATGGCCGGAAGTCAGTGTTAATAGGAAGTGAGAGATCAAGCCCTCGCCCACTGCTTTGCGGGGTCCCACAGGGCTCAGTACTCTCTTCGTTCCTATTCAACATCTACATGAAGCCATTGGGTGAGATCATCCATCATCATGGACTGAGATATGCTGGTGAAACTCAGCTGTATGTCTCAGTCCATGGTAAATTAAGTGATGCCATGATCTCCCTCTTGCAGTGCCAGGAGGCTGCTATGGGCTGGATGGGGAGCAACGCGGTGAAACTGAATCCTGGCAAGACCGAGTGGCTTTGGGTTTGGGGTTCTAAGGCCCATGGAGAATTGCCACCTTTGGTTTTGGATGGGGTGGCACAGCCACAAACAGACCCTGTGCATAATCTGGGGTTCTCCTGGAACTCCTGCCCGTAACTGCAGATTATACGCCAGTTATTGTTGTGGTCCACCAGCAGCCTGCGAAGCTGGCAGCAGAGTCAGACAGCGATGAGGCTGAGGAAGAACATGGGCCAGTCCTGGAGGCTGGGGAAGGCATGGATGAGGGCTTTGCGTTGGAGGCAGAGATGGGGCCAGGGCCATCAGGGAGTGATGTGCGGACTTTGGAGCCTCCAGAGTCTGACAATAGAGAGGCAGAGGAACAGGAGGAGCCTGTTCCTAGTGCACATATGAGGAGAGCTGCCAGAAGGCAGGAGCAGATAAAACAGAGAGGATGACTCAGGAGTAGGGCCAAGAGATGATTAGCCCCTCCCATAAGGCTTAAAAGACCAGCAACGGCTCTTGACCTCTTTGCCAGAAAACAACGTTGAGACAATTGCTTCGTTTCACTGTATTCATTTCTTGTTGGCGTCTTCTGCTTCTGAACTTTTGCCAAGAAAAGCCTTTGGCAGTTTGCTTAATTATACCAAGGTTGGTGATAAACTGAGGAATGGTGTTTTGAAGAATTTGCTTTAATTTAGTTTGGACTATGTTGAGAATGAGTTAATTCTCAACTGTTCTAATAAAGTCTGTTTGTTTTCGAACTGTTTGCATTTAATACTAACTACTTGGGCCTGGGTCACAACAGTTATGCCCTTTCCTGGACCAACAATACTTACTCCCATCTTGACTATTGCAACGTGTTCTACATGGGGCTGCTTCTGATGAGCATCCAGAAGCTCCAGTTGGTGCAAAATGCAGTGGCCCACATTTTTATATATTTGCGTGTGTGTATTTGGGTTGTGTGCACATGTATCACCACTCCTGCGGGATCTGCATTGATTGCCAATTTGCTTCCGGGTGCAATTCAAAGTGCTGGTTGTCACCTTTAAAGCTCTTCATGGCTTGGGACCAGGTAATCATATGGTAACATCTATCTCTTGCTGGTCACATCTACCCGACCCACTAGAGCAGGGAGGCAAGGAATGTTATGAGTCCTATCCCCTAGGGAGATACATCTGGTGGGATCCAGAAGAAGGGATTTCTCCATGGTGGCTCGCTCTCTCTGGAACATCATTCCCCCAGAGATTAGACTGGCCTCCACTCTAACACTCTTTCAGTAGGCGCTGAAAATGTGGTTCTGCCAGTGGGTCTGGGGAATCTAGAGCAGGATGGAGCCCATTTAATGGTTTGTATGAATGTGTGTTGTCACCGGGGTGGGGTGGGGGGTTATTTTATTATTTTTCTTTTTATTCTTTTTATTTCTTTTATATGGTGTTTCTATACACATGAAAGTCACCTTGAGTTGTCATGTGCAAGTAAGCAGCAATATAAATTTTCTAAAATAAATAAAATTACTTTAGAAAAATATTTTTATTTGCTAAATTGTATTACATTTCACTAAGTATCATACCCAAATACACACACGCAAATATATAAAAATCATCACATTTTTGTTTTCTTGATATCTCTTCTATAAGGCACGAATATAATTCTTAACTGCTGCAGCCAAAAGGAAATAGATGGATCTTGATAAAACAAATACTTCCTACTAATCACTTTTGGGAGCCACTTAATCTTCCTTTTCCATGATTTGTGAGTCAGTTCTTTTCCTTTATAGAATGGATTCACCATAGAATAACAATGGTTTTCAGACATGATTGAGTCTTCTTAGTACCCTGTGGAGAAGTCTGTCTCACTCTTAACTTAATCTTATAGGAAGCACTTAATAGTTTCTAGACTTCTTCAGTTTACCCAAGAAAAAAGATTGCAACATAGAGAAAAATGTATACTTTCCAGTTCTCAGTATATCTGTTGCTGTACTTTTCAGTAATTTGTATAACCAAAATATTTCTGTCCATCCCTTTTCTTTTAAAATAAATGATAGTGAATTAGAAATTGGAAGGAACAAAATAATGCCCTCTTTGGAAACTGTCATTTGAACATCTTGCCAAATTCAGTCTTGGCATGCCTTTTCCAATATACAGTCCAAATTCTCATCATCCTATATACAGTATATTAATAATCATTATTCTAGTCAGGGTGGATTTGATTTAAATCGAGTTGATTTAAATCACAATTTAAATCATGATTTAAATCACTAGTAAAAAGGCTTGATTTAAATCAACTCGATTTAAATCATAATTTTTAAAGAGCAACTGTCATCTCTGCTACTCCTTTGACCCACTGTTGACTCACCGATAGTCCCAGTGTTGCAGAATATACAGCCTCATGCTACATAACTAAGCTCCATTTCATGCTGAATAAACTAAATTATTTATGTATCTTAAATAGAAAACTATCTTACGATAGATTTTTACCCCAAAAGTTTTTTATTAAAATAAATTTGATAAAAATCAAAAAAATCTGATTTAAATCAAAAAATCCGATTTAAATAAAAAAAATCTGATTTTTTTGATTTTTTAAAAAAAATCATTGATTTTTATTCACCCTGGTTCTAGTAATACTTATTGTATTAACAGAGTTGCCTTGAACAGCAAGATGGGTGGCAAATAATTTTGATAAATAAAACTATTTCAAGAACAAACTTCACTAATCTTTAGAAATGAGTAAACAAATGTATGTACTCTGAATATATTCTCCAGATTAAGATTTGCAGACCATGTTCTAGGATTTTAAAGTGTGGTACTTTAAATATAAAGTAGGGTAAATTGGCTTAACAGAAAAATGCTTGGCTTGAAATTACAAATATATTCTTTTATTCTATAGAAGAGAACAGCATTAGAGCTCACACACACCCTTGACTCACAAAAGGAATCTCCAAAATAAAAGGTTTTTAAAAAATAATTTTGATATATTCCATAACATTAGTGATGTTTAAATACAAAGTATAGGTTTTTTTAAAAAAAAATACATTAGAATATATGTCTGTACAGCAGTGATGGGATTCAAGTAATTTAACAACCGTTTCTCTACCCTAATGATTTCTTCCAACAACCAGTTTGTCAAACTGCTCAGAAAATTAACAACCGGTTCTCCTGAAGTGGTGCAAACTGGCTGAATCCCACCACTGCTGTAAAGTATATTCTTTGAAATGTTTTGAATTCCTTTTTAAGCAGAGAATATTTACATTGCAACATTTAGATAAAACATAATGCAATTCACAAAGATGTCTTAACATTTCTCCTAGAGTTTCATGCTAAGTATACTGAAATCATATGCTGTTTATTGGAGACATATAGGCACTGTTGCTTTAAAAAAAAAACTCTAAAAAAGAAACACTGGGGAAAAGGGCTCCCCTTAACAGATAACAGCCATGTCAATAATTCTTCCCATTTTGAAAATTCATCAAGTTGATTTAACACTGGCAAGTATCCAACCATGTCTGAATTATTTTCTTGTTCTTGTTAGTACATAGAAACCTACTTCTACTGAGTTTATACAGTACATTAACAGCTGAATGTGTGCTACATTAAATCTTACAATGAGGTCTGTTGTTCAGCTAGATGGAAATGTTTATTCAGGTAATTTTTATATCCAACTTCTAGGAAATGTTTTAAGTGCTTTTAAAGCCTCAGTACTATACCTTAGATATCTCTTTCTTTATTCATACATTCGGATACTCACAATTTGTAATTCATTTATAGCACCAAGATTAGGTGCTATTAAGAACTGTGTACCAGACTGTTGTGGAAAAAGGAATTCAGAAACATCCCTTTAGGGCAGACAGAATCAGTTTATTTATTTATTGCAATAAAGGATCAAACCTTGGTATCGCTACCAGAAAAATGGAGGTCTGAACAATCTATGAATTTCAGCTCAAAGCATTTATACAGTTTCAAACAAAGGATTCTGTGAAGTCAGCAATTCATATGGTCATATACATTTGTCATTTTTAATTGACATTTCCTAATTACTGAGTTTGTTACTATCTTTGCAAAACAGTTATAATTCTTCTTAGAAGTTACTGAAGCATAGATTCAAATTATCTCTTGTTGAAACAACAATATGGACATCTCCTTTCTCTGACCTTAAAAATGCAAATCACCAAACTGTCCTTATCTGTGACAACTGAGAGGCCTTGAAGTAGAAATCCTACTTGAAAGGAATGTGTCTGCCTACGTGCTGGATACAATTGCAAGCATTTTCTCTTTTACAATATTAAGAACAAAGAGGGCCCTTCAGTGATCATCTAGTTGGATCCGCTTTTACTTTATTTATTACTTTGTCACTTTCCCACATTACTCCCCCCTCTGGGAGTTTGTCTATGCATAAACTCCCACAACCTAGTTATAAGTGTAACTACTGAATATAAAAAGTTCCAATAAACAACTCTATAATATAAAAATCCTAACAAAATATAAGAAATAAAGGCATATAAAAGATTATATATGATTGTTTCCACTCTCCTAGGTCTTAGGAAGATTCTTTCCATTTTTCCACCGGTTCCATTTCCACATATGGATCTGCCTCAGAATCTGTAGATTCTTTCACAGGGTAGGGACCAAGTTGATTAAGAAAATGCTCTGTCAGAGCTAGTTCCCTCTCAACTTGAATTTCCTGTACTGCTCTTATGGATAATTGTCTGAGGAGTGGTATTACACATGGGATGAATGCTAAGCCAGCGATGGCACATATGAACAAAAATATCATTTGTTTAATCCATCCGGATCCAGGCACCCAAGAAATCCACATGTCAGAAGTTTGTAAACTCTGACTTATCTTGGAAGCCCTATCCTGCAATTCCCGAGCACCTTCTTTGACCACACCTGATTTGTTCATGTAGAAACAACAATCTTCACCTAAAAATATACATGTTCCTCCTTTTTCTGCTGTCAGGAGGTCTAAGGCACGTCGGTTTTGTAACACCACTGCTGCCAAGGAATCTATCTGATTTTGGACTTCGATCAAAGTGCCAGCAATTCGATTCAAACTCCCTTGGAGCTACTCTGATATTTGCCTAAATTGGATTACTGAGTGCGTGAGTCCTGCTACTCCTGTCCCAACAGCTGTACCCATGCCTATAAGAACTAATAGTGGGATGAGTATAGGGACCCTCTTCTGGACATGTCCCAAAAGGGGAACAGGGATAGAATGCTCTGCACTGACAACATCTACTTTAGGAAAAAGGTGGGCCAGTGTACAAGTCCAGTTTGTTGGTAAACACAAATATGCATCCTTTCCACATAAGATTTATGGAAAAGGCATGCGCTCAGTAGTTCCTTGCATTAGTCCAGACCCCTAAGTCTCTGCCACAAACATTCCTGCCAGTGGTTGCAATGGGACTTCCAGTGAGGGGTCCTTCTGTTTATCTCTGAGAATTGGTCCTTCAAAAACATATCGAGAGGTAGTATTTCCAGGTGGAAAAAGGATACATAAACCTGATTTGGACTTTAAGTTGAACCAGAGTGGAAATCCTGGAGGTTGAAATGGTCTTGGACAGATTCCATCCACCCCACTTTTCCTTCCTAAAGATCAGTTCTGGTAGCCTTTGTTCTAACCCAGAGTTGTGGCTTGACAGGAACAGTATGATACGATGCAGGGCCAGCAGATAAACATAACCAATATTTCTGACCTAGGGTAGGGTCATACTGATTAACAAGATCTTGACTAGACTTCCGGTTTCTCTGCCTTCGGCGACGGCGGTGCCTTTCGGAGCTCCGCCAGCCCCGCCGCCCGTAGAGCCGCTTCGCTACTCAGAAGCGGCTTGAAAGCTTCAAAATCCTAAGGATTGAAGAAGTAGAGATCGCAGGGTACAGGTTGAGCCCCCGTTGTCCCCCAGGGAATTGTTTCTGGGGAGAGAACGGGTGTGGCTCCCTCCCAACCTGCGGAAACTCCGGGCGACGTGGGACGATTTTGCTTCCGCAAAACAAGCCGGCTGCAGGAAACGTAATTTGAAAAGAATCAGCTTTAACAAACAGCGAACCTATCTGAACCCTGAAATTTGGAAACGCAAGTATCAGCGCTTTGTTGATTTTTCAAACTGAGACAAATTTGAGTGAGTGAAAGTGCTTTGAAAAAAAAACATGGCGCTTGGCCTTAAAGTTAACGAGCCAATGAGTGTGGATTGGTGAAGTTATTTTGTGTTACAAGTTTCCAAGTTGTTGCAAAGTTGCCTTGTTTGCTATAAGAGAAGCAAGTGGAAAATTTCTCCCTTTCTAACATTGGACTTTGTTCTACTTTAGCTTTTAATTGATTAAATCTGGGGGACTTTTTTAGAAGTATTTGTGCAGCAGGGAAAGGAAAAGGAACTTCCCTTTTTAGAAAATCCAGATTACGTGGCAGGATGGCTACAAAGAAGCAGGAAGGGAAGGCAGCAGGGGGGGGATCCCCCACACATAAACAAGAAATGCAGCTTCCCTCTGCACAGCAGTTACAGACCCAGAAAAAAGAATTTGATGTGGGAGATTTAAAACAATTTATTTCTAAAACTCTGGATGATAAATTTTTAAAATCTCAACAGGAGATAGATGACAAACTTCAAAAATCACATCAGGAATTTATGCAGGAAATTAATGAAGTTAAAGATATGGTGAAACAGAATCAAAATAAGGTGACCAAAAAAATATCAGAAGTGGCGTCTGGCCTGGCAGAATTTATTGGGAAAGTTGATTTTAAAGTTGAAGAATTTAAATCAGAAGTTAATGTCAAGATGAAAGACAATGATTATAAAATTGATGAAGTTGACAATAAAATGCAGAGAATTGAAGATGAGATTGTTATGATACAATTCCGGGCGATGGAATTCGCCATACGGCTTCGGGGAATTCGAGAGGGGGAGAGACAGGATTTGAGACAAGTTTGTTCTGAAGCCTTGGCCAAGATTCTACAAGTTAATCCTGATGTGGTATTTCACAAAATAGATAAAATCTACAGAGTGAACTCTTGGGTGGCCAGACAAAGACAACTGCCTAGAGATGTGGTCATATACTTTACAGAGAGAGAAATTAGAAATGATATCCTGCAAAAATCTTTTCATACTTCTGTACAAGTGGGGGGTTCACGACTTGAAATTTTTAAAGAATTACCTCCTAAAATGTTGAAAGCCAGAAAAGAATTTGGTTTTCTTGTTAAGGAATTGAAAAATCTACAGATACCCTTCCGGTGGGACGCACCAGCTGGGATAATTTTCAGATATAAGGGAGAAGGATATCGGTTGAATACCGTGGAGAAGGCACAACACTTTTACACTACTATTCTTAAGGAAAGAACACCATCTCCACGTACATCTACAGTTTTGGAGATTAAAGAGAGTGAAGAGAGGCAATTGCAAGAACAGTCCAAGCAGGAATCAGAAGTAGTGCAAGGTGCAGAAGGAGGTTTTCTGAGTGAGCCCTTGTTTGATTCTTCTCCAATTTTGGACTTGATTCAGTTGACTGAAGTTAAAGATCAACGTATAACCAGAGCTCAATCTAAGCTACTTAAACAAAAGCAACAACAACAACAGGAAAGACAAGACAAGAAGGCAGTTAAGAGTACTGTACAAGAGAGTGGAGCTATGGGAGGAGCGAGATCGAAGCTTTCGGATGATCTTCAAGTATTTTGCTCTGTGCTCCAGAAAGAGGCTGATGACCTTTAAGTGTTTATCCTGGAATGTCAATGGGTTGAATTCAGCACAGAAAAGGAAGAAAATATTTACATATTTGAAACAATTTAATAATGATATAATATGTTTACAAGAAACGCATATCACAACTCAAGATCAAAAATATTTGATAAACTCAAAACTAGGAGCACATTTTATATCTTCAACTTCGCAGAAAAAGAATGGTGTGGTTATTTATGTAAATAAAAAGTTAACAGCTAAAGTTATAGAAGTAGATCAAGATGGTAGGTTTGTAGCAATTGAACTGTTTACAGTAAAAGGCCAAATTCTTTTGATTGGAATTTATGCTCCCAATCAACAACAGGACTATTTTTACAAGATGTTATATACTAAAATATTGCAATGGGACTATAGATCGATTTTAATTATGGGAGACTGGAACGGAGTAATTGATTCTAAACTAGATAAAAAGAGCTTGGCAAAGTCTAGAATTAGACTACCACAGACTTTTTTTATATGAAAGAAGATATGGAACTAAAAGATGTTTGGAGAATACATAACCCAAAAGAATTGGATTACACTTTCTTTTCTGATAGACATAGATCTTTTTCTAGGATTGATTTTATCCTGTTGTCAAATGATCTACTTGTTAAGACAAAAAGAACAAAGATTTTTCCAAGAACTTTGACTGACCATAGCCCTGTATGGATAGAAATTGAGATGGATAAGGTTGAGAGACGTTCTTGGAGATTAAATGAGAACTTGTTTAGATATGAAAAAAATACAATAGAACTTAAAAAGCATTTGAAAGAATTTTTTGAAATAAATTTGAATAAAGGTACCCCAATTGAAATTGTTTGGGACGCAAGTAAAGCTTATATGAGAGGGGTACTTATCTATATGAATTCTAAACATAGACTGCTCCGACAAAAGAAAAGATCTGAGTTGGAAATGGAAATAAAGAATAAAGAACAGTTACTTATTAAAAACCCAACAGATGAAAGAATACGAAGTGCTATAAAACTTTTGAAAGACCAATTTCAAATGCTTATGGCGGAACAAGTTGCAACAAGCCTACAATACGCGAAGCATAATACATTTTGCAACGCTAACAAACCGGGCAGATGGTTGGCTTACACATTGAGGAAAAAACAAAGTATACGGACTATTGATAGTATTGATATTGGAGGGAAAGAAATTTTTCAACAAAAATTAATTAAAGAAGCTTTTGTGGACTATTATACCAAACTATATGCCAAAGAGGAGGTGCAGAATGGACTTATGGAAAAATATTTAAATGATAAGAGAGTTACAAAAATTACTGATCAACAAAAGGAAAGAATGAATTATCCTATAACAGAGGAGGAGATAATAGCAGCAATTAAACAGTTAAAAACAGCCAAAGCTCCTGGCACGGATGGTTTGACCGCAGTGTATTACAAAACTTTACAAGCTGAAATGGTGGGACAACTTAGAGATTTATTTTGCAATATTCAACAAGGGGGTAAAATACCCCCATCATGGACAACTGCTTATATATCTTTGATACCAAAAGAACAAGTTGGTCCTAAAAAACCAGAGAATTATAGACCAATATCTCTTTTGAATACAGACTATAAAATCTATGCGAAAGTATTAGCCAACAGGTTGATGCCAGTAATCCAAAAGGTGATTCATGAGGATCAAGCGGGATTTATTGAGGGCAGATATATGAAGGACAATGTAAGGCAAGTAATAGATTTATTGGAATATCTTGATAAGAATAAACAGATTCCTGCAGTGCTGGTTTTTTTGGATGCAGAGAAGACCTTTGATAGAGTGGATTGGAATTTTCTACTAAAGACTTTAAAAAAGATGGACTTTGGGGACCAATTTATACAGGCGATTTCAGCAATTTATCAAGAGCAAAAGGCACAGATTATTATTAATGGAAGTCTGACGACAGAGTTTAAAATTGAAAAAGGAACAAGACAGGGATGTCCGTTGTCCCCACTTTTATTCATTTTAACATTGGAAGTCTTGCTAAACACAATACGGGACTCTAAAATTTTGAAAGGCATAATGATAAGGCAAGAGGATTATAGAATAAAGGCATTTGCAGATGATCTGGTTGTTATCCTATCACAACCAATGGAATCAACAATCCTGATGAAGGACATTATACAAGACTATGGTAGAGTTTCAGGTTTTAGACTGAATTCAAAAAAGACTAAAATGATAGTTAAAAATATGACACAAGATCGTAAACATGAGCTTGAAAGGAGGGCAGGTTTTGAAATTGTACCTAAGGTAAAATATCTTGGAGTTCAGGTTGCAGAATTAAACATGAAATTGTTTCAAAATAATTATGAGGTGTTGTGGCGAGAGGTTCAGAAAGACATGGAGACTTGGAAAAAGCTGCAACTGTCTTTACTTGGAAGAATAGCAGCAGTTAAGATGAACATTTTGCCAAGATTTCTGTTTTTGTTTCAAATGATTCCGGTGCTTAAAAGTGATAAACAACTGAAAGTTTGGCAGTCTGGTGTGAATAAGTTTGTCTGGAACGAGAAGAAGCCGAGAGTGAAATTGAAAATTATGCAAGATGTTCCAGAAAGAGGAGGTCTTAAACTCCCAAACCTACAGTTATATTATGATGCAGCAGCTTTAACTTTAACAAGTGATTGGTTTGGAAGTAAAAAGACTGGAATATTGAATGCAGAAAGTTTTGATCTTGAATTTGGATGGCATGCTTATTTATTTTATGACGACAAAGTAGATAAAGTATTTAAAAGTCATATACTTAGAGACTCTTTGATGAGAGTTTGGAAGAAGCACCGATTCAAATGGGATTATAAAATACCGCTATGGCTGGATCTTGGTCATACTTTGTGGAATACAAATATAATGTCACTCGGGGGGTTTTTATATAAAGAGGTTCTTTTTACAGATGCGGGCAGATGGCAGCTGAAGACATTACAGACACTGTTGGATGAAGGGTTTAATTTAACTTGGTTACAATATAATCAATTACAATTGAGATGGAAAGAGGACCAAAAAACTGGTATTATGTTGCATGAGGAAGAATTGGTTAGACATATAAGAGAGAAAGGTCCAATGCATATTAAAAGGCTTTATAATGTATTGTTAGAAAGAGATTCAGAAACGGAATTAGTTAAAGATTGTATGATTAAGTGGGCACAGAATTTTGAAGAACCAGTGATGTTGGAAACTTGGGAAAAAATTTGGGTTCAGAATGTTAAATTTACACAGTCGCAAAACCTGAGAGAAAATTTTTATAAAATGTTTTATAGATGGCATTTAGATCCTAAAAAGTTGTCATGTATGTACCCTAATGTTCAGCCAAAATGTTGGAGATGTGAATGTTTAGATGCTACGTATTATCATGTTTGGTGGACCTGCAGGAAAGTTAAGGCTTTTTGGATAAAAATTTGGTGGGTCATGCAGAATGTTTTGAGGAAAAAAATTCAATTTTCTCCACAGTTGTTTTTATTGGGTATAGTTAAGGGTTTTACACGGGGTGAGATAAAACTGATATTGTATATGATAACAGCAGCAAGATTGTTGATAGGTAAATATTGGAAGAATGAAGCTTTACCCACTATCGAGGAATGGACTTTGAAGATGGCTAGTTTTGCAGAGATGGCGAAGATTTCAGCATATTTAAAAGACTGTTCACAAGAGACTTATGAATGGGAATGGAAAAGGTGGATAGAATATGTTCAGAACAAATACCAAACTAGAAAGTATCAAATAGCTTTTATTTGAAAATAATGTATTAGAAATATTTTAATGTAAAGAGACAAAGAGGAAAAATTATACAGGGGGAGGGATGGGTTCAAGCTTATATATTAGTGTTACTAGTTATGAGTACATAATAGGGAAGTCTGGGGGGGGAGGGTTAGGGAGGGTTAGGGAGGGTTTGGGGAGGGAGGTGGGGGGGTGAAAAAAAGGGGTGAAAATGTAATTGTAAAACTTTTGCAATAAAAAAAAAAAAACAAGATCTTGACTTTATTCCAAAATCTGTGATATATAGTCTCCTCTTTGCAATTGTTGTAGAGGCCCATTCTCCATAGTGTAGAAATGGGAGATGCCATTCTGGGTATTCCTTGCTCTAGCTCTATGTCCTGAGCTGAAAAGTTCTGAAGATCCGCCTCCCTGGTGATGTCTCTTCAGTTTTTTTCAGCTCAGCACAGCTCATGGTTGCAAGATTTTAGCTCCTGAGCTTTGAGCCAGTGTAAATAATTTTTTTTTCCCCTGGATTTTCTTTCTTTTTATTTCTTTTTCTTTTGGAAGCTGCTTTCTCCTCGTTGCTTGCAGGTACTGTTTAAAGGGGAGCTCTCCGGTTTCGGATTGAACGTGGGGTGGGGTGGCTGTTGTTCTCCCCTCAATCTCCCTTATCGTGTGGGCGGCTGTGAGGGGCTAGCCGGCTGGCTTTCGCCCCGGTCCCTCCAAATATTCTTCGGAAGCCTCTCAGGCTTCACAGACAGCCGCGGGAGCCGCGTGCGCCATTTTGAAGGGCCGCGGCCTCCCTTTGATCACCACTCGTCAGCTGGGAGGCGGAGCGGCATTTTTGGGCCTTATTTGCCGGTTTGAAGCCTTTCTATCTTGCTGCAGCCACGCCAGCTGGAATTGGCTGGTGGTCTGGAAGAAGGTGCCTTGGCTGAGGAGTGTGGGCCGGGCGTTGGGCCACGCTACACCCTGGCTGGCAATGGCGGCCTGTAAGTTGCGGCGGCCTTCGTCCCTGCGCATTTTTTGGCGCGAATTAGTCCAGGCAGCTGTGATCCCCTGGCAACCTTTGAATACAGAGCTGGTGTTTTTTTCCTTGGGAAGCAGAGGAGAGTGTGGATTTCTGACCAGTGCAATTTTATCTGCGGGTTTGCCTGGCGGCCTGATCTGGTATTGCTTCTGATTATAGAGAGAGCCTTTCTTTGAACTGTGGCAGTTGAGGAGCGGCCATTTTGAGACCTGGGAGCCATTTTGTATTTCGTTTCTAGGCCAGAATAATTTTATTTCGTTTATTTTTTTCTCTCTTTTGTTGTTTTTTGCAGAGTCTTTGGAATTTGGTTTCCTGTGACTGCCATCTGACTTAACATCATGGGGGATGCTGACAGGCAACCATCTTTCTCTTCTGAGGGCTCCTGGTCACCTCTACCTGACAGGGGTAGGGCCTCTAGGCCACGAACTGCCAGCCTTGCTGCAGCCAATAAAATTAAGGCCAAGGCTAGAGCTCGCCCCGGGCGTTCCAAGGCTGAGGAAAAGTCAGCTCAAGTTAGGCACCGTGCTTTGGACAGAGAATTTGCAAAGGCCGCTGCCATTAATACGGCTGCTGACCCCCCTCAAGCCACTATGCCTGCGCTTCAGCCATCAGTTCAGACTGTGGAAGATTCTGTCCCTCAGACTGTCCATTCTCCTACCTTGGCTGGGCCATCCAGGGCATGGTCTCCAGAATTGCAGGCCGAGCCCCAGCAATGTCCAGGGCCTTCTGGGACCAACAAACGCCCTGAAGCCACCTTTACCCCCACAGCGGCTGGCCTTCGCCAGGATGAAGGGGGGGAGCGGGATCTTCAGAATTCCATTAAGTCTTGGGTGGAGCAGGCTATTAGGCAGGGCATTGCAGAAGGGATGCAGCTTCAGTCGCAGATGTTTGCCCAAATGTATGCCCTTAGACCTGAGGTGGAGCCCCAGGGATATCTTGCCCCTTCTGAGGATTACCTTGGACAGGTCTCTCCTTCCCCTTCTGAACTAGTTGACTATGCAGAAGACTATCTGGAGGAGGGAGAGATTTCGGATGGGGATCAGATCCAACCACCCAGGCCCGCTTTCAAGGGTTTATTTAATACAGCCCTTTTGAAACCACTTCTGATTAAGGCCAGGGCCACTGCTCGATTGGGTCCTGACCCAGCACTCTCTGGTACCTCGGGTGCTGGAGAGCAGGATGATTATCTTTTCACAGAACAGGCGGTGGAGGCAGATACTATTCCTATCCCGGGAATGTTTCTGGACATGATCCATAGACAGTGGGCAGCCCCAGCTCTTCCCTCCAGGGCCTCAGGGCTGGACAACCAGTTGTTTACGGTGGATGCAGACATGATTAACTTGCTGGAGGTTCCAAAGGTGGACGCTCCGGTGGCGGCTCTCACCTCTTCTTCTGTTTTACCACCTGATGCAGAGGACGCCTTAAAGGCAGAAGATAGGCGAGAGGAGACGGCACTTCGTCGTGCGCACCAGGCGGACGCCTGGGCTGTAAGAGCTTCTTCGGCAGCATCCTTTCTCACCAGAGCGTCGGTCAGATGGCTTCGCCAGCTACAAGGCCATTTGGCACCAGATGATGTTCGGGCCCACCAAGACCTTTCTAAGATTCTGGCTGCAGCTGAATACACGGCAGACGCTACCTTAGCAGCTGCCAGGTTCTCTGCCAGGGCCATGACTTCGTCTGTCACCGCTAGACGTATGCTATGGCTATGTCATTGGCGTATGGACGGGAAGAACAAGTGGAAGTTGGCTTCCGCTCCCTTTGAAGGGGGGTTTCTTTTTGGACAAGCTTTAGATCCCCTACTTGTCGAGACAAGGGATAAAAGGAAGGTACTCCCGTCCCAGAGCAGGAGAACGGATTTCCGTTCATCCCCTTACTATAGGCGGCCCTCCTTCCGCCAGGGGGGAGCTGGGCCAAGCTTTCCCCATCAGCAACGGCCCTTTCACTCCTCCAGATAGATCAGCCTTTCCCCGGGGTCGCCAACAGTCGTCCAACAAGCCCTTTAGGGGCTCCGGTGGCAGAGGAGCCAGGAGATCTAAGTGACTATCCGTCACTGGATCCTCTTGGGGGCAGGCTCGGCCTGTTTGCAGACCGCTGGGACGACCTCACTACAGACAATTGGGTGAGGGAGACAGTAAGAGCAGGGCTCTCCCTCGAATTCCTTTCATCCCCTCCGAGGCGTTTCCTCCGCTGCCCCGTTTCTGGAGACCTGCTCAGGCGGGAACTCATGGAATCGGCTATCCAGCATTTGCTGGATATCCGGGCCATCCAGCCGGTTCCACGGGGGCAGTGGGGGCGCGGGTTCTATTCCATCCTATTTGTCATCCCAAAGGCCTCGGGAGGGTGGAGGGCAATTCTAAATTTGAAAGGCCTCAACGAGTTTATCGTTTACAGGAGGTTCAAAATGCACTCCCTGCATTCCATTTTAGCCGGAATCAGGGAGGGAGACTTCCTAGCCTCCATAGATTTGACCGAAGCCTACCTCCACATCCCAATTCGGCCGGAGCATCGTCAATACCTGAGGTTTTGCTATTCAGGCCGTCACTTTCAATATCTTGCCCTGCCGTTCGGGTTGGCCTCCGCCCCCTGGACGTTTACCAAGATTCTCTCTGCCTTGGCGGCGTATCTCAGGTCTCTTCCCATCAGAATTCAGTGTTACCTCGACGATCTGCTCATACAAGGATCCTCCCAGCGGCGAGCGGAACAGGACTTGGCCACGACAATACAGGTATTGAGGGACCACGGGTTCTCGGTGAATCTGGCAAAGTGTCATCTCGTACCTTCTACAAGGTTAGTTCACCTGGGGGCCCTGATAGACACGATAGCGGGGCAGGTCTTCTTGTCCCCGGACAGACAGGACAGTATCAGGGCGCTGATTCAGTCCATTCAGGGATCCCAGACAGTTCAGGTAGCCCAGCTATCCCAATTGTTGGGGAAAATGATTTCTTGTATGAACATATTTCCCTGGGCCAGGTTCCATGCGAGACCACTACAGTGGTTCTTGCTCCCCTTTCAGAAGGTAGGAACGAGCTCATCCAAGATGAGGGTTCAGGTTCCCCCACGGGTCCTACGATCCCTGACCTGGTGGACGTCAGGGGCCATCCAGAAGGGGTGCCTCTTCAGGGAACCCCGCAGGGTGATAGTAACGTCGGATGCCAGTCTGATGGGCTGGGGGGGGGCATAGCGGGTCTCAGGTGGCCCAGGGCTGCTGGTCCTGCCAGGATCTATTCCATCAGATCAATTGGTTGGAGCTCCGGGCTGCCCGTCTGTCTCTTCAGACCTTTCTACCGCAGGTGAGGGGGCAGCATGTGCTCCTTCTCACAGACAATACGACGACGAAAGCCCATATCAACAGGCAAGGGGGAACTCGTTCCGGGCCTCTAATGCGAGAGTCGGAGACCCTCTGTCTTTGGGCAGAGACTCACCTTTTGTCCCTGACAGCGGACTACATCGCAGGGATGGACAACGTAGAAGCCGAGTGGCTGAGCCGAGCCATTGTGGATCCCTCGGAGTGGAGGCTCCATCCCAACTTGTTTGCAGAGATAGTCGACCGGTTCAGCCGCCCGGTAATGGACCTCTTCGCCTCCCCAGCGAATGCACAACTCCACCTTTTCTTCTCCCGGTTTCCTGCCCCAGGAGCGGTGGGGGTGGACGCTCTGCGGACCCCGTGGCCCAGGGGCCTCCTTTACGCATTCCCTCTCCTACCCCTAATCCCGGCCGTCATTCGGAAGTTGATACTGGAGGGGGCGGAACTGGTTTTAGTGGCTCCTTATTGGCCCAGACGCCCTTGGTTCGCCGACCTGGTCGACCTGTCGGTCGCCACTCCCTGGCGGATTCCCCCGGACAGAGTCGCACTCAGCCAGGGCCCAGTTCAGCATCCGGACCCGCAGAGACTGCAGTTAGCCGCTTGGAGGTTGAGCGGGGCCTCTTGAGGCGGGAGAACTTTCCGACCAGGGTCATCAGGACTATGCAGGCGGCCAGGTGGCCCTCCACCACACAAATATATGAGGCAACGTGGAACAGGTTTGCCGGGTGGTGTGCCTCCAGACAGTTGAGCCCGACTTCAGCATCGGTGGTGGAGGTGCTGGAGTTCCTGCAGGACGGGTTGGACATGGGACTTTCCATTAACACTCTACGGCGACAGGTGGCTGCGCTAGGCACTGTCTTGACATTTGGGAGGTGGGGCTCCCTTGCTAACCATCCGAGGGTGAAGATCTTTCTGCGTGGGGCGACTAATTTAAGACCGCCGCCTCTTCACCGTTATCCCACTTGGGATCTCGCTAAGGTTCTTCAGGCTTTGATTAAGGCACCTTTCGAACCGTTGAGGGAGACTAGTCTCCGTCTCCTATTGTGTAAAGTTGCTTTCCTTGTGGCCGTCACGTCTGCCCGACGGATCTCAGAGTTGGCGGCTTTATCGGTGCGGAAAGACCTCTGTATTTTTCATCCCAACAGGGTGGTTCTGCGGCTGGACCCTGCCTTCCTTCCTAAGGTCAACTCCATGTTCCACCGAGCACAGGAGTTGATCCTGCCAGACTTCTGTCCTCGGCCTCGGCACGCCTTGGAGCAGAGCTGGCACACCGTGGATGTGAAGAGGGCCCTCCGTATTTACATTTTTAGAACCTCTTCTTTCCGAAAGACGGAGGCTCTCTTTGTCTCTTTTCAGCTGTCGACTCTTGGCCACAGGGTGACCTCTTCTACGGTGGGACGCTGGCTTAGGACGTGCATCTCATCTGCATATGAGCTTCAGGCTCTCCTGGTGCCTTCAGGGATAACGGCCCACTCCGCCCGCAGTGCTGCCACGACTGCGGCCTGGTCTACTCAGGCGTCAGTGGAAGACATTTGTAGGGCGGCCACATGGACTTCTCCCACTCCCTTCATCCGTCACTATAGACTTGACTCCTTCGCTTTGGCGGAGGTGGCCTTTGGGAGAAGTGTTCTGCAGTGGGTTCATGAAGATCTGGGGTCGTCGGCCCAGGACAGCTCCCTCCCTTAGGGCTGGTCAGTCTTTGGTATATCCCAGACTGGCACCTCCCATTTCTACACTATGGAGAAGGGACGTTGGTCTTACCGTGATACGTTCCTTCTCGTAGTGTAAAATGGGAGGTGCCAACCCCACCCTGCTTGTGGCTGCCTGGACCGGCTCCCCTGGTGGAGCATGTTGTTTCTATCTTTCAGTCTGCGTACATTGGCCTGGACTGCGTACCATTCGCTTTCGCTTCGCTGGCAAAACTGAAGAGACGTCACCAGGGAGGCGGATCTTCAGAACTTTTCAGCTCAGGTCATAGAGCTAGAGCAAGGAATACCCAGACTGCACCTCCCATTTTAAACTATGAGAAGGAACGTATCACAGTAAGACCAACGTCCCTTTTCCTTATCTATTCCCCCCTCAGCTGGGAATGTCAATAGTGTAACCTTAGGTGGTGGAGTTGACTTAGGTCTAAAGTAACAACCTCGTGCATAGACAATGCGTGTTTGGTGGGAGCGAACTTGACCTAAAGTGTCTCTACTTGGGGAATCAATGTTCATGTTATGTTCACTTGAGAGTCCTAGTGCAAATAATGTCCAAAGCCATAAACAAATCACAATCAACTATGGTGTGAAGCTCACTACGTCAGGGAAAGGGTTAGTGGTGTGTGTGGTTTGGGAAACAGGAGTAGCAATAAAAATCCTAGGTCTACCACAAAACCGTTCCTTATATATGTAAAACAAGAGTATTAGTAAGGCTAGAAAAGCAACTACCCACAGAACCCACACCCAAACTCCTCTAACATTAGTATGTGTAAGAAAGGGTTATATTACAGCTAATAATATGTATATGTGCAATGTGAAGGTAGTTTCCTCCTGATGAATCTTCCGCTGTGCGCAGGGGACCAGCTTCCAGTGTGGTCCAGCAAAGCTGATGATCACCACTGTGCGTAGACAGTTCATTCCCGGTAGAACTCAGCAGGGTGTATTCTTCTTAAACTTCCGCGCCAATGGCCTGTCAGTTTTTTGTTACCTGGTATCAGTCTCATCCAGTGGATCCAGGATCGTCCTCCTAAGATCTTAAAAGCACAATTACAAAACCAATACATCTGGGCGAGTGCGCAAAGGAATCTGAGCAGTTGTAGTCCTTTTCAGTTGGGAAACAGCATAGGCAACCACTGAATCCTAAGAAAGAAAAAATACAAAAATAGTCCAGATGATGAAGAACGCTATTCCCACTGGTGGCTGCCTACCAGTCCCTTGGATCCTTTGGATCATCAACTTCAATGGGTCTTCTTGATGAGTTTCGGGTCTAACTTCCATCCAGCTTGGATCAACATCCAATCATCGTGGTGGAATTTGTGGACAGGAAACTTCAAAGGTAGTGTTTGGGCTAATAGTCCTTGTTTCCTAAAAACTTCAAAATATCTGGACAGGTTATACACATATTGTTTCAATACTTTGTCTCTGGTTTCCAGGGAATTAATGTATATGCTTCCTGTAGTGAAAACTACTCCAAACAACAGTTCATATGATGATAATCTGTCTAGGTTGGGTAAAACTCTTGACACCATTGTTGCTGTAGCATTACTGCAGAGAAAAGCTGCAACCCACCCTATGAGGTGGTTCTCTATGACTAATAACTATTTTACACTCCCCACTTTTAGTAATTCTGTAAAATCCACATGAATACTTGAAATGGTCTTAAAGCTGGTGGTACCTCTTACCCATCTGCTGTTTTCTGACAGCATGTTCATTCACCTTTTTACAAACCAAACATTTGTTTATAATTGATGTTACTAAAGGATATATCCCAATACAACCATAGCTTAGTTTAAAAGTTCAGCTATAATAGCTTGAATTCCCCAATGACTCCACCCATTTTTTTTGCCAAATGATCTCCAGAGACTAAGGGTTACAATGCATTAAGCAATAGCAGTCATAAAGTCAGCTTATTGCCCCCCACAAACTGGGTCCTCAATTCACCTACCTCAGAAAGGATGGAAGGCTGAGTCACCCTTGAGCCTGGTGAGATTCGAATGTACAGTAATTGCAGACAGCTGGTGTTAAATTACAATGCATTTATCCACTGAGCTATCCAGGCTCCCTGTCCATAGAGCTTAATTTAATGAATACAATTCAAAGGTTTGAGCAGTCTAATTTCGAGGCAATTTGTCTCCAGGGGGTGTCCCTCCAAATCAGGTCTTATTTTTGTATGTAAACCAATTACTTCAACACCGTGATGTTCTCATCCAATGTGATCCATTGATCTGGTGTTGGCTAAGAACTGTGCTTGATTCAAATTGTGATCTGTAGTTAAAATCAAATCTGTCTGCTGCATTAAAATTGTTTCATTTTTGTTTAGAATCTTAAATCAGATAACCACCACTGAAGGATAGTTCTGACTTGATGTGGGGTGCTTACAATGAGGGCTCCCCCGAAGGTCAATTTCCTACTTTCTGAGCCAACACCCCTTGTGCAATTCAATTGTGTGTGTGTGTGTGTGTGTGTGTGTGTGTGTGTGTGTGTGTGTTTACAAAGAGATTGAATGGCTTTTCCAAATTTGGTAAACTTAATACAGGAGCTTTGTTCAAAGCTTGTTTCAAATTTTCAAGGCTTCCTCTTTCATGTCCCTCCCATTTCAAACTCCAAGGTCCAGATTCAATTAATTTTGCATACAGGAGTTTGGTAAAATCAGCCTACTCATCAATCCAAAGTCTGCGTAGTCTTCCTCTGAAAACTCCTCTCATATTTCCTCTCATGTTCCGTCCTCAAAATACACCTCTCTGACTTCCTCTCACCATCTGAGATCCGTGCCCGTAGGTTCCATCTCGGGTTTCCATATTTCTACGGGGACACTCCCTCTTCCAATGACCAACTTCTTTACAAACTGCACACTGACTGGGTCTCAAAATGACCCCTTCAAGTGCCAAAGCCAACATCTCCATCTGCTTTCTTTCCTTAGCAACTTGCTTTCTTTCTTCCTTTTCTATGCTACCCACAACATCCATAACGTTCCAATCAACAAATCACATAACTTCTCCTTATAACAGTAAACATTCAATTCTTTCTACCGCTGTCAGCACAAGTCTGTGTAGACAAACTCCTGGCTCCCACCAAACTTCCTCTCCTCCTTCAACTACTGTATATCCCTCTATAAACAAATTAGCTCCTCAGCACCAATATCTGATCTCCTTGTAAACTGAAGTGGACAAAAACAAGCATACTCTCGAGGCAGAATCTAACATTTTAGACAAAAATGCCACTGAATCTCTCTTACTACATATTGTAATTTCTAACTCATCACTGTAACAATTTCTAAAAGGGCAGTAACTTTAGCTGCAAAATGTAATTCTCTGTCTCCCGGAAAATGCAAGTCAGACTCAAAAAATCTTTCAAAATCATTTCTTTGAGATAGAATAAGAATAAGAATAAAAATAATTTTATTTCTATACCACCCTTCTCCCAAAGGACTCAGGGCGGTGTACAGCCTATTTTTTTTTAAAAAAAAACAAGACAAACACCAATTTAAAATAATTAAAAATATTAAATGGATTCGGCTCAATTTAAAACCCCAGAAATTTAAAACATCCAATTTAAAATTATGTTGCTAACCCAGCCTGGTGGAACAACAGGATCTTGAGTACAGGTTTAATTAAGCGTTTTAAACCTCAAAAATTTCCAGAAAAGAAAAAAATAAAAATAAAATCAAAATGTATCAAGAGCAGAAAGGAGAATTTATCTGCATAGCTTTCATATGTTAATGAAAGAGGCTTCGCAGAAAGAGGAGGAGGGGTGGGGGGTGAGAGAAAGGAGAAAAAAAAGTTAAAAGGAACTGTTTCTCTCCTCCAAAGGAAAAGGGGGGGGGAGAGGAAAAAAATGTTTTACAGCAGGAAACCAAGCCTCGCTTCCCTCCTCCATTCAGCATTCTTACAACAAAGCAACACGTTCAGTATTTCTCTAATTTCTCACCTTATCAACACACAGGCTTCACATTTGTATTGCAATCAGACCTTTCGTATAAACCCTCTTTCACATAAAAAAATTCATTTAATGCGTCCTCCATACAAACCAGTCATTAAAATTATTTCAATGAACTAGCTTACTCTCAAAGCAGCGGAAAAGTCAGGCAGCAGTTTTAATCACAATGGTGATTTTGGGCCCGAACCACTGTCCGTTTTCCACAGCTTCAAGTCCAAGCTTAGTCAATTTGCTGGCCAGCCAAACATATCATAATTAATTCAATCACATTCAATTCTACACACTATCATTATAGATGCACATCAACAAAATATTGTCAAACAAATCACATCAAGTTGATCAATTCAAATCATCAGAGCGTTCCCATTTAGACAGGCTTTATGTTTTTATTACCTGCTAAACCCCGGGTGGGAAGAACAATAAACAATTTCTTCTTTCAGCCTGGTTAAAAATCTTTGGCACAAAGATTTTCTTTCTCCTCTCTCCTTTAGATTTCATCAAACAGATCCTAGCAAACTCTGCCTGATACTTAATTAACAGGGAATGTTAACCCTTAACACTCCCCTCAGGAGACTCGAACTCCTTACTGAAGGCTTTAGGACGCCACCTTGCCTTCTAGGAGGTTGATCAAACCCCCTTTCTCTGCCCCCCCAAAATAGGCAGATTTCCCCTTTTATACTTGCCTGCCAAGCGATCTTTATCCGTGGAAATTTCTGAGTCTGGTCTGCCCTTCTTGTGGGTCCTTGGCTGAATCTGCTTCGCCAGCGAGCATACGGCAATCCTCAACAAAGGATTCTGTTGACTGCAAAGGAGTCTTGGTACCGGCTGTCGAATCCCTGGTGGGAAAGGCCGCTCTCGCTGGGGCAGTTTGCCTAGGAAGAAAAAAATTTCAGCTTCTCAAAGTCCCTTCTGCCGGGTGCCAAAATTGTTGTGGAAAAAGGAATTCAGAAACATCCCTTTAGGGCAGACAGAATCAGTTTATTTATTTATTGCAATAAAGGATCAAACCTTGGTATCGCTACCAGAAAAATGGAGGTCTGAACAATCTATGAATTTCAGCTCAAAGCATTTATACAGTTTCAAACAAAGGATTCTGTGAAGTCAGCAATTCATATGGTCATATACATTTGTCATTTTTAATTGACATTTCCTAATTACTGAGTTTGTTACTATCTTTGCAAAACAGTTATAATTCTTCTTAGAAGTTACTGAAGCATAGATTCAAATTATCTCTTGTTGAAACAACAATATGGACATCTCCTTTCTCTGACCTTAAAAATGTAAATCACCAAACTGTCCTTATCTGTGACAACTGAGAGGCCTTGAAGTAGAAATCCTACTTGAAAGGAATGTGTCTGCCTACGTGCTGGATACAATTGCAAGCATTTTCTCTTTTACAATATTAAGAACAAAGAGGGCCCTTCAGTGATCATCTAGTTGGATCCGCTTTTACTTTATTTATTACTTTATTTGTCACTTTCTCACATTAAGACTGTAGTGACTGTTTCATTGAAAGCAGTGTGACTGCAGAGGATAGAAGCTTCCAGCACTGTATCAGCCAAGTATACCTGAATGTAAGGAATCTGTAGCACCTTTTTCCATTGATGTCTTTATGGTTTTTCCAATTCTTGTTTTTAGAAGAGTGCCTTTTTCTACAGTAGTGCTTAACTTTATTTGGCTTACTTCCTGGCACATTCTTTTGCTGCTCTTCTCTAGAATCCAAAAATTTCCAATGATTCCATCTCTCTGAATTTAATATTTCTCTTTGAAACGTGGGGCATTAGCATCATCTATGATTGGTCTGTAGTGTTGCCTACTGCTTAAGGAATTAGAAACTGCCTAGAGGTCAAGTAGCAAAGCCTTTAATTTGTAGCCTGGAGGGTTTTCTCTACCCAACGCTGGAGTTAGGGGGTAGGTTCACGTTCATGAAATTATGTTCATTAATGTGCACATGGTAATAGATATTTCCCTGCAAACGTTCTCTCCGTTTTGCTCCCTTAACTGCCCTCAGTTCCAGAAAATACTTGCTAGACTTTGGAGCAAACAAACCTCGGTTCTCCTCTCTTAAGCCTCGGTCCTTGGGAGATTGCCTGTTTTTCACATCCGGAGCCGAAAAGAAGAGATACTTCCTTTCGTTCTAAATTTGATATAAAAGTGGTTCCCCACCCCATTCCACAGGAAAGAAACTGCATAGTCAAAGGTAGCCGCCTAAGAAAGGCTCTCAAGAAGCTGGCAGACACGGAGGAAGTGTCAGAAAGGCCGAGGGGAGAAGTTCAGCTCGGCTCCTATTCTTTCAAGGGCTGCAATGGCTGCAAGGAAGACGCGAACTTTTTTCTTGACCATTCCTTGCGGTCCCTTCCTAAAGCGAATGCCGAGAGGCGTGTGATGGACATGGCGCTTTCCAGCCGTACCCTTCATTTTCATCCGAAGTAACATTGAAGAGACAGAGAGTAGTATGGACGGTGGTGGATTTCTTTTTAGTAAGGGTTCAGAAGGTCCATGTCGGGGAGGAGGAGAATGGGTGGCCATTGTGCTTGTAAAAGGAGGCGTCGTTGGGTTGTGTCTTCTTTCTCACAGGCGCACGCCTCTCTAGTGTCCCCAGGGACTGCGGAGAGCTGAGTTCTCTGAGGCTGGCTGTGCGCAGGAGCGGGAGGTGAGCCTTCGGGAAAAAGTCTTGCGCGAGGCTGATTGAGCTCAGGAGCAAGTACTCTCTCATGGGAAGGCAGAGTCGTGGCTGCCGTGGGCTAGAGCCTTTCCAGAAACCAGGTGGGGGAATACGTTTCATTTTTTTCTTGGTTGAGCTGGAATAACCCTGGAGGCGTGAGAGAGCTGCCTTACCACCCCCAAGGAAGTCTGGTCATCCTCCCTGGAATTGAAATGCGGATACTTCTATCTAGTGTACAAGTCCGGGCCGGGGGCTGGAGGGGAAGACTTTAGCCTTGAAAGTGCCAGTTGTCCTAAGAAAACTAGAGCTAGGAGCGACTTTTGGATAGAAGATAAATTTATCGAATTTTGAAACTGTCCATCTCTCTCACAGAGAGGATCTGGGCGGTATACAAATAAAATATTAAAACGTAAAAACAGTGTTTAAAATTTTAAGAAAGAGGCAAAGATGAAAATCAACGTTAAACGTTGATTAAAAGGCAGGGAAAGGCTTTCAGGGGACTGACCAAATGTAATGTATGGAATGGTAGTGTAAGGTATGGAAGCCATTCATTTTTGCTTCTCAATTCCAAATCATTCTGAGATCAAGTGATAGCATCAAATTTGCCCTGTGGGCAACCCTCTGATAAGAGATGGGTCATGTTGTTTGGTAGGGTGAGTCCTTGAGTTAGAAAATACTACATTTAAGTGTATCTGTAGAATGTAACCAAAGGACATGTGCATTGTTTTATTTTTTCAGGACTGGAGTGTTCTAAAATTTATAGTAACTAAGATAGTTTCTCTTCATGCTACCTATGGATTGAAGATCCAACTGATCTGAAGTTAAACTCTCCAGAATTAATGTATAGTAAATGAAACATTTTTGTGTTGTAGAGTTTTTGTATAGAAAATGCTTGGATGTCTATTTCTTTGAAATAGTTTCTGTGCAAAGTCTTTGCAAAGTTAATGCTCTACATTCAACAAAGCCATATCAACAATCAACAAGTGATAACTGAAGCACAGTTATGTTTATATTAGAGTAAAATTTGGTTATTGATGTTTAGGATTGATATTTAGAATAATGTACCATGTATTTCAAAAGTAATATTTTAAAAGTTTTGCTTTCTTCAAGCAAAATAGAAGACAATAACTTATTGCTTCTTATTCTAAATCAGCTCACAGGCTTCATTTTTATTGAGCCATAATGTTTTTTGTGTATTTCCATCCCAGTGTGCAATCAAATGGTCCTAGTTAATAGTGCTTTAACATAAGTATATATAGCAGAAATTCATTTAAAAGTTTCTTAATTCTTGGAATTAATAATAGGAGCCTTGGTAGTACAGGGGTTTAAGGCACCCTGTTATTAAGCTTATTAAGACCAGCTGCCTGCAATTACTGCAGGGTTCGAATCTCGCCAAGGCTCAAGGTTGACTCAGCCTTCCATCCTTTCTAAGGTAGGTGAAATGAGGACCCAGTTTGTGGGGGCAATAAGCTGACTTTGTATAAATATACAAAAGGATGAAGGCTATTGCTGAGCACATTGTAAGCCGCCCTGAGTCTTCGGAGAAGGGCGGCATATAAATCAAATTAAAAAAAAAAAAGTACAGTGGTTTAATGCACCCTGTTATTAACACAGCTGCCTGCAATTTCTGCAGATTCGAATCTTACCAGGCTCAAGGTTGACTCAGCCTTCCATCCTTTCTAAGGTAGGTTAAATGAGGACCCAGTTTGTGGGGGCAATAAGCTGACTTTGTATAAATATACAAAAGAATGAAGGCTATTGCTTTAACGCATTGTAAGCCACCCTGAGTCTCCGGAGAAGGGCGGCATATAAATCAAATTAAAAAAAAAATGTGAAATTTTGAATAGAGTTCTTTGTCTGCTATCCTGAACACATTTGTTAGGGATAAACCAAGTTGAAACTTATTTTGCAAATAGAACTGTATTAAATAAGCAATGCATGTCTTCCACAAATAAGTAATACTTGGGTTGAATCATGGTGCTTGAGATTTAAAAGGGCTGAGTTATTCCTATTAAAATAATGACACAGACACCTGCTTTTTAAATCTAAAATCTTGACTTTTTTGGACATAGTTGCAGTGAATGAGATGTGTGATTTATATTGTATATTCCCACAGGTTTGTTAACATAGGGGGCTAGAGTTTGTACCAATGAGGGTTTTTCCATCAGTACTGTGGGTGGGAGGGGCAGATATGGCGGGAGCAGGGGGCCGTATCCTGTTGTGGGGGCACGCCCCCACTGTTTGTGAGCGGTGGCATGCCCCAGCCCCCAATGCTCTTCTCATTCCCCAGGTTGTGCAAGCCCTCAGGCCCCGGGCCTTCGGTTGATATTGTGCAACACCAGGTCCATGGTAAATAAAGCCCCCCTCATTTGTGATCTGGTTCAGGAGGGGGGTGCGGACCTGGTGGGTATTATGGAGACCTGGTTGGGCCAGGATGGGGGTTCCCCTCATTCCCACTGGGTTTCTACTCATTCCATCAGCCGAGGTCCCAGGGGAGGGGAGGGGGGTGGCGGTTCTTGTAAAGGAAGGACTTGTTCCGAGGGAGGCCACTGTATCTCAGATAGCTGGATGTGAGTCCCTCCTTGTGAAGTGGGGACATGGGAGGCAGATGGGCTTGCTGATTACATACCTGGCTCCCTGCCATGTGTCGGCCCTGCCCGAGCTGCTCAACGTGATTGCCCAGGCTTATGGTCATGGGGGACTTCAACTTGCCATCTGTCAGCGAAGCGTCTGAGGTGGCCCGGGAGTTCATGGCTTCCATGACGGCCATGGACCTGACCCAATTAATTCATGGCCCTACTCACATGGGAGGACACACTCTGGACTTGATTTTTGTCTCTGGTCAGTGGATGAATCATCTTGAGATAGGGGATATAGCAATTGAGCCCTTGTCATGGTCAGATCATTCCCTTCTTAGGCTTGACTTTCTAATCGCCACACCCCACCGCAGGGAGGTGGAACAGACTAGGTGGTTCCGCCCCAGGCGCCTGATGGATCCTGATAGGTTCCAGATGGAGCATGGGCCATTTCCTCTGACTCACGGCTCGGCTGAAGAGCTGGTGGCTGCCTGGGACAGGGCGGCCGCTGGCGCTTTGGACCAAGTCGTGTCTTTGCGGCCTCTGACCCATCGCCGAGTTTATTTGGCTCCTTGGTTTTCCGAGGAGCTGAGGGAGATGAAGCGCCAGAAAAGACGCCTGCAGAGCGGTTGGAGGACCAGCCGTTCCGAATCTGACCGAACACTGGTGAGGTCTCACATTAAGACCTACCTAGTGGCGATAAAGGCAGCAAAATGTAATTATTTTTCTGCCCCTATTGCATCTGCAGATAATCGCCCAGGCGTCCTGTTTATGGTGACCCGCTCCCTTCTCCATCTGGGAGCGTGGGAGGATCCCTTGCAGGGTCAGGCTGAGGATTTTGTCAGTATCTGCACGATAAAATTGTTCAAATTCGGGAAGGCTTGGTCTCTGACTGGGTAGGCTCAGGCGGGATGATGGAGGCAGGTCTTGAGAATGTTATTTGGGAGGAGTTTGACCCTGTAGATCCCGAGGACGTGGACAGGATTCTGGGACGGCTGAATGCGACCACATGTTTATTGGACCCGTGTCCCTCCTGGTTGGTGCTGGCCTCCCAGGAGGTTATGCGAGGCAGGCTCCAGGGGATTATTAACGCTTCTTTGAGTGAGGGTGTCTTGCCTTCCGCCTTGAAAGAGGCGGTGGTGAGGCCCCTCCTCAAGAAGCCCTCTCCGGTTTCCTTGTCTTCGGCGACGGCGGCGCTCTTTGAAGCTCCGCCAGCCCCGCCGCCTGTAGAGCCGCTTCGAGACGAAGAAGCGGCTCGAAAACTTCTAAATCCACAGGATTGAAGAAGGAGAGATCGCAGGGCACAGGTTGAGCCCCTGTAACCCCCCAGGGAAGTTTCTGGGGAGAGAACAGGCGTGGCTCCCTCCCAACCTGCTGAAACTCCGGGCGACGTGGGACGATTCTGCTTTTGCAGAACAAGCCGGCTGCAGGAAACTTAAAGCGAAAGAACCAGCTTTAATAAACAGCGAAACTACTGAATCCTGAAATTTGGAAACGCAAGTATTAGCACTTTGTTGACTTTTCAATCTGAGAAAATGCGAGTGAGTGAAAGTGCTTTGAAAAAACATGGCGCCTAGCCTCAGAGTTAACGAGCCAGCGAGTGTGGATTGGTGAAGTTACTTTGCTTTGTTACAAAGTTTCCAAGTTGCTACAAAGTTGCCTTGCTTGTTATAAGAGAAACAACTGGGAAATTTTTCCCTTTTCAATATTGGACTTTGCTTTATTTTAACCCTTATTTGATCAAATCTGGGGGACTTTTTTAGAAGTCTTTGTGCAGGAGGGAAAGGAAAAGGAACTTCCCTCTTTAGAAAAACTAGATCACGAGCCAGGATGGCTTCAAAGAAGCAGGAAGGGAAGGCATTAGGGGGGGGATCCCCCACACACAAACATGAAACGCAACTTCCCCCTGCTCAACAGCTACAAACTCAGAAAAAAGAATTTGATGTGGGAGATTTAAAAGAATTTATTTCTAAAACTTTGGATGATAAATTTCAAAAATCTCAACAGGAGATAGATGATAAACTTCAAAAATCACATCAGGAATTTATGCAGGAAATTAATGAAGTTAAAGACATGGTGAAACAGAATCAAAATAAGGTGACCAAAAAAATATCAGAAGTGGCGTCTGGCCTGGCAGAATTTATTGGGAAAGTTGATTTTAAAGTTGAAGAATTTAAATCAGAAGTTAATGTTAAGATGAAAGACAATGATTATAAAACTGATGAAGTTGACAATAAAATGCAGAGAATTGAAGATGAGATTGTTATGATACAATTCCGGGCGATGGAATTCGCCATACGGCTTCGGGGAATTCGAGAGGAGGAGAGACAGGATTTGAGACAAGTTTGCTCTGAAGCCTTGGCTAAGATTTTACAAGCTAATCCTGATTTGGTATTTCATAAAATAGATAAAATTTACAGAGTGAACTCTTGGGTGGCCAGACAAAGACAACTGCCCAGAGATGTGGTCATATACTTTACTGACAGAGAAATTAGAAATGATATCCTGCAAAAATCTTTTCATACTTCTGTACAAGTGGGGGGTTCACGACTTGAAATTTTTAAAGAATTACCTCCTAAAATGTTGAAAGCTAGAAAAGAATTTGGTTTTCTTGTTAAGGAATTGAAAAATTTACAGATACCCTTCCGGTGGGACGCACCAGCTGGGATAATTTTTAGATATAAGGGAGAAGGATATCGGTTGAATACCGTGGAGAAGGCACAACACTTTTACAGTACTATTCTTAAGGAAAGAACACCATCTCCACGTACATCTACAGTTTTGGAGATTAAGGAGAGTGAAGAGAGGCAATTGAAAGAACAGTCTAAGCAGGAATTAGAAATAGTGCAAGGTGCAGAAGGAGGTTTTCTGAGTGAGCCCTTGTTGGATTCTTCTCCAATTTTGGATTTGATTCAGTTGACTGAAGTTAAAGATCAACGTATAACTAGAGCTCAATCCAAGCTACTTAAACAAAAGCAACAACAACAACAGGAAAGACAAGACAAGAAGGCAGTTAAGACTACCGTACAAGAGAGTGGCGCTATGGGAGGAGCGAGATCGAAGCTCTCGGATGAACTTCAAATATTTTGCTCTGCGCTCCAGAAAGAGGCTGATGACCTTTAAGTGTCTATCTTGGAATGTTAATGGGTTGAATTCAGCACAGAAAAGGAAGAAATTATTTACATATTTGAAACAATTTAATAATGATATAATATGTTTACAAGAAACGCATATCACAACTCAAGATCAAAAATATTTGATAAACTCAAAACTAGGAGCACATTATATATCTTCAACTTTGCAGAAAAAGAATGGTGTGGTTATTTATGTAAATAAAAAATTAACAGCGAAAGTTATAGAAGCAGATCAAGATGGTAGGTTTGTAGCAATTGAATTGCTCACAGCAAATGGCCAAATTCTTTTGATTGGAATTTATGCTCCCAACCAACAACAGGACTATTTTTATAAGATGTTACATACTAAAATATTGCAATGGGACTATAGATCGATTTTAATTATGGGAGACTGGAATGGAGTAATTGATTCTAAACTAGATAAAAAGAGCTTGGCAAAGTCTAGAATTAGACTACCACAGACTTTTTTTGATATGAAAGAAGATATGGAACTAAAAGATGTTTGGAGAATACATAATCCAAATGAATTGGATTACACTTTCTTTTCTGATAGACATAGATCCTTTTCTAGGATTGATTTTATCCTGTTGTCAAATGATCTACTTGTTAAGACAAAAAGAACAAAGATTTTTCCAAGAACTTTGACTGACCATAGCCCTGTATGGATAGAAATTGAGATGGATAAGGTTGAGAGACGTTCTTGGAGATTAAATGAGAACTTGTTTAGATATGAAAAAAATACAATAGAACTTAAAAAGCATTTGAAAGAATTTTTTGAAATAAATTTGAATAAAGGTACCCCAATTGAAATTGTTTGGGACGCAAGTAAAGCTTATATGAGAGGGGTACTTATCTATATGAATTCTAAACATAGACTGCTCCGACAAAAGAAAAGATCTGAGTTGGAAATGGAAATAAAGAATAAAGAACAGTTACTTATTAAAAACCCAACAGATGAAAGAATACGAAGTGCTATAAAACTTTTGAAAGACCAATTTCAAATGCTTATGGCGGAACAAGTTGCAACAAGCCTACAATACGCGAAGCATAACACATTTTGCAATGCTAATAAACCGGGCAGATGGTTGGCTTACACATTGAGGAAAAAACAAAGTGCACGGATTATTGATAGTATTGATATTGGAGGGAAAGAAATCTTTCAACAAAAATTAATTAAAGAAGCTTTTGTGGACTATTATACTAAACTATATGCCAAAGAAGAGGTGCAGAATGGACTTATAGAAAAATATTTAAATGATAAGAGAGTTACAAAAATTACTGATCAACAAAAGGAAAGAATGAATTATCCTATAACAGAGGAGGAGATAACAGCAGCAATTAAACAGCTAAAAACAGTCAAAGTTCCTGGCACGGATGGTCTGACTGCAGTGTATTACAAAACTTTACAAGCTGAAATGGTGGGACAACTTAGAGATTTATTTTGCAATATTCAACAAGGGGGTAAAATACCCCCATCTTGGACAACTGCTTATATATCTTTGATACCAAAAGAACAAGTTGGTCCTAAAAAACCAGAGAATTATAGACCAATATCTCTTTTGAACACAGACTATAAAATTTATGCGAAGGTATTAGCCAACAGGTTGATGCCAGTAATCCAAAAGGTGATTCATGAGGACCAAGCGGGATTTATTGAGGGCAGATATATGAAGGACAATGTAAGGCAAGTAATAGACTTATTGGAATATCTTGATAAGAATAAACAGATTCCTGCAGTGCTGGTTTTTTTGGATGCAGAGAAGGCCTTTGATAGAGTGGATTGGAATTTTCTACTAAAGACTTTAAAAAAGATGGGCTTTGGGGACCAATTTATACAGGCGATCTCAGCAATTTATCAAGAGCAAAAAGCACAGATTATTATTAATGGAAGTTTGACGACAGAGTTTAAAATTGAAAAAGGAACAAGACAGGGATGTCCGTTGTCCCCACTTTTATTTATTTTAACATTGGAAGTCTTGCTAAATACAATACGGGACTCTAAAATTTTGAAAGGCATAATGATAAGGCAAGAGGATTATAGAATAAAGGCATTTGCAGATGATCTGGTTGTTACCCTATCACAACCAATGGAATCAACAATCCTGATGAACGACATTATACAAGACTATGGTAGAGTTTCAGGTTTTAGACTGAATTCAAAAAAGACTAAAATGATAGTTAAAAATATGACACAAGATCGTAAACATGAGCTTGAAAGGAGGGCAGGTTTTGAAATTGTACCTAAGGTAAAATATCTTGGAGTTCAGGTTGCAGAATCAAACATGAAATTGTTTCAAAATAATTATGAGGTGTTGTGGCGAGAGGTCCAGAAAGACATGGAGACTTGGAAAAAGCTGCAACTGTCTTTACTTGGAAGAATAGCAGCAGTTAAGATGAACATTTTGCCAAGATTTCTGTTTTTGTTTCAAATGATTCCGGTGCTTAAAAGTGATAAACAACTGAAAGTTTGGCAGTCGGGTGTGAATAAGTTTGTCTGGAACGAGAAGAAGCCGAGAGTGAAATTGAAAATTATGCAAGATGTTCCAGAAAGAGGAGGCCTTAAACTCCCAAACCTACAGTTATATTATGATGCAGCAGCTTTAACTTTAACAAGTGATTGGTTTGGAAGTAAAAAGACTGGAATACTGAATGCAGAAAGTTTTGATCTTGAATTTGGATGGCATGCTTATTTATTTTATGACGACAAAGTAGATAAAGTATTTAAAAGTCATATACTTAGAGACTCTTTGATGAGAGTTTGGAAGAAGCACCGACTCAAATGGGATTACAAAATACCGTTATGGCTGGATCTTGGTCATACTATGTGGAATACAAATATAATGTCACTCGGGGGGTTTTTATATAAAGAGGTTCTTTTCACAGATGCGGGCAGATGGCAGTTGAAGACACTACAGATACTGTTGGATGAAGGAATTAATTTAACTTGGCTACAATATAATCAACTACAATTGAGATGGAAAGAGGACCAAAAAACTGGTATTATGTTGCATGAGGAAGAATTGGTTAGACATATAAGAGAGAAAGGTCCAATGCATATTAAAAGGCTTTATAATGTTTTGCTAGAAAGGGATTCAGAAACTGAATTAGTTAAAGATTGTATGATTAAGTGGGCACAAAATTTTGAAGAACCAGTGATGTTGGAAACATGGGAAAAAATTTGGGTTCAGAATGTTAAATTTACACAGTCGCAGAACCTGAGGGAAAATTTTTATAAAATGTTTTATAGATGGCATTTAGATCCTAAAAAGTTGTCATGTATGTACCCTAATGTTCAGCCAAAATGTTGGAGATGCGAATGTTTGGATGCTACGTATTATCATGTTTGGTGGACCTGTAGGAAAGTTAAGGCTTTTTGGATAAAAATATGGTGGGTCATGCAGAATGTTTTGAAGAAAAAAATTCAATTCTCTCCACAACTGTTTTTATTGGGTATAGTTAAGGGTTTTACACGGGGTGAAATAAAACTAATATTGCATATGATAACAGCAGCAAGATTGTTGATAGGTAAATATTGGAAGAATGAAGCTTTGCCTACTATCGAGGAATGGACTTTGAAGATGGCTAGTTTTGCAGAGATGGCGAAGATTTCAGCATATTTAAAGGATTGTTCACAAGAGACTTATGAATGGGAATGGAAAAGGTGGATAGAATATGTTCAGAACAAATATCAAACTAGAAAGTATCAAATAGCTTTTATTTGAAAATAATGTATTAGAAATATCTTAATGTAAAGAGACAAAGAGGAAAAATTATATAAGGGGAGGGATGGGTTCAAGTTTATATATCAGTGTTATTAGTTATGAGTACATAATAGGGAAGTCTGGGGGGGAGGGTTAGGGAGGGTTAGGGAGGATGGGAAGTTTGGGGAGGGAGGTGGGGGGGTGAAAAAAAAAGGGGTGAAAATGTAATTGTAAAACTTTTGCAATAAAAAAAAAAAAAGAAGCCCTCTCTGGATCCACTGTTTTGGCTAACTACCGTCCAGTCTCCAACCTTCGCTTTGTGGCGAAGGTTGTTGGGAGTGTGGTGACACGACAGCTTCTGCAGTACCTGGATGAAGCTGTCTATCTAGATCCGCTCCAGTCCGGCTTCAGGCCTGGGCACAGCATGGAAACGGCATTGGTCGCATTGGTGGATGATCTCTGGAGGGCTTGGGATAGGGATTGTTCCTCTATCCTAGTCCTGTTAGACCTCTCAGCGGCTTTTGATACCATCGACCATGGTATCATGCTGCGCCGGTTGGAGGGGTTGGGGTTGGGGGGCACCATTTTACGGTGGTTCTCCTATCTCTCTGACTGGTCACAGTCGGTGTTGGCAGGGGGGCAGAGGTCGACCCAGAGGCATCTTGTTTGTGGGGTGCCGCAGGGGTCGGTCCTCTCAACCCTCCTGTTCAACATTTATGTGAAGCCGCTGGGTGAGATCATCCGTGGTTTTGGGGTGGAGTTCCATCAGTACGCTGATGATACTCAGCTGTACATCTCCACCCCAGGCCATCCCAATGATGCCCTTGAAGTGATGTCCCGGTGCCTAGAGGCTATGCGGGTCTGGATGGGGAGAAACAGGCTCCGACTCAACCCTTCCAAGACCGAGTGGCTGTGGCTTCCGGCGTCCCGATATAGCCAGCTGGTGCCATCGCTGGCTATTGGGGGTGAGTTAGTGGCCCCCATGGAGAGGGCTCGCAACTTGGGCATCCTCCTGGACGCACAGCTGTCTTTAGAAGAGCATATGACGGCCGTGGCCAGGGGGGCTTTTTATCAGGTCCACCTGATTCGCCACTTACATCCCTTTCTGGATCAGGACTCCTTACGCACGGTCACTCAGGCACTTGTCACCTCCCACCTGGACTACTGTAAAGCTCTCTACATGGGGCTCCCCTTGAGGAACACCCAGAGGCTCCAACTGGTACAGAATGCGGCCACGCGGGGGATTATGGGAGCAATGGGGCGCTCCCAGGTGACACCCCTCCTGTGCGAGCTGCACTGGCTCCCAGTGGTCTTCCGGGCGTGCCCTTTAAAACTCTCCATGGTTTAGGGCCTGGGTACTTACGGACCGCCTTCTGCCACCGATAGCCTCCCACCAGCCAGTACGCTCCCACAGAGAGGGACTCCTCAGGGTGCTGTTGGCCAGACAATGTCGGCTGGCGACCCCCAGGGGGAGGGCCTTCTCGGTGGCAGCACCTGTCCACTGGAACAACCTGCCCCCGGAGATACGTAGGATCCCAGATCTCCGTGCTTTTCGCCGTGCCCTTAAAACTTTTTTATTTTATCAAGCTGGGCTGGCTTAACCCCCCCCCCCCCCTTTAGATATTTTTAATTGTTAATTGATTTTAGTTGGGGTGTTTTAAATTTATTGGGCCAAAATTTGTTTAATTCTTTTTTTAAAAAAATTTAAATTTTTGTATGTGATGTTTTTATTCTTGGCTGTTCACTGCCCTGAGTCCAGTGGGAGAAGGGTGGTATAAAAATCTAATAAGATAGATAGATAGATAGATAGATAGATAGATAGATAGATAGATAGATAGATAAATATGCTTTAACAAAAAGTTGCTAAACCATTTGTTCTGAAGGATAGAGTTAAACAGCAGGAGATAGGAAAGTATGTTTATGTAACTGGCCTTATGAATTGTGACCTCTTTATTCTGATCAGAGGTGACTAGAGCAGCGTACCCAGCGACCTGGAAATCGCAAAAGGAAAGCTAATTTCACCTATGACTTTGGCAGTTGAATAGAGAACAAGGACACATCTTTCTTTTAGAATTGAACTATTCTTTAATTTTTGTGCAAGAGTGCTTTCTTCTGCATAGTTTATGTTGAATGAATATAGGTGACATTTACCCTGTTACATATCTAAATGCCATAAATCAAATTACTTTTTAATCCAGATGTCAGCACTTCAACCTGCATTTACTCTAGTGCTGACATAAGAAGGAGAAGTGAAGGCGTCTGGAAAGGGACGTTTGACTTTTCACCTACTTATTTTCCCTGGAGATAATATCCCCCTGGAGATAATGCCCATTGTAGCATTCTTAACAACCATGTCACTCATTTCACAACTGCTTTTCTTCACCATGGTGACAAGATAGGGCAAAAACGTAAAATGTGAGGACAGTTGTAAGTTCAAGGACTGGTTAAAAGTGCGAGGACCAGTAAAAAATAACTTTTTCAGCCCTCTGAGTAGTCCATATGCATAAAAGGATACAGCAATAGAGAGGGATGAAGGAAGGGAAGGGAAATTAGAGTAGGAGGGAGGGTAAGAGAGGGAGGAAGAGAGGAGGAGAAGGAGAAAGGAAGAGGAAGTAGGGAGGAGAAGAAGAGGGGGAGGAAGAGAAAGTAAGAAGGAAAGAAAAGAGAGAGGTGGTAGGTTTGAGGAGAAAGATTGCTGTACAATAAAAAAGATGAAAGGGAAGAAAGCCAACCCCAAACAAATATAAAGATATTAAGATAAAGAATGAATTGTTAAACTTTAAAGAATAAAAGAGAACAAATATGAATAAATAACAATAATTAGAAACACACATACAAACATACAATGTATTTTCTTTGAACAGAGTATTTGGCCGGTTCACAAATTTAAACAGTGTTTAGTCATTTCAATTAAATTTACAATTTCTATATTTCCTTTTTGCCATATTTATTCCTCATCTATTTTTGTAAAAAACCAATATTACCCTCCATCCTCATCTCTAATCTTAATCAAATTCAATTTTTCCCTTCTATTCTATATTATACCCCTTCCCATTGTCATCTATTTTTATATCCATCCTCACATTGGTTAATTATGTAATATTAGTTGTTTAATATAAATTCAACATTTTAATATAAATCAATTAGTTATATAACTACCTTTTTTGTATATTAATCAATATGAACATGAATATTCCAATTATTTCCATGCAATCCAATTTCTTACAAATCAATTAATTATATTTACCAATAATAATAAACCAAATAATTTCCACCATATATTCCTCCAAACCACAACTTAACCATTTCTGCTTTCAGAAATATACAGTTAATAGTACCTCAATTATTACCATTCCCTAGTTTAATAGAGCTTTTTTTCTTTTGTGTTTTAAAATCCTGAACTCTCCTCTTTTTCTCTAAATTTCCCATTGTTTGTACCTACCTTTTTTGGTGAGGAAAAAGAAAAGAATTCTGCCTGCCTAATTTTCCAACCTTGCAGCAACAGCAAAGCAGTTTCACTTTCATTTCTCCGCATAGCTAGGGGGAAAAAAACCAGCACTCTTTGCAAGGAAGCAGAAGAGCCCTGAGCAAAACAGCTGAGACAAATCAGCTGAGACCCGGGAGGCCAATTAGCCTATGCTGAAGCTCCGTGGGCCAATAAAATTACAAAAAATACACTGAACCGTTTGTTAAATTGCTGGCTCCCCCGCCCCTCGCCCACCACTATTGATTGGCAATAAATAGTGGTGCGGAGGGGCGGGGCAAGCCAGCAATTTAACAAAGGGTTCGGCTGCACCACTGGCTCTAGGGCGGCCCTTTGAAGCCCCGCGGCAAGAATTTGAAGTTTTTTTTTCCTCTAGCCATTGGAGGCAGCAATAGATGGGGAATGGGCGGGGTAAGCGAACGGCCAGCGATCCAACAGAGCAAAGAGTGAGAGTGAGTGAAGGCGTGGAAGCTGCTTTCTCCATCCTGCTCTCTTGCGTCCGGAGCCGGTGGGGAACCACGTGGCAGCCCACTTGGATCCCAGGCAGCGGAACTCAGGCTAGGGAAGGGGTGGGCAATTGTGGCTCTTTTACAACCTGTGGCCTTCAACTCCCAGAATTCCTGAGACAGCCAAGCTGTCTCAGGAATTCTGGAAGTTGAAGTCCACAGGTTGTAAAAAAGCCACAATTGCCTACCCCTGGCTACGGTAGGCTGGCGCCACGTGGGTGGGAGGCGAGGGGCGGGCGAGCCAGCAATTTAACAAAGGGCTCGGCCGAACTCCCTAGAACCCCCAGAATCCCATCACTGTGTAGTTCCCTCTTGATCTTGAGGCCCTAGGCTGAAGCCTAGTTAGCCTATAGGAAAATCCGGCCCTGGTAATAGCAAATAACTTCTATATTGTTTTCAAACACATCTATAGACATATTCAGTTAGGTCAAGCTCAACCCAAAAAAATGACCTGACTTTTTTACTTTAAGAAATATTGACTTGCAATTAAGTGATATCAGTTTACTGTTTGCAATTCAGAGGATCAAATAAACATTTTTGAAATGTCATTTTTAAGAAAACAAATAATCATGTAAATAGATAATCCCAAAAGTATTCAGTCAGAAATAGGACATTAAAATAATGCAATTGCATTACAGCTTAAATTAATTTAACATTTTTAGAAGGCTCGAGAAAATAAGATTCTTTGCTTAAACTTTTAGAGTTATGCATTTCAAAGGAAAACAGTGCAAATGAGTATATAATTAGCATTTATTTTACTTAAGTGGGTCTCCCAAAGAAGACTCAAACATGATTAGCGCACGACTTGGCAAACTGTTCGAGATCACTGACAGCATTTAATATTCTGAACTGTGTCTGCACTATCAAAAGAGGGTGTGTCTAACAATGAAAAGATGAGTGGAGCCAAAAGAGGATGGTTTTGAAAACCAATGAAAAAGTATTTTATTAATCAGTTGTTTTGAAAAGTATGTCATACATTCTCCTTTTTTGTGCTAAACTTGCACTGAAAAACACATAAATTACATTAGCTGCTTCTATTATTTATTGTAAAATATTCTAACTCAAAATCTTTCCAAAATAGCCCTCATTATGTATCAGTGTCATCACTATTATCCCTATCATCATTAAGTTTGTGTTAGCCCTACTTTGATTTTATTATTATTACTTAGTTTAATTTTATATAAAGTAGTTTTATCTTCATTTCCCCATTGGTCGATTTTGTTCTCATTCACTTTTATTTTCAGTCCATATGGTCTTGGCTTTAAAACACTGTGATTCTATATGACTGAGAACTGCAGCTATATGTGCTTGTCAGTTGCAGGGTTCCAGAATTTGCCTGCATGAAGTCAAGGAACAAGACCATCCCTCATAGTCAAAAAAAGTATAAAGCCCTAGCCCTTTTGGAATGCTGGTAAATGTGGGGTTTGTTTTAAAAGCTATATTTAGCACTGGCTAGCATTCTTTTCATAGTGGATGGGTGTGCTCAGATCATGAATTTTGAAAGCCAACCATGTGGTTGTGGTGCTGCTACCACAGCAATTTGATGCCCAGTTGTTTTTAGGTGCAAATCAACCCTGTGCTTTCCATATTAAACGACGGAAACCAACATAAGTCTGCATCAAGCAGCAATATTCCCATGAACAATGCAGAGCATCGTGAGGGAACATTGTA
Source organism: Pituophis catenifer annectens (assembly GCF_029215685.1). NCBI lineage: Eukaryota > Metazoa > Chordata > Lepidosauria > Squamata > Colubridae > Pituophis > Pituophis catenifer. Next base: position 34,600,978 of record NW_027256887.1, read on the forward strand.
ACTTTTCCCAGGTGTTTTGCGTCTTGAATATGTGACCAAAAGCATATTAGGGGAGCCTTGAAAATTGATTAGATGGGCAGGAGTTTAGAAGAGTCCATGCTAAAGATTTAGGGAGATATCAACCCCATGGTACTTTCTGTAATGTATGAGCTAGTCCATATGGGAACATATTGAATAGCTTTATTGACCCTAAAGTTTGGTTTGAAAATTTTAATTTTAAAATAAAGCTTACTTTAACAGAATTGTTTGAATACACTACTTTATGCTTGGCAAGTTTTCACAATCAGTATTACTAAGCGTTGTAGAGCTGTAAATGTTGTTCAAAATGTTTTAAAATGAGATTATAGGTATGGAGGAAGCATTTTGTTTTGTGAGTGTAAAATTATACAAAATATCCCATAAAACTGGAGATTATTAACATTACATGTGAAAAAAAATATTGATCACATAGTACAATAAATTGTTTCTCACAATTATCTGGCTACTGTCCCAAAGGTGCTTTTTTCAGGAGGCAACTGGACTTTCTAGTTTTTCTTTGAAGACATTTTGCTTCTCATCCAAGAAGCTTCGTCAGTTCTGACTGGATGGTGGGGAACGGAAGGATTTATACTCCTTGCAAACAGGTGGTCATTTGCATTCTTTTAGCAAGTCTTTATGGTCACCTGGAGGTTTATCTGTGTCATCAGGGTCACCTGAGTAGTGCAAATTGGTGTGGCACCTTCTTGGATCTGTTGAAAGGACTGGGTTGTAGATTGGAGATAGATGATGTTGTATCCCTCTCTGTTGAAAGTGAGCTGTTCAATTTTGACATAAATGGCCTCTTTAAACCCTCTTTCAAACCAGCAATCCTCTCTGTCCAAAATATGGAGTTCATTGTCTTCAAAAGAGTGGCCTGTATCATTTAAATGCAGATGGACTGCTGAATTTAGTCTTGATGTGTTTGTTCTCCTATGAACAATAGGAGAACAATAAACTGGCAGAACCAGAACAATAAACTGGCAGAACCAGAAGTAGAACAATTAAGGATGAAGGTATCTGCAGCCCTCACCAGTGCCAAAACGCCCCCTTCCAATCTCACAGTTCAAGAAAGGAGAGAAGTGACATGTCTAGGAAGAGACCCAAACATTGTTACAGTTGAAAATACCTAACCTGCTAGCTGTAAATATGTGTGCTTGTGTATATATCATTGTGTGATGTCATTGTGTCCCTTACCATTGGTTACTACTTACCATTAGCCCCGCCTCCTCTGTATATAAGCTTTCGCTCCTCTCAGATTGAGAGCTGTCTAAATGTGTTCCTGAGGAAGAAAATAAATATTATTATTACAAGAAAGTCTACAGTCTCTTATATTGGGCCTAACCAGGATAACCAAACTAGTAACAAATTGGTAGCAAGAGGGTGGTTTGGTAGGCCCAACCGAACATAAAGATGCAAGACTCACATAACGACAAAAGAAGACCTGCCACCAGATACATAACGAAAAGAATGGCAGCTCAACTAACTCCTGACAAATATACACCACTTGAAAATATTAAGAAACAAACGCAATTACAAGAAAATGAACTGCTAACACAAAACAAACAACCACTAACTGGAGCAGAACAAACTTTCTCAACACCAAACAAAGAAGATGAGGTAAAAAGAAAAATACTAGAATTAATAGAAACAACTACAGCTGAATCAAATCTGCTTGTGAAAATCCACAGCATGATAAACGACCACGGAACAGCAGCAGATAACGAAAATAACAAACAAGAAAACTGCAAGGTAAGAAATTCAACCCCTGACTTCAAAAATGATACCGAAGATGGCGACAGCTTCCCGCCTTTTTCATGGCATCCATCTTACCCACCTAATACCTCTAAAATGCCTGACCAATTACTAAAAGAATTCCAAACCTCAAACTACGAAATAAAAAACAAAACCTACCAAGAAGATGACTACCCGAGTCCAAAAACAAATAAAAAACAATTATTTAAACAAAACAAAGCTCAACCTACTGAAGTAGAAATAGACAATGCTATACAGGTGCTAACTGCAGCACTCGGGACTAAACTAACAATACCAAACAAACAACCAGACAATGAAATAGAAAATTCTAAACTACCATCTACCAAAAGCCAAAAAGAAATAGACTGTCTAAAGAAAGGCCTAGCCACCTGAAGAAAGACAAGCTGGCAATCATACTTACCTACCGAAGAGCAACTCCCTGAACAACCCGGCTCCATTGGCAATGGCGGCCCGCCTCAAGCTCCACTTACTGACGACCTCAGAGAAGACTCCCTGACGAGCAGAGCAGCACCCCAGGCATTCTTCAGTCACCAGAGGCCCTCCGGAAACAAAGCAGAGCAACAGAAGGCCATCTGGGACTTCACCCCAGGAGCTGCAGACACAGGAACCTCCCTCGCCGACTGCTGGAGAAAAATGAGGACTGAGCATGCCCAGAACGAGCCTGCAAAGAAAGAAGAAGAAAACATAAATACAAGTCAGCGCAACATAGAGATAAGAAAAACAGACATACATCTACCATACCCAGGCCTTATTGTGAGTATGCTAAGGTCTTAAATCATGGACAGCTACTAAACATGAATAACACTTCACAACACTCAGGGACAATACCTTCAGACTTTATAAAGTTAAGATTAGATGGAAGCAACTTAATGGAATGGAACCAGTGTTTACAGATTACATATTTGAAAGAGAATGTTTAATTTTTTATTGATAACCCACCAGATAAGCCTTGGACCTATGAAATAGACTGCCTCCATCACAAAGCATATTATATATTAATTGCCTCTATTTCCCCAAGTATACTTCCCAGTATACAGCATAATTTAACTGTATTTGAAACATACCAAAAATTATTCAATTTGTTCTATAGTAAAAGTGTAGCCACCACCACAAAAATTTCTAGGGAATTCTATTCTGCCAAACTAAAACATGATACCTCCATGAGTGAACATATCTTGAATCTAAACGCAGTAAGAGCAGACCTTATCCAAAGGGGGGAAACCATTTCTGACAACACCATGAAAAGTATTATAATTAATTCATTAGATCACAGCTGGGATAACTACATTACCTTAATAGATAACCTAAGTATAGAGCAAATTACCTTAGAGAATCTTACCAATAAGCTTATTACTGAAGATAGACTTAGAAGAGAGCGATATACACAACTAAGGGAAGGTAGAAATCAAAGAAGAACTGATTTTAGGGTCAGAGATAGGTACCCACATGAATGTTCCATATGTGGATCTGAAAGACATCAAAGAAGAGACTGCCCCAAGAACGCAGGATACAGTGACTCATACCAACACAAGGATAGGAGAATACACCTCTTAGACAGAACTTCCCCAGACTACAGGTATAAACGGAGAGAATCACCACATTCTAGAGAAAGACAAATGTACAGAAATAACCCTAGAGATAATAAAAAAGGATCACTATATGGAATAAGAAACAATGACACTTTAATATCTGATTCACTCAACACTTGGCTCATCGATTCTGGAGCCACATGTCATACAACTCACAATAGAGAAATATTAAACAACTTCACTGAAAAGAAATATTACATTAAAGCAGCAAACCAAAATAAAGTCCTAGTGAGAGGAATGGGAGACACGCATATAAAGGGTATAGGAAAAATAGAGGGGGTACTATTTGTACCCGAAATCCCAAATAATATATTGGCAACTCTAAAATTAAGTATAGAGAATGAAGTAGAGACCACTTTCAGAGGTGGAAAGGTATTTATGACAAAAAACAGCAGAAACATAGGTAAACTATTCACAAATGACGGACTAACATACCTACTGCCACAAGATAGCGAATTAATCTACGCAAACAATTAAGAAACAAAAAAGCAAATTCAGATAGTCATGATGAAAGTAACAATGATAATGCATCGAACACTGACAATAATATGTCTGAAAATTTAAACAATGGAAGGCCTATACACGATAATTGTAGTCACTTACTCCACAGAAAGCTAGCTTTCCTGTCATACGAAAGATGTTAGAATGTTCCGAAGATTTAAAAATAAAGAACTGTAAAAATTATTTAGAATGCTCTGTGTGCAACTCATCCAAACTTAAGAACAAACCTAAACCCAAAAAGGCCACTCGCACCACACAATCAATTTTTCAATTAATCCATATGGATGTAGTAGGCCCATTAAAACCTTCAATTAAATATAAAAAAAGATACTTTCTAACCATAGTCGATGACTACAGTAGATTCGGTTTTGTATATACCCTCAGCCACAAAAGTGAGGTTTTCAAAAAATTTAAGGAGTTCTTTAAAATGGTAGAAACACAGCACAATATTAAAATTAAACAAATAATGACTGACAGGGGGTCAGAATTCCTATCCAATGAATTTTCAAATTGGCTAAAATCACAAGGAATATTGCACTTTAAATCTTGTCCATTTTCCCCATTTCAAAATGGAATTTCTGAAAGAAAGAATGGTTTGCTACAAACCATGGTTAAATATGTGTTGGACGATGCTGGCTTAAGCCAATCATTCTGGGCTGAAGCCCTTACTTATTCCAATTACACTATAAATCGCTTATGGTCAAGTACAATCAACAAGACTCCATACGAACTCATGTATGGAAGGAAACCAAAAATTGGACATTTACACGTATTTGGTGTAACTGCTGATGTATATGTCCCCACACAATTAAGGCGCAAAGGAGAGAAAGTATCCAAAAGACTAATATTTATGGGGTACGAATCAGGAACCAAGGGATACCGCTTCATTGATAAAAATAACCATTTCATTGTATCCAGATCTGCTGTGTTTCATGAACACATGAACTGGTCAAAATTACATCTCAACGAAATATATCCAGAATCAAAAAATATTACACACACGCACACAGAACATCATACTTCAGATACCAATCCCAAAACCACAACCACGAACAGAATTAAACGCCCAAAAACAATTAATGATGAATGGAAGAAAGGACACCCCCCTTTGAAGGTAGACCAATTAACTGAAAAAGAAGCTAAATATATGCATAGCGATGAACATCCCCAAAATAGGCCCATTAGATCCAATAGGGGCACAATTCCTAAAAGATTAGATGATTATGTACTGTCTATTCAAGCTAAATACCTGACTCCCAACACGTATGATGACATACTTGTTACCTCCAGAAGAAAAAAGTAAGTGGGAGGAAAAAAGAGATGGACAGTTTAAAAGAACTAAATGTATATACACCAACAGATCTACCCTCTGAGAAGTCCCCCATTGGCACTAGATGGATCTATAAAATCAAAGAGCTAGAGGATGGTAAATTCTTATACAAAGCCAGGTTAGTGGCTCAAGGTTTTGCCCAAAGGTTTCCGGATGACTATGAAGACACATACTCTCCAACCGTTAGATCAGAAAGTGTGAAAACAGCATTAGTATTAGCTTCCGTTTTAAATCTGGAAGTATATCAATTTGATGTACAGACAGCCTATCTGCATGCTGATCTCAATAAAGAAATTTATGTAAAAGCACCCCCAGGAAAAGGTACAAAAAAGGGAGAAATTTGGCTATTGAATAAGAGCCTTTATGGACTAAAACAGTCCGGCAAACGGTGGTATGAGTGTCTATCAAAGATACTTAATGATATAGGCTTTGTGGCTACTTCATCTGATTTTTGTTTTTTCACAAAAAGAAATAATGATTCTATTGAATATGTTTTGATTTATGTTGATGATATATTGTATTTTGGACGTGACAAGGTTAAATGTGATAATTTCGCTGAACAATTAGGCAAAAATTTCAACTTAAAAATATTAGGAAAGGTAAATAAGTATTTAGGAGTCCAAATTGACAAAACAGATAAGGGTTTCAAATTATCCCAGAAAGACAAAATTATAGAACTCATAGAAAAATGTAATATGGTTAACTCAAAAATTTGTGAAACTCCCATGTCAACTGATTTTTATAGGAATGTGTACAATGAATACGAGCCATTCAAGGATAACACTTTATATTGATCAATTATTGGGTCCTTATTATACATATCTAATTGGACTAGGCCTGATATCACCCTTGCCGTAAATTTGTTGTCGAGACATGTAAGCAATCCTAACTTATACCATTGGGAAGGAATCAAGAGAATTTTGAGATATCTGAAATCTAGCATTAATGTATGCCTATACCTAGAACCATTCATTTCTGAAAAACCAACTTTGACCTGCTACGCCGATGCAGATTGGGCTACTGATTCAAAAAGCAGAAAAAGTACTTCTGGATATGTCTTTCTTATAAATGGTTGTGCGGTGCACTGGTACACTGGCAAACAGAACTTAATTGCCACCTCTACAGCAGAAGCTGAATACGTTTGCTTATCCAAAGCGGTCAATAATCTAACTTGGTTCGATGATTTATTATCTAATGTGTGGGATGAACCTATTTATCCAATTATCATCAATGAGGATAATAAGGCAGCGATAGATATATCAGCTTCCGAAGCAATAGGTCAACGATCTCGACATATCGATATCAAATATAAACATGTGAGGCAACTGTCAAGTATAGGATTCATTAAAGCTGTTCATTGCGATACTAATGAACAAATTGCTGATATCCTCACTAAGCCATTAGCAACCAAACAACATGTATATTTGACTTCCAAACTTAACGTACATATATAATCTTAATAATCCACCATTAGTTAGGTATTTTAGAGGGGGATTTGTTACAGTTGAAAATACCTAACCTGCTACCTGTAAATATGTGTGCTTGTGTATATATCATTGTGTGATGTCATTGTGTCCCTTACCATTGGTTACTACTTACCATTAGCCCCGCCTCCTCTGTATATAAGCTTTCGCTCCTCTCAGATTGAGAGCTGTCTAAATGTGTTCCTGAGGAAGAAAATAAATATTATTATTACAAGAAAGTCTACAGTCTCTTATATTGGGCCTAACCAGGATAACCAAACTAGTAACAAACATCACCATCCTACCAGCTGATAAAGGAAGATGCATAGTCATCTTAGGACACAGGATGGTTTACAAGGCCAAGGTGAACAGTCTTCTGAAGGACACTGCTACATATGAGACTCTGAAGAGAGACCCCCACAGCAGTTACAAGAAAAAGGTCACTGATTTTTTGCAACACCTACTGAAGGACAATACCATCAACAAGCCTTTTCGCCTTCCCCAGACTCTGGTGGCTTTCCTTGAGCCTCCAGGAGAGCAAAAATGGCCTCCCCCGGGTACTGGAGGCCTTCTGGAGGCTGGAATGGGCCCATTTCCGGACTTCCAGTAGGCCCGTTTTTTGCCCTCCCCAGGCTCCGGAGGCTTTCCTGGAGCCTCCAGGAGGGCAAAAATGGCCTCCCCTGGGGAGGCCCATTTCCAGACTCCCAATAGGCCCATTTTTTGCCCTCCCAGAGCCTTCGCGTGCGCCCTGCACTTATCTGGCATCCAAAACGGGCCTCTCTAGGAGTCTCTGGAGGCTGGGGAAAGCAAAAAACGTCACTTCCTGTCCCACCGGGAGTTGGGAAATAGGCCGTTTCAGGCCTCTGGAGGGCCTCCGAGGGAATGGGAAAGGCTGTTTTCGCCTTTCCCAGATGCATAGAGAGGATCTGGAGCCAGGTGAGAAAGAAAAACGGGCCTTCCCCACTCCCCCCCAGGCCCTCCGGAGGCAGGAAACAGCCTGTTTCCCTACTTCTGGTGAGCCCAGAAAGCCCGAAAATCAGCTGGCCGGCGCACACATGCGTGCCAGAGCTGAGCTAGCATGCCCACTGATATGGCTACATGTGCCACTGGTTCACCATCACAAGCATAGGATCTCCTGCTTAAGCAGGGGGTTGGACTAGAGCAGGGGGCCACAACCCTCAGGCTGCAGCGCACTAGTGGTCCTTAAGTCATTCAGAACAGCACTGCAGAAATGGGTGAGCATGCATGTGTGCGCATATCCCCATTTGTGTGATCAGTGGGTGAGCAGATGCACATGCACTCCATTTGCGTGAGTGGCAAACAAATGTCCTGGCCAGTCCTGCAAATGGAGCTGCATGTGTACGCTTGCCAGCTGTTTGTGCGGAACCATCTCCTCTCCTCTCCCCCTCCCCCTCTCCCCCTTGCCGGTCCACAAAGCCAGTAAGGTTGGGGAACTCTGGACTAGAAGATCTCCAATGTCCCTTCCAACTCTGTTATTTTCTGTGTTTGTATATTTCAAAATCAGATATTTTTCAGTTTTATTTGATATCTTGTTATTAATCTTAGTATTTAATTTATCAAGTAGATCTTATTTTCTCTTTTACTTTTACAATTCTATTAACTTTAATCCCACTTAGTTGATGAGCCGTGTGTGTGTGTGTGTGTGTGTGTGTGTGTGTGTGTGTGTGTAATACGTTACTAAATGTATTGCAGAAAAGTTACATTTTCTGTTCTTGCATTTTTCATTCTAGGAGAAGGGATTATTTTTGAATGCTCAAGATTATTGTTTGTATTTTACTTTGGTGAAGATACGGCACTCCAGTTTTTTCCTGAATTTGTGAAAGATTTAAAGAGTTAAATAAGATTAGCCAAACCTCTCCTAACAGGGAATTGTAGAGAACAATCTCTTCAAATTTAAGATTGCCCCTCTACTATAAATAGATATAAGGTTACACAGGAAATTTACAAGTGTCCTTAAGAAAACAAAGGAGAAAAACAGTGGTAGGAGGTAAGAAAATAATCTAGCTATTTTTAGAAATACAAGCACATTTTTTCCTCAAATCCATATGTGGAATGAACATGGTATGAATTTTTACCTAGATATGCTGTCCAAGTTATTAATGTCTAAAAACCTGCATGATGCCTAGGAAACTATATACTAGTAGGTTTCTCATGGAAGCATCAACATGGCATATTGCTAAAAATCCTAAGACACTATGGGTAAGATGGTTCCGCCCCAGGCGCCTGATGGAACCTGATAGATTCCAGATGGAGTTTGGGCCATTTCCTGAGGCTCTGGCACACGCCTCGACTAGTGACCTAGTGGCCGCCTGGGATAGGGCGGCCGCTGGAGCTCTGGATCGGGTCGTGCCTTTGCGGCCTCTGACCCGGCGCCGATCTCACCTAGCTCCTTGGTTCACTGAGGAGCTGAGGGAGATGAAGCGCTGGAAAAGACGCCTAGAGAGTAGTTGGAGGGCCAGTCTTTCTGAATCCGACCGGACACTGGTAAGATCTCATATTAAGAATTACCTAGGGGCAATAAAAGCAGCAAAATGTACATATTTTGCTGCTCTTATTGCATCATCAGATAATCGCCCGGCCGCTCTGTTTAGGGTGACCCGCTCCCTGCTCCACCAGGAAGCGCGTAGGACCCCTTGGAGGGTAGAGCCGAGGATTTTGTTCAATATCTGTATGACAAAATCACTCAGATTCGGGAAGATCTGGACTCCAACTGGGTAGTTCCAGGGGGGTTGACTGAGGCAGGTCTTGATAATGTTATCTGGGATGAGTTTTATCCTGTGACCCCTGACGACGTGGACAGGATTATGGGTGGACTGAACACGACCACATGTTTATTGGACCCGTGCCCCTCCTGGTTAGTGCTGGCTTCCCGGAAGGTGATGCGAGGCTGGCTCCAGGGGATTATAAATGCTTCATTGGGTGAGGGTGACTTCCCCCCCCTCCTTGAAAGAGGCGGTGGTGAGGCTTCTCCTCAAGAAGCCTTCCCTGGACCCAGCAGTGTTGGCTAACTATCGTCTGGTCTCCAACCTTTGCTTTGTTGCGAAGGTTGTTAAGAGTGTGGTTGCGCGACAGCTCCCCCAGTACCTGGATGAAACGACGTATCTGGATCCGTTCCAGTCGGGCTTCAGGCCTGGGTACAGCACGGAAATGGCATTGGTCGCGTTGGTTGATGATCTCTGGAGGGCTCGGGACAGGCTGCTCCTCTGTCCTGGTCCTATTAGACCTCTCAGTGGCTTTTGATACCATCGACCATGGCATCATGCTGCACTGGTTGGAAGAGTTAGGGGTGGGAGGCACTGTATTATGGTGGTTCTCCTCCTTTCTTTCCGACCGGTTGCAGTCTGTGTTGGCAGGGGGGCAGAGGTCGACCCCGAGGCCCCTCATATGCGGGGTGCTGCAAGGGTCAGTCCTCTTGCTCCTCCTGTTCAACATTTATGTAAAGCCGCTGGGTGAGATCATCCATGGTTTCGGGGTGAAGTACCATCAGTACGCTGATGACACCCAGCTGTACATCTCCACCCCGGACCACCCCAACGATGCCCTTGAAGTGATGTCCCGATGTCTGGAGGCCGTGCGGATCTGGATGGGGAGGAACAGGCTCAGGCTCAACCCATCCAAGACCGAGTGGCTGTGGCTTCTGATGTCCTGATATAGTCAGTTGATGCCATCGCTGACTATTGGGGGTGAATCGCTGGCCCCCACGGAGAGGGCTCGCAACTTGGGTGTCCTCCTGGATTCACGGCTGTCTTTAGAAGAGCACTTGACGGCCGTGACCAGGAGGATTTTTCATCAGGTTCGCCTGATTCGCCAGTTGCATCCCTTTCTGGATCGGGACTCCCTACACACAGTCACTCATGCCCTCGTCACTTCCCACCTGGACTACTGCAACGCTCTCTACATGGGGCTCCCCGTGAGGAGCACCCGGAGGCTCCCACTGGTGCAGAGTGCGGCCACGTGGGTGGTTATGGGAGCAACATGGCGCTCCCGTGTGACACCTCTCCTGCGCGAGCTGCACTGGCTCCCGGTGGTCTTCCGGGTGCGCTTCAAGGTTCTGGTTACCACCTTTAGAGCGCTCCATGTCTTAGGACCTGGTTATTTACAGGACCGCCTACTACCACAAGCAGCCTCCCACCGGCCAGTACACTCTCATAGAGAGGGGCTCCTCCGGGTGGTGACTGGCGGCCCCCAGGGGGAGGGCCTTCTCTGTGGGGGCACCCACTATCTGGAACGAGCTCCCCCCAGAGATACGGAAGATCCCGGATATACGCCCTTTCCACCGTGCTCTTAAGATTCTTCTATTCCAGGAAGCCGGCTTGGCCTAATTTTCTCCCCTGTTTTAAATTTTTTTTTACATCGAAATTTTAATTTGTTTTAAATTATTGGGTTTTCTAATTGTCTTGGGCTAAATTATTTAATCTGGTTTTAATTATATCTTTTAACTTTTGTATTTATGTATTTTACATAAATACAAACTTTTGTATTTGTATTTATGTATTTTGTGCCTGTTCACCGCCCTGAGTCCTTTGGGAGTAGGGTGGTATATAAATCTAATAAAAGAAAGAAAGAAAGAAAGACTATGATGAGATGCTCTGAGATCATACTATGAATGTCTGCATAGCAGGCCTTCTATATAATATGTCACTTGATACAACAGCATAGAATTTGCAAGTTGGAATGTAATATAAATAGAAGCCTGTAATATATTTAAATACTTCTGTATTTTTAATTACTTGTGCATTAGTTTTTCACATGTCAAGCAAAAAAGGTCTACCATAACTTTATGTAGAGGATTCACACATTGTTCTCAGTAACATTTCCTAAACCCTTTTGGCATACTATATTATAGCATACTGTATAGTGTATTCTACTTACTACTACTTACTGTAATATACCATTATACTTGTAGATATATTGCATTATTTGCAATTCAGTGAAAGTAGGAATATATTTATTTATTTATATTTTATTTTATTTTTCATGTTTTTGGATTGCCCATCTCCTTTGGGGTGGGGGGACTCTAAGAGATATACAATGAAATGTTAAAATATAAAAACTGTCAGGTTCCAAACAAAAAGAAAAAGAAAGAAACACAGCCAAACACAAACTTGGTTTGTTGCTGCCTGCTTTACTTCGTTTTTGGAATACACTGACAATTGCAAAAGGAACTTCTTATTAGGGCTAACCGTCTGTGCTCCCAACCATCTTTTAAACTATAAGCACCCACTCACGCACGCAGCTCCCTCCCATGTGACCCTGAAATGAGCAGGGGATAATACATGTGAAGAAGCCAGCATCCGCCTTAAGTCCAGCCTTTCTTTTCCTCCTCCTTCGCTGCCAATAAGTTTTTAAGGAGGACTGGTCCTCTTCTTTCGCTGTCTGTCAGCCTTTACTGCCAGTCAGCCTTTACAGGAGGACCCTTCCCGGCCAGTCATCCAGGACATTTCAGGATGGCCAGGGAAGAACGGTGGCTGCCTCCCCTCTGAATGGCAGCTCTGGGCAGGCCGGCACGCCGGAGCTGACATGTGACCCCCTCTACCATGGAGACAGCATCTGTAACAGAAAGAACATGATAAGTGGAGGGTGGTGGGGATGCCGTCCCCCCGTTTCCCTGGATATTTCTGGTGGAACCTAGTGACCAGCCGGGGGGCTCGTACCTCTCTTTCGGGTATCCATGAGGCCTCAGAGAGGGGATATCCCTTCCACAGAAGAAGGTACTGCAGCTTTCCCCTGTCCCATCGGGTGTCCAATACCTTTTCTACTTCGTAGTGCTGTTCACCATCCACCATGAGTGGCAGAGGAGGCAGAGGGATTGGCTCCCTGAGGGGGGACGAGCGGGCTGGGCGAAGGAGACTGCAGTGGAAGACAGGATGTGTTTATCGCAGCAGACGGAGTAGCTGGAGCTGCACCAAAATGGGGTTAATCACCCATAGCTGTTGTGGCCCGTCAGCGGCCTGTGCAGCCAGTAGCTGATTCTGACAGCGAGGAGGCTGGTGTGGTGCTGTGCCAGCAGTCTGTGCAGCTGACACTTGAGTTGGACAATGAGGAGGCTGGAGAAGATGTGGTGCCAGAGGCGGGGATTCAGCCAAGGCCTTCAGAACCTCCAGAAGCTCCCATAAGTGAAGAGGAAGATGAGGAGGAGCCTCTTCTCGATGCACGGGCGCACAGAGCTGCCAAAAGGCAGGAGTGGCTCCTCAGGAGGAGGTCTCCTCAAGAGTAAGGCTTGGGGCTAATTGGCCACTCTGCCTATTTAAGGAAGGACGACTGAGGCAATTTGCAGGGAACAAACTTTGTTCACTCTCCTTCACATCTTGATCTTAGTTCTCTTACCAGTTTCCTGCAAATTGCTTCTGGGCTTTCTGCCAACTATAGTAAGATTACCATTATTTATTCTTTGGATTCTTGTAGGCTGTTAAGAAATTTAATTAACAGCCTTTGTTTGAAAAAGACTGATTTAATTTAGTAAACTAAGGTTTGTACAGAGTTTGTGTGTGCTGTGTTCTTTGGGGTCCGTAGCTGGGGCAGAATAATACCACTGGAAAAGGCCCAATGTACTTAGGACCCAGCTTCTTACATGGGAGGTGTATTTGGTGGACAGGAATACCTATTGACCCATGTAGAAAGGGACCTGGGGCCTCCGGATTTTATCAGCCTGCTGCCTATACTTTTCGGCTCTGTGCTGCAAAGCCTCTGTAACTGTCTTCCACATTTGTTGCGCTCAGCCATCCATTCCCATACATCTGGATCCTCTGTGGTATTTTGTGGGCATTCGGGTATGGGCACGACCTCCTTTCCAGTAACCACTCTGAACGGGGTGAAGCCGGTACTGTTGTGTACTGCGTTGTTGTACGCCACCTCTGCAAAAGGGAGTAGGTCAGCCCAATCTGTTTGCTGATGTTTCGTGTAACAACACAAATACCTCTCCACCATTGCATTGGCCCTCTCAGCTGCTCTATTGGTGGCTGGATGGAAGGCAGAGCTTAGATCCTGTTTGGTCCCCACCCTCTCTAAGAATTTCTGCCAGAACGTGGCGGTGAAGTGTACCCCTCTGTCTGAGATTATTCTTTGTGGAATACCATGGAGCCGATAGACATGTACAATAAACAGCGTTGCCAATTTCCTAGCTGAAGGTAGGCCGGAGCAGGCAATAAAGTGTGCCTGCTTTGAGAACAGGTTGATAACCGTCCATATGACGGTATTTCCCTGGCTCTCCGGCAAGTCGATTATGAAGTCCATGGCTATCTGTTGCATTGGTTGGCTCGGATCGGCCACTGGTTGTAAAAGGTGTGGAGGTTTCCCAGGCTGGGCCTTCATGGTGCTGCACACAGCACAGCTGTGCACATACTCCTCCATGTCCTTCCACATTTGCGGCCACCAGAACTGCCGGTTTGTTAAATGCAAAGTCTTTAGAAACCTGAAATGACCGGCTGGACAGATGTTGTGGCAACGCCATAGGATGGTCAGCTGCACAGGTCTGGGCACATACAGCTTGGACCCCTTCCAGGCAAACCCCTCTCTTTGTGTTAGCCACGTCTGGTTCCCTTGGAACCACGGATCAGTGGCAAGGGCTTCCCGGATAGCTTGGGGTATGTCCTCAACAAGGCGGCTCAGCGGAGTAGCTTCAGTGGGTAGGTCTGTGGTTGGTTGGGCCGAACTGACAGGGATCATTGCCTGGACCATCTCCTCCCAGCCACTGTCATATTGTGGTTTTCTGGACAAGGCGTCCGCTAAGAAGTTTTCCCCCCCTGGGATGTATTTCAACCAGAAGTTGAACCTCTAGAAATGCAGCGCCCATTGTACCTGTTTGGGGATAGCCTACATGGGGATTTGAGAGCCTCTCAATTCTTGTGGTCCATCCAGACCTCAAAGGGGATACTACCCTCCTTCAACAGGTGCCGCCATATGAATAGAGCCTACCGAACCGCAAAGCCTCCTCCTCCCAGGTGGCCAATTGTGTTCAGTGTTGTTCAACTTTCGTGATGTGTATGCACACGGAGGGCTCCTTCTCGTTGACCTGGAGGAGCACCGCCCCCACTGCATCCGCCTGCAGTACAAATGGTTTTGACGGGTCTGGGTGCTTTAGCACTGGCTCCTTCGCAAACAGGGACTTTAACTGCTTGAAGGCCCATTGAAAATTGGTTGTCCACTGGATTGGAAACCCCGGACGTGGTTTTCTATTTAAGTGTTTAATTCTTAACAGGTTGGTCAGCGGAAGCATCACTTGGGCAAAGGATGGTATAAAGTGGCGATAAAAATTAGCAAACCCCAAAAAGCTTTGCACCTGTTTTCATGTTTTGGGGGCTTGCCAGTCTAATACTGCCTTGACCTTCATGGAATCTATTTCCACGCCCTTTGGTGAGATCCTGAACCCAAGGTAGTCCAAGGTCATCTTATGGAATTCACACTTTGAGAGCTTGACATACAAGTGTGCATTCAACAGCTTGCAGAGCACTTGTCGCACCAGCTGAATATCTTCTTCCATTGTTCTGGTGTATATGAGAATGCCGTCTTTGCACTGGGTACCACTCCTCTTGTTGCATGTGTCCTCTGGAGCGTGGGGTAGGCTCTCGTGGGGTGGTGGATCGGGCCCTATCCCTATTCTTAGGTGTCGGCAACCACCCCCCCCCATATAGTAGGGCCCCATTTGTCCAACCAGGCTATCTCCTCGGTTATCCGAGGGACCACTACAAACTGCAATGTTTCCCTATGCTGGCTTAGCTCCAGTGCTACCTTTCCGGTGACGTGCATTGCTGGTTGGCCTCCCAATAACGACCTGTCCATCTGCTCAAACTGAATTGGTTGAGCTAACCTGTGTAGGCTTACCCCCACGTCGGAAGCAACTGCCGCACTCAGGCACTGGGTACACCCAGAGTCGATGAAGGTGGTGCACTTCTGATGCTGGCTGGCCTCCAATACCACTGGCACGACAAAGAGTTTTATGGGCATACGAACCATCGGGTCGGCTTCCCCATCGCTCTCGCTGGTGTCAGTGCTGTCGACGGGAGCGGAGATCTCCACCAGGGTTGACTGGGCCTGGACCCTCTGGCATGTCCCGCGGGACTTCTCTGGCATGGTTCGGATGGTTTTTTGGACGGACCCCTGTTTCGTGCTGGTAGGACACAGTGATGTCTTGGGACCTTCGTCGGTGCAGTCTGTGGCTCTCTGTTCCGGTTGACCGTGTCATAGCCGGCCTTGCGGGCAGAGCCCACTCTGCAACCGCCAAAGGAGGCGCTGAAGCAGGGAAAGGCCAGGCTGTCAGGACATGGCCCGTCCATGACTGCCACCGCTGCCATGACCATGTCCCAGCTGAACTGTCAGGTTCCAAACAAAGAGAAAAAGAAAAACACAGCCAAACACAAACTTGGTTTGTTGCTGCCTGCTTTACTTCTTTTTTTGGCACGCACTGACAGTTGCAAAAGGAACTTCTTGTTAGGGCTCCCCACCACCTTTTACACTATAAGCACCACCCACTCACACGCTCAGCTCCCTCCCGCGTGACCCTGAGATGAGCAGGGGACATGTGATGAAGCCAGCATCGGCCTTAAGTCCAGCCTTTCTTTTCCTCCTCCTTTGCTGCCAGTAAGTTTTTAAGGAGGACTGGTTCTCTTCCTTCGCTGTCAGACAGCCTTTACTGCCAGTCAGCCTTTACAGGAGGACCCTTCCCGGCTAGTCATCCAGGATGTTTCAGGACAGCCAGGGAGAGCAGTGGCTGCCTCTCCTCCGAATTGCAGCTCTGGGCTGGCTGGCATGCCGGAGCTGACATAAACAGCATATAAAAACTGAAAATTTAGAAAATTTAGAATTTAAAAGGTGGCAGTTATTTTTAAAATTTAGAAATGTTAGAAATTAGTTAAAAAGGTGAGGCACTCAGGCCACTAAGCACTGTGTTTCATGCTTAGCTGCATGCTCCTCCTCTACATTTTAATTCCTTTGTGGAAGGTCAGGAGAGTGGGGGCTGTCTCACCTGGGAGTGGGAGAGGATATTCCACAGAGGAAATGGCAGAGAAGGCATATTTTTACCCATGATTATCACAACTTTTATAAAAATTATGTGTTTCTAGAACATTTTTTTTTATAAAAGTTTTTTTTTATTTTTTTAGACACACATACGAACATACAATGTATTTTCTTTGAACAGAGTATTTGGCCGGTTCACAAATTTAAACAATGTGTAGTCATTTCAATTAAGTTTACAATTTCTATATTTCTTTTTTGCCATATGTATTCCTTATCTATTTTTTTAAATAAACCAATATTACCCTTCATTCTCATCTCTAATCTTAATCATAATCAAATTCAATGTTTCCTTTCAATCTATATTGTACCCCTTCCCATTGTCATCTATTTTTATATCTATCCTCACATTGGTTAGTTATGTAACATTACAATTGTTTAATATAAATCCAACACTTTAGTATAAATCAGTTAATTATATAACTATCTTTTTTTCTTTGTATATTAATCAGTATGAACATAAATCTTCCAATTATTTCCATGCAATCCAATTTCTTACAAGTCAATTAGTTATATTTACCAATAATAATAAACCAAATAATTCCCCCCCTTATGTTACTCATTAAACTCCTAATAAACCAAATAGTTTTGCCTATATAATCCTCCGATTCACAACTTAATCATTTCTACTTTCATCACAATATACAATTAAAAATATTTCAATTGTTACAATTTCCCTAATTAAATTTACCATTACAGGTATTTTGATTGCTACAGTTTAGGGTTATTCATATTTCTAAAAGAAATTTTAAAAAAGAAAAACTTGTCATTATCTAGATTTCAAAGATACAAAAACAAATATTCCAATTATTATTCATTTCATTTTTACAGTCATATGATTTTCCATTTGTTTCTTACGACTATTCATATTTCAATTCTAAATATATATATCTTTCTCTTTCATTTCTTTTTCTTTTTCTCCCTTCCCATTTTTATTTTTGCCTTTTTCTTTACCCTTTTTTTCTTTTGTGTTTTAAAATCTTGAACTCTCCTCTTTTGCCCTAAATTTCCCCTTGTTTCCCATCTTTTTTCTCTTTTTCTTATCTCCCCACTGTTTATTCCAATGTAATCATTCTGTATTTCATAAATCTGGACTCTTCTATTTGGCCCTGTATTTCCTGTTGTTTTCCATCCTTTTCCTCTCTTTTTTTCCTTTTCACTGTTAATCCAACTGTAATCATTTGAGTTTTTTATATTCTTTCTATGCCACCCTTCATTCCTTCTTTGTCTCTTTCTGCCCTTTCTGTTTTTTCCATTGTTAATCCCAATATAATCTCTAAAAACCTCCTTTTTATTATTGCTATTTACATATTCAATTATTTTTTCAAAATTAATCTCATTGTCTTTGTATTCTTCTTTATATTCAGTTTCTGTATCTTGCTTCTCTGTCTTTGTTTCCTTGTTAGCTTGAGCATGCTAAATTTTTGCATCTCAATTTTTGGATCCTCAAGTTTCGATTCTCCATGTAACATTGTAATTATTCCTCTTATTTCCGCTTTCCACAACGAGTACATCATTTCCATCATTTCTCTAATTTCCTGCGCCATTTTGTTCTTTCTGTGTTAATATTGTTCCAGTTTTAAAAGTTCCATTGTTTTTCTTTTTTTTCTAAAGTCAAGCTGCTTGCGAACAAAGCAATCCTTCCCAAAAATTCTCACGACTATTATCACTGATGTAGTTCAAAATTTTCCAAAACAAAGATTCCAAATTGCAATGCTCTTTTTTCTCCTGAAGATGTCTCTCTACAATCCACAATTCTCTTAATTGTTTAACAAAGTTTTGTATCAGTCCTCCTTCACAATCTAGCTTCTTTTTTCTTCTTTTTAACTTTGAAAATACCAAATCAATTTTATAGTCCAGTCCAAATTAAATAATACTTTCCCCCTCTCTTTCTTTTCTCTCCTTTATTTTATCTCTAGGTATACAGCATTTCTGTTGCAGGGCTAATATCCAATTGTCTTTTATTTTTCTTAGCCTTCAAAAAGAAGGGATCTATTTATTTTCTTTCTAATCCTTTAGTCAATTTTGGGGTTACTTCTTCTAATTCTTGAAAGTTTTCCAGATAATTTTATTCAAAAGTCAGTTTTCTTTTTGGGGTTTTGTCCCTTTAAATTCTGCTTGCATCCTCTTTTTCTCCCCCCCATGCCCGTTAGCCGCTATTTTTACGCTGGGGGTTTCAGGTTTAAAAATAATTTTGTTCTTCTTTTTTTATTGAAAAGTTTTACAAAGAAAATTCCCCCCCCCAATATTCCCCCCCTTTTTCCCTCCCCACCACCCCCACACCCCTTCCCCCCTTCCCATCCCACCCTCCCCCCCAGACTTCCCAGAGCAAAATACAGGGTATTTCAATTAACAATCATAAACTAAATTAGCCTAACTATTCTTAAACTACCTAATCCCTCCCTGAAACCTTAATTCCACTATGGATAACATAATACTTCTAAAGTAAAGTTTAACATTCATTCATAAGCTATTTGATATTTTCTTGTCTGATACTTATTTTGAATATCAATCCATCTTCTCCATTCCGATATGTATCTTTCTTGTGTATAGTCCTTCAGATATGCTGAAATTTTCGCCATTTCCACTAAGTTCACTACTTTCAATGTCCATTCTTCAATAGTAAGCAAAGAGTCCTTCTTCCAATATTGCGCTACCAACAGCCTAGCTGCTGATATTAAGTTCAAGATCAGTTTAGTCTCTAATACTGTACAATCCATCGTTATACCCAATAAAAACAATTGAGGAGTAAATTTCAACCTTTTTTTCAGAATGTTCTGCATCACCCACCAAATTTTTATCCAAAATGCCTTGATTTTCTTACAAGTCCATAAATTGCATCATCACATTCACATCTCCAACATTTAGCTTGCAAATTCGGATACATACATGATAATCTTTTAGGATCTAAGTGCCATCTGTAAAACATTTTATAAAAATTCTCTCTCAAATTTTGTGCTTGCATAAATTTAACATTTCTAACCCAAATCTTTTCCCATGTTTCCATCATCACTGGTTCCTGAAAGTTTTGTGCCCATTTTATCATAGAATCCTTAACCAATTCTGTTTCTGAATCTATTTCCAATAAAGTGTTATACAACCTTTTAATATGCATCTGACTTTGATCTCTAATCTGTTTTACCAGGTTTTCCTCATTTTGCATAACACCAATTTTTTGATCTTCCCTCCATCTAGCTTGGAGCCGACCATACTGAAACCAAGTATAAATTATCCCAGCTTCTTTCAATACATTTAAAGATTTCAATTGCAATTTACCCCTTTCCATAAAAAGTTCTTTATAAGTAATCACCTCTTGTTTTTGTTCTATACTTATATTTTCTATTGCATGTCTGGGATTTGCCCATATAGGTATCTTGTAGTTTAGTTTATATTGATATTTTTTCCAAACCCTCAACAACGCATTTCTAAATATATGATCCTTAAACACTTTATCCACTTTTTTTTCATATAACAAATAAGCATGCCATCCATATAACAAATCATAATCTTCTATATTTAACATTCTCTCTTCAGTTAAATTAAACCAATCGCTAACTTGTGATAAAACAGCTGCTTCGTAGTACAATCTTAAATTACGCATTTTAAGTCCACCTCTCTCATGTATATCCTGTATAATTTTCAGTTTCACTCTTGGTTTCTTCCCGCCCCAAATAAAGGTATTAACCCCTTTCTGCCACTCCCTCAAGTTTCCATCTTTCTTAAGCACTGATATCATTTGAAACAAAAATAAGAACCTAGGTAATACATTCATTTTTATTACTGTTATCCTTCCCAGTAGAGATAATTGTAGCTTTTTCCAATTTTCCATTTCTTTCTGCACTTTTTGCCAAAGAACTTCATAATTGTTTTTAAATAATTTCGTATTTGAAGCTGCAATATATACTCCTAGATATTTAACCTTTTTAACTATTTCAAACCCCGTTATTCTTCCTAAATCCTCTCTTTGTGGTATGGACATATTTTTAGTTATCATCTTTGTCTTATGTTGATTTACTTTAAATCCGGACACCTTACCATATTTACCTATTATGTCCAACATATGTGGAGCCGATTCTATAGGTTGAGATAAAGTAACAACCAAGTCATCTGCAAACACTCTTAATCTATAATCTTGCTGTCTAATTACAATTCCTTTTATTTTATCAGAGTCACGTATCTTATTCAACCAAACTTCTAAAGTTAAAATAAGCAATCATGGAGACAAAGGACAGCCCTGCCTTGTACCTTTCTCAATTTTAAAAGCATCTGTTAAACCTCCATTAACTATTATTTGTGCTGTTTGCTCCTGATATATTGCTCTAATTGATTGTGTAAAATACTCCCCAAAATGCATTTTTTCTGTTATCTTAAACAAAAATTGCAAATTCAATCGATCAAATGCCTTCTCTGCATCCAAAAATATGAACGGTGCAGGGACCTGGTTGTTTTTTTCCAAATATTCCAATAAATTTACAATTTGTCTAACATATTTCATTTGCCTCCCTTTTATAAAACCTGATTGGTCATTATGAATTGTTTGTTGCATAACTGGCATTAACCTATTCGCTAATATCTTGGCAAAAACTTTGTAGTCAGTGTTCAAAAGTGATATTGGCCTAAAGTTTTCAGGTTTGGTACAGTTTTGATCTTCCTTCGGGATCAGTGATACAAAAGCCGTTCTCCAAGAGGGTGGAACTCCTCCCCTTAATTGAATTTTACAAAATAATGCTCTAAGCGGTTCTACCATTTCAAGCTGTAAATTCTTATAATAAACAGCTGTTAATCCATCTGTTCCCGGAGCTTTCCCTGTTTTTAACTGCTTAATTGCAGCAATGATCTCCTCAGAAGTTATTGGTTGATTCAATCCTTCCCTCTGTTCCAATGTTAATTCCGGAATATTGCCTTTCTTTAAGTATCTATCTATATCTATACCTTGTATTGAATCACTAGTATATAACTTTGTATAAAATTCTAAGAAAGCCTTTTTGATCATATTCTGTTGATAAACTTCCTTACCTCTAAATTCTATCTTACCAATAACTCGTGATTTCTGTTTTTTCCTCAACACATAGGCCAACCACTTACCTGGTCTATTAGCATTACAAAATGTATTGTGTTTAGCATATTGTAAACTAGTTGCCACTTGATCAGCTATTAACATATTAAATTGCTCTCGTAATATATTTATTGTTTCTTTTACTTTCTTATTTATTTATTTGTTCTTATTTCTATACCGCCCTTCTCCAAATAGGACTCAGGGCGGTGAACAGCCAAAGTAAAAAACAATACATACAAAATTTAAAAGCAGTTTAAAATAATTAAATATTTTGGCCGTAAATTAAAACAACCCAATTTAAAATCAATTTAAAATTTAACTCAAGCCATGGATTAAGCATAAGTAATTGTTCTTTCTTTTTTATTTCCTCCTCTATCTCTTTCCGCTTCTTTTGTTGTTTTGATCTATGTTTATTATTCATATATATTAAAGTTCCCCTCATATAAGCCTTACTTGCATCCCAAACCATTTCCATAGAAGTACCCTTATGCATGTTAATAGCAAAAAATTCTTTCATTTGTTTTTTAAGCTCATTCACATTTTCTTCATATCTAAATAGATTTTCATTTAGCCTCCAAGACCTCCTTTCTCCCCTGTCCTGTTCCAGTTCCGCCCAAACCGGACTATGGTCAGTTAAAGTTCTTGGACATATCTTCGTCTTCTTCACCCTAGAAATAAAATCATTTGTAATTAGTATGAAATCAATCATACTAAAGGATTGATGTCTATTGGAAAAAAATGTAAAGTCTCTCTCCTCAACATTGCGTTCTCTCCAAATATCTCTCAATTCCATATCTTCCATCATATCAAAAAAGGATTTATGTAATTTCACACGTGTTGAAATCTTTGATAAAGTTTTTTTATCTTTCTTTGTATCTATTACTCCATTCCAATCACCCATTGATATAAAAAAAATTATAGTCCCATTGTATTATTTTAGTGTGTAAAAATTTATAAAACTTATCTTGTTGTTGATTTGGGGCATGTATTCCAATTAAAAGCATTTTTCCAGTCTGAGTTAATAATTTAATTGCAATATATCTTCCTTGAATATCTGCCTCAATTAAATTAGCTGATAATCCTTTCTTTATATATATAACTAGCCCATTTTTCTTCTCTGGCGCTGATGCCACAAAGTGTGTACCTAATCTTGAATTTATCAAATATTTTTGGTCTGATAGTCTAATATGTGTTTCTTGCAAACAAATAACATCATTCTTAAATTGTTTCAAATAATGAAATACTTTTTTTCTTTTTTGTGGTGAATTTAAACCATTAACATTCCAAGATAGGAATTTAGTTGCCATCTTTGGTCTTTCGAAGCTTCAAGAGCATCAGCTGAAGATCCTCCTCCACCTTACTCTTCGGCCTAGCCCCCTCCACTGCTTCTGTTTTTTGAACTTCTTGAGGTAAATCTGGAAGTTGTTGCACTTTTAATTGTTGTTCTTGACGTTTATAAGTTGCTCGGGTCAGTCGTTGTGCTTTCGGTTCTCCCTTCTTGAGTGGTTCCAGAGTTGGGCGTGGGCCCCCAAGATCCAAATCTTGCTTCCATGATGGTTCCTCCAGCTGCAACTTCACCATAAGTTTGTATCTGCTTTCCATCTTTTTCTTGTTGTAACATCTCCATTTTCTTTCTACCCCTCCCCCGGTGAGGGTGGATGTCCAGCCTTTAAAACATTAACATAAAAATCTTTTGCCTTCCAAACTGTGTTTAACCGGTATCTTTCTTCACTATAATTCACTATTAGTCCAGTTGGAACATCCCATCTGTAGTGCACTTGTTAGTTTCTCAGTTCATTTACCAAAAAACCAAAATCCTTTCTGCTTCTTAGCATTTTTGGAGGGATCTCTTTCAAAACCACCACTTCTTGTCCAGCCACTTGAACCTTATTCTTGTAGGAAGCTTGTAAAATGTCATTTCTGATCCTCCTGGTTGTGAAATAAATTACCACATCTCTTGGCAACTGCCTTTGTCTTGCCACCCAAGAGTTAACCCTGTAGATTTTATCAATTCGACTTGCCACATCATCTGGACTTTCTTTGATTAGCCCTGCAATTGCTTCTGCACAAATGACCTTTAAGTTTTCCCAGCTATTTTCTTTTAACCCTCTCAGTCTCAGGGCAAATTCCATAGATCTGTATTGTAACATTACCAGTTCATCATCCACCTTCTCTGTTTTAGTCATAATATTTCCTACTTTGTTTTCCAAGTTCAGATTGGCTTCATTAATTTCTTCCACTCTCTCTTCCACCTGAATAATAAGTTTTGACAATCCTGAGACTGCAAAAACAATATCTTTTATTTCATCATGCTTTACTTCAACAACTTCTTTAATTGACTTTATATCCTCCTCAAATTTCTTTAATTTCCCTTCCACAATTACTGTTAGGTTGTTCATAGCTGCAGCTTGATTATTCATGGCTTCCTTTATAAATTCTTTAAGTTCATCAAAAGAAGCCTGACTCTGTGACTCAGCCGGAAGTTGTGCTTTCTGTGTCACTACTGACACTACTGGAGAACCTACTCCGCCTCTAGGAGCTCCTGGCTTAACTTGTTTAGAAGCCATCTTTTTTAAAAAAAAATATTTTTTCCTTTCAGAGCCACAAAATCCCTTGAACAGTTTTCAAAAGCTTGTAATTTATAGTTTATAATTTATCAAGCAAAATAGTCTTTTCTCCACAAGCTCTCAATTCCCATTAGCTTTAATCCACTTTCAAAGTGCAAAGTTCTCAATAAACACTTTCGTTTCTAACTTTCACTTTCACACCCATAACAAAGGCGCCATCTTCAGCCTCCAGCTCAAAGAGATTCAATTAGAAACAATGTAAATCCGGAGTTAAGCACAGTTACTTTTAAAGCTTGTTCTCCTGTTTCCGCTCTGCCTGCACTTGTATTCAATCAAACTCACTTTTGACAGCAGGATCGGTCGCGGCATCTGGCTCTGTTTAAAACAGAGTTGTCCCAGATCCAGAGCTTCTTAGTGGGCTGACTGAGGAGCTCTTACCCTCCAAGCCTCTGGAATCAATCCAGAGGACTTTCGGGGATCTCTACTCGCACCGACCGGCTCTCCTCTCCTTCTTCTCCCGATGGAGAGGTTTTTAAGCCGGCAGATAGCCGATTAGCGCTGTCAAAGCGGCTTTTATGAGATCTTGTTTTTACTTCACGTGTAGATTGGCTGTCACTCACCCGACTTCAAAAACTCTGTTGCACTCACCGCTCCAGCTCAATACTTAGTCCGATTGACCCAGCTTCTTGACAGCCGCAGTGGCTACCGCCCCCGCTGCCAAACCGGAGAGAGATTCCTCTGACCTTTGAGGAACTTGCCTGTTCCTCTTGGTCTTCTGAGATGTCTCTCCTTCTTCCCCGTCCCTACAGGACGGTTCTGGTCCGAAGACCCCTCGGCAGCAGTTCGTCAGTCTGAGTTTTCATGGAGCTCATCAGAGCCCGTTAATTCCCCGACTGCCTCGTGGTGACGCTTCCGGTAATCTCGAACATTTCTTTGTTCAATATTTTTTTCTTCATGAAAATCCTTTGTAAAGAAGAATAAGGTTAGGCTCTATTATGAAATGTGTGTTGATGGCAATGAATATTTAATATTTTAGAATATTTTAGTGTAGAAATATCTTCTATTTGTCTCAATTTCTGTGGATAGAATGTACTTCTTTCCTGTTTCATTTGTTTATACGCTTTTTATACAGTATATCTTGTTATTTTTGTTATCTGAAACCTGATTCTAAGGTTGTTGATATTCATTTTTTTCTCATTTACACTCAGTACCCCATTTTATGACAAAGTGAAAGAATTTTAGAAATGTCTGTAAATTTATTAAAAAGAAAAAACTGAAATATATTGGCATAAATATGCAGACCCTTTACTCAGTACTTTGTTGAAGCACCTTTGGCAGCAATTATAGCCTCAAGTCTTTTTTGGTATGACACAAGCTTTGCACATTTGGATTTTCTGCCATTCTTCCTTGCAAATCCTCTCAAGTTCTCAGACTAGATGGTGACCATCGGTGGACAACCATTTTCAGGTCCCTCCAGAGCTGTTCAATAGGAGTCAAGACAGGGCTCTGGCTGGACCACTCTAGGACATTCACAGAGTTGTTCCTAAGCCACTCCTGTGTTGTCTTGACTGTTTGCTTAGGATTGTTGTCATGTTGGAAAGTGTATCTCGGCTCGTCACCCAGCCAGCCCGGATTGCAACAAAAGAACCAGACGAAAGAGCGATTCACAATGCTTTTTACTTTTGGTCGTTTCAGCAACACAGCCAACAGACAAGAACAAGCCGGATCACAAGTGTAAAGTCAGCGCTACACGCAGCCGCTGTGTAGCACTATTTATACATATCTCCCCACTCTAACCACCATCTGGCAGTTAAAGGCAAAATCCCTCCCAACAGCTGTTTGGTGGTGAAAAAGCCGGCGCTTCCCTGATGTCATAGGAGAGCGCCGCGCCCTTGGTCTCTGCTGCGCGCCGTCCTCTGTGCTGTGCTGCGACGCCCCGAGACCGTGTGACAAACCGCCTCTCATGTAGGCCTTTTGAACAGCTGGTATCCTCCTCCCCTCCAGTCCCGTGAGTGGCGAGACCCGGGTGGGGCTCGACAGGCAGCTCCCCCTCTACCAGGAGTCCACCTGAGGAAGGCAAAACAGACATGTTAGTCACAGCAGATACCGTTCCTGATGGTCCTGGCCTATCTGGATACTTGCGGTGAAATCGGTTAATTAAACGGGTGGCATGAACATCAGGTGCTGCCACCCAGGAGGCCTGTGCTAAAGGATAACTTTCCAGCGCACTAGGTAGTGTAGTCGGCCCCTACGGAGTTTGGAATCTAAGACCTTATCTATTTCATACTGATCTGTATGGATCGGTCCTGGTGGTCCGGCTGAACCAGTATTCCTATCCACAGTAACGGGTTTTAATAAGCTACTATGGAAGACCAGGTGTATCTTACCTAGTAGCGAGGGTAATTTAAGTACCACAGTAACAGGGTTGATAACGCGCCTTATAGGAAATGGGCCGATATATTTCGGACCTAGTTTCCTGCTTGGTATTCGTAACTTTAAATATTTGGTCGATAGATAAACTTGGTCCCCCACTGCAAATGGTTTTGGGTCTGC
Organism: Pituophis catenifer annectens; assembly: GCF_029215685.1. Taxonomy (NCBI): domain Eukaryota; kingdom Metazoa; phylum Chordata; class Lepidosauria; order Squamata; family Colubridae; genus Pituophis; species Pituophis catenifer. The sequence goes on from NW_027256887.1 coordinate 34,627,860, forward strand.
TCTTTTCTTATTAACATACGCCTTATATTCCTCCACCGCTTTTTGTAAAGCGGACTTAACACCTGGCCAGATTTGGTGGATCTTGTCTGCCCATCCAGATGGCGTATCTATGTTCGTCGAGGGAGGTTCTACTTCTGGTATGGCTGGGAACTCTCTACCATAGACTATCTGGAAGGGGGAAAGCCCTGTACTACGGTGGGTGATGTTATTGTACACAACCTCTGCGAAAGGGATAAGATCAGACCAATCGGTTTGTTGGTATGACATGTAGCAACGGAGATAGTGTTCTACAGCGGTGTTAGAACATTCTACAGCTCCATTGGTGCTAGGGTGAAATGCTGAACTCAACCCCTGGGTGGATCTTATCCTGTGTATGAAAGACTTCCAAAACTTTGCAGTGAACTGAACACCCCGATCCGATATAATTCGTTTGGGGACCCCGTGCAACTGATATACGTGATGAATGAACAGCTCTGTCAACCGTCGGGCAGAGGGCAAAGCACGACAAGGTACAAAATGGGCTTCCTTTGAAAATAAGTCCACTACCGTCCATATGACAGTGTAACCATTGCTGATAGGGAGGTCTACTATGAAATCCATAACAACCTCCTCCCATGGTCAGCTGGGGTCAGCCACTGGTTGTAATAACCCTATCAGTTTTCCGGGCCATGGTTTGGCTGCTGCACATATGGGACATTCTTTTATATATTGTTCGGTGTCACCTCGCATCCGTGGCCACCAAAATTGCCATCTGATTAAGTAAAGCATTTTTAAAAACCCAAAATGTCCTGCTGGTTTGGAATCATGACATCGACGAAGAACAGTCGCCCGAAGACTTTCTGGAACATATAACTGGTCTCCATTCCAACCTAAGCCATCCTACATGGTTATCAAGGCCTGATTCTGTGCTAACCATGGATCTTGTTGGACGGCTGTTTTCAGCTCAGTTAGAAAAGATGGTTCTGATCGAATTGCTGCTGATAGAGTCTGAACAGATCGAGCGGGCGGTATAAGAGCCTCTACTACATCTTCTCGCCTGCTATTGTATTGTGGCATACGGGACAGAGTGTCTGCCAGGAAGTTCCTTCCTGCCGGGACGTATTTCAGTCGGAATGAAAACCGACGGAAGTATAGCGCCGATCTTAGCTGTTTTGGGGATAATCGTCTTGGTGTTTGCAAGGCCTCTAGATTTTTATGATCCGTCCACACCTCGAACGGGAGAGTTGCCCCTTCGAGGAAATGACACCACGTCATCAGCGCCCATCGGACAGTGAATGCCTCTTTCTCCCAAATTGCCCACCTCCTCTCCGTGGGACTCAATTTGTGGGAGGTATAGGCACATGGTTGTACATAGCCCTGTTCATCCTTTTGCAGTAGCACCGCCCCCACAGCGACATCGCTAGCGTTCACCTGAATGATGTACTCCCGCACAGGGTCGGGATGCATAAGAATCGATTCCCTTGTAAACAGGTTTTTCAATTGGTCGAAAGCGACTTGACACTCCGTGGTCCAGTTCAACACTTGACTGGGCCTTGGTTTTGCTGTGGCTGGTTTAGTCCGTGAAAGGTCTGTCAATGGTAGAGCAATACTGGCGAAGGCGGGGATAAACTGACGATAAAAATTTGCAAACCTGAGAAAGCTTTGGAGTTGTTTTCTCGTTTTAGGGCTTTGCCAATCCACTACCGCTTGTATTTTTCGTGGATCCATTTCTACACCGTTGCCTGATATCCTATATCCTAAGTAGTCGATTTTTGTTTTGTGAAACTCACACTTAGAGAGTTTTACGAACAATTTAGCAGCCAGTAATTTTTTCAAGACCTCGCGTACCAAAGCAGTATGTTCTTCCATGTTGCAGGTATAGATTAGGATATCATCCAGGTACACCAAAACCCCTCTGTATAAATGGTCATGCAGCACCTCATTAATCAGCTGCATGAACATAGCCGGCGCGCCCTAGAGACCGAACGGCATAACTCGGAACTGATAACTACCCAGAGAACAGTTGAAAGTGGTCTTCCATTCATCCCCCGGTTTAATGTGAACACGATAATAGGCTTCTCATAAATCGAGCTTTGTAAAGACTCGACCAGTTGATAATGTGGCTAGAAGATCTTTCATCAAAGGGAGAGGATACAAATGTTCTACACACACTCTGCTCAAATCCCGGAAGTCAACACAGAGACGCAACCCGCCGTCCTTCTTCTCCCGGAAGAGAACAGGGGCTACCATACGGGACTTACTGGGGGTGATGAAACTCGGGGTGGTCGATTCCAAATCGAGTGGTATCCTGAGCTTCTGAAAAAACCCCTCCCACCAAATGTTAGGCCGCCATTTGTCTAACCATGTCAGTCCCAATATGAGCGGTTCGATCATCGTCTCAATCACAATAAAATGAATGGTTTCTTGGTGACCTCCTATCTCCAATGACATCATCTCTGTCACATGGGTGGTGGGCGCCCCCCCCAACAATGTCCATTTATTCGAACTTGACCAGGACTCTTAGTCTTCTCACTCTCAGACCTAGAGCATCCACTACAGCCTTACGGATAAGGCACCGGGTATACCCAGTATCGATCAAAGCCCCATACTGGAGACCAGTAGGACAACGTGGGTTTCTCAGCACCACTGGAATAACAAAGGGGTAAACAGGGTTGCTCACCATTGGGTCCTCTGTCTCCTCATCGTCACTGTCTCCCAACACCACTGGAAACCTCTCCATCGCTGATGTTGGGTTGATGTCTCGAGTTTGGGTATTTACGGTCACTTTTGGGCCTTGGAGCACCTGTGTTCGCTCGGTTGGTTGTCTCGGACATCCTCTCATGGGGGCTCCAGCAGTTTGTTTTGGGGGCTGTGGTCGTGGTGGCAGCATGGGGCAATCGGCCAATCTGTGACCCACCTGATTATACCTATAACAATGAAAGATCGGCCTCTGGGCTCTGTCCTGGGACCGACCAGGTGGCACAAAACCCCCAGGAGGATCTCGTACTGTTGGGGGTTTTTCCAGCAGCCTCTCTACCGTGGACCGCTGTTGTCCAAGGGTGGCTTCTGGTTTGGCACGAAACTCTCGGAGGCCCACATCCAATTCTATTGCTGCCTTGAACCAAACAGCGAACCGCGGAGCCAGACCCTGGTACACACAGGCCTTTCTCAGCTCCCAGTCCAACCCCATACAGAATTGCTGCACCAACATTTGTTCTGGCCAGTCCACCAAACGACTGGCAAGCTTCCAGAAGTTTCGTACATAGTCCTTTGCAGGGCCACCCCTTTGTTTGAGTGCAACTAGATCACCTTCCGCCACTTGCACACTGGACTTGTCCTCGAAAGTGGAGCGAAGGGCCTCCAAAAACTGTCCTAAGTCCACCAGTTCTCTAGAGTGGTTCCGATGCAAGCTGGCCACCCAATCAGCAGGGTCACCAGTTAACACCGCTGTAATGGCCACAACCATGGCCCATTGGGAGGGGTACCAACGCCCATATTGGTCTAGATAGCTTATCACCTGGCTTAAGAACAACGCCACTCGGTCTGGGCTTCTGTCAAATGTGGCTTGCAATGCAGGAGGACCCCAGGTGGGCTGAGGACCCCACATCCCTGGCACAGGGCTCCACACCAGTACCGGATCCGGGGTTCTGCTCGCTCCAGCACTCCTCTGCTCACCTCCTACCCTCCTCTCCGGCCGAGGTCGATCCATCACTGGTCGCTGTGTCCTCCTTTCAGCCTCGACCTCCGTCCTTTGTGGCTGCTGTTCTGGGGCTCAACCAATGCTCTCTCCCACAGGTGACCTCTGGTCCCAGGATCCCCCATGGTCATCCACTTGACCTGGTTCCTGTTCCCTCCAGAATTTAGGACTAGCAATGCGAAAATGTGAACTCGAACTGGGCAACCCAGTCTGCTGCCAGGACATGCTTTGTGATGTATCCAGCCCAGTGGCCCATGGCTGCCAGGCATGGGCATCACGGAAACTCCACTCCCCAAAGCGGTCCCAAAGGGTATCCATCATACTGGGTCTGGGACCGGTAGCAGCAAAACCCCAGTCCCCCTCTTCCTCGTCTGTCCAACGGGGCTCCCTCCAACCCCGGAAAGACGGACCCATGGGGGGAGGGGTCAGCATCTTGGGGCCGATGAGGGTAGAGTTAGGCCACCAGTCTCCACCGGTTGACTGTCCAAGGCAGCCAGGGTCCTCACCCTGCGTGCCATCCATCCCACGACCGTCATCCCCACATGGTATGCGTAGTTTGAGTCTAACCGCTGGTTGCTCTATGGTCTCCTGCGGTGCCTCTGCCTCTGCAAGCACCTCCTCCGTGGTAGCCTCAAACGCCAGCTCCGACTCTAGTCCTCCTGGCACTGTCCCTTCAGCCATGCTCCAAACCGTCAGTCAAAAAGTTAGAAAGAAGAGGGTAGCGCTGACTTTCTCTCGGCTCGTCACCCAGCCAGCCCGGATTGCAACAAAAGAACCAGACGAAAGAGCGATTCACAATGCTTTTTACTTTTGGTCGTTTCAGCAACACAGCCAGCAGAAAAGAACAAGCCGGATCACAAGTGTAAAGTCAGCGCTACATGCAGCCGCTGTGTAGTGCTATTTATACATATCTCCCCACTCTAACCACCATCCGGCAGTTAAAGGCAAAATCCCTCCCAACAGCTGTTTGGTGGTGAAAAAGCCGGCACTTCCCTGATGTCATAGGAGAGCACCGCGCCCTCAGTCTCTGCTCTATGCCGTCCTCTCTGTGCTGCTACGCCCCGAGACCGTGTGACAAGCCGCCTCTCATGTGGGCCTTTTGAACAGCTGGTATCCTCCTCCCCTCCAGTCCCGTGAGTGGCGAGACTCGGCGGGGGCTCGACAGTGTATGTTGTTCCATTCAGTTTTCCTCAACTCTAACCACCAATTTCCTAGTCCCTGCTGCTAAAAACAGCATCATGGCCATCACCATGCTTCACTGTTGGGATGATATTGGGCAAGTGATGAGCGGTGCCTGGTTTCCTCCAGACATAATGTTTAGAATTGAGGCCAAACAGTTCAATCTTCGTTTCACCAGACCAAAGAATTCTGTTCCTCACAGTCTGAGAGTCCTTCAGGTACTTTTTTGCAAACTCCAAGTAGGCTTTCATGTATTTTGCACTGTGGAAAGGTTTCTGTCTAGCCACTCTGCCATAAAGACCAGATCAGTGGAGGGCTGCAGTGGTGGTTGTCCTTCTGGAACTCTGTCCCACACAGGATCTCTGGAGCTCAGTCAGAGAGAACATCAGATTGTTAGTCACCTCTCTGACTAGGGCCTTTCTCCCCCAATTATTCAGTTTGACTGGGCAACCAGTTCTTGGAACAGTCGGGGTTGTGCCAAATTTCTTCCTGTCAGCCTCCATGATGCTTGCTTGCTATATGCTGCCATATAGGGAAGCGAGCTGGTGAAGATGTCTCATGATGTTACCAAAAAGGGAGGAAAAGGGAGGAATGCTCTCATTGTCTTCTGCACAGCTGAATGGACTTGTTGATAGCCAGTCAAGGTCAACCATTTTGGCATACCAGATGAATGGGGCCATCTGAAGATGCACCTCACACAACACCTTGGAGAGCTGGGGATTGGACATTCAGCCAGGGTCCTTGGGGGGAGGATTTAGGAATACTTACTTTCTTTTTATAAAAAGTTTTTTATTTTTGAATACATTAAAAACAAACAAAAAACAAACAACACATATATAGAAATCATTTTTCCATTGTTAACAGCTCGTTTAAGGTAATCCTTATTATTTACATTTATTCTTACTTTATCTTAATCTATTTAAATAATCTAATTTCCTTTATGTCAACTTCTCTTTACTTTGATCTTCAGCACATTCAATCCATATTATCACAAAAATAAACAATAGAGTATTATTTCCATTCCCCCCTTTCCCCCCCTTTATTCCTTTTTTTCGTTTTTCCTTTTCTCGCACCAATCATACCATCTAAACCATATTCTATAGTAATCTGAGTCCTATCTTTACTTAAGTTCCTTTGTAAGCTTGTCCATCTCTGCGCATTCAAGGATTTTTTTGATTAAATCCTCTTCTGTTGGTGGATATTCCTTCCAGTTTTGCGCGTATATTATGCGGGCTGCAGTTAATATATGTAATATTAAATATTGAATTTCTTTTGTATAGTTTTCTGTTGGAATCCCTAATAAGAATTGCTCTGGCTCTCCCTTTACTGGTTTCTGTATTATATCCTCTAATAGTTTTTTAACTTTAGTCCAAAATTGTTTTGCCACCGGACACGTCCACCAGAGGTGATAGTAAGTTCCATAATTATTATTGCATTGCCAACATTTTGGTGAATTACCGGGGAACATTTTTTCTATTCTAGCTGGCAGAAGATGCCATCTATGAAACATTTTCATCTGATTTTCCTTGTATGCCATTGATACTGTCAATTTCATATTTATTTTCCACATCTTTTCCCATTTCTCTAACTATCATGTGATTAACATTTCTTGCCCATTTAATCATAGTGTCCTTCACAGTTTCCTCTTCCATTTTATAGCACAATAAAAATTTGTAAATTTTACTAATTAACTTTTGGTCTTTTTCATATATAATTTTGTCTAATTCGTTTTGTTCCAATTGTATCTGATTAATCTTTGTGCCCTCTTTGTATTTTGATCTGATTTGCAAATACGTCCACCATTGTACTTCCCTACTCAAATCATGCTCTAATGGTTGTTTCGTTTTTAGATTTCCCAATTCGTTAAGTATATCCCTGTACCTAATTATTTTAGTCCAATCTAATAGAGTTGGGAGGGTTAATATTTCATTGGGCGAAATCCAATTTGGCATTCCCGTATAATGTTGTTTTTTAATTTTCTTCCAAATTATTAATAATGAATTCCTGATTATATGTCTTTTGAAATATCCATGTAATTTGTATTTTTCGCCCCATTAAAATGTATGCCATCCAGCCTGTAGGTCATGATCCTCAATTATTAAAGTTCTTTTATTTCCCAACTCAATTCACTCTTTTATCCAGGTCAGGCATGCTGCTTGATAATAGGTCTCCCAATCTGGTAGGGCAACTCCTCCTCTGTCCCTCATATCCTGTAGAATTTTCAATCTAATTCTGGGTTTCCTCCCTTGCCAAATGAACTTTGCAATCAATCTGTTTAATAGGTCAAAACATTTCTTTTTCTATTTTTATCGGTATAATTTGGAAGAGGAACAGTATTTTGGGCAAGATATTCATTGTCAGCCTCCACCTTTACTGCTTTGGCTGCCATAGTAGTGGGGGGAGGGGGAGCTAGCATGGAGTGGGAAAGCGTGCTGGAGAGATAGAGAAACGAAAGTGATAGTTAAGCTACTGGGCTGCATCTTTGAAGCTGCTATCGGGTCAACGGTCGTGGCATTCCTGATTGATGATGCTGCCAGATGTGTGCTCTCACCTGACCTCTGGGAGACCCTTGGATTGGATGATTTACGATGGACAGTGGGAGGGAATGCTTTCTATCTGTAATTTTCGCGTTCTTGCATCTGATTCTGCTTTTCCTTGGTTGTGATCACTTCATTTTTCAGTAAAAGTACCTGCTTCTATAAACAATGGAGTTTGGGTCATTCTTTCTTGGACTTTGAAGGAAGCATACCTGACATTAAGCAGAAACTGATTTTCCCAGCCATCCCAAATAACTACAGAGGTATGTCTGATCAAGAGAGTGATGGAGATCAGATGGGGGCTTCTGGCTCTACAATAACTTCACTTCAAGCAGAAAAGGAAGCTGCGGAGTGGATGGAAAAAATTCGGCTGAGAGAGGAGCCAGAGGAAGCCAGATGGTTGAGGGGAGTAGGAAGGTGCCGGACCTGGCAAGGACCCCCCAAGGAGTAACCAGCTCCAGATCCCGTAAGGGAGAGGCAGTGTGGCTGCAAGAGCAAAAGGAGAGCCTCATGATTGCTCAAGCTATGCAACTCCTCCATGATGCCGAAGAAAGCCGGAAAAACCGTGAGTCTTATGCATTCCCTGTGGGGAAGGAAGGAGACTACCCCAGTGTGGATCCAGAGGAGACTGCTTGTGGGGGAGAGGAAGAGGAAGCTGGGGAAGGAATAGCTCAGGCTTCTGGGACCCAAGCGAGGGATGCAGCAGCCCAGGGACCCCCAGTCTTGCAGGCCCCACCCCAGAGACGCAAAAAGCCAAAAATTCCCCCCCAACCAAAAAGTATGGAGGGAATCTGAAGACCTTGGGGCTTTTCCTGACCCACATGCAGGACTGGGGGGAGGATTTCTTGTCAGATGCGGCACGAGTGAGATGCGTTACGAATGCCCTAGAGGGAGTGGCAGCTGAATGGATAGTGGTCCTCCATAATAACTCCCCCTTGCTGAGAAACTACAACCTGTTCATGGGGGCTCTTAGGAGGTGGTTTGAAGACCACCTAGCTGAGCGGAAGGCGAGACTCTGAATGAAGGGAATCCAGCAGGGCTGGAGATCGGTGGCAGAATACACCCAAGAGTTTCGCGAGCTGGCACCTTTTATGACAGGGTGGTCAGAAGCGGCCCTACTGGAGAGCTTTAAGGATGGGCTGAATGAAGACATCTACAAAGACTGTAGAGCATGGGGGGTCCCCGAAGATTTGCAGAGTTGGTACGTAGTAGCTGAGGATGTGGAGATCGATCTGGCCCGAAGCTGACTCTGAGGAGGCCGTGCAGAGGATCCGTCATCCTCCTACTACCGCAAAGGGGTGCCAAAGACAGCTGGGGGAAGAGCAGAGTTCAAACCCAAGTCGAAGTCCTTCACGTGCTTCAAGTGTGGCAAGGAAGATCACCGGGCTGCTTAGTGCTTCTCCAAGCCCATGCCAAAATCTACTGGCTCGGGGCCTAAGAAGGCTGACAAAGCACCCGCAAAAATCTGCGAGACTGCCCTGAAAGGGGATGTTGTTGAGTTCTCTCCCCGAAACCAGGGTGAGTTAGGAACTCCAACCACCATGGATGACGGCGAGACGGACTCCGACTCCGACGATCTGGTGAGTCACATTGAGGGCCCCATGCTCATTCCCGTAGAGATAAGGGTGCCGTCCATAGGGGCACACGCAGATGCTAGCCCTATTAGACTCTGGGTGCACCAGGTGCATAATCAGCCCAAAAGTGGTGGAGAAAATGGGCCTGAGGCTAAAAACGTTAAGAAGGCCCATTGCGTTCTGTCAGCTGGATGGATCAATAGCAGGAGGGGGCCCAGCCAGTTTTGTGACTGAACCCATTGAAATGCAATTGGGGGATCATGTAGAGACTCTCAGTTTTATTGTGGCCCCTGGCATGGAATGACCCCTCATACTTGACTGCCCTGGCTCCGTAGATGGAACCCGCGTGTTAACTGGAAGACGGGGGGTTTGCACATCTGCACCAGAAACCCGAGACTAGAGAGGGAAGAACTCCACCTTGAGGATGGAGTAGAACACAAAGGGGCAGAGGTGGCAATAGGTCATATTGAAGGGAAGGAGATTCCAAAGGAGTATTGGGATCTCCGTGAAGTTTTTAGTGAAACGGCCTCGGATGTGCTGCCCCCCCCACAGAGCTACAGACTGTACCATTGAAATACTCCCTGGGGTAAAGCTCCCTAAGCCAAACTCCTTGAGAACTAGGGGAGTTACGAAAGTTCATTGACAAAAACCTAGAACGGGGCTTTATCCAACCAGCCAGACCAAGGGTGGCGGCGCCAGTACTGTTCTGGGAAAAGAAAGATGGCTCCTTTCGTCTGGTAGTTGATTATAGGAACATGAACGCCATTTGCGTGGAAAATGTCTACCCCCTGCCACTCATGAAGGACATGCTAGCCCACCTAGGAAAGGGGAAGATTTTCACCAAACACGACTTATGAGAGGCATACTACAGAGTTTCTTGGGATTTGCTAACTTCTATAGACAGTTCATCCCCTCGTTCGCAAAAATCGCGCTACCAATAACAAATCTCCTGAAAACAAAAGGTGAAGTAAAACCAAAGCCCTTCCGTGCCCTTGAGTGGACTATGGACTGTCAGGCAGCATTCGAAAAGCTAAAGCGGTTGTTTGCCGCTGAACCAGTCCTCAAATATCCAGACATGGAAGAGCCTTTTGTAATACAAGCTGAGGCAAGCGAGGTGGCAGTAGGAGCAGTTCTTCTGCAAAAGAATGCAGAAGGGAAATTACAACCCTGTTCCTATACATCCCGTAAATTGTCGGAGACCGAAAGGAGATTGGCCATATGGGAGAAGGAAGCTTTTGCAGTATGCTGGGCATTGTTAATGTAGAGACAATTTCTTGAAGGAGCTAAGCATCCTTTTGAAGCTTGGACTGACCATAAAAACCTGGAGGCGTTAAAAACACCACGTAAGCTGTCACCAAAGCCAGTTCGCTGGGCTCAGCACTTCAACCATTTTAATTTCACTCTACGCTACCTTCCTGGTAGAAAAAACTTCATGGCAGTTGCACTTTCCAGATTGCCTCAATACAACAGTACTAAGGAGGAAGTGATTTGCCCGATCATCCCTTTGACCTAACTGGCGGCACCAGTGACTACCAGAGCACAGGCGAGGGGCGGTCCAGCCCTTTTGGGCGATTTGCTTCAGAAACTACAAGATGCTCTGAAAACTGAGGAATGGTTTCAAACCCACTCGAATGAATGTACACTTCGTGATGGACTAGCTTGGGTAGGAGCCAAATTGTATGTTCCTGCCAGTTTGAGAGTAACAGTATTGCAGCACGCTCATGATGCCAAGGTGACGGGACACTTTGGATTTGTTAAAACTCTACATCTCATTAAAAGACAATTCTAGTGGCTCGCACTCAAAAAGGACATAGAGGCTGTTAGGGAATGGGGTTGAGGGGTCCCCCGGACCTGGAACCAGCTCATGAGCAAACGCACTAGGACTGAAATAAATCTAACAGAGGCGTCTTGTGTAAAAATATAATTTACTTTAAAATGTTTAAAAAGCACTATGTCTTTAAGAAAGCACATTAAAAACAAAGTCTTATCTTGGTTATGTGAAGCAAGGCTATCTCCCTAGATTCCTCTCCACAATACCGAAACAGTTCACAAGAGAATAAAGCTAACATTAAGATAAGCAGCTTCGGTGTCGTTACATCATCGAGGTAGTAGAAGGGCGGCAGCACAAACTTCACAGCTAAAAGTCACCTGAAGTAAAAACAGTTCAAACAGCAAACATTGCTTGAAGCTTGTGGGAGGAAGAAGGTCCAGCAACAGCAGTCCCGATGATAGTTTGCGTGCTACAAAACAGCAAAAGGCAAGCATCCGTGGGAGTTTCTCTGCAACGGCATCTGGGGTCCTTATCTGCATTCTTCTCCCATCTGCGGCATTTGCACTTAGCTTCCTGCAGGAGCTGTGCATTTAGGCCTAAACCGGAGTCTAGGCCCGAGTAGCAAGCGAAAAGGTCCTTGCTTATATGGGGAGTTAACCTGCAATTAACTGGGGCGGGGAAGGCTTGCAGGTAATTGCAAACAGGAGATGGCTTGATTAAAACCATGCTGTTTGTGAGTAGGCAAGTAGCCACAGCAATCCTGGAAACACTCGTGACAATCCCCTTCTCTGCGGCTATTTGACTCATTAACAAACATACATTCTACATTGGGTACATGTACACATCAATGGTAAGTACATTCACATAGCCATCGACATTTTACCCAGAAGATAGAGGTGTTGGTCATGGGGCAATGGTTTGGTAAACACGTCCGCTACCTGTTCCTTGGTTTCACAATACACAGTCTTAATGAAACCTGTTTTCACCAATTGCCTCACAAGTTTGTTTTTGATATCAATATGGCGTGATCTCTGGCCTACAGCATCGGCTTCTGATATGTTAATGGCAGCCATGTTATCCTCATAGACTTTTATAGGATGTATGCACTGACTCCATAAGCTTACCAAGAGATCGTCAAACCAAACTAGGTTATTGGAAGCTTTGGACAAACTGACATACTCAGCTTCCGCTGTGGAAGTTGCAATTAACTTCTGCTTCCCATAGTACCAATACACAGGGCTACTATTTAGGTATACAATGTACCCCGAGGTACTTTTTCTAGATCTAACATCCCCTGCCCAATCGGCATCCGAAAAACAACTCAATCTTAATTCTCTAGTTGCTTCTGGTTCCAATAACAATGAATAGTTCACAGTACCTTTTAAATATCTCAGGAGTCGTTTGATTCTGTTCCAATGGTACTGTGTGGGATGTTCAGAATGTCTTGATAACACATTTACACTTAGACTGATGTCTGGTCTAGTCCAATTTGCAATGTACAACAACAACCCAATCACGGACTTGTAAAGGGTCTTATCTTCAAACTCCGTGCTCTGAGTGTACATACTCTTAAGAAAGTCTGTTGCCATGGGGTATTGCATGCTTCGCCTCTACCATGCTACACTTTTTAAGCAATTTCTGAATTTTATCTTCCTGAGAGAGCCGAAACCCCTTCTCGGTTTTTTCAAATTGCACCCCTAAAAATTTGCTAATGTGACCTAATGGTTTTAAGGCGAAACTCTTACTTAGGTCCTCAGAGAACTTCTTATGCCTGTTCTCTGATCTGCAAATATATAGGATGTCATCAACGTACAACAGTACTGTTTCCCTAATGCCCTGATCTTCCTTGACAAAAACACACTCGTCAGCCGACGATAGTAAAAAGCCCATCTCTCTCAGACTTTTAGTGAGACACTCGTACCATTGCTTACCAGATTGTTTCAAGCCATATAGGCTCTTGTTCAACAACCACACATCGTCTTCCCGATAGCTTACTCCCTGAGGAATCCTCACATACAGCTCTTTGTCTAACTGGGCATGCAGGTACACGGTCTGAATGTTGAACTGATATACATGTTCGCCTCGCATGGTAGCGATAGTGAGAGCTGTTCTCACGCTCTCAGGGCGCACCATGGGCGAGAAGGTGTCTCATAATTGTCAGGGAATCTCTGCGAGAATCCCTGCGCTACTAATCTCGCCTTATAGATAAAGCCCCCACCTTCAATGGGCTTTTGCTTGAAAAGCCACCTGCTGCCGATCACCCTCTTGTCCTTGGGCAATCTTGTTGGCATGAATACATCCAGCCTTTTCAGGCTGTCTAGTTCTGTATCCATGGCAGCCAGCCACTTCTGTCGCTCATAGTTAGGTAAGGCCAGCACATCCTCATACTTCTGAGGTGTGGCCAAAACCTGGTTGACTGAGGTAACAAAGTCGTCGTACCTCTTAGTCTTATTGCCTCTGGTAGCCCTAACTGGTTTGCCTCTAGGCGTGTCACTGACATCAGAGTCGTCTGATGAGTCATCTACCTCGTGACTCTCGCTCTGCGTCTCAGAGCCTGGGTGCCTATCCTTCCTGGCTACCCCCATCTTACGCTTTAATATCCCTTTCAAGGGTGCCTGGGATACACGCTCCCCAGAACCAGATGTATCCCTATCATCGGATAGGTTCTCCGATATATCCTCCGTTTGTCTACAACAACTACAGGAAGGGTTCTGAGTAAGAATCTCATTGGCATGGATCTTACTCCAATTGGCCCCTTCGTGAAAGGTGGCAGACCTGGATATCATCAGTTTCCCATTAGGGTAGGCAAACCTAAATGCCTTGGAGCCCTATTCGTAACCAACGAATCTCAATTTAACAGATTTGGTCTCCCTTTCTCCTGAGCTCCTTCGGGACATGAACATCGGCCATCACCCCAAAAACATGGAGGTGTGCCAAGCAAGACTTATGGCCATATAGCACCTCGTATGGGGTCTTCTGCACCATGCTAGACCACACTCGGTTCAAGGTGTAATTCGTGTATCTAACTGCTTCTACCCAGTATGCGAAGTTTAATCCGGAATCCTCTAGGGCGCACCGCATCATAGTTTGTAACACGCCATTGCGTCATTCTACGATGCCATTTTGAAACGCAGAGTAAGGCGCGGTGCTTAAGTGGACTATGCCCTTACTCCTCAACCAGCTGGAGAACTGATTCGAATTAAATTCAGTCCCTCTGTCAGTTAAGATCTTCTTAACTCTGACCTTGTGCTGGTTCTGGACTAAGTTACAAAATTCCTTAAACTTAGTCAATGTTTCACTCTTGGACATTAGGGGAAAAACGAATCCAAATCTGCTATGGTCGTCTACTATGGTAAGGAAGTACCGTCTCTTACCCACGGAAGGTGCGAATGGACCCACCAAATCCATGTGGACGAGCTGAAACGGGTGTTCGGAGTACCTTTTTCACTATAGGGAAACTCACATGACCTAACCTGCAATGCATCAAGTGAGCACATTCATTGTGCAGTGGCTCACCTATAACAATTGCATTAGCATTTTCAGGTTCCCTACTATCTGACTCTAAATTAAAACTTATTATATTACCTCCTAAAATGCTGAAAACCAGAAAATAATTTGGCTTTCTTGTTAAGGAATTGCAAAATCTACAGATACCATTTCGGTGGGACGCCCCAGTTGGTATAATTTTCAGATACAAGGGAGAAAGATATCGTTTGAATACCGTGGAGAAGGCAGAGCACTTTTACACTACTATTCTTAAGGAAAGAACACCATCCCCACGTACATCTACAGTTTTGGAGATTAAGGAGAGTGATGAGAAGCAACCTCAACGAGAACTGCAAGAACAGTCTAAGCAGGAACTAGAGGAAATGCAAGGCGCAGAAGGAGGTTTTCTGGATGAGCCTTTGCTGGAATCTTCTCCAATCTTGGACCCGGTTCGGATGATCGAAGTTAAGGATCAACGTATAACTCGAGCTCAATCTAAGTTACTTAAACAAAAGCAACAACAACAACAGGAAAGACAAGACAAGAAGGCAGTTAAGAGTACTGCACAAGAGACCGGAGCCATGGGGGGAGCAAGATCAAAGCTTTTGGATGACATTCGATTATTCTGCTCTTTGCTCCAGAAAGATGAAGATGACGCTTAAGTGTTTATCTTGGAATGTGAATGGGTTGAATTCAGCACAGAAAAGGAAGAAATTATTTACATATTTGAAACAATTTAATAATGATATAATTTGTTTACAAGAAACGCATATCACAACTCAAGATCAAAAATATTTGATAAACTCCAAACTAGGAACACATTTTATATCTTCAACTTCGCAAAAAAAGAATGGTGTGGTTATTTATGTAAATAAAAAGCTAACAGCTAAAGTTATAGAAGCAGATGAATATGGTAGGTTTGTAGCAATTGAATTGCTTACAGCAAATGGCCAAATTCTTCTAATTGGAATTTATGCTCCCAATCAACAACAGGACCATTTCTACAAGATGTTACATACTAAAATACTGCAATGGGACTACAGATCTATTTTAATTATGGGAGACTGGAATGGAGTAATTGATTCTAAATTAGATAAAAAGAGTTTGGCAAAGTCTAGGATCAGATTACCACAGACCTTTTTTGACATGAAAGAAGATATGGAACTAAAAGATGTTTGGAGAATACATAATCCAAAAGAATTGGACTACACTTTTTTTTCTGACAGACACAGATCCTTCTCTAGGATTGACTTCATTTTGTTGTCAGATGATTTACTTGTCAAGACAAAAAGAACAAAGATTTTTCCAAGAATTTTGACTGACCATAGCCCAGTATGGATAGAAATTGAGATGGATAAGGTTGAGAGACGTTCTTGGAGATTAAATGAGAACTTGTTTAGATATGAAAAAAATACAATAGAACTTAAAAAGCATTTGAAAGAATTTTTTGAAATAAATTTGAATAAAGGTACCCCAATTGAAATTGTGTGGGACACAAGTAAAGCTTATATGAGAGGGGTACTTATCTACATGAACTCTAAACATAGACTGTTTCGACAAAAGAAAAGATCTGAATTGGAAATAGAAATAAAGAATAAAGAACAGTTACTTATTAAAAATCCAACAGATGAAAGAATATGCGGTGCTATAAAACTTTTGAAAGACCAATTTCAAATGCTTATGGCGGAACAAGTTGCAACAAACTTACAATATGCGAAGCACAATACATTTTGTAACGCTAATAAACCGGGCAGATGGTTGGCTTACACATTGAGGAAAAAACAAAGTATACGGACTATTGATAGTATTGATATTGGAGGGAAAGAAATTTTTCAACAAAAATTAATTAAAGAAGCTTTTGTGGACTATTATACCAAACTATATGCCAAAGAGGAGGTGCAGAATGGACTTATAGAAAAATATCTAAACGATAAAAGAGTTACAAAAATTACTGATCAACAAAAGGAAAGAATGAATTATCCTATAACAGAGGAGGAGATAATAGTAGCAATTAAACAGCTAAAAACAGTCAAAGCTCCTGGTACGGATGGTTTGACCGCAGTGTATTACAAAACTTTGCAAGCTGAAATGGTGGAACAACTTAGAGATTTATTTTGCAATATTCAACAAGGGGGTAAAATACCCCCATCATGGACAACAGCTTACATATCTTTGATACCAAAAGAACAAGTCGGTCCTAAAAAACCAGAGAACTATAGACCAATATCTCTTTTGAATACAGATTATAAAATCTTTGCGAAAGTATTAGCCAACAGGTTGATGCCAGTAATCCAAAAGGTGATTCATGATGATCAAGCGGGATTTATCGAGGGCAGACACATGAAGGATAATGTAAGGCAAGTAATAGATTTATTGGAATATCTTGAGAAGAATAAACAGATTCCTGCAGTGCTGGTCTTTTTGGATGCAGAGAAGGCCTTTGATAGAGTGGATTGGAATTTTCTACTAAAGACTTTAAAAAAGATGGATTTTGGGGATCAATTTATACAGGCGATTTCAGCAATTTACCAAGAGCAAAAGGCACAGATCATTATTAATGGAAGTTTGACAACAGAGTTTAAAATTGAAAAAGGAACAAGACAGGGATGTCCGTTGTCCCCACTTTTATTTATTCTAACACTAGAAGTCTTGCTAAATACAATACGGGACTCTAATATCTTGAAAGGTATAATGATTAGGCAAGAGGATTACAGAATAAAGGCATTTGCAGATGATCTGGTTGTTACCCTATCACAACCAATGGAATCAATAATCCTGATGAAGGACATTATACAAGACTATGGTAAAGTTTCAGGTTTTAGACTGAATGCAAAAAAGACTAAAATGATAGCTAAAAACATGACACAAGATCGTAAACATGAGCTTGAAAGGAGGGCAGGTTTTGAGACTGTACCTAAGGTAAAATATCTAGGAGTTCAGGTTGCAGAATCAAACATGAAATTGTTTCAAAATAACTATGAGGTGTTGTGGCGAGAGGTGCAGAAAGACATGGAGACTTGGAAAAAACTGCAGCTGTCTCTACTTGGAAGAATAGCAGCAGTTAAGATGAACATTTTGCCAAGATTTCTTTTTTTGTTTCAAATGATTCCGGTGCTTAAAAGTGATAAACAATTGAAAGTTTGGCAATCTGGAGTGAATAAGTTTGTCTGGAACGAGAAGAAGCCGAGAGTGAAATTGAAAATTATGCAAGATGTTCCAGAAAGAGGAGGTCTTAAACTTCCAAACCTACAGTTATATTATGATGCAGCAGCTTTAACTTTAACAAGTGATTGGTTTGGAAGTAAAAAGGCTGGAATATTGAATGCAGAAAGTTTTGATCTTGAATTTGGATGGCATGCTTACTTATTTTATGATGACAAAGTTGATAAAGTATTTAAAAGTCATATACTTAGAGACTCTTTGATGAGAGTTTGGAAGAAGCACCGACTCAAATGGGATTATAAAATACCGTTATGGCTGGATCTTGGTCATACTTTGTGGAATACAAATATAATGTCACTCGGGGGGTTTTTATACAAAGAGGTTCTTTTTACAGATGCGGGCAGATGGCAGCTGAAGACATTGCAGACACTGTTGGACGAAGGGATTAATTTAACTTGGTTACAATATAATCAATTACAATTGAGATGGAAAGAGGACCAAAAAACTGGTATTATGTTGCACGAGGAAGAATTGGTTAGACATATAAAAGAGAAAGGTCCAATGCATATCAAAAGGCTTTATAATGTTTTGCTAGAAAGGGATTCAGAAACTGAATTAGTTAAAGATTGTATGATTAAGTGGGCACAAAATTTTGAAGAACCAGTGATGTTGGAAACATGGGAAAAAATTTGGGTTCAGAATGTTAAATTTACACAGTCGCAGAACCTGAGGGAAAATTTCTATAAAATGTTTTATAGATGGCATTTAGATCCCAAAAAGTTGTCATGTATGTACCCTAATGTTCAGCCAAAATGTTGGAGATGTGAATGTTTGGATGCTATGTATTATCATGTTTGGTGGACCTGTAGGAAAGTTAAGGCTTTTTGGATAAAAATTTGGTGGGTCATGCAGAATGTTTTGAAGAAAAAAATTCAATTCTCTCCACAATTGTTTTTATTGGGTATAGTTAAGGGTTTTACATCGGGTGAAACAAAATTGATATTGTATATGATAACAGCAGCAAGATTGTTGATAGGTAAATATTGGAAAAATGAAGCTTTGCCCACTATTGAGGAATGGACTTTGAAGATGGCCAGTTTTGCAGAGATGGCGAAGATTTCAGCATACTTAAAAGATTGTTCACAAGAGACTTATGAATGGGAATGGAAAAGGTGGATATAATATGTTCAGAACAAATATCAAACTAGAAAGTATCAAATAGCTTTTATTTGAAAATAATGTATTAGAAATATTTTAATGTAATGAGGTAAAAAGAAAAACTATACAGGGGAGGGAGGGGTTCAAGTTTTTACATAAGTGTCATATTAAGGGGGTTTTTTTTGTGTTTTTTTTATCTTTCTTTACCAGTTATGAGTATATTATAGGGAAGTCTGGGGGGAGGGGAGGGTTAGGGAGGGTTAGGGAGGTTGGGAAGTTTGGGGGGGCTGGTGGGGGGGAAAAAGGGGTGAAAATGTAATTGTAAAACTTTTGCAATAAAAAAAAAACTTATAAAATTTTTATTAGCTTTACATTTATCATTGCAAGGCTTCCTCTGGTGAAAGTCTTGATCCTCATCACCTAGTTCTAACTGTGATTCATTGTTGCTACCAAATGAAATAGTATAATTGCTATCACTGGAAGTCTCAGCATTTGTATTGGGGGAATAATAAGGCAAACCACCTATCTTCAAAACCTTGATCTGTCCCCGTCTACACACACACACACAAACACAGCCAGCCGAGAGTTAAGAAAGTACTTGGCACGCACACAGGTCATTATCTCAAACTTGGCAACGATATAAGCACCGTCTGCCAAGAGCTTTACTGCAACAGATAACATAAAATTACATACGCATTGCAAATAGTCCAGCAAAACAATATCCCTTCGGCAGCTTCAGACGTTGTTCAAGTGACTAGCCAGAATTAGTTTTTGTTCGTCACGGAGTTTTACCAGCCACCACCCTCTCTTATATAGTCTCTGGGGTGTGGTCCAGTGACTCAGTTCTAATCCCTAGCACACCTCCTTAACTGCTGCAACCGTTTATCACGCCTTCGTTGGCGTGCATCCAGGAACGACGGCTCTCCTTCACTCTCATCAGAGACACCTGGCTCCTGGCTAATCTCCTCTCTCTCGGCCGGCACCTGAGACAGTGCCAGAGGGGAGGGGCCTGGAGAGGGAGGCCTGGCTGACTCCTCTCCCTCATGTTCGGAGCTTTCTTCCTCCAATGAGATAGGCTCAGAGGGCGGGGCCACAACAAACCTCCCCAATCACACATTTGTTGTTTTTGATCACAGCTGTTCCTCCTGAGAACAGAATCTCCATTCTAGGGTTCTCACATATCCTCATTAGGCTTAGCAAATTATGGTCTATCTCAGGTACATACAATGCTCCATTAATTTCTCCTATCCCAGGAATATAAACATCTCCAATGCCACAACATTCACCTTTTTACTGTTTGCAACTTTGACCATGGATTGATGCCTTCTCATATTAACAAACAACCTTCGGTCACTCACAACATGGTTACTGGCCCCACTGTCCATTAACCATAGTTGCTCTCGCTGTTCCCTTGTAAGCTCTGACTCAGTAGTTTCCACTATACCTACAGAACTATCATTAAACCTGGGATTGTTCCCTTTGTTGCCTCTATTTGGCTTTTTACCCCTTCTGTGGTTAGGAACATCTCCACTTGGCTTTCTGCCAGGAGGTAATGGCCTCCTTTTACATTTATTATCAGAAGGTACCTTTGAGCATGCCCTAGCATTCACATTTTGTGGGCAATCCCTTCTATAATGTTCTCTTGAACCACAATTGAAGCATTCTCCGATAGTATATGCTCTATTTAAACTATCAGGCCTTCTTAAAGGTTTTTCCTTTTTGTGAAAAGCCGCCCTGCATTTTCGCGAGTTATCTTCTGCAATCAATTTACCAGATAATACTTCTAAAGATAAGTTATTACAATCAACATTATCCAGTTGCGATATAAAATTATCCCAGCTAGGATCAAGGGAATTGAGTATAACAGTAATGAGGGTTTGTTCAGACACTGTTTCCCCCCTCAACATCAATTCCTGCCTTAACCTGTTTAACTCACATAAGTGTTCATTAATATCTACTCCCACCTTCAACCTTGCGGAATAGAACTCCCTATAAACTCTGTTTGTAACATGGGAGCTTTTTGAACAAAATAGCTTATGCAGTTTTACCCAGACTTCTGTTATGGTTAGGTTACAAGATATATTGGGATATAATGCAGGGTCAATAGACATCAATAAGATACAAAAGGCCTTATGATGTAAAAGATCAACTTCTAAGGACCGTGGTTTAGGTGGGGGTTTTAACAACAACGATAAAACATTCTCTTTCATTAAGATTACTTGAATACTTTTAACCCATTTCTTAAAATTTCCTCCACCCACACTTAAACTTTTAAAATTAGGAGGAAGAACCTGTACATTATTAAACATGGAAACAGACATTAATTGATGTTCAAAATGTGGTCTGTCCTGGAACGGGCAATAAGGCATTGGAATGGAAGCACACAGCACAGTGTCTTCCATCTGGCATTCTGACGATCATTCCTCCCCAATGGGAGGGATTAAAACTTCACGTTGTGTGGATGCAAAGCTCATCCTGGTTTGATCACAAAAGCTCGAGGGTCCTCTCTGGTGCACATCTCTAGGAATTTTTGGACACGCTTCCAAATTCCTATCTTCAGTTGAGGCAGCCCCCGGAACCGTCCTGGATGTCGATGTCGTCACGGATGGATATATCCCACTCATGGCATGCGCTGAATTAGTCGCAGACATCAGGGGTAAGTTGGTACGGGCAGCTATGATTTGTTGAGCCGATGGCATCTGCAAACCATCGCCTAAAATGGTTGCCAAAGTTTCTATCACACTTGCAACCTTACGCTCAACATGAGAGTCTCTTAAATTTTTAGCAGAAGTCATTGACGTCATCAAGGGTGCTAAAGTCTTTATGGCCTGATCTATGATGGCTTCAACAGCAGGTGGCACAATATCAACTTGGCCATGCTGGTTTAACAAAGAAACAGGAACATTCGAATCAGGCAGTCTGTTATCCCCCATTCTCCACTTATGGTCTGAGGTAGGGGTTTTAGGAAAAGATTGAACGTCTCTTACTGATCCGGTGTTTTCTAGGACTTCGATCTTCTTTCCTTTCATGGCTGGATTCTTTAATAATTCGCCAGAATCAGCAGTTGGGTTCTGAGTTACTATGGGCAAACCTAAAAACTGAAGGATTGCCTTCCTAAATTCATCATCCACCTCTGAATTTGTTTTCAAGACCTGAAGTGGCGTTCTTCCAGTCTCTACTTCTTTAGGTGATGATGGTTTACTCACTATCTTAGGCACTTTAGAAATTAAGGCCTCTGCTCCAAAACCTACAGCTCCACTACTCTCTAAGTCAATTAGAGTTTGGGGTTCTTCAGCCAAAACATTTTTAGCCTGAGCCCCAGACAGTCCAGTTTGTGACTTCATACTTTTTGCTGCTGCTGCTGCCCTAGTCAACATCTGTTCAACTGCAGACATTCCAGTCTAGCGTATTACCACATGAGCGTAGGTTCGTTAAACCATCCTCTGCTACCAACTGTTAGGGAATGGGGTTGAGGGACCTGGAACCAGCTCATGAGCAAACGCGCTAGGCCTGAAATAAATCTAACAGAGGCGTCTTGTGTAAAAATATAATTTACTTTAAAATGTTTACAAAGCACTATGTCTTTAAGAAAGCACATTAAAAACAAAGTCTTATCTTGGTTATATGAAGCAAGGCTATCTCCCTAGATTCCTCTCCACAATACCGAAACAGTTCACAAGAGAATAAAGCTAACATGAAGATAAGCAGCTTCGGTGTCGATACATCATCGAGGTAGTAGAAGGGCGGCAGCACAAACTTCACAGCTAAAAGTCACCTGAAGTAAAAACAGTTCAAACAGCAAACATTGCTTGAAGCTTGTGGGAGGAAGAAGGTCCAGCAACAGCAGTCCCGATGATAGCTTGCGTGCTACAAAACAGCAAAAGGCAAGCATCCGTGGGAGTTTTTCTGCAACGGCGTCTGGAGTCCTTATCTGCATTCTTCTCCCATCTGCGGCATTTGCACTTAGCTTCCTGCAGGAGCTGTGCATTTAGGTCTAAACCGGAGTCTAGGCCCGAATAGCAAGCAAAAAGGTCCTTGCTTATATGGGGAGTTAACCTGCAATTAACTAGGGCGGGGAAGGCTTGCAGGTAATTGCAAACAGGAGATGGCTTGATTAAAACCATACTGTTTGTGAGTAGGCAAGTAGCCACAGCAATCCTGGAAACACTCGTGACAGAGGCATATGTAGCTAGCTCCCCAGTGTGTGCCTCAGCTAAGAGACCTCCGGGGAAGCCACCTGGTCTACTTCAGAGTGTGGTGAGGCTGAATGCCCCTTGGAAAGAGATATCCATGGATTTTATTGTAGACCTGGGGGGGTGCACAGTCATATGGGCAGTAACTGATTTGTTTTCCAAACAAGTGCATTTTATCCCATGTCCTAAGATCCCTTTAGCTAAAACCCTTGCAAAAATGTTTATCCAACATGTGTATAGGTTACATGGTGCTCCAAAAGATATAATCTCAGACAGGGGTGTACAATTTACCTCCAAATTTTGGAAAGAGTTCCTGATGTTGATAGGCTCCACCCAAGGTTAAGCTCCGCCCACCATCCTCAGACAAATGGGGCTTGTGAGAGAATCAATTCCATGTTAGAACAGTATCTCAGATGTTATATAAATTATCAGCAAGATAACTGGGTGGATGTCGAGTCCTACCGGAGCTCGCCATCGATGGGGGGTGTGGGAGACGAAGGAGTGGAGATAAGCAGCCGCAGCGAACACACAAACAGTTCCTGGATAGCAGCATTCAGGGCGATGATTGATGACGTTGCCGGGCCTCTCCGATTCTGCTGTCCTCGCTGCTCTGGTGCTCGCAGCTGTTACTGTTAAGGGAGTGGGGGGTGCTTGATTGATAATCACCGGATGTATGTTTAAGGGGCTGAGTTTTTGTTAAATAGCGCTGTGGTGTGATTACAC
This sequence comes from Pituophis catenifer annectens, assembly GCF_029215685.1. NCBI lineage: Eukaryota > Metazoa > Chordata > Lepidosauria > Squamata > Colubridae > Pituophis > Pituophis catenifer. Next base: position 34,651,319 of record NW_027256887.1, read on the forward strand.
CCAGCGCTGACTTTGAACCAAAACACCGACTTGTACTTTACTTTTGACTGCAAGCTTATCATTGCCAAAGTAAACCCTGATTCTCTCTGTGTTACCGGTGATTATTTCCTATCGCAGTTCTGAACGAACGACAAGCCGAGAGTGGACTTATTACCATTTGCGGAGGTTGCATATAATAACTCCATACATAGCAGCACAGGCTTCACTCCGTTCAAGGTGGCTTCTGGCCAAGAGTTTGTGCCAATCCCAGAGCTACCTCAAGATAACCCACAGAAACCTTCTTTGATTGAGTGGATCGAACAGTTACGAGGCACTTGGGCAGTAACTCAAAAAGCTCTAGATGAAGCACACCGAGCGCATAAAGCTCAAGCCGACAAAAAGAGGTGCCCGGCACACGCTTACAGAGTGGGTAATATGGTTTACCTTTCCACCAAATATTTACATACTCCCCAGAAATCAAAAAAGCTCGGACCCAAGTATGTGGGCCCTTTCCCAATTACTCGAGTCATTAATCCAGTCACAGTTGAATTGGAATTGCCAAAAAATTTGTGACGAATCCACCCTGTGTTTCATGTCAGCTTGCTGAAACCGGAACATTCGTCCCCTTTACGTCCGGACCAGGAATCTCCTCCTGTCCCCATACTGATTGAGGGGGAACAACATTTTGAGGTTAAGGAGATCTTGGACTGTAGGAAGCATCACGGTAAGGTACAGTATCTGGTGGCCTGGAAGCATTTCCCATTGTCTAAAGCTGAATGGGTGAACAAACGTGATGTCCGGGCGCCAAAGAAAGTACAGTTGTTTCACACCAAATATCCTGATAAACCTTAATTTATATGTTGTGCTGTTATCTCCTTTCCCCTTTTCTTTTCCCTTTTAGGACTAACATCTCTTCTGAAGAGGGCCGAATGTCAGCCTCCGCCTTTGCTGCTTTGGCTGCCATAGTAACGGGGAGAGGGGGAGCTAGCATGGAGTGGGGAAGTGTGCTGGAGAGATAGAGAAACGAAAGTGATAATTAAGCTACTGGGCTGCATCTTTGAAGCTGCTATCGGGTCAACGGTCGTGGCATTCCTGATTGATGATGCTAGACGTGTGCTCTCAGCTGACCTCTGGGAGACCATTGGATTGGATGATTTACGATGGACAGTGGGAGGGAATGCTTTCTATCTGTAATTTTCGCGCTCTTGCATCAGATTCTGCTTTTCCTTGGTTGTGATCACTTCATTTTCCAGTAAAAGTACCTGCTTCTATAAACAATGGAGTTTGGGTCATTTTTTCTTGGACTTTGAAGGAAGCATACCTGACATTTATTTTTACTGTCGTCACTCTTCCCATCCATGAAATTTGAAGGTTCTTCCAATATTCTAAATCTTTTCCAATTTGCAGCATTAATTTATCATAGTTATCTTTTTTGATTGAGGAACCTCTTGCTGTTAACCAAATCCCTAAATACTTTATTCCCCTTGTTAGCTCAATATCTGTAATGTTCTCCAATTTTATCTCTTGTTTTCTAATAAAGTTTTTTGTTAGCAATTTGGATTTTTTTGTTGATTTTTAGTCCTGCCACTACGCCGAATTCCTCTATTTTTTAAATCAATTTGTGGCCTGATTGTAGAGGTTCCTCGATTACAAAAACCAAATCATCTGCATAGGCTTGCAATTTATACTCCTCGTTTTTAATCTTCAGTCCCTTGATCTCTCGATCTTCTCTAATTTTTGTTAACAGTGGCTCCAATGATAGAATAAAGAGAAGCCTTTAGTAATTTCAAATTTGTCCGTTATATCCTGATTCATAATTACCCTTGCCGTTTGTTTTGAGTAATTTTTTTCAATCATTTTTTCAAATTTTAATCCAAATCCCATCTTTTTAATTTGTTGTAACATAAAATTCCAATTCAAATTGTCAAAGGCCTTCTGGGCTTCAAGGAAAACCAGTGAAACCTGTTTCTCTGGGTGGACTTCGTAGAACTCTAAAATATCAATTATAATCCGTAAATTATTTTTAATCTATCGGCCAGGCAAAAAGCCATTTTGGTCTGGGTGTGTAAACTTATCTAGAATTGTCTTTAACCTTGCAGCAATGATTGACGTATATATTTTGTAATCGGAGTTTAATAGTGAAATAGGCCTATAATTTTGTACCAATTGCTGATCTGAATCTTCCTTGTGTATAAGTGTAATTAAGGCTTCTGTCCATGTTTGGGGAATATTGGATTGTTGTAATGCTTCATTAAATATTTCCATCATTAGTCCTCCTGTCTGTTTTTGTGTTATCATGTATAGTTCCACTGGTATTCCATCTGGTCCAGGTGTTTTATTGCTTTTTTGCCTTTTTATTGCAAATCCAAATTCTATTTCCGAGTTTGGTCGATTTATTGCATCTTTCTGTTCCTCCGTGAGCTTACTTATGGTTAGTTCCTCTAAATATATTTTAATTTCTGATTCTATTATTTCTTCCTGTGTATATAGTTTGAAGAAAAAAGTATGAATTGTTCTTTTCTTAACTTCTTTTTTGTCTTGGGTTTTCCCTTCCTCATCTTTTAAACATTGTATCATTCTTTTATCCCTTTCCTTTTTTAGTTTGTAGGCAAACCATCTGCTTACTTTGTTTGCATGTTCAAAATAATTTTGTTTAGCCATCCTTATTTTCATAGCAATTTCCTCTTGGGTTATCAAATTTAGTTTGTGTTTAATCATTCTCCAATCCTCTTTTACTTTTTTATTTTGAGGGTCTTTCTGTAGAATTCCTTCTAATTTTCTAAGTTCTTCCTGTAATTTATTTTGTTGGGACTTTTTCTCTTTTCTTTTCTTTGCCATATATGCGATCGTCAGTCCTCTAATGTATGCTTTCAATGTATCCCATAAATTTTGGGTCGATGTGTCCTCTTTCTTATTTATTCTTAGGAAGATCTCTAATTCTTTTTCTAAGAACTGCTTAAATTCTTTCTCTTTACATATAGTTTGATTCAAAGTCCATCTCTTATATCATTTCTGTCTCTTCCATTGAATAATTATGGGGTTATGGTCGGCCCATTCATTTGTTCCTATATCCATTTTTTTTAATTCTAACTGTAGTTGTGTTGTCATCCAGGCCATATCTATCCTGGACCAGGATTGATGCGGATGCGAAAAATATGTATATTGTCTTTCTTCTTTGTTGATTTCTCTCCATGTATCCCTTAAACTTAGTTCTGCTACCATGTTGAAAAATTCCTTAGGAAGTGTTTCCTTTTTTAAAAATTTTTCTTATTGCTGTAATAATCTCTTTTACTGTCAACTATAGCGTTATAGTCTCCTATCATACATACATTTTCTATCTCTTGTTCCAATATTCTATTATGTACTTTTTTGTAATATTCCTGTTTATTTTTGTTTGGGACATATACTACTATCAATAGAATTTGTTTATGTTCCGTATTTAGTTTTATCATTAAAATTCTACCCTCCTCATCTGCATAAACTAATTCTGAATTTATTCTTTCTTTTACATAAACTGCTATTCCTCTTTTTTTCTGTTGCGATAACGATACATATAGTTTTCCTAATTTCTTATTGTCTAATAATTTTTGAAATCCTACTTTTATATGAACCTGTTGCAAGCAAATCATGTCAGTGTTTAATTTTTTTAATTTTGTAAATATTTGTGTCCTCTTTTTCTGTGCATTTAAACCATTGATGTTCACGGAAAATAGAGATCTTGCCTCTTCCATCTCCTACTGTGCCTGTTTTTTTGGTGTTTCTGGTCTTCCTTTTTACTCTTCCTCTTGCCCCTTCTTTATCTTCTCGTTCTCTTTCTTGGGTTTTCTTAAGTTCTTTTTCTCTTTCTATCTCTCCTTGTTGATCCTCTTCTTGACTTTTACTTTCTGATTCGTCCTTGCTTTCTTGCTCTTCTTCCAGGAAGTTTTTATAAAATTCTTCAGCTTTTTCTATCGAATCAAGTTTATATTTCTTGTCCTGCCATGTAATAAGAATTCCTTCAGGGATAATCCATCTAAACATTATTTTATATTTAATGAGGTGTGATGTTAAGAAATGGTATTGTTGTCTTTGTTCTCGAATTCTTTGTGGGATTTGTTTTAGAATTATGATTTCCTTTCCTTTGTATGTAACTGTCTCTTCCCTTGATTTTTTATAAATTTCATCTCTCATTGTTTTTTTCGTGAATCTTATATGTACTTCACATGCTAGATGGTGCCTTCCTATGTAATTGTTGTGGACTCGGTAAATTTCATCTATGGAGTCTCATATTTCCAATTTGTCTCTGTATTAAATCTGCAATTATTTCAATCATTTTCTCCCCCAAATTCTCCTCTTTCTCCTCCTCAACATTCTGGAAGTGCAAGAAAAATGAGGCTTTCTCCATTTCCAGGAGGATAATCGAATCTGATAATTCTTTGTTCAATTGCAGTGTCTTCTGCTTTGCCCTTTCTAATTTATAATCTAGTTGGTCTACTTTAGTTTCTATTTTTTTCTCTTTCCGCTCATTTTCTGCAATTGTTTGTTGAATATCTTCCATCTTTTCCTTCTGGCAAATTGATTGCAGAAGATAACTTGCGAAAATGCAAGGCGGCTTTTCACAAAAAGGGCTCCTTTCCAGGAATTAGTTGGGTTTTCGGGAGCTATCACTCACACCCTCACCCACTCCGCTCAGACATCACCGCTGAAAGCCAGGAATACTTTCAATATGTAATTTTTGCACCTTTTGCCTCAGATCATGCTTTCTTTTCGCTGCTATCAGTTCATGCTCAATAAAAGTACCTTTCTCTACAAACATGGAGTTGGGGTTTTTCTTCCTTGAGTTTTGAATGGGGACACACCTGACATTTCCATTTGAGAATTATGGAGGCCACTGGGCTCTTAGGGAGCTTCAGTGCAGCAGAAATTTTATTGTAGCCTTCCCCAGGTCTGTGCCTTGCAATAATCCTGTCTCTGAGCTCTTCAGGCAGTTCCTTTGACCACATGGCTTTTGCTCTACTACAGTATGCATTGTCAGTGGTGATGCCTTCTATAGTGAGGTGTGTGCCTTTCCAAATCATGTCTGATCAATTTAATTTACCACAGGTGAACTCCCAAGGTGTAGAAACATGTCAGCAATTATCAAGAGAAATGGGAGGCACCTGAGCTAAATTTCAAGTATTGTTGCAAAGAGTCTGAATACTTATGCCAATGTGATATTTCAGTTTTTTCTTTTTAATAAATTTACAGACATGTCTAAAAGTTTGCTTTCACTTCGTCATTATGGGGTACTGAGTATAGATTATTGAGGAAAAAAAAGAATTTCAACAACTGTAAAATCAGGCTGCAGCATAATAAAATTGACAGAACTGAAAGGGGTCTGAATCAGGGGTGAAATGCTCCCGGTTCAGACCGGATCACCTGATACGGTAGCGATGGCGGTGGGTGGTTCAGAGAACCAGTAGCAAAAATCCCTATGCCCCCCCCCATGCCCAGCTGAGCCGCAAGATCATCAGAGGCTGTTTTTTTTTTTTTTTTTTTGCTTTTAAAAGCATTTTTTTCCTACAACCTCTTTGGCTGAAAAAATGCTTTTAAAAGTAAAAAAAAAAAAAGCCTCTGATGATGGTGCAGCTCAGCTGGGATCGTCAGAGGCTTCTAAAAGCATTTTTTTCTGCAACCTCTTCGGCTGAAGAGGTTGTAGAAAAAATACTTTTAAAAGTTAAAAAAAAAAAACTTGGCCATGCCCACCCAGTCACATTACCCCCCTACCAAGCCATACCCACAGATTTCACCCCTGTCTGAATACTTTCTTATGACCCAGGTGGTCAAGGTTAGGCAGGCCTCCAGAAAGTTATTTATTTCTCTTGGGAACGGTTAAACAAATGGCCTTCCACCATCCTGTAAGGCTCAACCCTCAGTCCCCCAAACAGCAGCCCATAGATGAGTTGGCAATTCCACAAGACAAAAATCCAGGCATAAGACAAGGACAGTTTCGAAGGCAAAGTCCTCAGGGCTAGGGCAAGACAAGAACAGTCTTCAAAGCAAGGCAAAAACAGTGTTCAAGGCAAACAATGTCCTCGACATTCAAAGCAAGGCAAAAGGTCTGAGTCAAAGCTGGGGGAGTGTAATCCGAAAACAAACACTTGTTCCTAGCAAAAGCCCCTACTCACGGTGTTTCCTTAAATTCTACTCTTTAGGTGAACTTCATGAGGAGGGATGGGGCATCCTCCTCCCAAGTAGTCAGTTTGCCCTGTACTGACTCTGCCTTCTTTCCATTCTCTGTGCTCAGGGATTGAGCAGGGGAGGCATTTGCTTGTTTCTGAAGCACTGCTGCTCCTGTGCTCCGCTGCCTGCCTTCCCCCCTTCCTCGGTCAGCCTGTACCCGCTCTTCCTCCCTGTGTACTTTTCTGAGGCTTGAGGGATCCGGGACTCCCTAGTCCTCATCCCCAGGTCATTCCTCATAGGCTATAGGGACTGAGATTAAAGGGGGGAGGGAGGAATCAAATGGGAAGCATGCAGTTCTAGTTCATATTTTCACATGATTAACATAAAAATGATTAAGCATTTTTCCTAAATTATACTACATATTAAAGTATAATCTGCATATATTCACTTTATCCCAAAAATATTTTTATTTTTTCTTTGCCTATTACAGCATGGTTAGCATGCAGAACTTCACTTCTGTTTTCTTCTGTTTCACACTACACATGATTGGAAAAACATTATATTACTTTGAAAAAATAACCTAGAATAAAGCACAAGTATAGGAGCAGAGACAGTATGATATCTATGTGTTTTGAAGTAATAGCTATGCTTTTTATTGCAATATTTAACCTTTGAACTGTATTTTCTTAGAGCTCTTAATTGATGATCTATAACTGAACTTCTTGATATTGTCCCACTGACCTGTGTCTTTTGGAAATGGAGCCAAAAGTTGGCAATTGTACATCTGGCTTCCAACGAAGTTCAACATCAGATGATGATTCTGGGTGTGCCTTAGAAGAATATGCCTGGGTTCCTCCAGGTCTTAGACCAGAACAGGTATGGGCAACTATTAATCAGCTTATGTTTCAACTGCATATTCCGAAAGTAATTTTGTACTTAGGTTACCTTGATCTTCATTTTTTTCATATAAATTGTGGACCAAAAAAGCAATATCCTTAAAATCTGTTTTTATTATTTAGGTTTTATATGATAGCATTGTCATGATTAAAAAAGATAAGTAAACTTTGAAGTAAGATAAGAAGAAAACCAAAAGACAATAACACAATCTTCCCCAGCAACCAATAGCCAGATAAACAGGGATTAACACCATGCAAACAGTAAAACAGAAAACAGTACATAATCAAGGAATTATCATGGAGGAAATCACACCCCCATCAAAAGTGGGCAAACTATTGTACTGAATTGTAAGTAGGGAATAAACCAGGGGTGAAATGCTCCTGGTTTGGTCCAGTTCGCCCGAACTGGTAGTAAAAAAGGCTACTGGTTCGCTGAACCAGTAGTAAAAAATGTAAAAAAAAAAAAAAAGTTCCGATGATCAGCTGAGCAATGCACGATCGTCAGAACTTTTTTTTTTTTTTTTACTTTTTAAGCATTTTTTTTACTACCAGTTCTCTGGAACCAGTAGTAAAAATGCTTTAAAAAAGTAAAAAAAAAAGGCTCTGATGATCACAGCTGTGCTGCGTGATCATCAAAGCATTTTTTTTACTTTTTAAAAGCATATTTTACAACCTATTTGCCCGAATAGGTTGTAAATTTTTTTTTAAAGTAAAAAAAAAACTTGGCCACGCCCACCCAGTCTTATTACCCCACCACTAAGCCACGCCCACAGAACCGGTAGTAGCAAATTTTACATTTCACCACTGTAATAAACCACATATTCACTCACACTGATGATGTTTCCTGGTTGGGTAATGAAAGCCTGCAAGCAAACAACCAAGCTCAGCATCAAAGCATCAAACCTTTCAACTCTGAGCTACATATATTCTCTTCATATCAATTAAGAAACTATGAGCATCCTAGACCAAGCTAAATCCAAGAAATTCCTAGAAGCTTGGCATTCAGACAAATGAACTATCAGTAGATATATATAAATAAACCGTATTTCCACACCATTCAAGAAACTAAAAAGGCTGAGAAGGAAAGAAAAAGATCAGAAAGCATCCTTTCCAGCAGCGAACACCCAAATAAGTAGGGATTAACACCAGGCAAACAATCAAACAGAAAAGCATATACTTATCAAAGAGAAAACCATACTCCTACCAAAATTGGCAGGGCAAGTTATTGTATATATAAACAGGGAGCAAACCCCATACTTAGCTGGGCAATGAGACCAAACTCAGGGCAAACCAAGGTGTCAAGAGTGATTTGCTCTTTCACCTAGTTGCTTCTTTGCTCTCAGCTTGACAACAGTTGGGAAGAGGGTGGTTAGAATGTTGGGGAGGGAATGGAATGCCAAGACTCTGTCTGCAGATCGTGAGACCCTGCTGCCAGCCCAAGATCATACAATGCAGGTGCTTGAACTATCCGGACTGTTCCCATAATAAAAGAAACAGATTTATTTAGACAATGCAATGAACTGAGGAGGAATGGCCAAATGGAAAAACAAATTAACTGTGGGATTCTGTGCGGGAAAACCAGAGCTAGTTTCACTTCTTCTATGCCAATGTAGTGTATTCAATAAATTTTTACTTTTGGGAAGCACAATGTCCCAGGAGTTCTCTTTTTGGATTCTCTAGCTGGACACCTGACATTAAACCAGCTCTATAAACTACTGCTTACCTGGAATCTTCCAGGAGAACTGAGATAACGAGATGTCAGCAGTCAACAAGAAGACAGATGACAGGGTGAAGTTGGGAGAAGCCCCCCTCTTGGAGGCACCAACAGTGGATTGGAAGCCAGCCAATCGGGGCACGCTCTAAACTGGGACCCAAAAAGTTCGAGCAGCGACCCATATATGGAGAAGAGGTGGTTTCAGAAGCTTTCTGGTCTAAGAAAAAGGAGCCATGAGCAGGCAGCGTGGGAAAGGCAGCAGAGACAGAATACCCACTGATCCCTCACGGAGTTACATTGATCTGAGAAAGCAAGTGGAAAAGCATGAAAGCTGCCAAGTGGGAAGAGCTGATGGGATGGAGGTTCCTGATCGCGACCTGCAGCTTATCAATGGAACAGCTCAGAAGTTCGGTGGGCTGGAGATCTGGGGCTCCACCTCACCAAAGTCGATGATGACAGGGGCTGGGATGGAGATGGCCAAGCCGCTAGTTACCTCATCCCCTCCTCTATTGCAGTCAGTATGTTGAACCTACCTGGAGCAGTGGGTACCACGCAGCAAGGGGCAGAGGCAGCCCCCCTTTGGCAGGTCTGGCACAAGCCCAGTCACCTCTCATGGCGACGGGAAGCCCTGCACAGGTGCCACCAGGCTTCGTGTTGGTACAATAGGACTGAGAGCCTCCTCCCTTGAAGGCAAAGTTTGATGGCCAGCCCGAAAAGCTGGCCATCAACACAGGTGTAGAAATATTTGGAGTGGTACAGAGCAATGTATCCCAACGTGCCCTCCCATGTAAATATTGTCACATCGACCCTGGAAGGAGATGACACAGAGTGGCTGGTGTGACTTCACAATGAGGACACCCCAGAGCTAATGAATGTGAACGCCCTTATGCAAGAGATGTGGTACAGATTTGAGGACGCCATGGAAACCCAGCGAGCAGAGGCCAGGATCCGCTCCATTCGGCAAAGGAAGTGACCAGTCACAGAATACATTCAAGAATTTTCCAGCTTGGTGGCCTGCCTGAGGGAATGGCCTGAGCCCCTACTGGTCTACCAATTCCAGGATGGTCTGAACCGAGAACTGTACCACAACTGCTTGCCCTGAGGGGTGCCTAATGATCTTTGGGCATAGTACCAACTGGTCACCAACGTGGAGCTAGACCTGATGGAGCAGCATGCTGTGCATGAGGATTGCCCCCACTGGACAACCAAGAGGTGCTCTGCAACCCTTGGGGGAAAAGGAGGTTCTCCTCAGATCCCCAAGAAGAAGCCCTGCCGTGTGTTGAGAGCCTGTTTCCGATGCAGGAAGAAAGGCCACTGAGAGGCTGACTGCCCCACCCCACATCCAGCATCTGCATTGCGAGCCTTGGCCCAACCAAAGAAGCCGCCGGCAAAGACAAAGGAGAAGATGCAGGCAGCACAGCAGTTTGTAGAGGTCTCTCCACAGTCCAGCAAAGGAGAGGGAACTCTGATCCCCAAAATACCAGACATGATCTTCTACAAGAGTGACAGCGAAGAGGAAGATGACCTGATGGTAAGTGACACCATCATTCCAATGACTGCCAGGGTGGAGATAATGGTGCCTTACTCGGGAATGAAGGACACCATCATGGCCTATTAGACTCAGGGTGCATCCAGTGCCTAATCAGCTTGCCGAGAACGGAGAAGTTGGAGCTAAGACTCAGGAAACTGAGGTGACCTGTGGGATTTGAAAAACTAGACAGTTTCCTTTTGGGGGAGTGGTGCCAGTGACCTATCTGACAGAGCCAGTGAGCCTAAGGCTTGGGAACCACATGGAGACTATCCACTTTTATCGTGGACCCCAGAATGACTGAGGCCATGATTCTAGAGCTAGTCTGGCTAAAGAAATGGAACCTAGCAGTGGACTGGGAGAACAAGTGGCAAATGAGAAACAAAATGGCTAAGCAACAGGAAATAGGGAAAGCACCAGGTGCCAGTGATGAGCTGGTGGTTGGGAAAGTGAAAGCAGAGCTGGCTAAGGTGCTGACAGAGGGCAAAGCATTACAGCTGCTTATTCGAAAGGAGTACTGTAATCTCGCTGAAGTGTTTAGTGAGAAGGAGTTGGATGTGCTGCCGCCCCCTCACAGACTGTGCTATTGAAATTCTGCAGGGGGAAAAACTACCAAAGCCAGAGATGTATTCCATGATGCCCAGGAAAATGGAAGAGCTTTATAGATAAGAACCTAACCAGGGGCTTCATCCAGTTGGCCAAATCAAGGGTGGCAGCCCCTGTTCTCTTAAAAAAAAAAAAAAGAGTCGGGTCCCTGAGAATGTGTGGATTATAGGGGGATAAACGCCATTTGCATGGAGGACATGTACCCCATCCCCCTGATGAAAGACATGTTAAATTACTTGTCAAAGGGGAAGATCTTTACCAAGCTGGACTTGAGGGAAGCGTACTACTGAGTGAGGATTAGGGAGGGAGATGAGTTGAAGACCATGTTCAATTGCCTCTTAGGATGCTACCAATTCCAGGTGATGCAATTTAGATTACAGGGGAACCCAGCTGTGTTCATGCAGCTGATAAAGTCCTACATGAGCACTTATACAAAGGGGTACTGGTGTACTTGGTGATATTTTAATTTATACCGAGAACACAGAAGAACATGTAAAACCAGTAAGAGCTGTGCTAAGGAGTTGCTAAAAGCCTTGCTATACACAAAACACATCCAAATATGACCTTCACAAGACCAGCTTAGACTACCTAAGGTACCATATCTACAAAGAGGGGGTTAGAGATGGACCCAGAAAAGGTGAAAGCAATCCTGGGAGGCCCCAAGGACCAGAACACAGCTGCAGAGTTTCCTAGGATTTGTGAACTTCTATAGACAATTCATTCCCACTTTCACACAAATAGCACTGCCCATCACAAACCTGTTAAAAATGGGGAAGGTGGTGAAACCTAGACCAAGTCAGCCCTTGAATTGGACTGTCGAGTGCCAAGCAGCTTTTGAAAAGCTAAAGAGACTTTTTGTCTCTGAGCCAGTCTTGAAACACCCGAACCCAGAGGAGCCATCGGTGATCCAGGCAGACACTAGTGACGTGGCCGTGGGGGCAGTGTTATTGCAGAGGAATAAAAGGGGAAAACTGCAGCCTTGTGCCTATACTTCTTGGAAACTGTCCAACACCTAGAGACAATGGACAATCTGGGAGAAGGAGGCTTATGCAGTCTGCTGGGCTCTCCTTATCTGGAGGCAGTTCTCAGAAGGCAGGAAAATCCCATTTTTATTTTATTTTTTTAAATTTGATTTATATGCCGCCCTTCTCTGGAGACTCAGGGCGGCTTACAGTGCGCTAAGCAATAACCTTCATCCTTTTGTATATTTATACAAAGTCAGCTTATTGCCCCCACAAACTGGGTCCTCAATTTAGAAAGGATGGAAGGCTGAGTCAACCTTGAGCCTGGCGAGATTCGAACTTGCAGTAATTGCAGGCAGCTGATCTTAATAACAGGGTGCTTTAGACCACTGTACTACCAAGGCTCATTGAAGTTTGGACCAGCCACAAAAATCTAGAAGTACTAAAGACCCCTGGGAAACTGTCCCCTAAGCAGGTCCAGTGGGCTCAGTACTTTAGCTGGTTCAATTTTATCCTGCGTTATTTACTGGGGGGAGGGATTTCTAGCTGACACACTTGTGCCTGCTGCAATATAAGAGCATGAGAGAAGAGATAATTAATTCTATCATCACATTCAACCAACATGCAGTGCCAGTTCCTGTGAGGCAACCACAGAAGAGCTCCCGTTGGTTAGAAGATGCACTGACCCAGCAGCTGAAAAAAGCCTTGGGTGGGAGATGAGCAATTCCAAAACCATAAAACTGACTTAATCATAAAGCAAGATTTAGCATGAAAGAGGAGCAAAATATATGTACCAGCCAACCAGAGAACTTTATAGTCCTACAAAGAAGCCATGACGCGAAGCCAGCAGGACATTTTGGGTTTATAAAAACCCTGCATCTCATAAAGAGGCAGTTTTGGAGACCCAAGATGAAGAAGGACATAGAAATCTATGTGGTGAGTTGCCCTGTATGCGCATCTATGAAGGATTATTACAACCAGTAGCCAACCCAACAATGCCGTGGGAGAAGATAGCCATGGATTTCATAGTGGAGCTTCCCAAAAGTGGTGGGAACACTGTAATTTGGACTGTTGTAGACCTGTTCTCAAAACAGGCACATTTCATACCATATCCTTCAGCCCCAGGTCTTAGCAAAAATGTCCATGTAACACACCTACAGGCTGCACAGGGTCCTAAAGCAAATTATCTCAGACTGAGGGGTACGTTTCACTAAGTTCTGGTGGAAGTTTTTAAAGCTAATAGGTTCATCCCAAGGGCTTAGCTCTACCTTTCATCCTAGTACTAATGGGGAGCAGAACAAGCTAACTCAATGGTAGTACAATATCTGAGATGCTATATAAGCTATCTGCAGACTAATTGGGCTGAACTGCTGACATTTACCAAAATGGCTTACAACAACTCAGTGCATAGCAGCACAGGATTTACTCCTTTTAAGGTGGCTACGGGGGTCGAATTCGTGACTATGACAGAGTTTCCCCAAGGGACCCTATCCTCTGCGACACTGGTGGAATGGAGGGACTCTTTCAGAGGCATGTGGGCTATAGTGTGTAAGGAACTAGGAAAAGCAAGGGAGGCCCAGAAAATACAAGCAGATCTAAAGAGAGTTCTTCAAAAAGAGTTTAAGGTGGGAGATACAGTGTACCTGTCCACAAAGTAATTAAATCTCAGACATCCCTGTAAAAAGCTGGGTCCTAAATATATAGCTCTCTTCCCCATTGTGCAGATTATCAATCCAGTAACAGTAGCGCTACGGATGCCAAAGACTCTTAGGCAGGTGCATCCAGTATTTCACTCTAGCCTATTGAAGCCCTTCTGTATCTCTGGGCTAAGACAAGTCGGGGATCTCTTCCAGCTCTGGTCCTCATAAAGGGGGAAGAGCACTATGAAATTAAAGACATGCTGTACTCTAGACACCACCGAGGAAAGTTACAGTACCTTGTGCTGTGGAAAGGTTTCCCAGCATTGGATGCTGAGTGGGTAGTGGCTAGGGATGTCAGAGAAATTATTAAAGCAATTTCATTCCAAATACCCAATACAACCAATGTGAGAAAATCTTGTACAGTGATTAATTGTTCATGCTTATGTATTCCAGTTGCATCTTTCTTTCAGGGGTGTCGGCATGTCAAGAGTGCTTGAATTATCTGGACTGTTCCCATAATAAAAGAAGTGGATTTAATTGGACAACACAATGAACTGAGGGGGGATGGCCAAAGGGAAAAGCAAGTTTAATTATGTGGGATTTTGCACAGGAAAACTAGAACTGGTTTTGCTTCCTCTGTGCCAATGTGTATTCAATAAAGTTTTACTTTTGGGAAGCACAATGTCCCAGGGTTTTTTTGGGCATTTTCTAGCTGGACATCTGACACAAGGGTTCCACTTACTGTTTTCTGTTGGTACTTTGTCCTAAACCCGTGATGGCGAACCTATGGCACACGTGCCACAGGTGGCACACGTAGCCATATCAATAGGCACGCCAGCTCAGCTCTGGCGCGCATGCACGCGCCAGCCAATTGATTTTCGGGCCTTTCTAGGAGTCTCTGGAGGCTGGTGACAGCAAAAAAAATCACTTCCTGTCCCACCAGGAGTTGGAAAATGGGCCATTTCAGGCCTCTGGAGGGCCTCCGAGGGAGTGGGAAAGGCTGTTTTTGCCCTCCCCAGATGCACAGAGGATCTGGAGCCAGGTGAGAAAGAAAAACGGGCCTACCGGGCCATCGCGTGCCAGGAGCGGGGAGGGGGGTTGTGCATGCATGCGCAGGGCAGGGCACATAGAATTATGGGTGTAGGTACGTGCATGCGCAAACCTCCCCCGCCCCCCTTCCTGGCACGTGATGGCAAAAAGGTTAGCCATCACTGCCCTAAACATTAAAATACAAAATAATATTCAAGCTAGCATTAATATGGCTTAACAGAAAAAGTCATTTTTTTAATATCACATGTAAGATGCAGCATGCATATAGAATTATTTACTTAAGATACCTGAAGTATTCTTTCTTTGGAACGTATGTTTGCTTTGTGCTGTGCATTTTATAAATGTCCTATTTGTTTGAAATGCTGTGAATAATGTCACATTTTTCTCCAAACTTTCTTTCATTTAAATGTAATTATCTGCCTACTTACCAATTTACTCTGTGCATTAAAATTAGAGCAGTACTGACACCAATAACTTAGTGTAGTCCTCCAAGTAAAATAATACTTGGAGCCAGAAAATAATATTCATTAAAGACATTTTATTTGTATAACTATAAAAATATCTTGCCTATTAATCCTTTCATAATTTAAAGAACAAGGCAAATGGAAAACAACTTTTACTTTGAAACATTTTCTTTTTCAATACTATTTGGGCAGGGAATAGAGAATAGAGTTTATTGTAATCACAAGCAGCAATAGCTTTTCTGCTTGTATTATGTGGCAAATATGGTTTTATTTAATAACTGCGAAGTTTAAATGGAATGAATGAACTTAAAAGCAAGAAAGTACAGGAGAGCCTATGGAACAAGTCAGACTTGTTGATATGTTAGTTGTTTTCTGGATAGCTTTATAATGTTGTGTGATAAAATGGAGAGTGCTAACTATTCTGAAGGAGTTGGAAGTGAGATGTGCATAATTTATGGCAGCTGTAATTGCCACTGAAAATTGGATTCCAGGGAAGCAATTCAACAGCTGAGTGCTAGTAATCTTAGGTAATTTAGTTCTGCTGAGTTAGCTTATTTCTTCTTTCTAAAAAAAAAGGAATGTAAATTCTGCTAAAAATGAAAAGAAAAAAGTAAAAAGTAAAACAGACCTAGCATACCCTATAAATAAAAAAATAAAATAGCAGATGAAGAATTCTTACAAGGAAGTGAATGAATGAGTTATGTGTCTGGCTTCTAATTTAGGTTCAGCTTTTCTTTGCTTGCCTGTCAGAGGAGAAGGTCCCATATGTTAACAGTCCTGGAGAAAAATATCGAATTAAGCAGCTTCTCTATCAGCTACCACCCCATGACAATGAGGTAGGTATAGATAATCATGTTTGCTCTGCTAAGATGAGACAGAGGGACATATTACCTTTTTTGGGGAACAAATCTATGGTTTCTCAAATACAGTCTGACAAGATGTAACTAATTACAGTGACTCATGCCATGATAACTTCCAGATTAAATACTGAAACATTATGTACTTTGAAAATCTCCAGTTGGTAAGTAATACAGTTTAGTAATTCTGACTGCACATTTCGTTTCATGCAAATGATCTTGACTGATTTCCAAAAGTCAAGCAGGATCATATCTAATTAGTTTTTGAATGAATTTTTTGAATTTCCGCCAGGAAATTCTAGGATTTTACTGTAAATTAGACTAGGAAGTTGAAAAAAATTGTGTAAGATCACAAGGATACACCACTTCTATACTGTTGACAAAATGCACATCCATCTGGTAAGCAGGAGTCAAGTCTCTTGAATGGAGGGCTTCTTACAGGAGCTCTATTTCTGGTGTGTTTCTGGGACTAATTCAGATTACTAGAGCACAAGTGCAAAGGTTTGCTCTTCCACTTTATCCTGCCAAGGACTTTTGCTGTGTTAAAGGCCAAGGATGAAAGTATTTTTCTAGATAAGTCTGTGGGCCATCAGTAATTTTTTCATTTGGTCATCTCCCAAATCTTTAAATTTCATAGCAGTTAATAATTAGTTTTTTTTTTTAAAAAAAATTGCTGCCAGCAATATGACTTATTGTATTATTTTAGTGTTTTTAAATGTTTGTAAACCCCCTTATTAATAAATAATAAAAATAAAGAAATAGAAAATGGAAAGGTTGTGAGGAAAGGTATACTCATCAGCATATAAAACAATATGTGCAAATTGCATCTATATTTAGCACCCTAAAACTCTTAAAGAACATTTTAAACTCATCCCCTTGTGCCTTATTTTTATGCTTTGCTTTCCACTTTGCAACATTAGAGTTCCAGTACTTTCCTACAGTAGCATCTGTTCTATGGAATAATGACTATTCACTGTTGTGTGAGGCACCTCTCCTAGTGTAATTTAGTGTGGGTTTTTTAAAAGTATAATAACCCTGGTTTATAACTACTTTTTATCACTATTTTTATTTTTTCCTGCTATTGGATGCATAAGTTTAAATCATCATGAGTGCCTGAATGATCCCTCCTAGACAAAATAGAAGTATCTAATAAGAGATACATCAGTTAGATGGTCTTAGAAAATCAAAAGCCTAGTGTTTATCATTATATATTCTGGATTGCAAGATGTAGGCAGATATTTACCATATAGCTCAATTCTTTGAAAACTATTTGGAAAAAAATGCATCTAATTCACTAATACAATTAGATTCAAACAGCAAAGTTTAATTTGGACAGGCTGGGTTTAGAAAATGATTTTGTAATTAAAGCCATCAGTGATCTCATGCCTGCTGTGGATGGAAACTGCACCGAAACCCTATGGTGCCACTTCTCCTCTCTTCCTTCTCATAAAACATGAAAGGAATAATCTGCTTCTCCATTCTATACTTGTATGCTATAGAAATTTATCTTATATCCATAAATTAGGAAAACCAAATGCAGAAAACCTTAAATCTTCAAAATATGCCAGAATCCAGGGTAGTAATGCATAGATAGCAATAACACTTCATCTCATTGTAGCAGCTCCAATTGTTGAGACAGATTATTACATTGTGGTGAAAGTATAAAAAGAAAATTAGCTGTGTATGCAATTCTTTTTTATGTCTAAATCTGACACAAATCTTTCAGTTTCCAAACAGGTATATGTATACCTATTCATGCATGTCAATTCCAAATAGAACTTGTGTAGATTCTAAACATGTTATTGGCTTTTGTTGAAGGTGCGATACTGCCAGTCTTTAAGTGAAGAAGAGAAGAAAGAACTTCAAATATTTAGTGCACAACGTAAAAAAGCAGCACTGGGGCGAGGCTCAGTCAAATTACTCCCTAGAGCAATAATGCATGCACTTTGTGAACAGGTAACATTGCTATTGTTAAAATAGAATTCTGTAATTCTGTGAAATTCAGGTACTGATGAACATGGAATAAAACACATTTAAATAAAATATGCGTTCAAGCCTTTTAGGTTGAAAACTGATCAAACAGCGTTTGTTGGCTTATAATACTGTGTTTTCCCGAAAATAAGACCCTGTCATATATTTTTTTGAACCCCAAAATAAGTGCTTGGCCTTATTTTCGGGGAGGTCTTATTATTTTAGGGCATGTGGAGCAAGATGGGGCTCCTCTTGCCGTCTTACCTGATTTCCAGCTCTGTTGTTTAAATATTTTCGGGGAGGGCTTATTTTCGGGGGAGGGCTTATTTTAGCGCATGTGCTCAAAAGCCCGATTGGGCTTATTATCAGGGGATGTCTTATTTTCAGGGAAACAGGATACCTATTTTGTGCTTTCCGATATAGTGATACGTATAAAATATTGATCAAGATAAATCTGATAAATAGCAAGGTAAATCATGGGGATAATAAAGATTTGATTAGAGGATGTTGATGAATCAGTATAAGTATGCTTGCATACTTAACAGAATGGAATGCTCAAAGGAAGTGTCTAAGAAATTATGTTACTGACAGTTAATATGAGTCAGTAACCTTGTATCAAGGAAGATCATATAATAGTAGTGGCATGTGCCCATTTAGTGTCCTGGTTTGTTCTTTCCTCACAGAAGTGAGGTCCCATTGTTCTGACAAGTTGTATATGTATGAAAATTAAAATCCATGTGTGTAGGTTTATCTAGATGGATATATGGAAAAAAAAAACTTAAACCCCTGTTTTTATTTCCAGTGTGGTATAAAAATAAATGGAGGTGAAGTTGCAGTATTTGCTTCAAGAGCTGGGCCTGGAGCATGCTGGCACCCATCCTGTTTTGTATGTTTTACATGCAGTGAACTTCTTGTTGACCTAATCTATTTCTTCCAAGATGGAAAAATTCATTGTGGTAGACACCATGCTGAACTGCTCAAGCCACGATGTTCAGCATGTGATGAGGTAAAGCTCACATTCTCACGAACCTTAAGATGGAATTAAAATTAACATGGCATTTATTACCCAGGAACTTCTGAATGTGATCTTCAAATTTTTCTTCCATAGCCTTCATAAATATTGGCATCTAATTGCAGAAATGTGGGAATAGTGGGAGATTTGACTGAATTTGTAAATTTTATAATACTTGGAACATTTGGTGGGTCTTATTTACAGAATTTTCTTGAAGACTCAAGCCCTTAAGTCAAACATTATATAATGAAATGGATGCAAAATTAGAATACACAATAGAAAAGCAATAATGGGAATTGTAATAGAAGATCATTAAATTTACCCAGAACATTATACTCAGAGAAAATAATATGTTTGATCATTTATTTCAGTTTTTTTTATTGAAACGTTTTACAAAAAAAAAAAAGAATTCCCCCCCCAATATTCCCCCCACCCTTTCCCTCCCCCCCCCGAGACTTCCCAGAGCAAAATACAGGGTATTTCAATTAACAATCATAAGCTAAATTAACCTATCTATCCTCAGACTACCAAATCCCCCCTTGAAACCTTAACTCCACTATAGATAACATAATACTTCTAATACTTAACGTTCATTCATAAGCTATTTGATATTTTCTTGTCTGATACTTATTTTGAATATAATCAATCCATCTTCTCCATTCCGATCCGTATCTTTCTTGTGTATAGTCCTTCAAATACGCTGAGATTTTCGCCATTTCTGCTAAGTTCATTACTTTCAGTATCCACTCTTCAATAGTAGGCAAAAAGTCCTTCTTCCAGTATTGCGCTACCAACAGCCTTGCTGCTGATATTAAGTTCAAAATCAATTTAGTCTCTAATACTGTACAATCCATCGTTATACCCAGTAAAACAATTGAGGAGTAAATTTCAACCTTTTTTTCAGAATGTTCTGCATCACCCACCAAATTTTTATCCAAAATGCCTTGATTTTCTTACAAGTCCACCATATATGATAATAAATTGCATCATCACATTCACATCTCCAACATTTAGCTTGCAAATTCGGATACATACATGATAATTTTTTAGGATCTAAGTGCCATCTATAAAACATTTTATAAAAGTTCTCTCTCAAATTTTGTGCTTGCGTAAATTTAACATTTCTGACCCAAATCTTTTCCCATGTTTCCATCATCACTGGTTCCTGAAAGTTTTGTGCCCATTTTATCATACAATCCTTAATCAATTCCGTTTCTGAATCTATTTCCAATGAAGCATTATACAACCTTTTAATACGCATCTGACTTTGATCTCTAATCTGTTTCACCAAATTTTCCTCATTTTGCATAACACCAATTTTTTGATCTTCCCTCCATCTAGCTTGAAGCTGACCATACTGAAACCATGTATAGATTATCCCTTCTTCTTTTAGTACATCTTCAGTTGCAAATTACCCCTTTCCAAAAGAAGAAGCTCTTTATAAGTAATCACCTCTGTTTTTTGCTCTATACTTATATTTTCTATTGCATGTCTAGGATTTGCCCATATGGGTATCTTATAGTTTAACTTATATTGATACTTTTTCCAAACCCTCAACAATGCATTTCTAAGTATATGACCCTTAAACACTTTATCCACTTTTTTTCATATAACAGATAAGCATGCCATCCATATAACAAATCATAGTCTTCTATATTTAACATTCTTTCTTCAGTTAAGTTAAACCAGTCGCTAATTTGTGATAAACAGCCACTTCATAATACAATCTTAGATTATATTAGGCATTTTAAGACCTCCTCTCTCACGTACATCCTGTATAATTTTCAGTTTCACTCTTGGTTTCTTCCCACCCCAAATAAAAGTATTAACCCCTTTCTGCCATTCCAACAAATTTCCGTCTTAAGCACTGGTATCATTTGAAACAAAAATAAGAACCTAGGTAAAACATTCATTTTTATTGCTGCTATCCTTCCCAGTAATGATAGTTGTAGCTTTTTCCAATTTTCCATTTCTTTTTGTACTTTTTGCCAAAGAACTTCATAATTGTTTTTAAACAATTTCATGTTTGAGCTGCAATATATATTCCTAAATACTTAACCTTTTTAACTATTTCAAACCCCGTTATTCTCCCTAAATCTTCTCTTTGAGATACGGACATATTTTTAATTATCATCTTTGTCTTATGTTGATTTACTTTAAATCCAGATACCTTACCGTATTGACCTATTATGTCCAACATATATGGAACCACTTCTATAGGTTGAGATAAAGTAACAACCAGGTCATCTGCAAACGCTCTTAATCTATAATCCTGCTAATTACAATTCCTTTTATTTTATCAGATTCACGTAACTTGTTCAACAAAACTTCTAAAGTTAAGATAAACAACAATGGCGACAAGGGACAACCCTGCCTTGTACCTTTCTCAATTTTAAAGACTTCTGTTAGGCCTCCATTAACTATTATTTGTGCTGTTTGCTCCTGATATATTGCTCTAATTGAATGTATAAAATACTCCCCAAAATGCATTTTTTCTATTATCTTAAACAAAAATTGCCAATTCAGTCGATCAAATGCTTTCTCTGCATCCAAAAATATGAACGCTGCAGGGACCTGGTTATTTTTTTCCAAATAGTCCAATAAGTTAATAATTTGTCTAACATTATATTTCATTTGCCTCCCTTTTATAAAACCTGATTGATCATTATGAATTGTTCGTTGCATAACTGGCATTAATCTGTTCGCTAATATCTTAGCAAAAATTTTATAATCAGTGTTCAAAAGTGAAATTGGCCTAAAATTTTCAGGTTTGATAACAGTTTTGCTCTTCCTTCGGAATCAATGAAACAAAAGCTGTTCTCCAAGAGGTTGGAACTCCTCCCCTTAATTGAATTTTACAAAATAAAGCTCTAAGCGGTTCTACCATTTCAAGCTGTAAATTCTTATAATAAACAGCTGTTAATCCATCTGTTCCCGGAGCTTTCCCTGTTTTTAACTGCTTAATTGCAGCAATAATCTCCTCAGAAGTTATTGGTTGATTCAATCCTTCCCTCTGTTCCAACGTTAATTCCGGAATATTCCCTTCCTTTAAGTATCTATATCTATACCTTGTATTGAGTCACTAGCATATAATTTTGTATAAAATTCTAAAAAAGCCTTTTTAATCATATTCTGTTGGTAAACTTCCTTACCTCTATATTCTATTTTACCAATGACTCGTGATTTCTGTTTTTTCCTCAGCATGTAGGCCAACCACCTACCTGGTTTATTGGCATTACAAAATGTATTATGTTTAGCATATTGTAAGCTAGTTGCCACTTGATCAGCCATTAACATATTAAATTGCCCTCGTAATATATTTATTGTTTCTTTTACCTTCTTATCTCCTGGATTAAGTATAAGTAATTGTTCTTTCTTTTTTATTTCTTCCTCTATCTCTTTCCGCTTCTTTTGTTGTTTTAGTCTATGTTTATTATTCATATGTATTAACGTACCCCTCATATAAGCCTTTCTAGCATCCCAAACCATTTCCATAGAGGTTCATATTAATAGCAAAAAATTCCTTCATTTGTTTTTTAAGCTCTTTCACATTTTCTTCATATCTAAATAAATTTTCATTTAACCTCCAAGACCTCCTTTCTCTCCTCTCCTGTTCAAATTCCACCCAAACCGGACTATGATCAGTTAAAATTCTTGGACATATCTTGGTCTTCTTCACCCTAGAAATAAAATCATTTGTGGTTAGTATAAAATCAATCCTGGAGAAGGATTGATGTCTATCAGAAAAGAAGGTGAAGTCTCTTTCCTCCATATTGCGTTCTCTCCAAATATCTCTCAGTTCCATATCTTCCATCATATCAAAAAAAGATTTAGGTAATTTTGCATGTGTTGAAATCTTGGATAATTTTTTTTTTATCTCTCTGTGTGTCTATTACTCCATTCCAGTCACCCATTAATATAAAAGATTTATAATCCCATTGTATTATTTTAGTGTGTAAAAATGTATAAAATTTGTCTTGTTGCTGATTAGGGGCATATATTCCAATTAAAAGCATTTTTCCAGTCTGTTAATAATTCAATTGCGATATATCTTCCTTGATCATCTGCCTCAATTAAATTAGCTGATAATCCTTTCTTTACATATATAACTAACCCATTTTTCTTCTCTGGCGCTGATGCCACAAAGTGTGTACCTAATCTTGAATTTATCAAATATTTTTGGTCTAATAACCTAATATGAGTTTCTTGCAGACAAATAACATCATTGTTAAATTATTTCAAGTAATGAAATACTTACTTTCTTTTTTGTGGTGAATTTAAGCCATTAACATTCCAAGATAGAAATTTAGTTCCATCTTTAGCTTTTCAAAGCCGCATAAGCATCAGCTGAAGATCCTCCTCCACCTTACTCTTCGGCCTAGCCCCCCCCACACTGCTTCTATTTTCTGAACTTCTTGAGATAGATCTTGAGATTGTTGCATTTTTAACTGTTGTTCTTGAAGTTTATAAGTTGATCGGGTCAGTCGTTGTGCTTTCGGTTCTCCCTTCTTGAGTGGTTCCAGAGTTGGGGGTAAGCCCCCAAGATCCAGATCTTCTTCCGTGATGATTCCTCCAGCTGCAACTTCAGCATAAGTTTGTATTTGCTTTCCATCTTTTTCTTGTTGTATCATCTCCATTTTCTTTCTGCTCCCCCTTGGTGAGGGTGGGTATCCAGCCTTTAAAACATTAACATAGAAATCTTTTGCCTTCAAGACTGTGTTTAACCGGTATCTTTCTCCATTATAAGTTACTATTAGACCAGTTGGAACGTCCCATCTGTATGCCACTTGTTGATTTCTCAGCTCATTTACCAAAAAGCCAAAGTCCTTTCTACTTCTCAACATCTTTGGAGGGATCTCTTTCAAAACCACCACTTCTTGCCCAGCCACCTGAACCTTATTCTTGTAGGAAGCTTGTAAAATATCATTTCTGATCCTCCTGGGTGTAAAATAAATCACCACATCTCTTGGCAGCTGTTTTTGTCTTGCCAACCAGGAGTTAACTCTGTAGATTTTATCAATTCGGCTTGCCACCTCTTCTGGTCTTTCTTTAATTATCTCTGCAATAACATTAGCACAAATATCCTTTAAATTTTCTTTGCTATTTTCTTTCAGGCCTCTCAATCTCAAAGCAAATTCTGTATTGTAACATTACCAATTCATCATCAACTTTGTCTGTTTTTGTCATGACATCTCCCATTTTGCTTTCCAAATTTAAATTGGCTTCATTAATTTCTTCCACTTTCTCATCCAACTGAATAACAAGTTTTGACAATCCTGATACTGCAAAAACAATATCATCTCTTATTTCATCGTGTTTTTTTGCAACCACTTCTTTAATTGATTTTATATCCTCCTCAACTTTCTTTAATTTCCCTTCCACAAGTACTGTTAAATTATTCATTGCTGTGGCTTGGTTATTCATAGCTTCTTTCATTGCTGTTGCTTGATTATTCATGGCTTCTTTCATAAACTCTTTAAAATCATTGAGAGCAGCCTCCTGACTCTGTGAATCCGCCGGAAGTTGTGCTTTCTGTGTCACCACTGACACAACTGGGGAACCTCCCCCTCCTTTAACAACTCCTGGCTTAACTTGTTTAGAAGCCATCTTTTTTTCCTTTTTAAAAAGATCTTTTTTTCCCCCCAAAGCCACAAAGTCCCTTGAACAACTTTAAAGTGCTTGTAATTTATAGTCTCTAATTTATCAAGCAAAATAGTCTTTTCTCCACAGGTTCTCACTTCCCAGCAGCTTTAAAAGTTCTCAATAAGCACTTTTGTTTCTGACTTTCACTTTCAAAACCATAACAAAGATGCCATCTTCAGCCTCCAGCTCAAAGAAATTCAGTTTGAAACAAAGTAACTCCGGAGTTAAGCTCTGCTACTTTAAGGCTTGTTCTCCTGTTTCCACTCTGCCTGCGCTTGTAATCAATCAAACTCACTTTTGACAGCAGGATGGTCGCGGTGTCTGGCTCTGTTTAAAACAGAGTTGCCTCGGATCCAGAGCTTCTTGGTGGGCTGGCCGGGGAGCTCTCACCCTCCAAGCCTCTGGAATTATTCCAGAGGACTTTCGGGGAGCTCTACTTGCACCCATTGGCTCTCCTCTCCTTCTTCTCCCGATGGAGAGGTTTTTCAGCCGCCAGACAGCCGATTAGCGCTGTCAAAGCGGCTTTTATGAGATCGCAGGGCTGGCGGTCTAAGGAGACCGTCCACGATGCCTGCGGTGCCAAGCGGAAGTCCCATTTATTTCAGTTTTGATGCTGAACAGGATAGTTTATCTTCAAAAAATTAGTGGAAGTCTAATGAGCAAATGTGGTCATTTGTTTCTCATATTTGGCATTAAGCTTTAATGCCATACAACTCAACAATTCTGTAAGAGGATTCAGAATGAAACAATTCTTAAAACCTTAAGATTCATTTTAGTCTAAACTATTCTTATTAAACTACCAAACTATTTATCTCCTCAAAATATATGTAGATTTTTATGATAATTGCTGCAAGGATATTATCTGTTTCTTATTGGAAATATCTGAATCTTCAATGGAAAAATGGTTAGCCAAGTTGTGGGAGTATACTTTGATACTAAAATAAGTTGGTACCTTAAAAGTAAATCAAACACAAATTTTAGCTCAAACAGGAAACTGTTTTTCAAGTAAAATACATGGATTGGGAGCATATCCAATATTTGGGCTTATCTCTGCATAGATGTTATGCTTCAAGATATTTAAATAATCAAAATAATTTATTTTTACTTATTTTATATCCCGGTTTTATTATTACAAATAACTCAAGGCGGTGAACACATCCAACACATCCTCCTCCTTTTTCTGCACAGTAACAACCCTGTGAATGACTTTGGCTGAGAGTGACAGGCCCAAGGTTACTCAGCTGGCTTTTATAGCCAAGGCGAGACTTGAATTCACTGTCTCCTGCTTTCTAGCTGTGTCTTAATTACTAGACCAAACTGGCTTTCTAATTCGTCTCTTATGAAACCCGATTCTAATAATTCTTAGCAATATGCACTGAACCTAATATAATATATAATTTATATTGTATCGACTATGACCAGCATGGTGGCCTAGTGGTGAAGACTCTCACCTCCCACTCAGAAGGTTGAGAATTCAATTCTAGGTAGTGACAGATGTTTCTCTCTTAGAGCGCAAAGGAAAAATATCTGCTGCGAACTCCACATGGATGGCAGGAAGGGTATCCAGCCAGTAAACACTCAGCTCCAGTCAGTCGCCCATACTCTACCCTGAATAGGGATTATAGAGTTGTAAAAAGGGAAGTTTCTTTAAAAAATTGTCCGTAGTTCTTGATATTCATTCATTGGCCATCACCTTTACCATTGGGTGACTGGAAAACCATTTATACTATTGAAGGAGTGTGACATAATTATTTCTCTCTTTTAACATACCTTGTCAGCATTTGTTTCCTAATTGCTACCTGCACCAAAAATTGCTGCTGCTCAAAGGGAAAAGTCTTGTCCACAGGTTCCCAATGCTGCTTCAATTGCTAAGTAGCTTGGAAGGAACAAATGTGAGTAAATTTGGATATAACTTATCATCTGATATCATCACACACACTCTTTGGACAAAAATGATTCCCCGTATCACTTAAAACTAAATTTTTATGCATTGCTTTCTAGTAAAAGTAATAATTGAAGAAATGTTACTTGCAAGAATACTGTTGGGTTGTATATGGCAGATAAGTCTTATGTGTGAGTTTTGCCCCTGTCACTTTTAATTTTTTAAAAAAGAAAATAAAGAAGAGGAAAGAGTTAAAAATGGTAGACTATCAGTAAGTAGACAAAGAAGTAGAAGTGGTACACTAGTGATCAAGTATATTGTTAATATATTCTACTTATTAATTTTCATAATTTTCAACAAGGGAAATGATTTTAAGATCCTTTGGAATTTCTGAACTGAATACTTTATTTACACAGATAATCCTTGAATTATGACTATAATGGAGCTTGTTGTAAGTTATAACAGTTGTAAAATGGGTCATCACGTGACCAACCTGGTTTTGCAAATTTTTCGAAGTGGTTACGTGAATACAGTGGCCATAAAACAAATGCCATAGTCATTAAGCAAACGCTGTGATCATTAAGTAAACCCATTATTCAGTATAGCACATTATGACCAAAACCCGGAATTAAATGCCATTTTTGGCAAAACCATTGTAAAATAGTCACATGACCATAAGATGTTGCATACCAGCTATAAATGCGGACATATTGTGAGTACCTGAAGTGCAGTAATGTGACCATGGGGGAATTCTGACTGTTGGAACTTTGGAGCCAGGTTGCAAACCCCCTTTTCAGATAGGTTGTAATGTTGAATGGTCACTAAGCAACTGGTCATAAATTACCAGTAATCTCTTTTATCTCCACTTTTTATTGTTTAAGGATAAGTCATTATCCCCCAAAAGAGTGAGAAATAACTGAAACTCCTAAAACCTAAACTATTTCCTCCCCACCTACCCTAGATCATTTTTGCTGATGAATGTACAGAAGCAGAAGGTCGTAATTGGCACATGAAACACTTCTGTTGCCTTGAGTGTGAAACCATCCTTGGAGGACAGAGGTATATTATGAAGGACGGATGCCCATTCTGCTGTGGCTGCTTTGAGTCCCTTTATGCAGAATATTGTGAGACTTGTGGGGAACGTATAGGTAAGCTTGCATCTTGACTGGCAAAAAATATTTGTTGAAGCTAGTTACAAAATCATGTTTTCAACCTGATGAACAAGTTAAATGACCTCCTTTTAAATGGCTGTCATGACTCAATTGATTGGCTTTTAGTTTATTTGTAGAACCTGAGGTCTTTAGGATTATGCCTATTATTTTAAAATTATTATCCAGATGAGAACATCATTTCAGGCCCACAGAGTTGTTTTCTGTTGCTGCTAACATTATCATACTTCCTTCAAGGAAAATAAGACTAATTCTGTAAATGCACGCTATCAGCAAATTGTTTTAATAGACATTTTAGTATGATGGTATAGTTTTTCATATTTTTTATTATTCTTGCTATTGTTTTTAATTATTGTTGATAGTATAGTCATGATAGATGGTTAGCTATACAAATTGAATGAATGAATAAATAAAAATTAATTAATTCCATTCTAATTGGGCAGTCTTTTTTTAGCCATGCTATGTTAATGTAATTTGACTAATATACTATTCTGGTTCATGTCTATACTCAAAACTATTTATTAGATTATCTTTTATCTAGTTCTCTCTGAATATTAGTTACCTAAGGCTAAACATTAATTCTTTATTTTACTGTATTTTAAAAACAAATTGATAGATGAATATCTGTAGACTGCTTTACTTATTCATAATGGAAATAGAGCTTTATGCCATGGCATGTAGTTTAGTTTTTTTGCACCAGTATAATGTAAATAGACTCAGTCTCAAGTCTCAGTAATTAACATATTAACTAAATTAAATAACATATTAATGTGTGTTAACAGGGGTTGATCACGCTCAAATGACTTACGATGGACAACACTGGCATGCTACAGAAACTTGCTTTTCTTGTGCTCATTGCAAAGTTTCACTACTTGGTTGCCCTTTTCTTCCCAAGCAAGGACAGATTTTTTGTTCTAAATCATGCAGTTTGGGAGAGGATGTTCATGCTTCAGATTCTTCTGATTCTGCTTTCCAGTATGCTCGCTCGAGAGACTCCAGAAGAAGCATTCATATGGGAAAAAGCAGTCAATCAGCAGATCAGTGCAGGCAATCTCTCCTGTTGTCTCCAGCAATGAATTACAAATTCCCTGGTCTTTCAAGCACAGAGGATGATACTCTTTCACAGAAACTGGATGACTTAAGTTTTTCAAGGCAAGAAGTAAATTTTTTTGACAAAGAACTCTGGAAAGTAAGGGGAGATGAAATGCCAGAAGAATGGGCTGAGCATGAAGATTATATGACTCAGCTGCTCCTCAAATTTGTTGATAAAAGTCTATTTCAACAGTCAGTGGAAGCCAATTCTAGATCAGATGATCAGTGGATTTGTGAAAAAGTGGTTAAAGGAAGATCAGAATTGAAGAAAAATAATCAAAGCCTAGCATGCAAGAAATACCAGGCAAATATGTATTGGGCACAATCCCAAGATGGCCTGGGTGATTCTGCATATGGTAGCCACCCAGGACTTGCTAGTAGTAGGAAAATCCAAGAATTAGACATGGAACATGACACAAGATACAAACATAACCAAAAGCAAAGGTATAATGATTCATTGGAATGTTCGTCAAATCTGAAACAAGAGCAGTGTGTTCGAGACTCAATGGATTTCCTTGCTTTATCTAACATCACAGGTAAAGCAGCTAAAAACTATGATTTACGGTTCATTCACTAAGCATTTGTGCTACATGTACAATTAATTTTCATACCATAAAGCTTGAGTCTTACCAGTGTTCTGGGTTTACATATTAACTTTTACTTGCTTTTATGCATGCTCCTTTTGAAAGCCTGTTCAGGGCCTCAAGTATTTTATAGTGGAATTTAAGTGCTTATGAATTTATCTTTTGCTTATTTATCACCTTGTACAAGTTCTTGATTTAAGATCATTGGTGACCTTCAAAGTTACAATAGCAGTAAAAAAAAGTAATTTACACCCAGTCCTTGCATTTAACAACCATTGCAGTGTCCTGGCATTCATGTGATTAAAATTTGAGCACTTGGCAACCAGCATATATTTACTATGGTTGCAGCATCCTGGGGTCATGTGATGATTTGCAGCCTTCTCAGGGGCTTATGACAAAGTCAATGGAGGAAATCGAATTATTTGCATCACTTAATGACATGGTTGTCCCAATTGTGGTTGTCAATAAGAACTACCTGTGAAAGAGTCATTTGAGATGGGCAGTATAGAAATTTGATAATTACAAAAATTAACAAAACCATGTTCTCCAACAGGTGTCAGAGTAAGATGGCAATGGAGTAGAAGCTTCTCTCTTGAATCCCTTATGTGTGATTAGATCAATTAACATTTTTAGCTGGACACTTTATGGATATAATTGCTTTGAACTGGAAGTCAGATGGTCAGAATCCAAGAGTAACATTTTGTGCAGTTATCTGGAATATTTTTTTTAACCTATACCAGGGGTATCAAACTTGATTTCATTGAGGGCTGCATCAGGGTTTTGTTTGACCTCGAGGGGCTGGGGTGGAGGTGGGCATGGCCAGCTTGGCATTACTCATGTCGGGGTGCCTGAGTGCTCTGCCAGTGAAAACGGGCTCCCGAGCTCTTTTGGCTGCGACGGCCTCCTGCAATCCTCTGCCAGTGAAAGCAGAGCTCAGGAGGGCCGCCTCCATTTTTACTGACAGAGGCACAGTGGGCCGGTCCTTCACTGTTTCCAGGGTGGCCCCATGGGCCAGATCTAAGCACCCCATGGGCCACATCTGGCCCCCAGGCCTTGAGTTTGACACCCCTGACCTATACTGTCAAGAAAGTGGACAGCGTCCTTTGTTATATCAGTTCTGCTACTTGGAGTCTCTTGGTGTTCATTGTTGGTTCAGGCTGTCAGGGAGGGGATAAGCAACTGAATCCTAGTGATAGTCAATACCCGGTAGTGGAAGGAAAATCATGCCTATGTTGAAAGAGGTGCTGTTTCCTTAAGAGACCTGCTTTGAAATCAGCAATTTCAAATATCACTAATAATCAAGTTATTTCAAAATTAACTTAAATTACATTTTTCGAATTTAACTGGATGAAATAAATTTTCCAACCAAAATTATTTTTTTCTTTTCATTCTTAGGTGCTTCAATTGATGAAATCAAACCAAGACCTTCTCTGTACTCCTTTGAAACCTACCAGGAGCTAGAGGGGGATGATTGTGAGAAAATGAGCAACATGGGAACTTTGAATTCATCAATGCTTCATAGAAGCACTGAGTCTTTGAAAAGTGTAAATTTTGAATTATGTCAGGCTGAGACGCTGCCAGAAGAAAAGTCAATGGATGTGCCAGTATTGAGAAAATCCAAATCACGGACTAGGCCTCAGCAAGTAAAATTTTCAGATGATGTCATTGATAATGGAAACTATGATAATCTTGATATTCATCAACCTCCTATGGGTGAAAGGACTCACAGACATGTTTATCAGTTTGAAGTCCATGGAAAGAAACATCATCGAAGGAGCAGAAAGTCTCGATCTGAGAATGCACTTCATCTGGTTGCAGAAAGAAAACCTTTTCCAAAAGAAAAGCTTAATTTTTATTCCCCCCAGTATTATGATGCATTTATTCAGAATAAAAATCCTCAGGCAGTTCGGGCATATACTCCCACTTTTTTCAGCCAATATAATCATATTGCACCTGACTATGCAATGGGGAAACCAAGAGATCAGTGTTTTGGATTTTTGGGTGAGGACGAAGAAGATTGGTGTTCATCTTCATCATCTTCAGATTCTGAAGAGGAAGGCTATTTCTTAGGACAACCCATTCCACAGCCAAGATCTGTGAGATATCGCTGCTATGAAGATTTTGTTTCTAGTCCAAGTGCTGAACTTCCTACTACCCAATTTAGACAGATAACAAAATCTGAAAAAAGGAAAGTGCACAAAGGCAAAAACTGTATAATTTCCTAAAATGTACTGCCTATAAACTTGGTGCCTACACTGTGTTTCAAATCTTTTGTATCTAAAGAATGTCAGCAAAGTCTGTAACATGGAAAAAATTTGTTTGTGTTCTTTGTCAAGGCTTTGAAAGCAGTTCAAGACACTACATCAAAAAAATAAAAATATGATATTGATTAGCTTGTTTAGAACTATTCTGGTTTGCATAGAACTTCAGATTCAGGGAAAATAAACATTAGAAATTGTCCCTCTGATTATATGAAGAGTATATGAATGCCAGGCTAGGGACAGTCTTCCTTTTATAAATATCCATAAGGATATAATACTAAATCAGAGATGAGTCTGTACTTTGGATTTTATTGGATTCTTATTCCCATCAACTCTGTTAACATGGCTATAGGGATGATGGAAACTTTCCACACAGAGATGGGCAGTATGAAGAATTAGGATTTTATAGAGATCCTGGCCTAATTTCAGAAGTTTGTTTTGAAGGGACAAATGCAATATTTTATAAAAGGAATACATTTTCCAAAGGATCAATTCAAGCATCTGGCAAAAACAAGCTGTCCAACTGAATGTGTCTCTTCAAAAAGAAAAATGGTAGTCTTATTCATGGCGTGAAACTTCAGAGAGGCTATTACTCTCTGAGGGAATATGACCATAGACGGTAACAATTGCGCATTTAATGTTATGTGCAAATACTTTGATTTTTGCATTTTCTTTATCTTATATATTTAATGTAACCTAACCATTTTGATACCAAGCAACAATTATCTGGTTCTGTGCTGGACATTAAATTGCTTATCAAATTGACACTTTTATCTTCATGGGAGTGAATCTCAGGCAAATTTTGCTTTATTTAATCTTAATCTACAGTTTGTAAAAACTAAAGTGATGTGAACTAATAATCCCTGCTTTCAAAATTAATAAGATGTTACTGAATTTGCTTAAAGTAAAAAAAATTATGAAAACGTGAGAATCCTTGATATTTGAAACAGTATTTCAAGTTTCAAATGTAATATGAGCAGCAATTAAGATTTAACAGATTGATAATGTATTTTACAGTTTCCTGTATTCATAACTTAACAGTGCAATTAATGTATATATTGTAAAATTAAGATTTATCTGACTATTTTTATATTCCTGAATTGCAAGGCATTTGTTTAAAATAGACAAATAATTTTGTTAAGAACATCATTGTTTAACATCAGTTTGGTTTAGGCAGGAGTTTGTTAAATATTCATACATTTATAGTGAAATGTTTAATTTTTTATAGTAAAAGCTCTGTTTGCATGGTGGAGCTATGTAAATAATGCTTCAGCGATGGTTCACAATATTAAAGAATTATTTATGGGTCAATAAACTTTAAATTGTGTAAATTAAACAAGTAAAACTGGCATGTATAAATTGAACTAAACATACTTTAAGCTAAATTTCAATGCTAGGTTCTAAACCTAAAATAGATAACATTGCTTTGTTAATTGTGATTTGTTCAGGAAACATTGTTATATCCTGCTCGGTTAAGTAGCAATACATAAAAGCTGATGAGCATTCTGAAGAGTGAATTAATCTCACTTTACCTTGATAGATTATTAAATTGCCCAATATAATTCTTCTAACAACCAAAAAAGTAAATGTTTTCACTATCAGCCGAATGTTATTTCTAAGATCAACTAAATAAAATTATACCATGCTTTCTACTAAGAATGGTTAATGGTCCACTGAATTCAAATCTACATTTGTAGCTTCTTTGCTTGGTGTGATATGGATTTGTTTATTTAATGTATCTTAAGTAGTCTCAGGTTCCATCAGCATGCAAGTGATATAATTTTCTACTGGCTTTTGCTGAATTTTATTTACTATTTAGTCAGTGAGATCAATTCTTCAATTCAGTTTCTAATATCTGCCTTTTCTGTAATTGTAATTTTTCACAATTTATAAATTTGGTTTATTTCCATATTTTTCTCAATATCTGTGTATAGGTTAGAACATTGAAATGTAATACAGTACATTCTAGCAGCTTTCACAGTCCCTTTCACTGGTCATAGTAGCTGAGGCAAACTGAGGGACAGAATGAAGTGTTCAGAAGCATATCTGTATGTTTATTCATTTTTATGGGTTTAAACAACAAACATAAACCACGTTTCACTCCATTCCTATGAATACAAGAAGCATTGCTTCCAAATCATCTATCTGTTTAAACAGAGAAAACTGTTACTGTTTGTTACTTTAGGATTAAATAATTTTACACCTAACCATGGGTAAACAACACTTGAATTTACAGGACCAAAATTGTTCTGTATATTACATGTGGAAAGTACACTTGAACAGTGACAACTGTAATAAATAATCCTGTTGCCCATGAGGCAGTTAATCGTTTTATCAAGTATGATATGTGAATGTAACCAACCTTGTTGCAATTCTGGGAAGCTTACTTACTCTTCTACCCCACAATTATGGAAAGTATCTTGTCTGAATTACTGTACCATTTGTGAAATGATGAATTACACACTTCTCATACTTTGAAAACACTTGTGCTGCCTTCACCAGACCCATTTCTAAAAATAATATCCCATAGTATAGTGGAAATTACAGAAACTGCAGAAGAGAATAAGAATATATATTTTCCATTACTATTAAAGACAAATATTGTTTATACAACTGTACAAAGCTTTCAAAAAAATGTAAATTTTGATATTAACTCTGAAGGAGTTTAATTACTATTTAAACTAGGCTATTTGAACTTACAAAACCACTAAGCTTAAACAAATAGCTTAATGGAACTGTCCTAACAATGGTTTCCAATCAAAGTTTATATAACTACTCTAATTAAGGGCAACACATATTTAAAATTTATATAAATACAGATGCACATTTATTTTATATACATTCATCAATATCAATAAAATTACAAAATGGTCTGTCATACTCAGCAACCTATTTCAATAATTGGAGCAGCTTTTTGTTAAGGATTTTCAAAATATGGCTGACATGAACTGAACTTTATATATTCAATATATTTTCCAAACGGAATCAACTAAGTAAATGATATTGTTGTTTTGCAATTAATTCAAATTTATGAAGAGATCAAATGCAAGGTGAACAAATTTAGAAGATTAGCATCCATGAATCAGGTAGCCTTTATATATATGAGCAACCCATAATTCATCTTACGTTTCTTCAAATTCTTGACTCGTAGAATCATATTCTGCAATGAAGTGTTTAAGTTCTTCAACACATCGCTCACCAATCTCATGCAAATTTTGTCTCAAAGAAAACTGAATAGATTTTTCTAATGCAGGGTCTTTTTCAATCAGCATCTTCACCACAGCACCAAAAGTTTCACAATCCTGTCGGTATACCTAAAAAATCAGTTTTAGAAATGCATGCAATGAAGTACATTATAGTATCTATCCCAAACTGAACTAAAGCTAGATTTATAGATTTTATCAAAAATGGTATAAGTTTATATTTCCATTTTCTGGAATGAAGAAAAATGTATTTTTGTGCAGGAGATGGAGTGGTAGAACCTGGGGATGGAAATAAAAGACGGAACATCCTAGATTCCCCACATAGCAACAAGCAAACTAAGTGCAACTCTCCCTTGAATTCTATTGACAACTATTAGCTGAGAAGATTCCTGTTCATAGGCTGTTTAGTAATAAACCATTTTAATTAGATCTTCACTTGTGGACCTGGTTTTTGTGTCTCTCATTATGCATGTTTTCTAAGATTTCAAACAAGTGTTAATATATTTAAAATTTAATAGCTGGAGTAGTGAAGGGTTGGACAATGAGTAAGAACACACTTACAGCTAATTGGTTAAAGAGAGCTGGCCACTGCATGAGGGAATTTCAGTTGTAATTAGTTGCTGTGAGAGTAAAGGAGGAGTTTTGTTTTTTCTCGCCTTTTGCCCTATATGCTCTGTGATTTACCTGATGTTCCTGCTGTGTTGATTTACCTAATGATGCTGCTGTTTGCCTCTGTTTTTTACTGTAAATATATTTATTTACCATATTTTTCGCACTATAAGATGCATTGGACCATAAGATGCACATTAGCTTTAGAGGAGGAAAAAAGAAAAAAAAATCCCTGCCTCTGCCTCCCAGCATCCATCTGGTATTCATCTGGCTAGCGTCCTAACAGCAAACAGCCTGCCTACTCAGTGTCAGCTGCCTCCGCTGGGGAAAGCTGGAGCTTTTGCTGCCGAGCAGCTGATTGGCGGTTGGATTGGCCTCCCGGAATACCGCCGATCAGCTGTTCTAGGTGGCGGGGATCACCACCACTGATCGCCACCGCTGCCAATCACCGCTGCCTATTTCCACCACCTCTGTTGTGGTGGTGATTGGCAGTGGTGGCGAACCGCAGCGATCACTGCCACCTAGAACAGCTGATGGGCAGTATTCCAGGAGACTGATCCAACCACCGATCAGCTGCTCGGCAGCAAAGGCTTCAGTGTTCCCCGGCAGGGGCAAACAGCAGCAGTGGTGACAGGTGGTGGCAAACGCTGCCGCACCAACCCCTTCCCCCGCCGCAATATTCACCCTATAAGACACAGACATTTCCACCCACTTTTTTATTGGGGGGGAGGGGAGAGTGCATCTTATAGTGCGAAAAATACAGTATATAAAATCACAAATCACCACCCCAACGATGCCCTTGAAGTGATGTCCCAGTGCCTGGAGGCCGTATGGATCTGGATGGGGAGAAACAGGCTCAGGCTCAACCCATCCAAGACCGAGTGGCTGTGGTTTCCGACGTCCCGATATAGTCAGCTGGTGCCATCGCTGGCTATTGGGGGCGAATCATTGGCCCCCACGGAAAGGGTTCGTAACTTGGGCGTCCTCCTGGATTCACGGCTGTCTTTAGAAGAGCACTTGACGGCCGTGACCGGGAGGATTTTTCATCAGGTTCGCCTGATTCGCCAGTTGCGTCCCTTTCTAGATCGGGACTCGTTACGCACAGTCACTCATGCCCTCGTCACCTCTCGTCTGGACTATTGTAACGTTCTCTACATGGGGCTCCCCTTGAGGTGCACCCGGAGGCTCCAACTGGCGCAGAGTGCGGCCGCGCGGGTGGTTATGGGAGCAACGTGGAGCTCCCATGTAACACCTCTCCTGCGCGAGCTGCACTGGCTCCCGGTGGTCTTCTGGGTGCGCTTCAAGGTTTTGGTTACCACCTTTAGAGCGCTCCATGGCATCGGATCGGGGTATCCACGAGACCGCCTTCTGCTACCAATAGCCTCTCACCGAGCAGTACGCTCCCATAGAGAGAGGCTCCTCAGGGTGCCGTCGGCCAAACAATGTCGGCTGTCGGCCCCTAGGGGGAGAGCCTTCTCTGTGGGGGCACCGACGATCTGGAATGAGCTCCCCCCAAAGAGGATTCCGGATCTGCGCACCTTCCGCCGCGAGCTGAAGACGCTTTTATTTCATCAAGCTGGCCTCGCCTAAATCTCCCTTTTAAGTGTAAATTTTAAATTTTTACTGTATTTTAAAATATGGGTATTTTAAATTATGGGTATTAATTCAGCCAAATTTATTTAATTCATTTTATTCGATTTTAAATTTTGTATATCTATGTGTTTTATTTCATGGCTGTGCACCGCCCTGAGTCCTTTGGGAGTAGGGCAGTATAGAAATTCAATAAAAACTAAACTAAAACTAAACAAATGGAGCATCTCTGACTCCATTTGGACATGCAATTCCCTGACAAGAAATTGAAAAATTCTTTTATTTACTAATATTAAACATAAAGCAGTTGACCTCAATTATCAAAGTGCCAAGTAAGCATGCATAGGATTCTGATTCATAATGTAGTGGCATGTATTGTGTTGGGTTTATCCATGTTAGCTCCTCTGTTAGGTGAGGTGCCCTGGCTTGCAGTTTCTTTTGGGATGCAAAATGCTGGTCATCATATACAGTCTTGAATGTCACAGAGCCAGGTTATTTCCAGAATGTCACAGAGCCAAGTTATTTACTGCCTTTCCTAAGGACATCTACCCATTCTAACAGATCATAAAGGGTGAACATGCTATGAATCCTTTCCTTTAACCATTACCATCTTATGGGAGTTAAGCAGCATGCCTGTCAGGTCCCACAGATTCCTATAGGGATGCTGTCATTCTGGTGGGAGGGTGAAGGCTTAGAGGGATCTCTGTATGGGGTTTCTGTTTCTATTTCTTGCTTTGCTTTGCTGTAACTTTCAGGACCTTGGGAGGGGAAAAGGAATGTGCCTCGAGTAGCTGCCTTATCTCTTCTCTGGAGATAAGGCAGTTTCCTTGGAGACCAGCGTTTATCACCTTCTCGGTCTGAGTTTCCCATAACATCTTCACACACCAGAATTGGTTTGATGATGTATTGGACTTTGGGAGGGGCTCTGTCTGCAATGGTGTAATATAACGTTTCAAATGGGAAAAGTTACTTCCTGCCTACATCTCTTGCTGTCACAATCTTCCAATAAAAGTTTCCTTTTGAAATGGCTTTCTTTTCAAGAGTTCTGCTTTCTTGAGAAGACTGGTGAGGCAGGACCTTATAGTGCCTTTTCCATGGCCATCCCTGCTTTGCAGAACACTCTTCCCCCTGAAATTTGGCAGGCCTCTACCCTCCTAGCCTTCTGAATTGCATTGAAAACCTGGTTTCAGGTTTCCCAAGTGCTGGGATAGGATGACGTGATTGCATGTTGGAAGCTAGACATAGTGCCAGGGGGTTTTGTTTGTTTTTCATGTTTATGGTTTTAAGAATTTTAATGCAGTTTTTATGTTATTTTAATTCTTGATTGAGAGCCACTCAGAGTTTGGTTGGAGATGGGCAGCTATATAAATATTTTAAATAAATATGTAAACTTTCTCAGAGATGCCAATTAATTCAGAATCCCAACATTCACCAAAATAATACAAAAGGGGACAATGGCACAGATGGGGAATCTATCTGATATACAAGAACATTTTTTGAAAGAGTTACATAGAATTCTTGTGTAAAATAGATCATGATCAAGAGTTATTATTTTTATTCCATTTTGAATGGGAGGAGAGATGAGTGAGGTTTGTAAATAATAGAAAGCAGATAGAGAAACCCATGTATAGGACCATTTATTAAAAATTCTAATTTTAAACCTGAAATAATAATACAGATAGTCCTTAATTTACAACAGTTCACTTGGTGACCATTCAAAGTCACAAAAGCACTGGAAAAAGTGATTTATGACCGTTTTTTACAATTACAACATTGCAGCATTCAACAAGGCAATGATCACTACAATGTTTCCTTTACAACTCGGGTGTCAAACTCGCGGCATCATGTGACATATCGCGTCGTTTTTCCCTTCATGGAGCTGGGATGGGCGTGGCCTGCACGTGATGCATCCAGCTGACGGGCCGCAAGTTTGACACCCCTGCTCTACAATAAAAAGAAGCATTCATGAATAGACAGATATGCTGTATATTCTAAAACGTAATCTTGGCATTTAATTATTCTAATTCTACTTATGGAGCTGCATTTTGTAAAGTAACAAAGTGGTATCCTGTCAGCCTTGGAAGCCATATTAGGCCAGAAGCTTCAATGCTGCCATCTCCTCGTATGTGGGAAAGTAGGGGGGGGGATTTAGGAGAGGGGAATTAGTAGACATAATAGCATTCTTCCTATCGGTCAAGGTCAGGGCATTCTAGCATCTGGAGGAGTGGTCAGGGGCTGAGTCGAGGTGGAACGGATGTTGATTGGAGCATGTGACCGACTGGGGAGAAATGGAATGGTTTCGGGATTTGAATTACTGAAGGAAAGCCCAGGCTTTTCAGATTCGGGATTTCCCAGATGTGCCAGTTTGCCTATTCTAGTAAAGAGGAGTCTGGAAAACGCTTGCTTCCGCATCTTTACTTGGAGAGGGGTTTTTTTCTGGAACGCTGACATTATCCCAAATCTCGCCCTAAACCTAACAGCACCCCATAAGGGGGCTGTCAGGGGTACTGAGCCCCAGCATCTACCTAAACCCTGGGTGATGCAAAGACTCAGTGAAGATGGAGGAGAAAGGAGAAATTGGAAGGAGGCTCGCCAGGGGCCTGAATGCTCAAGAAATTGCCGATCCCTTGCTTTCTCTTGCTGAAGAAATGGGACGAGCCATGGAGGCTGCTGAGGCGTCAAGATTCCTGGAAGAGTTGTCACTCCGACCCAGCTCCAGGAGAGGAAAAGAAGTTGCCCCATGAGCCAGACTGGAGGATGGAAGCGGAGATTTTCGCCCCCCCTTCTCAATCCCTAGAGGTGAGTTGGAGGCTAGTGAAACCAACATTCACCGTCCCTGATCCAGAACATGGAGGGGGGATTAGTAGGATGCAGAGCTCCCCTTACCCACCCAGAGGCCAAACAAGAGGATTAGCGCAGCATTCCAATCCTGCAGCAGTGGGGCATCAGGCTCAGCCAGCATACGAAATGCAAAACCCCCCTTTCGGGGCCCCTTGCCAGCCTGCCTTCTCGCTACCTCCTGCTGAGAATATACAGTCCGGATGGGGTTTCTGTCCCGGCCAGGGATGGATCCAGGGCCAGTGGTATCCCGCGCCGTCTGTTTCAAGCTTCCAGGGATCCCCCTGGCCCTCCTCCTATGGCTCAACAATCCTGGCACCACAGGGGGGGCTAATCCAGCAGCTGGCTGGGCTGCCCTTCCCTCCAGTGCAGCAAGCAGCTCAGCAGCCAGGCCCCCTCCCCCAACAGCTGATGCCGTTGCCCCCCCCCCTCCAACCCATCTACCTTCACACTAACCTGTTGGAATGCAACAACCAGGGACACCACAGGGGGGATTAATCCAGCAGCTGGCTGGAATGCCCCCCCCTTCAGTGCAGCAAGCAGCTCAACAACCAGGCCCCCTCCCCCAACTACCCCGCTTCAGAGCAACTTTTTATGGGACGCCAGCCAAGCTAGCTTATTTCCTCAGCAGGGTCTGAGCAATGTTGATCAGTATGGTGACCAATACGAATCAGAACGGGACTTGGTGACAGCAATCTCAGATGGGATGAATGAAGGGGAGGCATCTGAATGGATAGCCCAGCTGCACGATGAGGGCACTGTTGAACTGTATGATATTGATGGCTTTATCACACTGCTACGGTCCCG
Source organism: Pituophis catenifer annectens (assembly GCF_029215685.1). Lineage (NCBI taxonomy): Eukaryota > Metazoa > Chordata > Lepidosauria > Squamata > Colubridae > Pituophis > Pituophis catenifer. Next base: position 34,691,817 of record NW_027256887.1, read on the forward strand.
CTTCAACGACCCAGACTGCGTAAATGAAAATGAAGCCACGCTAAAAGTCATGAAGCAAGGTAATCGACCGATGAAAAACTTTGTATGGGACTTTAGGTAAGTCGCAGGGAATCTGGGAGATTGGCCTGACCGCATACTCCTGCACTACTTCAAGGAAATATAAGTAAGAATTAAGACTGCAACAACTGCAGATGGCAACTCAAGAAACTACAAAAACAGAAGCAGTGGGAGGAGCCAGACGTAAAGGTCAAATGAGGCAAAATCATCAGCGAATGCTCCAAATGCTCCAGAGGCCCAAAGATGGGAACTAGATTTCTAACTTGGAATGTCAATGGTTTGAAGAGGAGGAAAATATTTCATTATCTTAAACAATTTAAAAATGACATAATTTGACTCATGTTAGGATACAAGATCAAAAATATTTAACAAACACAAGATTAGGAACACATTATGTAGCGGCAGCACCAGAGAAGAAAAACGGTATAGTTATATATTTGAAAAGAGACTTAATTGCCAAATTAATTGAAGCAGATGATCAAGGACGATTTTTAGCGATTGAACTTTTAATAAAAGGAGAAAAATTACTTTTAATTAGAGTATATGCCCCGAACCAACAACAGGAAAAGTTTTATAATCTTTTACACTCAAAGTTGATACAATGGGGATACAAGACTTGTATCCTACTGGGTGATTGGAATGGTGTTTTAGATGTTAAAAAGGACAAGAAGGGACCTAAGCAAAATGTTTTAACAAGAGCAAGATTACTCAAATCGTTTTTGGAGATGATGGATGATTGGGAGTTGAGGGACATTTGGCGTGAAAGAAACCCAGAAGAAAAAGACTTTACTTTCTTTTCGGATAGACATCAATCCTTTTCAAGGACTGATTTTATACTAATTACTAATGACCTCTTTTCTAGGGTGAAGAGTACGAAGATTTGTTCAAGAACATTGACAGACCATAGTCCAGTCTGGATGGAACTGGAGTATGGAAAGGGGCTTAGGAGGTCCTGGAGGTTAAATGATAATTTGTTTAGATATGAAGAAAATGTGAGAGAGTGTAAAAAATTTATGAAAGAATTTTTTGTTATGAATATGCAAAAGGGTACATCTATGGAAATGGTGTGGGATGCAAGTCAAGCATATATGCGAGGTATTTTGATATATTTGAATAATAAATATAGAAAGAAACGGGGAAAAAAGAAAGGAATTAGAAGAAGAGATTAAAAAACAAGATAGAGCTTTGATGGTTAATTAAAGAGGCAATTAATTTACTGAAAGGTCAATTTAATATGTTAATAGCAGATCAAGTGGCAACTAATTTAAAATATGCTAAACATAATACTTTTTGTAATGCAAATAAACCTGGCAGGTAGTTAGCATATCTGTTAAGGAAAAAGCAGAAATCAAGGACTATAGAGAAAATAAAATACAAGGGTAAAGAGGTATATGAACAAGAATTGATTAAAAAATCTTTTTTAGAGTTTTACTCAAGGCTGTATACTGGTGATAAAATTCAAGATACAGATATAGATAGATATTTGCAGAAAGAGAATATTTATATGACCTCAGAAGAGCAGAGGGATAGTTTAAACCAATTGATAACTTCCGAGGAAATTCTGTTTGCAATTAAGCAATTGAAAGTGGGTAAAGCTCCTGGGACGGACGGTTTGACAGCTGTTTATTATAAAAGTTTACAGGAGGAAATGGTGGAACCACTGAAGGGATTATTTAACAATATACAACAAGGAGGAGAGGTACCTCCAACTTGGAAGACAGCTTTTATTTCTTTGATCCCAAAAGATGGTCAAGATCATACAGATCCAAAAAACTATAGGCCAATTTCACTTTTAAATACAGATTACAAGATTTTTGCTAAAATATTAGCAAACAGATTAATGATAGTTATGCAGCAAATGATCCATCATGATCAAACTGGTTTTATAAATGGTAGACAAATGAAAAGCAATGTAAGGCAAATTGTTAACTTACTAGAGTATTTGGGGAGGAACAACCAGGTCCCCGCAGTGCTAGTATTTTTGGATGCTGAGAAAGCCTTTGATAGATTGAACTGGCATTTTTTAATGAAATTAACAGAAAGGATGCAACTTGGAGAATATTTTATACAATCTATTAAGGCAATATATCAGAAACAAACAGCGCAAATAATAAATGGTGGTTTAACAGATATTTTTAAGATAGAAAAAGGAACAAGACAAGGTTGTCCCTTGTCTCCATTATTGTTTATTTTGACGCTGGAAGTCTTACTGAGTAAAATACGTGGGACAGATACAATAAAGGGAATTAAAATTAGACAGCATGAGTATAAGCTACGAGCATTTGCGGATGACCTGGTTGTTACTCTAGCCCAACCAGTACAATCGATTACAGCCTTGATGGATATAATTAATCCATATGGACAAGTATCTGGTTTTAAAATAAATACAGCTAAAACAAAGATAATAGCTAAAAATATGACTAGAAGCCAAAGAGAAGAGATAGAAAGGGTAACAGGATTTGAGATAGTAAAGAAGGTCAAATATTTAGGGGTTTATATTATGACCACAAATATGAAACTATATCAGCATAATTATGAACCTTTGTGGCAAAAAATACAGAAAGAGATGGAAAACTGGAGAAAATTACAACTGTCTTTGCTGGGAAGGATAGCTGCAGTAAAAATGAATGTTTTACCAAGGTTTTTATTTCTTTTTCAAATGATACCTATACTTAAAAAAGATGAAAACTTGAAGGAATGACAGAAGGGCATAAATAAGTTTGTTTGGGCAGGGAAGAAACCACAAGTAAATCAAAAGATAATGCAAGACACACGAGAAAGAGGAGGTCTTAAATTGCCCAATTTAAGATTGTATTACGAAGCCGCTGCCCTCTCAGCAGTTACTGATTGGATAAATTTAACAGAGGAAAGGATATTAAATATTGAAGGATATGGTCTGGTCTACGGTTGGCATGCTTATTTATTGTAAGACAAAGTAGATAAGACTTTTAAAAGTCATATATTCAGGAATGCTTTATTGCATGTCTGGAAAAAGTATCAATACAAATTAAACGATAAGTTACCAATATGGACAGTACCCAGACACGCGATAAAGAACATAAATGTGGAGCAGAAACAAGATAGGACTACATACAAGGAACTCCTCTATAAAGAAGGAGTGAGATTACAATTAAAATCTATGGAACAATTAAGAGAAGAAGGAATAACTAGAACTTGGTTTCATTATGGACAGCTGCAGGCCAGATGGAGAGAAGATCAAAAAACTGGTATTTTGCAACAGGATGAGAATTTGATAAAACAAATAAGAGACAAAAGTCAAATGCATATAAAAAGTTTGTATAATGTACTAGTGGAAATAGATTCAGAAACAGAGCTAGTAAAGGATTGTATGATAAAGTGGGCACAAAACATAGGAGAACCAATAATGATGGAAACATGGGAAAAGATATGGGTTAGAAATGTATGATTTACACAAGCCCAAAATTTAAGAGAGAACTTCTATAAAATGTTTTATAGATGGCATTTAGATTAAAAAAAACCTAGCCTGTATGTATCCAAATTTACAATCTAAATGTTGGCGATGTGAGTGTGAAGATGCTACGTATTTTCATATATGGTGGACATGTAAAAAAATCAAGGCTTTTTGGATAAAAATATGGTGGATTATTCAAAATATTTTAAAGAAAAAGATTAAATTTACACCACAGTTTTTTTTTGTTGGGAATAGTTACGGATTGTACTGTAATAGAGACTAAGTTGGTTTTAAATTTAATAACAGCAGCCAGGTTACTGGTGGCACAGTACTGGAAGAAGGAAGATCCACCTACTATTGAGGAATGGACATTAAAAGTCGTGCATCTGGCAGAGATGGCAAAAATTTCATCATATCTCAAAGACTATTCAAACAAAAGATATATATCTGAATGGAAAAGATGGATTGACTATATTCAAAATAAGTATCAGACTAACAAGTTTCATATAGCGTATGAATGAAACATTCTTAAGTTTTTAGTTTATGTCTATAGTGTTTTGAGTTATAAGGAGTTAAAGACCTGGGGAGAATTTGAAGTCAACAAATTGTTAGCGTATTTTAGTTTTATGTTTGTGAATGCCATACCCTGTGCTTGTTCTGGGAAGTCTAGGGAGGGGGGTGGGGGGAAGGAGGAGGGGGAAAGGGTGGAGGGGTGGGTAAGGGGGGTGGGAGGGGGTGAGGATGGAGGGGTGGGGTGGGGGGGGAGAAAATGTTTCTATCTTTTATAAAACTTTTCAATAAAAAAAACAAAAACAAGTGGTATACCATGTCCATTGCTCTAGAAAGAGAAGTCCACCCCTCCAGCCAAACCCCAGCACAGCAGCCACCTCGTATGGCGTTAGCTAAAAAGCCCATTTCAAAACAAATCTCACCCCCCTCCACCGGGGGGGGTGATTAAGTGCTATCGCTGTGGACAAATAGGGCATCAAGCTTCTGAGTGCTTGGCTCCTGTCCCAGTTTCACAACAACGGCCCACCACAGCTGCATGAGAGAGGAGGACTCCAAAGAAAACCCCAGACACTGGCCGATTTGCCAAACAAGCCGTGGAGATTCCCCTCCCCACTGAAGAGAGGGGGGACCCTCCGGCTACAGGAGCACCTCCCGACAAGCCCAGCGGGAATGAAGACCCGATGGTGAGTGCACCCATCAAGCCTCTCTCAATTAAAGTAAAACTAATCCTGCCAGAAACAGGGAAAGAAACAGAACTCCCAGCAGCAATAGATGCCGGCTGTACCAGATGTCTAATCGGCCTTAAGATTGTAGAACAACTGGGCATCAAAACAACACCCTTAAAACAACCGATTAAATTTTACCAGGTGGATGGCACGCTAATTGGGGGAGTCCCTTCCACTCATATTACTGAACTGATTAGACTGGAGATGGGGAAACATCATGAACTTATATGATTTATAGTAACCCCAAAGATGTCAGAATCTATCATATTAGGCCTGGCTTGGCTAGACAAATGGGGCCCCACCATCACATGGGAAGATGGATACCGGAAAATCAGGATAAGGGTTGGCCCAACAGCCCCTGCCCCTCCCCCCAAACACCAACCTACCCAAAATGACCAGCAGCCAGAAACAGCAGTGGCTTGTTCAGACGGGCCTCCAGTCGAACACCAAATCCCTAAGGTGTATGCAGACTTAGCCGAAGCTTTGAGCGAGGAGGAATGTAACCTCCTCCCCCCTCACCGGCCCACAGACTGCGCCATCGAATTACAACCGGGGGCTAAATTGCCAAAGCCTAGAATGTACTCCATGACACCTGCTGAGATGACTAAATTGAGGAAGTACATTGACACCAACCTAGCCAGAGGGTTCATCGAGCGTGCGAAATCCACTATGGCTGCCCCAATATTATTTAAAGAAAAGAAAGATGGCACTTTAAGATTGTGTATCGATTTTTGATCCGTGAATGCTATTTGCATACAAAATACTTACCCCTTCCCTCATAGTGATGCCTGAGTTGCCTAGAGAGCCGCCTACTTCCAAGTCCTTGACGGACTGGATGACCTCATTGAAAAAAGGGGTGGGAGAATACAAAAAAAGCTTTAGTGGAGTCAGCAGAAAAGTATGAGGCCCAGGCCGACAAACACCGGGGTCTCCAACCACCTTTCAGAATAGGTGATAAGGTGTATTTGTCAACCAAGTACCTAAGATTGAGATTGCCTAGCAAGAAGTTTGGACCCAAATTCATCGGTCCCTTTCTTGTAGTGAAAGTGATTAATCCGGTGACTGTCCAATTTAGACTCCCTCCCATATTAGGGAAAATACACCCCGTTTTCCACAGTAGCTTATTGAAACCGGTCAGAGAAGCTACCCTCAGACCTTTGCCAGTTGCTACGCCCCTCCTTTAGTAGTACAAGGGGAGACTCATTATGAGGTGAAGAAAATCCTGGACTCTAGACTCTACAGGGGGAGATTACAGTATTTGGTGCACTGGAAAGGCTACCCTTTGGCTGAAGCTACTTGGGTTAAGAGTTGGGATGTGAAGGCTGATGCGCTTGTGAAACAGTTTCTTGACAAATTTCCTGACAAACCGAAAGGTCCTCCGGGTGGAGGGAGGGGGGGTTGAAGGCATTGGAGCTAGCGTTAACCCCTTCTTTTGTGTTTGTCTGTTTTATTTTTAGGATGTGGTTTTTCTGCAGGGGGGGACGCCTGTCAGTCAGCCGGAAGCTTCAATGCTGCCACCTCCTCATGTGTGGGAAAGTAGGAGGGGGGATTTAGGAGAGGGGAATTAGTAGACATAATAGCATTCTTCCTATCGGTCAAGGTCAGGGCATTCCAGCATCTGGAGGAGGAGTGGTCAGGGGCTGAGTCGAGGTGGAACGGATGTTGATTGGAGCATGTGACCAACTGGGGAGAAATGGGATGGTTTTGGGAGCTTTGAATTACTGAAGGAAAGCCCAGGCTTTTCAGATTTGGGATTTCCCAGATGTGCCAGTTTGCCTATTCTAGTAAAGAGGACTTTGGAAAATGCTTGCTTCTGCGTCTTTACTTAGAGAGGGTTTTTTTTTCTGGAACGCTGACATTAAAGCGCGTTTAAAAATTAAGAATATTTTATTTTTCTCTCCCCTTATTTTTTTTCCCTATAGTGTTTTCTCCCATTTCTTCAAAATTTCTGGAAATGGACTTCCGGTGGCACCACAGGCGCCGAGGAGGCTCTTTTCTTGAGCGCCAGCCCCGCGATCTCATAAAGCCGCTAGAATAGCGAAAATCAGCTGTCTAGCAGCTTGGAAACTTTCTCCCCGGGAAAAGAGGAGGAAGAGAGCAGACGGGCATAGGTAGAGCTCCCCAAGGAGCCCCAGGAACAATTCTGGGCCTCGAAGGGTGAAAGCTCCCTGGAAGCCCAACAGAGCTCTGGATCTGGGACGTTTCTGCTTTAAGCAGAAGACGCCGCGACCACCCCTGCAAACAACCCTTGAATAAACATCATTCGGAAGCAGGCTGAGCAAACTCAGGAAAGATTAGATCTGCAAGTACTGAACTTTAACTCCAAATGTATATTATTTCCTTCTGACTTATTAAGGGGAGAAAGTGAAACCAAGATGGCGATTGAGCTTTAATGGGGCGTGAAAGCGAAAGTTAAAACAGAAAGTTTCTTTTAATGTTGGCAGCCTCTGTTCAAAATTAGAGATTTGTGTTTTTTGTTTTGTTTTTTTTAAAAAGGAGAAGATCAAAGATTACAGCAGTGATTTTTAAAAAAAGGATTGATATTATTTAAAGACTGATTTCTGGATTTGGTGGATCTATTGTTCTGGCAGCTGATTAAATTTAAATTGGAAACTAAAAATGGCTTCAAAACAAATTAAGGCTATTGTCCCCAAAAGTGCTGGGACTTCGCCAGTTCAAACGTCCAGATTGCAATCTCTCTCTGTTCCAACGGAACCAACAATATTAACATTTGAAATGTTGCAGGAAGCCCTCAAAACACAAGCCTCTGTTACAGAAAAAAAAAATTGCTTCAATGTTTCAGGAGCAAACTCGAGAGGTTGCTGAAGAGATAGCCCAAGTCAAAGAGACTATTCAAAAACGAAACCAAGAAATTAGAGAATATATTATTATGGCAGTACAAGGATTGGCAGGACATATTGAAGCAATAGATGAAAAAGTGGAAGAAATTAAGCAGTCTAATGAGAACTTGGAAAATAAAATGGGGGAGGTCCAGGACAAGATGGAAAGAGCAGAGGCTGATGTGATAATGATAAAATATAGAGACATGGAATTTGCTCTGAGAATAAGAGGCCTCAAGGAAAATAAGCAAGAGAATTTGAGAGAGATCTTTTCAGAAGCATTTGCACAGATAATGGGAGATCAAAAAGCAAATTTTGAATGGCAAATTGACAAAATTTATCGTGTCAATTCATGGGTGGCTAGACAGAAACATCTAACAAGAGACACTGTAGTTTATTTTACAACAAGGAGACTACACAATGAAATCCTACAAGTCACTTTTAAAAATAAACTTCAAGTGCAGGGGCAGGAGATTTTAACATTGAAAGAGATTCCCCCCAAAATGTTGAGAGCCAGAAAGGATTATGGCTTTCTGGTGGAAGAACTGAGATACCGTCAGATACAGTATAGATGGGAAGTTCCAGGTGGTCTAGTGGTGAATTATTCAGGAGAAAGATATCGTCTCAATTCAGTGTGGAAGGCAAGAGATTTCTATACCAATAATGTAATTTGTTTACAAGAGACTCATATTAGAAGTAAAGATCAAAAATACTTAATAAATGCAAGGTTAGTTATACATTTTGTTGCATCTGCTCCTGAGAAGAAGAATGGTATAGTTATATACCTAAAAAAAGACCTAATTGCCAAATTAATTGAAGCAGATGATCAAGGAAGATTTATAGCAATTGAACTTTAAAAGGAGAAAAATACTTTTAATTGGAGTCTATGCACCGAACCAACAACAGGAAAAATTTTATAAGTTTTTACATTCCAAGTTACTACAATGGGACTATAAATCATGTATTTTATTGGGTGATTGGAATGGAGTTTTGGACACTAAAAAAAATAAGAAGGAGCTCTTGCAGAACATTTCAACGAGTGCCAGATTGCCAAAATCGTTTTTTGAAATAATGGAGGATATGGAACTGAGAGATATCTGGCGAGAGAGAAACCTCGAAGAAAAAGACTTTACCTTTTTTTCTGATAGACATCAATCTTTCTCCAGGATTGATTTTATATTAATTACAAATGATTTCTTTTCCAGGGTGAAGAAGACAAAGATTTGTCCAAGAGCTTTAACGGATCATAGTCCAGTTTGGATGGAATTAGAGTATGGAAGGGGATCTAAGAGGTCTTGGAGGTTAAATGAAAATCTGTTTAGATATGAGGAAAATGTAAAAGAGTGTAAAAAATTTATGAAAGAATTTTTTATTATAAATATGCATAAGGGTACACCTATGGAAATGGTTTGGGATGCAAGTAAAGCATATATGAGAGGCATTTTGATATATTTGAATAATAAATATAGGGGAAAAAAGGAAGGATTTAGAAGAGGAAATCAGAAAAAAAGAACAAGCTTTGATATTGAATCCAGCAGATAAGAAAATAAAAGAGGCAATTAATTTATTGCGAGGGCAATTTAATATGTTAATGGCAGATCAGGTCGCAACTAATTTGCAATATGCTAAACATAATATTTTTTGTAATGCTAATAAACCAGGGAAGTGGTTAGCATATTTGTTAAGGAAAAAACAAAAGTCACGGACTATAGAGAAAATAGAATATAAAGGTAAAGAGGTTTATCAGCAAAATATGAGTAAAAAAGCATTTTTAGAATTTTATACAAGGTTGTATGCTAGTGATAAAATTCAAGGTACAGATATAGATAGATATTTACAGAAAGAGAATATTTCTACAATTACAAAAGAGCAAAGGGAGGGTTTAAATCAACCAATAACCACTGAGGAGATTATGTTTGCAATTAAGCAGTTGAAAGTGGGTAAAGCTCCTGGGACGGATGGCTTGACAGCTGCTTATTATAAACATTTGCAGTTAGAAATGGTGGGACCACTTAAAGGATTATTTACTAATATACAATCTGGAGGAGATGTACCCCATCTTGGAGGACAGCTTATATTTCTTTGATTCCAAAGGAGGAGCAAGACCACACCCAGCCAAAAAATTATAGGCCCATATCACTCTTAAATACAGATTACAAGATTTTTGCTAAAATATTAGCAAATAGGTTAATGCTAGTAATGCAACAAATGATTCATAATGATCAAAGTGGTTTTATAAATGGTAGACAAATGAAGAGTAATGTAAGGCAAGTTGTTAACCTATTGGACTATTTGGGGAAGAACAACCAAATCCCCGCGGTGCTGATATTTCTTGATGCAGAGAAAGCATTTGATCGATTGAATTGGCAATTTTTATTGAAAATAATAGAAAAAATGCAGTTTGGAGAACATTTCACAAAATCTATTAAGGCAATATATCAGAAACAAACAGCGCAAATAATAATTAATGGTAGTTTAATAGATACTTTTAATATAGAAAACGGAACAAGAAAAGGATGCCCTTTGTCTCCATTATTGACTTTGGAATTTTTGTTAAGTAAGATACGTGGGTCGGACAAAATAAGTAGAATTAAGATTAGGCAGTATGACTATAGATTACGAGCATTCGCAGATGACTTGGTTGTTACTTTAACCCAACCATTACAGTCGGTTGTAGGTCTAATGGATATAATTAATCAATATGGACAAGTATCTGGATTTAAAATAAATGCAGGGAAAACAAAGATAATAACTAAAAATATGACTATAAATCAAAAAGAAGAATTAGAAAGACTTACAGGATTTGAAATTGTAAAAAAAGTTAAGTATTTAGGGGTCTATATTATGACATCAAATGCGAAATTATTTAAGTATAATTATGATCCATTGTGGCAAAAAATACAGAGAGAGATGGAAAACTGGAAAAAATTACAATTATCCTTGTTAGGAAGAATAGCAGCAGTAAAAATGAATGTTTTGCCTAAGTTTTTGTTTCTTTTTCAAATGATACCAATACTTAAAAAAGATGAGAATTTGAAGATATGGCAGAAAGGTATTAATAATTTTGTTTGGGCAGGGAAGAGACTGAGAATAAAACAAAAAATAATGCAGGATATACGTGAAAGAGGAGGTCTCAAAATTCCTAACTTAAGACTATATTATGAGGCAGCTGTTTTATCAGCAATGAGTGATTGGATGAATTTAACAGAAGAAAGAATATTGAATATTGAGGGATATGATTTGGTTTACGGGTGGCATGCTTATTTATTATATGATAAGAAAGTGGACAAGACTTTTAAAAGTCATATATTAAGGAATGCTCTATTGCGTGTCTGGAAAAAGTACAAGTATAAACTAAACGAGAAGTTACCATTGTGGGCAATACCCAGACACGCGATAGAGAATATAAGTGTAGAGCAAAGGCAGGATGTGATTACATATAACGAGCTTCTTAACAAGGAAAGAGGTATACTACAATTAAAATCTTTGAATCAACTAAGGGAAGAAAGGACAATTCAAACACGGTTTCAATATGTACAGTTGCAAGCTAGATGGAGAGAAGATCAGAAAATTGGTTTTCTGCAAAATGAGGAGAACTTGGTAAAACAGATTAGAGATCAAAGTCAAATGCACATAAAAAGGTTGTATAATGCATTGGTAGAAATAGATTCAGAAACGGAGTTAGTTAAGGACTGTATGATAAAGTGGGCACAAAATATTGAAGAACCAATAATGATGGAAATATGGGAAAAAATATGGGTTAGAAATGTGAAGTTCACGCAAGCCCAAAATTTAAGAGAGAATTTTTATAAAATGTTTTATAGATGGCATCTGGATCCTAAAAAGCTAGCCTGTATGTATCCAAGTGTGCAACCTAAGTGTTGGAGATGTGAATGTGATGATGCCACGTATTATCATATATGGTGGACATGTAAAAAAATTAAGGCATTTTGGATAAAAATATGGATTATTCAAAATATTCTCAAAAAGAAGATAAAATTTACTCCACAGTTCTTTTTGTTAGGCATAATTACAGGTTGTACTATTATAGAGACTAAGTTGATTTTAAATTTAATAACAGCAGCCAGACTCTTGGTGGCACAGTACTGGAAGAAGGAAGATTTGCCTACTATTGAAGAATGGACACTAAAAGTAAAGAATTTAGCAGAGATGGCTAAAATTTCAGTGTATTTGAAGGACCATTCAAATGAAAGATATATATTGGAATGGAGAAGATGGATTGACTATATTCAAAACAAATATCGGACTAAAAAGTTTCAAATAGCTTATGAATGAAATCTATATTTTGTTTTTGAATATGTTTAGTTAGTTGAAAGGGAAGTTAAAGAGCAAGGGGGAGTTTGGAGATCAAAGAAAGTTAGCCTATTTTAGTTTATGTTTGTTATGCTATACCCTGTTTTTGCTCTGGGAAGTCCGGGGGGTGGGTGTTGGGGGGGGGGGAGGGGGAGGGAGGATGGGGGGGTGGGAGGGGGAAAATTGTTGTAATGATTGTTAAATATTTTTAAATAATAAAAAAAAAATTCTGGAAATGTTACTTTCTTTTCTAAGCTGCTTTTCTCAATATGCTGTTCTTTAGACATACTGGTCATGCTGCAAAAGTTGCAGTCTCAATATATCTAAAAAGCAACATATTGGGAAAGGTTCAGAATAATCATTTTTACTAGAACCTAAAATAGATGCGAGTCCAAGCAGTTGTTGCTACAGCTTCATAAAAGGGATTAAACATACTACTCTAGATCTATATTGTTTCATTCTATAGATGACTAACAAGAGCAGCTGCCTCCAGTTTCAGCTTTTTTTTAAACTCTTGTAAGCATGCTATGGTGTAAAAGCATAATCCTATTTCATGGGAAATCTACTCTACTTTCCCAGTAACAAATACTGAAATTAAAAACAGTACAAGATGATTTAAAGATGGAAGGTGAGATAAAAATTTAAATAGAGATGTGAAAAAATGTGTTTTGCTCTTAGCATTTACTCAATTGCACCACAAAAGTTAACAGATGTTCACAAACCGTAACACTGGAGATAGTCATCCATAATAATTATTGAATAGCATTCCAAAATATAGTCATGACAAAGTTGCAAATTACAGTGAAAATACAACCTTATACTTCCTAAAATGAACACTTATTAGGACAGTGAAACAAGCTAACTTAAGGAAACATTCCTTTATATTCTCAATCCAATGAATGTGTAATTTTGATCTGATAACAACAAAAAACAAAAAATAACGAAAGCAATTAAACTCTTTTTGTAGTAAAAGAAAGTGCCAGATTTATTTTAGAAATTTAAATCATTGTAATAAATTTGCTATTAATTTCATCTTAAACTATGTTGTGTAGATCAGTTAAAACTTTTAGTCAAAGTTAATTTGGAGGAAAAAAAACCCTCACAAGTATTCATAAAAGCAAAGTGTGGCTTACTTGTTCAATTTCCTTTGTCTTTTGAGCAATTGCCTTTGAGCGATTAACATGATGGTTGTCTTCAAATAATTGATTGCTGTCTGTTATACTAGCACCTGTTTCTTCATGGTGTTCTATATACAATGGATCTGAGGATGTGGCCTTTAAAAATGAAGAATAATTTTATGTGGCTAAAATCCATTATATGAAATATTGTTAATTTAAATAATTGCCACTAGTTATCTGCATTCTTATATTTCAAGCAATCCTCAGAGTTCACATTAGAAAAACATGAACATTGGACTTACCTGAAGGTTCTTTTTCCTTGCGCTGTGTGAGAGTCCATTGAGTGGACTTCGGATTCGGACTTCGTGCAGAACTGGGGCTAAACAGGTGCAGAACTGGGGCTAAACTGACACCCTGAGCGAAACAGAACACAAAGAAGGGTCCCAAGAAAAAAACAAGGGAGGGTATGGACTCTCACACAGCGCAAGGAGAAAGAACCTTCAGGTAATTTCCAATGTTCATTCTCCCTTGCGCTGTTTAGAGAGTCCATTGAGTGGGATATACCCAAGCTAAATATCCCCAGGGCGGGAAGAGACAGAGGAAGTGGAACTGCCCTCCACAGGGAGGATTCGCTGAAGAATCCTGCGGCCAAAGGCTGCCTCGGCTGATGCAAACTTGTCCAACTTGTAATGATGAATGAAGGACGTCAGTGACACCCAGGTAGCTGCCCGGCAGATCTCGAGAAGAGGGGCCTGGTGGCTCAGGCCACGGTGGTGGCGGCGCTACGGGTCGAATGAGCTGTAATACGACAGGGAAGCTGTTTGTTCCGTCGCTCATCAGCCAGAGTGATGCAGACCTTGATCCAGCGGGCGATGGTGGAGGAAGAAACCTTGGATCCAAGAGAAATAGGTTGAAAGGAAACCAACAACGATTCCGATTTGCGGAAGGAAGCGGTCCTGGTTATGTACTTTTTAAGCGCTCAACGAACATGCAATTTATGCCAGCGGCGTTCGCTGTGGTGAACAGAATGGGGACAGAAATCCGGTAGTACAACCTCTTGAGTCCTGTGGAAACAGGTATTGATTTTCGGAAGAAAGGTGGGGTCCAATCGTAAGACAAGGTCCGAATGGAATATGCACAGATCCTTGCAAACGGAAAAGGCTGCCAGTTCGGATACGTGACGAGCCGAAGTGATAGCAACTAGGAAGGCAACCTTGAAGGTCAGGAACTTGAGACTGACAGAAGACAGGGTCTTGAAAGGTGCCTCCATTAGAACCTGTAAAACGATGCACAAGTCCCACGAAGGGTATCTATGAATAACAGGCGGTCTTAGGTTGGCCAGTCCCTGTAGGAAGCAACGAACACGGGGATGATTGGCCAGTGACTTGTGATCCTTGCAGGAGATAACTGTCGCCAGGGCCGCGACCTGCCGTCGTAGGGTATTGACCGCCAGCCCTGACTTGAGGCCTGCCTGAAGAAACTCCAGGATCTGTGGAATGGTCAGTCGTGTGGGATCAATGTGCGATGAGACAGACCAGCGACGAAAAACAGACCAAGTAGCGTCATAAATGCAAGTGGTGGAGCTTCTGCACGATGTGAGAAGATTGGCTATCACCTCGTCCGAAAACTGATCTTGTTTCAGAAGCTCCCTTTCAATAGCCAAACGGCTAGCTGAAGCCACTGGGGGTCTGGATGAGCCACTGCTCCTTGATGAAGTGAAACTTGGTCCGGCAGTATCCTCCAAGGCTGAGCTATCGAGAGCTCTTTGAGGTCCATGAACCAGGCCAGCTGGGGCCAAAAGGGAGCGATCAAAATGACCTCTTTCTCCTCCAGGATCTTCCGTACAACCCTTGGAATCAATGGAATGGGAGGGAAGACGTAGAGTCGATCTGGAGGCCACTGGCAGCGAAGTGCGTTGGTGCCCTTGGCCTCCGGAGTCCAGAATCTGGAGAGGAATCGGGTCACCTGGGCATTGGTCGGAGTGGAGAACAGATCCACTAACAGTTGACCGAAAAGTTGTACGATTTGACGAAAGAGAGAGGGATCAGGCTCAGCCAGTCCGCACGAGTGTTGGGAGACCCCCTGCTATGTGTTCTGCTTGTAAGGAGAACAGGTGTCTCTCTGCCCAAAGGCCCAGCTGAGTGGCTTCGTCCATGAGGAGTCTGGAACGAGTACCGCCCTGATGATTACATGGGCTTCTGTCGTGACATTGTCCATTCGTAAGAGAACATGATGCCCCAACAGTTGATTTTGGAAATGACGAAGAGCTAGATGGGCAGCCCGCAGCTCAAGCCAGTTGATGTCGTTGAGAAGATTTTTGGACGTCCAGCACCCGAGTGATCTGGGAGTTGAAATGCGCACCCCAACTGACCAGAATGGCATCCGTGGTGACTATAAGACGGTGTGGTTCAAGAAAGGGAGACCTCTTTTTCAGAGCAGTGGATGTCCACCAGTGGAATGACCTGAGTACTTTCGGGGGCACCCTGATCTGGGTGTTAGAGTTGCTGGTGCCCGCCTTCTGGCTTGGAAGAAGAAGCAATTGGAGTTGTCTTGAGTGCAACCTTGCTCAGGGGACAATTGACAAACATGAAATCATTTGTCCTAGTAACTGAAAGAGCAGAAGAAGAGGAGCTCTGCGGAGAGCTCTGACTTGTTGAACCGTAAGTCTGATGTTGTGAAGTCGCTCCTGTGATAGGAAGACCAGACCTGTCACAGTATTGATGCGGGCACCCAGGTGAACCAACTCGTTGGATGGGATCAACTGACTCTTTTCCCAGTTCACTGTGAAGCCGTGTTGCTGCAGAACCGCTGTTGTGGCTCTGTTACCTGAGCCTGTGTCTTCAGCAAGAGAGGACTCCGAGAGTTAAGGAGAGGAGTTGCCAAGGCCTCCCTCTCCAGGAGCCTCCTCTCTGGCAATGCCTTCGGTGTCCACCGAAGGTCAAGAGATAGGCCCGGGGCCAAGCCTGTCCACGCAGCCACAGGTGGACAGTAATGAGGGAGATGAGTCTTGGCTGGATCCTCAGCAGTGTCGCAGAGATAAGCGCGCGCAACAGAAGAAGAAGCGTGCCAGAGATTAAGCTGAGTCACTGGACCACACCCCACAGGGAATAAAAGGGGGTGAGGTGGCCATTCAGACTCTGTGACGGACAAAACTAACTACTATCAAGTCACATTGCATCTTTGGAAACAACATTATCTGCCTTGGATTTAATTACAGACTGGACTTGACAATTCTTGAACTGTGTGTATCTTGTTTATGAGTAAAGTCTTGGCAAGCAGCTACTGGGTTGCTGCCAATCCTCTTATCGAAAGAATTTGTTGTCTGCCAGTTTATTTAAGCCCCGGCTGTCTGTTTGTGTGCGTTGTGTGAGACAGGGACAGAACAACCACATGGTCTGCTGAAGATCCCTCAGGGCAAGTTGAGGTGAGGAAGACTGAATCAGAATGCCGTCTAAATAACATTGTAATCTAATCAGGAAGGACTGTAAATGAGCCGCCACCACATCTAGAAGTTTAGTAAAGATGCGGGGGGCCGAAGAAAGTCCAAAAGGCATAGCCCTGTACTGATAATGGGCCTGCCCGTAACAAAATCTAAGAAACCTCCTGTGGGACAGCCTAATGGGAACATGTAGATAGGCCTCCCGGAGGTCAATTGATGACAAAAAAAAATCACCCAATCTAATGCCGTTCAGGATGGAGTGCAGAGAGTGCATTTTAAAGCGCCTGTAACGGATATGGATGTTTAGGCGTTTCAAATCCAGAATGGCCCTGTGACCCCCCGACTTCTTCTGAACTAAAAACAAAATAGAATAAAACCTGGAGCCCTAGTGTTCTGGGGCCACCGGTTCAATAGCCCGGATGGACAGTAGGTGTTGAATCCCAGCTTCCATCGAGGCCCTCTTGGAAGGGTCAGAGGAGATGGAACATTTGGTAAATCAACGTGGGGGTGTAGAAACGAGTTCCAAGGTGACCCCAAGGGACACCATTTGTATGGCCCATGCATCGGTGGTCGAGGAGCGCCAGATGTCTGAAAAGTAAGCGAGCCGGCCACCAATGGGGACTGGAAGGGGAGAGGTATCATTTCCTGCGATAGGGATGAAACCCAGATCCCCGAAACGGATGTCTGCCCTGAGATTGACGTGTGCGGTCTCTGAAGGACTGTTACTCCTGAGGTTTGTCGGATGTATGAGCGAACTGTCTTGCAGGAGTCGGGGCCTGGAATCTGTGTTCAGCGGAACGAAAGGACTGCCTGCGATAAGGGAAGGTAGATCTTCTGTCGTAATGTCTGGATGAGAAAGGGAGGACCTTCTTTTTGTCCCTACCTTCCACTAAAACAGGGTCCAAGGCCTCTCCGAAGAGGGACCCACCCTTGAAGGGAGCTGCTGCCAGATGCCATTTGGTCTTCATGTCTGCCTGCCAATGGCATAGCCAAAGCAGACGACGTGACGTGATATTGGAAGCCATGGCACACAAGGCGAACTTGGCAGAATTAAGAATTGCGTCTGCCATGTATTCGGAAGTGGCGATCATCTTATTGATGTCTTGATGCAGGCGAGCATCCTCAGCAGACGCTCTAGCCTACATTTGTCGGAGCCAGATGAGGGACGTTTTGGCAAAAAAGGAAGAAGCCGTGGCTGATTTAATAGCCCATGTGGAGGCCAGATAAGTCTTACGTGTAGATATCTCAGTTCATTTGTCCTCAGTGCAAAGACCCTCTGCCGCATCGGATGGAAGGATGCTGGGGGGGGGGGGGGTGTCAGGCTGGCCATAGGAGGATCAATGATGGGTTTTAGGAGATCCTCAAATTCCTGTTCAACTGTGTACAATTTCTTGTCCAGACCGCTCGGATTTGCTATGGAACCGGGTTGTGACCATTGACGTTGAAGAGTATC
Organism: Pituophis catenifer annectens; assembly: GCF_029215685.1. Lineage (NCBI taxonomy): Eukaryota > Metazoa > Chordata > Lepidosauria > Squamata > Colubridae > Pituophis > Pituophis catenifer. Next base: position 34,709,706 of record NW_027256887.1, read on the forward strand.
TAAAAAGAGTTTTGGAGATGGAACAGTCTCCTGCTGGGTGACCCGTTCAGTAAAAAGATGTGTCACAGGGATCCGAAGTTTCCGACGATAGCGGCTGGGCAAGGCCCATGTTGGCAGTGATCTTCGTCTTGTGTAGCAAGGTCTTGAACATCTCATGGCGGAAGAGACCCATGGAAGGGGAACTGACTGAAGAAGGATCCTCCTCATCACCTGAAAGACAGTAGTCAAAGGCCTCTTCCTCGTCAAGAAATGACTGGTCACTGTGATGAGAATGAGAACGAGCAGCTGCAGGGGCTTCGTGAGTCAAATGCGAGGAGGCCCTAGAGGAATGCATCGTTGGAACCGGAGCAGAAAAAGGAGCCAAGATACCCCTTTGTGAAAGGGCAGAGTCAATGCTTCTAGCCACTGTCTGAGCAATTAGATCACACATCTCCTGAGGGATTGAAGACGACAGGCTCTCCACAGGGCGGAGCCCCGCCGCTATAGGGGTGAACGTGGCAGAAGGCTATTCAACTGTAGATGGGGATACATCTGTCCCTTGTGCAAAAACTTCTCTCACCATTGACTGATCTTCCTGAGTCGTAGTTGCTATGTTTGAAGACCAAGAAGAGGTGTCTTGGTGAGGAGGAGCCTCAAGAGCTTAATCTGAAAGAAGTTCAAGTGGAACTGGCATAACCGTGGGAGGAAAGTGAACAATGGCCTCTGCCTGCTTTTTAGCTTTATCAAATTGCCTATTCAAAGCCATGTGTCTTCTCTGGGCATCCTTTTCTGCAGCAGCAGAAAGAGTAGCAGAGGTGGCAGAGGTTGGATTGGGTTTGGATCTGCCCTTGTGCTGAGAAGGTGATTTGGCATTCCTGATAGACCGGGTGCGGTCTGCCATTGCTTGAATGAAAGAAAGCCGTGACCAAACTCAAACAAAAGGTGAAGAGGGGTAGAGGAAGAACCTCTGTCACTGTTCAAGATACCTGAAATAAACAAGGGAGATCAGGAAAATTAATAAAATCCCAACAGTGAAATAATAGAAAAAACAATACTGATGAATGGCAGCAGAGAAAAAGAAAGAATATCAATGCTGATTCACTGAAGCTCGAAACAAAAATGGCGCCCGCTGACTAATCAGCTCTGAGGAGGAGGGAAAACATGGTGGCCATTATAAGGGAACTAACAAACAGTTCCACACTGAGAACCGACCCAAGCAGCGAGGTGAGAAAAGCCAACAACACAGCTCCTAAAATAAACCTCAGATCGCATAAAAAAGGTTTAAATGGCTCAGGACAGACGTAACAGTCCCACAAACGCCAAAAATTCAGGCCGTTAGAATTAAGGCAAGTAAATCCAGGGAAGAGCTGAGCCCCGACACCACGAGGCTATTCTCTATTCCCGCGGCGCAAGGCTGAGCAACACAGCCTCCCATGCACCCTCCGCTCACTCCTCACATAAATTTAGAAGCGCACGACATGAAGCCTGCAGCCTAGCCTCTGGTTCACCCTCCAAAGCCGATAATCATTAAAATCATACAGTGCGAGGCCAACAACACAGCCTCTCATGCGCCCTCCAGTAACTCACGATCGAAACCACTGTGATGTAGAAGCGATTTGAGCCGCCGCTAGCACAACCGCTCGACAGCTGCTCGGCTGCGAATCCTCCCTTCTGATTACTTTTTACTGAAAAAAGTAGCAAAAAAGAGAATATTTCCCAATTAGAGAGTCGAATGGGTGGAGCTCCAAAAAAGCAAGTCTCGAAGGCTCGGACTGAGTAAGGAACTGGGGCTAAACAGGAAGAGGAGGTGTGTTTAGTCAAATTTCTTACTCAGTCTGGCCTATCGGACGAGGAATAACCCACTCAATGGACTCTCTAAACAACACAAGGGAGAAAATCAAATTTATTCTATGAATGAAATATGTATGTATACCAGCGGTGAAATCCAGCAGATTCTGACAGGTTCTGGAGAACCGGTAGCGAAAATTTTGAGTAGTTCGGAGAACTGGCAAATACCACCTCTGGCTGGCCCCAGAGTGGGGTGGGAATGGAGATTTTGCAAAATCCTTTCCCCAGGAGTGGGGAGGGAATGGGGATTTTGCAGTATCCTTCCCCTGTCACGCCCACCAAGCCACACCACGCCCACAGAATCGGTAGTAAAAATTTTTGGATTTCACCACTGATATATACTTACATTAAACTAGATATCAAAATATATTACAAATCATTGGGTAAATAGTACATATTTCAGATCTGATGTGTTGTGATAGCAACCAGATGTATTACATTGGAAAGTTTGGTCTAGTGATTAAACACCAGTCTAGAAACTGGAAGACCAGGAGTTCTAGTCCCAATTTAGCCACAAAAGTTAACTGGGTGACCTTGGATCAGTCATTCTCTCTCAGCCCAACATCTCACAGGGTTGCTCTTGTGGAGAAAACAGGAGGAAAAAGTATTAGCTATGTTTGCTGCCATTAGTTATTTATAAAAATAATAAAGATGGGATATAAATAAATAAATAAATAAATAAATAAATAAATAAATAAATAAATAAATAAATTTTTAGATATTACCTTTCAGATTTTAAACATGTATAAAGCAGAGTACAAATTAAGTGAAATCAAATTATATTGAAGAGTACATACAGTTTTAGTAATATAGTTACTGTGGAAGAATAATGAGAACTTTGAAAAGAACGAGGTCCATGTTTCCAGATCTTTTCAACAAAAGCTGTGCAATCCTCACTGCCTAACCTTCAAGCACATTTTTTCCTCTTTGGAGAACAGCTTTGTATTTTGGTGACAAGCTGTGATTTTTTTTTTCAATCTTTCTGAGAATCAAATTTTAAATAAATACCAAAAGCCTAAAGAACACTAAAGAAACATTTTACTCAGATAATTAAGCAAGATTCTTTAAGAAAAAAAAATGATACGGGATCATTTTTGGTATGTAAGGATAAGAAGAATATCATATCTGAAAAGCTAGGCATCTGTATTAAATGGGGATGAAAATAAAAGAAAGTACATTCATCATCAAAGACATCATGCCAACTTCTATTTCTCATTAAAACAGAGTCCAAAACAATAGGTAGCTCTTGACTACCAACAATAACTGGGATTGGAATCTGTCACAAGTCAGTCTGTTTGTAAAACAAGATATCACGTGACTGCAGCAACTTATGATGGTAATCATGATGTTCGCCATTGTAACCATTAACCAAGATCATGGGTCATGAACTGAGTATCTACTCAAATCCAAGTCTCAGTAAGGTAAGGGACTGCTTCCAATTTTCCCATCTGCTCATCTTCCCCCACATCTGACTTTTGGCCAATCTGCACCTTCCTTGCAAGTCACCAAGCAGCCCCAGGATTGTACTGCTTGCCCAGCGGCCTTCTCTCCCAGTTCCCTGCACTAATCTTTCCCTTTTTCACCTAGCTATCAAAGCAGAAGTGGCTCATTGCCTTTGCTGTCTTCTTTTGAGACTCTTTTTGCTACCTTTGCTGCCTCCTGCTTGGACTCAACTTTTTCCACAGTTATCTTTGAGCTTGAAATGCTCTTGTAGTTGTAAGTGGGAGTGAGTTAGCAAGGATCCAAAATTCTACCACGTGGCCTGTGGTCATGTGATTGAAATCTGGGAGCTTGGAAACTTGTTTATTCTTACAAACGGTTGCAGTACCTCTTGATCACCCCTTGCAACCTTCCCTGTTGTACTTCTCCAGAAGAGTCAATGGGGAAGCTAGCAAGAAAGGTTGAAGATTATTAGAGTAAGTCTCTTCCACTGATTCATTCTGCCCCAGCCATTCTGCACTCATGTCACACCAATCACACATAATTTTGTGCTTCCACTGTACCTCCATGCATCCCTCCCAACTCTCGCCACTTGTGAATCTTAGATTGCCTGCATTACCTCTTTTGCTCTCTCCCTGCCCTTCATAATAATAAACTTTATTGTCATTGTATGTGTATACACAGTATACACATACAACGAAATTTACTTAACACCCAAAGACCAGGTCCCACACACATAATCCCCAAACACACTCCCACTCACCACAATTCCCCACCCCTAAACCACCCAAACATCCACACAACAGACCAAGTAATACTGTCCAACAGCTCACTGATGGTGGCCCTTTAGTTCATTGTTGAATGCAATTATAGCTCTGGGATAAAAACTATTCAGAAAACGTGTGGTCCGAGTTTTAATTGTTCTGTATCTTCTGCCAGAAGGCAACAGTCCAAAAAGATTGTAAGCAGGATGGGAAGAGTCTCTGAGAATGTTATGCAACTTCCTCAAACAGAGAGATTCGAAGATGTTGTCCAGGGCTGGTAGCTGGAGTCTGATAATATTCTGGGCAGTTTTAATGATTCTCTGTAGAGCCTTTTTGTCCGCTACAGAGCTGCTCCCATACCATGCAAGAATGCCGTATGTCAGGACACTCTCAATGGTGCTGCGATAGTAGACAGAGGTAGATGCTGAGATAGATTTATCTTCCTGAGCATTCTCAGGAAGTACAGCCTCTTCTGTGCCTTCTTCACAAGCATGTTAGCATTCATAGTCCATGAGAGGTCCTCCGACATATAAGTGCCCAGAAATTGAAAAGTACCCACCCTCTCCACCTCCTCACCATTTATGTACAGTGGTAGATGTACATCTCTCTTCCTCCTGAAGTCAATTATAAGTTCTTTAGTTTTTGTGGTGTTAAGTGTGAGATTATTTTCATTACACCACAATGTCAGCCTTTGTACTTCCTTCCTGTAAGCAGACTCATTGTTCTTACTAATGAGCCCCACCACTGTTGTGTCATCCGCAAATTTAATAATTGTGTTGGTGTTATACAGTGGGGTGCAATCATGCGTGTACAAGAAATAAAGGAAAGGGCTTAGCACACAACCCTGGGGGGCTCCTGTGCTTAGTATCAGAGTAGAGGAATGATGAGATCCCATCCTTACTGACTGTGGCTTACCTGTCAGAAAATTCCTTATCCACAAACAAATCCTCTGATTTATACCCAAATTGGACATTTTAAAAAACAACCTGTTGGGTAAAATGGTGTTAAAGGCAGAGCTATAATCCACAAATAACAGCCTTGCATATGTCCCCTGTTGTTCCAAGTGATTCAATACAGTATGGACAACAAGAGACATAGCATCATCAGTTGATCTATTACTCCTATATGCAAATTGGTATGGGTCCAAAGTAGATGGAAGACTAGCCTTAATATAGTTCAACACCAGCCTCTCAAAACATTTCATGACAACAGATGTTAAAGCTACTGGTGTATAATCATTAAGGGATACCACTACTGTCTGTTTAGGGACTGGCACTATAATAGATGTCTTCAGGCAGGTAGGGATAGAGCACTGCGACAGGGATAGATTGAAAATATCGGTGAACACTTCAGCTAGCTCTGCAGCGCAGTCCCTGACAACTCGTCCCAGAATTCCATCAGGCCCAACTGCCTTCCGGATATTAATATTCTGGAAAGTGCGTCTCACATCAGAGATCTGCAGTAGAGGTGGTTGTCTATTTATGGTAGATGTTAATGGTGCACTATCAGTGGTAAATGCTGGAATGATGGTCGTTCCTGTGTCCACCTCAAAACGGCTGAAGAATTGATTTAGCTGCTCAGCCAAAGAGTCACTACTCCCAGGCAAACTATTTTTATTGCTTTGTCCTGTGATTTGTCACAGACCTTGCCATACCCGACCAGAGTCTGAGTTCTCAAAAAACTGTTCAATCTTTTGTTCATTGTGCCTTTCTTACACTTGCACACACCCTCTTGTTCCCTTCCATATTCAGCGGCAGCCACTTACCTGCCTAATGGCCTGGTGGGGAACCTTTTTGTTAGGTTCCCCACCAATTTTGGTTGTGGGAAGCTGGCAGGAATTTGCCTCACATAATTGTGAGATTTGATTAATAATGGCATTTGGAAGTGCAAGGACTGCCATTGCTAAGTAATTACATTTTATGACATTGTTTAGCCAATAGAAATTGTAGTCCCAATTGCCATTGTAAGTTAAATACTACCTATATATATTAAACAAATCTGCATGGTTGGTTAATCTGGAAAATATATTATCCAATTGACTTAAAAACTAGGACTTTCAAATCTGCTATCCGGGTTGTGTGGAAATAGAAGATTGTTGTTCAGCTCATATATGACAGTTTATCTCAGTACAGGTAGTACAAGAATTAACTGATTACTGATACCACTATAATTGAGTGAATGAAATAAATGACCATGTACAAATGTTTATTAGTGTTATTTTTACTCACGTCATACTCTGAAATTTCAGGTACAGTGCTTGCCTCTACTTTCTCTGTCTTTTCAGCTGCCCATCGGCTTGCAGCCTCTGCAAGCTCCTTTTCCGATAATCTGCTGCTTTTGACCAAAGTCTGATGAAAAAAAATCCCAACGTGTAAATGAAGTTGTATTAAATAGGATAGAAACATTTTAGTGAACGGTTTAAGAATCCTGCAGTAGACTCAAATGTATTACTGCAGCAAAAGCTATGTACCGAATAAAGAATGTTAAAATTTTTCCAGCAGAACTCTCTCAACAATAAATCTTCTGCAGAAAACTGAGAAACTTTCCAAAATAAACTAAGGACACAGGTGTACCAAAACAGAGAAGAGACTAACTGAAAACCCCATTGCACTCTAGCTTAATGTAACACTTTAAAATATATGCACAAAAATCAAAATATTTACTGCTAAAGATTTAGAACAATTTAGAACTTACTTTTGCAGGTGACAGTGCTGTAGCTCCTGAAGGAGATACATCTCCTGAAGTCTTCAAACTCTGAGTTGAAGATCTCTCTTTATGTAGAGAGAATACAAAAATATGAGCAGAAAAACATTTTAGCCTGTAGTACTAAGTCTATGGTTAGACTGAAAATATGTTATGAAACAACTATGATTGTGTGCATTGATTATGGATTAGAGTAGTGGTTTTTAAAACATTTTGGTCTGAGCAGCTCTTTAACATTCTTAAAAATGATTGAGGTTCATCTTTTAAGTGACTGACAATGTGTTTACATGGGTTATATCTATCAATATCTGCTGCATTAGAAATTAAAAATTTTAAATGTTAAAAATATTTGACTTTGTGGACCCCTTGAAAGGTTTTGGGGATCACCAGATTCCCCAAACCACACTTTGGGAACCACTGGGTTAGACCAATATTTTTCAACCTACAGTATGCATACCAGTGGTATGATGCATAAATAAAAGGGTTTTTATTTTTTTATTTTCCTAGTATAATTACTAAGAAATTGGAATTTTCCTGATAATTAAGATTTGTTTCCCTTTCACTTTGTGACCAGCATGAAGTTTGATATATTGGGCACTTTATATACTGCATCCACTGAACAGCTTGAAGAACCTCTGCCTTTTCACTGAAACTTAAAGAGTACAATAATCTAGACCAGGGGTGTCAAACTGGCAACCTGCGGGCCAGATGAGTCACTCGCAGGCCACACCCATCCCAACTCCGCAAAAAAGCATTGTGAAACGTCCCGTGATGGCAACGTGATGCTGCGAGTTTGACACCCGTTATCTAGACTGAAGAAGCATTGCCCACACAAAGTCAGACGTTTTGCTGAAGGGGATTCTTTGCAGACTATTTCCCTAATTTTCCCAAATTTTTATCTTCACTTTCCTAGATGTGTGCATGTTTTTTCTTTGCTGCTTTGTGAAAAAAAAAAAAAAAGAGAAAAGATTGTTTTCTCTCAGCACTACCAGGTTCCTTCTCTTCATATTTCCCTTAAGTATATATCTCACAGAGCATATCATGATTTATCTTATATGTTATTCCTTTCATTGAACTGCTTTGGACTTTTACCAATTTGCACACAACTAAAATAAACAAAAGCTTTCCTTCAAAGCAGCAAAAAGAAATAAGAAGTCATGGGTAGATCAAGACAATCAGTAATTTTTCTTCTCTATATTGCTGGCCTAGTTTTAGAATGCTTACACCTAATCCTTTTTCATCCTCCACTCACTGGCTATACATAGCGTTTTGCCCTTTTTCTACTTTGCAACTAAAAGCAAGAAGCTAGAACAAGCTTTGGTGAGTCATACAGTAGTTGTTTGGCCCACTATTTTACTCACATTTTGATTCTTAGCTTATGGGTAGAAATGGGAGAGAAGGGATACATATTTAAACATTAATTATAACAGAATACTTTTAACAAAGCTGTTAGAATTCTCAATTTGAAACATACAGCAATGATTTTTAGCTATGGTAGGTATATTGTTTAACAATTTAGATGGAATATAAGGTATGTGACTGAATTTATAAAGGTTTAGATATAACCATGATGAAGAATAAAATATAAAGTTCAGAGTTCTTCTCAGAAAAAGTTAGGAAAGGATGTTTGTAGTATGGTGGGACCCATGTTCCTGACATGAGTCAGTTGTGGGGCATTCCATTCAGAGAAATATTATTTTGGGGAAAGGAATGGAATATACTGTCCATCTACAGGAGGGGAATATATAATTTAAAAAAAATCTGCTAACCTAGAACACTTACTTTTAAAAGTATATTTATATTTTTAATCTTCCTGAATTAACCATTAGCCAATTAGGTTGCAATTATATACTATTATGCAACACATTATTAAGTGTAGTAATTATGTACAAACTCAATTCAAATAAAGCTGTCACAAAGTTCTAATGTATCTTTGCTTTGAGAGTCATATTATTTCACTGCTTATCTTTAGTATTTTTCTAAATAAAATCAAGTGACAACATTGTATTACTTCTAGGAACAATTTCACTGCAGATCATCATGTTCACATAATTCTTATTATATTCCTAACTCAAGACAGGTTCATTATGCAGAGACTGCTTCCTAGCTATCTAGGGACAGAACTACTGCTCAAGGGATGTTACACTTGTGTGTAACATCCTTTAAATCAGCGTTTCTCAACCTGGGGGGTCGCGACTCCCTTGGGGGTCAAACGGCCATTTCATAGGGGTCGCCAAAGCCCTCTCTCACGCCCCCACACCTTCACTCACCCTCACCCTCTGCCTCTGTTGGATCGCCATTCGCTTACCCCGCCCACTCCCAATCTATGCTGCCTCCTGAGTCCCAGCTGATGGCTAGAGGGAAAAAAAACTGTTTAAATTCTTGCCACGGGGCTTCAAAGGGCCGCCCTACAGCTGATCAGTTAAAAGAAAAGAAATGAGTAGACCTGTGCCTGCAAAAATAGAAAAAACAGCCCCTTTCAGCTTCAGCATAGGTCAATTACCATAAGTTGATTTGATCAGCCTCCCGACTCTCAGCTGATTTGCTCTCAGCTGTTTTGCGGAGGGCTCTGTTGCTAGCTAGCTGCAAAGAGGTAAATTGCTGGAGCAGATTTTCAGCTATGCTGAAAAAGCGAAACTGAAAGTAAAGCAGGGTCTTTGCTGCAACGTGACAAAATGAGGCAGAGAGAGATTTCTTTTTCTTTTTCCTCACCAAAAAAGGTAGGTGCAAAACTGCAAACAATGGGAAATTTAGGGCAAAAGAGGAGGTTCAAGATTTTAAAACACAAAAGAAAAAAAGCTCTATTTAACTAGGGAATTGTAATAATTGAGATACTATTAATTGTATATTGTGTTGAAAGCAGAAATGGTTAAGTTGTGGTTTGGAGGAATATATTTATTTATTTATTATTATATTTCTATACCGCCTTTCTCCCGTAGGACTCAAGGCGGTGTACAGTCAAGAAAAATATAGATACACAAACATCATAAAATTGCTAATTAAAATTATTATTATAACATAGTTGCAGGGGCGACATTATAATATAATTTTAATTATATTTAAATGGTACTTTAAATTATTGTATTTTATCCCGATTTTATTTTAGATCGTATTTTATTCTAATTGTATTTTAATTGCGAGTTATTCCAATCTTACTTAATTTGTTTTACCAAACCTTTGTAATGATTTGTCTTTGTAATTCTGCACTTGATATGGCCCAAAGGGCTAATCAATAAATAAAATTGAAAATTTAATATAACATAGTTTGGCCCAATTAAATAGAACCTAAAATTAGATAACATTTTAAAAACATTCATATGTTCATATGTTTAGCCCCGCCTGTTGGAACATCAGGGTTTTGAGGGCACGGCGGAAAGCACGGAGATCAGGGATATTTCGTATCTCAGGGGGCACTTCATTCCAAAGGGTTGGAGCCCTCAGAGAGAAGGCCCTCCCCCTGGGAGTCGCCAGTTGGCATAATTTGACTGACGGTACCCTGAGTAGTCCCTCCCTGTGAGAACGAACTGGTCGGTGGGAGGCTATTGGTGGCAAAAGACGGTCTCGTAGGTATCCAGGTCCTAAGCCATGGAGCGCTTTAAAGGTGATAACTAACACCTTGAATATGGGGGAAATTATTTGGTTTATTATTATTGGTAAATATAATTAATTGATTTGTAAGAAATTGGATTGCATGGAAATAATTGGAATATTCATGTTCATATTGATTAATATACAAAAAAGATAGTTATATAACTAATTGATTTATATTAAACTGTTGAATTTGTATTAAACAAGTGTAATATTACATAATTAACCAATGTGAGGATGGATATAAAAATAGATGACAATGGGAAGGGGTATAATATAGAATAGAAGGGAAAAATTGAATTTGATTAAGATTAGAGATGAGGATGAAGGGTAATATTGGTTTTTTAAAAAAATAGATAAGGAATAAATATGGCAATAAGGAAATATAGAAATTGTAAATTTAATTGAAGACTAAACACTGTTTAAATTTGTGAACCAGCCAAATACTCTGTTCAAAGAAAATACATTGTATGTTTGTATGTGTGTTTCTAATTATTGCTATTTATTCATATTTGTTCTCTTTTATTCTTCAAAGTTTAACAATTCATTCTTTATCTTAATATTTTTATATTTGTTTGGGGTTGGCTTTCTTCCCTTTCATCTTTTTTATTGTACAGCAATCTTTCTCCTCAAACCTACCACCTCTCTCTTTTCTTTCTTTCTTACTTTCTCTTCCCCCCTTCTTCTCCTCCCTACTTCCTCTTCCTTTCTCCTTCTCCTCCTCTCTTCCTCCCTCTCTTACCCTCACTCCTACTCTAATTTCCCTTCCCTTCCTTCATCCCTCTCTATTGCTGTATCCTTTTATGCATATGGACTACTCAGAGGGCTGAAAAAGTTATTTTTGACTGGTCCTTGCACTTTTGACCAGTCCTCGAACTTACGACTGTCCTCACATTTTACGTTTTTGCCCTATCTTATCACCATGGTGAAGAGAAGCAGTTGTGAAATGAGTGACATGGTTGTTAAGAATGCTGCACGGGCATAAATGTGAGGATGGTCATAAGTGTGAGGACCAGTCAACAGTGTGAGGACCTGTCAAAAATGACTTTTTTCAGCCCTCTGAGTAGTTCCTATACACATAGCCATGGCCACCCGGTCACATGACCAGCTAGCCATGCCCACCCAGTCACATGACCTCCAAGCCATGCCCACAAAATAAGCCACACCCACAGAACCGGTAGTAAAAAAATTTAGAACCCACCCTTGGTTGGGGGTCACCACAACATGAGGAACTGTATTAAAGGGTCGCGGCATTAGGAAGGTTGAGAACCACTGCTTTAAGTGGAAAATTATTTTCATCAATTAATGTTTCCTTCTGTTTTCCCAGCATCATCTTCTTCATTATCCAGATGACTTTCCCCATTTTCTTGGAAGTAGTTTTGGAGACCAAGAAATGGCAGGGATAAAGAAGAATGTGTAAATGGAAAGCATTTTGGAAAGATGATCGAAGGCCTGGAGACTAAATCATATGGAGAACAGCTGCAGGTTTTGGGTCTGGCTAGTCTAAAGAAAAGAAGAATTAGGGGTGACATGATAGCAGTATTTCAGTATTTGAGAGGCTGCCACAAAGAAGAGGAGGGTCAAATTATTCTCCAAAGCACCAGAAGGCAGGACAAGAAATAATGGTTGGAAACTAAACAAAGAGAGAAGCAACCTGGAATTAAGGAGAAACTTCCTAATAGTGAGGACAATTAACAAGTAGAACAGCTTGCCTGGAGGTTTTTAAGAAGAGACTGGACAGTCACTTGTTTGAGATGGTATAGGTTCCCCTACTTTAGCAGGGGACTGGACTAGAAGACTTCCAAGGTCTCTTCCATCTCTATTCTATTCTATTCTATTCTATTCTATTCTATTCTATTCTATTCTATTCTATTCTATTCTATTCTATTCTATTCTATTCTATTCTATTCTATTTCTTCTATTTCTTCTATTCTATTCTAGGTCTTATTAACAAAGATATAATATAAAAAATTCTCAATGAAATGAGAATTCACAATAAAATATTACATACCAATAAAATGTGTGTACTGAAATGATGTATGGATAAGATAAATAATAAAACCACTTGCTTTTCCTTTCCTTCCCACTCCCTTTGTGTCTTCTTTTCCTGACTGCCTTACGTTCCTTTAAGATTAAAGTGTTTTCTTGTTTGTTTGCTCATTACGATGCAAAATTGCTACTTGAAATATTATTTCACTTGAGAAAATGTAAATCTACATGGTGCCAAGGATTGAATTTTTCTGGTTTTGAGTACTGTAGCTTTTGTTTGCAAGGATAGCCATTCCAGCTCATGGCTTTGGGTTTTCTTTTTTGAATGGTTAATCCTACATTACCTTGTAGGGAAATATTTCTTTTATGTAAAGATGACATACTTCTGCTATGCTGGGACTGATGGAAGGTGTAGGCTTTGCTTCTATCAGGTGAATAACTTCTGCTGCTGACACTGGAGCCAGATCTGCTGTGAGGAGATTCTCTCCGGCCAATCGGTGATTCTCTGAAGTAAGGGGAATCCCTTTTATGTGGGGAGCGATCTCTTGCATACTGAGGATATATAGGTTTCCGTCGTGTGCCATCTCTTTAAAAATCATTGCAATAAACAAATAAAAACATTCATTTATTCAGCAAGAGCGCCAAGTAAAGACCAATCTTCTTCTGAATCTTACCTTAGACAAGGTTCTCAATTCTCTAACTGACAAGGAAGAAATACAATGAAAATCAGGATTTTTAAAATAATAATAAAAAAAGACTTAATCACTCAAGCAGGAAAAAAAATTATCAACAAAGTGTATAATGGATTGGTAATGGAGGCAAGTTCAAATTTTGAGCAGTCTCAAAAATAAGTATTGTTCCTTTGCTAGGAATCTGGAATATTTTTAAATATATTTTTTACATTTTAAAATATTTTTCCATTAAGAAAAATAGTCTTCATACATATTTATGACTGAAAATCTTTTTTAAATTTCTTGGATTGTAGTAACAATTGTCTAAACCCATTTACTAAACAATAAGATACAGAACATTTCCCGATGCAGCTCTATGTTTTTATCAATCATTATGTTTTACCCTTATGGAAGTCATTGTTCAGGGAAAAAATATGACTTTCCTTTGTTTCACACTATTTCATACTTTTATATAATGACCAATTTAAATCCAATGAAAACAAAATTTTACTCACTAGAAAACTAAATAGCCAAAGTTAACATTGCATCTGGCCATTAAATCAAAGCAAAATATACTAAGGAAAATATCTAAGGATAATAAACAAAACTTCGAACTGTAGTGATATTTATAAAGTTAATAAGCGTGCAAACCCACACTAAGTAGATCCAGATTAGAGTTGTCCATTACAATTAGGAAATAGGTGAAGGGGTACTTTTCAATGTATTAAAGAGTTCTCACCTCCTCTCTAGGCTTTTACAACCATTTTATTACATGCAATAAAAAGGAACTATTTAAAGCAACCTGAAACCCAAGTTATTTAATGCTTATTTCTGTCTCTTTCAAGTATATGTTGTAAAGTGCATGACCTCCAGAAAATAACACAAATTCAGCCACTGAATTAAAGGTAAATAGGGGAAAAATGACCTCTAGTGTACACTAGAGGCTCTTCAGCATTGAAACAAACATAATTTGCATGAAGTTTTTTCTAAGGTTGTAGCTAACAATAAAACAATCACAGTACTGGCATCAACTTAGCAAGATAGACCCTGAAAGTAATATAACCAAATACTATAATATCTAGAAATTCAATAGAAGAGATTTCTGTAACAACCAAAGAAGTAGAAATCTGCAAATGTAGAGTATAATTCAACATCAACCAAACAAATAGTCTGGGGCTTCCAGGGAAACTGAAGACAGCTCTATAAGAGTGGAAGCAATGATCACAACAATAAGAGAAGACAGTTTGGAACTCCTCTCCAGATCAAGGAGAGGACAAGGATCACTCATAAGTTTGTTTCATAGAGTCTGCCCACAAATACTGATCTCCAGCGGATTTGAGAGCTCTGGGAACCATTTGTCTAAGCCATGGTTGAGCATCTTCAGATAGCAGATTCACCTATTTCCTCTCTTAACTTCTTTAGGAGTTGCTTATTACTGATTTTCTGGATTTTAAGAATCTTCTCAAAGACAGGTTCACTCAAACCAAGAAAGTTTTTTTCTATTCTGGATAAAATAAGTTTAATTAAAATTTAAGGATTAAAAAGAAATTTTTTTTTTTGGAAAACAACAAAAGGCAATTGAAGGTTGATTTTGGAAACTGAAAAGTAACTTAAATGTCTGAATGGATCCCTTAGGGCAGAAATAACTGCAATTAAACATTTCCAATAACTATGGATCAGACCTGCACACTGGCTTGGAGGAATTTTATCCCATCACTCCTTACATTTATTGTAGTATTTTAACACCACTCTATGTCCTATGTTATTAGATGGTGCAATGGTCATTAAAAATAAAATCAATCACACTAAAATAATCAATAATATCACATCAAAAGCATAAGCACTATAGCAAATTAAAAAGAATACAGGTAGTTCCCACTTAATGAGTCTAAGCAGGTCCAGAATTTCCTTTGCTAAGCGATGTGGTTGTAAAGTGATTGCATTGCTTAGTGACGGCAATCCTGGCAGTCCCTGGTTGCCATAGTTAAGCAAGTCATTAATGACCTTGTTATCACAAGTCATTAAACAAGGACTGTGTGATTGTGACTTCTGAATTCCTGTTGGCTTCCTTATTGACTTTGCTTGTGAAAAACTGGCAGGGAAGGTCAGAAATTGTGATCATGTAACATGCGGACAGTGTGATAGTTTTAATTCCAGACTTGTTAAGTGTACAGATTGTGATCATGTGACTGCAGGGGTACTGTGATGGTCATATCTTCAAGGATTGCTCATAATTACCACTCATTCAGCACTATCATAAGTTCAAACAGCCACTGAACGAGAGCCCATTAAGTGAGGAATATCCATATTCCAAAATGTATACTTTCATTGCATCATGTCAACATTACATTGCTTTAAATTTTGTATGTTTTGGTATCTTACTTAATACTGAAATTAAACCAGTAAGCAAACATATTTTTCAAATTTAAAAGACTGAGATATTTGCTTCTTTCAAATCATGTAAAATACCATCTATGCTTTGCTATTTCTTTCAAATGAAATCCTGACAAATGGTTGTCAGGATTCATTAGCCCGCTTTTTTGGCAACCATCTGTCACTGAAGACGTCAATTTACTGGATTCTCCCTGGTGCCTATAGACAAATCTCAGAGCACCAGTTAATTTAAATGTACACAAACTACGTTTCCATTTTTTATTCTAGAGACCTCAGAACTTTATGTAGCTAAATTGAAAAACAATACCTATAATCAGGTGGCCGGCTATCAGAATGGTCTTCTCTTGACCATCTATATCCTGGATCATCCTACAATAGAATATATCAAAAAAATTTAGTTTCAAGAAGCTAATAGTAATAAGATACTCTGTAACACCATTGAACATTTTTTAAATAATTTCTTCCAAAATTGATTAAAAGAAATTTAACATGCCACTAAAATGTATTTAATGTATTTTAAAGGGAAAAAGAACTATCCATTGAACAAATATTAAATGCAAAAATAAGAGGCTGATTTATCATATTGCTGTACAAGAAATAATCAATATATCATTAAAACAGACTGGTGATTGCTATGCATCCAACGTTGTTATTTGCCTTCAAACAATATTTGTGAATGAATTCTCTTCCTCTTCTGAAACCCAATGCTCCTTCTCATGTTTTCTTCAGAGAGATGGAAGCTTTAAGCATTAATCTTTAAGCTTTCAAAAGCACAGTTGCTTTAGTACAGTATGTTCATAGAGTTACAGTATAAAGTTTAAATATCCAAATTATTTTTAAGTGCTATTAATGTAACACAGAGCTGTACCTAACAATTATAGAACATTTAGCTTCCAGCCACATATTCATGAGAAAAGGAAAACTCACGATTCTATGTGGTAGTCCACTTCTTCGTTCGTGGGGAAAACCTCGACCTTCACCATAGTCTCTATAGCCTACATGAGCATGGCCATATTCATATCTACTATAGCTTCCTTCACCAGGTCTTTCTGGAAGTGGTAGTTTCTTGGATGCAAAACTGACTACTCGATGGTAGTCATCCTAAAATTATATACAATACCAATCATTAAAAATTATAAATAATAAAAATAATCTCAAAGATTAATATGGATATTGAAGTTTTAATAAAGCCAGTAAATACATTAGAAATCAAGATACAATCTTGCTTTAGTTCATGCCTCTTGTTAAAAAGCAGATGAAATATCCTGAATTTAACAAGATTGAAAATGTGTATTTAACTGAACAATAATTATACTAGGCTCATAAAAAAAATGAACAATACTTGAACTAATTGTTTTTCTACAAGTTTAGTATCAACTATCATATTATAAAATCTTTACCATTATTTGAAAATTATTTAGAAAATTTTAAATTACCTAGCTGTAACTGTTTAGAACTAAATAGGATTAAAAAAATAATAGCATATATGGGAAAAATAATAGCACAGAAAACAAAAAATCTTTTTCTCTGCAAAACAACCATTGCTTTTGGCATCATCCTGAATAAATAGGCTTTCTAATGGAATACAAAAAATGGTGGTACAAATTTGAGACTGCACCCTGAGCTATCCAATGAAATAAAAAAATCTGCATTTGAAAAGAGAAAACAATCAGTTTATGCAGTTAAAAAAATCAAATCAAAAATAAAGTACAGGCCTGGGCTTTTAACAATTACCTCCCTATTTTATCTCTCCCATGCCAGATCTTTAGGGAACCTGTATTTGCCCAGTTTAGGCATACCTACATTTACACTGGTAAAACAGGTTACAGTGTGCAGTAGTATTTTGAGACAGCTGGAAACTGTGCCTTGGAGAAAGGAAGCTTGTTGTTTTTTTTTAAAAAAAAAATCAAAGCAAAGCAAAAAAAGCCAAACTCAGCTCATTTACATTAGAATCCAATAAATAAACCATGGATAGGAAAGAGACCCCAATTAATAATTTTTTGGTAAGGACGATTAGGTCAGTTTGGTCTAGTGTTTAAGGCAGCGTTCAAGTCCCGCCTTAGCCATTAAAGCCAACTGGGTGATTTTGGGCCAGTCACTCTCAGACCAACCCACCTCACAGGGTTGTTATTATGGGGAAAATAGGAAGGTGTGTGTTGGATATGTCCGCTACCTTAAGTTATTTGTAATAATAAAGGTGGGATACAAATAAACAATTACCACAGTGGATGAAGAGAAGCAAAGTGAGCAAGGCCACATCATGATCATGGGTGGAGTTAGGATTTCTGTTCCTTCTCAATTTTTAAAAGAAACGTTTGTGTATGCGTAAGAAGCGGTGGGAGAGGGGGATGCTATACTGATTTTTATCCACTGATATGGAAGGGAATGCTGTGAACTGGAAAAAAAAAGCCTTTGGGGGTGGGGGGGAAAGGCGGACATAGATTAGATATAAAGGATTTGTTTCTCCTTCTCATTTATCCATTCTAGGATAAGTAAGAGACTCACATAATCAAGATAAAAGCTCTATCAAAAAGCATTTTACAAAACCCAAATAGGTATTTAAGGAGGACATATTAAGAAAGAAACCAAGTTTTATAAAACACAGCATTAATTGTGAACCGTTGTAGGCCTTCTAATTGAATGTCCGTCCATGTGTGCACTGTAACCCCCATAAGTTTAAGATCATAAATTTAAATTCCTAATCAACAGCTAAAAAGATTAAAAAGAGAAACCCATAACTATTAGCAATCAACTTACATCAGGACGTGGCGGGAGTCTTTCTCGTGGTAATCTTTCATATTCATACCGCTCAGACCACATTTCATCTCTTCTATATGACACTAAAAATAAACATGTTATCAATTAAAGATATATGTTTGAGTAACTATTAACATGAACTAAACAAAACACTCCTTTGTATTAATATGCAAAACTTGCAATGGCTATTTTTAAATATACCAAGGCTGAGATATTTAGCATTTTTGCTTAAGAAACTTATTCATCATCAAAAATAGGTAAATACTCTCCGGTACATCATTTTAAAAATTATTTTATTTATATTATTTTAGAATAGAATAGAATAAATTCTTTATTGGCCAAGTGTGATTGGACACACAAGGAATTTGTCTTGGTGCATACGCTCTCAGTGTACATAAAAAAAAGATACATTCATCAAAACACTTAATGATAGTCATAAGGAACAGATAAGCAATCAAATCATATTAGGAAACAGTCAATATAAAACATAAGGATACCAGCAACAAGGTTACAGTCATACAGTCATAAGTGGGAGGAGATTGGTGATAGGAACGATGAGAAGATTAATAGTAATGCAGACTTAATAACTAGTTTGACAGTGTTGAGGGAATTATTTGTTTAGCAGAGTGATGGCGTTCGGGAAAACTGTTCTTGTGTCTAGTTGTTCTGGTGTGCAGTGCTCTATTGCATCATTTTGAGGGTAGGAGTTGAAACAGTTTATGTTTAGGATGCGAGGGGTCTGTAAATATTTTCACAGCCCTCTTTTTGACTTGTGCAGTATACAGGTCCTCAATGGAAGGCAGGTTGGTAATAATTGTTTTTTCTGCAGTTCTAATTATCCTCTGAAGTCTGTGTCTGTCTTGTTGGGCTGCAGAACCAAACCAGACAATTATAGAGGTGCAGATGACAGACTCAATAATTCTTCTGTAGAACTGTATCAGCAGCTCCTTGAGCAGCTTGAGCTTTCTGAGTTGGTGTAGAAAGAACATTCTTTGTTGTGCTTTCTTGATGACTTTTTTGATGTTAGGTGTCCATTTTAAGTCTTGAGATATGGTAGAACCTGGAAATTTGAAGGTCTTTACTGTTGATATTGTGTTGTCTAGTATTGTAAGAGGTGGTAGTATGGGAGGGTTTCTCCTAAAATCCACCACCATTTCTACGGTTTTGAGTGTGTTCAGCTCCAGATTGTTCTGGTCACACCACGAGGCTAGTTGTTCAATCTCCCGTCTGTATGCGGATTCATCATTGTCTTGAATGAGACCGATCACTGTTGTGTCATCTGCGAACTTCAGTAGTTTAACAGATGGATCATTTGAGATGCAGTCTTTGGTATATAGAGAGAAGTGGAGAGAGCATACAGTCTTGTGGGGCCCCTGTGATAATTGTATAGGTATCGGATGTGATTCTGCTTAGCTTCACCTGCTGCTTCCTGTCTGTTAGGAAGCTTATGATCCACTTCAAGTGTGTTCAGGTACCTCTAGCTGGTTTAGCTTAGTTAGAAGGATGTCTGGAATGATGGTGTTGAATGCTGAACTAAAGCCTACAAAGAGGACCCTTGCGTAGGTCTTTGGAGATTCAAGATGTTGTAGGATGTAGTGCAGAGCCATATTAACAGCATCATCTGTTGATTTATTTGCTCAGTATGCAAATTGCAGGGGATCTAACAGCGGATCCATGATGGTTTTCAAGTGGGACAGCATTAGCCTTTCAAAAGTTTTCGTAACTACAGATGTTAGAGCAACTGGTCTGTAGTCATTTTGTTCCTTGATGGTGGGCTTCTTCGGCACTGGGATGATAGTAGAGCGTTTGAAGCAAGAAGGAACATAGCACATGTCTAGTTATTTATTGAAAATATGGGTGAAGATGGGGGCCAATTGATCAGCACAGACTTTTTTTAAAAAATTTTTTATTGGATTTTAAACAAGAATATAAAGACAATACAAAGACAAACAAAATCCCACCACCTACATACCCACACCACGTTTTACATATATATTTTGGTCATCATCAGAATATATATTATATTACTTTGTAAATTAGTAAATAAGCGGTATATTCTTGATTCAAGTGTTTTAAATTAAAAATAATCTTGCATCTTCTCTTTATTCATCTCCTATTTTTAATTTTCCACCCTATTTTCTGTCATCTACATTTGTACTGATTTTCCTTTCCAGCCATTGATACCATCGGTGCCACACAAGATAATATTCACTTTCTTCCTTATCCTGGAGTTCCAGCGTCAATCTATCCATTTCGGCACATTCTGTTATCTTTGAGATTATTTTATCTTTGGTTGGGAGTTGATCTGATTTCCAATTTTGAGCGAACAATAACCGTGCTGCAGTTAGAATATGTATGATAAGGTATTTTGTCTCTTTGTTGTGCTGTGTTGTTATCATTCCAAATAAAAAGAATTCTGGAGTGTTTTCTACTTGTTGATTTATTATTTCCTCAATAGTTTCCTTTATGTCCTGCCAATATTGTTGGGCCTTCGTACATTTCCACCAAGCATGGTAATATGTCCCCTTTTTTGTTTTGCACTTCCAACAGTGTGAGGAGGTGTTCGGGTATATTTTGGCTAATCTGGCTGGTGCTAAGTGCCATCTGTAAAACATTTTTATGAGGTTTTCTTTATAGGATGTGGCTCTTGTCATTTTGATGTTTTGTTTTCACAATTTCTCCCAGTTTGCCAATTGAATGTTGTGCCCTATGTCCCTAGCCCACCTTATCATGTTTTCTTTTACTGTTTCTTCTAATAATTTATATCTAAGAAGATAGTTATATATTTTGGTTATCATCTTTTGTTCTGGCCCTTGTAAAATCTTGTCCAATTCATTCAAATTATTCGAGATTCCATATTGCTTTTTGTCTGCTATGTGTCTTGAGTGTATTTGGGTATAGGGCCACCAATCAATATTTATGCCAGAATTTTGGAGTTGCTGTCTTGAGATGAGTTCACCTTCCTGATTCAATAAGTCTTGATACCGCATCATCTTTCTTATTTCGAGGGTATTCGGGTATATCAATGCTTCCATCGGGGACCACCATTTTGGTATTCTGGTATAGTAAGTTCTCTTAATATCCTGCCAAATCTTGAATAGTGAAGCTCGAATTATATGATGTTGGAAGTACATGTGTCGTTTGTCCGATCCGTCCCATAGGAAAGTGTGCCATCCTCTTATTAAGTTAAAGCCTTCTAAATATAGAGTTCTTTTGTTGTCCAGTTTCATCCATTCTTTGATCCAGGTCAGTCCTGATGCCTTGTAGTAGAGTTCCCAGTCTGGTATTGCTAGGCCTCCTTTGTCTCCTGAATCCCGTAGAGCAGTGGTTCTCAACCTTCCTAATGCCGTGACCCTTTAATACAGTTCCTCATGTTGTGGTGACCCCCAACCAGGGGTGGGTTCTAAATTTTTTTACTACCAGTTCTGTGGGCGTGGCTTATTTTGTGGGCGTAGCTTGGAGGTCATGTGACTGGATGGCCATGGCTATGTGTATAGGGACTACTCAAAGGGCTGAAAAAAGTCATTTTTGACAGGTCCTCGCACTTTTGACTGGTCCTCACACTTATGACCATCCTCACATTTATGCCCGTGCAGCATTCTTAACAACCATGTCACTCATTTCACAATTGCTTCTCTTCACCATGGTGACAAGATAGGGCAAAAACGTAAAATGTGAGGACAGTCGTAAGTTCGAGGACTGGTCAAAAGTGCGAGGACCGGTCAGAAATAACTTTTTCAGCCCTCTGAGTAGTCCATATGCATAAAAAGATACAGCAATAGAGAGAGATGAAGGAAGGGAAGGGAAATTAAGAGTAGGAGTGAGGGTAAGAGAGGGAGGAAGAGAGGAGGAGAAGGAGAAAGGAAGAGGAAGTAGGGAGGAGAAGAAGAGGGGGAGGAAGAGAAAGTAAGAAGGAAAGAAAAGAGAGAGGTGGTAGGTTTGAGGAGAAAGATTGCTGTACAATAAAAAAGATGAAAGGGAAGAAAGCCAACCCCAAACAAATATAAAGATATTAAGATAAAGAATGAATTGTTAAACTTTAAAGAAAAGAGAATAAATATTAATAACAATAATTAGAAACACACATACAAACATACAATGTATTTTCTTTGAACAGAGTATTTGGCCGGTTCACAAATTTAAACAGTGTGTAGTCATTTCAATTAAATTTACAATTTCTATATTTCCTTTTTGCCATATTTATTCCTCATCTATTTTTATAAAAAACCAATATTACCCTTCATCCTCATCTCTAATCTTAATCAAATTCAATTTTTCCCTTCTATTCTATATTATACCCCGTCCCATTGTCATCTATTTTTATATCCATCCTCACATTGGTTAATTATGTAATATTACAGTTCTTTAATACAAATTCAACATTTTAATATAAATCAATTAGTTATATAACTTTTTTGTATATTAATCAATATGAACATGAATATTCCAATTATTTCCATGCAATCCAATTTCTTACAAATCAATTAATTATATTTACCAATAATAATAAACCAAATAATTTCCCCCATATATTCCTCCAAACCACAACTTAACCATTTCTGATTTCAACACAATATACAATTAATAGTATCTCAATTATTACCATTCCCTAGTTAAATAGAGCTTTTTTTCTTTTGTGTTTTAAAATCGTGAACTCTCCACTTTTTCCCTAAATTTCCCATTGTTTGCACCTACCTTTTTTGGTGAGGAAAAAGAAAAGAAATCTGCCTGCCTAATTTTCCAACGTTGTAGCAACAGCAAAGCCAACAGCCTGCTTTACTTTCAGTTTCATTTTTCAGCATAGCTAGGGGGAAAAAAATTGCTCCAGCACTCTTTGCAAACAAGCAGCAGAGCCCTGAGCAAAACAGCTGAGAGCAAATCAGCTGAGAGTCGGGAGCTGATCTAATCAAGGGCTAATTAGCCTATGCTGAAGCTCCGCGGGCCAATAAAATTACAAAAATACACGGAACCATTTGTTAAATTGCTGGCTCGCCCGCCCCTCGCCCACCACTATTTATTGGCAATAAATAGTGGTGCAGAGGGGCAGGGTAAGGGGCAGGGCGGAACCGGCAGAATCCCACCACTGGCTATAGGGCGGCCCTTTGAAGCCCCGCGGCAAGAATTTAAACAGTTTTTTTTCCTCTAGCCATCAGCTGGGACTCAGGAGGCAGCAATAGATTGGGAGTGGGCGGGGTAAGCGAACGGCCGGCGATCCAACAGAGCAGAGAGTGAGGGTGAGTGAAGGCGTGGGGGGGGCGAGAGAGGGCTTTGGCAACCCCTGTGAAATGGCCATTCGACCCCCAAAGGGGTCGCGACCCCCAGGTTGAGAACTGCTGCTGTAGAGCTTTGATTTTAATTCTGGCCTTCTTTCCCTGCCACATATAGTTCATTGTTGTTTTGTTGAGGTTCTTAAAGAAATCTCTTCTGGGGTGTATTGGTATCACTTGGTATAGATATAGTACTCTTAGTAATATATTCATTTTGATTGAGGCAATTCTGCCCATCAACGACAGTTGTAATCTACTCCAAATTTCCAAGTCTTTTTTGATTTGTTTTAGTAATTTATTATAATTATCTTCTTTGATTGTAGTTGCTTTTGCTGTCAACCAAATACCTAAGTATTTTATTTTCTTTACTATTTGAATTCCTAATTCTTCTTCTAATTTCAACCTCTGTGTTTGCGTCATATTTTTCGTCAGTACTTTCGTCTTCTGCTTATTTATTTTGAGGCCCGCAACTTCCCCGTATTCCTCTATCATTGTCATCAACCTGGTTCCAGATAGTATTGGGTTTTCCAGTATGAAAATCACATCATCTGCGAAGGCAAGTAGTTTATATTCCTCTCCCCGGATCTTGAGACCTTTAATGTCTTCCTCCTTCCTGATTTCCATTAGTAAAACTTCCAATGCGATTATAAATAATAGAGGTGACATGGGGCAACCTTGTCGTACTCCTTTCTGAATGTCAAAAGTTTGTGTCATGTCGCCGTTTATTGTAATTTTGGCTGTTTGACAGGAGTAGATTTTTCTTATCAATTTAAGGAATTTCTCTCCGCAATTCATCGACTCAAGTTGTATTGTAAGAAAGGACCAATTTAAGTTGTCAAAGGCCTTCTGGGCATCGAGAGATATTAGGGCTACTTCCTTGTCTATCTTCTTATCGTAATATTCCAGAAAATCTATAATCGTTCTCAAATTATTTTTGATCTGCCTCCTGGGTATAAAGCCGTTTGGTCTGCATGTATATATTTATGAATTATTATTTTGAGTCTCTGTGCTAGTATTGACATAAATAGTTTGTAATCCACATTGAGTAATGAAATGGGTCTGTAGTTTCTAACTTGGGTCGGATCTGAGTCTTCTTTATGTATTAACGTAATAATGGTTTCTGTCCATGATTTTGGAATTTCAGCTGTCAATAGTGCTGCATTGAAAACTTGTAGCAATGTTTCATCTATTTCTTGTTGGGAGTGTTTATAAAATTCAGTAGGAATTCCATCTGGTCCTGGAGTTTTATTGTTCTTTTGTTTTTTGCGAGCTTCGATCAGTTCGAACATTGTTATGGGGCGGTTCAGGGTCTCTCTGTGTTCTTCTTCGAATTGTATGATATTAGCTTTACTAAGATATTTTCGAATTTGGTCTTCCGGGACATCTTCCTGTCGATAGAGATTTTGAAAGAATGTTTTGACTGTGTTTTTTTTATCTAGGTGTGTGTGGACTAAAGTTCCTGATTCGTCCTGGAGTTGGTGAATAATTCTTTTGTCTGTTTGCTTTTTTAGTCTGTAAGCTAACCAGCGTCCAGTTTTGTTTGCATGTTCAAAGTTGGTCTGTTTTGCCATTTTTATTTTTTGTGCCAATTCAGTTTTTGTAGTCAAATTCAATTTGTGTTTAGCCAAATTAAGTTTTTGCTGTGCTATCTTGTTATTAGGGTACTGTTGTAATTTAGTTTCTTCTATCCTGATTTCTTCCAATAAATCATTCCTAATTATTTGTTTCTCTTTTTTTCTTTTTGCCACAAATGCAATGGTTAAGCCCCTAATATAAGCTTTCGTTGTGTCCCATAAGTTTTGTAACGACGTTTGATCCTTTGTGTTAATTTGAAAAAATATCTTAATCTCCTTTTGTATCATTTGTAGATACTCTTTTTCTTTTATAATACTTGTGTCCATTTTCCATCTTTTTTGTTTTCGGGAGCCTTTCCAAATTATTTTAATGGGATTGTGGTCGGCCCATATGCTAGGCATAATTTCTACGTCGTGTTTCTTTACTTAATTGGGGTGTCATCCAAGCCATATCCAATCTGGACCACGATTGATGTGGGCCAGAAAAATATGTGTACTGTTTGGTTTTAGTATTTAATTCTTGCCAAGTGTCATGTAGACTCATTTCTTGTACCAAATCCTTGATTGTTTGTGGCAATGTCTTCCTTTTGATTTTATTCTTCCTATTACTGTGATAATCTTCTCGTGTGTTGACAATTGCATTAAAATCTCCGACGATGCAAATATTTTCAGAATCCAGCTTTTTTAATTTATCGTGTAGTTTTTTATAGAAATCTATTTGGTTTCCATTTGGAGAGTAAATGGCTACTAACAATATTATTTTTGTTTCCAGTTTTACTTCTATCATTAAGACTCGACCCTCTTTGTCCACATATATTAGCTTTGTTCTTATATGGTCTCTAATATATATTACCACTTCCCTTTTTTTACAGTCGCCTAAGGATGTGTATATTACTCCTAGTTTTTTATTTTCGAGTAATTTTTTCTGTTGTTTTCTTATGTGTACCTCTTGTAATGTAATTATATCTGCTCCTAATTTTTGCAGTTTAGTGAATGTCTGATGTCTTTTGCTTGGTGAGTTTAGACCATTTATATTTATAGAGATGAGTTTTAGTTCTTCTTCTATTCCTGCTGTTGTTTATTTGTCTGTTATTTTAAGTTTTGTTGTGTTTCTTGTGACTCTTTGTGTAGTCCCCGTCACTTCCTCCTTCCCCAACTTTCCCCTCTTCCGTTCCTTGTCCTCCTTGTTTGTTGGTTGCTCCTCTTGGTCACTGCGGTTTTGATCTTCTCTACTTCCTCTGCTTTCCTGTTCTCCTTCATATCCTAGGTGTTGATCGGTGAAGTCTTGGGCTTTTTCTATGGTGTCAATTCGAAATTTTCTTCCTTTCCATGAAATAAGTACTCCTTCTGGTATGAGCCATCTGAATTTTATCTTGAACTTGTTTAACTGTCGGGTTAATAAGTTATAATCTTTTCTCCTGTCCCTGGCCCTTCTCGGTACTTGTTTTAGTGTTAGAACTTCCCTCCCTTTGTACATAACTGTCTCCTCTCTCATCTTTCGGTATATTTCTTCTTTCATTGTTTTCTTTGTAAATCTGATATGTACTTCTTTAGGGAGTTTGTTTCTTCTTGCATAATTTGTGAAGGCACAGACTTTTAAGCAAGGAGGAGTTATCTTGTCTGGGCCTGGAGCTTTTCCTGGCTTGTCTGTGAAATAGGTCTTGCACTTCCTTTTCTGTGATCACTAGGGGTTGTGAACCCAATGGGATGGGGTCAGTTGTAGGAGGCTTGGCTGTTGTTGGTGTATCTGAGATAGGGGTTGTGGAGATAGGTGGCTGTAGTTTCCTTTCAAACCTGCAGTAAAACATGTTCAGATCATCTGCCAGTTGTTGATTTCCTTCAGCCTGGGAAGGAGGTTTGCCGTAATCGGTAATATTTTTAAGAGTTTTCCACATGTTTGCTGGTTCATTTGTTGAGAACTGATTCTTTAGCTTTTCAGAGTAGCTTCTTTTTGCTGCTCTGATCTCCCTTGTTAATACATTTCTCAGCATTTTGTTACCTTTTCTGTAGGCTTCCTCTTTGAAACAATGTAGCTGCTTAAGTTTAGCTGTGAACCAAGGTTTGTTGTTACTGTATATTCGCAAGTTCCTGGTCAGTTTGAGCTATGTTACTCAGGATCTATTTTTTTGAGTTTAATGAATAAAGTAAATAATAATAATAATACAATAATAATAATAATAATAATAATAATAATAACAACAACTTTATTTCGATCATAGACCAGCAATAGACAAGAATTATCACTGTTTACAATAGTATTAAAAGATAGTATACTAATAATAGTGGATAATAACATCCATGGTAATAAAATACATGAACTCAAACAGTTTGGATCATGTCCTTGTTTACATGATTGAAGTGCAGATAAGTATATGTGTAAATAGATTTCCTCTAAAAATTGTAAGAGAAATCTACAAAAAATAGGTGCAAGTAGACAACTTTGATTCTGTAACCGAATTTTTCCTTGTGGTCATTGCAGCAGCACAGAATTTTGCCACTGCATGCGTGGTAGCCGGGTTTGAATCCTGGAGGAGATAGCCTACATAAAATTTGTCTACCCTCCCTGGTAATCTCTCTAATAAGGGGAGAATATGCACTGACCTATAAACTCTGGATAACTCACAGTACAATAAAACGTGCGATATCTCCTTTGGTAAAGTCATTCTCCTTTACCACATATACCTACTTGTTCCGCTATTGAGGTCTTCTTATACCTGCCCCAGAAGTGCTGAGTTGAGGATGTTAAATCTGGCTCTGAAGAATGCTATCCTGTTTCGGAAAGATCTGGTCCTTTAAATATCTTGCTGGTTCCCACGCACCCCTTTTAATTCTGTTCCTACTCTGGAGAGGCATCCTAATTAGTTCTAAGTGGAACTCCATGTCTTTTATTCTATTAATAACTACTTGCTTAGCTTGGTCAAACCTTAGGGATATTAAGAACATCAGGGAGAATCCATAAGAGCCCAGCTTGTGGTCTATCGCCTGTTTCCGGGGAGAGGGGGAAGTTATCAGTCAACACTAATGGGGGTCAGTCCCTCTGGAAAGAAATGCATATTTAGCCAATAGATAATCATCAGCTTCCAGGCTCTTACCTTAATTTGAGGCATACCTGTTTCAATCCTTAACTGGGCGTTTAGTGTTCCTTTGGGAGCAGCTAAAATGGCTTTGCAGGAATTTTGTTTGTATAATTTCTAGCGGGTCTTTGTGAAGATTCCTGTGCCCCATATAGAATGTGTGCCCATGTTTTGGCCTCAAAAAGTGTTAAGGTAGCAGGTACTAATTTATTTGTTTTATTTATTTATTTATTTATTTTGTCAAGCCTGTATTAGATAACAGATATAAGTATAAACATGATTATGAATACATGAAATGGATATGAATAAAAGGGAAAATTAGGACAGGGACGGTAGGCACGTTGGTGCGTTTATGCACGCCCCTTATAGACCTCTTAGGAATGGGGTGAGGTTGACAGTAGACAGTCTAAGGTTAACATTTTTGGGGGTTTGGGGAAGAAACCACAGAATCAGGTAGTGCATTCCAGGTATTGACCACTCTGTTGCTGAAGTTGTATTTTCTGTAATCGAGTTTGGAGCAGTTTACCTTAAGTTTGTATCTACTGTGTGCTCATGTATTGTTGCGGTTGAAGCTGAAGTAGTCATTGACAGGTAGGACATTGCAGCAGATAACTTTATGTACTACACTTAGTCAGACTGAAGGTGGCATAGTTCTAAGTTTTCTAAGCCCAAAATTTCAAGTCTGGTGGCATAAGGTATTCTGTTGCGAGTAGAGGAGTGGAGTACTTTTCTCGTGAAATACCTCTGGACCCGCTCAATTGCATTTATGTCCGATATGAAGTGTGGGTTCCAGACAGATGAGCTGTATTTGAGAAGTGGTCTAGCAAATATTTTGTATGCTCTGGTTAGCAATACAATGTTACCAGAGAAGAAGCTATGCAGCATTAGGTTAACAACTCTTAATGCCTTTTTGGCAATGTTGTTACAGTGGGCTCTGGCACTTAGATCATTAGAGATAAGTACTCCAAGGTCCTTGACAGAGTGAGGGTCATCTATTAGGTTGTGTCCATGCAGCTTGTATTTTGTGTTCTGCTTTTTTCCCCAATGTGCAAGACAGAGCATTTGTTGCTTGAGATTTGAAGTTGCCAATTGTTTGACCATTCTGGCACACAGTCAAGGTCTTTTTGAAGGGTAGCAGCATTGTCGGTGGTGTTAAATAGGGCGTTCCCTATTTTGACCACTTGTTGCCTGCCAAAAAAAACTTTATTGAACTCGCAAGAAGTTTTTTTAACAACGTGTTTCCCTGGACACAACGGTGAGAAACGCGACAGAGCT
This sequence comes from Pituophis catenifer annectens, assembly GCF_029215685.1. Lineage (NCBI taxonomy): Eukaryota > Metazoa > Chordata > Lepidosauria > Squamata > Colubridae > Pituophis > Pituophis catenifer. The sequence continues at coordinate 34,739,029 of NW_027256887.1, forward strand.
GGAAAGGTAAGACACGCGTCCCGCTCTGCACCTGCCCCACCTGCCACCCCCAAATTGCATCCCTAAAGGGAGCAGGTGGCTAAGTGAGGGGCATGAGCCCTGCCTGGTGAGAGGGGTGAGAAGGGATGGCAAGGGGAGCCACGTCTCGTTCCACGCGTCTCGCTTGTCCCCCGCCCCACATGCCACCCATCTCGATAAAGAGACAGCAGGAAAGGGAAGCAGCCAGGTGTGGGGTGAGATGTGTTGGGCTGCAATACACGCATCTTACCTTTCCAGCTCTGTCGCATTCCTCGCCATTGTGTCCAGGGAAACACATTGTAAAAACAAACTTGCGAGTTCGAGAAGTTGGATTGAAATCGCGAAGGTTTTTTTAAAATGTTTCCCTGGACAAAACGGCAAGGAACACGACAGAGCTGGAAAGGTAAGACACGTGTCCTGCTTCTCCCCCGCCCCACCTCCCACCCCTCTCGATAAAGAGACGGCGGGGAAGGGAAGCAGGCAGGGGTGGGGTGGGACATGTTGGGCCGCGAGATGCATGCCTTACTTTTCCAGCTCTGTTGCGTTCCTCGCCGTTGTGTCCAGGGAAACATGTTGTAAAAGAAAACTTCCTGCGAGTTTGAGAAGTTGAATTGAAATCGCGAGGGGTTTTTTACATATTTCCTGGACACAATGGCGAGGAATGCAACGGAGTTGGAAAAGTAATACGTGCATCCCACTTTTTGCCCACCCCACCTGCCCCTGCCAAATTGCATCCCTAAAGGGGGTGGGTGGCTAAGCGAGGGGCAGGAGCCATGCCATGCCCAGCGAGGGGGGAGAAAAGACAGCAAGAGGAGCCATGTCTCACTCCATGCATCTCGCTTCTTCCCTGCCCCACCTGCCATCCCTCTCGATAAAGACATGGTGGGGAAGGGAAGCAGCCAGGCTGCTGTTGCCATTGGGGTGGGACGGGACGTGTTGGGCCGTGAGACGCACGTCTTATCTTTCCAGCTCTGTTGCGTTCCTCACCGTTGTGTCCAGAGAAACATGTTGTAAAAGAAAACTTCTTGCGAGTTCAATCAAATTTCTCGAACTCACGAGAAGTTTTCTTTTACAATGTGTTTCCTTGGACACAATGGCGGGGAACACGACGGAGCTGAAAAGGTAAGACACGCCACCTGCCACCCCCAAATTGCATCCCTAAAGGGGGTAGATGGCTAAGTAAGGGGCAGGAGCTCTGCCATGCCCGGCGAGGGGGGGGTAGAAGAGACGGCAAGGGGAGCCATATCTCACTCCACGCATATCAGTTCTCCCCCGCCCCACCTGCCAGAAATGAGTCTTTGTGAGACTTGTTGCGCTGCTGCCTCATGGAGCAGGACTCTGCAAGGCTTGTGCCGTTGCATGCATGAATGGCAGCACTGCCGTGAGGCTCGACATACTGGCACAGCCGCAAGCTGCAGGATGCCAGCTGTGCAAGTAGGATGAAGCTTGCGGCGGTGCTACAGTTCGTGCATGCAACGGCACAACAAGCCATGCAGAGTTCTGCTCCATGAGGCAGTGGCAGGACATGACAGGGAAGCGGCAGCCAGCTGCTCAGCCAGCACGAAGAACAGGGAGGCGACGGCAGCGACAGGACATCCAGTCCACGCTCGCCATCTCCTGCACCCCCAAAATAAGACTCCCCAATAATAAGGCCAAGCCCTTATTTCGGGGTTCAAAAGAAAATAAGACCCTGTCTTATTTTCGGGGAACATGGTAGTAGTTTTAATTTCTCCCAGAGGGTGTTTGTGGATATTAAGTCAAAGGCCTACTTAAAATCAAGGAAGGCTACGAAGAGAGGATCTTTTTTTAATATGTGTATTTTTGAACCAGATGGTGAAATACCAAGATATGATCCACTGTTGATCTTCCTTCTCTAAATCCAGCTTGTTCGTCTTTGATTATCCCCCTCTGAAATTAGCCAATTCTGGAATTTATAATTTAGGTGGTTGGCATACAATTTACTAACATTCAGAAGACTAATGGGTCTATAATTGCCTGGGTCATTTCTATTACCTTTTGTAAATTGGAATAATGATTGTTAATCCCCAATCTCTTGACATACAGCCCATTTTATCTATAAATGTAAGAGATGCTAATAGAGGTGCCCACCCACTGGCATTCTTTTTAATTATTTCTGTCAGGACATTGTCAGCATCTGGTGCCTTATTAGCCTTGAGGGATCCGATCTACGAGGATATCTCTTCTGGTGTGACAGGGGGCCAGTAAGGAGTTTGATCCAAACTAATTTGGCTCTCCTTAGTTACATAGTTGGGGTCTGTATACAGCTCTCTAAAATATTCTTTCCAGGCCTGAATTGGTACCTGATTAGTTGGGGGTAGGGGGGATTTTCACAATCCTCTGGCGATGTACCCCAAAAGGGATGTATTTTTTGTCTTAACTGATGCAATTACATATTTTTCGCACTATAAGACGCACCGGACCATAAGACGCAATTTAGCTTTAGAGGAGGAAAACAAGAAAAAAAAAGTATGATCCTTCAAACTTACTTCTTAGGAGAGATATATATAGTTCTTTGGTTTCTGGAGCTAACATCTGTTTTGTAACTTCCTTTGTGTTTTTCTCGTTCCATTTAATTTTTACCTGAGTATTTTGATTCTGTAACCTGGGTAGGTAGATTGAGCCAGCCCTTAAAAATTTCTGGTGTAATGTAAGAGTAAGGGTTACTGGATCGTGATTGCTTTCTAATCACTAATCTACCTCCATCTTCTGTAAGAACTTCAGGTCATCAGATATTATCCAGTAATCAATTGTGGATTTTCTTATTTTCTTCCTGCTCCCCAGTAAATATATTCTGCTGGGTAATCACCATGTGTGGAACCATTAAAGATAAATAGGTCCATACGTACACTCATCTGTCTTATACACAAACCTGCCCAATTTGCTTTGGGGTCTTTAAATTGTCTGGAATGCAGGGTTCTCCTGGTGCATTCTCATCGTAATGGATCTTAAATTGATTAAATAATGCTTGATTGTTTGGGCCCATCCTAGCATTTAAGTCCCACACCTATAATTATTACTGCTGTGAAATATTTGTCTGAGCAGCCAAGGATAAAATCTTCTATGCAGTCCCAAATATTGTTCATCAAATTATTAAGGGGAGGAATGTAAAGCGAATTCTCCATCTGTTTAGATAAGAGTAAGGTAGACACAACCCATGACTGTAATAAACATTTAAATTGCACGGATGTATTAACTAGTGTCACAATACCCCTTTGGCTCTCCCACCCACCTTACTTGGGACAGCCAAGATAGAGTTAGCCCAATAACCATCTGTATCTCTGCAGATGTCCAGGTTTCCTGTAAGAAGAGGATGTCAAATTGTGATATATAGTCAAAAAAGAGTTGGTCTTTTGATGGGACAGTCCAACCTGCTATATTCCAGGTTCTAAGGGAAAGAGGGTCATCATTTGCAGCTCATCAGGAAATATGATTTAAGGTTGTTACATTAGCTTGAGATATAGTCACGAACAAAATTGGCCTTCTCTAAAAGGAGAGGGGTCTCATCTAAGTTCTTTGTAGACTCCTGAGGAACTTGTTCAGAGTAAAAAGCTTTAACACCAGCTAATAGAGCTTGCCTTTCAGGTGCCTCCTCTCGAGGTGTAGGGCAAGGAGTTATTAAGTCATGCTGTATTTGACTTTGAAATGGTGGGTCCTCTCTCGATCTCTTGGCTTGATGCTGAAGGTATCATAGGATATTCATATAAGGATGATAGCATCTCCATCTCTACCGTGGCCTCTATTGGCCCCTGTAGATCTTGGCTTCTGTTTTCCATGATCTCATATTTATGCAATCAATCCCTTGCCGGGGGGGGAGGGGGGAGTAAGAGGCTCAATTATTGGGGAGACCAGATCTATAAGCGGCTCAGCTGTGTCGATTGTGACCAACAAGGATTTCTTTAAATTTTCTAACTTGAATAGTATGTTGTCTTGTTCTTTCCTTGGTAGAAAGCAAAAACATTAATGAGGCCAGCTTTTGTGTTGTTAAATACATCTTCACCGAATAAGGCTGACTGACTCCCCCTTTCTTTCTCTCGCTTTCCCAAGGTTGAAAATGAGGAAGAGACAGCAATCTTGAGAGCTCGCATGTTAACAATTAAGGGTTTAACTGTTTCCACACAGAAAACTCTGATGGGAAAGATTTGCCTTCATCTTAAATAGCATCAGAGGTATGGTGGGCTGCTTTGGAGTATCTGCTTCCAATTTGGGGCCTCAGGGAGCCACTCCGCAGCACGGAGATCAATCTGCCCCCATTGGCAGTGAAGAAGCTGGGTTAGGGAATTTAGTATTGCACTCTTGGTATACCAGCGTCCATAATTCATATGGATTCTAAGAGCAATCTGTTGTGTTTGCAGTGAACTATGTAACTGATGTAATTGTATGAAGGCTATTGCTTAACGCATTGTAAGCCGCCCTGAGTCTCCGGAGAAGGGCGGCATATAAATCGAACCAATAAATAAATTGGGACAAGGGTGGGGGAGGGAAGATGCTTTACTAGCTTCCAAGGAAACGTCTCTATTAATACATCCTCTTCTCACTGTCTTGTCAGGAGAAAGCCATTTTTTCTGAGAAGGCTGCCATTTTTTAGTAGGTTCTTTAACTGTTTCCTTGGCTCTTTGCTCCTTGTCGAGAGACTTATCCGGAATGTAGGATTTAACCAAGTCTGCTGCAAGTTCTTTAGTGCAAGTGCATGGACCCAGACCTTGTGCTTGAAGAAGAACAGCTATATCTTTTCTTAATGTCTCCAAATCATGTTGCATAGCTATTAGTTGCTCAAATATTGAAACAACAGTTTGCGCTGTGAGAAAGCATTGTTTTGCCATAAATTCAGTTGTATTTTCCCATGGTAATCTCTCTGTACTCTGGGTAGCTTGTTGTTCTTAGCCTTTATGTCAGACTCCATACAGGATGTAACTGGACTAGTTGTGAGAGCAGCTGGCTTTCAGTTTGCTCCCCCCCCACAAAGATTGGGAAAGTCTAATAGCTGTTGTTTTGCCAATTCTCTTTGAAAGTCCAGTTCTAACATCTCAAATTTGTTGGAGATGGAGAGGGGTTAGTTTTACTTATAGTTCTCTTTCCAGCAAAATGCTCCTCAATTCTTGGTTGTTTTGCAGTTTTCACGGACAGGAGAGATCCCGGGCTTATACCATGGTGTTTCTTTCTTTTTCCCATGTCTTATCAGTCCCAGGAAAAAAAAAACACCTTTATCTGTGTTGTGGTCTTCGCTGTTATCTCATCCAAAGAATATTAGTTAAATAAAAATGGATCCAGTGGGAATACTAAAAATTGATAAAATAAAATAAAACTGAGAGAAGCTACTGCAAACATGCTCCGGCAGTTAACCTCCCAGTTCCTCGAGCCAAGTAACTTTTAGACAGAATCAATAAAATACAATTGGAGCATGACTTTGGTTCAAAGTACTTCTGTTTTTCTTGAGAGCATATATTTGCCACAATAGTGAGAAAAAAACAACAGAACTGCTGATAAAATAGGCCAATATATAAAGAAGTACTCCTTGACTTATATTTCTTGCCATGGTAAGGATAATTGCATAAGTATGTCTGTGTGCCAACTATAACCCTTTTAAACCAGTTTGACTCAGCAATGATAATCCATAACTTGATCAAATCCTTACAGTAGCACATTCCTGAAATCTTTATGGCTTCCGTTTCTTGAGATGTCATATCAAGGACTGACATTAATCTTGAAAACATGGACAAGTTTCTCTCTGTCCTATCTTATATTAATCAAAATCAAAGCTTCTCATGCTTCCTATCTCTAAATTGTGTAAATTCTTGCACAAGCTCTTACTTAGCATTCTTCTTTCTTTCTTTCTCCAGCTTAGTTCTATGCTATGCTATGTACGTAGCTCTCAAGCAATGAAATAAGCTCCCTAAGGTGGAGTACTTGGCTCCTACTCTCATAGCATTTGGGAACATAGGAAAAAACACCTTTTCACCAAGCTGTCAGTTTCATGATTGCATTTTATTTTATTTAACTGCATCATTTTATTATGTTTTCTAATTTATTTTTTATAATTGTAAGCTTCTACAATGTTGTAATAAACAATGTGTAAATTTAATAATGAACAAAAATGTTCTGAAAATTCTAAGATTTACAATCTTTCTAAAGTTTTTTTTACTTGCAATTGGGACATTTCCCATATTAAAAGTTGTTTCTGTAATACCTACAACTAAACATTTTTTGATTCATATACAAATCTACATTCTTAGCTCACTTTCAGTCACTTGTACATCAACAGTTTCAACAGATGTATGAAAATATATAATGTATATAAAATACCCATCATAAATTGTCCACATGTCACATCAAGTATAGCGAGTAATATTGTGAATAATATTTATCTCAATCATAGAGCACTTTCATTTAGATAAATCATTAAGATGCAGATAAATAAGCTATGAATTGCAAAAACATAGTGTCAAGGGATGGCAAATATTGACTGACTATCTAGGTTTCATAATAGGAATATTATAGAGGAAAACCTGGTAACTCACTATAAAGATTAGAAAGAAGCATGCACTTATTTTCACATGACCTTTAAAACGATATGTGTAATTTTTGTTGCAGACTGAGGTTTTTCATTTCTTTTCTAATATCACTTTACAAATTACAATTTGTCATCAAATTGGGGGGCTCAAAAGGCATGCCTAATGATTTACATGGCACAGATTATGCACCCCTAGTTTAGGAAATTAGAGTTAGTCTTCGTTTAGCAATTTCCTTGTTTAGTGGCCATTCAACATTATGACAATAAAGGTATTCCGGTTTGGCGCCACGGCAATTCAGTCAGGGAAATGGCAGGGCTCTGATGAGCCCCGCAAAAACCCTGACTATCGAACCGCCGACAGGTCTGCAGACCGAACCTGTCCTGTAGGGACAGGGGAAAGAGAGGGACACCTAGGATGGCTGAGAGGAGCAGGTAAGCTCCTCGGAGGCCGGAGAAAACCCTCTAAGCCGGCGGCGGGGGTGCGGCAGCCATGGCGGCTGCCTCGAAGCCAGGGCAAACCGGAGAAGCGTTGTGCAGGAGGAAGAAGGAAGAGAAGGGCGAAGTGTTTGGAAGCCGGGTGAGTGACACCAACCCAGGCGGGAACAACGGTAGAACATGGATTTTTACAATTAACCCCTAGCCTTAAATAGTGGCTATGGATCTGTGGGGTAAGAAGATTTTGTAAAATAATTTGCAGGAGGAAAGGACCCATTAAGGAGCTTAATGTATTACGGAATGATTTGGAATAATCTTCTTATTGAAACAAATTATAAAATTGAGAAACTTTTTTTAAATTGGAATATTTATTTATTTATCTATTTAATTTATATACCGCCCTTCTCCCAAAGGGACTCAGGGTGGTGTACAGTCAGCATAAAACACACAAATATAAAATTTAAAAACAATTTAAAAATATTAAATAGTTTGGCCCATATCTGATTAAAATAAAACTACTAGATTTAAATGTTTAAAAAATTAAGAATTGACAATTAAAAATTTTTAAAAATTAGGCCAGCCACAACGCTCCCACAACCAGGAGGGACACGGGTCCAATAAACATGTGGCCGCGCTAAGTCTACCCAGAATCCTGTCCACGTCTTCGGGAGTCACCGGGTCAAACTCCTCCCAGATAACACTCTCAAGACCTTCCTCCATCACCCCATCTGAACCTATCCCGTCAGAGTCCAAGCCTTCCCAAATTTTAGTGATTTTGTCATGCAGATACTGCACAAAATCCTCAGCTCTACCTTCCAAGGGGTCTTCCTGCGCTCCCAGATGGAGCAGGGAGTGGGTCACCCTAAACAGGGCAGCTGGGCGGTTATCTGCAGATGCGGTAAGAGCGGAAAAGTAGTTAGACTTTGCCGCTTTTATCGTCACTAGGTAGGTTTTAATATGAGACCTTGCGAGGTGTAGCGGTTTGAAGGGCAAGTCGAAGGAGAGAATGATCTGACCATGACAAGGGCTCGATCACAATATCCCCTATATCAAAATCATTCAGCCACTGGCCAGAGACAAAAACCAGGTCCAGAGTGTGTCCTCCCGTGTGAGTGGGCCCATGAACTAACTGGGTCAGGTCCATAGCCGTCATGGAAGCCATGAACTCCTGAGCCGCCTCAGACGTTTCCCTGATAGATGGCAGGTTGAAATCCCCCATGACCATAAGCCTGGGTGTATCAACCGCCACTTCGGCTATCAGGTTGAGCAGCTCAGGCCAGCAAGCCCATCTGCCCCCCACGGCCCCACTTCACAAGGAGGGACTCACATCCGGCTATCTGAAGCACAGTGGCCTCCCTTGGACCAAGACCTTCCTTAATAACAACCGCCCCTCCCCCGCCCCTCCCCTGAGACCTTGGCTGATGGAATGCATGGAAACCTGGTGGGCACATTTCAACAAGGGGGACCCCCCCCTCCAGGCCCAACCAGGTCTCCGTAATACCTGCCAGGTCCGCTCCCCCCTCCTGAACGAGATCACAAATGAGGGGGGCTTTATTTATCACGGACCTGGCGTTGCACAACATCAACTGAAGGCCCGGGCCGAGGTTCTGCGCAACCCAGGGAACAAGAGCATTGGGGGCCAGAGCGCGCAATCGCTTGAAAATAGCGAATGCGTACTCCCCTAACATGATATGGCCCTCTGCTCCCATATCTGCCCCTCCCACACACAGTACCGATGGAACAGCCCTCATTAATACGGAAACTAGCCCCCTCCTTGACCCCCGACCCCGCACTCCCAGTCACAGAGCCCGCTGTCGGGCTAAGCCCAACCCTTTGTGGGTTACCCCCCTTTAAACTTTACCCCCCTTTAACTTTAAAAGCTAAAAGATCAGAGACAAACGGATGATCACATAATTGACAAAATGGAGAATTGCCGTGACTAAGTGAAAGTGTTTGTGGATTGCTTTCAGCTTGATAGAGAAACAATGTGTTTTGTTTAGATTACTTTGAAAATAACCAAGAGTTTTGGACTTTGGGATTTAACATCTTTGGGAAGTTAAAGGAGAGACAAACGTATGGTTACATAATAGCCATAAAATGGGGATTGCTTTGACTAAGCGGAATGTGGATTGCAGAGTCCCTCCTTCTGTTTGGAAAAGAAACACTTTGAATTGTTATCTATTTTGGATTATTTTGAAACCAACTATAAACTTTGGATTTTGGAGATTTCTATTCTGTCTTTGGATGATTCTACAAAGAAAGAAGAAATACACTTGATTTATTAAAATTGAAACTAACTGGCTTAGCAACAAAAGGTGTGGCGCAGGAACAAAAGAATTGAAGTTGAACGTTTATGGACAGATAGGGAAATGAAGAAATAAAGCAGATAAAATTAAAGTGTAATGCTAAAGAGCTAAATATATAAATGATTTTTAGATAAAAACAGGAGGGCTCCTGAAGTAATAAAGATGGGAAATAAAAGAAGGTAATATAAAATAGAGGATTGATGTATAGGTGGTTAAAAATGATATTTTTGTTAAAACATAAAAGTATATACTAATATGAGACAAATTTAAGAAAATTTATTGTTTGATGTAACATGTTTTAATTCTAAATTTGTAAACAAATTTGAGAAGGGTAAATATAACTGATTAATGTATTATTGAATGAAAATATAAGATACACAGACTTAAGTAACGAACTGTGACTGAATTTAATATATGCTGGAAATGATAAATACTATGAAATGTGTTGAGAATCAATCTGGAAGAGTATACTGGGAAATGGCTAAATAATAGATAAACATACTGTAAGGAAAAAGTTAAAATAAGAGATGCTGGGTACCAGTGAAATAAGAGTTGGAGTTCTGGAGGAGATGATGCTGGAAATCAGCCAAAATAAAATATGCTGGAAATCAGCCAAACAATAGTTGGAGGCTTGGAGGGGATTATGCTGGAAATCAGCCAAAATAAAAGATGCTGGAAATCAGCCAAACAATAGTTGGAGGTACGGAGATTATGCTGGAAATCAGCCAAAATAATAATATGCTGGAAATCAGCCAAATAATAGTAGGAGATATGGAGGAGGATATGGATTTTGGGATCAATCTGTGTAAAATGAAATGTGTAATAGATGATAAATGTGAGAAAATTAAAGCTAAAGTGATAAAAGTCTAAGATTTAAAGATTTGATGAAATGGGCCTAGAGATTAAGAAATATGGATAGAATTGTGTTCTATAAATTGAAATAAAAATAAAGTTGTATTCAATTTGAAAACAAGATTTGTGGTGATAAAATTGCAAGGTAAATAATTAGATTAAGAGGTTAGAATATTGTTTTAAGATTAATGTTTTGATATTGAGGTTAAAAGATAAAAATGAGAAGTTTAGTTGGAAATTAAATTGGTGGTGATATAATAGAATGGTTTAGATTAAGATGTTAGAATTCAAGTTAAAAAATTTTATGTTTTGAATTTTAAAAGATGTAATGGGAAATTGTGAATGGAGCTGGTTAAAGAAATGTAAGTGATTGTACCTATCTATGACCGGATCGAGACTTCGCTCTTGAAAGATATATTTTATGTTTATGTTTGAAAAAATAAAATTTTTTTTTTAAAAAAACATTATGACAATAATGAAAAAAGATTTTTTATGACCAATCCTTGTATTTACAACTTTAGGAAGTCTATAAAGCAAAAGTGAAGTAACAACATAAGCACAATGGCAGTTTCACTTAGCAACTACCATATTTTTTGGACTATAAAATGCACCTTAGTTTTTGAGGAGGAAAATAAGAAAAAAGCTGATTGGCGCCTCCTGGAATACCCCCAATCAGCTGTTCCCAGAGGTGACTTTAGCAACAGGTTCATTGGTTGTGAGCTCTGCGCCTCGCTTTATTTTCAGCCTCTGAAACCTCCCTTTAAGAGGCTGGGCGGGACTACATTTGCTGTATAAAACGCACCCAAATTTTCACTCTCTTTTAGGGGGGAAAATGGTGTGACTTATACTCCAGAAAATAGGGTACTTTGCTTAACAACCAATTTGCCAATCCTAATTGTGGTAAACAACTATCTATACTGGAGACAAAGTATTTCTGAATGACATTTTCAGTATTCAGAAATGGAAGTTATTTTCCTACCCTTTCTTACAATTCTCATATCTCAAAAATCGGCTATCTTGAATTAAAAGATTCACTTGTACAGAATTCAATTAAAGGAACAAAATTCTTTCTCAGCTCCCATCCTAGCCACAAGCTATCATTAACAATGATCAAACCATAAAGCTAGAATTTAGAAAAATAAAAATCAACTTAAACAGCATAATTTACTTCAAGTCATTCTACTTCCATTGTCAAAAAAGACATTTTAAAAAATCTACTTACTTCTGTGCTTCTTTCAACTATGCTTTAATCCCAATCCAACTAATTCCTGCATATTAAAAAAAAAATGTTAGAAAAAAGGTCAATAATTAAAACTTCCAAATGAATAATCAAATAAACTTTACTGAGATAAACGCAAGGCTACTTATGCAAGGGACCCTGTGCTGCACCCAAATCAGCCATACTTTCCAGTCAGAAGTTGAATACCTTTTTCAACTGATTTGTGGAGCAGAATATGGGGAATACTCCATGGCTTTCTATTCCACTCATTCATTTCCCATTCAAACAACTACAGTGTATAAACACAGCTTCTTAGCATGTTTAAAAAGTGGATTATTTTGCTAAAGCTCAAAACTTTATCACCTCCCTACAGTAATTCAAACTCTGATACAATCTATTCATACAATCCAAAACCGCTTTTCTGCCAGCTTCCCCCTTGACTTTGGTTGTTGGAAGCTGGCTGTTGCAAATGGTGATTGTGAGACATTGTGATCATTGTAAATGTATGTTGGTCTTGAGGCAACCAAATCATATGACCAGGAGGATGCCATAATTTCAAGAACCAATCATAAATCTTCTTTTTTAGTGCTATTGTAACTTCCGATTGCTAAATGAGCAGTCGGTAAGTGAAGATACTTGTAATAAAGACAGGCTTTGTATCACTTCAGTGATGACTGGCTGTGCTATGAAAGTGTAGTCACCATGGAAATGCTGCCATAGATTCAAATCCACAGAAAACAGTGAACTGTAGATACTTACATCTAAATTTGGTTGTGCATCTGATTTTACCTTTGATTCTTGATGTATGTAGCTTCTTTAGTAGTATATGGTGAGGAAAATGGTGAGAAGTAAAAAAAATTAGAATTTGTACTCCTCTTTAAATTTTCCCATTATAATTTAATTCTTAAATCAAAATATTGAAATTAAACATGTTTTAAGAGTCTTAAAATGGATAGACATCTAGTACTGTAACTAAAATATATTTTTTTTAAAAAGGCTTTACCTGCTTGACAGCATGTGGTAGGATGAGGAAATAGCAGTTAGGAGCAATCTATTTACTGGCTGTTGTTCTTTGGCAAAAAAAATCCCAAACTGAGCACAACATTGCTTAGTCAATGAGACTAATGAGTTAGCTTTAATCACTTTTAGGGGGAAGCTCATTATGTCGATGACAAACATTGAATATTGCGCCACAAGGTTTGGCGTACCGTACTAAATTACCTCATTAGCGAAGAAAATATACAAAATACTACGGGGGGGGGGGGAGAATAAAAGAACCACCCATTACACACGCGGTAGGAACTTACATTACAGGGAACTAGCCTACATGCTTCAATCGCTAATTCTCAACAAGGAAAGTTGCGCGAAGCAGCTTCCTTGAAGTTATATTCAAAGCCTGATGAAGGGCAAAAGCGGGGCAGAGCTCCAAATCCTAAACAGAGCTTCACGTGAAAGCCAATCCGACTGAGCGAGCCGACATTCCTTTCAAACGAACGGGCCCAGGCCAACCTCTTCCGGACCAACACGGCTCTTACCCCTCCAGTCCATCCACCGGGCGCGCTTAACAAAACAGGAGGAAGCCCATGCATGAGCGGGAAAAGAAGCCTCTGGAGGTCACGCTGAGCCGCGGTCGAGCGCCGAGGGTACGTCACAGCACGTCGCTCGGGACGGGAAAGCAGAAATAAACTTTCTACAAAGGCCAGGGCAGATAACCCTTCGCACACACTTAGGCCGGTCCGAAGCCCAACCAAGTCACCCGCCGCAAAGCAAAGTCTCGGCTGCACAGCGATGTGACCTGGAGCATCCGGCGCGCCGATTACGTCACCATTAAAGCGACAGCACCCCCTTTCCTTTTCTCGTCCCGAGTCCCGCCCTCAGTTGGAGGCACGAATACCGCCGGGCAAGCGAGGGTCGTCTTTGCTGGTGTTGCAGTAGCAGCGGATAGCAGGACAGCTAAGCCTCACCGGTGCATAGTTCCTTCCCTTTGCGTGTAAATGAAGAGGGCGCTCTACTTCCTCCACCTGCGCTTTCCCGACTGCGCCCTTCCCCGCGCGCGTCATTAGCAGAGCATCGAGCGGAGGCTGCTAAGAGGCGGCCTCTTGGTGGAGACGCGGCGGAATAAAGGAAGCGAGAGCGATGGTCTTCTTTGGCCCCGACTGAGTGACGTCCTTCAGGCACGGTTAGTGCCTCAGTTGTTTTTCATTCTTGTCACATGGCCTCATCCTACCAGGAAATAAATGGTCGGGTTCCTCTAAGCTAACTCCTGGGTCAACGAGCGCCTTCCGATTTTGTTAAGGACCTTGCGTTGCCTCTAGTTGCGTTTTAACGGTGATCTGTATTCTTTTTATTATTGATGAGCAGAAATAAGGTATCTCAAAAGAATTAAGGATGATTCAAAGTCTACAGTTCTGAGCATTCATTTCTCTAGCTACTTTTCTCTCGAACTGTAGTGGGGAGGAAGGTTGTCAAATTGCTCCGAAGTTTTTTTTTTTGTGTGCCCTCTCTTTTCCCCCTTCAAAATAATAGATAAGTTATTGGATAAAATACCCGAAGGATAAAATCCTTTGGTAAATAGTATTGAATTTGGGTAAGTATACCTTTGCTAACAGTATTAGTTCCCAAATGAACTAGGAATAAAGGGAGGATGGCATGGGGGCACCTGCAGGATAAAAGTGTGGCAATGCGGTTTCTTCCTCATTCATACAAGCCTGAGATGTTGCAGCATATGTACAAAAGGGCTGGGGCCAGTGGTGGTGTTGTGGAATGGAAGGACTAAAAAACATTCCAAGGCCAGTCAGAGACAGTTTATTGCGCAAGGTTCAGAGCCAGATTTGTACCTGAAGCTTTGAACAAAGAAAGAACTCTGATACAATGGTTTTTATACATTTCTAAGACAAAGGATTCAGTGAGATCATACATTTTCCATATATGGTTAATCATGAGATCATACATCCGATTTTCCTTCTATGGTTACATATACTTGTTAATAAGTTCATCTAATTACTTAAAGCATTAATCTTAGTTTACAAAATTATCTTAGCCACACAACTTTTCCTAAAAACTTTAAAATATCTGGACAGTTTATACACATATTGTTTCAATACTTTGTCTCTGGTTTCCAGAAAATTAATGCATATGCTTCCCGTAGTGAAAACTACTCCAAACAACAGTTCATATGATGATAATCTTTCTAGGTTGGGTATAATAAAACTCTTGACACCACTGTTGCTGTAGCATTACTGCAGAGAAAAGCTTCAACCCATCCTGTGAGGTAGTCCACTAGGACCAATAAATATTTTACTCTCCCCACTTTTGGCAATTCTGTAAAATCCACATGAATACATTGAAATGGTCTTAAAGCTGGTGGTCTCCCACCCATCTGTTGTTTCCTGACAGCTTGTTCACCTTTTTACAAATCAAACATTTGTTTATAATTGATGTTACTAAAGGATATATCCCAATACAACCATAGCTTTTTAAAAGTTCATCTACATAGCTTGAATTCCCCAATGACTCCACCCATATTTTGCCAAATGAATGCACTATCCCAAATGCATACAGTCTCCAGCATACAGCATCCCCATACAGTCTCCAGCATCCCCCCTCCCTTTTTTTTTTTTTTTTAAGGTGCCGCCCTTCTCCGGGAGACTCAGGATTATAATGCGTTAAGCAATAGCCTTCATAAAGTCAGCTTATTGCCCCCACAAACTGGGTCCTCAATTCACCTACCTTAGAAAGGATGGAAGGCTGAGTCAACCTTGAGCCTTGGCGAGATTCGAATTGACAGTAAGTGCAGACAGCTGGTGTTAAATTACAATGCATTTGTCTATTGAGCTATCCAGGCTCCCTGTCCATAGAGCTTAATTTAATGAATACCATTCAAAGGTTTGAGCAGACCAATTTCGAGGCAAACCCCTTGTTTCCAGGATTTTTCCGTACTCCCCCTTCCACTCTAGAGGAACCATTTATACAAATTGCTTCTCCTTTCTCCAGGGGGTGTTCCTCCAAATCAGGTCTTATTTTTGTTTGTAAATCAATCACTTCAGCACCATAATGTTCTAATCCAAACTGATCCATTGATCTGGTGTTGGCTAAGAACTGTGCTTGATTCAAATTGTGATTTGTAGTTACAATCAAGTCTGTCTGCTGTATTAAAATTGTTTCATTTGTGTGTGTGTGTGTGTGTGTGTTTTTTCAAAGAGATTGAATGGCTTTTCCAAGTTTGGTAAACTTAATACAGGAGCCTTGGTCAAAGCTTGTTTCAAATTTTCAAGGCTCCCTCTTTCATGTCCCTCCCATTTGAAACTCCAAGGTCCAGATACAATTAATTTTGCATAGAACTATCTTAATTTTTGCTTGTTAGAGGCTGAGACGCTACTCCTGTCGGAAGGAAAAAGAAGCCTTTCCCTTTAAGGATTGTTGAAAGGCAGAGCTTTCCCTTCCTGAATTCAAAACTCCCGGCTGGGAGATTACTTCGAAATGATTGGAGGTCAGCTGCTTGAGAGTAGAATCAGTTTATTCTTTCTGGGGAGGCAGGCAAGAAACAAACACAAGCACAGCGTTCCGAGGCTAGCCTGTCGTAACTGTAAGAGTAACCCTTTTTCCCTTTTTTCCCCCAAAAAAAATCTTTTGATTTGGCGTGTGAATTCTTTATTTTGTGTGTGTGTGGTTTTATGGTGGTTAAATGTCTTTGTTTGTGATTAGGTTCTTCGGTCCTGGGTCTGGCAAATAAGTAATAGTTGTATAGTTCACACTCTGTTTTTCCTAACCTTTTGTAGTTGTTCGTTCCCTATAATTATTCAGCTTGCCATCTCCGTGTTTTAGTGAATATCTCTCTTTTATAAACAAATTAGCTCCTTCGAAAGGAACAACAATTTATGCTGCTAACAATCAAACAAACAAATCTGAAATATATCAAACTTTAGTTTCAATCTTCTGCCTTTAGTAAAATGCAAGTCAGATTAAAAAAATCTTTCAAAATCATTTCTTTTATATAGGTTTAATTAAGCGTTTTAAACCTCAAAAATTTCCAGAAAAAAATAAAATCAAAATTGTATTCGGAGCAGAAAAGCTTTCGTATGCAAATTAAAGAGATCAGCAGCAAAAACCACATTAGCCGATCTTTCCCCCTCCTTTTTCTGCTCTTTCAGCAGAGAGAGAGATGTCCGCTGAAAAAAATCCAACAGCCCACCCTTTTCCTGCTTCTCACTTCCAAAGGAGAAGAGGCGGGGGGAGAGGAAAAAAAAACGTTTTACAGGAGGCAATCAAGCCTCCCTTCATTCAGCATTCACCTGCTTCATTCAGCATTCTTCCAACAAAGCAACACATTCTGCATTTCTCTCTAACCTCCACAATTCACAGACATTTCCCACAAATTATATGAAGGGGAATTAAAGTGCATTTTCACCAACTTTTACCCTCAACACACTTCACATTCACGCTGCAATCAAACTGCGTACACCAATCTCACATGCAAAAATCTCACTTCATGCATACCAATCATTACAATTATTCAAACACAAGTTTACTTAATTTGCTGGCCAGCCAAACAATCAATTCAACTCCATTCAATTTTACACACTATCATTATATATACATTTTTAACAGAAATCACACCAAATTGATCAAGTCAAATTATCTGACACTTCCCATTTAGACAGGCTTTCCTCTTTACGGCCTGCTAAACCCCGGGTGGGAAGAACAGTAAACAATGTCTTTCAGAGTTCTCTAGCTTTTTAAGAACGGCAATTTATCAGAAAATTTATAACACTGCAATTAGTTCTTTTCTCTTACCACACATAAAATCACACATTTTTTTAAAAAAACTTTTATTGCATAAGGTTTTATTTTCTCCCCTTTCTTTAGTTTTCATCAAACAGACCCTAGCAAACTCTGCCTGATACTTGAGTAATTAAGGGGGGGGTTTCTTTTTGTCTTCCACTGATCAATATTTATTACCACCCTTTCTAACAACACTACCCCTGGCTCACGACGCTGGACGTTCCGACAGTCGTCTATGAGAACCGCAGAGGTTTAACCACCCACACAATCCCACACAATACTTAATTAAATACTTTAAATACTTAATTCCAGAGACTTCAGAATGCCACCTGGTCTCCAGGTGGGACTCGAACCCACAATCCTTGGTTTAGGAGGCCAGTGCCTTATCCATTAGGCCACTGGGTCTCCAGGTAGGGGGTGATCAGGCCCCTCTGCCACCCCTTTAATGGGTGGGGTACCTCTAAACAGAGAGACTTTAACTCTCTGATTTATACTTACCTGTTTTCTTTTTCCTTTTTTTCTTTCTTTCTTTCTTTTCTTTAAGGTCTCTGTGTCTGGCTAGCCTTTAAGGATCCTTGACTAGCCTGTTTCGCCAGCGGGTTACGGCACCTCCTCACCGAAAGGTTCCGTGGACTTCAAAGGAGTCCTAATGGCCGGCCAGTGGATTTTCCTTGGGGAGGCGTCGGTTCCGCTGGGGCAGGCTGTCTGGCAGAACAAAAGTTCTTTGTCCTCTAGTCCCATCTGGGGTGCCATAAATGTTGTGGAATGGAAGGACTAAAAAACATTCCCAGGCCAGTCAGAGACAGTTTATTGCGCAAGGTTCAGAGCCAGATTTGTACCTGAAGCTTTGAACAAAGAAAGAACTCTGATACAATGGTTTTTATACATTTCTAAGACAAAGGATTCAGTGAGATCATACATTTTCCATATATGGTTAATCATGAGATCATACATCCGATTTTCCTTCTATGGTTACATTTACTTGTTAATAAGTTCATCTAATTACTTAAAGCATTAATCTTTAGTTTACAAAATTATCTTAGCCACACAACTTTTCTTAAGTGCTCAGAGTCGCTAATGGGAGAGTTACTACTATCCTTGGGTAAGTTCATTGGATTAAGTAACTCTTTGTAACATATAGGTCTTTGTGTCATTCACAGTCAGGTCACTCAGATGTTTTTCCATATAGCAGTCCTTTCCTTGACATCTAGGTATCAGAAGATATATTACCACTTAAAAGGGTTTAACTGTTTGTTAATGTAATTTCCAACAAGCACTTTCCTCTCTTATAATAATGTGAATAGATAGAGTCTCTCAGAGTTCATGTATCCAAGCACATCTTCCCCTTATAATAATGTGAATAGAGAGGGTCCCCCAGAGCCCATATATCTGACTCTGTATGATTCCTGTTTTATTCACATTATTTCTTTTATCTACATTATTCTTTATTTGCTCTTTACTTCAGTGGGATTCAGCTAGTTCGCACTGGTTTGGTAGAACCGATAGCTAATGCCCTTGCTTCCCCCAAGCATTTCTTTACCTACCTGATTTCCAGCTCTGTCGCATTTCTCCGTCGCATTTCTTGCCACAGTGTGTAGGGAAAGAAAAGTTTGTGGGACTAAAAAAAAAGTTCAAACAATTCCAACTTCTCGCCAAAAAAAATCACGCGAAGTTAGAATTGATTGAACTTTTTTTTTAGTCCCACAAACTTGTTTTCCTGCACACGACAGCAAGAAACATGACGGAGAAATGCGATAGACCTGGAAATCAGGTAGGAAAAAAAATGCTTGGGGAAGTGAGGGCATCTGGGTGGTGGTGGGTGGGGCATCCTCCGTGGCATGGCATGGTGCTGCAATGGAGAAATGGGCAACCGAGCAGCCAACGCGAGGGAAGGAGAAGGCCGCTTTCCCTTTTTTTTCTCCCTGCTCCTCCTCCTTCCTTTGTGCCAGCCTTTCCATTGCAGCGCAGCGCCCAGGATCCACTTGGGGGGGAGGGGGAGAGGGCAGTGGTGAGATGTAAAATTTGTTACTACTGGTTCTGTGGGCGTGGCTTGGTGGAGGGGTAATGTGATGGTGGGCGTGGCCATTTTTTTTTTTTTTACTTTTAAAACCATTTTTTCTACAACCTCTTCGGCTGAGCTGAGTTGCCTGATTGGCAGAGCCTTTTTTTTTTCTTTTAAAAACATTTTTTCGGCAGAAGAGGTTGTAGAAAAAATGCTTTAAAAATAAAAAGCCTCTGATGATTGCGTGGCTCATCTGGGCATGCGGGGAGGCAGGGATTTTTGCTACTGGTTCTCCGAACAACCTGCCGCCATCGCTACTGGATTGGGTGATCTGGTCCGAACCGGGAGCATTTCACCCCTGGGGGGATAATTTAACAACCGATTCACCCAGGGTCAGGTTGGCCATCGTGGGAGGCGTGGCTCATCCTGTATGTGCGGCAGAGCTGGGGGACGGGGATGTGCCATGCTTCCCACAACAGCAAACCTGACCCTGGATGAACTGGTTGTTAAATTATTTGAATCCCATTACTGGCTGGGGCTCACATCCTGATCACATGTTACTTTCATGCTGATGCCTCTGGGAGAGCTTTGCTCCAAAGACAAATGTAAAATGCCCCTTCTGCACATGCTCAAGATGGCGGCCCGGATCTGAAGCTGCCGATGCCGCAGGGGTGATTTTCTGGCCATTTGGGGTCTTATGGGCCAATTTCAATCTTTCTGGCCCTGGCTCGGCAGAGTGAGCTTTTCGCTGGCTTGCTGAGAGCTTTTTGCTGTCCGGTACGCTGCAGCCAGCGAGTTGGAGCCAGTGTGTGTGGGCGCCGTGGAGAGGACGGTGGCTGTCAGCCTCCGACTTTCTGCTTTGGCTGCCATAAGAAACGGGGGAGGGAAGAGCGTGGGGGGAGGGAAGCAAGCTGGTGGATTTTTGAAGAAACGAAACCTAAGCACTGAAGTGGCTATCGGTCAACCGTCATCGCGTTCCTGATTGTTGACGATGCCAGACGTGTGTCCACCTGACCTCTGAGAGACCTTTGGATTGGGTGATTGATGATGGACAGTGGGAGGGGATGCTTTCTATATGCAACTTTCGCGCCTATTGCTTTAGTTTCAGCTTTCCTTGCTTGCGTTCATTTCATCTTCCAGTAAAAGTACATTACTCTATAAAATATGGAGTTTGGCTCATTCTTTCCTGGACTTTGAAGGAAGCACAGCTGACAGCGGCGTTGCCGGGAGGACGCCAGAAGAATGGCATCAGCAGCCTGGGCGGTGGGCGGCCTGTTCGGTGGGTGTTGGCGGTGGCATCCGGAGTGGCGGCGGCCCACATCAGGGCCTGGGAGCCTGTGGAGGACCCGGGGGTGACGTGGATGCTGTCGGCTGCAATGGCGACCGCTGGGACGGCGCCGATGGGAGCGGCAGCGGCCTGGCTGTGGCCTACCTTGATGACAGGTTTTGGAACCCCGAGAGGTGGCATGCGGCGAAGAGGAGGTTTAGGGGTTTTTTATCTAAATCTTTAGCTCAATTTTTAAGGGGTTCTGGGGGGGGAGGTTTTTTTTTTTTTTAATTTGATTCATATGCCGCCCTTCTCCAGAGACTCAGGGCGGCTTACAATGCGTTAAGCAATAGCCTTCATACTTTTGTATATTTATACAAAGTCAGCTTATTGCCCCCACAAACTGGGTACTCATTTCACCTACCTTAGGAAGGATGGAAGGCTGAGTCAACCTTGAGCCTTGGAGAGATTGGATTGGTTGGATTGGAACTAGGGTTGTGGGTTTGAGGGATAACCCACTGAGGGTGGGGCCTGGTCCGGCTGAGAGTCACGGCATGGGAGGTGCGGGGCTCGGGGTCAAGGAGGGGGCCCTCATCGTTTGTACCGATGAGGGCCATTCCATCAGTACTGTGGGTGGGAGGGGCAGATATGGTGGGAGCAAGGGGCCATATCCTGTTGCGGGAGTGCGCGCTCGCTGTCTTCGAGTGGTGGCGCGCTCCGGCCCCCAATGCTCTTCTCGTTCCCCGGGTTGCACAGTTCCTCAGGGCCCAGGCCTTCGGCTGATGTTATGCAATGCCAGGTCCGTGGTAAATAAAGCCCCCCTCATTTGTGATCTTATTCAGGAGGGGGGAGCGGACCTGACGGGTATTACGGAGACCTGGCTGGGCCAGGAGGAGGGTTCCCCCTTGTTGAATTGTGCCCACCTGGTTTCCGCGCATTTCATTAGCTGAGGTCACAGGGTAAGGGCGGGGGGGGTGGCGGTTGTTATGAAAGAAGGTCTTGGTCCGAGGGAGGCCATTGTTCCTCAGATTGCCGGATGTGAGTCCCTCCTTGTGAAGTGGGGTCATGGGGTACAGTTGGGCTTGCTGATCACGTAGCTGGCTCCCTGCCACATGGCGGCCCTGCCCGAACTGCTCAACATTATAGCCTGGGTGGCGGTTGACATCCCCAGGCTTCTGGTCATGGGGGATTTCAACCTGCCATCTATCGGCGAAATGTCTGAGACAGCTTGGGCGTTCATGGCTTCCATGACGGCTCTGGACCTGACCCAGTTAGTTCATGGCTCTACTCACACGGGGGGAAACACTCTGGACTTGGTTTTTTTCTCTGGTCAGTGGCTGAGTGATCTTGATATAGGGGATATAGTGATTTTGCCCTTGTCATGGTCAGATCACCCTCTCCTTCTCTTTGACCTTCGAACTGCTACACCCCACCGCAGGGAGGCGGAACTGATGAGGTGGTTCCACCCCAGGTGCCTGATGGATCTGGATAGGTTCCAGACGGAACTTGGGCCATTCCCTGAGGCTCTGGCTCATGACTTGGCTGAAGACCTGGTGGCCGCCTGGGATAGGGCAGCCACTGGAGCTTTGGATCAGGTCATGCCTTTGCGGCCTCTGACTTGGCTCCCTGGTTTACCGAGGAGCTGAGGGAGATGAAGCGCCGGAAAAGACGCCTGGAGAGCGGTTTGAGGGCCAGCCTTTCCAAATCTGATCGAACACTGGTGAGGTCTCATATTAAGACCTACCTAGTGGCGATAAAAGCGGCAAAATTTAACTATTTTTTCGCTCTTATTGTGTCATCAGATAATCGCCTGGCTGCCCTGTTTAGGGTGACCCGCTTCCCTGCTCCATCTGGGTGCGCGGGAGGACCCCTTGGAGGGTAGGGCTGAGGACTTTGTGCAGTATCTGTATGACAAAATCGCTCAAATTCGGGAAGACTTGGACTCTGACTGGGTAGATTCGGGAGGGGTGATGGAGGCAGGTCTTGAGAATGTTATATGGGAGGAGTTTGACCCGGTGACTCCCGAAGACGTGGACAGAATTCTGGGTAGACTTAGCTCAGCCACATGTTTATTGGACCCGTGTCCCTCCTGGTTGGTGCTGGCTTCCCGGGAGTTTACACGAGGCTGGCTCCAGGGGATTATTAATGCTTCATTGAGTGAGGGTGACTTTCCCACTGCCTTGAAAGAGGCGGTAGTAAGGCCTCTCCTTAAGAAGCCTTCCCTGGACCCGGCAGCGTTAGTAAATTATCGTCCAGTCTCCAACCTCCGCTTTGTGGCGAAGGTTGTTGAGAGTGTGAATGAAACGGTTTATCTAAATCCATTCCAGTTGGGTTTCAGACCTGGGTACAGCATGGAAACGGCATTGGTTGCATTGGTTGATGATCTCTGGAGGGCATGGGACAGGGGTTGTTTCTCTGTCCTGGTCCTATTAAACCTCTCAGCGGCTTTTGATACCATCGACCATGGTATTATGCTGCGCCGGTTGGAAGAGTTGGGGGTGGGGGGCATTGTTGCGGTGATTCTCCTCCTTCCTATCTGACCGGTTGCAGTCTGTGTTGGCAGGGGGGCAGAGGTCGACCTCGAGGCGCCTTGTGTGCGGGGTGCCACAAGGGTTGGTCCTCTCGCCCCTTCTGTTCAACATTTATGTGAAGCCACTGGGTGAGATCATCCGTGGTTTCGGGGTGAAGTACCACCAGTATGCTGATGACACTCAGCTGTACATCTCCACCCCGGACCACCCCAATGATGCCCTTGAAGTGATGTCCCGCTGCCTGGAAGCCGTACAGATCTGGATGGGGAGAAACAGACTCAGGCTCAACCCGTCCAAGACCGAGTGGCTGTGGTTTCCGGCGTCCCGATATAGCCATCAGTGACTATTGGGGGCGAGTCGTTGGCCCCCACGGAGAGGGCTTGCAATTTGGGTGTCCTCCTGGATACACGGCTGTCTTTAGAAGAACATTTGACAGCTGTGGCCAGGAGGACTTTCTATCAGGTTCGCCTGATCCGCCAGTTGCGTCCCTTTCTGGATCAGGACTCCTTATGCATGGTCACTCATGCCCTCATCACTTCCCGCCTGGACTACTGTAATGCTCTCTACATGGGGCTCCCCTTGAGGAGCACCCGGAGGCTCCAACTGGTCCAGAATGCGGCCGCGCAGGTGGTTATGGGAGCGACATGGCGCTCCCATGTACCACTCTCCTGCGCGAGCTGTACTGGCTCCCGGTGGTCTTCCGGGTATGCTTCAAGGTATTGGTTACCACCTTTAGAGCGCTCCATGGCTTAGGACCTGGATACCTACGAGACCGCCTTCTGCCACCGGTCGCCTCTCACTGGCCAGTACGCTCCCACAGAGAGGGGCTCCTCAGGGTGCCATCGGTCAAACATTGTTGACTGGCGGCCCCCAGGGGGAGAGCCTTCTCTGTGGGGGCACCTGCCCTTTGGAACGAGCTCCCCCCAGAGATACGGAGGATCCCGGATTTTCGCACTTTCTGCCGTGCCCTCACGACTTTTTTATTCCAACAAGCTGGGCTGGCCTAACTCTTTTTAATTGTTTAATTTTAATTTGTTTTTAAAAATGGGGTGTTTTAATTAGTATGGGCCAAATTTGTTTAATGTGTTTTAAATTGTTTTTTAAATTTTATACTGTACATGTTTTATTTTGGCTGTTCACCGGCCTGAGTCCTTCGGGAGAAGGGCGGTATATAAATCCAAATAAACTAAACTAAACTAAACTAAACTAAATTGCAAAGAGTGACAACCAAGTTATCGTGAACAAATGTAAATGCTAAATTTAAATTTATTTTTTTTCTTTACCCATATTGAAACCTTCCATGCCAATATTTATGTCATTAAACATATTTCAGACTTACAAAACTCTTCATTTTGTCTGAGGTTTGAAAATGCAGGAGTTCCCAAATGAAAACTTTCTGTTTATCTTCATTCTTTTGCCAGCCTGGCAAGCAAAAACAGATTCATAATTTTCACAACAATGGACAAGCTCATTTATTTCAAACACCTAATACATTCATCAAAAAAAGATCATTGTTTAATCAAGGTCAAGAAATAAATTTAAATTCCCTTATACACACAGATAGACTTCTTCACTGTCTTTTTCTTCATCTTCTTGCCTCCTCCCATTTAAAGCACAAGTATATGAAAAACACTCTGAAGTTTTACCCAGCAACCTCATTTCCCAGAAAAAGAAAAAAAAGGACCTCTCACAGGTTGATATAGTCAATACAATTAGAGGCATTTCTATTTCAGGGAAACCTGAAATAGGTAGCTATTTCAGGTTTCACATAGCTATCACATACAGGTAGTCTTCAACTTAAAGCAGTTTTGTTTAGTGACCATTCAAAGTTACAATGGCAGTGAAAAAAGTGATTTATGACCTTTTTCACAAGACTGTTGTGGCATCCTCATGGTCACGTAATCAAAATTCAGATGCTCAGCAACTGACTCATATTTATGACCATTGCAGTGTTCTGGGGTCATATGTTCACTTTTTGTGACCTGACAAGCAAAGTAAATTGAGAAGCCAGATTAACTGAACAACTGTGTTACTAATTTAACAACTACAGTGATTCACTAAATTGTGACAAGAAAGGTCATATAATGGGGCAATACTCACTTAACAAATGTCTCAACAACAGAATATCTTAGGCTCAATTGTGGTCATAAGTCAAGGAGTACCCGTATCCACTTGGAAGTATTCTTCAGCTTTCTCAATTATCCAGTGTGTGTTAGTAACCATATTTATTTCTTGGTGTTATCTAAAGCCAAGTTGAACATCTGGCATCTCCCTTCCTACGTCTAATCTGCATTAGATGAGCTAAGCATTATTTGATAGCTTGTGAAATTAAGAGTATTATTCAATAGTCTACAGAGTACATTGCCAGTACATTTAGGAATGATTCGGTCTACAGGAGAAAGTGCAGGAAAAGAAGCAAATTTTCAAGAAATGGCAAGCAGATAAGACCGAAGAGAATTGACAGAACTATATAACCGCCAAAAGAACAGCCAAGAGAGTGGTTGCTGAAGCCAAGGCAGAACACTACAAGACCTATATGACCGCCTGGAGACGAAGGCAAGAAAGACATTTACCGATTGGCCAAAGCACAGAAGAAGGCTGCACAAAACATCAAGCATTACATGGGCATGAAGAACAAGGATGGCAAACGACTCTAAAACATACAGGAGATCCTGCAACGATGGCAAGATCATTTCAATGAGATCTTCAACATTGAATTCCAACATCCACCAATTACAGTAGGCACACCAACCCATGGACCCATACCACTCATAACTGAGGAAGAAGTCAACAATGCTGTGGACAGAATGAGGAACTTGAAAGCCCCTGGACCTGACAATCTGCCCATGGACTTCTGGAAACTAAAGGAAGTGTGAGACACAGAGATACCTTGGCTGACTGAGTTCTTCAATGCTGTAATGAATACTGGCCATGTATCAACTGAGGGTTCAACAAGCGTAACAATTTTCATCTTCAAGAACAAGCAAGGGTGACCCAGCTGACTGTGCCAACTATTGTCCAATCCGCCTTCTGACTCACACTATGAAGATCTTTGACAGAATCCTTGATCAAAGCATTTGCAGGATCGCCCAACTCACGATCAACCAATACAGTGTTGTGTTGTGGAACAACTGATGCCATCTTTGCAGCAGGTCAGCTCATACGGAAACACTGTGAGAAGACACAACCACTACACATGGCATTCCTAGACATGGAGAAGGCATTTGATCATGTCCCACACCAACTGATCTGGTATGCCCTTCGGGATTACGGAGTATCTGAACCACTAATTGACTGGATCAAAATGCTATACAACAACACCAGCAGCCAAGTGTGATGCTCAGTTGGCCTCTCCTACAGATTCCCAGTGACGGTTGGGGTACACCAAGACTCTCCACTGTCATCACTTTTGTTTATAGTGGTCATGGACACCATCATGCATGACCTGCAGCAGAACGCATCAACATCAGAAAACTGAGTACTTAGAGACTGTCACCACCCCTGGAATGCTTCAAATCAATGGAGAAAACCTAAAGAAGGTGGACATTTTTTGGTATCTAGGATCCCACCTCCAAGGCAATGACGACAGCAATGGCGAGGTCCGAGCAAGGGTGAATGCAGCCTGGATGCATTGGTAATAACTCACTGGTGTGTTATGTGACAGATGAATACCAATTCATCTTAAATCTAATATTTACAAGACAACCATCTGCCCAATTGTACTGTAAGGCACTGAATGCTGGGCAACAAAAACGGACCAAAACCTATCTCCATGCCATGCAAATGTGAATGCTCCATTGGATATCAGGTATCTTGACCACATCACAAATGACACAATTCAACAACATTTTGGTGTGGCACCAATTATAGAGAAGATCAGAGAAGGCTGGCTCTGCTGGTATGGACATATCCTGAGAGCAACACCTTCCACCATTGCCAAGACTGCCTACCAACTACCATGTTTCCCTGAAAATAAGATCCTGTCTTATATTTTTTTTTAACCCTGAAATAAGTGCTTAGCCTTATTGCCATGCTCTCAAAAGCCCAATGGGCTTATTATCAGGAGATGTCTTATTTTGGGGGAAACAGGGTAGAAGTCCATGGCCGGCGACCTCGCGGGCACCCAAAACAGAGATGGCAAGACACCATCAACAAAGATATAGCTGGAGAATATAGCATAGCTGGCTGGAGAATTCTGGGAGTTGAAGTCCTCAAGTCTTAAAACTGCCAAGTTTGAAGACCTCTGATCTAAGGTGTTGGCTATTCCTTCCAGCTTAGTATCATCTGCAAATTTGGTAAATACCCCTTCTAAGATGAAACCTTTTGGTACTACATTTGTTTGCTATTCAGACCTCTCCACTCAGGCTTTAGGCCGGGTCCCCGCTGGCTGGGTTCCAGAATCCCCAAGCCAGCCCCTTTGCTGAGGCCATGCCAGGCTTGGACGTGTACTCTCCCTTCTGCTCAATCACTATGATCTTCCTTGAGTTTTCTCCTTTGTTCCGAAGGCGATTGGGCAGGTGGCCGGGGCTCAAGACCCTGGAGAGGTTGCTGTCTAGCTAGAGAAGTTGAGAGCTGTTTTACTGTCAAGGTTCCGACTGACAAACCCAAGCAGTTCAGCACTCTGAGGCTTCATTCACTTCAAAAGTACTGGTTTATTGAGCACATCAGCACAAATGAAATTTAAAAAGAGTTCTGACTACTTCCTGCTTTTCCGTAAAATTAAAAGTTAGGCATCCCCCATATCCCCTATGTCACATATCTCATTGTCCAATTAGGTACTCTGTCATCTCCTTGGCAACTGGGTTCAGTCTCTGGTCAGCACTTGTTAGTATGAGCATCCAATCTCATTGTACACATGTTGTGCATTGAAAGTAAAGGTTTGAATTGAATGACCTTGGAGATATCAAGTTGTTTTGGCGGGTGTGAATTCCAAGCTTCTTCTCCCCACTACCCTCCTAGCTGTGTGGCAGCTTCAGAAATTGAAAGATGGCTTCGCTAGGCCTGATCCATTTCAGAGTTGACACCTGGCTGTTGTCTTAAGATAGGATGTTTGTGAAACATTTTTGGCTTTGGTTGCAGTGTGTTTTTCCACATGTGGAATGGGATAACTTGCCATAGCCAACTCGCCATGGGACAACTTGCTGCAGGACAATTTAACAATTCTATTTAATTATTTAAAATAAATAAAATATTTTAATGTTTGCTATTCACATTTCATTCTGTCCCTCTTTTTGCATCCTTTCTTTACTGGTTCTATTCCACCATTTCTTTGATATTAGGGTAACTCTTGTCCCGCAGCGAGTTGTCCTGCTATGAGTTGACCATAGCAAATTATCCTGCAGCAAGTTGTTGCCCATGGCAAATTGTCATAGATCCACATAGACAGGATTTCCATATTGATTGATTCTTTTCTCCTCCCCCTCCCCTTTTTATATTCTTATTCTGATACAAGTCACCTAGAGACATTTTGGAGTGGTTTACAAAATTGAAAAGAAAGAAAACTCTGGACAGATGGGATTAAGCATGGAGTGAGATCTTTTTTATGGGCCATGTAAAATTCTGCTCCATAGTAATGGATGCAGCAAAGGGCATCACTGTCTGCACTGCATTTCACAGAATGGACTGTGGCTTTTTGAATGATAAAGTTCAAAAATTGGGGGATGAAAATCCTCCAACTATCAGTCTTGCTCTAAGAAATTTTTAAATAGAGGCATTCATATTTGTTCAGTCTCCAGTTGGGTTCCAGTATTAAGGTAGGACATAGAAATCGGCAAAGACCATGTTGCTTGGAAATTCTGGGATTTCTAATCCTAGCACTTCTGGAAGACACCAGGCTGGGACACCTGATATATGTTCTTCTAGATACACAGCAGTAAATCAGCTCCGTGCACACTTTGAAATAGTCTATCAAATAGTCTGTAAAAAATCTAAATAAAATCTTAATGCACATTACTGTTAGAATATGTTTTCTTCTAATTTTAGTATTTCAACAGATTTGATAGCACCAAATGAAATAAGAGAGAGTACAAACATCTGGATTTGTTTTCTTTTTCTCCTTGTTTACTTCAACTGTTAAGAAAAACAATCATTTTCTTTTAAAAAACCAGACTATGTTCAAAAAGGTACCATTCTGCACTGCCCAAGTTGAAAACCTCTCCAGGTACAAGTGTGTCATCCCACAATTTCTGTTTGTAAAATTGCCTTTCATTCCTCAGATTAAATGAGACACACTTTTTAAAAAGAGATTTCTATCTGTATTTTCATCCTAATAAACAACAATGTTAGTGATAGATGTATTTTAAGTATACTACATTTGCTTCTTAGTGAATATTTTATCTATTATCAACGGTGGCTAAGACACCCTTCCTAGCTAACACTTGTCATAAATAATCAATGAGAGCCTATTAATATTCATGAGCTGGAATCTGTGTAGTCGTGCACTGATGCAGAGAGAAGGAATGTTGCTGCGAACTGAGATGAAACTGTGTATGTCTGTGAACACGTGAGTGTAAGACATTTAGGCAAGAAGATGATCCTGCTGCTTATACACTGGCTTGTGCGTTTAGCTAACAGTGGCATGCCTGTGTTTTTGCACTGGAGTGACTGATGAAAAACAGTATACAAGTCAGAGGGTCCTTCCCTGTCACTGCATTTGGCTCTCATTTCTTGAGAAATTAGAAGCCTTGCTTCTTCACTATTGGTTAACATAATGGGTTCTGTGCAGTTTTCAGAAAAGGGAGGACAATACAAATAGCTTTATGAAGTTTCTCAGGTGAGTGTAGAAGATGCTGCCAACAGCACCAGGAAAAGAATGCTGTGATTTGGAAAGCACTTAATAAAAATGAGGGATGTTTATGTTAGTTTGTTTGTATTTGCATGTTGGGTGGTGGTGGTAGTAGTTCATTTCCAGCTTTAATTGACTTCCTGCCGGTTTCTTTTTAAAAATCTTCCATATGGCCTTGCCAATTCTTAGAGTCATTCATTACCATCTCCATAACATGCATAGAAAATGTTTTGCTTTGGTAAGAGGATGTTCTGTCAGTTGCACTTTATAAAGGTTTTGTAGCTGTGAGGATTTAAGAAATCTGTATACATTGTTTTCAAATTATTTATGAAATGTTATGGTTCAAGACGAGCTTCTACTGTTTGTGAAATCTCTGCTTTAAATGAAGTACTTTTTAAAAATAAATGAGATGGACTTTTCACTATTTTGAATAGGTGTTAATTTACTTTCTCTTTGTGTGCAATGTTTTTATTAGTAATTATGCCATTCCTTTGTACTGTTTATCATCATGGGGAGAGTTTGATTTATCCTGGACTTATTTAAGTGTGTTCGCCAGCAACAGCAGTGTTTTTCCTGTGCGCTGCTCCCACTATCCATGCATGGGTTAATCCTTCAGTATTTGGCAACAACTGAGTGAAAGAAACAAAAGGCTCTTCCCCTTTCCGGCCCCCAAGCCACGCCTCTGTACCCATGATCCCCCAGTCTTCACTCAGTTGCTGGCAACTACTGAAGTGTTTTTTTGGAGCTCCACAGGTTTTCCAGGTATTGTGCCTCTGTGGGGTTTTCTCCTTTCTTTTCTTTAAAACTCCTTAAAGTCTTGGCTCTCCCCTTCTCTTAAGCGTCTAGGCGTTTGTTTTCCTTTTGAATAGTTGTTTTCGCGCCCCATTTTTTCTTGTGCCTGGCGCTTCGGCGCGAGGCACTTTTTACCAGCTGGCGGGGGGAGGAGCGGAGCCTCGCAGCCCGAATTCAGCCGGCCGGCTCCTTATCAGATCGGAGCGATTTCTCCACGTGCGTCGCGACCCCTAGTGTCTCGCGCCCCCCCCCAGCTGGCCGGCGGCATCGGATTTCCTCGCTCACACCCTCGATTGGCTGCAGGCACTGGAACGCGAGGCAGAGGACTGCGGGTGGCTTCGCGCTCATCAGCTGGGCGGCGGGTTTGAAAACTCCGGCCGCCCACGCAGTGCCGATCGAGCCGCCGTCGCTGATTTACCTTGCTGGCGCTAGCGCGAGGGAGAGGAAAGCGCCAGTCGCCTCAGCAGCCTTCCCCTGCACAGGGGAGTCACATGGCACCTGGTCGGACCCTCGGGCCGCCAGTGTAAGACCGTTGCCAGAGTCGGGCACAGCGGAGCCACGTGCCAGCGCCATATTGGTGGACCTGCAGGCTGCCATTTTGGACAGACTCTACAGCCGGCACCTTCAGAGACCAGCGGGTCGGCTGCAGCCCCCCCCCACGCCTGAAAAGGGGGCTGAGCATCTTCCTCCTCTACCATCTGAGGAGAAGATTTTGCACGCGCCGGTCTCTCGTGGAGAGATCTGCCCTCTGGTGGCGGTGTGCAGCATCAGGGGGTCTGCCCAGCGCTCTCAAGCCTCAACCATGCCACACTCCCCCACTTCCTCGGATATGGAATTGGAGCTTAGCCCTCCTCACAAAAGCAATAAAGGGGGCAGGAAGAAATCCAAAAAGAGGCATTTGAGCGCCACCAGAAGAGCTGCTTCGGAAGGGGCCTTGCCTTTCCAGGACAGAGATGCGTTAAGGAGGCACAACGCTCTCGAGAGACAGTGGGAGAAGGCGCAGAGGGCAGTGGCAGCAACACCATCCAAGGAGCCCGCGACCTTGGACCTAGTGCGTGCTTCCCCTAGAGGCATGGAGTTGGGGATCTCATCTGTATCCGACATTGCAGTGACCCCAAGAACTCCAGATGTGCCCAGGTCTGGCCGCAGCACACCTCGCCCGGAGGCAGGCACAGGGCTCACAGCGGAGGCCTCATCGACCCTCCTCCCTGCACAACCTCTTCGGGCCAGGGAAGCAACTAGTCCGCCGCCAAGCGCTGACCAGCACCTCCAGGGGGGGCCTGGGATGGCTTCCCCATTGGACTTTCAGGCCATGTTTTCGGCTGCACTTTCCTCCTTCTTCAGCGCAACCCTGCAGCAGTCGTCTCAAGCTCCAGTCCAAGCCGCCCCGAGCCAGTCACGGCGCCACCAACCCCAACCCCAGCCTCTTCCCAGACGAGGTCAGGACTTCTCTTCGGAGGAATCAGACCAAGCAGAGGATGGGCCTGAGGAGATGGAGCTATCAGAGGATGAGGGTCTAGCGCCCGACACACCGGCATTTACAGGCCTCTTCCGTCCGGCCTTGTTCAAGTCCCTGCTCCACAAGGCCCGACTCACAACCAACCTCGGAGTACCAGGGGATGTCACAACCGCGGCCCCACCGGCAGCGGGGCCGCACGACGCCCTTTTCAACCTATCAAAGCCGCAGAGGGATTTCATCCCGTGCCCTCAGCTGTTTGCGGAGGTCATCCAGAACCCCTGGGGACAACCAGCTTCCCTGGCCACACCCAGCAATCTGGACAAGAAGCTCTACTGCGCAGCCCCAGAGCTAGAGGACCTCCTAACGCTCCCTACGGTCGACCAGCCTGTGGCAGCATTGTCCTCCGGGGTCTTGATCTCCACTGACCCTCTTGACTCTCTCAAGGCAGAGGAGAAGAGGATGGAGGGGGCCTTCCGTAAGGCACATCAGGCGGCGGGCTGGGCAATCAGAGCCGCGACGGCGACGTCCTTCTTCAACCGTGCGTCGCTTATTTGGCTCCGGCACCTGCAGGACAGACTACCCCCTGAGGACACCAGGCTCCAGCAGGATATAAACAAGATAATAGCCGCCACTGAATACTCAGCAGACAGTTCTTTAAACACAGCCAAATTTGCCTCAAGGACTCTAGCCTCAACCCTTTCGGCTAGAAGACTCTTCTGGCTCCGGCCCTGGAAGGCCGACTTCAAAGCAAAATGGAAATTGGTGGCCGCACCTTACAAAGCCCCAGAGCTCTTTGGCGCCGCGCTGGAACCGCTGCTAGTGGAGGGGAAGGACAAGAGAAAGATCCTCCCATCGACTTACCGCCGCCAGGAACGCCGGTACACTCCTTATCCGCTACAACAGCCCTTTCGTGCCAGCGCGGGACCCAGGGGGTCCTCTTCTCATCGTCCTCACTATCAGGGAGGAGATAGGTTCCAGGACTGGCAGCAGTTCCGAGACTGAGGGTGAAACCAGCAGCCGAGGCGCAACTTCCGTGGTGGTGGACCGAAGCCAGCCAAACGAGGGAAGTGACTCCAAGCCCGCAGGCCCCATAGGGGGAAGGCTCATTCACTTCCACCAGCAATGGGCCAAATCAACCTCGGACTCCTGGGTAAGGCATACGACTGGTTCGGGACTCTCTATCGAATTTTCCGGTCAGCCGCCCCATCGGTTTGTCCGCTGTCCAATGCCCCGCTCCGCCGAACAGCGGAACTTAATGTCACAGGAGATAAAACACCTCCTGGAAGTCAATGCCATCGAAGCAGTGCCGCACGCCCAGAGGGGGGCCGGGTTCTATTCAACCCTCTTTCTAGTACCCAAGAACTCCGGGGGCTGGAGGGGCATACTAAATTTAAAGCGGCTAAACCTGTCGGTTCAATACCACAGGTTCAAAATGCACTCCCTCAAGTCCATCCTAGCGGGGGTGAGACAGGGCAACTTGTTCCAATCAGTCGACCTCCGGGAGGCCTATCTTCACGTGCCCATTCACCTGGACCACAGGCAGTTCCTGAGATTCGAATTCGCGGGAACACATTACCAGTACCGTGCGATGCCATTCGGACTCTCGTCAGCCCCCCCGCACCTTTACCAAATTGGTGGCGGTGGTAGCGGCCAGGCTTCGAACCATCCCGATCAGGTTGCTCTGCTATCTGGACGACATTCTGATCCTGTCCTCCACTCGAGATCAGGCCACCGAAGACATGAAGAGAGTCCTGCAGGTCTTCCAGGATCACGGCTTCACCATAAACTTCGAAAAGAGTCATCTGCAGCCCACCACCAGACTACTTCATCTGGGGGCACTGATAGACTCGGCCAGCGGTCAGGTTTACCTTTCGCCAGACAGAGTCCACAGTATCCACACTCTGATACAGCAGATCCTGTCGAAGAGGAGAGTGGCCCTGATCCACCTTTCTTGCCTACTCGGAAAGATGGTATCCTGCTTCGGCATCGTTCCGTGGGCACGCAGACATTCGAGACCTCTGCAGTGGTTTTTGCTCCCATTTCAGCGGGCAGGCAGGGCCAACTCCAAACGGACAGTACTCCTCACTCTTCAGGTCCGCCAGTCCCTCAGGTGGTGGATATTGCCTTCGCTGCTCAAGGGGTCCAGTTTCCTAGAGCCGGAACGACTGATCATCACCACCGACGCAAGCCTTCGAGGGTGGGGAGCCCACCTCCACAACCTGGTGGCACAGGGACAGTGGTCCCGGCAGGAGAGTCAGTGCAGCATCAACTTTCTGGAACTTCGGGCGATCAGACTGGCCCTTCGAGAGTTCCAATTGACGGTGCGAGAACATCATGTCCTGATCCTGACCGACAACATCTCGGCCAAGGCGCACGTCAACAGAGAGGGGGGCACAAGGTCCCGCACCCTGATGCGAGAGGCCGCCGATCTCTTCAACTGGGCGGAGAGCCACCTTCTCTCGATCAGGGCGGACCACATCTCGGGGGCATCCAATGTCAGAGCAGACTGGCTCAGCAGAGAGACAATAGACCAAGTGGAATGGCAACTCCATCCACAACTGTTCCGGGAGCTCGCCTCACGCTTCGGAAGCCCGGTGGTGGATCTCTTTGCAACCCCGGCCAACGCTCAGCTTCCCCACTTCGTGTCACGCTACCCGACACCTCAGGCGGAGGACCACGATGCGTTGCGCTGCAGGTGGCCCGAGGGTCTCCTGTACGCGTTTCCACCAGTGCCCCTAATTCCCCGCCTCATCCGAAAACTGCTATCGGAAAAGGCCGATCTGCTCCTGGTAGCCCCGAACTGGCCCCGGCGGCCGTGGTACGCCGACCTAGTGGCGCTTTCCGTGGACCAACCATGGGTGATCCCGCCACGGCGGCTCGTCCTTCGCCAGGGGGAGGTCACGCACCCAGAACCCCAGTGGCTGCAATTAGCCGTTTGGCATTTGAACGTGTCATCCTGAAAAAGGACAACCTGCCAGATGAAGTCGTGGCCACCATACAAGCGGCTAGACATCCGTCTACGACCTGCATCTATGAGGCGTCTTGGCAGGCGTTCTGTCGCTGGACTACCCGACAACACACCGACCCGACATCAGCGGATGTTCGTGACATCCTGCAATTTCTACAAGCCGGCCTCGACAAGGGCCTGACCCCCGCAACCTTACGAAGGCAGACAGCTGCGCTATCGACGGTCATTGCTTGCCCCCGTACCAGTCGCTCGCGCACCACCCGCGCATTAAGGGGTTTCTACATGGGGCCATGAACCTTCGACCTCCCGCAGTGCATCGTTATCCGTCATGGGACTTGACTCTGGTTCTGCGAGCACTGACCAGTCCCCCCTTCGAACCCCTAAACTCAGCCCCTCTCAAGTACCTCTCATTTAAGGTGACCTTCTTGCTGGCGATCACCTCGGCGAGAAGAGTCTCAGAGATAGCGGCTCTCTCAGTCCGCAAGGACTTATGCATATTTCGTGAATCCACGGTGACGTTACGCCTGGACCCGGCTTTCATCCCAAAGGTCAACTCGTGGTTTCATCGGGCCCAAGAACTCATCCTACCGGATTTCTGTCCTTCACCTCGAGATGCCAGGGAGGAGAGGTGGCACACGCTGGACGTCCGACGCGCTATCTGCATCTACATCCGTCGGACCAAACCCTTCCGCCGCACCGAGGGCCTCCTGGTTTCCTTTAGTCCGAGGTCCATGGGTCAGAAGGTATCAGCAGCCACGGTCAGCAGATGGATTAAGGCCTGCATCGCTATGGCCTATGATTCAAGCTCCAGGCCGGCACCGGGCAGAATCCTCCCCCACTCTACCCGCAGTGCGGCCACGTCGGCGGCCTGGGCCACTCAAGCCTTGGTAGTGGACATCTGCAGGGCAGCGACCTGGTCGTCCCTCACACCGTTCATTCGCCACTACAAAATCGATGTGTACAACTCCGCCGAGGCGTCGTTAGGCCGCAGAGTACTTCAGAAAGTGGTGTTGGAGGACAACGGTGGAGACAGTCAGCCTCCCGCCCAGGGGATTTGAGCTTGGGTATATCCCATGCATGAATAGTGGGAGCAGCGCACAGGAAAATGGGCGTTGTCTTACCTGAACGTCCTTTTTCTGGGCGCTGCGTACACTATCCATAACCCTCCCTCTTGGGCTGACTGCTCCCCCTGTGACTGTCGGGGTTTCTTTCTACCGGCCCCTGTTTCAAGTTGATGTTAATAAAGTTGAGTTTGATAAAGTTACTCTTGTGGATTCCTTGTTAGCTGCGCCTTTCGTTCAGACTGGGGGATCATGGGTACAGAGGCGTGGCTTGGGGGCCGGAAAGGGGAAGAGCCTTTTGTTTCTTTCACTCAGTTGTTGCCAAATACTGAAGGATTAACCCATGCATGGATAGTGTACGCAGCGCCCAGAAAAAGGACGTTCAGGTAAGACAACGTCCATTCTATAATTTACATGTGCTAGCTGTGACATCAAAATAAGGAGGCAGAGAAACAGATGTGATTTTGGACAAGTGCTTATTGCATCCATATGTCAGTCTTCCGGAAAACCCCAACTCTAATTAAAAACTCAGACAAGGCATTTTCTCAAAGTTCCCATTAGAGCAGGTATACTGGCACATCTGAGAAAACTTGAATCTGAGAGTTCCGGGTTTTCCCTCAGTAAATCAAAATCCCAAATCCAGCCCCCTGCACCTATCAGTCCATCACATGGCCCAATCATCCTCCATCCCAACTTCAGCAATCACTGCAACCACTCCTTCTCCAAATGCAGGAACACCATGACCTTGACTGAAGGGGAGAATGCTATTATGTCTAACTACAAACCGCCTATTAAATCCCCCCTCCTACTTTCCGAGGCGCAAGACGGTGGCAGCGTGGAAGCTTCCAGGGTTAATATGGCTTCCAAAGCTGACAGGCGTCTCCCCCCCCCGAGAAAAAAAACACGCCCTGGAAAATAAATAGAAGAAACACAAAGAGAAGTTAACACATTGTTCATAAAACTGCTTAACCCCCTCTCCCCCCTCCCGGAGGCCCCTTTGACTTGTCAGGGAATTTATCATGAAATTTTTTTACTAGTCTATCAGCTTTCATATCCCAACTTTTTACCGACATAGCTTCTGACAAAGGGTACCCTTTCCAGAGTACTAACTCCATTGTAACCTAGAATCAAGAATCTTCTTGACTTCATAATGAGTTTCACCTTGTACTATCATAGGTTGGGGGGGAGCAGCTGGTAAGGGTCTCAAGGTAGATCACACGGCTGGTTTCAATAGGCTGCTGTGAAACGGATGTATTATCCCTAGGATTTGAGGGAGGCTTAGCTGGACAGTTACAGGGTTAATCACTTTCACTAGGGAAAGGACTGATGAATTTTGGTCCGAATTCCTTGCTAGGTAGCCTCAATCTTAGGTACATAGTTGACAAATACACTTTATCTCTTATTCGAAAAGGCAGCTGGAGAGATCTGTGTTTGTCTGCCTGGGTTTTATATTTCTCAGTTGCTTCCGCTAGAGCTTTCTTAGTATTCTCCCCTTTTGCAATGAAGTTATCCATTTCGTTAGAGACATGGAAGTTGGTGGTTCTCTAGGCAATTCAGGCATAGGCACAAAATCCATGCCAGTAGTTATTTGAAAAAGAATCAACCCTGTTTTACTGTGTACTGGATTATAATAAGCTACTCCGGTAATAAATCTGCCTAGTTTTCTTGTTGATGTTCTATCATTGTGTTCGATCGTTCCGTGGGTCCGTTAGTAGCCAGATGGAAGGCCAAGCTAAGCCCCTGGGACGACCCAATGGACTTCAGGAACTCCTTCCAGTATATTGGACCCCACGATCTGATATTACTCTCTGCGGAACACCATATAGCCTGTAAATGTGCTTCACAAAAAGGTTTGCCAGCTTTTTGGGAGAGGGTAGTCCTTTACAGGCAGTGAAGTGTGCTTGTTTTGAGAATAAATCAATGACAGTCCAAATCACAGTATTTCCTCTGCTTTCTAGGTGGTCAATGACAAAGTCCATTGCAATCTCCTCCCATGGTTGTGTAGGTTCTGTCACTTGCTGGAGAAAACCAGGGGGCTTCCCCGGTTGGGGTTTCATAGTGGCACAAATAGCGCAGCTTTTGATATAGTCCTCTACCTCAGTTTTCATCCCTGGCCACCAGAATTGCCTTCTCACCAAATGAAGGGTTTTTTAAGAACCCAAAGTGCCCCCCTAGTTATGACTACGTTTTAGCACTAGCAGTCTCATGCAGCTGGGCATATAAATCTTATCCTGTTTTCCCCAAAATAAGACATTCCCTGATAATAAGCCCAATCGGGCTTTTGAGCGCATGGCAATAAGGCCAAGCGCTTATTTCAGGGTTCAAAAAAATATAAGACAGGATCTTATTTTCGGGGAAACACGGTACTTCCTTCCCAAGCCAGTCCCTCCCGTAACATTAAGTCCGTTTGGTTTTCTTTGAACCATGCATCGTCTGATAGTGCAGCTTTTAACTCCACCATCAACTTGTCTTCGGGGAGGTTGGAACGGAGTCTGGTTTGTGCTCTAGTGCGTGCTTGACCAGCTCGCTGAGCCTCAGAGATCATGGCATGTACTATTTCTTCTCATCGGCTGTCAAATTGGGGTTTTCTGGACAAAGCATCAGCCAGTTGGTTTCTCCCCCCAGGGATGTATTTTAGTTTGAAGTTAAACTGTTTAAAATATTGAGCCCAGTGAATTTGCTTGGGGGAAAGCTTTCGAGGGGTCTTTAGTGTCTTGAGGTTTTTATGATCAGTCCACACCTTGAAAATCTCCTTAACCCCCTTTAGGAAATGTCTCCAGGATAAGAGAGGCCATCGCACTGCAAAAGCCTCCCATACCGCCCACCTGCGTTCAGTGTCCGTTAACTTTTTTGACACATAAGCAGAAGGCATTAATTTGTTTTGAACGTTCCTCTGAAGTAGAACAGCCACTATAGCCACATCACTGGTATCGGCTTGGACTATGAAGGGTTTATTTGGATCAGGGTGCTGGAGGATTGGCTCCGCAACAAACAGTCGTTTTAACTGTTCGAACAATTTCTGACAGTCCATTGTCCAAGCGAGAGGTTGGCTAGGTTTTGGTTTGGTCAGGGACGGACCAGTTTCTAGTAACTCCATTAAAGGGAGCGCAATCTCTGCAAAGGAAGGGATGAATTGTCTATAAAAATTCGCAAACCTCAGGAAGCTTTGAAGTTGCTTACATGTTCATGGGGGTTGCCAATCTAGCACAGCACTCACCTTTCCTGGGTCCATTTCGATCCCTTGGTTAGACACCTGATAGCCCAGGTAGTCCAAGGACTGCTTATGGAATTCACATTTCCACAGCTTCGCATAAAGTTTGGCTGCTAGGAGTTTTTTCAGCACTTGTCTGACTAGTTTGATGTGATCTTCCATATTTTCGCTGAAAGAAGAACATTATCCCAGGTAAACTAGGATTCCCTTATACAAGAGTTCATGTAGCATCTCATTTATCAGTTGCATAAATACTGTGGGGGCCCCTTGAAGTCCAAAAGGCATGACCCAGAATTGGAAGCTGCCCAGCAGGCAGATAAAAGCCATTTCCCATTCGTCTCCCTCCTTTATGCGGACTCGGTAGTAGGCTTCCCTTACATCTAGCTTGGTGAAGATTTTGCCTTTTGACAAGTGGTTCAGCAAGTCCTTCATTAGGGGTAGGGGGTAGGTATTTTGTATGCAAATGGAGTTCATGTCCCTAAAATCAACACATAATCTCATCCCCTCATCTTTCTTTTTAAACAATACGGGGGCTGCCACTCTAGATTTTGCAGTCTCAATGAATCCTCTAGCTAGGTTGGTATCTATGTATTTCCTCAACTCGGTCATTTCCGCAGGCGTCATGAGTACATTCTCGGTTTCGGTAACTTGGCCCCAGGTTCTAATTCAATGGCACAATCAGTGGCTCAATGAGGGGGAAGGATGTTACACTATTCCTCACTGAATGCCTCAGCTAGGTCTCTATATTCCTTAGGAATCGGGTTCACCTGGAGATAATTCTGAAACAGCGGCTGCTGCTTCTGGTGGTTGGTTCTTATAGATTGGCAGTCTCTTGGGAGGAGGGACGGGGAGCAGTGGGCTGCAGCCAATTATGATTTTCTGGTATTCATCTTCCCATTTAATGGTAGGGGACCATTTGTCAAGCCACGCAAGTCCTAATATGTCAGCTTCAGACATCTTTGGTGCCACTATAAATCGTACAAGTTCATGATGCATCCACATTTCTAATTTTACCAGTTTGGCTACTTGGGTGGCTGGAACCCCTCCAATTAACATTCCATCCACCTGTTTGAACTTAATTGGGGTTTTCAGGGCTGTCTTTTTATCCCTAATTGTTCAACGATTGGATGCTCAATTAAGCATCTTGTACAGCCTGTATCTATTACTGCTGATAGTTCTCCTTGCTCCCCTGTCTCAGGCACTACTAATTTCACTTTAACTGGAAAGGGGGAATGGCTGCACCATCGGGTCATCTTCATTGGTAGCCTCGCTGGGAGGAGCTCCTTTGGCCAGAGGTTCCTCGCTCTCTTCGGTGGCGAGGGGCACCTGTACGACTTGTTGGGCAAAGTGGCTGGTGTATGGGGGCTTTCTTGGGCCCCTTCTGCCTATGGTGACCATGGGAGGACGTGGTTGTGGAACTGGCACAGGGGCCAACATTCGGAAGCCCAATGACCCGTTTTTCCACAACGGTAGCACTTAATAGCCCCTGTAGGTTGAGAAGGAGGGGTCTCAGCAGGTTTAGAAAGAGAACGTCTAGCCAAAGTCCTCCGGGGTGGCTTCTCCGCTAAGGTTTTACGGTGTAGGTATATTTCTCTGTCCAGAGCTATGGACATGGTATACCAGTCCTGCAGTTGCTCTGGCACCCCTCGAATGCCACATGCTTTTCTTTCCTTCTTTTTTTAAAAATAAGTTTTATTAAAAATAATTTCTTTCATCATACATATTTTATGAACAGAGTGTTGACTGGGTCACATCTTATACATAATCAAAATCATCATTATAATACTTCTTAATCTTCCCATTTTTTCCAATATTCATCTCTTTTGTGCAATCCTTTATCCCAAATTTATAATTTTTCTCCATATCTTATTTCAACTTCTGACATATTAATTTTCTCCCATTATTTTTTATCCCAAATTTATCATTTTTCTCCATATCTTATTATTTCAATTTCTGCCATATTAATTTCCCCATTATTTTTTATCATTTTATATTCATATAACATCACTTTGCGCCTTCTCAATTACAGTTGTTCCAGTTGTTTACCATCTTTCTTCATTTCCGGAAGAGTCTCTCTATTCCTTTTTCTCATTCATTAACAATAATACATTCATCTTAATTTACTTTATTATCAAAATTGATAATATTATTAAATTACTTTTTTTCACTTTTCCAACTGCTGTGGTTTATCACCAACATATTGTATTTCTTCTTCTTTGCAAAAATGAACACTTTCATGTTTTCAACATTGTTATTTTCTATACAATTAGCATTTTAAATATTCATTTTAATTACATTGTTATCAAAATTAATAGTATTGTCAAATTACTTATTTTCATATTTCTACCTATTAGGATTTAATGGAAACAAATTCTATTCATTCATCTTGGTGGCGCAGCAGACTAAAGTGCTGTTAAATAGCACCAGCTGCCTGCAATTACTGCAAGTTCAAATCTCACCAGGCTCAAGATTGACTCAGCCTTCCATCCTTTCGAGGTAGGTAAAGTGAGGACCCGGATTGTGGGGGCAAAAAGCTGATTTTATATAAAAAAGAACACCGTTTAGGGGGAGCCGAAAGCCCTACTAAGCGGGTATATACAAAAATATAAAGGCTATTGCTTAACGCATTGTAAGCCACCCTGAGTCTCCGGAGAAGGGCAGCATATAAATCGAACCAATAAATAAATAAATAAAATCTTTATCATATAATCACTTATCATCAATTTCCACCATATCTTATTTTTTCAACTTCTGCCATGTTATTCGCACATATTTCTTTATCAATTCATTAATGCTTTCATCTAGCTAACATCGCAGTATAGCCTATACTTCTCTCTTGCCACTATTATAACAATTAAAATTTCATTCTAATTTAAAAAGCTTTAAAAACACTATTATTATTGTCTACTTTCCCATTCCCATTTATTAATCTATTTTATTTATATTTGCTAACGTTTACCTCATCATCTCATCTTTAACCATCATCTCAAAATCTTTTTAACATCTCCTTTTCTAATAGTTTTTTGCATGACCCTTTATCTCACTCTAATTTCTCAATTCTTTTTTTTTTCTTTTTATATGTGTTACATTTCTTCTGGCTTCTTTTATCTTTTTTTGTTGTGTTGTTTGAACTTCCCTTACTAAAGTTTTCTCTTGTCTCTTCCAGATATTCCCCTTTTTCCCTTTTGTCTCTTTCTTTTTTAGGGGGATTTTCCTCCTTTCCTCTCTGCTCTTTTAACATTCCCAAACATTTCTGTGAAATTTTCTGATTTCTATTTTTTAATACTTTCTCTTCAACATTATTAATTTCTTGTTTCTCATTTAAATTTTCCTCTTCCAACTCCTCTTCCTTTTCTTTTTCTGTAT
Source organism: Pituophis catenifer annectens (assembly GCF_029215685.1). Lineage (NCBI taxonomy): Eukaryota > Metazoa > Chordata > Lepidosauria > Squamata > Colubridae > Pituophis > Pituophis catenifer. The sequence continues at coordinate 34,781,610 of NW_027256887.1, forward strand.
TTTTAAATGAATTCTCCATTTCTTTTTTGCCTATTAAAGATTCACGCATGCTTTTAAGCATCAAAAGTAACTCTTCATATATCTGCAACTCCATTTGATAACAATTTAATACCTTCCCAATTATTTCTCTATGAACTTAACCAGAATTTAAAGTCTATATAGTTTTCTTGTATTTCCGCTTCTTTTCTTCTTTCCTTCGATTATTCCTTTTATTCTTTAAAATTAAAATGTTCTTCTCAATTATTCATTATTATCCAAATTCAGCAACAGTCAAATCTCATTATGAGGCTATCTTCCAGAAGAGCAGGGGAAAAAATCAACCACCCAGATGTAAAACATAGTCACTCCTTAAATGTTCTCACTTACCCTAAATTTAAAGTCTATGTAATTTTCTTATATCTCCTCTTCTTTTCTTCTTAAAATATTCCCTTATTTTTCAAACAGCTGCTTCCTGTTTTGTCTATTTGAATACAGTATCACAGTACTTTTTCTTTTCTCCAGCCAATGGCACTCTCCGTTTCTACATGTTGCAAAATAGTATTTTAAATCCAGTTGTTTATCAAAATACTCAGTAATTTTTCAAAACCTCTTATAATTTGTTGCCTTTCTTCCAAAAATTGTTTATTCCCTTTTTAAAATATTTTGTTTTTCCCCAATTTTCCAAATGCAAGACTTCCTCTTAGATTCTTTGTGTTACAGTCCATGCTTTCTCTTTTTTCTGCGTTTGTGTTTTTTCTTCCCAAGGGAAGTTGCTAGTCCAAATTCAGGGATTCCTTTAAGACTTCAATTCCTGTTTTTCTTAGTTTAAATTGGCAGTTATCTCACCCAGTTCTGGCACTCCGTCCAAACGCCACTCCTGCTCAATTCTTCGGTCCGGTTGTCCCAGCTTCGAAGCAGCCACCATAAGATGGCTGCCGCCCCCGCTGACGCTTCGGGAGAGCTCTTTCTGTTCTAGTGAGGAAATTGCCAATTCCTTGCTGTCCGCGAAGCGCCTTTCTTCATCCCTATAAGACGGCTTTGGCTTGAAAGCCTCCCGGCAGTGGTTCGTCTAGCTGGATTTCGCGCGGCTCATCAGAGCCCACTATTTTCCAGTCCGTTCCCGCTACGACATCAACCGGAAGTCTTGCCACATGCTTTTCTGACCTCCTGATCAATGGCTTCTTTAAAGTAGTGCAGGAGGATGCAGTCTGGCCAATGGGGCAGGTTCCCTGCAACCCGCCTAAAGTCCCATACAAAGTCTTTTATGGGTCAGTTACCTTGCTTCATCACTTTTATTGTGGCTTCATTCTCATTGATTCGGTCAGGGTCTTCGAATCTGGCCCGGAGCAGTTCAACAAAGGCTTCAGCATGGTTTAGTTCAGCAGCTCCCTCATTGTGCAGCTGGGCTATCCAATCTGAAATGTCTCCTTCATTCATCCCCTCTGAAATCTGGATACTAAGTCACGATCAGTTTTGTATTGTTCTCCATACTGATCTAATGTGTTTCCCCAAAACTAAGACCCTGTCTTATATTTTTTTGAACCCCGAAATAAGGGCTTGGCCTTATTATCGGGGGGGGTGTCTTATTATTTTGGGGGTGCAGGAAACAGCGAGCGTGGCCACCTCATGGCTTCTGCTGTGTTGCGCTGTTGTGGCAGCGCAACACAGCCACTCGTCAACTGTTCGCTGGGCACTTGCCCGCTTCCCATCCATCCATCCATCCATCCATCCCCCTCGCCTGCAAACTCCCACCCCACTCCCACCTCTCTGCCGGGCAATCCCCAGGAGCCCCAAATGCCCAAAGCCTGCACCCGCACGGCTCCCTTTTCCACATCACCTGGCTCTTTATTGAGGGGGGTGGCATGTGGGGCGGGGGAGAAGCAAGACACGTCTTGCAGTCTCTTCTCCCCCCCCTCGCCAGGTGCCGGGGAGATGTGAGATGCACGTCTTACCTGCCTTGCAGCTCTGTTGCATGTCTTGCTGTTGTCTGCAGGCAAACACATAGGGTAAAACCAAACTTCTCGTGAGTTCGAGAAGTTTGATTGAACTTGCAAGGTTTTTTTACCCTACGTGTTTGCCTGCAGACAATGCGAGACACGCGACGGAGCTGCAAGGTAGGTAAGATGGCTCCACGCACCCCAATGGTAACAGCAGCCTCGCTTCTGCCCTTTCCTGCTGTCTCTTTGTCGAGGGGGATGGCAGGTAGGGCAGGGGAGAAGCGAGAGGCATGGAGTGAGACAGGGCTCGCTCTTCTTGCCATCTCTTCCTTCCCTCTCGCTGGGCATGGCAGGGCTTCCTGTCCCTCCCCAAATTGGATGCAATTTGGGGATGGCAGGTCTGGAGGGGTGGGGTCGGGGAGACACAAGACGCGCGTGTTACTTGCCTTGTAGCTCTGTCGCGTGTCTCGCCATTGTCTGCAGGCAAACATGTTGTAGGGTAAAATCAAACTTCTCGCGAGTTCGAGAAGTTTGATTGCACTCGCAAGATTTCTTTTACCCTACAACGTGTTTGCCTGCAGACAATGGCAAGACACGCGCTGGAGCTACAAGGCAGGTAAGACACATTTCACGTCTCCCCAGCCCCACCCCTCCCCACTTGCGATCCCCAATTGCATCCAATTGGGACAGGGACAGGAAGCCCTGCCATGCCCAGCGAGAGAGGGAGAAGAGACAGCAAGAAAACCAAGCCCTGTCTCGCTCCATGCCTCTCGCTTCTCCCCCACCCCCCTCGATAAAGAGCCGGGCACTGTGGAAAATGGATCCAGGCAGGCACAGGTTTTGGGCGCGTGGGGCTGCTGGGAGCCACCCGGCGGAGAGGCGGGAGCAGGGTGGGAGTTTGCAAGGGATACCTTCCCCTTTGTCTTCTCTCCCAAAAGCGCTCCTCGAGCGCAGCCACTTCTGCAGCAGGAGACTCGCACCTCACACTGGCCTTCTGAAGGGTACCATAGCAGCAGCTATCCACAATTTATTAACCCTTATTTCATCCTGACCCATGTGGCCCAGTACGGTCGGGACGAAATAAGGGTAAAAAAATTGTGGATAGCTACTGCTACAGTACCTTTCGGAAGGCCGCTGCAAGGCACATGGGGTGCAACGCTTGGCCTCCTGCTGCAAAAGTGGCCACAATCCATAGCAAAAATGGCCACGCGTGCTGGAGGGCTTATTTTCGGGGGAGGGCGTATATTTACACCCACCCCAAAAATGAGGCTTGGCCTTATTTTTGGGACATGTCCTATTTTCAGGGAAACAGGGTGTATGGGCCCAGACTCGGCTGAGGAAGTAAGCCAGTTTGATAGGCTTACCATCGAATGTGGCCCTAAAACAGGGTGGCGGTGACCTTGCTGGTGGAACGGTGACGGACGAGTAGGACAGAGACCTGCTGTTGAGCTCCAGTGGGTGGTGGGGCAAACACCGGCAGCTGAGCTGGAACCTGCGGTGGAGCTGCTGCTGGCTGCTGGATCAGGCCCCAGTGTTGTGTCGGGATCGTTGAAGGGTATTGGGTCCAGGGGGATCCCGGAAAAAGTGGAGCAGAGGGTGCTGGCATCCACTGGCACTGGACCCACCCTTGGCCTCGATAGAATCCCCAGCTTGGGGGGATATATTCCACAGGGGGTAGCATGAAGGCCGGTTGGTGAGGGGGTGCAGGTGGAGTCTGCTGTCTTCCCCCTGCTATGTGGGCCAGTTGCACAAATCAGTGGCACGGAAAGTTGCTGGTGGCGCCCTAGTTCCGCTGCCAAGTCCTGGATCAGGAATAGTGAACATAGGTTATGTTAAACTGCATCTCACTTGAGGAGCTTGGGACCGTGGAGCATAACTCCCCACTTCAAGCTGCTCAAAACGTTCTGGGAGACCAGTCAATGATTGGCTTCGAGATGGAGGCAACAGGTTCCAGTCCTGGGAGTTTCCGGACCCCAAAGCTGGCACATCCCTCCATTCTGGCTCGTTGGCTGTTGACTTCAGTGGGCTGGAAGCGGCACAATAGTCAGGCAGTCTTTCTTCCGGCCCCATCTCTGGAATTGGATCAGAGTGGCAACTTTTCCAGGAATCCGACTCCTTGGGCCACGTGCCTAGACTTTGTGTCATCTCTGCAGCTTCAAGGGCTCGCACCACTTCTTCAGAAGGACAATACCAGGTCTCAAGGAGTCCTTCGGTATTGATCCCCATGGCTCCCTCAATGATCTTCTCTCTCTCTTCCATCTTTGGAATACCTAAAATATTCTCACATGTGATCAAAAAGATGAATAATACTGGATCAAAACCAGAAAGTAGCTGAAAGATTAAAATGGTGCTGACACAATATGGAAAGTTATTATCTCTGTAAATTATCTGTGAAATTTCCCATACCCCCTCCCTCCAAAAAAACACAAAAGCAAAAGCTGGGATTTGACTTTTCCTTGCCTTCCTAGAAAGCTCAGATTCTTCCAAGGATTAAAGTTGATCAGGTAAATAGCAGGATTAAAGTGAAAGCCCTAATTCATTTTCCTCTTCTGACAAAAAAATAAATAAATCATGAAAGCTATTAACTCTGGCAAAGGGGGGGAACAAACAAATGAGGCTTAATACTTGAAAGCCCTCAACAAAAGAGTGACTTTTGCATGCTTAAAAGGCTTTTGCATTCAATGTCATTTTAAGCAAATTTTTTAAAAAATATTAGTATCTGTTCTCTCACTCAGAGGTGAAATCCACTTACCTTCGCTATAGGTTCGGAAACAGGAGCACGCTATGCACACGTGCCTCTCCTACGCATGCACAGAGCTTTCTGTGCATGCACAGAGGGTCAAAAACGGGACGGAATGACGTCCCAGCATCACAGGCGCTACCAGTTCACGCGAGCTGGATAGATCCGGCCGGATTTCACCGCTGCTCTCACTCCAATGTCCTTTGATGAAATCCTGAGAAAGGTTTTATCTGTTTTCTTATAGCTTCTTTGATCTCCAGCACTGTAGTCCAGGATATTTATATTTTGCATTTTTATGTGTTAAAAAAGATGGGATAAGGGGAAAGTCGTGCTACTTTTCCATTCTTTGTATTACAACTGTTAGAAGAAATCTAATAATGAAATTACTTCTAAAGTGGAAGAAAGTGTTTCACCTAGAGTCCATTTTCTGAAGATGAAAGCAATGGAAGGGAAAGTTATATATTTTTATAAGCTATTTGTGAAATTACAAAAGTGCTTGCCACTTCATTTAGATTCCACCCCTCCCTCCGGTCTGAAAATCAGAGATCCTGTCCTCAGCTATAATTGACAATGTTAATCTTTTCTCTCTTCAAAGCAATAAAAAAAAGTCATTTTTATATTTAATTAATGCAGAGGATCATTTATTGATAACTGGCTAATGAGGCTTTGATCACACTACAGCGGAAATGGGCATTAACATTGCAATTGAAGAGGATGCTTCATGCTTAGAGAATCCACTTTCTAATTGGTCCACTGTGAAATGAATTAAAGAAAAAGAATTTGAAAGGCAACAGACCACCAACATTCTAAGCTGTTTTGTCCTTAGTCTTGAGCCCCTCATCAACGGTGCAGTTAAAAACTGGAAACATTCAGCTTCTGTTAACAGACATGTTAGAGCAAGGACAAATGGCCAAGAGATGTTGAAAAGCACTAAACTTTCATCTGTTAAATTTTCACAGCAAAAGCCTGATCAAAACAAAATCCACCCAAATCAAATATGGTGTCAACTTTGGAAGCTATATTAACCCCGGAAGCTTCCACGTTGCCACCTTCTTGCACCTGGGAAAGTAGGAGGGAGTCTAGTAGAGGGTTTGTAGTTAGACATAATAGTATTCTTCCCTTCAATCAAGGTCATGGTGTTCCTGCATCTGGAGAACGAGTGGTTGCAGTGATGGCTGAAGTTGGGATGGGGGATGATTTAAATGGCTTTTTACTTTGGATTACTTTGAAATTAACATCAGATCTATGGACTTTGGAGATTTCTACTTTGTCCCAGATGATTTTAAGAAGAAAGAAGGAATATTTTGGACATTTGACAATGGAAATTAACAAGTTTAGCAAAAAAAATTAGGTGTGGTGCAGGAAAAAAAGACAGGAAGTCGATGCATCACACATGGAACAGACATTATAAAAGCATTGAAGAAACATACAGATTTTTTTTTAATTTGAATAGATGAACTTTGAAATGGAACATTTATGGACAGAGAGAAAAAGGAAGAAAAGGAGGAAATAAAGTAATAAATTTTAAATGTAACTAAACTGAAATGTAAAGATTAAAAGCCTAAAGGTATACATGTTTTTTGGATAAAAACAGAAAGGCTTCTGGAGTAATAAAAATAGAAAATAAGAGATGGCAATTAAAATAGAGGAGGATATATAGGTGGTTAAAATAATAAAGAAGAGTATATATTACTGTGAGACAACTTTAAGAAAAAATTACTGCTTCATGTAACATGTTTTAATTTTAATTTGCAAAAAAATGTTAGATTGATGATTGGATTGGATTAAGGTTTTATTGAACAAACTATCAGACACAGAGATATTAGCGACAAATTGTGATTTAATTTAATATATGATGGGAATGATGATTATTATGAAATATATTGAGAATTAATTTGAAAGACTGCGCTGGAAACTGACATAAAATAGATAATTATATGTTAAGGGGAAGTCAAAATAAGAGGGATGGATACCAATTAGATAAGAGTTTGAGACTCGGAAATATGTTGGAAACTAGTTAAAATGCTGGAAATCAGCCAAACACTTACAGGAGAGTTGGAGGAGACTATGCTGGAAATCAGCCAAACAAGAGTCGGAGCCCTGGAGGGGACTATGCTGGAAATCAGCCAAACATAATATGATGGAAATCAGCCAATAAAATGCTGGAAATCAGCCAAACAAACAGGAGGAGAGTTGGAGGAGAATATGTTGGAAATCAGCCAAACAATGGAGGGAGTGTAGGAGGAGACTATGCTGGAAATCAGCCAAACAAAATATGCTAGAAATCAGCCAATAACGGTGGTAGGCTTGGAGGAGATTATATTGAAATTAGCCAAAAATAGTTGGTGCTCTGGAAAAGAATATGCTGGGAATCAGCCAAACAGAATACGTTGGATAATAGCCAAATAATAGAAGGAGGTATGGTGTGATAAATCTGTGTAACATGAAAAGTGTAATAGATGATAAGTTGGATAAAATCAAAGATAAATTGATAAAGTTTAAGATATTAAGAATCGAGGAAAGGGTCAAGAGATTAAGAATTAGATGGAATTTTATCTTATAAAGTGTAATAAAATGGAATGGTATGGAATTTGAAATTAAGATTTGTGGTGATAAAATTGTAGGGTAAATAATTAGAATAAGAGGTTAGAATATTGTTAAAAAATTTTTTTGATGCTGATGGTAAAAGATATAAGGTGAAGAAGAAAAAATATAATTAAGTTTGATATATAGATATAAAAATGAGTAAAAGTTAATTTGAAATTAAAATTGTATTGATATAATGGATTTGCTTAGATGAAGATGTTAGAATTTATGTTAAAACTCGCTTTTTTATGTTTTGAATTTCCATTTGTAAAAGATGTAATGGGAAATTGTGAATGGAGCTTGTTAAAGAAATGTAAGCGTGGTAACCATCTATGGACCGGATCGAGACTCTGCTCTTGAAAGTTATATTTTATATTTAAGTTTGAAAAAAAATTAAAAAAAAATTACACAAAAAAAAGGAGCATTTTTCAGGCAAGCATTTCTATCCTCCCAAAACTTATATTTTGTACTTTAGCTTACATAGATAATATGCATGTTTGAAAATAATGTTATATTTATATGAACCATTTGAATAGATTACATTTTTCCCACTGTTTAGGTCAAGCTTGTTGGAATTACAATAGTCTAATCCTGAAGAAAATGAAAATATATTTGGATGTTCTATAAGAGTCATGGTGGCGCAGTGGTTACAGTGCAGTACCTCAGGCTACTTCTGCTGATCACCAGCTGCCAGCAGTTTGGCAGATTGAATCTCACCAGGCTCAAGGTTGACTCAACCTTCCATCCTTCGGAGGTTGGTAAAATGAGGACCCAGATTGTTGGGGGCAATATGCTGACTCTGTAAACTGCTTAGAGAGGGCTGTAAAGCAGTGTGAAGCAATATATAAGTCTAAGTGCTATTGCTATTGCTATTGCTATTGCTATTGCTATTTTTAAGATCTTGGCTTTTTTCCCTCCTTTACATTTTTTTCAATGGAACTACAAATGTCAGCTTCTGGTGCTGAAATTATATTTGGTTTTCTTTTTCTTTTATACTTATTTATTATATTTATATTTATTCTTTTATATTTATTAACAAACTCTTTCTATAGCTGTTATCATTAATAAATATTAAGAGACAAAGTTATTATCTCTGTAAATTATCTGTGAAATTTCCCATACCCACTCCCTCCAAAAATTAGGACTGTGGGCTGCAGAGTCAATAGATGGCAGGAAAGAGTTATATTTTATACATTTCTTTGCTGCCAAATGCAGATTTTTAACAGATTAACAAAGTTGGAAGGGACCTTGCAGGTGATCTAGTCCAACCCCCCCACCCTGCCCAAGCAGCAGACCCTACACCATTTCTGACAAATGGCAGTCCAATCTCTTCTTGAAAGCTTCCAGTGATGAAACTCCCACAACTTTTGAAGGCAAGCTGTTCCATTGGTTGATTGCTCTCACTGTCAGAAAATTTCTCCTTATTTCCAGGTTGAATCTCCTTAATCAGTTTCCATCCATTATTCTTTGTCTGGCCTTCAGGTGCTTTGGAAAGTAGGTTAACCCCCTCCTCTCTGTGGCAGCCCCTTACATTTTGGAACACTCCTATTATGTCTCCCCTGGTCCTTCTCTTCACTAGACTAGCCATGCCTAGTTTCTGCAACCATTCATTGTATGTTTTAGCCCAGTCCCCTAATCTTCTTGGTTGCTCTTTTTTGCACTCTTTCCAGAGTCTCAACATCCTTTTTATAGTGTGGTGACCAAAACTGGATGCCGTATTCTAGGTGTGGTCTTACTAAGGCTTTATAAAGTGGTATTAGTACCTCACTTGTTCTTGATTGTATCCCTCTGTTAATGCAATTTAAGATTGCATTGGCTTTTTTTTGGCTGCCGCCACACACTGTTAGCTCATATTTATTTGGTTTTCCACTAAGACTCCAAGATCCCTCTCACAGTTACTGCTATTAACCCTGGTTTCATCCAGTCTATATGTGTACTTTTGGTTTTTCTTGCCTAAGTGTAAGACTTTTCTTTACATTGAATTACATTTTGTTAGATAGTGCCCAATGTTCAAGTTTGTCAAGGTTCATCTGGATCTTGATCTAGGTGTTGGCTATTCCTTCCATCTTATATCATCTGCAAATTTGATAAGTTTCTCTTCTAAGATGGAACCTTGTGGTACTGCACTGCTTATTTCCCTACTCATTTCCCTACTCATTGAGTACGGTTGTCAGCCAGTTACAAATGCATCTGATGGTGATGCTATCTATCCCAGTTTTTCCTAGCTTACAAAAAAGTAGGTTGTGGTCTACTTCATCGAATGCCTTGCTGAAGTCTTAGTATATTAATATCCACAGTATTTCACTCGTCTAGCAACTTAGTCACTGTATTGAAGAATGAAATAAGATTGGTTGGCATGATCTGTTTTTAACAAACCTGTGCTGACTTTTAGCTATTACTTTACTTGTTATTAGATGTTGGCAGATCTGTTTTTTTATTATCTTTTCCAGTATCTTCCTGGGTATTGACGTTAGGCTGACCCAGTGGTGAAATCCTCTGCCAGTCGCCACTGGTTCGCAGCCTGCGCATATGCGCCAGAAGTGCGTTGTGTGCATGCATGCACAATGCATGTTCGATGCATGCTGCACGCATGCATGCACAGCCTGCACCAGACACACACTATGCGTGCATGCACAATCTGCACCAAATGCGCGCTTTTGGATTTCCTGCTTTTTTTTTTTTTTTTTTTTTTTACTTTTTAAAACATTTTTAACTACTGGTTCACGGGTAGTTGAACGATCATCTGAACTTTTTTTTTTTTTTAACTTTTAAAGCATTTTTTTACTACTGGCTCGGGCGAATCGGCCCGAGTCGGTAGCATTTCACCCCTGGGCTGACCGGTCTGTAGTTTCCTGGGTCTGTGTTTTTTTCCCTTTTTTGAAGATGGGAACCACATCAGCTCTTTTCCAGTCCTGTGGTAATTCCCCGGTGCTCCTCAGGCTTAATTTGTTGCCTTCACTTCCCTCGTTTGCTGCTCTGGCCTTTTGTTGTTTTCTCTGCCAGCTCCCTTCTATCCTTTGGTGCTCTGGTCTTTTCAGCCTCATCCCTGCTCTGGTCAGCTCTCTTGGCCTGCCCTGCAGCTTTCCGGACAGCTCAGCTCTGCTGACCGGTTTGCTCCAGTCAGCTCCACTGTCGCTTTCCCCGTTGTTCTCAGACTCTGCTCACGTGCTGCCCCGTGGTGCTGCTGGTTCTCTCTTTCCTCCCTTGTTGCCACTGCTTTTTGCTCTGGAGCCACGTAGCTCCCATTTGCCATCAGCAAACAGGACTGCCTGGATGGTCCCCAGCAAGCTTGTCTCTTCTCTTTCCTTCCTCCCTGCTCTGCTCGCTCACTGGCTCACCTTTTTGTTGTCTGCCGGTCATTGCCCTGCCCTCGATCGGCTGGCCTCTTTGCCCCACAGCTGTTTTTTCTCCCTGCTTCGCAGGTGGCTCTACTCGCTCACCAGCTCGCCTCGTTGTTCTCCACCAGTTGGCTTTGCTGCCTGCAGTCAGTTTGTCTCTCTACTCATCTCACTTTGATGGGCCTCTGGTCTCTTGGGTAGGCCTCTAGGGTGGAGTTGGGCTTCTGTCCCTTTTAATTTTTCCAATCTTCCTCTCCTTCTTTCTCTAGTCTTTTTTCTTTTTCTATGACTTATCGTTCCACCTCTCCTCCTACCGTTTTATTTTATTTTAGTAGCAACTTTTCTGCCGGTGATGTGACTATGCTTCCTCTGTTGTCACCATCTTGAATTGGTAAGTGACGTTCAATGATCTGAAAAGCGGTCCCTGCACTTCTAGGAATACACTAGAAAGAAGATGATTCAATAGTTTGCAGAGTCCATTGAGTCTCCTTTGTTTGGTGTTGGCATAATTGATCTCTTCCATCCTGTTGGCCGCTGTTTCCAGATATGCTGGTATATTGCAGAATTAATTAAACTAGAATTCTCAGCTCAAAATCTATGTGAATAGGATTATTATTTCTTTGCATAAATTGAAAGGAATGTAGAAAATAGGAAGGAAATTTGTTCCCCAAAGATAAACATTGGGAAAAGTAACAAAGTGGCACATAACCTAACCATCTTTTTTCTGCGATGATAGTTGTTTTCATTGTTAAACACTATTTGTTCAGGGTAAGTAAGATTGTTGTGAAATTACCCTGTATATTTTAAATAAGTTTGACGCTTCCTTTTCACTTGACATTTTCTTTTTTGTTTCTAGAAAAAAAAAAAAATGAGTGGAGGATTAGCACCAAGCAAAAGCACAGTTTATGTATCTAATTTGCCCTTTTCATTGACAAACAATGACTTGTACAGAGTAAGTATACTTTAAAATTAAACATTAGAATTGAATCTATCTTTGTGTGAATAATCATAGAACATTTATATTTACTTCTATGTTTTGTGAAGTATTTACTTTCTTATTTTTATATCTAACCTAAATAACTATATTTTTTCTGTCTTTTCAGATTTTTTCAAAATATGGGAAAGTAGTTAAGTAAGTATAAATATCGAATTGTATATAGCTTATTCTTTAATGTTGTGTCTAATAATAACAACACTCTTGATTTAACAAGATCTTTTCACATGTGTAATTTTTGTAATAGGATACTAAGCCAGGTGCTTATTTGTAATGTTACAGCCACACTTGGTAAGAACTTTCTATAAAAATATTCTATTCATAGGTTGTGCTTTTCTAGGGGAGGGGATTCTTCAAAAGTACTTATTTACCATTTCTGTGTTATGGTATTTATATTACATTTAGGGGTTATGTTGTAAAATATATATATATATATCCAGATGCAGGTGGACAGGCAGATAACTAGTCAAACGAACAAACAGGCACCCTACTACGCAGCAACAAAATTATTGGCTCACAAGAAATCAAACCACGTCTCAGTAACAACAGCCAGCCACTCAAACTATCAAACAAGCCAAAACCAGATCATCACTCAGAAGCACCCACATAAACAACTCTAATCCTAATCTGCATCACACAGATGGTAATTACAGTATATCACAGAAGTGAGTACATCCCTTCACATTTTGTAAATATTTAAGTATGTCTTTTCATGTGACAACACTGAAGAAATGACACTAAGTTACAATGTAAAGTAGTGAGTATACAGCTTGTATAACAATGTAAATGTGCTGTCCCCTCAAAATAGCACAACACACAGCCATTAATGTCTAAACTCCTGGGAACAAAAGTGAGTACACCCCTGAGTGATAAATGTCCAAATGGGGCCCAAAATGTCAATATTTTGTGTGGCCACCATTATTTTCCAGCACTACCTTAACCCTCTTGGGCATAGAATTCACCAGAGCTTCACAGGTTGCTACTGGAGTCCTCTTCCACTCCTCCATGATGATGTCACAGAGCTGGTGGATGTTAGAGACCTTGCGCACCTCCACCTTCCGTTTCAGGATGCCCCACAGATGTTCAATAGGGTTTAGGTCTGAAGACATGCTTGGCCAGTCCATCAGCTTTTCGGTTGCGTTGCTTAGTCAATTCATGTCTGGGATTTCCTCGCCTGCTTGTCAGGGACTGAGCGTCATATTTCTTTAAATTTGCATAGGTCACACCTCCTTTGCCTTCTAGATCCCCAGTTGTTTTCGCTCAGTCTTCTTGTAGGGACCTGTTTTAAACTGCTCTGGCAGTTAGTTAGATAGGTGTTAGAGAGGCTTTAGGTTTTATTATTTTCTCTCTTCTCCTAACTAGTGGGAGCTGAAGAGTGCAGATTCCGGCTGCCATTGCAGCTGGAGCTGCTTTACGTTGCTCGTGGTGGGTGAGTGACTTTGGGGCTCCAGGTCACCCCCTCCACCTCGCTTTTCAGCAGCTGGAGGAGTTTATCCCGGCTGGGATACTCTGGAAGGCGCAGAGCTGCTGATTTGGCTGCCGGCGAGCCACGGGTCACCCGATATGCCGGATTAACCAAGGCCGCCATTTTAGGCTCCCGTTAGAGTAGGGCGTCACTGCCCGGGGCTCCGAGGCAAACTCTGAGGAGATTCTTCACTGATTGGCGCTTGAAGAGCATTTTGCTCTAGCGCATTGCCAGCCTTGGGACTGACCCACACTGAAGACCCCAGTTGGTGGAAATGACTGGCAGCAGAGGAGTGCAAGAAGCAGGTGGATTGCTTCGCGCCAAATTGCTGACAGGTTTGACGGTCCCAGCGGCGGGAGGACATTGTTTCCTTCTCCACAGCTAATTTCAGTCTGTACAGAGGGCAGCGATAGGAGGGCTTAGCCCACGCTTTGAATAGTCGGCTGCTGGGGTCGCTGGAGTGGAAGGAGACTTATTCAAGAGTTCCCAGCACAGCAGCCAGAGAGCTAGGAGAGCTTTGCTCTAATGCCATTTTGTATCTTTCTGGGAAGGAGTTGACAGTTAATTTAGGCGCCAACTCTGCTATTGCTTCAGAGATGCAGGCCTTGAAGTGACTTTTAAAATGGCTGACCCAGAGTTCTCCTCAGACATGGAACAGCCCCCGACTCCTCCCAGAGCTAAGAAGACCTCTAAATCTAGGTCTAAGAGCTCTTCTTCCTCTTCCAGTAGGAGGGAGCCTGACCAAGGAGCTCCTAGATCATCCATTGAGGAAAGGGATGCCCAGAGACGGCATAATGCCCTGAAAAGACAGTTTGAACGGGCCAAGAAGCAGGTCCAACCTATTCCTGAACCACCACCTTCTCAATTTGGAGGAGGAGATGTTGTTACTCAGTCTGTAGTGGCCAAGCCTCCTTCTGTTACAGCCTTAGAGCTTCAGGGGTGTCAGGAGAAAGACCCAGTACCTGCCCTGGAGTCCCTTGGGGAAGCACAAGCACGGCAGCCAGGAGCCAGAATGGCACCAGAGGCCACTTATACCCCGACCGCAGCGGGGCTCCGTGCAGGGGTGGAGCAAGGACAAAGCCAGTCCTTTGATTTTCAGATTTTACTGACAAATGCATTAGCACAGGCTTTGGCAGCAGGCCTTAATCCGCATGGCCATATGCAACCACCCTTGATGGGTTGTCAGCCTCAACCCTCCATTCAATCGAGGCATCATCCTTTAACTATCACCCAGCAAGAATCAGTCTGCAGCGAAGATTCATGGCAGGAGGAAGGAGACCAAGGGGACCAGGAATTTTCGGAAGATGACAGAGCACTGCCAGATAAGCCGACCTTCGCAACCCTTTTCCGTCCATCTGTGTTCAAGACATTGTTACGCAAGGCAAAATTAGCAAGTAACATGGGGTCGGTAGAGAGTTCAGGCGATCAATAGAGGGCTCGCAGACGTCTCAGAACAAATTCTTTGCAGTTCCCGCCCCTGACCATGATTTTATTTCGTACCCAGAATTATTTTCCGAAGTCATTAAGAGGCAGTGGGATCACCCCGGGGCCTTTTCTGCTCCCACGGGTCATGACAAAAGGACTTATTGTGTAGACCCAGTAATAGACAGGCTGTTAGCTTTTCCCATGGTAGATCCACCTGTGGTGAGTTTAACTTCCTCTACTGTTTTGTCTAGTGATGCTGCGGAAGTGTTAAGAACTGAGGATAGACAAGCGGAGGTTTCCTTTAGGAATACACACCAAGCAGCTGCTTGGGCAGTGAAAGCAGCGACCTCTGCTTCCTTTTTTAATCACGCTAATTTGATCTGGTTGAAACAATTGTGTGATCGTCTTCCTCCAGACGATTTACGCCTCCAGCAGGATATCAATAAATGGTTGCTCCTGCCGAGTATTCGGCAGATGCATCTCTAGATACCGCAAAATTCACGGTAAGGGCTATGGCTTCTAATGTAACATCTAGGAGGCTCCTCTGGTTACGCCCTTGGCGTGCAGATTTAAAATCAAAATGGAAATTGGCCTCCGCCCCCTATAAGGGAGTGGACCTGTTTGGAGCAGCATTGGAACCTATACTTGTAGAGGGTAAGGATAAACGGAAAGTGCTTCCGGTGTCCTATCGGAGACCAGACCGCAGGTTCACACCGTACCCTCAGAGACAGCCTTTTCGCCAGGACTCAGGACCCAGTGGGTCCTACTTTTCTAGGACTTACCCCCAGGGGTTTGACAGAAATTCAGATAGGCAGTCCTTTCAGGACAGAGGTAGATACCACTCTGCCCCAAAGAGACCCTATAGAGGAGCAGGATCCGGAGCAGGATCCAGACCAGTTAGGTGAGGCAAGTGACTTGCAATCCCCTCTTCCCATTGGTGGACGTCTCAGTCACTTCATCCATCAGTGGGAAACAACCACGTCCGAAGATTGGATACTTTGGACGGTGAGGCTGGGTCTCACCTTAGAATTCAGGGCCACACCTCCCGACCGCTTCCTGACTTGCCCAATGGCCAGACAGCCGGAGAATCGTCAGCAACTGTCCAAGGAAATTCAGCATTTGTTGGAAATAGGTGCAATAGAGACAGTTCCAGCAGGACAGGAAGGGTCTGGGGTTTATTCGATTCTGTTTTTGGTCGCCAAATCTTTGAGGGGCTGGAGAGGCATCTTGAACCTAAAGTTCATCAACAAATTCATTCTGTGCAAGAGATTCAAGATGCATTCTCTCCGGTAAATATTGGCCTGTGTGAGACAGGGAGATGTCATGACATCCCTGGATTTGCAGGAAGCATATCTCCACGTCCCCATACATCCGCAACACCACAGATTTCTGAGATTTGCCTTTGCCGGTAAGCATTATCAATATCGGGCCATGCCGTTCAGCCTGTCATCGGCCCCACGTACCTTCACAAAGTTGCTAGCAGCGGTGGCGGCTTCGATTCGTCTCGTCCCGATTCGACTGTTGTGTTACCTGGACGATATATTGCTTCTGTCTCCCTCACATCAGCAGGCCTTACGAGATCTACAGACTGTATGCCGCATTCTCGATCTTCACAGTTTCTCCATCAACCAGAAGAAGAGTCACCTGCAGCCCATGACGTGCATTACTCATCTCGGGGCTGTGATCGATTCCATACAAGGCCAGGTCTTTCTGTTGCCAGAAAGGCAACAGGACATCAGGGCTCTGGTGGACCATGTTTTAGCAAAGAGGCAGGTAACGTTGCACACCTTATTGCAACTGCTCGGCAAATTTATTTCCTGTATTGCAATAGTGCCCTGGGCACACAGACATGCCCGCCAGTACAGTGGTTCCTGCTACCAGCGCAGAGAGCCAGCCGCAGTGCATCGAATGCCAAGGGGAGGTTACCGGACAAGGTACATGTTTCCCTTCGATGGTGGGTGTCTGGGGCCATACAGAAGGGGTGCCTTTTCCAAGAGCCCACTCGGTTAGTGGTAACATCAGACGCGAGCCTGACTGGCTGGGGCGCTCATCTGGGAGCCCAGGTGGTCCAGAGACAATGATCACAGGTGGAGGCCAAGTTCAGTATCAATTGGCTGGAGCTGAGGGCTGTCCATCTCGCCCTCCGTCATTTCCAGGACATTCTATTACGTCAACATGTTCTGGTCTTAACGGACAATGTGACCACAAAGGCCCATATAAATTGAGAGGGGGGCACTCAATCCCGGTCCCTGTTGAAGGAGATGGACAATCTGTTCAGCTGGGCAGAGAACCACTTACTATCTGTTCGAGCAGAGCACATTTTGGGAGCTTCAAACGTTCGGGCCGACTGGCTGAGCCAGACACAGCTGGACCCATCAGAGTGGATGCTCCATCCGGACCTGTTCCGGGAACTGGTGAAGAAGTTCGGCCAGCCGTCTGTCGACCTGTTTGCCTGTCCGGACACAACTCCCGAAATTCAGTTTCACGTTTTCTGAGCCCGGGGGCAATGGACTACAACGCTGTCTTGCCTATGGCCTGTTACACGCTTTTCCCCCAATCCCTCTCCTGCCGAGAGTAATTCGGAGACTGGTGTCCGAGAGGGCAGAGATGTTACTGGTTGTGCCTCATTGGCCAAGATGCCCATGGTTCGCTGATCTGGTGGGCCTTTCTGTGTCACAGCTCTGGCGAATTCCTCAGGGGAGGATCTCTCTCAGCCAGGGGGCCGTATTACACCCAGACCTCCAGTGGCTGCAATTAACCGTGTGGCATTTGAGAGGATCCTCCTGAGGAAAGACAATTTGTCAAGGAAGGTGATTCGCACCATCCAGGCTGCCAGGCGGCCTTCCACCACAAGAATCTATGAGGCATCGTGGAGAATATTTTGTTTTTGGTGTTCGCATAACCATGTGGATCCTACTTCAGCTTCTGTGCCTGACGTTTTAAATTTTTTGCAGGAGGGCCTAGACAAGGGACTGGCTCCAGCAACCCTGAGGCGGCAGGTGGCAGCCTTGTCGACCGTTTTGTCCCAGGACGGTTCCCACTCTTTGACTCAGGACCCAAGGATTTGGGGGGTTTTGCGGGGGGCCACTAATATCAGGCCTCCAGTGGTCCACAGATTTCCCACATGGGATTTGACATTAGTCCTGCAGGTCCTTACGGCTTCCCCATTCGAACCTCTGGCATCAGTTAGTCTTAGACTTCTATCATTTAAAGTGGCCTTTCTTCTGGCAGTTACATCAGCCAGGAGAGTTTCTGAACTGGCTGCCTTGTCGGTCAGGAAGGATTTGTGTATTTTCAGGCCCAACACGGTTGTTCTTAGGCTTGACCCCTCATTCATGCCAAAAGTGAATTCCAGCTTCCATCATGCCCAGGAGATTGTTTTACTGGACTTTTGTCCCTCCCACAGGCATCAGAGGTGCAATGGCACATGTTGGATGTTACGAGGGCACTATTGCGCTACATAGCTGGAACAGCCTCCTTTCGTAGAACAGAGGCTCTCTTAGTGTCTTTTAACCTTGCCTCAATGGGACAGAAGGTTTCTTCTAGCACTGTCACACGTTGGATTAAGGCTTGCATATCATTAGCCTATAGTTCCAAAGGCAGACCAGTCCATGGTAGGGTGTGGGCTCACTCTACGAGAAGTGCGGCTACTTTGGCAGCCTGAGCTACGCAGGCATCAGTCCTGGACATTTGCAGAGCTGCCACTTGGACAACGTTGACTACGTTCGTCAGACATTATAAATTAGACAGTTATGCATCAGCCGAAGCTTCCTTTGGGCATAGAGTCTTGTAGCGAGTCCATTCAGATGCAGACATGGGGTGCAGTCAGCCTCCCTCCCCATAAAGTGTGTTGCTTGGGTATATCCCAGACATGAATTGACTAAGCAGCGCAACAGAAAATGGATGTTGGCTTACCTGAACGTCCTTTTTCATTGCGTTGCGTCTCAATTCATCCCGCCCTTCTGGCTGACTGAGCTTGGGGGCCGGGGAGTGTTTTTCTCTTTCTTATGCATAGGTCACATTGGAGGAAGAAGCTTTTGCGGAACAACTGGGGATCTAGGAGGCAAAGGAGGCGTGACCTATGCAAATTTAAAGAAATATGACGCTCAGTCTGACAAGCAGGTGAGGAAATCCCAGACATGAATTGAGATGCAGCGGAACAAAAAAGGACGTTCAGGTAAGCCAACGTCCATTCACCCTCAGCTTCTTTAGCAAAGCAGTGGTCATTTTGGAGGTGTGCTTGGGGTCATTATCATGTTGGAATAGTGCTCTGCGGCCCAGTTTCTGAAGGGAGGGCATCATGCTCTGCTTCAGTATGTCACATTACATGTTGGCTTTCATGGGTCCCTCAATGAACTGTAGCTCCCCAGTGCTGGCAGCACTCATGCAGCCTTAGACCATGACATTCCCACCACCATGCTTGACTGTAGGTAAGACACACTTCTCTTTGTACTCCTCACCTGGTTGCCACCACACATGCTTGACACCATCTGAACCAAATAAGTTTATCTTGGTCTCATCGGACCACAGGACATGGTTCCAGAAATTCATGTCCTTAGTCTACTTGTCTGCAGCAAAATGTTTGCGGGCTTTCTTGTGCATCATCTTTAGAAGAGTCTTCCTACTGGGATGACAGCCTCTCTGGTCACTCCTCCCTTGTCTAGTGCTTCCCCAGTTCAGCGAAAGTCAATCGATGCATAGACTTGTGTCCTGTAAAAGAGGAGCCCCTCCCAGACTGTGGACCAGACCTTAGTAAGGGTGGGGTTGGATGCTCTATTCCAGCTCTACTAGAAATGGCGTTCAGGTAGGACCAACACCCATTTTCCCTAGAGCTGGATCGAGAGCATCCAGAGTGGGACATACTAAAGCCGGCCTGTCCCTTTAATGGGTGGGTAGTGTCTGGTCTCAAGTCCACCTGGCATTATGGACCCTCTGGAGGACTCTTCTCCCAAAAGCCGCTTCCGCTGAAGCTTAGGTGTCCAACTTATAATGCCGAATGAATGATGAGGGGGAGGACCATGTAGCCGCTCGACACACCTTCTCAATGGAGGCCTGTGTCACTCATGCTGCTGTGGTAGCCACACTCCTAGTGGAGTGAGCCGTTATTCAGCTGGGAGTTGGGAGGGCGTGAAGCCTCATATGCCTTGGCTATGCAGGCCCTCAGCCACCGACCCACCGTTAAAGGAGTGACCCTGTTGCCTAATGTTGATAGTTGGAATGAAACAAATAAGGATTCCATCCGTTGGAATGAAGACGTACGCTTGATATAAATACGGAGGACCCTTCTGACATCCAAGGTATGCCACCTGTGTTCAAGAACATGTCGTGGCTCCAGGCAGAAGTTTGGTAGGACCAACTCCTGTGCCCTGTGAAACCAAGTGTTTATCTTGGGAATTAAATAAAGGTCCAGCTGCAGGATAACTCTGTCCTGGTGAAAGATACATAAGTCATTGTCTTATTGACAAGGCCGCCAGTTCTGAGATCCTGTGAGCTGAAGTGATGGCAATGAGAAACGCCACCTTGAGTGTTAGAAAATGCAGTGTGGCTGACAGTAAAGGTTCAAAGGGGCCGACAGTGAGGGCTTGCAAAACCTTAGTCAGGTCCCAGGTGGGATACCTGTGAACAACTGGTGGGCACAAATTAGTACCTCCCCTAAGGAATCTGCGTACAGTGGGATGTCTAGAAAGTGATTCCCATGTTCCTAGGGAGAAAACAGAAGACAACGCCGCAACCTGTCTCTTGATGGTGTTGGGTGTCAACTCTTTATCCAACCCATCCTGGAGAAACTCCAGGACCTGGGCCACCGAGGCTCTCGATGGATCAACCTGTAGCCTGGAGCACCAGGTACAGAAGGAACGCCAGGTTGCATTGTATATTCTAGAAGTGGATTGTCATCTGGATGCCTGAATGGTGTGGATAACCCTGGGAGAAAAATGTTTGCACCTCAGGGCTCGCCACTCAACCGCCATGCTGTCAGTTGTAGCCACTGGGGTTGTGGGTGGATCAAGACCCCTTGGCTGAGATTGGATCCTGTTGTCCGGGATTCTCCAAGGCTGTTCTACCAATAGACTCATCAGGTCGGCAAACCAGGGCCTCCTGGGCCAATGAGGAGCCAGAAGGATCACCTCCGCCTTTTCCTCTAACAGCTTCCTGATGAATGCTGGAATCAGGGGAAGAGGAGGAAAGGCATACAGAAGGCCCGGAGGCCAAGGTGAGCAGAGGGCATCTATCCCCTCTGCTCCCCATGTACCTGCTGAAGTACCTGCTGAAGAAGCAAGGGAGTTGAGAATTCTCTGGAGATGCAAACAGATCCAGGACCGGAGTCCCGTAGTGATCTGACAGCCACTGGAACAGCGAGGGATGGAGGCACTATTCTGCTTGATCCACCGTTGTCCTGCTGAGACTGTCTGCCTGTATATTCAGAACCCGAGATGTGGTCGGCCCTCAACGAAAAAAGGTGTCGCCCTACTCAGCAACCCAACTGACCCGCTTCTGCCATGAGGGACCTGGAATGTGTCCCCCTTTGTTGATGTGTGCTTTGGCCATCACATTGTCTGTTAAGACTAATACATGGTGATCAGAGATTGAGCCCTTGAAGGCCTTGAGAGCCAAATGAACCGCTCTGAGCTCCAGCCAATTGATCCTATCGGTCAGGTTCTCCTGGGTCCACCTGCCTTGGGCTAGCATATTTTGGCCGTGTGTTCCCCAACCAAAAAGGCTGGCGTCGTCGTGATGGTGACTCGGAAGGGTTCCTTGAACAGGCAACCCTTGCGGACTGCTGTTGATGTCCACCACTGGAAGAAATGCCATATGGTTAACGGGAGTCTTACCTTGTCCTGAGAGTTGCTCCTGCTGGATCTTTGATATGGCAGGAGGAGCCATTGCAGTGTCCTGGCATGTAGTCTCGCCCATGGAACTATGGCAATGCATGACATCATTTTGCCGAGGAACTATGACGGGAGTGATAGAGGAACTGTCCTCATGGCTATGATACTCTTGGCTAGCTGAGGTATGCTGTCATGCCTCTCCGGAGAGAGGGAGACTTGGCATGTTGTTGTGTCTATTAGGGCTCCCCGATGGAGCAGATTGGTCGTTGGAGAAAGGTGACTCTTGTGGTTTATGGAGAAACCATGGTCTTGAAACTCTCTTATTGTGGTCCATAGATCTCTCTCCGCCGTCTGGCCAAAGAGGACTGGACCAAAATGTCATTCAAATAGCATTGGACTCTTATTGGGACCGAGTGCAGATGGACTGCCAAAGCCGCCAAAATCTTCGTGAAGTCTCTCGGTGCTGATGAGAAGCCAAACGGCATGGCTCTGTACTGATAATGTCTGTCCGAATAGGCAAAATGAAGGAATTCTGTGTGCTGGTTTGATCTGTACATGAAGGTATGCTTCTGTTAAGTCTATTGAGGTGAGGAAGTCACCCTCACGCATGCTGTCTAATATTGATTTGAGAGACTGCATTTTGAATTGTTTGAACTCCAGACACTGGTTCAGGCGCTTTAAATCTAAGATTGTCCTCCAGCCGCCTGAATTCTTTTGGATCACAAATAGGATCAAATAGAATCCCTGTCTGTGCTGTTCTTGAGGAACTGGCTCAATTGCCTGGATTTCCAGCAAGTGCTGGATTGCTGTCTCCACCAGGCACCGCCGGGAAGAGTCCCTGGAAACAAGACAACTGAGAAAAAAGTTTTGGGGGGGGGATTCCAGCACCAACCCTGATCTTATCGTGTTGAGAACCCATGTGTCTGAAGTTGTGGCCTCCCACTGTTGGAAATGGAGGCTGAGCCGACCCCCTATGGGTGGTGCGGCCCTGCAGTCACTTTGCTTGATGGTAAGGACAACCTCCTGCCCCTCGAAAGGGCCGCTTGCCCTGGGTTTGATGTTGACTCCTGAACTCTGACCTGTCTGGATGTCTCTCCTGTCAGTTAGGGTACTGTTGTTGAAAGTCTTGATAGTCACACTTTCAGGGGCCCAAAAGGGTTGCTTCCTATAATAAGGGGAAGACGGTGTTCCCCTCGCCGATAAAGGAAAGGCATGGCTTTACCCTTGCCTTTGGTGTCCACTAGGATAGGTTCCAGAATTTCTCAGAATAATTTGTTACCTGTAAAGGGCGCTGAGGCTAATTTCCATTTATTCTTATTGTCGGCCTGCCAGTGCTTAAGCCAGAACAGGCGACGAGTGGTAATTGATGATGCTATGGACTGTGAAGCGAACTTGGCTGCATTCAATATCGCATCAGCTGAGAACTCAGCAACCGCAATTAATTTATTTTTATCTTGGTGTACCCTCAAATCTTCTGGTGGAATGTGTTCCTGCATCTAACGGAGCCAGAGCAGGGAGGCACGATTAAAGAATGAAGCCGAAGTGGCAGCTTTCACTGCTCAGGCAGCCACCTGATGGGACTTACATAACAACACCTCAGCTTTCTTGTCATCAGATCTCAGACAATCCATTGCATCCGTTGGAATCAGAGCAACCGATGTCACTGGCTTGTTTACTGTGGGTACCTGCAAACTGTCAGCCAAATATGGAGCTACATTATTTAGCTTTTGTTCAGTTCTGGAAGGGGGTAGTCCTGCCCCCGGATTATGCCATTGCAGTTTAACTATGTCTAAAAATAGTTTGGGCGATGGTACCACCTCAGCCTCAACTGCTGGCTCTGTAAAGAGCAAGTTACCAGAACCCCATGGGGTGGGGTCAGGTTCTGTGACTGCCTCAAATTCCATGTTTGTAATGGATTTGGCCTTGCGAAGCAAGGGTTTGAAAAGATCTGGTTTGAAAAGGCCTGTAAAAGGAGAAGGCTCTGAATCTTTCCCTTCATCCTCAGAAAAGGCCAGCAGGTCCTCCTCCTCAGCCGAGGAGTCTCCACTTCTAATTGAATGGGCCCCAGATGGAATACTCTGAGGCCCCATTCAATCCTCTTAAAGAACAGGTTGCAACCCTGTAGGCTGATGGATTGGAACCCCTGGAGAAGCTTGGTTCCTTTGCTGTAAACCAATGGCTATTCCCTGGGTAATAGCCTGAGAAATCAGTTGCTGCAAATGTGCAGGCATTGCTGACATAGTTTCCTTCTGTGGGCGGATCCCCGCTGCAGTCAGAGTAAAGGAAGCCTTGGGGCCTGAAGTGTATGACTGTGCAAAACTTGTTGCAGACAAATTGGGATTTGCAAATGCAAAGGCCTCAGCCCTATCCAAGACATCTCCTAAAGTGGGAGAGGAAGACTCCCTGGCATAAGAGGCTGGTTGCAATTGAGCCGGATCATTTGTGGGATCCAATGGCTCCTGTCCTTGAGGGCGGGAAAATTCCGTCCCTCCTCTGGGGTTCTCACTTCGCTCCTGGCTTTCTTTAGCCTTCTGAAGCTTAGCCAGCTCTTTTTGCAAGGCCTTTTGACATCTTTCTGTGTCTTTTTCGGCCAATTTGGAGCCCCTCTTGCCACTCGAAGTGGCTGCCTGGCTTCTCGTAGTTGTTCCTTTGGCTGCAGCTCTTTGGCTGTAAGCCCCTTGTTTCTGGCCCAGGGAGGAATTAGGGCAAGTCCTCTTGTCCCCTTTCTGGGCCTGCTGGCTGGTGGAAGGCGTACGCAATGCCATTTTCCCCGTTTAATAAAGGCAAGCCACTTGCAAAGAGCTGAGACTGCTGCGGCTCTAAATAGTGTTCCCACCACTTCACAGTGTGCCCAGGCAGACTGGGCAGGGCCTGATTCCCCCTCTGCCGTCTGGTGGGAATGCCTTGCCCCATCCCCCGCTCTGATCGATGCCTGTTGAGGCCCTACCGCTGCCTCGCGGCGGCGGGGACTTCACCTTGGAAGCTGGAACAAGACTGCTAGCCGGCGGACCAGCTAGCGGTTTGATCGCTGAAGTGATCTTCCAAATAAGTATTGTAAATCTCATGCTTAGAAGATCACAGAGAGAAAGGTGAAGCCGTTCTTCGATCACGTCTGTTTGCAATGCAGACTAAGCCAAACTGGGGAAGCACCAGGTGAGGGAGGAGTGACCAGAGATGCAAATGAAGATCACGTGCTCAGTCTACATGCAGAACATAGAAATACTACCCACTCTGGATACTCTCAATCCAGCTCTAGGGAGAATCAGAGAGTTCATTGCCATGAGCTGCCATGTTGAACTTCCAGTGACCAGTATGAGAGAGTGAGAGTGATAACACCAAATTTAACAAACCTGCTCCCCTTTCACACCTGAGACCTTGTACCACTAACGAGTCACATGACACCAGGGAGGGAAAACAGCTACTTGGGCCCCATTTGGACATTATCACTTAGGGGGGTATTCACTTTTGCTTCCAGCAGTTTAGACATTAATGGTTGTGTGTTGCGTTATTTTGAGGGGACAGCACATTTACACTGTTATACAAGCTGTATGCTCACTACTTTATATTGTAGCTAAGTGTCATTTCTTCAGTGTTGTCACATGAAAAGACATACTTAAATATTTACAAAATGTGAGGCGGTGTACTCACTTCTGTGATAGACTGTAACTATAGCCCAGCAACAACAGCCAGCCAATCAAACAGTCTGAAATCAGACCATGGCTCAGAAATATCCGAACAAACAACATTCAGACTAATTTGCATCTCATAAAAAACAAACCGTATTTAAAGTCCTGTGTTCTGACGGATGAGCACAATTCAAAATACACTGAAGATGTCTCCCGGAATTGGGATGAAATGTTTGCAACCAAATTGCCAAGTTCAGAGCTCAAACCAACAGCCTAGATAACTAGCCAATCAACCAGACATCATGGTAGTAGAAAAGATCAAAGGGCAACAGTGATGATAGATGTAGTGGTGCCAAGTGACATAAACATCAGGAAGAAAAGAGTATGAGAAACTGGAGAAATACCAGGGCCTGAAAGAGGGATTAGAAATGATGTGGAAAGTAAAGGCCAAAGTGGCCCCAGTGATATTAAGAGCACTCAAGCCCATGACTCCTATGCCAGAAGAGTGGCTCCAACAGATCCCAGGAACAATTTCAGAGTTCTCTGTCCAGAAGAGCGCAGTGCTAGGATTAAATAAAATACTGCAAAGAACTCTCAAACTCCTAGTCCTCTGAGAGAGGATCTCAGATTGAGGAAGAAAATCATGCTTATTCATAGCTTTCTGGAATCTTATCATAAAAATGGCTTTTTAACACCTCAGTTCTTTAGGTTAAATGTTGTACAGCATCATCTAATGTAGCAAACAAATTGAAGTGTTATAGGTAATTACCTACCTATAACATTTCAATTTGTTTTCCTGCATTTACTTGCAAAATGCTGCTAGATACTGTACCTCCATTTTCTAAAATTAGGGTATCATCTACTCAGCATTTTAGAAGCTGGAAGAGAGAAACAGAATTGTATTTCATCTGCTTACTGATGACAACTCACCCAGATCACTATATTTCACAATACATCTCTATATTTACCCTTTTCCAGAAACCTATAAATACTTTATCACATCTAATACACATAAATAGAATCTGACCCAGAATGATAAAAAAAAAAAAGATTGAATTATGTTCCAAAGAGCAAATGGCTCCCATCTTTTCAAGTATCTTACTTGTTTAGAATGTATTAGCTGAAAGGTATGTATAACAGGAATCAGACCAATCTCAATCTCAATCAATCTCTCTCTCTCTCTCTCTCTCTCTTTCTCAAGTCTAAACAAAAAGAATATTCCACTGTTTAATACAATGATCCATAAAGTTTGTGAACTTCTGTCACTACTTAACCAGTTTAAGAAGTTACCGTATTTTTCGGAGTATAAGACGTACCTTTTCCTCCCCTAAAAGAGGGTGAAAATTTGGGTGCGTCTTATACATGAACGTAGCCCTGCCCAGTCTGTGAAACAGAGGTTTCAGAAGTTGAAAAAAGCCTCTTAAAGGGAGGTTTCAGAGGCTGAAAAAAAAGCAAGATGCAGAGCTCACAACCAACGAATCTGTTGCTAAAGTTCACCTCTGGAAACAGCTGATTGGGGGTATTCCGGGAGGCCATCCACCCGCCAATCAGCTTTTTTCTTATTTTCCTCCCCAAAAACTAAGGTGTGTCTTATACTTCGGTCCATCTTATAGTCCGAAAAATACGGTATTTTATTGACCATCATTCCCACAGAATAAATCTTCAAATGAACTGTAAAGTATATCTGGTCTTGGTCACTTTATGTTTTGTGCTCTTCCTTGCACAGCAGGAATGCAAAATCTTTGGCACTTCATAAAATGTTAAAGTATCTCCTAGCAGCCCAGCTAGCAAGATCAGTGAAGAGTGATATTAAGAGTTGCATTTCACCAATATCTGTACAGTCAAAGTTTCCCTATGGCTTGGCTTTGGATATTCTAAACTATTTTTTCGTTCCTGAAATAAATAAGCTTAGAGAAGATTGCTGCCTACATCTTCTACACTATTGAGGTAGCATATGGTAAATCCATCCTTTTATACAGGTTTTGGGGGGAAATGATCAGAGACTATGCCTAATATAAATTGTATTATTTTTCATCCACATCAGTTCTAAAACCAAATTCAGATAATAGATTATTCTGTGTCTGCTATCTATGACTTTAAATAGCCTGTCATAGTAGCAATCACATCCTGAACTACATTGAATAAGATGTGTATGCTGAAGTTTCCCAAGTCCAAAATACTTGAAGTGCCAAGTATCTTCAAGGACAGAGGTATTACATCAGGCAGGAAATGGACGTTGGTCTTACCTGATACGTCTGTTCTCAGCGTGGGGAAAAACGTCAGTCAGGATGGGAATTCGCCCAGTCTAGCCAATGACCGAGTCCTTCCAAAGCTAAGGCTCCGCCCCCTTGAGGCTGCCCCAGTTCTTCGATGAGGCGGAGCGATGGACTCGAAAGACGTGTCCTCTTGCAATGATAGACAGTTAATATAACCCCCCCCCCAAACCACCACCAGCACGTCTCCAAGGATGGGACTGACTGACGTTTTTCCCCACGCTGAGAACAGACGTATCAGTTAAGACCAACGTCCATTCTCCAGCTAGAGGGAAAAACGTCAGTCAGGATGGGGACATACCAAAGTTTAATGTCACCAGGGAGGGAAAAAGCAGGCCTGGAAAAACCTCAAGTGAGGTGGACCGACTGTAGCACTCTTCTGCCGAAAGCCGCATCCGAGGACGCGAAGGAATCCACCTTGTAATGTCTGATGAAGGGACTGATAGTCGTCCATGTGGCCGCTCAACAAACTTCCTTGATGGACGCCTGGGTAGCCCAGGCAGCCGACGTAGAGGCGCTTCGAGTTGAATGCGCTGTGATTGGCTGAGGAATTGGAGCGTTGGCTTGACGATAGACCAAGGCAATGGTGGATCTGATCCAGCGGCCCAAGGTAGAACTGGAGACCTTAGAGCCCATGGATGCTGGGTGGAAGGCTACAAACAGGGCCTCCGTCTTGCGGAGAGCTGCTGTACGAGATATGTAAATCTTTAACGCTCGGCGGACATCCAAGGTGTGCCATGATCTTTCCAGCCGATGAGCCGGACGAGGGCAAAAATCCGGGAGGACGAGTTCCTGGGCCCTATGAAAGGGAGAGCTCACCTTGGGCACAAACGAAGGGTCCAGCCGGAGTACCACCCTGTCGGTATGAAAGATGCACAAGTCCGCCCACACCGACAAGGCTGCTAGTTCTGAAATTCTGCGGGAGGAAGTAATTGCTACTAGAAACGTAACTTTCAGAGAAAGGAAACGTAAGGAAACCGAACGAAGAGGCTCGAAGGGCGGTGACATCAGGGCGGTAAGAACCTTATTCAGGTTCCACGTCAGAAAGCGATGTACGGTAGGTGGCATCAAATTTTTAGCTCCTCGGAGGAACGTTGTAATGACTGGATGATGAGAAATGGAATCCCTTGAGCCGCAGGAGAGTACCGAGGCAATGGCCGCCACCTGGCGACGTAAAGTGTTAGGTCGGAGCCCCCGTCTTAGACCAGCCTGGAGAAAGGACAGCACATCTATGATCGAAGCCGAGGTAGGAACGACCGGCACCGAGGAACACCAAGAGACAAAGGATCGCCATGTGGCCTCGTATATTCGGATCGTAGAAGGGCGGCGGGCAGCTTGAATGATGGAAACAATCTCTGGCAGAATCCTGGCCCCCGTCAGGAGCCGCTCAACCGCCAGATGGTCAAGCGAAGCCAAGCCGGGTTCGGGTGGAGAAGAGGACCTTGCGACAATTGGACCTTGGAGGCAGGGATCTGCCAAGGAGGAGCCACCGAGAGATCCATCAAATCCGCGAACCAAGGGCGCATGGGCCAGAAAGGGGCCACCAGAAGGAGCTGAGCCCGCTCCACTAGAAGTTTCCGTATTACCTTGGGAATCACTGGTAAGGGAGGGAAGGCGTAAAGCAGCCCCGAAGGCCATGGGCTGCGGAGAGCGTCCGTGGCTTCCGCCTGGAGGTCCAGGAACCTGGAAAAATAACGGGGAAGACGATGATTAACACAGGAAGCAAATAATTCCAGAACTGGGCACCCAAATCTGGAGACAATGTCCTGAAAAAGAGAAGGAGAAATTGTCCACTCGCCCTGATCCACTTGCGAACGGCTGAGGGAGTCAGTCTGTACATTCTCGGATCCCGAAATGTGAGCTGCCCGAATGGAAGCGAGATGCTCTTCTGCCCAGAGGCCGAGTAGAAGGGCCTCGTCCATCAGAGCCCGAGACTTAGTGCCCCCCAAACGGTTGACATGGGCCTTAGCTGTAGTGTTATCCGTTAGTACTAGGATGTGCTTGCCTTCCACCACATCCTGGAAATGCAGTAAAGCGAGTCGAATGGCCCTTAACTCCAAAAAATTGATGCTAAGTTGCGACTCCTGGAGGGACCACCAACCTTGGGCCATATGATGGAGAAGGTGGGCCCCCTATCCGGACAGACTCGCATCTCTGGTAAGTTGCAGTAAGAGAGGGTCCCTGAAGCAAGATCCTCGGGACAAAGTAGGGGAAGTCCACCATTGAAGGGAACGAATAACCTGAGCTGGAATTCGAATTCGACGGGGAGAGCTCTCCAGCCGCGCTTGTTGATAGGGGAGCAAGAGCCACTGAAGGGCTCTACTATGTAGGCGTGACCAAGGTGTGATACCAAACGTAGACACCATCATGCCCAATAGTCGGGAGAGCGTTGAAACTGTAGCCGAACCCGAAGACAGGCATTTGTGAGTCAGAAAACGTAGATTGGCCCGGCGCTCCGGAGAAAGGCTAACCGTAGAGGATGCCGTATCAATGATAGCCCCCAAATGCAGGATACTGGTGGAAGGAGCCAGGTGACTTTTGGTCCAGTTTATTGAGAAACCATGAGCTTGGAGGGAGGACAGGACAAAGGATAAGTCCTCTTGGGCTGAACGCAGTGATGAGGACATGACCAAAATGTCATCTAAATAAAATTGAAGCCGAATCGGGCGGGAGCGAATATGTCCAATCAGTGCCGCCATAACTTTAGTAAATATCCTAGGGGCCGAAGACAGCCCAAAGGGTAAGGCCCTATACTGGTAGTGCTCTCCCTTAAAGGCAAAAAGGAGGAATTGGCGATGGGCAGGCAAGACAGGTACATGCAAATAAGCCTCCGTTAAGTCGATGGAGGAAAGGAAATCAAGAGGTCGAATCGATTCAAGAATCGATGCCAGAGACTGCATCTTGAACCGGCGATACTTAATGTGCCAGTTCAAAGATTTCAAGTCTAAAATGGGACGCCAACCCCCCGAAGCTTTCTGTACAACAAAGAGACAGGAGTAAAACCCGTGCCCTTGTTGAGAGACAGGAACCCGTTCAATGGCGGCAATCTGTAAGAGGTGTAAAATAGCCTCCGATATCCTCCTTGACTTAACAGGGTCCCGAGAAACAGGACACGTGAGGAACCGGAATGGGGGAGGGGATGAAAATTCCAAAGATAAACCCAGGGAAATGGTGTTAAGGACCCAACTATCTGAAATGGAGGAAGCCCACTGATCTCTAAACAATGCAAGGCGACCCCCAATCGGAGACTTAAAGATATCCTTATCGAGACCTACGGGTCCAACGGCCCCCTCTACCCCCCCCCCCCGATTTGATCTACGAGGGGGAAATCTGGATCCCTGTCTAACCTGGGAATCAGGCAAGGGTCTGGAGGAGAAAGGACGCTGAGCTCGAGGCTGGAAGTTGGAAGAACCCGAGGCCCGAAAGGACTGAAACTGTGAGGACAGGAAACGAGCATCATAGCGGCAAGAAGCTGGAGGTAGAATTTTTCGCCGATCTCTGGTTTCCACGAGGAGAGGATCTAAGGAGGATCCGAAGAGAGACCCACCGGTATAGGGAGAAGAGGCGAGCTGCCATTTACTACGCATGTCGGCTTGCGAGCTTCTGAGCCATAAGAGGCGTCGCGATGTCACGGTGGATCCAAGGGCCCTGGCTGAGAAACGTGCTGAATTTAACGTGGCGTCCGCCGAATATTCCAGAGCTGCAGCTATCTTATTCAAATCTTGATGAGATCTCGTATCCGAAAGGGGAAGTCTGGCTTGCAGTTGTTTAATCCAAAGCAAGGCCACTCTGTTGAAAAAAGAGGCTGACATAGAGGCGCGTATAGCCCAGGCCGTAGCATGGTACCCTTTCAGAAGGGTCTTCTCTGCTTTTTTGTCCTCAGGCCGAAGGGAATCTTCAGGGGGCCCCGTGGGATGGGATGAATCAGTCAGTGCCACTATGGGAGGGTCCACAGTTGGTACTTGTAACATATCCGTCAGCGAAGATACAGAATTGTACAGTCTTTTATCTAACCCATTGGGACTAGGGCCAGCCCCTGGTAGGGTCCACTGCCTTTGCAGGACATCGGTAAATAATTTAGGCGCCAGGATAGTTTCCGGGTCACTGGTGGGCTCCGCAAACATGGCAGCCGTAGGATCAGATGTTGCCGAAGCAGAAGAAGCTGAAGGCGGTGATCCCAAGCGAGTGACTGCAATGGCCTTAAACAGAAGAGAACGAAAAAGGTGTGGTTTGGACAACCCAATAAAGGCCGGTTGGTCAGGCCCCAATCCTTCATCATCTGACCAGGCTTGATCTTGAAAATCCTCCCCTTCGGAGACCGAAGCTTGGTCCAGAGAAATCTGAAGGTCAGATTGGCCATGGTCCAGAGGGGCTTCATCCCGGACAGTTGAAGGGGCGTGCAACGGAGCCCCTGAAGAAGGAGGAGCAGGGGCCTGGGTCAGGCAATCAGTAATAGTTTGGCGTATAGCCCTAGCAATAAAAGCCTCCAAGGAATCAGACATGGGGGTAGGAGGCAGAGGAGGAGGAGGAGGATGAGCAGGCAGTGGAGCCAAAGCTGGAGACGAAATAACCTCTGGAAGGGACTGAAAAAGCCTTTGGGGCTCAGAAGGAGATACCTCATGGGGAATCCCAACAATATCTGGAGAGAGCTCCCTCACTGAGCTAGGAGAGCGAGCCAGAGGTTGAGGCTGAGAAACAGGCCGTTCAGGTATAAAAGTCTGGGATTGAGCCCTTTGGAAGGCTTTTTCCAAGGCCTTATTTCTCCTTTGCTCCTCTCGAGAAGCCCCGGGAGCAGGAGCTTGAGAAATATTCTTTTTCTTGGACCGGGACTTCTTGATGGGGGGCGGAATGGAGGCTGAAGATCCTTCCAGTGGATCACTAAGATGGCGCCGGCGTGAATGTGAGGTGGTCGAGGGATGGCCCTGGCCGCTTTGCATGGCGTCCGCCATTTTGGAAGCCTTAAAACTTAGCCGGCGCTGAAATTCAAAGCCCACAAAAAAAGGGCGCGCAGAAGGGCGTTTCCAGCTATCCCCGACAAGCAGCAATTAAGGCCGTTAAGTATCCAGCAGAGCCTTCGCTAATGCCCAGGGGAATGAGAGCCCCAATTTAAGCAAATAATTTGACTGACGAAGCGCAGCCTAGTCGCTAGCTCAAAAGGCACTAAACGCGACTCCCAGGGCTACGCGCAGCTGCAGTTCATCGTAAAATGCTGCTAGGTCACGGCCGTTTAAACGCAGCAGAAGTAATCGGCCCAAACACACGGTCCCGGCTCCAGCTGACAGGCGCAAGCCTGCCGCTCGCAATTACTTGCCGATCTGCAACAGCGAGGGGAGTCTCTGTCTTTTTTCCAACAATTTTTGATTTTGCTGAGGAGGAAAAACAGTCTTTCAGATGGGGACACGTCCAGTCAGGCGAAGACCGAGATGAAGAACTGGGGCAGCCTCAAGGGGGCGGAGCCTTAGCTTTGGAAGGACTCGGTCATTGGCTAGACTGGGCGAATTCCCATCCTGACTGACGTTTTTCCCTCTAGCTGGAGAACAGGCTGATTTTTATATCAATAGAATCTCAGTCCTATTACATTCCAGCAATACTAGGTTGAAACAACTGGAATTAGAATCTGTCAAACAGATTTATAATTTTAATAAGTAGTACCATTACGGATTTTTATTCTAGCCTTATTTGAGAGGAAAAACTGAAAGAGCATGTTTTTATGAAAAAGGATAATGGCACGTACTACTCTTGACAATATACTTGTTGATCTTAGTCTTATGCAAACATTTGTAATGTGGAGCTCCACAAATAGTTAATGAATGGACCTGATTGATTTATTGTCAGGTCTCTGTTTTTAGAAACACTTTTCATATATCATGATTCTCAATAAAGGTTCAAGTTTAATGTAGTAACCTTTTCTCTATTGTCATTTATTAGAAATGATTTGAATTTCATTAGTAGTTTTTTATGGATGTTCTCATGCTGTGTTTGATAGCTGCCCTTTTTCTGGAATTTGAAATAAACGGGACTAATATAGGCAACCTGAATAACTGTAAGGCTTGTCTCTCTGTGTTGTAATAGTATGTGAATGTATCAGTATTTTTTTTTTCTAGAGTTACAATTATGAAAGACAAAGACACACGAAGAAGTAAAGGAGTTGCATTTATTTTGTTCTTGGATAAAGAGTCAGCACAAAACTGTTCTCGGGCACTTAATAATAAACAAGTAAGTGACAAGGGTATATTATTAAGTAACTTTTGAGATATTCTGAAAGCTAAAATTGTATTTATTGGTTTTTTTAGCTATTTGGAAGAGTAATAAAAGCAAGTATTGCTATTGATAATGGAAGAGCTGCAGAATTCATTCGAAGGAGAAATTACTATGACAAGTCAAAATGCTATGAATGTGGAGTGAGTAAATGTTGATGTTTTTGTCATGTTCTTAACTAATGCCATCCACTGAAACTATACATACTTGGGTTATCAGTTGATAGTCAGTTCAGATAACTTTTTAAACTACATACAACGCTACATTTTCTAAGAGTAATTATAAATGAATACAAATCTACTGTTTACAAGGTAAATTTATGAAGAAGTAAAAAGTAATCTCCAAATTCACCTTGTTCAATAGTATTTCCTTTCTCTTAAGGAAATAGGACATTTAAGTTATGCATGTCCAAAAAACATGCTAGGAGAGCGTGAACCTCCCAAAAAGAAAGACAAAAAGAAAAGGAAGAAAGTAATTGAACCAGAAGAAGAAATGTGAGTAAAATATGTACAACACATATTCCTATTCTCATTTACTAATTTATGTGCCTGCTCTATACAATTCAATATATGTGGGTTTTTCTGTTTCCTTTGTGCTGTTCAGAGAAGAAGAAAGTGAAGATGAGGGTGAAGATCCTGCTCTTGATAGTCTCAGTCAAGCTATAGCTTTCCAGGTACTAAAATAAATATTTAATGCATTATTCTCTTCCTTTTAAAGCAATTTAAGGGCCTCAGAATTTGCAGTTAATGATTGTTCTAATTTTTTTTCCATATAATAATTGCTAAGATTCTCATAAAAGGTTTTACTCATTCAGCTGAATGTGTCTCTGCATATACAGTGTATCATGATTCGTAACATACTTGGTTTCTAAGAAAATGGATATACTTTTATAAATACGGCCTCTCAGGCCACCAATAGATATACATTCTTATTTTCTTCTATTTACAGCTGAATTAAGCATATTAGGTTTTCCCCTTTGGTTTTACACAATGGCAATTAAATAAAAAATAGCTCATTTTAATTAGGGGTTTTGGAACATGGTTCCACATAGTGTTTTGAGAAATACAGGTAGTCTTCAAGTTATGAATGGAATGGAGCTTGGCCATTCCCTTCGTAACCCGAGGATTTGTGGAAGTGAATCTCGTACCTTGAATGGGATCACTCCCTCCTTTCGCCCATGCATTCAGTAATCGAATGTGAGGCTCATTAAGTGCACATGAGGTATTTCAGGATGGGGAAGGCCATGGGGGGGGGGTTAGGCCACCAAAGACCACCCAAGGCCTCCTTGACCCACTGAAATACCTCATGCTTCCCACAATTGCTCCCCCCCACCAAACCAACCTGCCGTGCCAGGTCACTTACATTGTGAAAATTTAGCAAGCAGTCTCCTCTCCAGCCTCTCAGCCACGTGCACCCCTATACAGTTCCGTTTGGGCCTCCACAGGCCTCACCCTGATTGCAGGTCGAAATGGAGTTTCCAAAGGATGGATTCAGCCCTCCGACACTCTGTTTGGGCCTCCACAGGCCTATTGCAGTCCGAAATGGAGCTTCCGAGGGGCGGAATTATTGATTATGAATTATGGCAGAACATTTATTTCTTACTTTTTGAGTATCTTACTTAATATGCAAGCTGATTTAATTATCAAGTAATAGAGTCATGATTTCATATACAGACTAAATTCATATATCAAAGGATATGTGAATGTACTATGCATGAACAGTATATATGAATATATATGAACATAACCTGTGCACATTGTCCATGTGTGTGATTAAAGAATGAGTGTGAGATTAAGGAATGAGCACATATGAACATATATCAGAAGGATACATGTACATACACCACAAGGAACTATATTGATAGTTCATTTTCTGCTTGGTTGTTTTCATCTGGTATTAATCCCTGCTTATGTGCATGGTGGCTTGCATAGTTAGGACACTGGCTTGACAAACAGCAAGTTCATGTTTGAGACCCGAGTGCTCCCATGGGACAAAGTGATCTCCTGTCCTTTGCTCTAGCTCCTGCTGGGGACATGAAAGGACCCCCCAACTGGGTCCCCTGGACAACAATGTCACCAGCTAATCCTTTCAACCTGGAAGCACCTTGATCCCTCCAACACCAGTGCAATGAGAATCTCTGCTTATCTGGCTGTTGGCTGCAGGAAAGAATGTGTTGTGATATTTCTGTTTACTCAGCCTTTTTATTGTCTCTTGAATAGGGTGTAAATGTGTCTATTGATGGCTGATATGTCAAGAATGCCAAACTTCCAGGAATTCCCTAGCATTTGGGAATTTAGCTTGGTCTAGTATGCTCAGTTTCCCAGCTGAGTCTATCCGTGTGTTGTGAGATTAAGGAGTTTTGATTGTGTCTTCTGACTGTTAGTTGGTGCTCATGGATATCCTCGCCTAATGTTTTGCCTTTTCTGTCTGTCCCATACAGCAACTGTTACAGTCCTTACAGTGTATGTTGTAGCTAAGCCCTATTCTTTGTTCTTGGGCTACTGGGTCATTTAGTTTACTTACAATGTTTTGGAGGGCTTTAGTTTTGTAGGTTTTGGTGATGCTGTATCGATATATATATATAAGTGAAATACCACTCACGCACCATCACAAAATCTCCAGAACCATAAAGCCTACAAACTTGAAATTTGCCACATATGTTCCTCTTGGCTTATAGGTGCTCACTAAGAAAGGATTTTTCGAAATGACCATCAGAGCATTAGTATTTCCTATATTATTATTAACACACTCTGATCCTAAAGAGTTCTACTCCCCCTCCCCACCTGAAAAGAAATCTGTTCCAAATGCAAAACAGAAGCAGAGGAGTTTCAGTTTCAGTTTTACTTTCACAGCAGCAAGCAGGGGATAGGATAGGGGAGGTTTCTGTGGGGCAAGGCCGAGTGAGAAAAGGGGATAGGATCAGTGGTGGGATTCAATTTTTTTAATAACCGGTTCTGTGGGTGTGGCTTATTTGAGTGGGCATGGCTAGCTGATTATGTGACTGGGTGGCCATGGCTATGTGTACAGGGACTACTCAGAGGGCTGAAAAAGTCATTTCTGACCGGTCCTTGCACTTTTGACTGATCCTCACACTTTCATAAGTGTCACGCTTACCACGGATGCCAG
This sequence comes from Pituophis catenifer annectens, assembly GCF_029215685.1. Classification (NCBI taxonomy): domain Eukaryota; kingdom Metazoa; phylum Chordata; class Lepidosauria; order Squamata; family Colubridae; genus Pituophis; species Pituophis catenifer. Next base: position 34,818,184 of record NW_027256887.1, read on the forward strand.
CCTGTTTGGGTGGGGCGCCCATCTGGAATCATTCCTTGCGCAAGGCACTTGGTCCCCTCTGGAACGCCGACACAGCATCAACTGGTTGGAGCTCCGAGCAGTGCGGTTGGTCTTGTCTCATTTTCTCCCTCAGGTGCGCAAAAAACATTCTCATTCTAACAGACAATATGGCCACAAAGGCCCATGTCAATCGACAGGGGGGCACGTGGTCCAGGGAGATGATGGCGGAGACAGAAAGGTTGATGTCTTAGGCGGAACAGCATACCCTCTCACTAAAAGCAGAGCACATATTGGGCAAGGCCAATCTGCAAATGGACTACCTCAGCAGGGGTCACTTGGATCCATCGGAGTGGCGATTGTATCCCCAACTGTTTCACGACCTTTCCGCCAAGTTCGGGATTCCAACCGTCAACTTGTTCGTGACGTCTCAAAACGCGCAGCTTCCACGATATTTCACCCACTTCCCTTCTCCAGGCGCAGAAGGCCACGACGCCCTCCGCTCCCCGTGGCCCAAAGGTCTCCTCTACGCATTTCCCCCGCTTCCGGTCATTCCCAGGGTGATCCGGAAGGTGATTCTGGAACAGGCAGATCTTCTCCTGGTGGCGCCTCATTGGCCACGAAGGGCGTGGTTCGCCGATTTGATGGACCTTTCTGTCGAGGCCCCATGGCGCATTCCTCGCAACCGAGTGTCCCTTAGCCAAGGTGTCATTCTCCACCCGAATCCAGATTTGCTCCAGTTGACCGTCTGGCGCTTGAAAGGATCATCTTAAGGAAGGATAACCTTTCTGCTGGAATCATCTCTACCATTCAAGCGGCCAGGCGGTCTTTGACCGTACGCATTTACAACGTGTCCTGGAGGACCTTTGCGCAGTGGTGCGCTTCCAACCTTGTGGATCCTACGTTGGCTTCCATCTCCAACGTTCTCCAATTTCTGCAGACTGGTTTCAACAAAGGCTTGGCTCCGTCTACTCTTTGACGGCAAGTGGCAGCTTTAGCTACCGTCTTGACTGGTGGTGGTCAACAGTCTTTCTCTCATGATCGTAGGATTAGATCCTTTTTGCACGGGGCTGCGAATTTATGTCCGACCGTAATACACCGTTATCCTACCTGGGATCCTACCCTTGTATTGCAAGCTCTCACATCAGCGCCTTTTGAGCCCCTGGGTTCGGCTTCCTTGCGTTACTTGTCCTTGAAGATGGCTTTCCTCCTGGCGGTGACATCGGCTGGCAGTCTCTGAGATTGCGGCGCTCTCTATTCGCCAGGATCTTTGTGTCTTCTTCCCAGATCATGTAGTTCTTGGGCTCGACCCAGCGTTTGTGGCCAAAATCAATTCTAGATTCCACTGGGCACAAGAGATCGTTCTACCAAATTTTTGTCCAGACCCACGCCATCCGCTAGAAAAGAAGTGGCATACTTTGGACATCCGCAGGACTCTGCAGCATTACATCCAATGTACCTCTTCGTTTAGGAAGATGGAGGCCTTGCTGGTGTCCTTTTTGCCCTCATCAATGGGACAGAAGGTCTCTTCTGCTACTGTGGGGCGATGGCTTAAAGCCTATATTTCCAAAGCCTATGAGTTGCAAGGGGGTTCCATTCCGGATGGGATCTTACCATATTCGACATGGAGTGCTGCCACTTCTGTGGCCTGGGCTACTCAGGCTTCTATAGATGACATCTGTTGGGTGGCCACCTGGTCCTCCCTTTCCTCCTTTATTCGACATTACCATTTGGATGTTTTTGCTTCTGCCGACGCTTCTTTCGGCAGACGTGTTTTACAATCTGTAATTTCCCCCTATGTTCAGGGGATGGCTCCGGTTCCCGTGAGCTTGGGCATGTCCCATGAGTAGGATTGTCGGAGCAGCGAGTCAGGAAAATGGACGTTGTCCTACCTGAATGTCCCTTTTATCCTCGCTGCGACGACAATCCGGCCCGCCCATTGGTCAGCCATCCCCTGCCATGGTTGGGTTTTCCTTTTATTACCTCTGCAGTCCTTGTTGGAGTTTGGAGGTGCTGTTCATCGACTTCTCTGGTCTTCGCCGGTTGGAGATACTTCGTGAAAAAGACTGATGGTGTGAGGCAGAGTGGGCGGGACCAGGACTGCAGGGGAGAAAATTATGAGCACTCAGTTGAACCAATCAGAAGAGAAGAACCATCCTCATATTTATGCCCATTGCAGCATTCTTAACAACCATGTCACTCATTTCACAACTGCTTCTCTTCACCATGGTGACAAAATAGGGCAAAAAAACATAAAATGTGAGGACAGTCATAAGTGCGAGGACTGGTCAAAAGTGCGAGGACTGGTCAAACATAACTTTTTCAGCCCTCTGAATAGTCCATATGCAGATAGGGACTACCCAGAGGGCTGAAAAAAGTGATTTCTGACAGTTCCTTGCACTTTTTTCTGACTTTTTCCTTGCACGGCTCGGGAGTTCATGTCTTCCATGACGGCCATGGACCTGACCCAGGTAGTTCAAGGCCCCACCCACTTGGGGAATCACACTCTGGACTTGATTTTTGTCTTTGATCAGTGGCTGAATGATCTAAGAATAGGGGATATAGACATCAAGCTCTTGTCATGGTCTGATCATTCTCTCCTTCACATGGGCTTTCAAGTCACTTCCACCCACCGCAGGGAGACGGAACCAACCAAATGGTTCCATCCCAGGCGCTTGATGGACCCCGAAAGGTTCCTGATGGAGCTTGGGCCATTTCCTGAGACTCTGGCTCACAACTCGACTGAGGACCTGGTGGTCGCCTGGGACAGGGCGGCTACTGGGGCCTTGGACCGCGTTGTGCCTTTGCGGCCTCTGACCCAATGCCGATCTCGTCTAGCTCCTTGGTTTTCCGAGGAACTGAGAGAGATGAAGCGTTGGAAAAGACGCCTGGAGAGCGATTGGAGGACAAGCCGATCTGAATCTGACCGAACACAGGTGAGATCTTATATTAAGACCTACCTAGTGGCGATAAGAGCGGCGAAGTCTAGCTACTTCTCCGCTCTTATTGCATCTGCAGAGAACTGCCCAGCTGCGCTGTTTAGGGTGACCCGCTCCCTACTTCAGGTGGGGGTACGGGAAGATCCCTTAAAGGGTCAAGCTGAGGATTTTGTACAATTCCTGCATGATAAAGTCGCTCAGATTCGGGAAGGCCTGGACTCCGATTGGGTAGATCCAGGGGAGGAGACGGGGGCAGGTCTTGAGAGCGTTATCTGGGAAGAGTTTGACTCTGTGGCTCCTGAAGACATGGACAGGATTCTGGGCAAGCTTAACGCTTTATTGGACCCGTGTCCCTCCTGGTTGGTACTGGCGTCCCGGGAGGTTACACGAGGCTGGCTCCAGGGGATTATAAATGCTTCTCTGAGTGAGGGTGTCTTTCCCGCCGCCTTGAAAGAGGCGGTTGTGAAGTCCCTCCTCAAGAAGCCTTCCCTGGACCCGGCTATATTATCAAATTATCGTCCAGTCTCCAATCTTCGCATTGTTGCGAAGGTTGTTGAGAGTGTGGTGGCGCGACAACTACCCCGATACCTGGATGAAGTTGTCTATCTGGATCCGTTCCAGTCGGGCTTCAGGTCACGATACAGCACGGAAACGGCATTGGTCGCATTGGTGGATGATCTCTGGAGGGCTCGGGACAGAGGTTGCTCCTCTATTCTGGTCCTATTAGATCTCTCAGCGGCTTTTGATACCATCGACCATGGTATGTTACTGCACCGGCTGGAGGGGTTAGGAATAGGGGGCACCGTGCTTCGGTGGTTCTCCTCCTTCCTCTCTGACCGTTCGCAGTTTGTGTTGGCAGGGGGGCAGAGGTCGACCTCGAGGCACCTTATTTGTGGGGTGCCGCAAGGGTCAGTCCTCTCACCCCTTCTGTTCAACATTTATGTAAAACCGCAAGGCGAGATCATCCGTGGTTTTGGGGTGAGTGTTCATCAGTATGCTGATGACACACAGCTATACATCTCCACCTCAGACCACCCCAATGATGCCCTTGCTGTGATGTCCCGTTGCCTGGAGGCCGTGCGGATCTGGATGGGGAGAAACAAGCTCAGACTCAACCCCTCCAAGACCGAGTGGCTGTGGCTTCCGGCGTCCCGGTATAGTCAGCTGGTACCATCACTGACAATAGGGGATGAGATCTTGCTCCCCACAGAGAGGGCCCGCAACTTGGGTGTCCTCCTGGATTCACGGTTATCTTTAGAAGATCATTTGACGGCCGTGGCCAGGGGTCCCTTTTATCAGGTTCGCCTGATCCGCCAGTTGCGTCCCTTTCTGGATCGGGACGCCTTGCACACGGTCACTCATGCCCTAGTTACCTCCCGTATGGACTACTGTAATGCTCTCTACATGGGGCTCCCCTTGAAAAGCACCTGGAGGCTCCAACTGGTCCAGAACGTAGCCGCGCGGGTGATTATGGGCGCAGCTCGTTACGCCCATGTAACACCTCTCCTACGCGAGCTGCACTGGCTCCCGGTGGTCTTCCGGGTGCGATTCAAGGTGTTAGTTATCACCTTTAAAGCGCTCCAGGGCTTAGGATCTGGGTACCTACGAGACCGTCTTTTGCCACCAATAGCCGCCCACCGACCAGTTCGTTCTCACAGGGAGGGACTACTCAGGGTACCGTCAGTCAAATTATGTCGACTGGCGACTCCCAGGGGAAGGGCCTTCTCTGTGGGGGCTCCAACCCTTTGGAATGAACTGCCCCCGGAGATACGGAATATCCCTGATCTCCATGCTTTCCGCCGTGCCCTCAAGACCCTGATGTTCCAACAGGCGGGGCTAAACATACGAACATGTGAATGATTTTTTAAATGTTATGTAATTCTGGGTTTTATTTAATTGACCAAACTAAGTAATAATTTTAATTAGCAATTTTATTATGTTTGTGTGTCTATATTTTTCTTGACTGTACACCGCCTTGAGTCCTACGGGAGAAAGGCGGTATAGAAATATAATAAATAAATAAATTATGACTGGTCATCATTTATGCCCATTGCAGCATTCTTAAATACCATGTCACTCATTTCACAACTGCTTCTCTTCACCATGGTGACAAGATAAGGCAAAAAACGTAAAATGTGAGGACAATCGTAAGTGCGAGGACTGGTCAAAAGTGCGAGGACCAGTCAAAAATAACTTTTTCAGCCCTCTGAGTAGTCCATATGCACAAAAGGACTACCCAGAGGGCTGAAAAAAGTGATTTCTGACAGGTCCTCACACTTTTGACTGGTCCTCACACTTACGACTGGTCATCATTTATGCCTGTTGCAGCATTCTTAACAACCGTGTCACTCATTTCACAACTGTGATGCTTCATGTGACTGGGTGGGCGTGGCCAGGTGGTCATGTGGTATCACTTCTTTGCCCTAATGACAGTTTGCTGCAATGGTCATAAGTGTGAAAAACGGTCATAAGTCACTTTTTCCAGTGCCATTGTAACTGTTGTAAATCAAGGATTACCTGTACAAAAATACAAAAAGCTTCTTTGCTTGCAAAAAGCTGCCCTAAATACCAATTATTAGATTAGAAATACCTGCAAACTGGAGTTACAAATCAGGGAGGGTGCCAAAGTACCTTGAGGAATTAAAATAGTTAAAATGCAATGATAACTATCAGCAGCCAAGTGAAACCCTTTAACAGAGAAGTCATTTAAGCTCTCCAGAATGAAGCAAAGGAGCAAACAGAGTATCTGTTGCTTATTAAACCAATTACCAGAACAAATAGACACAGAACTAGTCAGATTTCCAAAGCTGCTTCTTTTCAGGAACAGAGATTAACATTTTTCCTTCCAAACAAAGCTGAATAGGGAAAATTATCCCATCACTAAACACAGGATTAAACATCACCAAGCACAGAATTAAACTTCACCAAAAACCAGTTTTAGACCAAAAGTCAGAAAGGGTATGTAAGCTCACATTTGAATGTCAATCTTTCTAGCTAGCCAATAAGCCTTGCTGAATGTCACTCATCTTGGTTCCTTGTCATTAAAAGTTTCTGCTTCTTTATTCAATTATTTCTTCAAAGTGCTGATCATTGCACCCTGGCTGGAAGAACTCCAACAGGGGAGTATTTCCTCCCAACAGCGGTGTAAAAGGCTTAAAACAACCCTTCCCCTTTAAGAAAGTCAAGCAAAAAAAAAAAATCTCAGAGTACCTCCAGAAATGGAAGTCTAGGCATACTGCCGGAGAGGCAGTTTCTGTAAACTGGGCAATAAAGATTAGGTTAGGAAACAACACCGAACGTTGTAATTCCTTACAGGATTAACCCTGTAAAGTGGAAAAAAAAACAAAAAGATTTCTTTTAACAACCGGTTCTCCGAACTGCTTAACTACTTAACAACCAGTTCTACTGAACCAGTGCGAACCGGTAGAATCCCACCACTGGATAGGATAGGGGAGGTTTCTGTGGGGCAAGCCTGAGGGAGAGAAGGGGATAGGATAGGAGAGGTTTCTGTGGGAAAAGGCCGAGCGAGAAAAGAGGATAGGATAGGGGAGGCTTCTGTGGGGCAAGGCTGAGGGAGAGAAGGGGAGAGGGGAGGCCGATCATAACTACTCATTAATTTTCAAGTTGTGTCGATTTATCAAGCCCGATCACATAATTTCGTAGCGGAGCACAGGTATTCAGCTAGTGTTTATAATAATCTGTTGGTTGTTCCTCATTTGAATAATGTTTTTACACAGTTCCTGTTGTGAGGTTTGGTTCCCTCCTACTTGCTTGCTCCCTCCTACTTGTCCATGGCCGCAACAGCTTCCCAGGGCACACACACTTTTAGCCCAGACAGAGAAATGATGGCGACTGGAAGCCTTGTCTTTGCAAATGACTACTTGGTAGTACATTTGCAAATGTACTACCAAGGCTCTCTAAAAGAGCCTTGGTAGTACAGTGGTCTAAGGCACCCTGTTATTAAGCTGGTTATTAAGACCAGCTGCCTGCAATTACTGCAGGTTCGAATCTCGCCAAGGCTCAAGGTTGACTCAGCCTTCCATCCTTTCTAAGGTAGGTAAATTGAGGACCCAGTTGTGGGGGCAATAAGCTGACTTTGTATAAATATACAAAAGGATGAAGGCTATTGCTGAGCACATTGTAAGCCACCGTGAGCCTCCGGAGAAGGGCGGCATATAAATCAAATTAAAAAAAAAATGGGGTGCTTTGGAATAGAGTGATTAGCTAATTGCTCCATTTCAAAGCGCCCCGTTTGCAAGCAAAGCTTCCAGTCTCCCTCTGACCAAAGTGTGTGGTGGAGCCAGAGGCATGGGGGGGAGGCAGGCACCTCCCAATCTGTCTCACTGTCTCTTGGGTTGGCCGCATTGGGGCAGGTGCCCATAAAGGGCATCAAAATTGCCTGCCTCACCCCTATGCCTCTGCTGCTGCACAAGCCTCCCATGAGCCAGCCGCACAGCATGTCTGGATCTGCTCTCTCCCCCCCACCCACCCCCGCCTCTGTGCTCAGACGTAACTGCACTGCACCATGGGGCTGGTGGTCTACAGCTACTGCCGGACACCATCGGCACTCACCGCCTCTTGTGCTGGCCATACCCATCCCCCAGGCTTATTTTTGGGGCAGGGCTTATATTAGGTCCATCCCAAAATATCAGGCTAAGGCTTATTTTGGGAGTGGGTCTTATTTTCAGGAAACATCGTAGTAACATGATTGCTTTTTTTTATTGCAAAAGTTTTACAATTACATTTTCACCCCTTTCCCCCCCCCTCAACCCACCCAAACTTCCCAACCTCATCCTCCCTAACCCTCCCTAACCCTCCCTTCCCCCCGGACTTCCATACAATATACTCAGATCAAGAAAAAAAAACCCCTTTGTATAAAACTTGAACCCCTCCCTCCCCTTTATAGTTTTTCATCTTCATTACATTAAAATATTTCTATCTTAATATAACATTTTCAAATGAAAGCTATTTGATACTTCCTGGTTTGATATTTGTTCTGAACATAATCTATCCACTTTTTCCATTCCCATTCATAAGTCTCTTGTGAACAATCTTTTAAATATGCCGAAATCTTCGCCATCTCTGCAAAACTGGCCATCTTCAAAGTCCATTCCTCGATAGTGGGCAAAGCTTCATTTTTCCAGTATTTACCTATCAATAATCTCGCTGCTGTTATCATGTACAATATCAACTTTGTTTCACCCAATGTAAAACCCTTAACTATACCCAATAAAAACAGTTGTGGAGAAAATTGAATTTTTTTCTTCAAAACATTCTGCATAACCCACCAAATTTTTATCCAAAAAGCCTTAACTTTCTTACAAGTCCACCAAACATGATAATATGTAGCATCTAAACAATCACATCTCCAACATTTTGGCTGAACATTAGGGTACATACAGGACAATTTTTTGGGGTCTAAATGCCATCTATAAAACATTTTATAGAAATTTTCCCTCAAATTCTGCGACTGTGTGAATTTAACGTTCTGAACCCAAATTTTTTCCCATGTTTCCAACATCACTGGTTCTTCAAAATTTTGTGCCCACTTAATCATACAATCTTTAACCAATTCAGTTTCTGAATCCCTTTCTAACAAAACATTATAAAGCCTTTTAATATGCATTGGACCTTTCTCTTTTATATGTCTAACCAATTCTTCCTCATGCAACATAATAACAGTTTTTTGGTCCTCTTTCCATCTCAGTTGAAGTTGATTGTATTGTAACCAAGTTAAATTAATCCCTTCTTCCAACAGTGTTTCTAATGTCTTCAACTGCCATCTGCCCGCATCTATAAAAAGAATCTCTTTATATAAACCCCCCCCGAGTGACATTATATTTGTATTCCACATAATATGACCAAGATCCAGCCATAGCGGTATTTTGTAATCCCATTTGAGTTGGTGCTTCTTCCAAACCCTCATCAAAGAGTCTCTAAGTATATGGCTTTTAAATACTTTATCCACTTTATTCTCATAAAATAAGTAGGCATGCCATCCAAATTCAAGATCAAAACTCTCTATATTCAATATTCCAGTCTTTTTCCTTCCAAACCAGTCGCTTGCTTGAGTCAAAGCTGCTGCTTCATAATATAATTGTAGGTTTGGAAGTTTAAGACCTCCCCTTTCTGGAACATCTTGCATAATTTTCAGTTTCACTCTAGGTTTTTTCTCGTTCCAGACAAATTTATTCACTCCACTTTGCCACACTTTCAGTTGTTTATCACTTTTAAGCACCGGAATCATTTGAAACAAAAAAAGAAATCTTGGCAAAATGTTCATCTTAACTGCTGCTATTCTTCCGAGTAAAGACAGCTGCAGTTTTTTCCAAGTCCCCATATCTTTCTGAACCTCTCGCCACAACACCTCATAATTATTTTGAAACAGTTTCATATTTGATTCTGCAACCTGAACACCTAGATATTTTACCTTTGGTACAATCTCAAAACCTGCCCTCCTTTCAAGCTCGTATTTACGATCTTGTGTCATATTTTTAACTATCATCTTAGTTTTTTTCTGGTTCAATCTAAAACCTGAAACTTTACCATAGTCTTGTATAATGTCTTTCATCTGGATTATTGATTCCATTGGCTGTGTTAGGGTAACAACCAGATCATCTGCAAATGCCTTTATTCTGTAGTCCTCTTGCCTTATCATTATACCTTTCAGGATATTAGAGTCCCGAATTGTATTTAACAAGACTTCTAATGTTAAAATAAATAACAATGGGGATAACGGACATCCCTGTCTTGTTCCTTTTTCAATTTTAAACTCTGTTGTCAAGCTTCCATTAATGATAATCTGTGCCTTTTGCTCTTGGTAAATTGCTGAAACCGCCTGTATAAATTGATCCCCAAAGTCCATCTTTTTTAAAGTCTTTAAGAGAAAATTCCAATCCACTCTATCAAAGGCCTTTTCCGCATCCAAAAAGACCAGCACTGCAGGTACCTGTTTATTCCTCTCAAGATATTCCAGTAAGTCTATTACTTGCCTTACATTATCCTTCATGTATCTACCCTCGATAAATCCCGCTTGATCATCATGAATCACCTTTTGGATTACTGGCATCAACCTGTTGGCTAGTACTTTTGCATAAATTTTATAATCAGTATTCAGAAGAGATATTGGTCGATAATTCTCCGGTTTTTTAGGACCTACTTGCTCTTTTGGTATCAAAAAAATATAAGCTGTTGTCCATGATGGGGGTATTTTACCCCCTTGTTGAATATTGCAAAATAAGTCTCTAAGTTGTTCCACCATTTCTGTTTGCAAAGTTTTATAATACACTGCAGTCAAACCATCCGTTCCAGGAGCTTTAGCTGTTTTTAATTGTTTAATTGCTATTATTATCTCCTCCTCTGTTATAGGATAATTCATTCTTTCCTTTTGTTGATTAGTAATTTTTGTAACTCTTTTATTATATAAGTATTTTTCTATAAGTCCATTCTGCATATCATCTTTAGCATATAGTTTAGTATAATAGTCCACAAAAGCTTCTTTAATTAATTTTTGTTGAAAGATTTCTTTCCCTCCAATATCAATACTATCAATAGTCCGTATACTCTGCTTCTTCCTTAATGTATAGGCTAACCATCTGCCCGGTTTATTGGAGTTACAAAATGTATTGTGCCTCGCATATTGTAGGTTTGTTGCAACTTGTTCCGCCATAAGCATTTGAAATTGATCTTTCAAAAGTTTTATAGCACCACGTATTCTTTCATCTGTTGGGTTTTTAATAAGTAGCTGTTCTTTATTCTTTATTTCTGCTTCCAATTCAGATCTTCTCTTTTGTCGATTCAGTCTATTTTTAGAATTCATATAAATGAGTACCCCTCTCATATAGGCTTTGCTCGCATCCCACACAATTTCAACTGGGGTACCCTTATTCAAGTTCATTTCAAAAAATTCTTTCAGCTGCTTCTTAAGTTCTGTTATATTTTTTTCATATCTGAACAAGTTTTCATTTAATCTCCATGATCGTCTCTCAATTTTACCCATCTCAATTTCTATCCATACTGGGCTATGGTCGGTCAAAGTTCTTGGAAAAATCTTTGTTCTTTTTGTCTTAACAAGTAGATCATCTGACAACAAAATAAAGTCAATCCTAGAGAAGGATCTATGTCTATCGGAAAAAAAAGTATAGTCCAATTCTTTTGGGTTGTGTATTCTCCAAATATCTTTTAATTCCAAATCTTCTTTCATATCAAAAAATGTCTGTGGTAGTCTGATCCTAGATTTCGCCAAACTTTTTATCTAATTTAGAATCAATTACTCCATTCCAATCTCCCATAATTAAAATAGATCTATAGTCCCATTGCAGTATTTTAGTGTGTAGCATTTTATAGAAATGATCCTGTTGTTAGTTGGGAGCATAAATTCCAATCAAAAGAATTTGGCCATTTACTGTAAGCAGTTCAATTGCTATAAATCTACCATCTTCATCTGCTTCTATAATTTTAGCTGTCAGTCTTTTGTTTACATAAATAACCACACCATTCTTTTTTTGCAAAGTTGAAGCTATGAAATGTGTTCCTAATTTAGAATTTATCAAGTATTTTTGATCTTGAGTTCTAATATGAGTTTCTTGTAGACAAATTATATCATTATTAAATTGTCTCAAATATGCAAATAACTTCTTCCTTTTCTGTAATGAATTCAACCCATTCACATTCCAAGATAAGCACTTAATTGTCATCTTTATCTTTTTGAAGCGACGAGCAGAATAGCCGAAGACCTTCCGAAATCTTCGGTTTTGCTCCCCCCATGGCTTCAGACTCTTGTGTAGTACTCTTAGCTCCCTTTTTGTATTGTCTTTCCTGTTGTTGCTTTTCTTTAAGTTGCTTAGATTTTGCACGAGTTATACGCTGGTCTTTGACTTCAACCATCCGAGCCGGGTCCAAGATTGGAGAAAATTCTATCAGGTGCTCCTCCAGAAAGCCTCCTATAGTACCCTGCATTTCCTCTGGCTCTACCTGCTTAGACTGTTCTTGCAACTCTTGCTGGAGTTGCTTCTTATCACTCTCCTTAATCTCTATCACTGTAGACGTACATGGAGATGGCGTTCTTTCTTTAAGAATAGTAGAATAAAAATGCTCCGCCTTCTCAACAGTATTCAAACGATGTCTTTCTCCATTGTATTTCAAGATTATACCAGTTGGGGCATCCCACCGGAATGGTATCTCTTGTTTTTTCAGTTCATTTACTAGAAAGCCAAAATCTTTTCTAGCTTTCAACATTTTGGGTGGCAATCCTTTATAAACTCCAATTTGAGCCCCCCCCACTTGCACAGAGGAGAGAAAAGATTTTTGCAGGATATCATTTCTTATTGCTCTGTCTGTAAAATATATCACCACATCTCTAGGCAATTGTCTTTGTCTGGCCACCCAGGAATTCACTCTGTAAATTTTATCTATTTTATAAAAAACCACTTCAGGATTAATTTTTAATAACACAGCCAAAGCATCAGCACAAATCTGTCTCAAATCCTGTCTGTCATCCTCTCTGATTCCTCGGAGCCTTATAGCGAATTCCATGGCCCTGAATTGCATCATTGTAATTTCATTTTCAACTCTGCATTTTATCATCAACATCAGAAATTTTATAATCATTGTCCTTAAGTTTAACATTGACTTCTGATTTGAATTCTTCCACTTTGGAGTCCACTTTAATAATAAATTCTGCGAGGCCAGACGCCACATCCGATATTTTTTTAGTTACCTTGCCATAATCCTGTTTCACCATATCTTTAATTTCATTAATTTCCTGCATAATTTCCTGTTGAGATTTTTGAAGTTTATCATCTATTTCCTGTTGAGATTTTTGAAATTTATCATCCAAAGCCTGAGAGATAAATTCTTTTAAATTTTCAAAATCAAAATCTTTTTTCTGAGTCTGTTGGGCGGAAGGAGGCTGCAATTCATGTTTGTGTGTTGGGGATCCCCCCCCCGCTGCCTTTCCTTCCTGCTTCTTTGAAGCCATCCTGCCACGTACGTTAGATTGTCTGAAAAGGGAAATCCTTTTTCCTTTTCCACCTCCACAAAGACTTCTAAAAAAGTCCCCCAGGTTTAATCAAATAGAAACTAGACTGAAGCAGACTCAGATTTTAAAGAAAGAGTTTTTTCCTCTTCTCCTGTTCCTCTTTATTACAGGCAGAGCAACTTTGTAACAGATCAAAGTAGCTTCACAAAATCACTTTCGCTAGCTCGTTAACTCTGCTGCTGGGCGCCATTTTTTTTTTCAAATCAGTTTCACTCGTTCGTACTTTCTCTTAAGTTAAAAAGTCACCAAAGCATTAATACTTGCGATTTCCAAGTTTGGGGGTTCAAGTTGGTATTTCCACTGTTTGTTAAGGTTGGTTTCATTCAATTAAAACGTTTGCAGCAGCCGGCTTGTTCTGCAGGAAGCAGAATCGTCCCACGCCGTCCGGAGTCTGGCAAGTTGAAAGGGAGCCACACCTGTTTCCACCCCAGCAGCGATTCTCTGGGGGCTCACAGGGGCTCAACCAGTGCCTTGCCTTCTCTCCTCCTGCAATCCTTCGGATTTTGGAGTTTTCAAGCCGCTTCTCGATGTCGAAGCGGCTCTACAGACGGCAGGGCTGGCGGTCCTTAAGAAGAGACCGTCTTCGCCGGAGGCCAGCAAACCGGAAGTCCTAGTAACATGATTGTTAAGTGAATCTGATTTCCCCATTGACTTTGTTTGTCAGAAGGTTGCAAAAGGTGATCACATGACCCAGGACACTGCAACCATCATAAATGTGAGTCAGTTGTTAAGTATCCAAATATAAATCACATGACCAGGGGATGTTGCAATGGTCATACCTGTGAAAAATAGTCATAAGTCACTTTTTCAGTGTCGTCGTAACTTCTAATGATAAATAAATGAACTGTTGTAAGTCGAGGACTATCTGTACTAGAGTGAATGTGTGCTGGTCTTTCTGTTTCCTTCTTAGCTTTTTTATTGTTTCTTTTGAATGGTATGTAAATGTGGTTTATTCTTATGTATGCATTGATGGCATATTTGTCTTGAGTGTCAAGGTTCCAGGAATTCCCTTGTGGTTTTTTGGATTTTGCTTGGTCTAGGATGCAGTTTTCCGGTTGAAACCATGGTTGAATCTGTTCATGTGTTGTGAGATTAAGGAGTATTGTGTTGTATATATATTCATAGTACAGGTAGATGTACACACAATCACACACACAATCTATTTTTGTGTATGTGTAATTAGTAAAGAGATTAAGGATTAACATGAGAGGCAATGAAGCAGAAAATAATACCGTATCAAGGAAATACTGAAATAAACAAGCAAACAGTCAAATAGGAAACAATACCCTAATTAAGGAACTATCAAAAAGAAAAAACTATATTCCTACCATCAATAGCAGGGCAAGCAAATCCCATTGATCACTCAAACAGCACTCATGGTATTATCTAACGTGGTAAGGAAATGTCTGCAAGCAAACAGCCAAGAGACCACTTAGGATTCCACAGTTCAAACCTGAGCTTCCTATATTCTCTTCTATTGATATCATATATCACACGAGATATGAAGAACACATCTTCCTTCCCCTATCCTTGCCACTTTCTATAGAGGGATGGTTGAAAGCATCTTATTATATATTACTGTGTGGTTTGGCTGTATTACTGTCACAGACAGGAAGGTTGTGTAGAGAGTGGTGAGGACGGCAGAAAAGATTATTGGATGCTTACTTACTTCTATTTAGGACATGGCATATAAGTGCTGCTTGGCCAATTCCATGACCAGTTTTCTTTGTTGCCTTCTGGGAAGAGGCTTCATGGTATCTAAAGCAGAGCAACTGGATTCTATAATAATATTGTGTGGTGCACATGTGTGTGTGTGTCTGTGTGTATGCATTCATATGTATATGTATGTATATATTGCATATGTTTGTGCATGTATATGTATGGGTATATATTTATTTTCTTTTGAGAGTGAGCATCAGAATTTCATTTTTTAATGTGTGCCAGTGTGCTCCCAGAAAAAAATAAAAATCCCATCTCATCCCATTTTATCGTGGTGTGGTTTATGTGCAGCCATTGTGGTTTGGTTCATATTATCTGTGAACATCGCCACAAACACTATAATCAATCAGTTAAAACATAATATTCTATTATGGAAAATTGCATGATGACTTGAGGAAAGAAGGCACCGTTTTGTCTTTCCTTTAATAATTAATTTGTAATTTAACCTATAGTTCAAAATAATAGAAATTACAGGGGTGAAGCAAACAACTGGACCTATCTATTTTGGAGAATGTGTGTTACAGAAATTAATATAATTTTGTTTCCCATTTTTGTGTTTTATGCAATTACCTTGCAGCAAGCCAAAATTGAAGAAGAACAGCAAAGTTCAACTCAAAATGCTGGTGAGCCCTCCACATCTGATTCAAGACGACCACGCATCAAAAAAAGTGCATATTTTAGTGATGAGGAAGAACTTAGTGACTGATACAAATACTATGTAAATATACTTTATGAAATAAGATTACTGTTGTTAACCATGATCTCACTTTTGTAATTAAAATATAATTTGAAACACCAAACATCTATAGTATTATGTTTATTTCAGTTATTTCAGTTGTTTTTTGTTATATTTTTAAAATTTATATCATTTATATAGCATTCCATCTGATTGACTGCAGATAACATACATGAGCAAATAAAACTAAAATATATTTGAAAAAATAAAACAGTACGGAAAAAAATGCACATTGTAAATAGAACATGGATGTCCTGCAGCTATCCTACAATTTGAAGATTCAGCTGAAATGGGAGTTATGTTAGGCCAACCTCAACATGAGGAGGATAGGAGCCAAGTGTTCCTTTGGTGATAATATATTCCACAATTTGGAATCTAGAGAGATTTGCTCAGATAAGTAAGTAGTGGATTTTATTTTTTCTGTGTAGGAAAAACTGTTTGAGTCAGGGTTATGTTGCTCAGAAGAAAAAATATATATCCTGCCTTGATTGTGAATTAATTGTTCTTCACCAAAAGAAAGGGGCCAGTTGAATCAAATTTTAGTTTCAAACCTCTGAAAATTACAATACTTCCTTGTTAACTTCGTTGTATTATGTTTTTTAAATCCAAAAAGTGAAAAGTGATGTATGCTGTGCTCTTAAGTACATTTGGAGAGATTTGGATCCTTCTTAGGATTGTTAGCTTAATACCTATACTTTGTTAATAGTGAAATCAATGCCTGCACATATCTTTATTGTGAAAGATCAGAAGAATTGCATTATTCAGAAACCAGTGCATTTCATATAAGGTTAAAAAATGTGTTTAATAGGGAAAAGCTTTGGACAGTGGTCCATTACCTTTCTTTTAGTA
Source organism: Pituophis catenifer annectens (assembly GCF_029215685.1). NCBI lineage: Eukaryota > Metazoa > Chordata > Lepidosauria > Squamata > Colubridae > Pituophis > Pituophis catenifer. The sequence goes on from NW_027256887.1 coordinate 34,834,463, forward strand.
GATACACTTTCTGAAAGTTGAAAGTGCAAAGTATTATACATATTTCAGGATAAAGGATTGCAGGGAAATATAAATTCAGGTTTTGTATATTTATCACTAGCTGAATACCTGTGGTCCGCTACGAAACTATGTGACTGGGCTTGATAAATCGACACTTACAGCTTGAAAATTAATGAGTAGTTATGATCAGCCTCTCCTCTCTCCTTCTCTCTCTCAGCCTTGCCCTACAGAAATGTTTCCTATCCTATCACCTTCTCTCCCTCAGGCTTGCCCCACAGAAGCCTCCTCTATCCTATCCCCTGCTTGCTGCTGTGAAAGTAAAACTGAAACTGAAAGTCCTCTCCTCTGCTTGTGTTTTGCATTTGGAACAGATTTCTTTTCAGTGGGAAGGGGAAGTAGAACTACTTAGCATCAGAGCATGTTAATAATAATATAGGAAATACTAATGCTCTGATGGTCATTTCGAAAAATCCTTTCTTAGTGAGCACCTAGAAGCCAAGAGGAACATACTGTACGAGGCAAATTTCAAGTTTGTAGGCCGAATGGTTCTGGAGATTTTGTGATGACATGTGAGTGGTATTTTGCTTTTTTATATATATAGATTATCAATAGTTCATATTTGGCCAGAAAATTTAATTATGACTGAGCCCTATCTTAAGAAATGAACATCATGATTTTACGTTAAAAATGTCATTTTGCTGATTCTGCTGTGTTTAGATGATAACATATTATGAAAATATACATTATTTTTTTGCTGTGAGCTTATCGTGCTAGATTTGAATAATTAAACATTAGATAGAAAACCTCTTATATTTAGTTTGTTCCTTGGTGACTTAACTGCAGAATTTGGAAACAGGACAAATGGGAAAAAAAGTTTCAAAAGATCTGCTTGGTTGAACTACAGTTGATTTGGCAGTATACTTTGTAGCTTTTTCATATCCCTTATTATGGTGTTGAGATTATCATTTTTTAATTTCATTTTGGTGGGTTTATTTGTAGGGGGTAATTTTATATTATATTTGTAATTGTTAGCTACTGAAAGCCTTCAGAAATGAACAGCATAAATAAACAAACAAACAAGTAACAAGCGATCTGTAATACTGACCAATGATTATGAGTGCTTTCATCTCTGGTCTTGGCAAATCAACAGATATGTAGGCATGGCTTTATAGAGCTTTATGGTTAGTGCCACATATAAAATCCTATGTTGTAAAAGCTACTTGGATTTGTTGTGTTGAGGAATGGCTTCAGTAGCATATGAAGCTCTGGTGAGGGGAATAATTAAACAGTATGTGTATATTTAACACACATACATAGAAGATCTTCCACATTTATTTATTCTGGCTATTACCAAACATAGATATTTTAGTAGTTCATAAATGTTGGCAGTGGGGAAAAACTCATTAAATTGAAGCTGCTCTGGTGTCATACCTAATGTTTAACAACAGGAAAATTGTTGTTCAAGTTCAAAAACATTAGAGAATTCCTGGAAGCCTGGCATTCAGACATATTGGCCATCAACAGGCACCTAGAGATAAACAACACCTACACACCATTCAAAAGAGACATTCAAACAGCCAAAAAGGAAACAAAAATACCACAATACCTCCTCACCAGCTATCAACATGAGCAAAGATTAATACCAAGTTCAACATTAGATCAACAATCAAGAAGCAAACAATACCCCAATCAGTAAACAGCCTAATGAAGGAACTACCAACACCACTCCCACCAACACTGACTAGTATATAAAATGAGAACAAGCCCCACTGCCTACTAGCATTATGTTACCTAGTTTGGTAATGAAACAAGAAAACAACCAAGCTCAGAGAGCACCAAAGACCATCATACAGTTCATTCCTGAACTACAACTACTGTACGTTTCAGAGTAGAAGACATACTTTCCCCCCCCCCAAAAAAAAGATGGTGAAAATGTCAGTGCGTCACCCTGCACGTCCAGGTTTTCCCAAAAATGGGCTCACAAAGGGTTTTCCCAAAAACGGGATGCACAAAGGGTTTGGGAGGCCTGCAGAGTGCTCCTGGGGGCTGGGGAGGGCAAAAATGGGATGCGTGGGGGGTTCGGGAGGCCAAAAACAGGCTCATTTTTTGCGAAAACGGGCCCATTTTTCACAAAAATGGGACACACAGAGGGTTTGGGAGGCCTGCAGAGTGCTCCTGGGGGCAGGGGAGGCGAAAACCCTTTTTGTTTTCCTCTTTGAATTCTTGGTGCATCTTATACTCCAATGCATCTTATGGTCCAAAAATACAATATTCTATCATGGATACAATTCCCATAGTCTTTGACTATGCTGGCTGTGAATTTGCAAATGATCCTACAAAAGGAGTAGGTTGAGGAAACTTGTCCAAGTTTATAGAAGAAACTGACTGGATAACTCTATGGACAAACCATTCTATAACCTCAGTATACTTTCCAGTACTGGACTCATCGAAGAGCAATTTTTCTTTTCTTTTTTTTTTGTAAATATTTTTTTATTTTTTCCCAAACATAAACATAAAATATAACTTTCAAGAACAGAGTTTCAGTCCGGTCATAGATGGTTAACATGCTTACATTCTTTTAACACGCTCTATTACACTTTTCCATTACATCTTTTAAAAATTTAAAACAGTGAAAAAAAAACAAAAAACAAATTTAAACATAAAATTCTAACACTTTCATCTAAACAAATCTAATATATCAATACAGTTTTAACTTCGAATTAAATTTTAGCTCATTATCTCTGTATCTATATCTCATCAATATCCAAATAGTTATTAACAATATTCTAGTCTCTTATTTTAATTATATACCTTACAATTTTATCACCAAAATTATCAAGTTCAATTTCAATACAACTCCATTTTGTTAAAATTTATAAAACACAATTTTATCAACATCTTAATTATTTGACCCATTTTATCAAGTCAAAATATCTTGAACTTTCCAATTTAATATCCCACATATTACACAGTTTTATCACAAGAACATATTGCTTATTCTTCTCCAAGTTATCAACTCTTTTGAGATTATTCCCAATATTATCTCCTTCCAATCTCCCAAAATTATTGGCTGATTTCCAGCATATTGTATTTGACTAGCTTCTAGCATAAGCTTCTCCCAGACTCCCTCCATTGTTTGGCTGATTTCCAGCATATTTTGTTTGGCTAATTTCTAGCATAATCTCCTCCAGAACTCCTTCCATTGTTATGCTGATTTCCAGCATATTTTTCTCCAACTCTCCTCCTATTGCTTGGCTGACTTCCAGCATATTTTATTTGGCTAATTTCTAGCATCATCTCCTCCAGAGCTCCTTCCATTGTTTGGCTGATTTCCAGCATATTTTTCTCCAACTCTCCTCCTATTGCTTGGCTGATTTCCAGCATTTTATTGGCTGATTTCCAGCATTTTCTGTTTGGCTGATTTCCAGCATAGTCTCCTCCAACTCTCCTGCCATTGTTTGGCTGATTTCCAGCATTTTATTTATTTTCCCACTTACTTCCTCTGAGTCTCTAACTCTTATCTAGTTAATATCCTTCACCTCATTGTTTTAGTTTCCCTTACATAATTACCTATTTAATCTCTATATCTCAGCACATTCATCAAAATTAATTCTCATTATGTTTCATAATAATCATCATTTCCCATATTTGTTAAATTAGATTACAATTTATCTCTATCATCTGTGTATTTCATAGTTTCATTCAGTAATATGTTAATCAATCATAATCAACAGTAACTTTGTTTGCAAAATATAGTTAAGACATATTACAACAAATAATGAGTTTTCTTAAAATTATCTCACATTAGTATACACTTCTCATAGTAATTTTTAATCACTTAGCATATAAATCCCTATTTTAATTGCCATTTATTATTATTATTTTCTTTATTATTCCAAAAACCTTCCTGTTTAATCCAAAAGAAAAAAAAAACCCTTTTATTCCTTTAGGCTTTTAAGCATTACATTACAATTTAATTACATTTAGTTTAAATCTATTTTGTTTCTTCTTTTTCCTGTCTGTCCACATGTTCCACTTCAAAGTTCATCTATTCAAATTAAAAGTTCTATGTATCACTTTAATGCTTTTATAAATGTCTGCTCCAAGCATGATGTCTCCACTTCCTGTCTTTGTTCGTGCATCACACCTTCTTTTTGCTAAGTCTGTAAATTTCCATTATAGAAAAGGTCCAAGATCTTTCTTCTTAAAATCACCCAGAACAGGATAGAAATTTCCAAAGTTTATTAGTCTAATGTTAATTCCAAAGTAATCATAATAATCCAAAGTAGAAAGACATTTAGGATATTTCTTTTCCAAGCAGAAAGTAAAATCTCTTCAATCCACTTTCCTGCTAAGTCACCGCAGACTTCATGGCAATTTTGTAGCCATCCGTCTGTCAATCTTCATTAACTTTGTTAACTTTCACAGGTTTAAATTCCCCCAAAAATACTTCTTCAATCCACTCCAAAGAGAACAGAAAAAAAAAGTCCAATTTTCCAAATTATTAGAAACAAATTCTTCTAAGCCAAATTAATTAATGCAAAGTTTGTCTTGGGTCTCCATTTTCCCCCCCTTTCTTTTAAGTCTTCGAGCCCCACGGATCAGTAGCCGCTGTTTAAGATTGGGGTCTTATTTAAAAAAAAAATATTCCAAGTAATCCCTTTATTTGCCTGGGTTGGTGTCACTCACCCGGCTTTGAAACCCTCGTTCTTTCTTCTTCCTCCTGCACGATCTTGTGTCCTGGTCTGCTGCGGCTTTGTGGCAGCCGCCATGGCTGCCTACCCCCGCCGCCGACTTTGAGGATTCCCTCTGGCCTCCGAGGAACTTGCCTGTTCCTCTTGGCCCTCCGAGGCGCTCCTCTTCACACCCCATCCCTACAAGATGGGGGTCAGTCCGAAGACCGGTCGGGCAGCGGTTTGTCAGTTGGGGTTTCCATGGGCTCATTAGAGCCTGCTAATTCCTCGACTGTGGCGCCGCGGCTCCAGACCAGAAGTCCCGAAGAGCAATTTTTTCAAAGGTATAATAAATATAATAGAATTAATACATGTGAGACACTTTAGATTCCCCAAAGATAATATGAATATCTTTGAAAAATACATATTTCTGTGATCTGAGGACTATAAACACAAAGACTGAAGATTCCAAGTGTCTGAATTTTGATCATATGACTATGGGGATACTGCAAGGTTTCTAAGTGTGAAAAAGTCATAAGTCACTTTTTCCAGTGCCATTTTAATTTTGAACAGTCACTAAATGAAATGTTTTAAGTCGAGTGTTACCTGTATTCATTTTTATTTGTGATGTAGACCTCATGCAATTTAGTATTAACACAAGAGAGCTATTAAATACAGTGAACAGAGATTGATTTCAGAAATACTCAAAGACATTGAATGAAAATGATAGCCACCATTTGCCTCAGAAATAGATTCATAATATATCCTGTTATAGATGATTTACTATACAACTTAAAAACCATGACAGTTAACATTATTTAAAAATATATTTGCCTGGTTTAACAATTATACCTATTCACTTTTTTGTTTGTATTCAGAATATTACAACTATAAAGTAATTACATAGATTTCATTTGTATTTTATTTTGAAAAACAGATCAAGCTTAATTTCATATTTTATTTTGGAGTTTATTTTTATTTCTCCTACTTCCTTTCTTATTCATTATTTTATATCATCTCATGAGCCTGAAGCCATAACCAGGTTATATAATTAATAATGTAGAATCATGAATTTTAAGATACACTAAAATAACAGATTTAAATAATTTAAATTGAATTTATACTATAGTATAGTATACTATATATTACCCAATATATAGGTGAATGACATAATTATAAAAAATGCCTAGATAATTTACTGCTACAGAATTATACACAATACTATAAAGTATTGTGTGCAATTCATTTTCACAAAGAATTTGACACTCATCACATTATAATTGAAGTAATGTCTGCAGTAAAAAAAACGTAAGGTGGAAGCTGATAATGAAATAGTAACATTACTTTCTTACAGTAATCAAAATAATGCTTTGCATTAATGCCCTATTTTAGACCCATACACAGAGATTAAGACTATAAAGAGTCTTTGTTCCTTCAGATGGTGCTAAATTTGCACTCTTAACGTCCTAGCCACCATGTACTGAAGTCTTGCTGATTCTATGTCCCTGATAATCATCTATCCATGTTATAATCTTCTGAATTCCCAGCTGACTAATTTAGCATGCAACAAAGTTATAAAAAAAGTGTTTCCCTTTCAAAACAATTTTGGTGTTTCTGATCTCCCTTTGGATTGGTGCAAACTGAAACATATACATATTTAAATGTGAAAGCTGATAAAATTAATAGCTCCAGCTATTATAACCATCTGAAATTCCTATAAAACTGTTTCAACCAATGGTAAATGTGTCATTCTGTTCCCACAAAACAAAGCAGATGCCAAACTCCAAAGATAGGATATAAATATCAGAGCTCCTCCTTCATAATACTTAAAAAACAAAATATATTTATTTTTGTGTTCCTTTGAGTCAGTGTTGAGTCCTGCTGACCATCTGGACAAGTGCCTGAAATTTCCTGGCAAGATTGTCTGAAGTGATTTCTCATTGCCTTCTTTCTGGGATTAAGACTGTTCCTCAACAGCAATATTACAGATAGTCCTTGATTTATGATAATTAGGACCAGAATTTCAGTAGCTAAGCAATGTGATTATATGAGTCATCACATGACTGGATCAGATTTTATGACCATTTTTACTGCAGTTCATATATATATATATATATATATACCCCGTTTCCCCCAAAATAAGACATGCCCTGATAATAAGCCCAATTGGGCTTTTGAGCGCATGGCAATAAGGCCAAGCGCTTATTTCAGGGTTCAGAAAAATATAAGACAGGGTCTTATTTTTGGCTCCAATCCAGGAGCCCTCAAGCAGTTGCATTCACGACAAACCATTTTATACCAAATTTATATTTTGCTGGATTGGAGCCAAAAGGCGAAAGGGAGCAGAATGCCCCCTCCCACATGTTGGGGTAGACCAGGTGTCTCGATAGAAAAACACTTAATCTTTCCCCTGGCTCAAGCTGATGAAGGGAGGAACTTGTGGCTCAGAAGGTTAATTCAACTGCCTATTATTATTATTATTATTAATTCAATTTGTATGCCGCCCCTCTCCGAAGACTCAGGGCAGCTCACAATGCATTTAAAATCATTACAAAAAACATTTAAAAATTAAAAACATTAAAACTCATTCACACCATTCATAGCCGGATCTCGCCAGATCACAAGAGCGAGCTCAACGGCCCCAGGCCTGCCGGAAAAGCCAGGTCTTCACCGCTTTTTGGAAGGCCAATAGGGTAGGGATGGTCCGGACCTCAGGAGGTAACTGGTTCCAGAGCTGGGGCAGCTACGGAGAAGGCCCTCCCCCACAGGCCCGCCAGATGGCATTGTTTAGCTAATGGGACCCGGATTAGACCAACTGTCAGCCTCCGCCTTTTCTGCTTTGGCTGCCATAGTAACGGGAGGGGGGAGAGCCAGGTAGCATGGGGGGGGGAAGCATGCTGGAGGAAAACGAAACCGATAGTTAAGCCACCGGACTGTATCTTTGAAGCTGCCATCGGGCCAACGGTCGTGGCATTCCTGATTGATGACACTGCCAGACGTGTGCTTCCACCTGACCCCTGGGAGACCTTTGGATTGGATGATTTACGGTGGACAGTGGCAATTTTCACGCCTTTTGCCTTAGATTCTGCTTTCTTTGGTTGCGTTCACTTCATCTTCTAGTAAAAGTACCTTTCTCTATAAACAATGGAGTTTGGGTCATTCTTTCCTGGACTTTGAAGGAAGCACACCTGACACCAACTCTGTGGGATCTTACCGGTCATTGGGAGTTATGCGTAGAAGGCAGTCTCAAAGGTACCCTGGCCCTGAGCCATGTAGGACTTTAAAGGTAATAACCAACACCTTGAATTGTGACCAGAGACCAATAGGGAGCCAGTGCAGCTCGCGGAGAATGCCTAACATGCAGGAAGCCCAAGTTTGAATCTCAAATATATATATAATTTTATTTGTATATATACATCAACATCAATACATGAACAGGTAGCATGGGGGGGGGAGCGTGCTGGAGGAAAACGAAACCGATAGTTATTTGGGTATCATTTTGACACAAATAACAATACTAATATCAATAATATTTGTTACATTAATTAAGCTTAAATACTCCTAGTATTAATACTATTTGTATTGCCTTCATTATGTAATTATTCAATATTTCAATGTATCATTCTAATGCCAATTACAACATTGTTTAAACATGCATAATAATACTATCTTTCAACCTCTAATCTTTCCATTTAATTCTTTAATTTATTCTATTAATCAGACCATCCTTACTAATCCTAGTATACATATTGTATTACTCCATCCCGACAACAATCACCAAATTATTTAAACATACATATTAAATCCATCTTTCATCCTCTAATCTTCCATCTATTTATTACTTTTATAATATATATATCTTTATTTCTACTTCTATTCTAACTTTTAATCAGGCCATTATATTAAAGAAAGAAGGGGGGAAAATCCCAAGAAATAACATTTCCTTTCTAGCCATCATATCTTGCACGTTTTAATATTTCAATTCTTATTTGTTTTTTGGCATACCTCCCATACTCCTCTCTTGGATCTTTGTCTCTATCTACCTCTGCATTTTTACTGTTTAGTTTAAATATTCCTTCCATTTCTATCCTCTTGTGCTGCCAAGCCTCCAGGGTATCTGCCCAAACCCCTATCTCTTTTTCAATGGTATCTTCCCATTCTATTTTTAAATCTCTTAAGATACTTTTCCCCCAGATTTGTTTCATTAATCATTATGGTCTTTATTATCTTCTCGTTTTGCTTGTTGATTTATCTATTCTGTCTTTTCCTCTATTCTTTCCGTTGTCTCCTCCCTCTCCTGGGCATCTTGGTCTTTATTCACTGTCCGCTGTAGAATATTTTCTATTTTCCCATCTACGCTTTGCATTAAATTGTTTATCTCCCTAAAGTTCTTTGTCATAGAGTCCTTAATGTTTTTGAACATCAACAATATTTCTTTTGAACTTCCGCCCATTTCCCCCATATGGAGCATCTCATCTTATTTTAATAAGATCCACTTTTACTCAATAGTTCAACAACCATATGTTCAGGCCTAATATTGCTCCTCAAAGAACACTATAGTCACAGTTCTTTTATATCCAGGGTTATTCAATCAAACGTTCAGGTAGTCCAGGAAATTCTCCAAATATGTCATTATGTCCCCTCTATAAGTTTAATAGCATTCAAAAATTGCTTTACTTAGGTATCTTCCTTGTTCTCACTGTTGAATCTCCCATAGTCATAAGGAAGATAAGTATAGAACAATAAATATCACCACAGTTAAATGTTGGTTTATTTTTCTAATCAAAAATTTTCCCAGGGTTGTAGAGTATGGTATATTTTCCTTCATCAGTAGATGGCGCTCTCAGCTTAGGTTTCAGCATCGTCTCAGTTCTAACAGTTATTAAATCCAATTTAAATTCAATTTATAAAAGCAAAGTCAATTATTAAAGTAGATAGATACAGCATTATGAAATGCCTTTCCAAAATAACGCCTACCCAATTTAGCCATCCAATTTTCTGTGCTTTGAAATTTTTAACTTTTCCTCTCTTAGTTCTTTTCTTTCAGGTCTGTAGTTTTTCTCTATGTGATTATTCGCCGCTTTAATAAATAGTTAAGAGTCTCTTTTGGATTTATTTCCTCTTTTCTTTTTAAGGTTAGGTTTTGAGTAAAAAGGAATCATCTCACCGAGTTCCATTCACTGTTCATTTACACAGCTCCTGCGCTTTCTTTGTTGTCTCGGCTATCCCAGCTTCATGGCAGCCATTTTTAGCTGCCTCTTCAGGGGAAAAAACCCTGGAACAAATGGAAGAGATTGCGACTCTCTGTGATCTGCAGGTTACCCCTCTTTTCTTCACTCGTCCAGGGTGGCTTTAGCTCCTTTTGGAGCCTTCTAACGTGGAGAACTCAGCATGGGAGCACAGAGACCCATTCCTCATGTCTGATATCGCCGCAACATCAGTTGGAAGTCATTTTTACTGCAGTTCTTATGCAAATCACCATAATCATTAAGTGATCATTTGGTTATTAAGTAAAACATGCAGTCATTAAATGAGTGCGGAGGTAGTTCACTCCCCGTGGTACACCCTAGATAGTGCGCAAACCTGAACTGAACATACTAGCAATCTTGGCAGCAAAACAACTATTCTGTACTGACGCTGTATTCTCCTCGCTAATGTACCATCATCATATACTAAATAAAGTCATTAAATGAAACCAGCTTCGATGTGGTGGTCTATTTCGCAACCAGGAGGATCAGAAATGATATTTTACAAGCTTCTTACAAGAATAAAGTTCAGGTGGCTGGGCAAGAGGTGGTGGTTTTGAAAGAGATTCCTCCAAAGATGTTGAGAAGTAGAAAAGACTTTGGCTTCCTGGTAAATGAGCTGAGAAATCAACAAGTAGCATACAGATGGGACGTTCCAACTGGTCTAATAGTGACTTATAATGGAGAAAGATACCGGTTAAACACAGTCTGGAAGGCAAAAGATTTCTATGTAAATGTTTTAAAGGCTGGATACCCACCCTCACCGGGGGGGGGGGGGGGAGGAAGAAAACGGAGATGTTACAACAAGAAAAAGATGGAAAACAGATACAAACCTATGCTGAAGTTGCAGCTGGAGGAATTATTTTGGAAGAAGATTTGGATCTTGGGGGCTTACCTCCGACTTTGGAACCACCTAAGAAGGGAGAGCCGAAAGCACAACGACTGACCCGATCAACTTATAAACTTCAAGAACAACAATTAAAAAGGCAACAATCTCAAGACTTATCTCAAGAAGTTCAAAAAACAGAAGCAGTGGGGGGGGGGGCTAGGCCGAAGAGTAAGGTGGAGGAGGAGCTTCAGCTGATGCTTACAAGGCTTCGAAAGGCTAAAGATGGCAACTAGATTCCTATCTTGGAATGTCAATGGCCTAAATTCACCACAAAAAAGAAAGAAAGTATTTCACTACTTGAAACAATTTAATAATGACGTTATTTGCTTGCAAGAAACACATATCAGATTATCAGATCAAAAATATTTGATAAATTCAAGATTAGGTACAAATTTTGTGGCATCAGCGCCAGAGAAGAAAAATGGACTAGTCATATATGTAAGGAAAGGACTATCAGCTAATTTAATTGAGGCAGATGATCAAGGAAGATATATTGCAATTGAATTATTAACACAGACTGGAAAAATGCTTTTTATTGGAATATATGCCCCTAATCAGCAACAAGACAAGTTTTATAAATTTTTACATACTAAAATAATACAATGGGACTATAAATCTTTTATATTAATGGGTGATTGGAATGGAGTAATTGACACACAGAAAGATAAAAAAAGCTTATCAAAGATTTCAACATGTGCAAAACTACCTAAATCTTTTTTTGATATGATGGAAGATATAGAATTGAGAGATATTTGGAGAGAACGTAACCTGGAGGAAAAAGATTTTACTTTTTTTTCTGATAGACATCAATCCTTCTCCAGGATTGATTTTATACTAACCACAAATGATTTTATTTCCAGGGTGAAGAAGACGAAGATATGTCCAAGAACTTTAACTGATCATAGTCCGGTTTGGGTGGAATTTGAACAGGAGAGGGGAGAAAGGAGGTCTTGGAGGTTAAATGAAAACTTATTTAGATATGAAGAAAATGTGAAAGAGCTTAAAAAACAAATGAAAATTTTTTTTGTTATTAATATGAATAAGGGTACTCCTATGGAAATGGTCTGGGATGCTAGCAAGGCTTATCTGAGTGGTATGTTAATATATATGAACAATAAATATAGACTAAAACAACAAAAGAAGCGTAAAGAGATAGAGGAAGAAATAAAAAAGAAAGAACAATTACTTATATCTAATCCAGGAGATAAGAAAGTAAAAGAAACAATAAATATACTACGAGGGCAATTTAATATGTGAATTTAATTTAATTTAATTTCCAATTTATATACCGCCCTTCTCCCTGAGGACTCACAATGGCTGATGAGGTGGCAACTAGCTTACAATATGCTAAACATAATACATTTTGTAATGCCAATAAACCAGGTAGGTGGTTGGCCTACATGTTGAGGAAAAAACAGAAATCACGAGTCATTAGTAAGATAGAATATAGAGGTAAGGAAGTTTACCAACAGAATATGATTAAAAAGGCCTTTTTGGAATTTTATACAAAGTTATATGCTAGTGACTCAATACAAGGTATAGATATAGATAGATATTTAAAGGAAGGGAATATTTCGGAATTAACGTTGGAACAGAGGGGAGGATTGAATCAACTAATAACTTCTGAGGAGATCGTTGCGGCAATTAAGCAGTTAAAAACAGGGAAAGCCCCAGGAACAGATGGATTAACAATTGTTTATTATAAGAATTTACAGCTTGAAATGGTAGAACCGCTTAGAGCTTTATTTTGCAGAATTCAATTAGGGGGAGGAGTTCCACCCTCTTGGAGAACAGCTTTTGTCTCGTTGATTCCGAAGGAAGATCAAAACTGTATCAAACCTGAAAATTTTAGGCCAATTTCACTTTTGAACACGGATTATAAAATTTTTGCTAAGATATTAGCGAATAGATTAATGCCAGTTATGCAACAAACAATTCATAATGACCAATCAGGTTTCATAAAAGGGAGGCAGATGAAATATAATGTTAGACAAATTATAAACCTATTGGAATATTTGGAAAAAAATAACCAGGTCCCTGTAGCGTTCATATTTTTGGATGCAGAGAAAGAATTTGATCGATTGAATTGGCAATTCCTGTTTAAGATAATAGAAAAAATGCACTTTGGGGAGTATTTTATACATTCAATTAGAGCAATATATCAGGAACAAACAGCACAAATAATAGTTAATGCAGGTTTAACAGATGCGTTTAAAATTGAGAAAGGTACTAGGCAGGGTTGTCCTTTGTCGCCATTGTTGTTTATTTTAACTTTAGAAATTTTGTTGAATAAGTTACATGACTCTGATAAAATAAAAGGAATTGTAATTAGACAGCAGGATTATAGATTAAGAGCGTTTGCAGATGACCTGGTTCTTACTTTATCTCAACCTATAGAAGCGGCTCCCTATCTGCTGGACATAGTAGCTCAATATGGCAAAGTATCTGGATTTAAAGTAAATCTTCATAAGACAAAGATGATAACTAAAAATATGTCCATAACTCAAATAGAAGACTTAGGGAGAACAACAGGGTTTGAAGTAGTTAAAAAGGTTAAGTATCTAGGAGTATATATTGCAGCCTCAAACACGAAATTGTTTAAAAATAATTATGAAATTCTTTGGCAAAAAGTACAGAAAGAAATGGAAAATTGGAAAAAGTTACAACTATCATTACTGGGAAGGATAGCAGCAATAAAAATGAATGTACTACCTAGGTTCTTATTTTTGTTCCAAATGATACCAGTGCTTAAGAAAGATGGAAATTTGATGGAATGGCAGAAAGGGGTTAATACTTTTATCTGGGCTGGGAAGAAACCAAGAGTGAAATTGAAAATTATTACAGGATATACGTGAGGGAGGAGGTCTTAAAATGCCTAACTTAAGATTGTATTATGAAGCAGCTGCTTTATCACAAATTAGTGATTGGTTTAATTTAACTGAAGAAAGAATGTTAAACATAGAAGGTTATGATTTGTTATATGGATGGCATGCTTATTTGTTATATGAAAAAAAAGTGGATAAAGTGTTTAAGGGTCATATGCTCAGAAATGCGTTGTTGAGAGTTTGGAAAAAGTACCAATACAAGCTGAACTATAAGATACCCATATGGGCAAATCCCATATGCAATAGAAAATATAAGTATAGAGCAAAAAACAGAGGTGATTACTTATAAAGAGCTTCTGTTTTTGGAAAGGGGTAAGTTGCAATTGAAATCTTTAGATGAATTAAAAGAAGAAGGGATAATTTATACTTGGTTTCAGTATGGTCAGCTTCAAGATAGATGGAGGGAAGATCAAAAAATTGGTGTTATGCAGAATGAGGAAAATTTGGTGAAACAGATTAGAGATCAAAGCCAGATGCATATTAAAAGGTTGTATAATGCATTATTGGAAATAGATTCAGAAACGGAATTGGTTAAGGATTCTATGATAAAATGGGCACAAAACTTTCAGGAACTAGTGATGATGGAAACGTGGGAAAAGATTTGGGTCAGAAATGTTAAATTTACGCAAGCACAAAATTTGAGAGAGAATTTTTATAAAATGCTTTATAGATGGCACTTAGATCCTAAAAAATTATCATGTATGTATCCTAATTTGTAAGCTAAATGTTGGAGATGTGAATGTAATGATGCAACCTATTATCATATATGGTGGACCTGTAAGAAAATCAAGGCATTTTGGATAAAAATTTGGTGGGTGATGCAGAATATTTTGAAAAGAAGGTTGAAATTTACTCAATTGTTCCTATTGGGTATAACTATGGATTGTACAGTATCAGAGACTAAATTGATTTTGAATCTAATATCAGCAGCTAGGCTGTTGGTAGCACAATATTAGAAGAAGGACTCTTTGCCTACTATTGAAGAGTGGATATTGAAGGTAACGAATCTAGCAGAAATGGCGAAAATCTCAGCGTACTTGAAGGGCTATACACAAGAAAGATATTTATCGGAATGGAGAAGATGGATTGACTATATTCAAAATAAGTATCAGACAAGAAAATATCAAATAGCTTATGAATGAATGTTAAGTATTAGAAGTATTTTTTTATTTATAGTGGAGTTAAGGTTTCAGGGGGGGAGTCAGTAGTCTGAGGATAAATAGGTTAATCTAGTTTATGATTGTTAAATGAAACACCTTGTATTTTGCTCTGGGAAGTCTGGGGGGGAGGGTGGGATGAGGGGAGGGAAAGGTTGGGGGGAATATGGGGGGGGTGGAAAATTTTTGGGTTTTTTTGTAAAACTTTTCAATAAAAAAAAAATGAAACTAGATTCCTCAATTGACTTTTCTTGTTGAAAGCCAGCTCCGAAGTTTGCAAATCGCAATCATACGACTGCAAGACTCTGCAACTTTTGTAAATGCAAGCTAATTGCCAAGCATCCAAATTGTGATCATGTGCTCATAGGGATGCTGTGACAGTTGTAACTTCAAGGACAGATCATAAGTCACTTTTTCTGAGGCTGTCCTAAGTAAAGGACTAACTAGATAGTGCAATAGTTCAGTGGTTAAGATGCTGAACTTGTTAGCTGGAAAGCCAATCGTCCAGGTTTGAGACCGGGCACCACACAACAGTGAGCTCCCATTACTCACCAGCTCCTGCCAATCTAGCAATTTGGAAATATGCAAATGCAAGTAGATAAACAGGTACCATTTCAGCAGGAAAGGTTTACTGTGTCCTGTATTTTCATACTGGCCACATGATGATGGAAATGTCTCTCAGGCAATGCAAGCTCCCTCAGCTGAGAATTGGAGATGAGCACTGTCCCCTTAAGTCGGTTACTAGTGGACAGGAGAAAACTTTAAACCTTTAAAAGATTACCTGTATTTTATTTTGTGTACATAGGAAGCAAGCCCCATTATTCGTTTGTTTTATTTATTTAAAATGAGCCATGGTGGCGCAGTGGTTAGAGTGCAGTACTGCAGGCTACTTCTCCTGACTGCTGGCTGCCTGCAATTTGGCCGTTCAAATCTCACCAGGCTCAAGGTTGACTCAGCCTTCCATCCTTCCAAGGTGGGTAAAATGAGGACCAAAATTGTTGGGGGCAATATGCTGATTCTGTAAACCAATTAGAGAGGGATGTAAAGCACTGTAAAGCAGTATATAAGTCTAAGTCCTATTGCTAAGTGCTATTGCTAAAATGCTTATGAATGCTGTTCATTCTAGAAAACACAATAATGGGTGCTTTACAACAATAAAACCCGAAAGACTGTTTGCTTAAATGATTTATGATTGCCAATCTCACAATATTGACTCTGGTGGTGTACAAAGTTGAAAAAGACTTAATCCCCTAACTATGATATGTAATATTAAAACAATAAATCCAATTATTAAAAGCAGATGTCAGCACTCCAAAGTATGATTTCCCCAGTGCTGACATGAATGAGTCGGAAAGAGCCTGTTAGAAGTAGTAGCTTGACTTTTCACCCAGTTCTTTCCCCCGGCAGAGAACGTCACCTAGGTGATGGGAGGAGGGGGAAATTCCTGTGACTTGAAGTAACTGAGATGGAAGATGGACTTGAAAGATGGCCAATGAGACACTGAGATTTGAGGAACGGAAAGGGAGGGGTTTGGGATCAGAGGATCAGTTTCGGCTTTAAATGAGTTCAGGACTAGATCGTTATTCTTCAATAAATAATAGATTTCATCAAAGACTTTGTGTTTGAGAATGAAATTTATTTGAGATAACATCGGAACCTGACAGCAGTATTACCAGCAACAATATTTATTCCCTATTCCTCCAAATTGGTAAAAATATATCAACATTTTTCGATTCCTGTATAAAGTGCAATCCATTTGGTTCAGGACCTTCAGGTTTAAGTCCCCGTGACTTATCGAGATTGTTCAGCAAGCAAACTATTGAGGCATGCATTATGTTATGGTGGTCACTTTGAAATGTTAAAATAAGGAGAAAAAATTTCTTGCATTTCCTCTTTGGCGTATCTCAACACCTATTTTCCTTGCTACTTCAATCCCAAAGGTTGCAGATAGTACATAAAGCATAAATATAACAATAACAGAGACTGGCATAATAATGCACCTGATAGACTATAAAATGGGCATTGGTCCTACCTGACACGCCCTTTCTCTGAGTTGTCCCAGGAGTGTTCAAGAAAGGGTTGATTCGTCTGTTTCCTGTTGAGACCGAGCTGTCAATTTCTTTTGGGCCACATCCCCGTCCTCTTCCTCTCTGCCCCAGATTCGGCGAGAATGTAGCTGAGAAGACAAGCTCAAAAAAGGTAAGCATTAGTTCCTGGACCACAGACCAAACTGTTGCTAGGGTGGGGCTTGGACACTCCTGGGACTACTCAGAGAAGGGGCGTGTCAGGTAGGACCAATGCCCATTCTCCTGAAAGCTCCCAGGAGTGTCCAAGAATGGGGCTTACCAAAGCCTACCCCACTAAGAGTGGGTAACCACTTGTGCGGAACCCTCGGCATCCATATGTACCCTTTTTTTAATTATTGAAAAGTTTTACAAAAAACAAATATTTTCTTCCCCCCCATATTCCCCCCACCCTTTCCCTCCCCTCATCCCACCCTCCACCCCGGACTTCTCAGAGCAAAATACAAGGTGTTTCATTTAACAATCATAAGCTAGATTAACCTACTTATCCTCAGACTACTAACTCCCCCCCTGAAACCTTAACTCCACTATAGATAACATAATACTTCTAATACTTAACATTCATTCATAAGCTATTTGATATTTTCTTGTCTGATACTTATTTTGAATATAATCAATCCATCTTCTCCATTCCAATACATATCTTTCTTGTGTATAGTCCTTCAAGTACGCTGAGATTTTCGCCATTTCTGCTAGGTTCGTTACTTTCAGTATCCACTCTTCAATAGTAGGCAAAGAGTCCTTCTTCCAATATTGCGCTACCAACAGCCTAGCTGCTATTAGATTCAAAATCAATTTAGTCTCTGATACTGTACAATCCATAGTTATACCCAATAGGAACAATTGAGGAGTAAATTTCAACCTTCTTTTCAGAATATTCTGCATCACCCATCAAATTTTTATCCAAAATACCTTGATTTTCTTACAGGTCCACCATATATGATAATAGGTTGCATCATTACATTCACATCTCCAACATTTAGCTTGCAAATTAGAGTATATACATGATAATTTTTTAGGATCTAAGTGCCATCTATAAAACATTTTATAAAAATTCTCTCTCAAATTTTGTGCTTGCGTAAATTTAACCCTGTAAATTTTATCAATTTGGCTTGCCACATCTTCTGGTCTTTCTTTAATTATCTCTGCAATAGCTTCAGCAGAAATATCTTTTAGGTTTTCTTTACTATTTTCTTTCAGGCCTCTCAGTCTCAGAGCAAACTCCATGGACCTGTATTGTAACATTACCAATTCATCATCCACTTTCTCTGTTCTGGTCATAACATCTCCCATTTTGCTTTCCAAATTTAAATTGGCTTGATTAATTTCTTCAACTTTCCCATCAAGCTGGATAACAAGGTTTGACAATCCTGATACAGCATAAACAATATCCTCTCTTATCTCATCGTGTTTCTCTGCAACCACTTCCTTGATTGAACTTATATTTCTTTAATTTACCTTAGTAATGTTAAGCTATTCATAGCTTCTTTCATTGCTGTTGCTTGATTATTCATGGCTTCTTTCATAAATTCTTTAAAATCATTAAGTGCTGCATCTTGACTCTGACTCTGACTCCGTAAATCAGCCGGAAGTTGTGCTTTCTGTGTCACCACTGACACAACTGGAGAACCTCCCCCTCCTTTAACAATTCCTGGTTTCACTTGTCTAGAAGCCATTTTTTCCCCTCTTTTAAAGAGATCTTTTTTTTCCCCAAAGCCACAAAGTCTTTAAACAACTTTAAAATATGTGTAATTTATAATCTCTAATTTATCAGGCAGGATAATTTTTTTTTTCCACAAGCTCTCACTTCCCAGCAGTTAATAAACAGCTAATCCACTCTCCCAGCGCAAAGTTCTCAAGCACTTTCGTTTCTGGCTTTCACTTTCAAAACCATAACAAAGACGCCATCTTCAGCCTCCAGCTCAATGAGATTCAGTTTGAAGCAAAGTAACTTCGGAGTTAAGCTCTGTACTTTTAAGGCTTGTTCTCCTGTTTTCCGCTCTGCCTGCGCTTGTAATCAGTCAAACTCACTTTTAAAAGCAGGATATATGTACCCTTTTTGAATACTCTCCGACCGAAGGATGCCTCTGCAGAGGCGTAAACATTAACCTTATAATGACGTATGAAGGGTGAAGGGGAAATCCAAGTGGCAGCTCTGCAGATATCCTTACTGGACGCCTACATCACCCACGCCGCGGTCGTGACCGCACTGCGTGTAGAGTGGGCCATCACACCCCGGGGAGTTGGTAAGGCCTGAACTTTGATTTAAATCACTAGTAAAAAGACTTGATTTAAATCAACTCGATTTAAATCATAATTTTTAAAGAGCAACTGTCATCTCTGCTACTCCTTTGACCTGCTGTTGACTCACCGATAGTCCCAGTGTTGCAGAATATACAGCCTTGTGCTACATAACTAAGCTCCATTTCATGCTGAATAAACTAAATTATTTATGTATCTTAAATAGAAAACTATCTTATGATAGATTTTTACCCCAAAAGTTTTTTATTAAAATAAATTCAATAAAAATAAAAAAAATCTGATTTAAATCAAAAAAATCTGAGTTTTTTGATTTTTTTAAAAAAATCATTGATTTTTATCCACCCTGCCTGCAGCCAATGACCTATGCTTGAAGGGGTCACCTTGGCACCTGTTGAGGAGAGATGGAAGGACACAAATAGTGCCTCCGTCCTCCTATGAGGGGATGTCCTCTTGATATACAGTTGTGCTCATAAGTTTATATACCCTGGCAGAATTTATGATTTCTTGGTCATTTTTCAGAGAATATGAATGATAACACGAAAACTTTTCTTTCACTCATGGTTAGTGTTTGGCTGAAGCCATTTATTATCAATCGACTATGTTTACTCTTTTCCAATCATAATGACAACAGAAACTACCCAAATGACCCTGATCACAAGTTTACATACCCGAGTTCTTAATACAGTGTATTGCCCCCTTTAACATCAATGACAGCTTGAAGTCTTCTGTGGTATGTCTGGATGAGGCTCTTTATCTTCTCAGATGGTAAAGCTGCCCATTCTTCCTGGCAAAAAGCCTCCAGGTCCTGTAAATTCTTGGGCTGTCTTGCATGAACTGCATGTTTGAGATCTCCCCAGAGTGGCTCAATGATATTGAGATCAGGAGACTGAGATGGCCATTCCAGAACCTTCACTTTATTCTGCTGTAGCCAATGATAGGTCGACTTGGCCTCATTGCCATGTTGGAATTTCCAAGTATATCCCATGTACAGCTTCCGGGCTGATGAATGCAAATTGTCCCCCAGTATCTTTTGATAACATACTGCATTCATCGTGCCATCAATTCTGACCAAATTTCCTGTGCCTTTGTAGCTCACACATCCCCAAAATATTAGCAATCCACCTCCGTGTTTCACAGTAGGAATGGTGTACTTTTCATCATAGGCCTTGTTGACTCCTCTCCAAATGTAGCATTTATGGTTGTGGCCGAAAAGCTCAATTTTGGTCTCATCACTCCAAATGATTTTGTGCCAGAACTTTTGAGGCTTGTTCTGTGTGCTGGTTGGCGTATTGTAAGCGGGATACTTTGTGGCATTTGCATAGTAATGGCTTTCTTCTGGTGACTCGACCATGCAGCCCATCTTTCTTCAAGTGCCTCCTTATTGTGCATCTTACAACAGCCACACCACATGTTTTCAGAGAGTCCTGTATTTCATCTGAAGTTATTTGTGGGTTTTTCTTTGAATCCCGAACAATTTTCCTGGCAGTTGTGGCTGAAAGTTTGGTTGGTCTACCTGACCATGGTTTGGTTTCAACAAACCCCTCATTTTCCACTTCTTGATTAGAGTTTGAACACTGCTGATTGGCATTCTCAATTCCTTGGATATCTTTTTATATCCCTTTCCTGTTTTATACAGTTCAACTACCTTTTCCCGCAGATCCTTTGACAATTCTTTTGCTTTCCCCAAGACTCAGAATCCAGAAACGTCAGTGCAGCACTGGATGAAGGATGTAAGGGTCTGTAGGTGGCCAGAAACTCATTGACCTTTTATACACACACACTAATTACATGCAAACAGATCATAGGTGAGGATGGTTACCTTTAACAGCCATTCACACCCCTTTGTGTCAACCTGTGTGCATGTTATCAGGCCACAATCACCAGGGTATGTAAACTTTTGAACAGGGTCATTTGGGTAGTTTCTGTTATTATGACTGAAAAAGAGTAAACACAGTTGATTGATAATAAATGGCTTCAGCCAAATACTAACCATTACTGAAATGTTTTCATGTTATCATTCATATTCTCTGAAAAATGGCCAGAAAATCATAAATTCTGCCAGGGTATGTAAACTTATGAGCCCAACTGTAAATCTGGAGGGCCCTCCTTACATCCAAGGAATGCCATTTCCTTTCCAGGGCATGGGTAGGCCCTGGGCAGAAATCTGGCAAAATGACCTCCTGGGCCCTATGGAACCAGGAGTTCACGTTGGGAATGAAGGAGGGGTTTATCCGGAAGACCACCCTGTTAGGATGGAATACACATAAATCCTTTCAGACTGAAAGAGCTGCCAGTTCTGAAATGTGTCTGGCTGAGGTGATAGCCACCAAGAACATGACCTGAAAGGTCAGAAGGCATAAACTCACAATCTGCAACGGCTCAAATGGTGCTGATGTCAGGGCCTGGAGCACTTTAGACAAGTCCCAAGTGGGGTACCTATGGATTATCGGAGGCCTGAGGTTCACTGCCCCCTTGAGAAATTTCTGAAGGACTGGGTGATGATCCGGGAATGTTCTTTTCCCACACCTCAATACCATGGACAGAGCTGCCACCTGTCGATGAAGGGTGTTGTGTGACAGGCCCTTGTACAGGCTGTCCTGTAAAAATTCCAGGACTTGGGGCACTGATGCTGAGGTGGGTACAATGGTGTTCTTGACTGTACACCAGTTGGTAAAGGCTGCCCATGTTGAATTGTAAATGTGATTCGTAGATGGTCTTTGTGAAGCCTGAATAGTCCGAATGACCCTGGAGGAGCATTTGTCTGTCCTAGGAGTCTCCTCTCAAGTGCCAGACGGTCAAGTGGAGCCACTGTGGCTCCGGAAGGTTCAAGACCCCCTGGCTTAGAGAGATCCTCTCCTGAGGGATCCTCCAGGGCCGAGAAAACGAAAGTCCTACCAGGTCTGTGAACCATGGGCACCTGGGCCAGTGGGGGGGGTCACGAGTAGGACTTCTGCCCGCTCCAGTAATATCTTCCGGATGACCCCCGAAAGGAGGGGAAGAGGCGGGAAGGCATAAAGCAGACCCCTGGGCCAAGGGCTGCGAAGGGCGTTTGACCCCTCTCCCCTGGCGACAGAAACCTGGTGAAATACCATGGTGGTTGAGCGTTCTGCGGGCCTTGGCCATCACGTTGTCAGTGAGGATTAGGATGTGTTGTCCCTGGATCATGTCCCTGAATTGGTGAAGGGCTAGGTGTATCGCCAGAAGCTCCAGCCAATTTATGTTGTGGGTCAGGTCCGCTGGAGTCCAACTGATCTGTCCCCGTACCCACACACACACAAACACAGCCAGCCGAGGGTTAAGGAAACACTTTGGAACGCACCCAGTTTCTTTATCTCCCACTTGGCAGCGATAGACACACCGTCTGCCAAGTGCCTTTATTTTCACAGTAAAACAGAAAGATAAATACTCAAGAGTCCAAATGTCCGACAAGAAATCTTTCTCTCAGCAATTCCAGACGAGGCTTTAGTGACTATTCAAGGTTTGCTTTGTTCGTCACAAGGATCCCTGACCACCACTCTCTATTATATAGTCTCTGGGGTGTGGTCCAGTGACTCAGTTCTAATCCCTAGCACGCCTCCTAAGCTGCTGCAATCGTTTATCACGCCTTCGGAGGCGTGCGTCCAAGAATGATGTTTCTTCGTCACTCTGATCCGAACCACCTGTCTCCCTACTGATCTCCTCTCCCTCGGCCGGCACCTGAGACAATGCCAGAGGGGAGGGGCCTGGAGAGGGAGGCCTGGCTGACTCCTCTTCCTCATGCTCGGAGCTTTCTTCCTCCGATGGGACAGGCTCAGAGGGCGGGGCCACAACACCAACAGCCCTGAGCCATGTGTGTCTGAAGATGGGCCACCCAGCCAAAGAGGCTGGCATCCGATGTAATCGTGATGCGGCTAGGCTCCTTGAAGACAGAGTCTTTGTCCAAAGCTGGGGACATCCACCAGTGGAGGGACTACAACACATCCAGGGGAACTCTTACCCTGGTGTGTGTGTTGCTGTTGCCCGTCCGTTGGTATGGGAGCAAGAACCAGTAAAGGGTCCTGGCGTGCAGTCTCGCCCAGGACACTACTGAAATGCACGACACGAACATCCCCAATAGGCAAGCTAGCAGGGCAATTGGAACCGTGTGTTCTGATCTTACCTGCCGGATCAGGGAAATCAGGTCTGGAAGACCTGTCTGTCAGAGGAAACGCCTCTGATCATTTTGCTGCAACTAATTGATTGTTTAGTTTGCATGGTTTGAATGAACCAATCAGAGCACAGCTTCCTGGCTCTGAGTTTCCTGTGCTTTCCAACGTCAGTTGGTCAGAATATAAGTAGCAACAGGATTACAGCCATCAGAGATCCTCAGAGAGAGCCTCTCATGCAGACTCTCTGAGAGATGCTGAGAGACAGAGAGAGAACAGCTGTGAGCTGAGACAGCTGAGAACAGCCGAGAGCCTCCAGAGCTGAAGTCACTGCAAAGAGCTGAGTCACTGCCTTGCTCCTGAGAAGACTTGCAGGAGAAGACTGGCAAACAACACAGAGAACCTCCCATGCTTTGGGAAGAAGATTAGAGCAAATGGACTTTGCTAAGAGGAGAATCTTTTAGGCTGTTGATGCCTTTTTGTAGGTTTGTTTTTATGTGTTTTTTATTATTAAACTAGTTAAGACTCCTCTGTCAACTTGCATGCTTTTGTGCATTTGTGTGCGTATCGGGCCACGGTCCATTCGAACCCAGAACCCCTCCTTCACACTGTCCCAGACTGATGTCGATTTCTATCCCCAGATGTAAGAGCCTAGTGGCCGGAACCAGATGACTCTTTGGGAAATTGACGGAGAAGTCGTGTATTGTGGTCCGCCAGCAGCCTGCGGAACTGGCAGCAGAATTGAACAGCTATGAGGCTGAGGAAGAACATGGGCCAGTCCTGGAGGCTGGGGAAGGCCTGGATGAGGACTCTGCGTTGGAGGCAGAGATGGGGCCAGGGCCATCGGGGAGTGATGTGCAGACTCCGGAGCCTCCAGAGGCTGAGAGGCAGAGGAACAGGAGGAGCCTGTTCCTAGTGCACATATGAGAAGAGCTGCCAGAAGGCAAGAGCAGCTAAAGCAAAGAGGACAACTCAAGGTTGACTCAGCCTTCCATCCTTTCACAGGTAGGTAAAATGACCCAGATTGTGGGGGCAATAAGCTGACTTTGTATAAATATACAAAAGTATGAAGGCTATTGCTTAACGCAATGTAAGCCGCCCTGAGTCTCCGGAGAAGGGCAGCATATAAATTAAAGCAAAACAAAAAACAAAAAACAAAACTCGAGAGTAGGGCCAAGAGATGATTGGCCCCTCCCATAAAGCTTAAAAGACCAGCAACGGCTCATGGGCTCTGTGTCGGAAAACAACATTGATAGACTTGTTCTTGTCTTGCTGCACTTATCACTGGTCGGCGTCTTCTGTTTCTGAACGTTTGCCAAGATAAGCCTTTGGCAGTTTGTCTAATTATACCAAGGTTGGTGATTAGACTGAAGAATTTGTGTTATGAAGAGTTTGTTTTGATTTAGTTTGAACTACGCTGAGAATGAGTTAATTCTCAGCTGTTCTAATAAAGCCTGTTTGTTTTGGAACTGTTTGTGTCGACTACTACCTACTTGGGCCTTGGTCACAATAGTGTGATCCTGTAAAACTGTGATCGTAGTCTGCAATGCCTGTATCGCCTCGTCGAAAGAGGATACCTGCACAAGGATGTCGTCTAAGTAACATTGTAGGCAGATTGGTATTGACTGGAGGTAAACCGCTAGAACTGCCAGAACCTTGGTGAAGGCTCAGGGCACCAACGCCAGGCTGAAGGGCAATGCCCTGTATTGATAATGGTTCTGTTTGTAGCAGAAGCGTAGATACTGTCGATGTGCATGGAGGTAAGCACATCAACATGGAGCATGGAGCATTGGGACATGGAGGTAAGCCTCTGTAAGGTCGATAGATGTCAGGAAGTCGCCCTCCCAATCTCCCTCTAAGATGGAAGTGAGGGAGTTCATTTTGAACCTTTTGTAGACCAGGTACAAATTTATTTTTTTTAGATTTAGTATTGCTTTCTACCCCCCGAAGACTTTGGAACCATGAAAAGTGTTGAGTAAAACCCCCGTCCTGTTTGGCTCTCCGGGACCGCCTCAATGGCCTGAATCTCCAGCAGATGCTGGATGGCAGTTTCCATGAGGCCTTCCTTTTCGTTGTTCTTTGAGACAGGGCAACGAATAAAATAGTTCGGAGGAGTGGAGAGAAAGTCCAGGCTGAGGCCAAGCCTCACCATATTGAGGACCCAGAGGTCCCTCGTGATCATCTCCCATTGGGGCGCAAAGAGTGCCAATCAGCTGCCAATGGGAGGGTTGGGTGGGTAGTCATCGTGGTCTATGAAAGGTGCGTCCTCCTGCCCCTCGAGAGGGCTATTTGTTCTGGAAGTTTTGGCTGGGCTGGTTGCGAAACCCCGCCCTATCCAATTGTCACTCTGCCCTCTGAGGGAAGAAATGTTGTTGTTGTTGAGAAGGACTTGAGTCAGGTCTAAATGAGGACCTGCGGTAGTATGGTGTGGTCCGTCGATCAGTCCATTTGAAGGATAATGTTA
Organism: Pituophis catenifer annectens; assembly: GCF_029215685.1. Classification (NCBI taxonomy): domain Eukaryota; kingdom Metazoa; phylum Chordata; class Lepidosauria; order Squamata; family Colubridae; genus Pituophis; species Pituophis catenifer. Next base: position 34,860,247 of record NW_027256887.1, read on the forward strand.
TTTTCGATAAGGACCAGTTTCAGAGCCTCCCCAAAGAGGTTGCCCCCTGTATAAGGGGCAGAGGTGAGCCTCCATTTGGATTTGGCATCCGTTTGCCAATTGCCGAGCCAAAGCATCCTTCTCAAATTTATGGAGGAGGCAAGGGATCTGGAGGCATATCTGGCTGCAGATAAAGTTGCATCCGTTGAGAATTGCGTGGCTGCAATCAATTTATTTAGGTCTTGATGGAGTCTGGTCTCACTGGATGGAACCCTCTGCTGCATTTGTTGTAACCAAAGCAGCGAAGTGAGATTAAAAAATGAGGCTGCTGAGGCGGCCTTGATCGCCCAGGCTGAAGATTGGTGCACCTTCTGCAAGGTCAATTCAACCTTTTTATCATCTGGTTTCAGCCCTTCCACTATGTCGCCTGAGACTAGTGCGGGTGAGACCAGAGAAGCCACCAGGCCATCTACCTTGGGCAATTGCAATGGTTCCTCCAACTCTGGTGCCAGATTGTAAAAGCGGCGGTGAAACCCACTTGGAGTTGGGAACGACCCTGGCTGTACTCATTGTTGCTGCACCACGTTTATAAATAACTGAGGAGCAGGTATGTCCTCCTGTACCATGGCCAGCTTAGCAAATAGATGGTCACTAGTGCTTGTGGTACCCCCGGATCCAGGGTTGGGATCTAATCCTATCCCTGATGTCACTGTGCCTTGTGCAAAATTGATTTAAAGATTGCAGGAGGGAAAAGGCCTGTGAAGGCCGGCACATCGGGTGTTAAACCCTCATCCTCTGACAATTCTGCTTCTCCTTGACTCTCCTGCTGCATTAGTGAGTCCTCTCCATCAGAGGAGTTATCAGGTGATTGGGACTCCTGCCAGTAGGACTGGTTCCTTGCTGATTGAATGCCCTGTGGAAAACTGGTAGAAGGTTCCATGGGTGGGGCTGCCGGGGCATGGATGTTTTGCAATCTATCCGCAATGCCCTGAGAGATGGCCTGCGCTATCATTGATTTACGATCAGCAGATAAATCAAGAGGTACTACTCTCACCTTGCCACAAGCCTGCGGCTGTCGGTATAAATATTGCAGAAATTTCCTTTCTGGTGGTGGAATGCTGAGATGCAGCAGTTGTTGCTGCTGCAGAAAGGAGAATCTATTTCAATTGCAATATCAGCATGAGGAGACAAGTTAAAGGAATGCTCACTTGCTCCCTCTGGTGTGTAATTGCAGGCTCTGGAGGAGCAACGTCTCAGATAGAAAAGAGTGGGAACTTTCTGCAGCAGCCCGATTAAAGGCTTGCTGTGACTGTTCTTTCTCAGCTCTGTGAATTTGCTTCTCTAGAGCTTTGTGCCTTCTGCTGGCATCTTTTTCAGAAGCCTTACATGCTTCTGATTACCCTGGGCTCGAGATTTAGAGGTGGCCTTTTTACTGGGAGCAGCTTCCCTTTCTAGGGAAAAGCTGGTAAAGAGCTGTTTCTTGGATCTATGCCCAGCTGTTCTTCCCGCCATTTTGGTTTTCAAATCTCATTGACCTTTGCTGCAACTGCTGTCTGTAGCCTGCCTGCTATATTAGTATGCCTAGCCAAGACTAGACTCCGTTTAAATTCTTAGCCTCTGCTCAGGCTGTGGGCTATCGGGTATAAGTAGCCGCAACTAGGCAGGGACTCCGCACCTTTCCAGAGGCTTTATGCCCTCGAGTATGCCTAGCAGAGACTAGGCAGGGACTCTGTTGCCGCTCCTGGCGATAAGAATAGTTGGAGCTGTTAAACAGCTTGCGCACCCCAACTGGTTGATAATGAGGAGCCGACGATCCCGACGGCTCTGTGGCAGGAGCATTTACGCGTTGCCGCCAAATTGGGGCTCAAAGCTCCCAAGGGGAAGGCCAGATGATCCCATTGATTCCTGGGCGTGCTGCGATCTGTCGTGGCAAACTGCAAGCCCGCCGTTGCCCAGTTATCCCAATCGCTAAAAACACTTGGCTGCAAGCCACAGCTCCGATGCAAGCCTCCGCTTTAAATAAATGCTCTCCACTCACGAAGCGATCTAGTTGATTTCCTCCTGAAGTCCTAGCAATGTCCAGGAATGTTTTGACCTGTCTCGTCAGGTTAAGATCGAGCCGAAACTGGGGCAGAGAGGAAGAGGATGAGGATGTGGCCCAAAAGAAATTGACAGCTCGGTCTCAACAGGAAACAGACGAATCAACCCTTTCTTGGACACTCCTGGGAGCTTTCAGGAGAATTAACTATTCTGAAGCAATGGCTGAATATAATCAAATACCAAAATGTAAGTAAGGAGTAAAGAAGATGATCTTTTTCATACAATTTTATTCAAAAGGCTAAAAAATACAAAAGAAAAAAAGCAAAGACAAAAACACTAGACAAAAACATTAAAAATGCAAACTGGTAAGAGTAAAGAAAATTATCTTGACCAAGATATACTATATGAGATTTATTACCAAAACCAGTTTGGTGTAATGATTAAGGCACAAGACTAGGAACCAAGAGATTATGAGTTTTAGTCCTGCCTTAGGCATGAAAGCAGATGGGTGACTTTGAACCAGTTACTTGGTCTCTCAGCCCAACTCATCTCACATGGTGGTTGTTATGGGGAAAATAGGAAGAGAAAGGAATATTAGGTATGTTTTGAGTTATTTATAAAAATAATAAAGGAACAAAAAAAAATGAATCTAAAGAACAACATAAAACTTGGTAAGGCAGAAATCATACTGTAAGTCCACAATAAGCAGAATATAGATGGAATATAGATACCTTCCTAATTCTCAAGAGTAAAGAAGGGGAGGACAATCAGACAATCAGATTCTGTTATTATAACAACTCTCTATAAAAGTAGTTTTAGATTTCCTATGATTCCTGGCCTACTTTAATTGATGGGGGCTGACATAGATCCAGCCCTACTATAGGTAGGTAAGCCATTGAGGAAGTCATAAGAGTAGGAACTTCGGGATGGGAAAGTTTCAAAGCAGGGGATCTGTCACACAGGATGGCCATATCATGCCCCTTCTTACTGCACCTCACAGTACGGAAGAACCTTCAGCAAGTGTTCTCTGTTCATCTAATTTGAAAAAGAAGAATATATCTGGGAAATGCCGTTTAAGAGATACCAAGACCCCAATCTATATAAGACTTGCATGTAATGACCAGCACCTTAAATTGTACTCAGAAACATAGCATTTTCCAATACAGCAGTCTCAAAATTGCCCAGTAAGCATGTGGGCTATTGCATTAGCTCAAAAGGCAGCCCCATTTATATCTAATTATAATAATCTAGTAACAGTGACAAGGATATGAGTGGCCATCTCCAGCGCTTCCTGATTGAGATAAACCTGTAATTGACCCCTAACCCTAACCCAAAGCTAGCCAAATGTTCCCCTGGGTACTGCTTCTAGAAAGTGGAAGCTAGGAGTTAGTAGTAGTTAGGCAGAAGAGGATCCAGAGTTAGTTTCTTAAGCAGAGAGCAAACCAGTGCCTCTTTCAAATCCACTTCTCTTTCTCTCAAATAGGTGTTGATTATCACCTGAATCCAATTTCCTATCACCTCCCAGACTCCTTGCCTTGATGTGACAAAGCTGATTCAAGAACTATAGCCTCAAAAACCTCCCAAGAAACACAGGGCATTACGTCTTTTCATTCTATTAATTTGGCTTCCTACTTGAAGCTAATACAAATAATTCTATCACAAAATTTCAGCCAGATAATTGCAATTTACCACCAATTGTCTCTTAACTATTCTTCCCTAAAAATCTGATTTACAGAGACATAAACCATTACCCTAATTACCACAATAGGCTCAAATTTAAGTTTGTATCCTTGTCTGGTATATTCATTTTCATTTCCATCAATTGACACTTCAGAGTAATCCCATAGGTTCTATAAATTTGAAAAGTCTTTCGATCCATTAGGCACCAAAGGTAAGAAGGTAGTATTGCTTATTGCTGCGCAGGCCTCTACTATTTGCTGCAAGGAGGCAAATTGCTGGGAGGCAGAGGCAGATTTTTTTTCTCATTTTCCTCCCCAAAAAAGGTAGGTGCGTCTCTTCAGCTAGACTGAGTGAAAAGACTGAAGAGCAGGAGCAGGGGGTATTATACTCCGAAAAATGCAGTACTTCTGACTTCAAAAAAGGTTTAAATGAATCAGAATTAACAATCTAGTCAAATCCATCCTTGCCCTCTCCAAATTCAAGTGCTGTAGTTCAGAAGGGGATATTGCTATACCACTAATAGAAAAGTACAATAGCTGCATGCTTAATCTCATTTAGGCCTAACCTTATAAATACAGTTTTGCATCCCCTGACCTGTGAAACAATATTCCTCACAACAAACAAGGTCTTGCAATGCGCAATTGCCTTCCACCTCACTGCTTTCAGGTTGTGAATGACCTGTAACTCAGCCAGGCAGATCATATTGAGAGATACCTTCCATTTGTTGTCCAGTCAGGTTTTGGTGATACATGTCAGCACTGCTCTCTTGTCTACAATTTAATTAATTAGTCCACAATTATTTTATTTTATTATAAATAAATCTGGCAATCAAAATGTTATTCTGAGCCCAAGGCACCCAGCTACCAGAATGTTTAGCTCAAAATATGAGATATGGGGCCTGAAATAAATATTGCGTCCAAAATTACCCATCTCTCTTCCCCTCTCCCCAAAATGAGGTGCCCTCATCTACCAGCATATTTTATTCATCTGTCACTATTGTTATCCTCCCCTGTGTACATTGGTCAGCCATTTATACATATATATTCTTCTGTAAAAAACAGGTGTCTGGTCATTCCTGCAGTTCAAGCCAAAATAGTCAGACAGTGCCTAATGACTGAAATGGGGAAGGGGGGGATACATGTTTGCAGCAGCCTAAAGTGACCAATAAGAATGCAGCAGATTCTAACCCTTAGCTGCATCTGTAACCAAAAGATTGATGAAGCATGACAGATCCTATCCATAACACAACTGAAGAGGGAAAACATTGGTACAGATTAAAGGCTGATTTAAAACTGCCTTAGATAGGCCTGGGACAAAGTTGTCATGAGGTAAAAAAAAAAAAAAAAGCACATACCATGAACTATGTTCATGCCATGGTTAATGGCAAATGTGGAAGAATCCTCAATTGATCCAGGAAATGTTAAAATAATATATCTACTAAAAAACTGAAATGATTATAAATATAGCATACTGCTACAATAATCACTTTTGGTAATAAATCTAAACACATCTACCCATATTACATTTTACATTCTATGATTTCAAGGAATATGAAAAGGGATGTGATGTACTCCCTTTGCTTACATGATTAAAATTGTTCAATGTAGATCAGTTACTTCACCAACATCATATTCCGTTGTTTGCATTCTTAAACCATCCTTCACAGCAAGTTGACCCTATTTTACCAGAGGTGGATGCGAGTACATGCCTTGGAGGTAGATAATTTCAGGCATTCGGGGACCCAATTACATAAGCATAGTTGAAGTCAGCATTGTACTCCTTACCGATATAAACGTGGAACAGGGTTACTCCAGATTTATATGAAATCCAACGGTATGATTTTGGGTTGACGGCGTGGACATGCTGGGAGACGCTAACCCAAATGAGAGACTGCGTTAAATTGAATATTAGGGCAACCGTTCGCTAAAAGGCTTGGCCTAGGAAAGGTTACGGCTTCACGACGGGGGGGGGAACCCATCTCCGGCAAAGCGAGCGCAAAAGGGGAGCCCGGCGACGGTGCTTCGGGCCCCAAAAAGGGCTCCTTCTCGTCGCCGTCTGAGGAAGGCGAAAGCCGTTCCACTTTGCTCCGGCCGCCGTCTGGGACGCCTCGGCCTGGCTGTGGGCTGACGCTGGTTGGCGACGGCAGGAACACGTGAGTGAGAAGAAAGGGGGAGCACAAGGTCGGGTTGAGCAAGGGGGCGGCAGCAGCAGGAGTTTCCCCGACATCTGGAGGTGTCGGCGGCCGCGCTTGGGAGCGAGCGGCAGGCGGTAGCTGTCCGCCGCAGCAATAGCGGCTGCAGCGGCTCCTCCTCCTGCTACTGCTGCTTCGCTGAGTCCCTCCGCCTGAGTGCCAGCCGTCGCCTCTCCGAGCCTTCGGTCGCTCCTCCTTATTGACAAATACACAAAGGGCCGCGCCGGTCTGGAGACGCGTCTGTAGCCGGCATGGGAGACAAGAAGAGCCCCACAAGGTGAGGAGAGCGGAAAGCCGAGCGGGAGGGCAACCACGTAGACAGACAGGCAAAGGGCCTCCGCGGGCAGGCCGGTCAGGAGACAGTAGGCGGCGGTGGGGCTGTGAGGCCGGCGTCCCCGCTTCTTTTCATCACCCTCCCCCTCTCCCTCCTCCTCTGCCAAAGTCTTTGGCGCCCCCCAACGTAGCAGAAGCGATGGCGGTGAGGAGGAGGAGAAGAAGGAAAAAAGAGGGAGAGGAAGGAGGAGGAGGAGACGGGGTGGGAAGCGGCGGCAGCGGCCGAGGAGAAGCGAGGCCCTAAGGGGAAGCAGGGAGGGATGGAAAGGGTGGCCGCGGCGATGCCTTGTTTTGTGTCTTAAATTTCCTTACGTTTTTCCTCGTCCTCCTCTTCCTCTCCCCCCGCTTTTTGAGTAGGCCGAAGCGGCAACCGAAACCTTCTTCCGACGAGGGCTATTGGGACTGCAGTGTGTGCACCTTCCGGAACAGCGCCGAGGCCTTCAAGTGCATGATGTGCGATGTGAGAAAGGGCACTTCCACCCGGTGAGTGAGCGGGCAAGAAGCCTGGCCTGACAGCCACTTCCCCGGGCAAAACAGGAGCGGGGACGGATGTGGGGCGGCGGCGGAGAGAAGACGGCCCAACTCAGGGAAGGTGGATCAGAACAGGGGAGCCGGCGACTGCCACCACTATAGCCGTTGGGCAGGCGTATCGATTGCTCTCCTCTATGGGAAGTATAACAGCTCCGTTTGCACCTTTCCCCCTCTTTACTTAAATAAACACCCCACTCTCGGGCTGAAATAGAATTCCCTTGTGGTGAATTTAAAACTTGCGAATAAGATGCTCTTTCTGTCTGCTTCCCACCTCTCTGGATATGTAGGAAGATGGGAAGTACTGGGCTGTTGGTTTTTAATCCTGGTAAGATAAAGTATTTCTCATGCTTTGGAATGCTCAAACTGACCAAATATTAATAGCAAGGAGTTGCACAAATTGTGAGAATATATTTTGTTTCATCATCGGTTGAAAAGAAAACAAAAATGGCCCAGAATTTGTTTTATTTTTATTGAGACAACTATGTTGTTATACTGTGCTGTGTATACACAAACATATAGATAAGTCCATGGACTGTCCCATTTATATTGTGATATTAGAAATCACATATACACTGTTGATCAAAATAGAATCCGAGGTCAGGAAGTACTTTCTATTGCGTATATTTTTCTGTCCCTGTATTCCAGAACTTTTAAAAATTATTTGATTATCCAAAAGCAGTTACAAGGAGACAGGTAAATGAGGAAATACTGGATGGAGATACATATTTATGAAAGCTGAGTGAATGGTGGCTGCTGAGGTTATGAACATTTCAAACTTCTGTGGGATGTTTAAAAAAGTGAAAAACATGGTTATTGGTGATTTGGGAGGCAAAGGTGGACCAGGAGGTTTGTTAGTCCACATTCTAGAACAGTGGTTCTCAACCTTCCTAATGCCGCAACCCTTTAATACTGTTCCTCATGTTGTGGTGACCCCCAACCAGGGGTGGGTTCTAAATTTTTTTATTACCGGTTCTGTGGGCATGGCTTATGTTATGGGCGTGGCTTGGAGGTCATGTGACTGGGTGGGCGTGGCTATGTGTATAGGGACTACTCAGAGGGCTGAACAAAGTCATTTCTGACAGGTCCTCGCACTTTTGAGTGGTCCTCACACTTATGACCATCCTCACATTTATGCCCATGCAGCATTCTTAACAACCATGTCACTCATTTCACAACTGCTTCTTTTCACCATGGTGATAAGATAGGGCAAAAAACGTAAAATGTGAGGATAGTCGTAAATCCGAGGACTGGTCAAAAGTGCGAGGACCAGTCAAAAATAACTTTTTCAGCCCTCTGAGTAGTCCATATGCACAAAAGGACTACCCAGAGGGCTGAAAAAAGTGATTTCTGACAGGTCCTCGCATTTTTGACCGGTCTTCGCACTTATGACTGGTCATCATTTATGCCCATTGTAGCATTCTTAACAACCATGTCACTCATTTCACAACTGCTTCTCTTCACCATGGTGACAAGATAGGGCAAAAACGTAAAATGTGAGGACAGTCATAAGTTCGAGGACTGGTCAAAAGTGCGAGGACCAGTCAGAAATAACTTTTTCAGCCCTCTGAGTAGTCCATATGCATAAAAGGATACAGCAATAGAGAGGGATGAAGGAAGGGAAGGGAAATTAGAGTAGGAATGAGGGTAAGAGAGGGAGGAAGAGAGGAGGAGAAGGAGAAAGGAAGAGGAAGTAGGGAGGAGAAGAAGAGGGGGAGGAAGAGAAAGTAAGAAGGAAAGAAAAGAGAGAGGTGGTAGGTTTGAGGAGAAAGATTGCTGTACAATAAAAAAGATGAAAGAGAAGAAAGCCAGCCCCAAACAAATATAAAGATATTAAGATAAAGAATGAATTGTTAAACTTTAAAGAATAAAAGAGAACAAATATGAATAAATAACAATAATTAGAAACACACATACAAACATACAATGTATTTTCTTTGAACAGAGTATTTGGCCGGTTCACAAATTTAAACAGTGTTTAGTCATTTCAATTAAATTTATAATTTCTATATTTCCTTTTTGCCATATTTATTCCTTATCTATTTTTGTAAAAAACCAATATTACCCTTCATCCTCACCTCTAATCTTAATCAAATTCAATTTTTCCCTTCTATATTATACCCCTTCCCATTGTCATCTATTTTTATATCCATCCTCACATTGGTTAATTATGTAATATTACAGTTTAATATAAATTCAACATTTTAATATAAATCAATTAGTTATATAACTACCTTTTTTGTATATTAATCAATATGAACATGAATATTCCAATTATTTTCATGCAATCCAATTTCTTACAAATCAATTAATTATATTTACCAATAATAATAAACCAAATAATTTCTCCCATATATTCCTCCAAACCACAACTTAACCATTTCTGCTTTCAACACAATATACAATTAATAGTATCTCAATTATTACAATTCCCTAGTTAAATAGAGCTTTTTTTCTTTTGTGTTTTAAAATCTTGAACTCTTTTTCCCTAAATTTCCCATTGTTTGCACCTACCTTTTTTGGTGAGGAAAAAGAAAAGAAATCTGCCTGGCTAATTTTCTAACATTGCAGCAACAGCAAAGCCAACAGCCTGCTTTACTTTCAGTTTCGTTTTTCAGCATAGCTAGGGGGAAAAAAATCTCTCCAGCAAGCAGCAGAGCCCTGAGCAAAACAGCTGAGAGCAAATCAGCTGAGAGTCGGGAGCCGATCTAATCAAGGGCTAATTAGCCTATGCTGATGCTCCGCGGGCCAATAAAATTACAAAAAAACACCGAACCGTTTGTTAAATTGCTGGCTTGCCCGCCCCTCGCCCACCGCTATTTATTGGCAATAAATAGTGGTGCGGGGGGGCGGGGCGAGCCAGAAATTTAACAAAGCCCCGCGGCAAGAATTTAAACAGTTTTTTCCCTCTAGCCATCAGCTGGGACTCAGGAGGCAGCAATAGATTGGGAGTGGGCGGGGTAAGCGAACGGCCGGCGATCCAACAGAGCAGAGAGTGAGGGTGAGTGAAGGCAGGGGGGCGGGAGAGGGCTTTGGCGACCCCTGTGAAATGGCCGTTCGACCCCCAAAGGGGTCGCAACCCCCAGGTTGAGAACCGCTGTTCTAGAAAAACACATCAGAACCTCTCTTGATGCAGATAATTGATGTCAATAGGATTGCCTAGTCCTGTGATAGCTAACCTTTTTGCTGTGGTGTGCCAAAAGCGGGAGCGCGGGGGTGTGTTTGTGTTGTGTGTGTGCATGTGCCCACACCCATAATTCAATGTCCCCCCCACATTGGATAGGTGGACTTCAACTCCCAGTATTCCTTTGCAACCATCTCCACGCTCCCCCCGCTTTTGGCACGCGATGGCAAAAAGGTTACCGATGGGCCTGGTAGGCCCGTTTTTTCGCCCTCTCCAGGCTCTAGAGGCTTTCTTGGAGAGCGGGGAGGGCAGAAACGGCCTGTTTCCTGACTTCCGGTGGGCCCAGAAGGCCCGGAAATCAGTTGGCCGACACACGGATGCATGCTGGAGCTGAGCTAGGGCAACGCTTGTGTGCCCACAGATATGGCTCCACATGCCATCTGTGGCATGTGTGCCATAGGTTCGCCATCACGGGCCTAGTCAGTAACAATAAATATTTGCTGAGCTACTCCCTGCTTCTTTACATGATTATACAAGTGTGTAAATATAATTAAGATAATATTTTCATATTACATTTATCTCCTAGGTCCCACTGTTACTTTAAGTAGTTACTAATGAACTTGCAGTTTTCTTTAATTCCTTTCAACAATTTACAGTGGCAATACATGTTTTCTTTCAAATGACCATCTCTCACAGCTGTTTCTTAACAGAGTTAGAGATCATATTTTGCTCCAGGTAGAGTAGTAACCTAGAACAGTACTTAGCATTTAATCCAAAAAATTAAACAGAAGTGATTTACCTAAATATATGAAGCAAGTGATCCATGTGCAGAGTGGTTCAATTCTGTTTTCTGTCTCTGGGGACTCACAACGATTAATACTGAGATCTTTTTTTTTTTAAATAATCTTTATTTACATTTCAGTTAAAAAGAAAAAACAACACAACACAGAATGACACACAAAACACAGTACAACAATAAACATACGTACTTCCTACTTCCATATAGTACCTTAATGAACAAGTATTCGGTACTATAGCTCTAAATTATATTCCGGAGAAGACAGAACAGCTTATATTTCTTAGTACATCAGTTAGGTCTATCCGACCACACTTATCTTATATAATGTAAGTTTCTCTTTAAATACCATTCCTCATCTAATGTGGGTTATAGTTTCCTCTTTTCTAACCATTTATAGAATTTGTCCCATGCCAAACCTACTTGTGTTTGCTCTCTATCCTGTAGTTTTTTAGTTAGCGTATCTGCTTCCGCACATTCTAAATTTTTTTTTATAATAGCCTCCTCTGTTGGGATATTTTGATTTTTCCAAAGTTTTCACAGAAATCCTGTGCATCCTGTATGTTTTCGATTTTAATCTTTCGGTCTTGCCAAGTCACCAAAAGTCCTGGCAATAACCATCGATAAGGCACGTTGTTTTTTCTTAATTGCGAGGTTATAAACTAGTAACTCTGCCTCTGTTCTCGCACCCTTCTAGGGATCTGCTTTAAAAATGTAATTTGCCGTCCCTTATATGTAATGTTCTGATCTCTGGCCTTATGAAGGGTTTCATCCCTGAGCGCCTTTTTAGTAAGTCTTATGTGGATTTCTCTGGGCAGATTATGCCGTCTCGCATAGTTGGTATAAACATGATAGGCCTCATCTATCTCGCCACAGACTTCTTCCTTCTTCCTCCCCACTACTTCTGCAATCACTTCTCCCACAATTTCCTCCAACCGTTCCTCTCTGTCCTCTGCCACATTTTGCAAACGTAGGAAGAAAGCAGACTTCTCCATCTCTAAGAATACTACTTCCTCTTCGAGTTTCCCGACCGCTTGAGCACATCTCCTTTCACAATTGTCTATTTGAGTTTCAACTCTTTCAGTATTTTTTTCAACCTCAGTCAATCTCTCCTCGTGTTTAGTCAGATTTGTTCTCATCTCTCCCAATGTCTCTTTGATTTGTTTCATCTCTCCTCTTAATTCACTCATCTCTGTTTTCAGGTCCTCGAGATTTTTAGATGTAGCTTCTTGATTCTTTTCAATTAATTCTTGGATATTTTGGAACATTGTCTGCATTCCTTGCATTGTGATTGGTTTCTCAGCTGTTGGTAAATTTTCAGCTGATTTTCTTAGCCCTGGAGGTGTTGTAATCAGTGAGGATGCCACTGTAGAAGCTATATGCTTTTTAGTCACTTTGTTGGAGGTTACTGTGGTTGACATATTTGCTAAACAAAGAAAGCTTTTCCAAATTATCATACACTACTATTATTACGTATTATTGTTATTAAATATTGTTATGAAGTCTATTTAAATATTCACACTCAATCCACTTTCTCCCTTATTTCATTCCTATCAAAATACACTCTCAAATTCCAATATTTATAACCATATGTCAATTCAGTCTTATCATATATACCTATAATTAGCTAAAATCTATATGACTATATGTACAAATTATTATATCAATTTATGTTAAGTAATAAATAAATCTAAATAGGTAATTAAATACTCAATCTATTAGATCATGATTATTATATACACTTATACCAGGAATTGATTGTGTCTTCAAAGAAAAAGGAAAGCTTCCTTAATCCCCACTCTTATTTCCGTTTGTCCAGCTGATTAAAATAAACAGGAAAAGGCTCACTGTCACGCTAAACTCCTAGGGAGGAAGGGGGGTTCGGAGAAAAGAGATTCACCCCCAAATCATCATTGGCTTTATCAAGTTAATCGTTCTATATTGCTCCTTAATCCGTTGGGTTTTAGTTCTTATCCCAGCTAGGAGTTTTCACTCCCTCCAATAGTCACCAGCACTTAATCCAATTCACTCACCCTTCCGTTTCTCTCCAGTTCCTCAGCAGCGAGATCACCAAAAGCTTCGTGAATAAAAACTTCCTTCCCTTCTTATCTAGGCTGCCGCTATTCTCTCCAGTCGCTGTACAGCCCCTGCGATTCTCGATCCAGTCTCCTCCTCCTTCTCCCTTCACGTTCTGTCCTGTCTCCCCGTGCCGGTCAAAACCGCAGCGTCATTGGCTTCGGGGCCGCTTATACGTGGCCTTCTTCTTGATCTCCGAATCCTTGGGGCTCAAGTTTCGTTGCAGCGAGGGGGTTGCACACCCTCTCCTCGCCTCCGAAGAAAGCCCCTCTGCTCCCCCTGCCTCTCCGGGGCTGAGAGTGGCTAAAAAAAGCCGCGGAGCTTCAAGAAATTTGATCGGCACAACGGAGCTCGTGCCGCGCCGATCTTCCGCCTTGACAGCTGCACCGGAAGTCCTCGATTAATACTGAGATCTTGACCTATTTGTCCCCGTATCATTATTTGTTATTTCCTTGGCACTCTCAGACTTTGACTATTCAGACCAAGCCAGTAGACATGCATGCACACATGCATTTGTGACATTTAAAAAATTTATCAGCAATATTTTCTGCCCAGTTCAATTATGCAAGATACTTGTTACAAATCTATTGTAGTTAAAAAAATCTTTTATAACTTGTGGCATTATAAATACATTTCAGACTTTGAAAAAGTGTGGGTGCTGTCACAAAATAGTTATCAAAAGGTCACGTGCATTAACATATTAGTGGCTATAATGTTCATGCTAATGCCCATAATAGAAGTGGCAAAACTTAAAGTCAAATAATCATTTGTCCAAGAAAGTGAATACAGAATAAAGCCAAAGTGGTTCTGAGCTCCAAAGCCACTTGTTTGAATCCAGATTTCAGTTTAAAATAATTCTCACTTTCTTTGTCTATTCTTTATCTTTTTTATTATGTAAATTTTAAAGAATAAGTTTATTGGGTATGTCATATTGGCACAGAATGGTGAAAACCGACTCTGATTATTCCCATTGTTTTCACCTAATTAAAAGTTTTTCACTTTCTCAAAACAATCAGTCACATAGTTCAATCACAATACTGTCCAGTTGTTAGGTGACTCCAGTCCCTTCCTTCCGAGCACCTGCAGGAATGTCCTTAGTTCCCAAGAGAAAGTATTTTGTTTTGACTACAACACCCCAACTATCTCTATTCCCCCCTTCCTGTCCCTCTTCTCCAGTGTGTGACCACTGAAGTCTCAAAATGGTCTCGGTCAGGCCAGCTTCAGGGTTGACACCCTCCCTAATCAAAGTTGCAATTGGTACATAGCAGCTAAACTGCTAACTAGTGCAAAGTAAAAGAATTACATATCTGTAAGAGTTCCACTTGCTTATCAGGCACAATTTAAGATAATGGCATGTACCCTTAAAGCCCAAATGTTTAGGTGCTGTGCAGTGAACAAGATCTATAGGAAAGAATTTCTTTTTTTTTTTTTTTTTAATTTGATTTATATGCCGCCCTTCTCCGGAGACTCAGGGCGGCTTACAGTGCATTAAGCAATAGCCTTCATACTTTTGTATATTTATACAAAGTCAGCTTATTGCCCCCACAAACTGGGTCCTCATTTAACCTACCTTAGAAAGGATGGAAGGCTGAGTCAACCTTGAGCCTTGGAGAGATTCGAACCAGCAGTAAATTGCAGGCAGCTGTGTTAATAACAGGGTGCTTTAAACCACTGTAGTACCAAGGCTCTTTTAATGATCAATCCACTGATTGTTGTTATTGTTCAGTTGCTAAGTCATGTCTGACTCTTCACGACCTCATGGACCATAGCACGCCAGGCCCCCTTGTTCTTCAGTTACTCCCTGAATCTGCCAAACTCATGTCCACTGCATCGATGATACATACTATCTATAATCCTCTGCCATCTTTTCCTTTTGCCTTCAATCTTTCCCAACATAAGGGTTTTTTGCAATGAGTTGTCTCTTCTGATTTTGTCACCAAAATATTTGAACTTCAGATTCACTGATAGAGTTTCATTTATCTTGCATACAGGAGAAGATTTCCCTGTATTGTTTTCATGATTTGGAATGCACTCCTGTTTGAACTATATTTACTTTCTAGTCTTCCTATGTTTAGAAAATTTGCAAAAGACATACATTTTACTAGTTTACAATAATTTTGCTAATCTTAAAAAAATAAACATGTTTGTATTTAGCAGTTTAATCATTGTTAGTCGCATAGGGTATTTATAGTATGTCAATGTAAATATATTCATGAACTGGAATAGCCAGCCAATGGGGGATTGTTTGGTAACTGAAACATAGTGTTTGTTGTATGGGGCCATAAGAAACAGTTTGGAGCCTGGGTGTGGCTTAACTGTTATTTATATAAGCTTGAGAGCTCTAGCTTCTCCCTTCTCCATTTTGTGCTTCCATTTTGTGCTGTGTTTGTACTTGCTATTTCTCTTCTCTACAACGTGGAAAAACCTACAAGGGTATTGTAAACATGCCTTATGTGTTATTATGTATATAACGAAATTTTGAATCCTGCTGAATTGTCTTATTGTGTGTGCTGCAACAAACTCTGACAAGTTATGGGCCCAGAGCACACAGAAAAACTGAAATGTAATTAAGCAAAGGACTGCCTGTATTAATAGAGAAGGCTTGCGGGATGGCAGAGACCTCTTTGCCTTGATTGGGACAGAAGAATTATATTATTTGGGCTGCAAAATTGGAATGCTTCCTGAAGGCTAAGGAGCTCTGGGATATTGTTGTTAATTCACCCCAGGCACCATTAGCAGCTGCAGATCAAAGGCAATATAATAAGGGACTGGCCTATATCATCTTAAGTTTAGAAGATGAACAATTCTTGAATGTAGCTGATTTAAAGACTGTGAAGGCGGTCTGGCTGAAATTAAGTGTGCATGTGAGTGCATCAGCATGCAATATTGTGCAATTATGGCGACAATTATACAGAGCCCGGCTGCAGTCACATGAGAATGTGGAAAAGCATTTGGTGCAAATGCCAACTTTATTTATTGAGTTGGAACAGCGTGGAATGCAGATTCCCAAATCTCAGAAGGTACTGTTGGTGTTAAATAGTCTTGATGAAACATGGGACATGTTTTAGCCATATTTGAGTGCAAATCAGAGCAGGAGTTGCGTATGGAGCCCCTAAAAGCCCTTTTAATTTCTGAAGAGCAGAAATGCCATTTTAGAAAAAGCCACGAGGAGAAATTCCTGACGGTAACTCACTTAGTGATGGTGTCAGCGTTCAGGGAAGAGAAGCTGAAAAAGATATGAAGCAAGAGAGAGTTGAAACACAGCAGCAGTCAATGCCACGCAGTTCAGAGTGATGGAACAAGGGGATTCCACCTGACAGGTATTCTGCTAGTAAAGTAAAGGTGTTTAATGTGTGGTATGAGCCAAGGAACTATAAGGAAGTATTGGCATTACCTAAAATTGAATAAGTAAAGTGGAAAGAAGCCATGGACAAAGAAATGAAATCCATGGGTGAAGATAAAGTGTTTACATTGCAAAGCCATAGGATGTAAATGGGTATACAAAAAGAAAGTACTACCCAATAATGAGGTCCAATATAAAACAAGGTTAATGACACAAGGTTTTTCATAGATGAAAAACGTGCACTATGATGAGGTATTTGTGCCTACAGTAAAATGTGAAAGCATAAGGCTGGCACTAGTGTTGGCAGTGGCACATGGCCATAAAATTTGGCATTTTGACATAACCACTGAATGCAGAATTAAAGGAAGAAATTTACATGGTTCAAGCACCAGGGTATGAAAGTAAAGACCCTAACACGGTGTATAAATTGAACAAGGCCGTGTATGGGCTGAAGTAGTCAGCCAGGAATTGGAATATCTGTTTAGATAAGGCACTGAAGGGTCTTGGGTTCAAGAGTTGCAGGGCTGATGGTTGCATATACACTGGAAAGTTACAAGGTGGGGATTTGTCAATTATTAGCATTTGTGGATTATCTCTGTTTCATTGCAAAAGATTTGTCACAGATAAAAGAATTTGTTAATTCGAGAAAAAGTTTGAATTAAAGAATTTGGGAGAAATACAAAATTATCTTGGTGTGGAGATACAAAAAACTGAGAAAGGTGGTTATGTTCTCAGTCAAAGAAGAAAAATTGAATAGTTGTTGGAGAGATATAACATGAAAGATTGTAATATTGCTCCAATACCTATGAGCACAGATTTTCATAACAGTTTGGGTGAGGACAAAAGTGAAGCCTGTGATCAAGAGATATATCAGTCAGCAATAGGAAGCCTGTTATATCTGTCACAATGGTCCAGACCAGACATAGGTTGTGCAGTAAGCATCTTAAGCCGCTTTACTGGTGCACCAATGCAATTGCATTGGATGGGTGTAAAAACGATTCTGATATTTTGAAGGGAACTGTGAATTTGGGTTTCTGAAGAATTAAAATTGAAATGTTATGTTTGCAATGATTATGCCAATGAAGTAAAAATCAGAAAGTCCAATTCTGGGATTATGGTATTGTTTGGAGGGGCTTTAATTGGTTGGAAGTCCAGAAAACGAACAACTGTAGCCATTTCTACTGCGGAGGCAGAATTTATTGCTTTATCTGAACTTTGTTCAGATGTAACTTGGTACGTACAGCTGTTACAGGATTTAAATGTAAAGGTAAATGAAATAATGGTGTTTGAGGATAATGCTGCCTTCATTAAAATGGCAACAGATGACAGAGTAAAAAATAGAAGCATGCATGTGGACATTAAATATTGTAATGTAAGAGAAGCTATCAAACGTAAATTAATTAGCTTGCTTCACTGTTCTTCAGAGGACAATCTGGCAGATATAATGACCGAGCCATTGGGTGGAATGCACCATGGGAAGAATATTAAGTTATTCGATTTTATGTCTATTTCAGTTATGAAGGGAGGGGTGTCAATGTAAATATATTTATGAACTGGAATGGGCGTTGGACTTACCTGATACGCCCCTTCTCTATCCAGGTGTCACGGCAGTCAGGCATGTGTAAGGCGTCGGTAGCTGCTTTATAGGACCGAGTCTACTGGAAGTTTTTAAGCTCCGCCCTCTCTGCTCGGCTTCCAGTTTTGAGGCGAAGGATTCCAGTAGACAGGCGTGTCTGTAGAGATAAAATGGTAGAAGTGAAAGCATCACCCGCCCCGGAGGGCCCCCATGGAACAGCTCAGGGTGGGGCTGACTGCCGTGACAGCTGGATAGAGAAGGGGCGTATCAGGTAAGTTCAACGCCCATTCTCCTATTGGCTGTCACGGCAGTCAGGCATGGGACATACCAAAGCCATGTCCTATCGGGAGGGATCAACTCGAACGCTTTCTCCTGCCGAAGGCTGTGTCAGCGGAGGCGGAGGCGTCCAAACGGTAGTGCCGTATAAAGGGGGTCACCGAAGTCCACGTTGCGGCACGACAAACCTCCTCGAGCGGCGCTTGAGTAGCCCATGCAGCCGATGTAGCAGCACTTATGGTGGAATGCGCAGTAATCCAATGTGGAACAGGCAGGGATTGAGATTCATAAGCTGTAGAGATGGTAGCCCGCAGCCAACGACCCACGGTGGTGGATGTAATACGAGAACCCATAGACGACGGTTGGAAGGAGATGAAGAGGGCTTCAGTCCTCCGGAATGATGACGTCTGGGATAAATAGATCTTCAAAGCCTGGCGGACGTCGAGGGTGTGCCAGACCTTTTCCAAGTTGTGACGTGGAGACGGGCAAAAATTGGGCAGGATGAGTTCCTGAGATCTGTGGAACGCGGAGTTAATTTTTGGGATGAATGCAGGGTCCATACGGAGCACCACTCTGTCCTTGTGGAAGATGCATAGATTGGAGCGGACAGAAAGGGAGGCCAGTTCCGATATACGCCTTGCTGAAGTAATCGCAATCAGAAATGAAACCTTAAAGGAAAGGAATTTCAGGTTGACCTCTCAAAGGGGCTCAAAGGGGGGCTTCGTGAGGGCGGTAGGCACTTTGTTGAGGTCCCAGGTAGGGAACCGATGAACAACTGATGGGCGCAGATTGGTGGCGCCACGGAGGAAGGCCCGAATGAGCGGATCTTTAGCTAGAGGGGTCCCGGGAACCAAGGACAAGACAGTCGACAAAGCTGCCACTTGACGGCGTAAAGTATTGGGCGAGAGGCCGGAGGCGAAGCCGTCCTGAAGGAAGCCCACTATCTGAGCTGCTGAAACAGAAGAGGGATCCAGGCGACTCAGAGAGCACCAACGACGGAAGGATTCCCAAGTTGAGTCGTAGATGCGGGAGGTAGATGGTCGACAAGCGGCCAGAATGGTAGGGATGGCAGCGGGAGGCACCTTGGCCTTGATCAAACGGCACCGCTCAATCTCCAGGCGGTCAAGTGAAAGGATTGTGGGTCCGGATGGAGCAGGTTGCCCTGCTGCAAAATGATCTGACCGTCTGGGATCCGCCAAGGAGGAGCCACTGAGAGAGACACGAGGTCTGCAAACCAGGGTCTGCGGGGCCAGTACGGGGCAAGGAAGACGAGCTCCGCTTTCTCCAGCAACAGCTTGCGAATCACCTTGGCCACCAGAGGAAGAGGAGGGAATGCATAAAGGAGAAGGCTCTGGGGCCAGGGGCTCCGTAGAGCGTCCACTGACTCCGCCCCGAGCGAAGGGAATCGAGAGTAGAAGCGAGGGAGCCGGTGGTTGCTGGGGAAGGCGAACAAGTCCACCTGTGGGGAGCTGAATCGAAGAGTCAGTTGGGTGAAGAGATGTTGGGGAATGCTCCATTCCATATGATCCATCCAAGCGCGGCTGAGGGCATCTGCCTGGGTGTTGTCCTTCCCGGCAATGTGGTCCGCCCGGATGGACATCAGATGGCATTCCGCCCAGAGTCCCAGACAGAGAGCCTCCTTCATTAGAGCCTTTGAGCGGGTGCCGCCCAGCCGATTTATGTGGGCCTTGGCTGAGATGTTGTCCGTGAGGACCAACACATCCCGGCCCTGGACTTGAGGGAGGAAGCTGCGGAGAGCCAAGTACACTGCACGCAGTTCTAGGACATTGATGCTGAGGGACTGTTCCTGAAGGGACCAACGGCCTTGGGCCGAGTGAGACTCGAGGTGAGCCCTCCAACCGAGCAGACTCACGCCTGTAGCGATGACAGTCCTCTGGGGCTCGAGAAACTTGGAACCCTTGGACACCGCAGGCAAAGTCCACCAAAGGAGCGATGTGACGACAGAAGGAGGGTGCTGCACACGACGATTGGGCGGCGTGGCGGGGTTCCTTTGGAAGGGGAGTAAGAGCCATTGTAGCTGCCTGCTGTGGAGTCGAGCCCAAGGGACGATCCCATAGGACGACACCATCTTGCCCAGTAAGGTGGAGAGATCTAATATAGAGGCAACCTTATGTGTCCTAAAACTGCTGGCAAGGGCGGAAAGACTGTATTGACGGTCTGGGGACAAGAAAACCTCCACCGAGACAGTGTCAATCACCGCACCCAAATGTTGAATCCGGGTTGACGGGACCAAATGGTTCTTAGCCCAGTTAATCGAAAAACCATGGGCTTGCAGAACGCCAGTGGTACGGGTGACATCATGAGATGCCTGGGCAGAGGAAGGGGATAGGATGAGAATATCATCCAAATAGAACATGGCCCTGATGGGAATAGAAGAAACATGGGCCATAAGGGAGGCCATTACCTTGGTGAATACTCTGGGGGCCGAGGACAATCCAAAGGGGAGGGCAGTATATTGAAAATGCCGGTCATTGATGCAGAAACAGAGAAATTTGCGATGGGCAGGCCGAATCGGGATGTGGAGGTAAGCCTCCGTCAAATCTATCGATGCCATGAAGTCCCCTTTCCTAATTCCCAGGAGAATGGTTTGAAGGGACTGCATCTTAAACCGGTGATATACAATGTGCCGGTTTAAGGATTTCAGCATGATCTGGACAATATCATTCTAGGAAAAGAGGACAAAATGTTATCAAGGATATATAAACTTTTAATAGACTATTGGATAGAGGATGAAATAGTTAAAGACTCTATGATTGCCTGGGGGAGAAATATTGGCTATCCAATTGATTTGACAAAATGGGAAGAAATCTGGCTTAAACATATGAAATTCCTGTGGGCAACATCATACAAAGAAAATGTGTACAAGATGCTGTATAGATGGCACCTTCCACCTGCTCGTCTTTCTAAAATGTATTCAAATCTCTCACCAAACTGTTGGAAGTGTGGGGAGATTGGCACCTATTTCCACATGTGGTGGACCTGCTCCAGGACGACTGAATTCTGGAAAATTATACAGGCATGGATCATGGAAATCACAGGTTATAACCTAATTCTGAAACCAGAGTACTATCTACTGAACATCAGGCCAGACAACATAGGCACAAATATATGGTGTCTGTGTGTATTTATCACCACGTCAGCAAGAATATGTTTCGCCCAACATTGGAAGGGGAAAGACCTGCCGGCTGAAGATTTGATTTTGGAGAAAATTTTGGATTATGCGGAAGCTGACAGACTGACTAAAGCATTGAGAGATCAAAAGAACTCCGTATATTTCCAATGTTGGGACAAATGGTACGTTTGGTTGAACAACAGACGCCCAAAAAGTCAAGTATAACCAGGATTATGTTTAATATATGTTAAATCCGACTGAAACCTACATACCGTAGAAAGTGTAAATATCATGTAAAGTTCCTGTCGCGATTATTTGTTTGACTATTTCTTTTTTTTTGATGTATTGTTTTAAATAAATAAATAAAAAAAAAGAAGCAATACTTGATGTACCTTAGATAACTAAGGAAAAAATATCAACACCTCAGAGGAAATTGAATTTTGAAAGTGTAAAATTATCTTCTATAGTTTTATAATAAAAAAAATTAAAAAATGAAAAAAAAAAGGATTTCAAATCAAGGATAGCCCTCCAACCCCCCAAGGACTTGGGGACGAGGAAGAGACATGAATAATAGCCATGTGCCCGCTCAGAGGAGGGGACAGGCTCAATGGCTTTGATATCTAATAAATGTTGGATGGCCGAATTGATCTGGGAAGACCTGACGCGATCCCGAGAGACGGGACAGCGCAGGAAAAATTTGGGGGGAGTGGATCAAAACTCCAAGGAAAGGCCAAAACGGATAGTAGACCTGACCCAGGCATCAGAAACCGTGACGTCCCATTGATTGGCGTACTGGGAAAGACGGCCTCCTATTGACTGATCTACAGGGAAATTACCGGGACCTGCGGAAGGGGCGGCCTCTGCCCCCTCGAAAGGACCGTTTGAACCCAAATCGTGCGCCCTGTCTAACCTGACTGTCCGGGGGAGTGGAACCTCTGGAATTGAAGGAACACAGGGGCCTCTGGGCAGCGAAGGAAGGGTCAGAACTGTGAAAGGAGGGAGGACGAAAATAGGGCTGTGCCCTAGAGTCAGGGTGGCAGTTCAGGGAAGGGAGTACCTTGCGATGATCCTTTGTTTCAATCAGGAGAGTATCCAGTTGTGATCCGAAAAGTTTCTCACCGGCGAAAGGAGAAGATGCAAGGCGCCACTTGCTCCTGATGTCTGCTTGCCAGTTGCGGAGCCATAAGAGGCGTCGGGATGTTACGAAAGATCCAATGGCCTTTGAAGAAAAACGGGCTGCGCTGAGGGTAGCGTCGGGAGAAAATTCAACCGCTGCTAAGATCTTATTCAGATCCTGATGAGAGCGGTGGTCCGAAGGGGGAAGTCGCGCTTGGAGTTGCCTCAACCAGAGGATCGTAGCTCTATTGAAAAACGATGCAGCGGAAGAAGCCTGCACGGACCAGGCAGATGCCTGATGCCCCTTGATTAAGGTTCGTTCGGTCTTCCGTTCCTCCGGGCGAAGCCACTCTTCCGGCAGACCTGCGAGAGGGGAAGAAGATGACAGAGCCAAAACTGGTGAGTCAACTGAGGGAACTTGAAGAAGGTGCGAAAAATCAGGAGCCACATTAAAGAATCGCTTGTCCAGGTTGTTGGGTACCGGACCAGAACTGGGGAAGGACCATTGCCTGAGGACCACGTCGGAAAATAGCTTCGGTGCCGGAATTACTTCCTTTTGAATAGAGGGTTCCTGGAACAGGGAAGGAGCAGAACCTACAGTAGTGGACGTGGAGACCGCGGCAGAAGAGGTTGAAGAAGAAGCGGAAGCCACACCAAGGCCAGTGACAGTCTGGGCCTTATGGAGTAGGGACCGAAACATTTGCGGGCGAAAAAGGCCGATAAAGGCGGGCTGGTCAGGTTCCAGACCTTCGTCATCTGAGAGGTCTTGGTCTGGTAGTAATTCCCCTTCAGACAGGGAGTCCTGGCTGACAGAATCAACCACATCATCGGGTTCAATTACGCTTTCAGCATCCTCCCTGTCGGGCAGGGAGGCGGCCTGATGTTGGGATCCCGACTGGGCGGGAGCTTCAGATGGAGGGGCAGATTTCTGTTGGAGCCCCTGGGAAATGCCCTGGCGAATGGCCTCAGAAATAACAGCTGCCAAAGCAGGTGTAATGTCAGGCAAGGGCTGAGGGATCTGGTTGACCTCCTGAGTAGGATTAGGCATGGCCTGAGCCTCCGGTGCAGAGGGGAGGCAGGCTTCAGTGTTGACTGGGAAAACCGAGGCAGCCTCAGTGCCACAGACAGAGTCTTCAATGATAGACCTATCAGGGGACAAGGCAGGTGTAGGCCTTTGAGGAGGAGTATTGTTAGAGGCCTCATTGGAGGGAGGAGCACCGGAATGTTTAGAAGAGGCCTGCAGGGAGGAGGCGGCTTGGGCCTTGTGGAAGGCCTTTTCTATGGCCTTATGACGCCTCTCCTCCTCCCGCGATGGCTTCGGGATGGTGGATCACGAATGGACCTCTGAAGCCAGAGCCCTGGACTTGCTAGGGTGTCCTCTTGATGTTCCCTCCTCGGGATCCTCCACCCGGGGACGTTTCCCTTTGTCACGGCCCTGGCGTGAATGGCACGATTTGGTTGCGTCCGCCATCTTGTTAAACGGCCACGAGGCTAAGAAGAGGCGTTTCAGGACAATAAGCTGAGAAACAATCCCCAATTACTTGCAGTTGGGTCGGAGGGTGTGATCCACGAGGCAGGGTCTCCAGACAACGTCGCTAGGCCGACTGGCAAGGCGTGACCTGAGGCGCGGCAAAAAAACCTCGCGCCGACAGACAGCTGCGAAGCTCAAGGCTCAGTAGCAGCAATAAGCCACCGCGTGGTAGAAGGCGGCCAGACCCGGTTGCAGACCCCCTGGAGAAATTAAGAGGGGTCTGAGGAGAGGACCTCCGCAATTTGTTTGTCTGCGGGAAAGCCGGGCGACGCAGCAGAGCGAACTCGTGCTCGCGCCGAAGGAGGGGCTGTCAGCCGACAGTGCAATCAATTAACAGTAGCCGAGAGGGATGATCCGAGGGAGAGTCAGTCCGTTCCGAGTCAAAAAACAGGTAATACAAGCAATTAGAAACAGAGAGCTCTAAGACACGACTAGTCCAGACAGACCGAGCCGAAAAACTGGAAGCCGAGCAGAGAGGGCGGAGCTTAAAAACTTCCAGTAGACTCGGTCCTATAAAGCAGCTACCGACGCCTTACCCATGCCTGACTGCCGTGACAGCCAATAGGAGAATAGGCATAGCAACAGGTCAGCCAATGGGGGGGACTGTTTGGTAACTGAAACATAGTGTTTGTTGTATGAGGCCATAAGAGACAGTTTGGAGCCTGGGCGTAGCTTAACTGTTCTGTATATAAGCTTGAGGGCACTAGCTTCTCCCTCCTCCATTTTGCCTTTTGTGTTTCCATTTTGTGCTGTGTTTGTACTTGCTATTTCTCTTCTCTACAACGTGGAAAATCCTACAATGGTATTGTATAGATGCCTTATGTGTTATTATTTATATAATATTATATTATAAATTTATATAATATTATATTATAAATATAAAGTTATTCTTTATATAAAGAAGTTTTGAATCCTGCTGAATTGTCTGTGTGTGCTGCAATGAACTCTGACATAGTATTCAATTATTTATATTCATATTTATATTCAAGCTGAAAGAAGATATAAATTTATGATCAGGCTTTCTATCAGCTAATGTAAAATTTTATTTTTCATTCAGATTGAAAGTTTAATTATTGTAAGAAACAATTGCTAGGCAGTAGAGTAACACAACTTTTATATGCTTTTAATTGTATGTTGGTGCTTATGTAAATTAAGCAATCATAAATAATAGTGAACAGCTTCTTATGTTAGGCATCATGTCCATGGGCATACTTAGGCAATTAGATACAAAGTATTATACACCTGTATCAAGCTCAGGCTCATTATGACTTTATTAGAATATGTCTGAGGATATCTTATAAATATTATATATTTTATATTCACATGCCATACATTGCTCGCAAAGAACATAAAATATAATTTGAAAGCAATAAGAATAAACAATACTTTAAATTCTTGTGAATAGCAGAAAAGAAAACTTCTTGGTTCTTTTCTGGGACAAGCCATAGTGTCAGAGAAATTCAAATCCTCAGAGGGTAAAAGTAAAAGCATACAATAGAAATGAGGACATAACATTTTTTCTGAATTTTAGACTAGAAACATATATTTATTTATTTATCAAATTTTAAAACCCCACAAATCCTTCACAGAGATAAAGAGTAACATTTTGGATTCAGATAAGAAACAAAACTTGTCAACATAATTCCTGCAACTCTTCTTGAACCCACCTACAAGTAGTCCTCAAGTAACTGTACAACAGTTCATTTAGTGACCCTTTGAAGTTAAACGGCACTGAAAAAAATGACTTATGACCATTTTTAACACTTACAACCATTGCAGCATCTTCATGGTCACATGATCAAAGTTTGGATGCTTGGCAGCTGACTCGTGATGGTTACAAGTGTCCAAGGGTCATTGATCACTTTTTACAATCTGACAAGCAAAGTCAATGGGGAAGGCAGATTCATTTAACCATGTTAATGACTTAACAATTACAGTGATTCACTTAACAACTGTGGTAAAAAAGGTTACAAAATGGGGCAAAAATTATTTAACAAATGTCTCGTTTAGCAAGAAATTTTTTGGACTCTTGTGGTTGTTTTTTATTGTTATTTTTTATTTTTTAAATACAAATAATACAAACATATTACATATATGTCTAAATACAAAAAAAGAAAGAAAAAAGAAAAAGAAAAAAAACACAAGTATTATAGTGCACCCCCATAACCCGGAGACCATTTTTCCCCCTTATATTTCTTTGTCTATAACAACTAAAAGAGATCTACCATATTTTTCAGAGTATAATATGTACCTTTCCCCCCCCCCAAAAAAGGGTGGAAATCTGGGTGTGTCTTATACTCTGCCCAGCTTCTCAAACAGAGGTTTCAGAGGCTGAAAAAAGCATCAGAAATGAAGCTTCAGAAAAGAAGCCCCAGAGCTTCAGAAAAGAAGCCCCAAAACAGAACTTCAGAGGCTTTTTTTCTGAAGCACTGTTTCAGAGGTTTTCAGAGGCAGGAAAAAAAAAAAAGCAAGGCACAGAGCTCACAACCAAGGAACCTGTTGCTAAAATTCACCTCTAGGAATAGCTGATTGGGGGTATTCCGGGAGCCGATCCACCTGCCAATCAGCTTTTTTTTTTATTTTAAAAAACAAACTATTAAATTTAAAAATATTTAAAAAAAGAGAAAATATACAAATTTTCTCAATCATAAAATTACATTTTCAATACACAGTTACACTAACAAAGTAAAATACATGTGATTATATAAACACATATATACAAACAGTGACTCATTTACCTATTCTGTCTATCTGACAGTGCATTCTTTATTGCTTGAATTTCCCCTAATTCTTATCTTTACCCTTTTTTCCTTTGGTTTATCCACTTATACCATCTATTCCATACTATAAAATATTTTGAGTCTTCCTTGTCTTTTAATTCTAGAGTTAATTTATCCATTTCTGCGCATGTATAAATTTTTTGAATTACTTCCTGATCTGGCATCGTTGGCATACGATCTGTTTTCCACAATTGTGCTAATGCCAGTCTGGCCACCGTAATTATGTGTAGTGTTAAATATTTTATGTCTTTTCTAATGTTCCCTTTTATCATGCCTAATAAGAAAACTTCTGCTTCTAATTCAATTTCTTGGTCTATTATTTCTACTATCCATGTTTTTATTTTTTTCCAATATTTCTTTATTTCTGGGCAAAGCCACCAAACATGGAAAAAAGTACCCTGGGCTTGTTTACATTTCCAACAAACAGGATTTACATTCGGGAACATTTTCGCTAGCCTCTGTTGTGGCTCCGTCCTCCGAGCCTATCTTATCGGAGGAAGAAGGCTCCGAACATGAAGGAGAGGAGATGGCCAGGCCTCCCTCTCCAGGACCCTCCTCTCTGGCAATGCCTCAGGTGTCTCCCGAAGGAGAAGAGATTGGCCAGGAGCCAGGTGTTTCCGAGCCATCGGATAGTGACGAAGAAACATTGTGGTTGGACCCATGCCAGCGTCGGAGAGACAAGCGTGTGCAGCAGAAAAGGAGGCGTGCCAGAGATTAAGCTGAGTCACTGGACCACACCCCACAGGCTATAAAAGGGAGTGTGGTGGCCATTCAGACTCTGTGACGGACAAAGCTAATCTCTGGCGAGTCACTTTGCACCTTTGGACACAACGCCTATTTGCTGTGGATTTAATTACAAACTGAACTATTCAAACTGTGTGTACTTTTGTCTGTGTTATCGGAGTAAAAGTTCTTGGCAGGCAGCCATGGAGTTGCTGCCAAGTTCCTTATCACTGACGTTGAGTGTTTGAAGAGTTTATTTAACCCTCGGCTGGCTGGTTGGGTGTGTGCGTGGTACGGGGACAGAACAGCCTCGAAGGAACTAGATACCATCTATACCACATCTTATAATGGTTTTCCTTATATGCTACCGATTTTGTCATACTGTAATTGTTTTCCCATACCCTCTCCCATTCTTCTAACTGTATGTTGTGCCCGATGTTCTTTGCCCATGCTATCATCTGTCCTTTAACCAGTTCTTCTGCCAAATCGAATTCTAATAAGTATTTGTAAATTTTTGAAATTAGTTTTCCTTCTTTGGATTCTAATAATTTATCTAATCTGTTTGGTTTTGGATCTATTCCTCCCTCCTCTTGGTCTTTTCTGTATCTTATTTTTATTTGTGAATAGGGCCCCCAGTCTATTAATATTCCTTGTTCATTGAGTTCTTCCCTTGTTTTCAATACTCCTTGTGAATCTAATATTTCTCTGTATCTTAACAGTTTTTGTTTTACTAATAAATTGGGATGAGTTATTGCTTTTATATATATATATATATATATATATATATATATATATATATATATATATATATATATATATATACTCCGATAACACAGACAAAAGTACACACAGTTTGAATAGTTCAGTTTGTAATTAAATCCTTGTTCATTGAGTTCTTCCCTTGTTTTCAATACTCCTTGTGAATCTAATATTTCTCTGTATCTTAACAGTTTTTGTTTTACTAATAAATTGGGATGAGTTATTGCTTATATATATATATATATATATATATATATATATATATATATATATATATATATATATATATATATATATATATATATATAGCTCTTTGGTTATTCGGGTCTTGTTTGACCCCAAAATTAATATATATATGTTTGACCCCAAAATTAAAAGAACAATAACAAAGCTATTAAAAACATTTTTAAAAAAGTGTTAAGTGTTAAAAAAGTGTTAAGCCAGCCCGGCTTGCTGAAAAAGAAAGGTCTTCAGGGCATGGCGGAAGGCACCGAGGTCTTGAATTCTTCGTATCTCTGGGGGCAGTTGATTCCAGAGGGCAGGTGCCCCCACAGAGAAGGCCTTCCCCCTGGGGGCCACCAGTCTACATTGTTTGGCCAATGGCACCCTGAGGAGGCCCTCTCTGTGGGAGCGCACAGGTCGGTGGGAGGCCATTGGTGGCAGCAGGCGGTCTCGAAGATATCCAGGTCCTATGCCATGGAGCGCTTTAAAGGTGATAACCAACACCCTGAAGCGCACCCGGAAAACAACTGGGAGCCAGTGCAGCTCACGCAGGAGAGGTGTTATGTGGGAGCGCCATGCAGCTCCCATAACTACCCGCGTGGCCGCATTCTGGACCAGCTGGAGTCTCTGGGTGCTCTTCAAGGGGAGCCCCATGTAGAGAGCATTGCTGTAGTCCAGGCGAGAGGTGACGAGGGCATGAGAGACTGTGCAAAAGGAATCCCAATCTAGGAAGGACCGCAACTGCGGATCAGGCGAACCTGATAAAAGGTCCCCCTGGCTACAGCCGTCAGATGTTCCTCCAAGGACAGCTGTGTATCCAGGAGGACGGCCAAGTTGCGAGTCCTCTACGTGGGGGCCAAGGACTCGCCCCCAATAGTCAGTGATGGAGTCAACTGACTATATTGGGATGCCGGAAACCACAGCCACTCAGTCTTGGATGGGTTGAGCCTGAGCCTGTTCCTCCCCACCGGATTCGCACGGCGGATTTTTTGCTTTTTATCTCTTGCCATTTATCAATTAGCGATTTCCTAATAATATGGTTATTAAAATGTTTGAATATTTTATTTCTGGGACTCCATAAAAAGGCATGCCATCCCTTCATTAAATCGTGACCCTCTAAATTTAATAATCTTTGATTTTCCAGGGTTACCCATTCTCTAATCCATGTTAAACTTGAGGCTTTATAATATTTTTCCCATGCCGGGAGTCCAAATCCGCCTCTAGTTTTGTCATCTTGTAATATACTTAATTTAATTCTTAATTTTTTCCCCTCCCACACGAATTTTGTAGTTATTTTATCCAAATTGCTAAAAAATTTCTTATCTAATTTTATTGGGATTGTTTGGAATAAATAAAGGAGTCTTGGCAGTATATTTGATTTTATTGCTGCGATTCTCTCCAAAAATGACAATTTTAATTTCCCCCATTCCTTCCTGCTCATCATCGGACATCGTTCTTCCAGTGGGTGCACAATGGCTGCATTTAGAGCCAGTGCTCAGCAGCAGTTTGGCTCGATGATCGAGAATTCCATGCCGGAGTTGATTGCATTTTCAGCCTGAGGGCTAGTGATTGGGGCCTTTGCAGCGGCTTCCATCCCGCCATTTCCCTGATGGATTCGGCTACAGCTTTGGCCACAGGGTTTCTGTGCCGGCGCAGTGAATAGTGGTTTGGGGATCCAACCACATAGACCATAATTGGTGCAAAGCGGCTCCAAAATGACAGATGCCAATTTATCAAGATTGGCCCACATGGCAACGGCCCAAGGGAAGAGGAAGCGCCATAGTGACCCAGGAGAGGGGACTTTGGGAACTCAGCGCCAATACAAATGGACCAGGGTAGAGGGTCCTTCCCCTCAAACCCACCCCAAGTGCTCCCAGGCCTATAAGGCTGAGCAGAGGCAGCACATGGCCATCGAACATGCCATACAGGAGGCACAAAAGAAGGCCAGGTCCCCTCCCAGATTGGAGCCTGCTCCTGCACTGGGTACTGTTTCTCCTGCTTTGGCTCGCCAATTGGCTTCCTCTTCCTCAGGCCTCATTATCACCTGAGGTTTTGGATCAAGGAGCTACCTCCACATCAGCTGAGGCAGCCATTTTGTTTGTGACCTTGCCTGCCAATGGCCTTCAACAGGCCCCTTCTATTCAAATGGACAGCCAGTCTAATCTTCTGGCCTCTACGGCTCCCTTGGTTTCCACTAGCAGGTCTGCTGACCCGCAAGACCCACAAATAACCCCTGCCCTAGCCTCCTTGATATCAGAGGGCATTTGGCATTGTATTGCACAAGGCCTCCAACAGAGATCTGCTTCGGAGGTTTCTGAGTATGTGAGCCAGGTCAGTCGGTCCCACTGTTCCCGTCAGTTGGAGGAATCGGGTGGAGCAGGAGAGACCGGATTCTCCGGTTTCCGCTAGTCAGGTCTCCTTGTCTGTAGAAGAAATGTCTTTGGATCAGGAATGGTCTGATGATGAAGGATGGGAGCCAGACCATCCTTCCTTCATAGGCCTTTTTCGGCCTCAGCTCTTTCGCTCCTTGTTATTTAAAGCTCAATCTTCTACAAAGTTGGTTTCTACCTCTTTGGTGCTAGAATCTGTTTCGGCTGAGGTTGATCTGTCCGCCACTCTTTTCCTGGAACAGACTGTACGTGCCAAGATCTTGCCTGCTCCCAAATTATTTTCAGACGTGGTTCAGCATCAGTGGATGTCGCCCAGTTTGGGTCCCCTTCTAATGCGCAGGACAAACGTCTTTATAACCTGGCTGCGGAATTTTCTGATCTACAGGTTCCCACGGTGGATGCTTCTGTCGTTGTTTTCTCTTCTTCTACGACCTGGCTGGTCCCCGGAGGAGTCCTTGTGCCCGGAGGACAAGAGAGCTGAGAGAACCTTAATCAAGGGCCATCAGGTAAGACCTGGTCGGTAAGAGGTGCTTCAGCAGCCTCGTTCTTTAACAGAGCTTCTATTTTGTGGTTGAAACAGCTATAGGAGAGGCTTCCTTCCTCTGATTCCAGGGCCCATCAAGATATCAATAAGATATTGGCGGCTGTCGAATTCTCAGCAGACGCTACTCTCAATGCTGCCAGATTCACGGCCAAATCTATTGGTTCCTCAGTTACATCTCGGAGGCTTCTCTGGCTCAGGCATTGGCAGGCCAACGCTAGAAATAAATGGCATCTGGCTTTGTCTCCTTACACGGGGGGAGAAGCTGTTCGGTTCTTCCCTCGATCCTATACTCGTTGAGACCAGGGATCGGCGTAAGGTTTTGCCTTCTGTCTCCAGGAAGACCAAATTTTGTCAACAGGGTTATTTTCGTTCCCAGCCCTTTCAGGCCTCAGAGAGCGGATTCAATCAACAGCGTCCCCAAAGGTCCTTTCCAGCCAGAGGGGCTCAGCATCAGGTCAGCAAGGGTCCCAATTCTTCCCCAAGACGTCCTTTCGGGGTGGCAGGGGTCATCCCTTCCATAGTCCAGATAGATTTCCCCAGGACTCCCACATTGGTGGTCGACTGGCCCTCTTCTCCAGTCATTGGGACTCCACGACATCTGATTCTAGGTGCGGGAGACTATTCAGGCAGGCCTCTCCCTTGAATTTCGCTCCACATCTCCCCCGGGGGGAGATTGTATCTTGTCCTTTGTCTTGTGATCAATCCAAACGCCTGTACATGTCAGCTGCAATCTGTCATCTATTAGCTATTAAAGCCATTCAGTTGGTTCCATGGGACCAGCACAGACAAGGATTCTATTCTCGTTTATTTTTGGTACATTATATAGCACCGGTTCAAAATGCGCTCTCTTCAAACAATCCTAGAATCCATCCGGGTGGGTGACTTCCTTTCGTCAGTTGATCTGACGGAAGTGTATCTTTACTTCTCCATCCTTCCCACCCACTGTAAATTCCTTCATTTTTATTATGCTGGACACCATTATCAATATAGAGCCTTGCCCTTTGGGCTTTCCTCCGCCCCTCAGGTGTTCACTAAACTCATGGCTGCCCTCATTGCCCACAACCATTCCCTACCCATTCGCATTCTCTTCTACTTGGATGATATCCTTATCCTTTCTAACTCCAAATCCCTAGCCCAGCAGGACATCCGCACGTCCCTTCAGGAGCTGCAGGCCCATGGCTTCCTGATAAATGGGTCCAAGAGTCATTTGACTTCCTCTACCCGTATTAAGTACCTGGGGCCTCTGATAGATACTATCAGATTGGAGGTTTCACTGTCACAGGAACACCAATCCAGCCTCACAGAACTGGCTCGTCGTTGCCGTAGGGATCATTCGGCCACTCTCCTTACCTTTTCCCGACTTTTGGGTAAAATGGTCTCCTCCTTCAGCATCATTTCCTGGTCTCGCCTTCATAGCGGAGAGTTGCAGTGATTCCTGCTTCCCTTCCAAAGGGCTCGCAGGAGCACAACCTTGACGAACATCCTCCTTACTCCCGTGGTCCTAAACTCCCTGGCTTGGTGGACCTCCCGTGCAATTGCCAAAGGCAGCCGGTTCCGGGAACCTCGCCGCATGGTCCTTACAACAGATGCCAGCCTGTTCGGATGGGGAGCCCATCTGGGTCCTCACATGGCTCAGGGTCAATGGTCTCAGCAAGAGCAGAAGTACAACATCAACTGGTTGGAACTCCGGGCCATCCACCTGGCTCTTCAGAAGTTCCACTGCCACCTGCTCCTAGGTCAGCATGTTCTCGTGCTGATGGACAATGTCTCGGCCAAGGCACATGTAAACAGGCTGGGCGGCACTCACTCAAAGGCCCTCATGCAGGAAGCCCTTCGTTTAGGCCTTTGGGCGGAAAGACATCTAGCCTCCTTAAAGGCCTTGACATATCAGGGGCAGCGAACGTTCAAGCTGACTCAGCTGCCACCCAGTAGACCAGGCGGAATGGAGTCTCCATCCTCTTTTCTTCAAGGAACTAACCTCTGTATTTGGTCTTCCCACGGTAGACTTCTTTGCTTCCCGGACCAACCACCAGGTTCCGTGGTTTTATGCCAGATTTCCGGCTCCCGGAGCGGAGGCGGTGGACGCTTTACGCAGCCCGTGGCCTCTGAGGCTCCTTCTTTACGCATTCCCTCCTCTGCTGCTCATAGCCAGGGTCATCAGGAAGATCCTGGAGGAGGAAGCGCAGTTGGTTCTTCTGGCTCCGCATTGGCCTTGGCGGCCTTGGTTTGCGGTCTTGGTCTCCCTATTGGTGGAGCGGCCCTGGCGGATCCCTAACGACAGGATCGTCCTACTTCAGGGGGCTTTGGTTCATCCAGAACCCCAATGGTTGCAGTTAACCGCCTGGAGACTGACTGGCGCCTCCTAGAAAGGGCCAACATTTCTGCCAGGGCCATCCAGACCATCCAAGTGGCTTGTTGCATCTCTGCTAACCGCATCTACGAGGCCACCTGGCGCTCCTTCTCTAACTGGTGTAGGAAGAGCAGCCTGGCTCCATCCTCTGCCTCTATTGCTCACATTCTGGATTTCTTGCAGGCGGGCTTCGATGGCGGTCTCTACCCCTCCACGCTACGGAGGCAGATCGCCACCATCTTCTCTATTTTGGCATGCGGTTCATTGACATCTATTTCTAGAGATATCTTGATCTGTCAATTCCTCAGGGGAGCCTCCAATCTACGACCTACAGTCATATACTGGTTCCCCACATAGGACCTCAACAAGGTGCTAACCGCTTTGACCAAGGCCCCCTTTGAACCCTTGCATGAAGTCGCTCTCCAGTTCCTTTCCTTCAGGGTGATGTTTCTCGTCGCAATCACCTCTGCCCACCGCATTTCGGAGCTGGCCGCCCTGTCAATACGTCACGACCTTTGTGTGTTCCACCTTGACAGGGTCGTGCTATGGCTTGATCCCACCTTCATCCCGAAGGTTAGTTCCATTTTTCATAGGGCTCAGGAACTTGTCCTGCCCAATTTTTGCCCATCTCCTGCGCATCGTCTAGAGAGGGTATGGCATACCTTGGACGTTCGAAGGGCTTTGAAAAATTACATTTCCCGCACATCTTCATTCCACCAGACAGAAGCCCTGTTCCTTTCATTCCAGACAGCATCCATGGGCTCCAAAGTTACAGCTCTGGCATTGGGTCACTGGATTAGGGCTACCATCTCCACAGCCTATGAATCTCAGTCTTTACCTATTCCTCGTCATATCACAGCCCACTCCACCAGGAGTGCGGCTACGTCGGCTGCATGGGCGACTCAGGCCCCATTGGAGGAAGTCTGTAGAGCCGCAACCTGGTCTTCCCTGACGTTCATTCGGCATTATCGCTTGGACTCCTGCACATCGGCGGATGCTGCCTTTGGCAGACAAGTGCTGCAAGGGGTCCATTTATCTCAGGATCAGCGGAGCCGGCAGGTTTCCACCCAATAGGACATCGAGCTTTGGTTTGTCCCATGCCTGACTGCCATTTCCACCAAGGAAGAGAAGGGGCATTGGTCTTACCTGTCACACCCTTTCTCTCGTAGGGGGGAACAGCAGTCAGCCCCACCCTGGCTGAAGCCGACCCAGGGGGTGGTGTCGGGGTGGGTGGGTGCTGTTAACTCTTTATCTTTCCAGCTGGAGACACAGTCTGCATCAAGGTCCTCGCCGACAAACTGGAGCACAGCAAGAGAGGCGGGGCCTAACAAATCTACAGACTCGGTCCTGATTGGCAAACAGACAGAGTCATCCCATGCCTACGAGAGAAAGGGCATGACAGGTAAGACCAATGCCCATTCTATAAAATATATGGTGACAGAGAACACAATGAATTAATTCCCTTGCTATTATGCTTTTGAGGATATATGCATTATGTGTGAATGTGATAGCTTTGGATATTCCCTAAGGTCATTGCTTAGCATTGTTAAAAAGAAAGAAGTACATTATGCCATATTTTAAACTTGAATACTGGGAAATACTAGTTATTCTAGATATAAAAATCTATAGTTTTCTTATGTATTAATGTGTGTGTGCTTGGTATTAATGGTGTACACATTTAACCTTTGAATTATATGTAGGTTAGATACAAACAGATAATATTTGTTGAAAAATATTTAAAAATAAACATTAAGTTTCAATTTTCCAAGTTCCTGTTCTTTCTAAAGCAACAAACTATAAACATATTGGGACTCTAATTTATCTAATATGAAATATTTAATAATGTCTATTTTTTTTATTTATATATGACCCCATATATAAATCCCCCCCATGCCGTCACTCTGCTAAACAACTAATTCCCACAACACTTATCAAGCAAACTAAAAAGGCAGTATTACCATAATTATTCTCATGTTCCCTATTACCAATCTCCTTATGACTATAACTTTGTTGCTTATCACTATTGTTGTATGTACATTGCGAGCTTACGCACCGGAAACAAGTTCTTTGTGTGTCTAATCACACTTGGCCAATAAAGAATTCTACTCTACTCTACTCTACTCTACTCTACTCTACTCTACTCTACTCTACTCATTCTATTCTATATATGAACATAAAAAGAAAACAGATACACCCAGATTGAACATAGTAGGGAACAAACAGCTTCTGTAAAAAAAAAATGAGCCTATATCAGGGGTGAAATCCAGCAGGTTCTGACAGGTTCTGGAGAACTGGTAGCGGAAATTTTGAGTAGTGTGGAGAACCGGCAAATACACCTCTGGCTGGCCCCAGAGTAGGGTGGGAATGGAGATTTTGCAATATCTTTCCCCCAGGAGTGGGGAGGGAATGGGGATTTTGCAGTATCCTGCTGGAGTGGGGTGGGAATGGAGATTTTGCAGTATCCTTCCCCTGCCACACCTACCAAGGCATATCATGCCCACCAAGCCACGCCCACAGAACACACCTTGTGCAACACAATGAAATTGCCCTTTACTTTTTTTTTTATTGAAAAAGTTTTACAATTACATTTTCTCCCCAATTTCCCCCCCCCAACCCTCCCTAACCTCCCTAACCCCCCCTAATCCACCCCTCCCCCCCGGACTTCCACAGAATATAATCCAAATCAAAATCCCCTTTTTATAAAACTTGAACCCCTCCACCCCCTGTATATTTTTCACATCTTCACAAAATTCAAATATTTCTATCTTTATATAATACTTTCAGTTAAAAGCTATCTGATATTTTCTAGTTTGATATTTATTCTTAGATATGCACATAATCTATCCACTTTTTCCACTCCCATTCATAAGTCACTTGTGAGCGATCTTTTAGATATGCTGAAATCTTCGCCATCTCTGTAAAGCTGGCCGTCTTCAAAATCTATTCCTCAATAGTAGGCATAGCTTCATTTTTCCAATATTGACCTATCAGTAATCTCGCTGCTGTTATCATATACAATA
Organism: Pituophis catenifer annectens; assembly: GCF_029215685.1. Classification (NCBI taxonomy): domain Eukaryota; kingdom Metazoa; phylum Chordata; class Lepidosauria; order Squamata; family Colubridae; genus Pituophis; species Pituophis catenifer. The sequence goes on from NW_027256887.1 coordinate 34,896,757, forward strand.
TCAACTTTGTTTCACCCAATGTAAAACCCTTAACTATACCCAATAAAAACAATTGTGGAGAAAACTGAATTTTTTTCTTCAAAACATTCTGCATAACCCACCAAATTTTTATCCAAAAAGCCTTCACTTTCTTACAAGTCCTCCACACATGATAATATGTGGCATCTAGGCAATCACATCTCCAGCATTTTGGTTGAACATTAGGGTACATGCACCACAATTTCTTAGGATCTAAATGCCATCTATAAAACATTTTATAAAAATTTTCCCTCAAATTCTGCGACTGTGTAAATTTAACATTCTGAACCCATATTTTTTCCCATGTTTCCAACATCACTGGTTCTGCAAAATTTTGTGCCCACTTAATCATACAATCTTTAACCAATTCAGTTTCTGAATCCCTTTCTAACAAAACATTATAAAGCCTTTTAATATGCATTGGACCTTTCTCTTTTATATGTCTAATCAATTCTTCCTCATGCATCATTATACCAATTTTTTGGTCCTCTTTCCATCTCAATTGAAGTTGATTATACTGTAACCAAGTTAAATTAATCCCTTCTTCCAACAGCGTTTCTAAAGTCTTCAGTTGCCATCTGCCCGCACCTGCAAAAAGAACTTCTTTATATAACCCCCCCCCCCGAGTGACATTATATTTGTATTCCACATGATATGACCAAGATCCAACCATAGCGGTATTTTGTAATCCCATTTGAGTCGGTGCTTCTTCCAAACTCTAATCAAGGAGTCTCTAAGTATGTGGCTTTTAAATACTTTATCCACTTTGTTCTCATAAAATAAGTAAGCATGCCAACCAAATTCAAGATCAAAGCTTTCTATATTCAATATTCCAGTCTTTTTCCTTCCAAACCAATCACTTGCTTGGGTCAAAGCTGCTGCTTCATAATATAATTGTAGGTTTGGAAGTTTAAGACCTCCCCTTTCTGGAACATCTTGCATAATTTTCAGTTTCACTCTCGGTTTTTTCTCGTTCCAGACAAACTTATTCAGTCCACTTTGCCATTCTTTCAATTGTTTATCACTTTTAAGCACCGGAATCATTTGAAACAAAAAAAGAAATCTTGGCAAAATGTTTGTCTTAACTGCTGCTATTCTTCCAAGTAAAGACAGCTGCAGTTTTTTCCAAGTCTCCATATCTTTCTGTACATCTCGCCACAACACCTCATAATTATTTTGAAACAGTTTCATATTTGATTCTGCAACCTGAACTTCTAGATATTTAACCTTTGGTACTATCTCAAAACCTGCCTTGCTTTCAAGTTAGTGTTTTCGATCTTGTGTCATATTTTTAACTATCATTTTAGTTTTTTTCTGGTTCAATCTAAATCCTGATACTGTACCATAATCTTTTATAATGTCTTTCATCTGGATTATTGATTCCATCGGCTGTGTTAGGGTAACAACCAGATCATCTGCAAATGCCCTTATTCTGTAATCCTCTTGCCTTATCACTATTCCTTTCAAGGTACTCGAGTCCCGTATTGTATTCAGCAAGACTTCTAATGTTAAAATAAATAACAATGGGGATAACGGACAACCTTGTCTTGTTCCTTTTTCAATATTAAAATCTGTTGTCAAACTTCCATTAATAATAATCTGTGCCTTTTGTTCTTGATAAATTGTTGAAACCGCCTGTATAAATTGATCCCCAAAGTCCATCTTTTTTAAAGTCTTTAATAGAAAATTCCAATCCACTCTATCAAAGGCCTTCTCCGCATCCAAGAAGACCAGCATTGCAGGGATCTGTTTATTCTTCTCAAGATATTCCAGTAAATCTATAACTTGCCTTACATTGTCCTTCATGTATCTGCCTTTTATAAATCCCGCTTGGTCACAATGAATCACCTCTTGAATAACTGGCATCAACCTGTTGGCTAATACTTTTGCAAATATTTTATAGTCATTATTCAGAAGAGATATTGGTCTAAAATTCTCAGGTTTTTTAGGACCTATTTGCTCTTTCGGTATCAATGAAATATAAGCTGTTTTCCATGATGAGGGTATTTTACCCCCTTGTTGTATACTACAAAATAAATCTTTAAGATGCTCAATCATTTCTGCTTCTAAAGTTTTATAGTACACCGCAGTTAAACCATCCGTCCCAGGAGCTTTAGCTGTTTTCAATTGCGGCAATAATCTCCTCGGCTGTTATAGGATAATTCATTCTCTCCTTTTGTTGATTGGTAATTTTTGTAACTCTTTTATTTTCTAGATATTTTTCTATAAGTCCATTCTGTGTGTCATCTTTGGCATATAATTTAGTGTAATAATCTACAAAAACTTCTTTAATTAATTTTTGTTGAGAAATTTCCTTCCCTCCAATATCAATACTATCAATAATCCTTGTACTCTGCTTCTTCCTTAGTGTATAAGCCAACCATCTGCCCGGTTTGTTAGCGTTACAAAATGTGTTGTGTTTCGCAAATTGTAAATTTGTTGCTGTTTGTTCGGCCATGAGCATTTGAAATTGATCTTTCAGAAGTTTTCTAGCTCCATGTATTCTTTCATCTGTTGGGTTTTTTATAAGTAACTGTTCTTTATTCTTTATTTTTGCTTCCATTTCAGATCTTTTCTTTTGTCGATTCAATTTGTGTTTAGAATTCATATGAATGAGTACCCCTCTCATATACGCTTTACTCGCATCCCACACGATTTCAATAGGGGTACCCTTATTCAAATTCATTTCAAAAAATTCTTTCATCTGCTTTTTAAGTTCTGTTATATTTTTTTCATATCTAAACAAATTTTCATTTAATCTCCATGATCTTCTCTCAGTCTTTCCCATCTCAATTTCTATCCATACTGGGCTATGGTCGGTTAAAGTCCTTGGAAAATTTTTTGTTCTTTTTGTTTTTACAAGTAAATCAGCTGATAGTAAAATAAAATCAATCCTAGAAAAGGATCTGTGTCTATCTGAAAAAAAAGTAAAGTTCAATTCTTTTGGGTTATGTATTCTCCAGATATCTTTTAATTCCAAATCTTCTTTCATGTCAAAAAAAGTCTGTGGTAGTCTAATCCTTGACTTCGCCGAACTCTTTTTATCTATTTTAGAGTCAATTACTCCATTCCAATCTCCCATGATTAAAATAGATCTATAGTCCCATTGCAGTATTTTAGAATGCAAAGTTTTGTAAAAATTATCCTGTTGCTGATTAGGAGCATAAATTCCAATCACTAGAATTAGGCCACTTACTGTATGCAGTTCAATTGCTATAAACCTACCACCTTCATCTGCTTCTATAATTTTAGCTGACAGTCTTTTATTTATATAAATAACCACACCATTCTTTTTTTCCAAATTTGAGGCTATAAAATGTGTTCCTAATTTTGAATTTATCAAATATTTATTTTCTTGTGTTCTAACATGAGTTTCTTGTAAGCAAATTATATCATTATTAAATTGTCTCAAGTATGTAAATAATTTCTTCCTTTTCTGTGGTGAATTTAGTCCGTTCACATTCCAAGATAAAAACTTAATCGTCATGTAGACTTTTTTGAAGCGACGAGCAGAATTGCCGAATATCTTCCGAATTGGTAGTCTTCGGCTTTGCTCCCCCCATGGCTTCACATTCTTGTATATTACTCTTGACTCCTTTCTTGTATTGTTGTGGCTTGGGCTTTTCCTGTTGTTGCTTTTCTTTAAGTTGCTTAGAAATTGCTCGAGTTACACGCTGATCTTTAGCTTCACACATCCGGGCTAGGTCCAAAGCCACTTCTCTTGTAGTCTTAGGTGGTTCAATCACAATTTTCGAAGGAAGGTCTAGCAGGGGCTCATCCAGAAAACCTCCTGTAGCTCCCTGCATTTCCGCTGCCTCTGGTTCCACCTGCTTAAGCTGTTCTTCCATCTCTTGCTGAAGTTGCTTCTCCTTATCACTCTCCTTTATCTCCAACACAGTAGATGTACGTGGGGATGGTGAACTCTCTTTAAAAACATTAGAATAAAATTGTTCTGCCTTCTCAACAGTGTTTAATCAATATCTTTCTCCATTATACCTCAGAACTATGCCAGTTGGAGCATCCCACCGAAATGGAATTTGTTGTTTTTTTAATTCATTCACTAAAAATCCAAAATCTTTTCTATCTTTTAACATCTTAGGTGGTAGCTCTTTATAAACTCCAATCTGAGTTCCCTCCACTTGCACAGCAGAGGGGAAAGACTTTTTCAAAATATCATTTCTCATTCTTCTGTCTGTGAAATATATCACCACATCTCTAGGCAATTGTCTTTGTCTGGCCACCCACGAATTCACTCTGTAAATTTTATCCATTTTGTAAAAAATCTCTTCAGGGCTAATCTTTAACAACACAGCTAGAGCATCAGCACAAATCTGTCTCAGGTCTTGTCTATCGTTCTCTTTTATGCCTCTCAGCCTTATAGCGAATTCCATGAACCTGAACTGCATCATTGTAATTTCATTTTCAAATCTCTGCATTTTATTATCAGCATCAAAAATTTTATAATCAGTTTCCTTCATTTTAACATTAATTTCTGATTTAAATTCTTCCACCTTAGCATCCATTTTAATAATTGCTTCTGACAATCCAGACACCACTGTCATTAATTTTTTAGTCACCTTATCATATTTCTCTTGCACCACCTCTTTAATTTCTTTAATCTCCTGCTTAATTTCCTGTTGTGACTTTTCAAATTTCTCATCCAGAGCCTGAGTAATAAAATCCTTTAAACTTTCAAAATCAAACTCTTTTTTCTGGCTCTGCTGGCTGGGAGGCAGCTGTTCAGGTTTACATGTGGTGGATCCCCCCCCCCCCGCCGCCTTCCCTTCCTGTTTGGTCTGCTTAGAAGCCATTCTGCCACGTAGGCTAGCTTTTCCAAAAAGGGAGATCCTTTTTCCTTTTCCACCACCACAAAGTCCTCTAAAAATTCCCCCAGGTTTAGTCAGATTGGGAATGAGATTAAAATTGAAGCAAGATCAGGCTTGTTTTAAAAGAATTTTTCCTTTCTTTTCCTCCTTGTTACAGACAGCACAACTTTGTAGCTAGTTGAAATAACATTGCTAATCCACTCTCACTTTCAGCTCGTTAACGCTGAAGCCGGGCGCCATTTTCAAGCAACTTTCACTTACTCACGCTTCTACTTTGAATCACAGGGGTAGTAATACTTGCATTTTCGAGGTTTCGAGGTTCAAGTTGTTATTTCCCCCTGGTTATTTGAGTTTACTTTGTTTAAATAAAAAGGTTGCTCCTGCCGCCTTGCTCTGCGCTGGGCAGACTCGTCCCACGCTGTCTGGAGTCTCGGCAAGCTGAAAGGGAGCCGCGCCTGTTTCCTCCCCAGAAACAACTGTCTGGGGGCTCATAGGGGCTCAACCTGCTTCTCGCCCACTCTCTTCCACAAATCCTTTGGATTTGGGAACTTCCGAGCCGCTTCTCTGGATCGAAGCGGCTCTAACAGGCAGCGGGGCTGGCAGTCCAAAAACGGGACCGTCTTTCGTCGGCAGGAAGCAAACCGGAAGAAATTGCCCTTTACAATGGGGGAGACAGGGTCCCCTCCTCCTGGAGCCATAATTTTTTTTTTAATTTATTTATTTTTAATTTGATTTATATGCCGCCCTTCTCCGGAGACTCAGGGCGGCTTACAATACGTTAAGCAATAGCCTTCATTCTTTTGTATATTTTATACAAAGTCAGCTTATTGCCCCCACAAACTGGGTCCACAATGCAACCCTGCGTTGTCGTCGGCTCGCTCTTGCCTCCTGGATGTCAGTTGCTTTTCCTGCAGAGCTGCTGGTGCTGTGATGCCCCGCCTCCCCATCAGCCAGCTGGTATTCATCTCTCTGCTGACCATCTGATCGTCAGCACACTGCTCCTGGGCTTTTTGGCCTCTGGACATCAGATTCCCAGCACCAGTTCAGGGGTTCCTTTCCTCCCCTGAGGGGGAGAGAGAGAGAAGAGAAGAGACACAGAGACAGAGACAGAAAGAGAGGGAGGAAGAGAGGGAGGGAAAGAGAGTCAGAGAGAGGGGGAGGGAGAGGGAGGGAGGGAAAGAAAGAGAGAGAGAGAGACAAAGAGAGAAAAAAAAGATGAACAACATTTTTACAGAATTATAAATACATTGAGGCCTTTGATGCGAGCGGCCGGGAGGTGAGGCCGGGTGTGATGAGGTGGCCGGGAGGAGAGGGTTTAGGTGGGGCTGGACATTGCAAATAATTTAACAACCGGTTCTCTGCTCTAATGACCGGCTGTGTAGGCGTAGCTGGGAAGGTCATGTGACTGGGTGGGAATGAGTGACTCCGAGTTGGCCATGCCCACCCAAGTTTTGTGGCTCCCAGTGTTTTCTGTGGGAAACGGATCCAAATGGCTCTGAGTGTTTAAGGTTGCAGGCCCCTGACGTAGCCCACTCCAATGAAGCCGTTCTGGAACTGAACAATTACTTTCATAGACTCCTCCTGAAAGAAAATATGCAGACACTCATAAAAGAGCATTCACCAACAGTTTCTAAAAAAGAGGCACAACCTAGCATTCCTGCAAAAGGAAGAAAAGTATCCCAGACTTCCCTAAGGAATAAAACGCAAATATTGGTGATAGGAGATTCAATTCTTAGGGGTAGATAAACTATAGTTTTCAGACCAAGCAGTCAATCTAGGGCAGGGGTTCCCAATCCCCGATCTACGGACTGGCAACAGTATGCGGCATGCCAGCAACCGGGCCACGCAAACAAGCAAAGCCCCAAGAAGAAACTGGACTGTCATCTGTCAGAAATGATGTAGGGTCTGCTTGGGAGGGGGATTGGACTAGATGACCTACAAGATCCCTTCCAACTCTGTTAATGTTAATACCACTGAAAAAGAAAAACAACAAATCTAAGAAAAAAATCAGCATGGTTGCACAAAGATCTCTTTGATAAACTGAAAGACAAAATGGATAAGTAAAAAAAAATAAATGGAAAGAGGGACACATAACTAAGGCAGAATATCAGCAGATAGCCTGAATCTGCAAAGATGAAGTCAAGAAAGGAATGGCTCAGAATGAACAAAGGCTTGCAACAAAAGTGAAATATAATTAAAAAAACATTTTGATATATAAATAATAAAAAAAAAGTCAAGTACACTAAAAAGTGAAGATGGCAAGGAAGTAACAGGCAAAGAGAAAGCAGAGCTGTTCAACTCATTCTTTGCATCAGTCTTCACACATGTTATCTCAGAAACATTGTACCATCTTTGAAAAATCTTTTTTTTAATAAAAATGAATGTTTTACCTAAGTTTTTATTCCTCTTTCAAATGATACCAATACTAAAAAAGGATGCCAATCTGGAAGAATGGCAGAAAGGTATTAATAACTTTGTATGGCAAGGTAAGAAACCAAGGATAAAATTGAAAATAATGGAGGATATACGAGAAAGAGGGGGGCTGAAAATGCCCAATTTAAAATTATATTATGAAGCAGCTATCTTATCAGCAATTAGTGATTGGATTAATTTAACAAATGGAAGGATTCTGAACATTGAAGAGCATGATTTGGGTTACAGTTGGCATGCTTACTTAGTGTATGATAAAAAGGTGGATAGAGGATTTAAGAGCCATATATTGAGGAATGCTTTATTGCGTGTCTGGAAGAAATATCAATATAAGTTAAATGAAAAGATACCTATATGGACAGTACCCAGGCACGCAATAGAGAATTCGAGTAAAGAAAGCAGACAGGATATAATTACATATATAGATATTCTTAATATGGAAGAAGGTATACTAAAATTAAAACCTTTGAATGTGTTGAAAGAGGAGAAAATAATTCAAACTTGGTTTCAGTATGTACAACTACAAGCCAGATGGAGAAAAGATCAGAAAATTGGTATTATACAAGGTGATGAAAATTTAATAAAACAAACTAGAGACCAAAGTTCAATGCATATAAAAAGATTGTATAATATATTGATAGAGATAGACTCGGAAACAGAGCTAGTTAAAGATTGTATGATAAAATGGGCGCAGAATTTTGAACAACCAATAATGATGGAAATATAGGAAAAAATATGGGTAAGAAATGTGAAATTTACACAAGCGCAAAACTTAAGGGAGAACTTTTATAAAATGTTTTATAGATGGCATCTAGATCCAAAAAAACTATCTTGTATGTATCCGAATGTACAACCAAAATGTTGGAGATGTGATTGTGAGGATGCTACATACTTTCATATTTGGTGGACATGTAAAAAGGTTAAAGCGTTCTGGATAAAAATTTGGTGGATTTTACAAAATATTCTTAAAAAGAGGTTAAAATTTACACCACAGTTGTTTCTGCTGGGTATAGTTACGGATTGTACGGTTATAGAGACTAATTTGATTTTGAATTTAATAACTGCAGCAAGATTGTTGGTGGCACAATATTGGAAGAAGCAAGATTTACCTACAATCCAAGAATGGACAATGAAAGTAACAAACCTAGCGGAGATGGCAAAAATCTCGGTGTACTTGAAGGAACATTCAAATGAAAGATATTTAAGGGACTGGAGAAGATGGATAGATTATATTCAAAGTAAATAACGGAATAAAAAGTTGCAGATAAGTTATGAATAAATATGTAGATATTTGGTGTGTTTTTAGGTAATTAAGTTAGCAGGGTAATTAGGGAAATGAAGGAATAAAAGATGTGGAATGTTATAATTATTTAGATTAGGATGGATTAGGATTGTTGAATGTTATACCCTGTAATTTGTTCTGGGAAGAGCGGGGGAGGTGGGCAGATGGGAAGGGGAAGGAGTGGGGGAAGGGGTGGTAGGGAAGGGGGGGAATAAACATGTAAACCTTCTGTAAAACTTTTTAATAAAAAAAAAAAAGAAAGAAAAATCTTGAAACACTAGGGAACTACCAGAGGATTGGAAAAGAGCTGATACGGTTCCCATCTTTAAAAAAAGGGGAGGGGGGACAGACCTAGGAAGCTACAAACCAGTAAGCCTAACATCAATACCTGGGAAGATACTGGAAAAAATGATCAAAAAACATAACTCTGAACACCTAGAAACAAAGTTATAACTAGTAGCCAGCACAGGTTTGCTAAAAAGTTTGGTTTGGCATGATCTATTATTTCATTCTTTGACAAAGTGACTAAATTAGTAGACCAGTGAAATGCTGTGGACATAGTATATTTAGACTTCAGCAAGGCATTTGACAAAGTAGACCACAACCTACTTCTTGATAAGCTACAAAAATGTGGGATAGACAGCATCACCACCAGATGGATTTGTAACTGGCTGACAAACGGTACTCAAAAGAGTAGTCGTTAACGGTACTACATCCACATGGAGAGAAGTAAGTAGTCGAGTACCACAAGGGTCCGTCTTAGGCCCAGTACTCTTCAATATCTAAATGACTTCGATGAGGGAATAGAAGGGGAACTCATCTAAATTGCAGATGACACTAAGCCGGCAGGAATAACCAACACTCCAGAAGACAAGCTCAGGATCCAAAAATATCTTAACAGTCTTGAACAATGAGCCCTATCCAACAAAATGAAATTTAATGTGGAGAAAAGCAAGGTTTATACCTGGGCAGGAAAAACCAAAACTACAGATTAGACAAAACCTGGTTCAATAAAAGTAACTGTGAGAGGGACCTTGGAGTCCTAGTGGACAATCACTTAAATATGAGTCAGCAGTGTGCGGCAGCAGCCAAAAATGCTAATACAATCCTTGGTTGTATAAACAGAGGCATAGAATCACTTGAAATATTAGTACTGCTTTATAAAGCTTTAGTAGGGCCACATCTGGAATACTGCATCCAGTTTTGGTCACTACGTTACAAAAAAGATACTGAGACTTTGGAAAAAGTGCAAAGAAGAGCAACTAAGCTGATTAAAGGCCTGGACACTAAAACATATGAAGAACGGTTGTAGGATTTGGATTTGGCTAGTCTAGAGTTTGGGTTTGGCTAATCTAGTCTAGGATTAAGGGTGACATGTTAGCAGTATTCCAGTATTTGAGAGTGTGCTACAAAGAATAGGGGGGTCAACTTATTTTCCAAAGCACCAGAGGACAGGACAAGAAGCAATGGATGGAAACTAGTCAAGGAGAGAAGCAACCTGAAATTAAGGAGAAACTTCTTAACAGTGAGGACAATAAACCAGTAGAACAGCTTGCCTTCAGAAGTTGTGCATGTTTCATCACTGGAGGTTTTAAGAAGACTGGACAGTCACTTGTCTGAAATGGTATAGGGTCTTCTGCTTGAGCAGAGGACTGGTCTAGAAGACCTCCAAGATCTCTTCTAGCTCTATTCTGATTGATTGATTGATTGATTGATTGATTGATTGATTGTTGAGAACTGTAGTAAAGTAAGGTTCCCAGTCGTTGAGAGATTTCTACTTGTATTTTAGCAGAACTTCTTGTTCCAAAAGTAAACTTAAAAATGTCATTTCATTTATTCATATTAGTAATATGAAACTAATTTGGTTATACTGTGATTAGATTATAGTGATTTATAGTCTGATGGAATATTTATTTGATTGTTGTTTTTCCCTGTTTTTTTTTTACATCTTGTGTCTTTTTGTACCTATAGATTTTACTTCATTGGATTAAAAATATAATATTGCATTAAAACTTATACAATAGCAAAAAGGCACAATTTCCTTCTGTTTTTAGAATGTTCAAAAGATTTGTCAAATTTTTGGACTTTGAGCAGGAATGTTCTTTGCTATTCCTAACTAGGGCTATAGTGAAGGAACAAGTTCTTGACAGAAGAGCTAAGGACTTCTAGAAGAAAAGCTAGGTTGCATTAGGCTTTGTTTTACCTGACAGAATGAAATTGTCATATTATCTTTCATTGAGAATTCCTTAAAAGTAAAATTTCCTAGTGAAGTTTAAATTATCCAACCTTTCAGCTTCTAATATTCACGAAAGTGAATGGACACACTAACTCATATGTTTGATGTATAGTCCTGTGATATTGCTAGAATCAATTATCATTTTTCTGGATTAAAATATGAAATTATTCATATTTATTGCATTTATTGCATGTTGAAAATGGATACTGCACATTGCAGTAGGCATATAATTATATCATGAAAAAAATATTTGTTTTAATGCCCTTGTTCTAAGATGAGATATATGGAAATATAATACCTTCCAAAATAAAGTATATATATATTCTGACAATTAGAGGAAATTGTGTAGAGATAGTTCTCAACTTAATGGCCACAGTTGGGGCCAGAATCTCTTTCATGAAGCAATGTGAAGGATTTCAGTCTTCATTCCCCAGGAATGGGGTCTGAGGTAGCTCAGGAATTCATGCTTACCATGGTAGCCACAGGGCTGTCCCAGGTTACACTGCTCTACAAGGAAAAAGCCTCAGAAATGAAAGTAACTTAATTTTACCAAAATAGGGTCACTAATAAAGGAAAATTAAGTCCTGTGTATTTATTGACTAATTCAAAACTATGAGGGGTGTGTGCGATTATGCTCCATAACTTTTCTGCAAAATGTGATACAGCAATGAGAATGGTGCCACACCAATCATTATAAATTTATCTTTTTATTGATACCAATAACATAACTTTCCATTCATTTATTGGTTTTTTCTTGTAACATTTTCATGCTTTTTGCATGAAAAACTGACAATCTCTAACATCAGATTAAGCGACAAGGTTCCATTTTTATTTGGTATCTAAACTGCACCTTTTGGCTTTTCTCTTGTGAACCGCAGTAGGATCATCCCTGGGGAGATTCCAGCAGTAATAATCAAGCATGGACGGACTCCATTTCCCTTAGTATCTTTTTCCATGCCTGCAATATCCTGGTGGAATCTCTCCCCGTGCTCATCACTCATTGCCCCACAGTTCAAAGGGAAATAGTCTAAACGTGAGTGTAAGAAGTGAATTTTCAGTCACATGTTTGTCACATGACCAAGTGCTTTATAGGACCTAAGCAAATTTTCCATGTGTTTTTCATAGTCATCTGCCTTGCTGTTTTCAAAGTGAAGATATTTATACACTTCCATGTGGTACCATTTTCATTGTTCTACTGTACTTTGTCGAGAAGTTATGAAGTATCATGAACGTTAGACACCTCCCTCCCTTGTAGGCAAATATACTCGCCTGTGTATAAAAATTTATTGTGAAATATCTTGAAAACTTTAGCCAACCAGCACCTTTCTCCATTGTGGGTGGAGACAGCAGCCAGACGTGGGTTCCGCTCACGTGTTCAGATGAAGGACTGAGCCTGTCAATAAAGCTAAATCCCGCCCCTGTTACCAGGGACTCCCAGCTTTACTCAGTCCTTCAGACTGGACAGTTGTGTGGAACTTTGTCTCTGTTTTCATTGCAGCATTCTTCATCTTTTACTTCGGAATTTTCGGCTTGATCTTTGGACTGTTATTTGACTATTCTTCTCATTTGGACAAGTTATTTGCCTCGATAGCTACCCTTCTGGGCAGCCTTACGACTCCCAATTTTGTGTCTACTGAGGCCTCTGGTCCACTTTCTCATGCTCCTTCTAGTGAGCCACCACCTGCTTCAGCTTCTGCTCCAGTTCGTACTTCTATGGAAGTCGGACCGGCTCGTGACCTTGCACAGGCCATACTACGACCTGAGGACATACAACAAATGATTACAGCAGCTGTGCAACAAGCCTTGGCAGCGCACATGTTTACCACTTCCAAACGCTCTGTGGCCCTGTCTGTTCATTCGGATCACTCCATCTCCCCTGACAGGATGTCTCTCCCGACGACGATGTTTTGTCGATTGTCCGGTCTGATTCTCCGACTCCTTCTTGTGGCAGCCACCCTTCAGCCCTTGGGGATGTAGAGGCTCCAGAACCAGAATTGTCTGAGGATGAAGGGCTTCCCCCAGACCAACCTGCCTTTACGGGCCTTTTTCCTGAGGCCTTATTCAAATCTCTGCTGTTTAAGGCTGTGAATACGGCGCAGCTCGCGACTTCTACGCAGCCCGATCCTCCGACAGGTGCGGGGTTGCTAGATTCCTTATTTGCGAAGCCGCCCAAACCGATGATGGCCATTCCCACGCCTCCACTCTTCCTTGACGTCATCCGGAAGCAATGGTCATCGACTGCAACTGCTCCGGTTCCGTCTGCTACTATCGTAAGAACTTTACTGTATCGCTGGACTTGACTTCCCTTCTTCAGGTGCCCACAGTCGATGCCCCAGTCGCGGCGTTACTGTCTAATTCTTCTGTTCTCGGGGTTCCTGAGGAGAGTCTTCGCCTGGAGGAGCGCCGGTTTGAACAGGTCCTTCAAAGGGCTCACCAAGGGGCGGCCTGGGCCATTAGATCGGCTACCACCACCTCATTTTTCAATCGCTCAACCCTTCTCTGGCTACATCAGCTCCAGGACAACCTTTCTCCTGAGGACATGAGACTGAAACAAGACATTAATAAGATTGTTGCAGCAGTGCAGTTTTCCGCAGATGCGACTTTGAATGCCATCTGTTTTGCCTCTAAATCGCTGGCCTCGACTATTGCTGCCCGTCGCCTGGTTTGGCTTCGCCATTGGCCGGCTGATGCCAGGCATAAATGGCGTCTGGCCTCGGTGCCTTTTATGGGGGGCAAATTGTTTGGGGACCCGTTGGAGGCTTTCCTGATAGAAACCAAAGACAAACGGAAGATTTTACCTACGGTCTTCCGTAGGGGGGAGTCCCGTTACTCACCTTATGTTCCTCGTTCCCAGTTTCGACCATTGGACGGGGGTTTGGGATCCTCTCGTAGCATGGGTAATTTCGTCCCCAGGCAGAGGGGGTTTCAGGATAGGCCAGTGAGGGGCAGGTCCTTTATGTCTCGACGTCCCTTTTGAGGGGGAGGGGGTCATTCCATCCGTCGCTGTCGTTACTAGTGCACTAGAGCCTCCCATTGACGGAAGATTGGGACTCTTCGCCACTGTTTGGGAGCATACTACTTCGGATTGCTGGGTCCGGGCCTCCATTCAATCAGGGTTGGCCATTGAATTCATTTCCACCCCCGCTGTCTTTTCTCCGATGTCCTTTATGTAGTAGTTCCGAGTGTAGAGCCCTTATGGATTCGGCTATTAGTCACCTTCTCAACATCAGGGCCATCCAGCGGGTGCCCAGAGAGCAAGTTGGACAGGGATTTTATTCTCAGATTTTTCTGGTCCCTAAGTCATCGGGCGGATGGAGACCTATTCTGGACCTTAAACGTTTGAACCGCTATGAAGTATATCGTAAGTTCAAAATGCAATCCTTACGAACAATTTTAGACGGCGTTCGGAAGGGCAATCTCCTCTGTTCAATTGATCTCACTGAAGCGTAACTTCATGTCCCCATTCGGCCTTCGCATAGGCAGTTCCTTCATTTTTGTTATGCAGGAGCCCATTTTCAGTACAGGACCTTGCCTTTTGGGCTCTCCTCTGCTCCCCGTAGTTTTACCAAGATATTGGCGGCTTTGGCAGCCTTCCTTAGACTTAGCTTGGTTCGTCTCCAGTGTTATCTGGATGACATCCTAATTATGTCCAGTTTTCTGCAACAGTTCTATTCTGACCTTCAGCTCACAGTTCAGACCCTTGCTGCCCATGGCTTTTCAATTTTAAAAAAAAAATTAACACGGAGAAGAGCCATCTGATCCCTTCCACTAGAATTTTTCACTTGGGTGCTGTAATTGATTCCGTTGAGGGCAGGGTCTATTTATCCAGGGAGCACCAGGATGGGTTGAAATCTCTAGTTGCCAAGGTAGAGAAGGACAGACAGGCATCTCCCTTACTGCTGTCCATTCTGTTGGGAAAAATGGTCTCAGCCATTTCTATTGTTCCCTGGGCCAGATTACAGCTGAGAGACCTTCAGTGGTTTCTTTTGTCTTTACAGAAGGCGGGGAAGGGCACCTCATCGGCCAGGATTCTTGTTCCCAGGGAGGTGATCGCATCCCTGCGATGGTGGTGCTCCACGGCCATTTCCAAGGGCTGCCTGTTTCTGGAACCTCAGTCGGTAGTCGTGACTACCGACGCCAGCCAGTTCAGATGGGGAGCCCACTGCAATGCACAGGTGGCTCAGGGCAGGTGGTCGGCCAACGAAGCGTCTCGCAGCATAAATTGGCTGGAGCTCCGAGCAATTTATCTCGCCGTTCGGGAGTTTCGACATCTGGTGGCCGGATCCCATGTTCTGATACTCACCGACAACATGTCGGCAAAGGCCCACATAAATCGCCAAGGTAGCACCAGGTCCAAGTCTCTGATACTGGAAGCCAAACGACTCTGTCTTTGGGCAGAACGCCATTTGTCTTCCTTGAAGGTGGAGCACATTTCGGGAGATGCGAATGTGAGGGCGGATTGGCTGTGCCGCTGGTCGATCGACCACTTGGAATGGCGCCTGCAGCCTCTTCTCTTCCAGACCATGACGGACCACTTCGGACCACCAATTGTGGACCTGTTTGCATCACCGCAGAACGCCCAACTTCCCAGATTTTTCTCCCGTTTCCAGTCAAATCAGGCAGAAGCAGTGGATGCTCTACGCTCCGCTTGGCCTTCAGGCCTGCTTTACGCATTCCCACCGATTCCCCTCATCCCGAGGGTCCTCCGGAAGCTAATACAAGAACGGGTAGAAGTTGTACTCATAGCGCCTCATTGTCCAAAGAGGTCGTGATTCACTGACCTCATGAACCTGTCAGTGGCTCCTCCCTGGAAGCTCCCGTGCACTACCGATTGTCTCAGCCAGGGAGTGATAGTGCACCCAGACCCTCAGTGGCTACGACTGACCGCTTGGCAGTTGAGCGGCTCGCTCTGCAGCGGGACAATGTCCCAGCATCCGTGATTAAGAACATCCAGGCCTCTCAGCGTCCCTCCATGGACCGGATTTATTCGGCCACTTGGCGGGCCTTTTGTACTTGGTGCGACACCCAGGGTTTCTCGCCACTCCAGGATTCACTGGTACAAGTTCTGTGTTTTCTTCAGGCTGGATTGGACAAAGGAGTCTCGCCCAACATGTTACGGAGACAGGTGGCCGCTATTTCGTTGATCCTGACTTACAATTCTCTCCCATCCTTATCTCACCAGCCTCTCATACATTGGATCCTCTGGGGGGCGACCAACTTATGTCCACCAGTGCTGCATCGGTACCCCACTTGGGACCTTTCGCTTGTGCTGAACTCTCTTACAGGTGCACCATACAAACCACTGAGGTCGGCCAGCCTATGGCTCTTGTCGTGCAAAGTGGCCTTTCTTGTGGCTATAACTTTGGCGCGGCATATTTCGGAGATCACAGCACTGTCAATGAGGAGCGATTTGTGTGTTTTTCATGTGGACCGGGTAGTCCTTAGACTGGACCTACCTAAAATTAACTCTCCCTTTCACCGTTTGCAGGAGCTTGTTCTTCCAGATTTCTGCCCGCACCCGTCTTATCCGCTGGAACGACGATGGTGTCAGATCCCTAAAAGTGATACTGCCATTTAAGTGGAGGAAGGGGGGACTTGGATTCGATTTACTACATGGCCTCTGTCATCAGATATTTTACAACCTATATCCTAGTGCCAAGAAAGCCTGAGATTCCCTTTACCTGCAAGAATTTTTATGATAGCCATGTGGGTTGTCTCACTTTAAAGGGTAGTGGTGGGAATGCATGTTTGTTCGGGTTTTCAAAGGAATTAATAAAGAAAACATCTTCACACTTGTGTATTGGCTGAAGTCTGCATTCTGACTTAAAGGGAGGGGTCTCTACCACTTTAATCCTACTGCTTTGCCTAAGGGCATTCAGATTGTGCTTTAGCTGGATGGTTTTCACTTCTGCTTAATAAAAGAATCCTTTTGAACAACTACGGTTCAAGAGTTCGTACTTTCTTATGTTGGAAGGAGAGGCAATCCTTACAGAAAGCACAATCTGCAAAACGGTCAACCCAAAGAAGCACTCTTCGCTCTACTGAGGGGATCTTGCAAACCATGTCTGAACAAAGCAGAGAGCTGGGAGAAACCGATTGCTGGGGAGAGACAGCAACCGCCACCCAGTCAGATGCCTGTATCATGCAACCCATCGGAGAGGATGAGGTAACCCTGGGGAATCCGGAAAAACCCCGCTGGTCGATTGGCATTGGGAAGAAAGATGGCTGGGATGAGAGAACCAGAGAGTCACCCTCAACCGTGGCAACCGAAAACTGGGGTGGAAACTGGAACTAGAAGCCCTTACTGACCGGGGGGGACTGACCGAAGCACCCCTGAGGGAGGACTATCTGAAGAGGCATATAACCCAATTGGTGATGGAGACTTTGGAAAATCTTAACATCCGAAGGGAGCCAGGACAACAACCAAAGAGCACTGAAGGGGCAGCAATCGTGGATGATGTCAGGGGAGGCACCCTCCTCCTGGAGCCTGCCTATCGGGTAGATGGTGCAGCAGCAGTGGGAGAAGACCCAGCAAACCCTCCCCCCCAGGCAGCACGCACACCGGCGCCCATTCCCAACCAACCCCGGGCTCCTCAACTGGAAAAAGAAACTCCCGCCCCCTTGGGGTGAAGTTTGATGGGAATCCGCAACAATTAGGATTCTTTGTGGCACATGTGCTCATCTACATGCAAGAGTATGGGTGTGATTTCCAAACCCAAGGCTCCCGAGTGCAAGTTGTGACCCTAGCCCTAGAGGGTGCCTCAGCCAGATGAATGGTGACCCTACATAACGCCAACACACCAGAACTGCAGAATTTCGACCGTTTCATGATGGCCCTGCGACGTCGGTTCGAGGACCCACTGGCAGATCGCAAAGCATGCAACCGCATTAAGATGGTGAGGCAGGGGCGACGGCCAGTAGCAGAGTATACTGAAGAATTCCGGGACTTCGCGTGTCGTGTGCACTGGCCGGAAGATATTTTGGTGAGCTGTTTCAAGGACGGACTGAGTGATGATCTATACAATGCCTGCGTGGCCCGAGGGGCACCGAATGACCTACATAAATGGTATGTCACCGCCGAAGAAGCTGAGATCGATATGGCCAGAAACCAGTATCGAGCGGGGCGAGCATGGAAGAAATCCTCACCCCAATGGAAGCAGGAGCCCCACAAACCACAAACCGCATTCTCCCCGAGATCTTCAGCCTGTTTCAAGTGTGGAAAAGAAGGTCACCGAAGTGCAGAGTGTCGTTCGCAAACACCTGCCCGGAACCACCCACCGGGGGAGGGTCCTGAAAAACCGGGTCGGCATGGGAAGGAGACTGCTCTGAGGTGCAGGGAGACAGTAGAAGTCCCATCGCCTCCCCTCTTTGGGGAAGAAACCTTGGCATCTGAACAGGAGGAATCACACTCGTTCGGAAGCGATCCAGATGATGAGCCACTGGTAAGCAAACCAATTAAACCGCTTACCCTCCTCTTAAGACTATTTATCCCAAACCAGGACAGGGAGATAAGTATCCCCACCCTAGTGGATTCAGGGTGCACCCATTGTTTGATCAGCCCAACCTTAGTAGGGAAGTTAGGGATTAACGTTAAGAAAGCTGAAAACCCCCATTGCTTTCTACCAACTAGATGGGTCAATAGCAGGAGGGGAGCCAGCTTCTCTGGCCACCGTGCCTCTACATATAGGCATCGGAAGCCACGAGGAAAGGCTTACCTTTATAGTGGCACCTGGCATGGAATGGCCGTTGGTTCTGGGCCTTGCGTGGCTAAAAAGATGGAACCCACAAATCAATTGGAAACAAGGCATCATAAAATTTCAGAGGAAGGTGACTTTTGCTGAGTATCCACATAAAGGACTTGAGGGGGCAGAGAATCGAGAAACAGCCATGCCTGGTCACGCCACACCAACTGAGGGCATACCCATAGAATACAAGGATTTAGCTGAGGTTTTTAGCGAAAAAGCCTCAGATGAGCTCCCCCCCCCCCCCGCGCCACTGTGCAATAGAAATCTTACCCGGCGCGAAACTCCCTAAACCCAAGATGTACAGCATGTCACCGAGGGAGTTGGAAGAGCTGAGAACTTTCATTGAGAAAAATCTAGCAAGGGGTTTCATCGAGCCAGCCCGACCAAAAATTGCAGCTCCAGTGTTGTTTAGAGAGAAAAAAGATGGTTCAAAACGCTTATGTGTTGACTTTCGAAACCTTAATACTGTCAGTGTGCAGAACGTGTATCCTCTCCCGCTTATGAAAGATATGTTAGCACACCTCGCTAAAGGGAATTTTTTTTCAAAGCTGGACTTAAGGGAGGCTTACTACAGGGTCAGAATTAAGGAAGGGGATGAGTGGAAAACGGCATTTAACACCCCCCTCAGCTGCTACCAATTCAAGGTGCTCCCCTTTGGGTTGCAAGGAGCTCCTGCAGTGTTTATGCAGTTAATAAATGAAGTGCTGCATCAGCATTTATATAAGGGGGTTCTGGTCTATTTGGACGACATTTTAATCTATACCGAGACCAAAGCAGAACATGTAAAACTAGTCAGGGCAGTTTTAAACAAACTCCGCTCTGCCAAATTTTATGCCAAACTTTCCAAATGTGAATTCCATCAAGAGAAGATTGACTATTTGGGATACTGCATTTCACACCAGGGGATTGAGATGGATCCTCTAAAAGTGCAGGCTGTACTTGATTGGGACCCTCCACGCACACGTAAACTGTTACAGAGCTTCCTGGGGTTTGCCAACTTTTATCGCCAGTTTATCCCTGCGTTCGCTCAGATTGCCCTCCCCATCACCAAGCTGTTAAAAACAAAGGGGGAGGACAACCCTAAACCAAAGCAACCATTGAACTGGACTATGGAATGCCAGGCAGCATTTGAAAAACTTAAACGGCTGTTCTCGGCAGAACCAATTCTACAACACCCAGACACGGAGAAACCATTTGTCATACAAGCAGATGCCAGCGATGTGGCAATAGGAGCGGTCCTGCTTCAGAAGAATGAGCAAGACCAACTATAACCCTGCGCTTACACATCCAAAAAGTTGAATGAGACTGAGCAAAGGTGGGCTATTTGGGAGAAAGAGGCATATGCAGTTCGTTGGGCATTGTTAACCTGGCAGCACTTCCTAGAAGGCAGTAAGACTGCTTTTGAAGTCTGGACTGATCATAAAAATCTAGAAGCCCTAAAGACCCCAAGGAAACTCTCCCCAAAACAAGTACGATGGGCTCAGTACTTTAAACGGTTTGATTTTACTCTAA
The DNA here is from genome assembly GCF_029215685.1 of Pituophis catenifer annectens. Classification (NCBI taxonomy): domain Eukaryota; kingdom Metazoa; phylum Chordata; class Lepidosauria; order Squamata; family Colubridae; genus Pituophis; species Pituophis catenifer. Next base: position 34,916,806 of record NW_027256887.1, read on the forward strand.
AATACCTCCCGGGGGGGGACTTTCTGGCGGATGCACTATCCAGAAAATCGCAATACATTAGTGCAAAGTCAGATGTAATCAAACCTATAGTACAAAACAATCAACTAGGCGCTAAAGTAGTCACCAGATCCCAGGAAAAACAAGAAACAGTGACGGACAATGACACCCAAAATTTTAAACAAGCATTGACCACTGATGAATGGTTTTTGAACAACAAATCCATCTGTCTGATGAAAGAAGACTTGGCTTGGGTGGGGGGCAAGTTGTATGTCCCTGCAAGCCAAAGACTATGTAATGGTACGGTGCCATGACTCCAAATTAGCTGGACATTTGGGTTTGTGAAAACTTTACACCTGATTAAAAGATAATTTTGGTAGCCATCACTAAAAAAGGACATAGAAAGCTATGTAGCTAGCTGCCCCATTTGTGCAGCAGCAAAAAGACGCCAGGGGAAATCCCCAGGTCTATTGCAGAAGGTAGCTGAACCTTCAGCGCCTTGGAGAGAGATCGTTATGGATTTCATTGTGGAATTGCCAAACAGTGAGGGAAATACTGTTATTTGGGTCGTGACAGACCTATTTTCAAAACAGGCACATTTTATACCCTGCCAAAAGATCCCAACTGCTAAAAGTTTAGCCACATTATTCCTAATACACATTTATCGACTTCATGGACACAAAGGATCATCTCCGACGGAGGGGCTCAATTCACCTCCAACTTTTGGAGGGCGTTTTTTGGCTTACTTGTTACTGGCCAGGGGTTGAGCACATCTTTTCATCCTTGTACTAATGGTAATTCTGAAATTTTGAACCCGGTACGAGAACAATATTTAAGATGTTTCATTAACTTTCAACAGGATAACTGGACCGAACTTTTGCCTTTTGCTGAAGTTGCATTTAATAATGCTGTACATTCAAGCACTGGTTTTACCCCTTTTAGAGTAGCAACAGGCCAGGATTTCAGCCCCATGCCTGAACTACCCACAGAAGAACCCACCATCCCCTCACTTAAGGAGTGGATGGATAATTTGCAAAACACGTGACCAGTGGTTAGATTAGCCTTATAGGAAGCTAGAGAAGCTTTTAAGATTCAAGCTGACAAGAAAAGGATGGAACCCAAATCTTTTCATATTGGAGACAGAGTATACTTATCTACAAAATTCTTGAAATCATTACAACCATCAAAGAAACTAGGGCCAAAGTTCATTGGACTTTTCCCCATCACTAGAATCATCAATCCACTTCTTCCAAACACACTCAGGCAGATCCACCCAGTATTCCATACCAGTTTACTCAAACGAGAAGTAATCTCATCCCTCAGACCACCTGCATCTACACCACCTGTTCCCATCATGATTGAAGGTGAACAACACTTTGAAATCAAGGAAATCCTTGATTCTGAGATCCACAGAGGGAAAGTCCAATACTTAGTTGCTTGGAAACATTTACCATCAGCACACAATGAATGAGTCGCTAAACACCACGTTAGGGCTCCAATCTTACTGAGAAAATTTCACTCCCAATACCCTAACAAACCTTGTTGATCTACTATCATGAAATCTTCAAATCTTGTGTATATTTGTTTTTTTTTTTTGTTTTTTTTTTACAGGTGGGCCCTTTTGTTTTCTAAGGAGGGTAGCATGTCAGATCCCTAAAAATGATACTGCCATTCAAGTGGAGGAAGGGGGGCTTGGATTCTATTTACTAGCATGGCCTGTGTCATCAGATACTTTACAACCTATATCCTGGCGCCAAGGAAGCCTGAGATTCCCTTTACCTGCAGGAATTTTTATGATAGCCATGTGGGTTGTCTCACTTTAAAGGGTAGTGGTGGGAATGCATGTTCGTTCGGGTTCTCAAAGGAAATAGTAAAGAAAACATCTTCACACTTGTGTATTGGCTGAAATCTGCATTCTGACTTAAAGGGAGGGGTCTCTACCACTTTAATCCTACTGCTTTGCCTAAGGGCATTCAGATTGTGCTTTAGCTGGATGGTTTTCACTTCTGCTTAATAAAAGAATCCTTTTGAACAACTACGTTTCAAGAGTTCATACTTTCTTAAGTTGGAAGGAGAGGCGATCCTTACAGATGGGACAAGTTAGATGTCCGGAGGGCGCTTCACATCTACCTCAAGAGGACAGCGGATATCCGTCGGTCGGAGTCCTTGTTTGTCTCCTTTCTTCCTGCATCTTTATAGAGTCCAAAGTATCTTCTTCGATGATTGGTCATTGGCTCCAATATACGATCGCTACAGCATACGAACTTCGCTCCCTACCTCCGCCCGCATCTGTGACAGCTCATTCTACGAGGAGTGCGGCGACTTCTGCAAGGCGGCTACCTGGACTTCCCCTTGTCCCTTTATTCATCACTATAAGTTAGATAAATTTGCCTCTGCAGAGGCGGCTTTTGGGAGGAGAGTGCTACAAAGAGTACGTAGGGACGGGGAGTCTCTAGCCCAGACTGCTCCCACCCAGTAATTGGGACACTGATCTTGGGTATGTCCCACGTCTGGCTGCTGTCTCCACCCACAATGGAGAAGGGGTGTTGGTCCTAACTGAGATGGACCTTCTCATTGGGTGGAGACAGCAGCCAGCCCCACCCTTCGGCAGTCTGGTTTCTAATTTTTTTGCTTTCCCTTTTTTTCCACACGTCGAGCCTGTCTTCCTCCTTCACGAAGCTGGGAGTCCCTGGTAACAGGGGCGGGATTTAGCTTTATTGACAGGCTCAGTCCTTCATCTGAACACATGAGCGGAACCCACGTTTGGCTGCTGTCTCCATCCAACGAGAAGGTGTGTCTCAGGTAGGACCAATGCCCCTTCTCACCTGTTTTCTAATTCATTTAATCAAAATATGTAGAATGAACACATTGTCAACTCTGAAGTGAACTTGACTGAAGCCATCTTATGCTGCCTCACAGTTGCCACTAAGCCTGAGAGAGGAAGGTCGGGGGAAAGTAGATAGCCCAGCTGACAGTCAAATTTTTTTCCTGTGGGAATCAAGGTCATCGTAACAGTTGCTGGTGAAGGAGGATATATTCATTGGACAATGTGACTGATGGCCCCGGGGGGGGGGATTTTACTCTTTTAATTAGGTGAAAACCGCAGGAACTTTCAGAGTTGGTTTTCACTGGCTGTGCTGATATGATGTATCCAATAAACATGTCCTTTGAGGAATCTACTTGCCTCAGAGTTCTGATTTTAATGGGTGCATTACTCAGAATGCTGACATTAAACCAACTCTCCTAACTCTCCACTCCAACCGGAGCCACTCCAGGGGCGTGAGCCCTGGCTGCTCACCTGATCTCTTGAGGGGAGCAGAGAAGACCCAGGGAAGACTGAGGATATGGAGAAACAGATGGAAAGAGGTGCTGGTGGAAACCCCCCCCCCCCGGGAGTGCCTGCAGAGTGCAGCGATTCTGACAGAGGTCACCCTCCCTGCAGATCCCAAGATCCGAGCGGAGACAATAGCAGAGAAGACCCAGGGAAGACTGCGGATATGGAGAAACAGATGGAAAGAGGTGCTGGTGGAACCCCCCCCCCCTCCGGAGTGCCTGCAGAGTGCAGCGATTCTGACAGAGGTCACCCTCCCTGCAGAGACCCGTCCCAAGATCCGAGCGGAGACAATGGCCACTGGGGACTTGTCCCGGACCGAGGAGGACCTCAGACACCAGGGCTCCATTCAGAGACTTGGGGTGGAATTCCCACTGACATCTACATGGGAGTCGGCCGCTGTCACCGCACTGGAAAGAGGGAAAGCCTCCTGAACTAGACAAGTCCAGCAGTGGAGACCCTGCAGGAGAGGTTCGACCGGCTGAGCTTCGAGAGGATGGGACAGGCAGGTATGCTCGAACAGCCCGGCAGGGTCCTGAGCAGACCTGTCCTGATGTTCCCTCCCCATTGCGATCCAGCTTTAGGGGCAGTAGTGCAGCCAGTTAGCCCTCCTCCACCAAAGGAGGAGTCCAGGCCCACAGCAGAGCCCATCACACCTCTGTCGGATAACAAGCTCTCCCGGCTGTGGGGCCAATCCTCCAGGTTGGCGAGGCTCCCCCAGGCATACCACCCTGGGGCCAGTTAGGCTCCCAGTTACTGGCCTCTGGCTTGGCTGCCACCGCAACCTCCTCCTCGCCCAGTTGCACCTTCCACTATGAAAGCCACCTTTGACGGGGACCTGGAGAAACTGGCATTCTTCATGAACCAGGTGTGCGCTCACCTAGATAATCACATGGCAGAATACCTGAGTGACTGGGCGATAGTCTGCACTTTGACAGTGAACCTGGAGAACGAGGCAGCTAAATGGGTGACCAAGTTCTATGACAAGGATGCACCAGAGCTGGGGAACATCGACACCTTCCTTCAAGAGTTGAGGTCTAGGTTTGAGGATGACTCCCAGGCCCTGCAAGTTGAAGCCAAGATCTACAAACTAAAGCAGAGGGGGAGACTTGCCAAAGAATATGTCCTAGAGTTCTGACAAGTAGCTGGTAGACTGCGGCAGCGGCCGGAGAGGCTACTTGTCTACTTTAAAGGGGCCTGGACTGTGAGCTGCTGAATGTCCTGCATTTACCGAGGGGTCCGTCATCAGATTCATGAGTGCTACCGAATGGCAGTAGCAATGGACCTCGAGCTCAAATGATGCAAGCAGCATGGAGCCAAAGCCAAAGGCCCAACCAGAGAAGCAACAACTGGAGAGATGATCAACCTCCAGTCAAGCTGCAGACTCCTCCAGCGGAGCTTCAGGACAACCCATCAAATGCTTTCACTGCGGCCAGCAACGCCACTGGGCTGCTGCGTGCCTCGCTCCTCCCCAACCCAGTATGAATCCACCAGAACCTGCCAAGGAGAAGAAGCCCCCACAAAAGCCAAGAGAGAGGGGGAAGTTTGTCCATCAGGCTGTTGAGATCTCTCCCCTCCCCCAAGTGAAGGGGAGAGAACTCCAGCTGGGAACGTCCGGCAGCTACTGCCTTATTTATTTATTTATTATTTTATTTTATTTTATTTTATTTTATTTTATTTTATTTTATTTTATTTTATTATTATTTTATTATTTTATTATTTTATTTTATTATTTTATTTTATTTTATTTTATTTTATTTTATTTTATTTTATTTTATTTTATTTTATTTTATTATTTTATTTTATTTTATTTTATTTTATTTTATTATTTTATTATTTTATTTTATTTTATTTTATTTTATTTTATTTTATTTTATTTTATTTTATTTCTATACCGCCCTTCTCCTGCGGGACTCAGGGCGGTGTACAGCCAGGATAAAACATAGCATATAAAATTTAAAAACGTTTTAAAAAACAAATAATTTTGGCCCGAATTTAAAACAACCCAATTAAAACTGAAATTCGATTAAAAAACTGAGAAGAAGGGATCAAGCCAGCCCAGCTAGATGGAACAAGTGTGTCTTCAGGGCCTGACGAAAAGTCCGGAGGTCTGATATCGTGCGTATCTCAGGGGGCAGGTCATTCCAGATGGCAGGTGCTGCCACAGAGAAGGCTTTCCCCCTGGGGGTCGCCAGCCGGCACTGCCTGGCCAACGGCACCCTAAGGAGGCCCTCTCTGTGCGAGCAAACCGGTCGGTGGGAGGCTATTGGCGGCAGAAGGCGGTCTTGCAAATACCCCGGCCCTAAGCCATGGAGCGCTTAAAAGGTGGTCACCAACACCTTGAAGTGCACCCGGAAGACCACAGGAAGCCAGTGCAGCTCGTGCAGGAGAGGTGTTATATGTGAGCGCCCCGTCGCTCCCATAATCCTCCGCGCGGCCGCATTCTGGACCAACTGCAGCCTCCGGGTGCACCCCAAGGGGAGCCCCATGTAGAGAGCATTGCAGTAGTCCAGGCGGGAAGTGACGAGTGCTTGAGTGACCCTGCGTAGGGAGTCCCGATCCAGAAAGGGACGCAACTGGCGTATCAGGCGAACCTGATAAAAAGCCCCCCTGGCCACGGCCGTCATATGCTCTTCTAAAGACAGCCATGCGTCCAGGAGGACGCCTAAGTTGTGAGCCCTCTCTGTGGTGGCCAGTGATTCGCCCCCAATAGCCAGTGATGGCACCTGCCGGAAGCCAGTCACTCGGTCTTGGAAGGGTTGAGTCGGAGCCTGTTTCTCCCCATCCAGGCCCGCACGGCCTCCAGGCACTGGGACATCACTTCAAGGGCATCGTTGGGGTGGCCTGGGGTGGAGATGTACAGCTGAGTGTCGTCAGCTGTAACTCCACCCCAAAGCCACGGATGATCTCGCCCAGCGGCTTCACATAAATGTTGAACAGAAGGGGCAAGAGGACCGACCCTTGTGGCACCCCACAAACAAGGCGCCTCGGGGTCGACCGCTGCCCCCCTGTCAACACGGATTGCGACCAGAGAGGTAGGAGGAGAACCACTGCAGAACGGTGCCCCCCACCCCCAGCCCCTTCAACCGGTGCAACATGATACTATGGTCGATGGTATCAAAAGCCGCTGAGAGATCTAACAGGACCAGGATAGAGGAACAACCCCTATCCCAAGCCCTCCAGAGATCATCTACCAACGCGACCAATGCCGTTTCTGTGCTGTGCCCAGGCCGGAAACTGGACTGGAGCAGGTCTAGATAGACAGCTTCATCTAGGTACTGGGGAAGCTGCTGCGCCACCACACTCTCAACAACCTTCGCAACGAAGCGAAGGTTGGAGACTGGACGATAGTTAGCCAAAATAGCCGGATCCAGGGAGGGCTTCTTGAGGAGGGGCCTCACCACCGCTTCTTTCAAAGCGGCCGGCAGGACCCCCTCACTCAGAGAAGCGTTAACAATCCCCTGGAGCCAGCCTCGTGTAACCTCCCAGGAAGCCAGTACCAACCAGGAGGGGCACGGGTCCAATAAACATGTGGTCGCATTCAGCCGTCTCAGGATCCTGTCCACGTCCTCGGGAGCAACAGGATCAAACTCCTCCCAGATAACACTCTCAAGACCTGCCTCAGTCATCCCGTCCGGACTTACTCAGTCAGAGGCCAGGCCTTCCCGAATCTGAGCGATCTTGTCATACAGATACTGCACAAAGTCCTCAGCTCGACCTTGCAAGGTATCATCCTGCGCTTCCAGATGGAGAAGGGAGCGGGACACCCTAAACAGGGCGGCTGGGCGATTATCTGATGACGCGATAAGAGCGTCAAAATAGCTAGGTAGGTCTTAATATGAGACCTCACCAGTGTTCGGTCGGATTCGGAGCAGCTGGTCCTCCAACTACTCTCCAGGCATCTTTTCCAGCGCTTCATCTCCCTCAGCTCCTCGGAGAACCAAGGAGCTAGGTGAACCAAGGAGCTAGAACCAAGGAGCAAAGGCACGACTCGGTCCAAAGCCCCAGCGGCCGCACTATCCCAGGCGGCCACAAGGTCTTCAGCTGAGTCATGAGCCAGAGTCTCAGGAAATGGCCCAAGCTCCATCTGGAACCTATCAGGAACCATCAGGCGCCTGGGGCGGAACCACCTGGTCAGTCCCGCCTCCCTGCAGCGAGGTGCAGTGGTTAGAAAGTCCAGTCGAAGGAGCGAGTGGTCAGACCATGACAAGGGTTCGATGACTATATCCCCTGTATCGAGGCCACTCGACCACTGACCAGAGACAAAAATTAAGTCCAGAGTGTGTCCACCTATGTGAGTAGGGTCATGAATTAACTGAGTAAGGTCCATGGCTGTCATGGAAGCTATGAACTCTCGAGCCACCTCAGACGTTTCACCGATAGATGGCAGGTTGAAATCCCCCATGACTAAAAGTCTGGGGGTACCAACCGCCACCTCGGCTATGACGTTGAGCAGCTCGGGCAGGGCCGTTGCCACGTGGCAGGGAGCCAGGTACGCGATCAACAAGCCCATCTGTACTCCACGGCCCCACTTCACAAAAAGGGACTCACATCCGGCTATCTGTGGAACAGTGGTCTCCCTCGGATCAAGACCTTCCTTTATAATAACCGCCACGCCCCCGCCCCTGCCCTGGGCTCTCGGCTGATGGAATGCACGGAAGCCTGATGGGCACATATCTACGAGGGGGACTCCCCCCTCCTGGCCCAACCAGGTCTCCGTAATACCTGCCAGGTCCGCTCCCCCCTCTTGAATAAGATCACAAATGAGGGGGGCTTTATTTACCACAGACCTGGCATTGCACAACAGCAGCCGAAGCTCGGGCCCTGAGAGACTGAACAGCCTGGGGTGCGAGAAGGGCTATGGGGACCGGGGCGCGCCACCGCTCAAAGATAGCGAGTGCGCGCCCCCAACACATGATACAGCCCCCTGCTCCCGCCATATCTGCCCCTCCCACACAACGCATTGATGGAAAGGCCCTCAACAGAATGGACTCTAATGTCCCCCTTACCCCCAGAATCCGCACCCTCCGTGGCCCCATTGACAGCTGGGCCAGACCCCTCCCCCGTAGGTTAACCCCCAAACCCACACAACCTTCCCGCCCCTTAAAATCCCTTAAAAATCTTATGACAGTGAGGGTGAGGATGACCCGATGATAAATGAAGGCATCCACCCCGTTGCCATCCCCTTGAAAAATCGTAGCACCAAAATTCAGAGCCAAGGGGGGTGTAGAGGCCATAATAGACTTGGGGTGCACCTGCTGCCTAATCAGCTTAAAACTGTCCTGAAGCTAGGAATCAGGGTGAGAACCCTGACCTGACTCATAAGATTTGAGGAAGTCGATGGATTGTTGATAGGGGGAGCCCCCACCACACTCCTCACCGAACTGGTGAGGCTAGATATGGGCACTGGGAAAAAATCCACTTCGTGGTGGCACCAAAAATGTCTAGGGTGTCCACACTGGAGCTATTCAAACAGAAAAAGGATAGGTCAATGGGGCTGTGTGTTGATTTTAGAGAAATTAATGGAGTCTGCATGGAAAATATGTACCCTCTCCCCCTAATGAACAACATGCTAGTTCACCTATAAAAGATAAAAAATCTTCACCAATCTGGACCTGCGTGAGGCATACTACCGAATGAGGATTAAGGAAGGGGACACGTGGAAAATTGCATTTTATTGTCCCCTTGGGAGTTTCCAATTTAAAGTCCTGCCCTTTGGGCTGCAGCCCCTCCCCCCCACAGTATTTATATAACTAATTAATAAGGTGCTGCATGAACACCTATACAAGGGGATTCTCATATACTTTGATGACATTCTCATCTTCACTGAGACACTGGAAGAGCACATCAGTCTGGTGCACCAGGTGTTCAAGAAAATCCTAGCGGCGAACCTGTATACCAAATTGTCTAGTGCAAGTTCCATAAATCCAGCTTAGGCTACTTAGGGCAGTGATGGCTAACCTTTTCTGGACCGAGTGTCCAACCTTTTCCAGATTGCGTGTGCCCAAACCCCCAAATTGTGTGGGCCCTGCACATGCCCTACCCCCGTGCATGTGCGCACGGGGCCCCCACATGCACCCCACCCTTTGCACATACGTGGCAGAGACCCGACAACCACCTGGCTGGCGGGAAGCATGCGTGCATGCATGGCGGAACTGAACTTGGGCAATGTCTAGCATGCCCACAGAGGGCGCTGCGTGCCACCTGTGGCACATGTGCCATAGGTTTGCCATCACGGACTTGGGGTATCGTGTGTCCAGTGATGGGGTAGAGATGGACCCAGGGAAAGTCAAAGCCAGTCTGGACTGGCAACCGCCTTGAACCTGCAAGCAGCTCCAAAGCTTCCTGGGCTTCGCTAATTTCTACAGACAGTTCATTCCCTCCTTTGCTGAGATCACCCTCCCAATCACTGAGCTACTAAAGACTGGAGGAGGGGAGTGAAATCACAGCCAGGTCAACCCCTGAAATGAACCCAGAATGCCAAAAGCCATTCGAGATGCTCAAAAGACTGTTTGCCAAAGAACCGATCCTTAAGCACCCAGACCCGAACCAAGCATTCATCATCCAAGTAGATGCCAGCGATGTAGCAGTGGCTGCAGTCGTCTCCAAAAAAATGTGGAGGGGAACCTGCAACCATGTGCATACACCTTCAGAAAACTAACAGAGACTGAAAGGAGGTGATCAGTGTGGGAAAAAGAATCATACTCAGTCTGCTGGGCTCTGCTGACCTGGCACCATTTCCTTGAGGGTAGCTAAGAGCCGTTTGAAGTATGGATGGACCACAAAAACCTGGAGGCACTTAGGACCCCACCGAAGCTCTCACCAAAGCAGGTCCGGTGGGCACAGTACTTCAACCGATTCAATTCCATTTTAAAATATATTCTGGGGTGGGGAGAAAACTTTTAGCTGATGTTTTGTCACGAATGTCACATTACAACAAGCCTGAGGAGGTGGTCCACACTATGATACCTCCCCCCCTGCCCCCAAAGCAAGCCTAACAAGCCACCACCAGGCAGCAAGCCTAAAGGCGGAAAACTAATGGAGGGGGGTTGACTCAACAGTTAAAAACAGAGCTACCCACCGATCCTTGGTACCGGGACAACAAGGAGCTACTAACCCTCAGAGATGGACTGGCCTGAAAGGGCTCTAAACTGTATGTCCCCAACAACCTGCTTCTGCAAGTACTGCAAAGAAGCCAGTTAGGCCACTTCAGCTTCCAGAAAATCCTGCACTTGGTCCGGAGGCAATTTTGGTGGCCAAAGATGAAAGTCCCCTTAACATACGACTATGTTAAAAGCTGTGCTACATGTGTCACAATGAAGAAACAACCAGGGAAGCCCCCAGGACTGCTCCAACAAGTAGCTGGCCCTTCCTGCGCATGGGAAGAAATAGCCATGGATTTTATAGTAGAGCTTCCTGAGAGTGGGGGAAATATGGTCATCTGGACAGTGATTTATTTATTTATTTATTTATTTATTATATTTCTATACCGCCTTTCTCCCGTAGGACTCAAGGCGGTGTACAGTCAAGAAAAATATAGATACACAAACATCATAAAATTGCTAATTAAAATTATTATTATAACATAATTTGGCCCAATTAAATAGAACCTAAAATTAGATAACATTTTAAAAACATTCACATGTTCATATGTTTAGCCCTGCCTGTTGGAACATCAGGGTTTTGAGGGCACGGCGGAAAGCACGGAGATCAGGGATATTTCATATCTCAGGGGGCAGTTCATTCCAAAGGGTTGGAGCCCTCACAGAGAAGGCCCTCCCCCTGGGAGGATTGACCTCTAAGCAAGCCCACTTTGTAACCTGCTCCAGTCACCATAAGCTAGCCAAACTATTCGTAAAGCACATTTATAGGCTGTATGGAGTTCCTAGGAGGATTATTTCTGACCAGGGATCCAATTTATGGACAAATTTTGGAAGGAGTTTATAAAGTCCATTGGCTCCTCCCAGGGGCTTAGCTCTGTGTTCCATCTGAGCACTAACAGAACCGCGGAATGCGTGAACACAGTGGTAGAACAATACTTAAGGTGCTATGTTAATTATCAACAAACTAACTGGGCAGACCTGCTACCATTTGCTGAGATAGCATACAACAATGCAGTGCACAGTAGCACTGGGTTAACCCCTTTCCAAATCACCAGTGGCATGGAGTTCATCCCTATGCTGAAACTCCCTCCTCCGTGACCTTAAATGAATGGATGGAGTCACTGAGGACAGCATGGGAGACTATAAAACAAGCCCTTCAGGAGGCTGCAAAAGCCAACAAACGTAAGTGCAAGCCGACAAACATAGGTCCTCCCAACCACCCTTTCTAATAGGGAGCAAGGTTTACCTCTCCACCAAGTATTTAACGCTAAAATTACCCTGCAGAAAACTAGAACCTACATTCATAGATCCTTTCCCCATCGTGAAGATTATTAATCTTGTCATGGTGGAGTTGAAGCTTCCCCACCTGCTAGAGAAAGTGTATCCAGTTTTCCACAGCAGCTTGTTAAAGCCAGCAATCAGGTCTCAGCTGAGGCCAGTAGACCGGTACAGGGAATAAACACATTATGAGATAAAATGAATCCTAGATTCCAGACTACAAAGAAAGACTCCAATACCTAGTGCAATGGAACGGGTACCTGTTGTCTGAAGCCACTTGGGTAAAGAGCTGGGCTGTAAAAGCAGATAGACTTAATTCAGCAATTTCACAATAAACACCTTCAAAAGTCAAAGGCATCTCTGGGGGGAGGGGGGTGATTGAAAAACTAATTTCTCTTCATTTCAATTTTTCAGGAAATTCTCTCCAATTAAAGGGGGGAGGTCCAACTGTCAATTCTGAAGCAAACCTGGCTGAAGCCATCTTGTGCTGACTCAGTTGCCACAAAGCCTGAGAGAGGAAGGTGAGGAGGAAGTAGATATCCCAGTTTACAGTCAAAATAAAAAGTTTTCCTATGGGAACCAAGATCATCGTAACAGGTGGCTGGTGAAGGAGGAGAAGAGCCATTGTCCTTCATTGGACAATGTGACTGATGACACTGGGGAGGGGAGAACTTTTACTTTTATTTAGGTGAATACTACAGGAACTTTCAGAGTTGGTTTTCACTTGCTGTGCCGATATGATGTATCTAATAAACATATCCTTTCAGGAATCTACCTGCCTCGTAGTTCTGATTTCAGTGGGTGCATTACTTGGAACGCTGACACACATTTTATCTTGGAGGTCAATAATTTCCCAAAACTTATAGATGGAGCCTGACATGGGACAGTGGTCTCACACACATGGATCTGGTGTTCTTGTCAAATTAGTAGCTATGTGATATTTAAGTGGGGTAGCTTTCGTGTGCCCCTTTTCATGGTTAGATCACACCTTGATTACTCTAGGGTTCTTTGGCATTACTGTCCATTTCAGGGAGACAGACCCCATTAGATTGTCCGTCCCTGCTGACTGAAGGATCTAGAGAAATTTTAGAGATTAGTCGGGGTTGTTCCTGCTGGTCTGCACGGTCCATATGAAGCATTTGTTGCCTCTTGGAATAATTGGCAGCTAAGACATTGGATTGGATTGCACTTCTGCTAATTCTCTCTTGTGTTTCTCATGGGTTTCATCACTTCCTGTGATTTGTAGAGGAACTAAGAAAAATGGAACTGAGAAAAGAGACATCTTAGAACTCCACTGGCTTCCAATAGTCCTTTAAGGTCTGGTTATGCCAGCAAGCCTTGGTAGTACAGGGGTTTAAGGCACCCTGTTATTAAGCTTATTAAGACCAGCTGCCTGCAATTACTGCAGGGTTCGAATCTCGCCAAGGCTCAAGGTTGACTCAGCCTTCCATCCTTTCTAAGGTAGGTGAAATGAGGACCCAGTTTGTGGGGGCAATAAGCTGACTTTGTATAAATATACAAAAGGATGAAGGCTATTGCTGTGCACATTGTAAGCCGCCCTGAGTCTTCAGAGAAGGGCGGCATATAAATCAAATTAAAAAAAAAAAAAAAAAGCCTGAGGAGCCTAAGGAATGGGTGAATTTGTGAGGTGGTTTTATTATTATTTTAATCCCTTAATTGTTATTTCCCTGTTTGTTTTGTTTTTTATAGCTTTTAAACTTTTTTTATAATAATGATTAATAGTGTTAAGGATTTATTCATTGCTTAAACTGTGTTCTACACTACTCAGAATCACTTCTGGTGAAATGAGTGGCTACATAAACTAGATAAGTAAATAAAATAATATTTTTAACTTAGGCATTAAAGATTTTTTCTCATTCTTTCTCCTTTTTTTAGTGACACTCAGAAGAATTGTTAAATGACATTGCATCTGTTCCATGAGTCTGTGTGTGCGGGCGCACATGCATGCATGCACATACATCAAAATAAAATAATAGACCACTAGTGAAGAATTGTAGAATAGCAGTAGTTTGTAAGTTGGAAAAAGTATTTGAATGTATTAAAATTACCAGGATGTATTTTAAGATTGCCCTGCATATGTGCAAATTTGGTCAAATTATTGCCAGAATATTGATAAACGTCTGTAGCCAGGACACATCTATCCAAGGAGGGGCCTCACTAACACAGTAGTCAGGGGAAACTGTTATTGAGGCCAGTTGTATCTTTAGCAGAAGTTTTAAATCAATTCATTTCTTCATACTGTATTGTATTAGAAACCTTTAACAGCTTTTTGAAGTACTGTAAGAATGAGGCTCCTGCCATTCTCCAAACTGCACATTTCATTCTTGCAAGAGTTGGGAAAGACTAGAAGGTTTCTGAATGATTGCAAAAATGGGTCATAGCTTGGAGAAGGAATGGGATGTGTGACTACAAAAATTGCGTGAAGCGGCACAGGTCAGAAGGGCATGACAGAACCTGTGAAGCACAGAGTGGCGGGGAAACTGGGGCTTTTTACAATGGTGCTGGTGTGATTAGCCGTGATATAAGGATTGAGATGGCATTTCTCAGTGATAGTAGCACTCCTTGGGCTGAAGTAAAGGATGGGGCTGGTGGCAGCTGGTTGAAAGAACTGAAGGCCCTGGGCCTCTACTTCAGCCCCAGCCCCAGTGCTGTCACCACTGAATAACATTGTGCAGGTCAACCAAAAGGGCTTAGATCAGGTGGGAAGATAAGTAGGTGGGGGAGTTGCAGTGACCCTGCAACTTTAAGTACTGGTAGGCCAGAATGGTGGTTAGGTTTCCTGGTGTGCATCAGCTTTGCACCACATGGCTAGGTCAAGGTGAGGTTGCAACTGCAGCACGCTCCTAATTTGCATGCTGCCTGTGCTGGGTCTCCCAGGGCCTCCCTCGCCACTCTGAGGGACCCCCCACCCTCTGCTTTAACAACCCTCGATTCTCACTTAATGGCAGTTAGGAGAGTTGATATCTTGCATTATGACTGCATCTCTGCGATTGAAATTGTGGTTGTAAGTTGAGTACTACCTCTATATGAAGAACATAACAGAGCAATAAGATGATACATAATTTGACATTAGCTCATTAACCTTTACAGATTTACAGACTATAAAATAAAATTTTGTTTTGATAATATCACAGTAATATTGTTCTGACAATATAGTTACATGAACTTTGATTTCAGTGCCTCTGGCGCTGCAAAATCAAAATTTAGACTCAAAGAATGAACTTAACATCTCCCTCCATGACCATTGTGGGGAGTGTATTGAAATGAGTTAAGGATAAGGCCCTTCTGAATTTTGGAATTATAGTTTGTTTAAAAAATTGGCTAGTTCTAAACATCTGGATTGATGACTCACAAAACTCTTGTAGCCAAGGAATCTGTTACATTTGAACTTAAATATCTCATAGTGTACATATTTTTGAGAGTATAGTGTTCATAATTTATGACTGCTCAGATCCAAATAGTATGAATATTGAGAAGGTATGCAAGGAACTGGAATACAAAATATCAATAATAAAAAATAAAGTTCCAAAATTGTTACATTATTTCTAACACTGGGTACAAGTGTTTTATGAATTTTTATCTGTGCTTTTCATAAATAATTTATATCAGAATGCATACTATCAATTAGTTTTTCTTAAATAGCTATATTTTGCTAGTGCTTTTCTTATAGTCCAGTTTTTGTTCTCTTTTATAATTTATGCTAATAGTCAAAAGACTATTAGCATTTTAGACTTGATCATGTATATTCTGCATGTGTGTCTATCCTAGGATAATATTCCCTGAGCGAAGAAGAAACATAATGCTTATGAACCACATTTCCATATGCACTCCCTATACATAATCATCATTCTTGCTTGTGGTCAAGGTCATGCAACTTTACTTTTATAAGGTAATGAAATACCGTATATACTCGAGTATAAACCGACCCGAATATAAGCCGAGGCACCTAATTTTACCACAAAAAACTGGGAAAACTTATTGACTCGAGTATAAGCCTAGGGTGGGAAATGCAGCAGCTACTGGTAAATTTCAAAATAAAAATAGATACCAATAAAATTACATTAATTGAGGCATCAGTAGGTTAAATGTTTTTGAATATTGATTTCAAAGAAAAACAGTAAACTAGCTCTGTAAGTGGAAAAGAGGATCAACAAAAACAATATGGTATCAACAATAACTTTAAAAGTACTGTATGTGAGTTGGGTAGTTATACAAATTTGTTTAATAAATATAATGGGAAAGGTCTTTGGGGTTTCCAGAATTTACATGGCACTAATTGGATTTTTGATCTCCCTTTTATTTTGAGACACAATAAACCAGTTTTACACTATAACTAAATTACACAAGAGAATGTAGTATATATACCAAAAATAATTCAATAACAATTTAATCTGATACATTGGGTTAAGTGATGTAGGGCTTGATCTAATTTCATGCAAGTTCAAGCCTCTGTTAAAAGATACCTGCATTCCCCCCCCCTCTCTTCTTTTTTCTTTTTCTTTCTCTTTCTTTCTTTGTCTCTTTCTTTTTTTTCTCTCTCTCTTTCTTTCTCCCTCCCTTTCTCCTTCTCATCTGGCATTCTTAGAGCTCCACTATTGATTAGCTTAGCCCAGGGGTGGGCAAATGTGGCCCTTTTACAACCTGTGGATTTCAACTCCCAGAATTCCTGAGACAGCCAAACTGGGAGAATTCTGGGAGTTGAAGTCCACAGGTTGCAAAAGGGCCACATTTGCCCACCCCGGCTTAGCCTGAGCAAGGATAGCTAGCAGCCAATTACAATAAGCTCTCAACTCAAGCTCAGTGCACATGGGGATTTCCCTAAAAGATAAGGATTTCTTTGTTTGTTTCTCCCTTGAAGCCCCCCGCCCGCAGCCCATTTTTGCTTCCAGGGGCTGCAGGGAGTCTTGCTAGGCACCCCCCTCGTGCCCCTATCAAGCCTCCCTGCAGCCCCTGGAAGCCAAAAAGGGGCGCGGGGGAGGGGCGCTGCACCCTCCCCACGCCCCATTTTACATTTAGGAAGCCCCCCTGGGAGCCAAAACAGTTGCAGGGGAAAAGGCATTTTTTTCCTCACTCGAGTATAAACCGAGAGGGGCTTTTTTCAGCATAAAAAATGTTGAAAAATTCGGCTTATACTCAAGTATATACGGTAAGTGTGTAATTTACTTAGAAACCTATATAGAGAAATAAAAGACATGATTAAAACTGCAAGTAATACAATTGATAATTGAATTAGAACTAAATAATACAAAATCTTGTTTGGATTTCCTCATATTAAAATAAATTTATTTACTTAAAGCAATTGAAGTTGAAGAAGAGGAAATTTCAGCAACTTCTGGAAGAAAAGCAGGGAATAATTCAAAAGTAGAAATAGAAATAATACGGCTTGGCTTTGGCTACATGAAATGTTTGGAGGTTGCTATTTATGCAAAATAGTGCTTTAAAATATGGAGTGAAACTTCAAACTTTTGCATGACATATTTACTATTTATTCTGAATCTGTAAACAGGTGCAGTTAATTCTCATTATTCATGGATTTCATATTTGTGAATTTACCTCCTTGCTAAAATTTACTTGTCACTGTAAAATCAAGACTTGTGGCACTTTCACAGACATGCAAAATAATGAGTCACCCACACTCTTGTTCCCAGCTGAGGTTCCAGTATTTGCTAATTCGGTATTCAGGGCAACTATATAGAATTACTGAAACTAATGGAAATTGACTGTATAAATTCTTAGCATGTTTTCAAATTTGCAGAAATTTGCTTTGTACATGTTGGATTAATCATCAGTTTTTGTTTACTTAGCAATTTACTGAGATTTATAATTTGACCAGAACACATTCAAACTTTTCTTATAACTATATGTCATGTTTTATATTTTTGAAATTGGCTTTTTAACCAACTTCATAGTGCTTTATAAATGATTGTAAAGTAATAGGAAAAGTCATATTTACATTTAAAGTAGTTTAAAATTAGGGGAGAGAGAATCTGTTGATTGAACACATACAGAAACACAGTAGGAAAACCTCGACACTGCTACTAAGAATTATTCAAAAGTCTGTATTGGCAGATATCACTGTGCAAAAGTGTAGGGAAATGCTATTAGCATTCTGTGCAGTAGATGTTAGCAAGCAACTCATATGATTATGAACAATGACACTGACCGCTAAAGGCTACTAATATTGAGATAGCTTAATACTGTCCAAACTATTTCTTTCAAATCAGTTCTAACCAGCAAAAGTTGCTAAAACACAGGTAATATCTCTTTGTGAGGGAAGTGGGTGGTCAAAAATGTGATAAATATCTTGTTTGAATTATAAACAACTATTAACAAATAGATAATATAATTGCTATATCTTCAAACAAATACTCATCCAGATATTTTAATATTCTTTAAATATTATTTCCACTTCTTTAAAGCTTGGATTTTCTGCCAGATGTGCATGATTTGAAAAGAACTACAAGAGTGAATTTTAGCAAACCGACCTAATTCCAGCAGCCATGAAAATAAATAGCTTAAGTACTTCTAAGTAGTTTTATTTGTGGTCCCATAACATTTCAATGAGTAGTTTTAAGTGTGCCTAATTACGTTCAGATGTATACTCTTAACATCTTATTTACTAAACAGTATAAATTTATGGGCATATTTAATTAGCAGAAATAATATAATATTAACTCTAAAGAATATTTGTAGCTCAGGGATGAAATGAGGGATCCTTGGTGCTCTCTGAGCTTGATTTTTTCCTTAACAGACGTTTCATTACCCATACTAGATAACATAATCAGTACTAGCACTAAACATAATGATTTTGAATAAAAATAATATGTAAATATAAGTTTTTAACTCAAAAATTATTTTCTTAAGAGATTCTACGTATTTTGAGAAATCTTTTATAAAATGCTATATTTTCCTCCATACAAGAAAAATAATTATAGGTAGATGAGAAGTCTTCCCGAAGATTCCTAACTTGTTTTGGTGACATACCACCTGCCCAATCAAGTGCATAATTCTTTTCAAACCAATTACAGATCTTTCAGAGAGGCATAAAACAGTTGTGATAGAAGGAAGACTGAGCACATGATCTTTATTTGCATATCTGGTCACTCCTCCCTCGTCTGGTGATTTCCCAGTTCAGCTCAGTCTTCACGCAGAAGAGACGTCTTAGAGAGAAGTGCACCTTTGGGCTGGATTCTCCAATCATGAGCTTTACAAAAATATTTTCCCTTCTTCAGTGGATCACTTCAGCAATCAGGCAGTTTTTGGTCCACCAATTAGCTGCCTCCTTTCCAGCTTTGATCAGCCAAGGTCCCAGCCAGCTGCGGTTAGCGGTAAGGGCCTAGATTCAGGAGCCGGCTCTTTGGCAAGCGGAGGCCCAAGCATTCCTGCCAGAAGGGCGGAAGGGGACTCAGTCACTGCCAAGTGGCATCTGGGGCATACTGTGAAGCAGCGGGAGCACGATTTGAGCTGCGGCATCAGCTATCCATTGTGGGTCTGCCTGCCTATACTAAAAGAGGGAGATGGCATCTCATGCATCCTCCTCTAGCCAGCAGACCACAGCGGGTGGCAAGGGAGCTGGCCCTAGTTCTTCCCCAATTCCACAGCTGGGCTCATCTGGACAGAGAGTGGCAGCAAGGGGAGCTACAAGCAGGAGCCATGCAACTGCATCTAAGAGCAGTAGAGGTTCCAAAATGGCTGACAAGGATGCAAAATGGCGCCAAAAGGCTATAGGAAAAGAGCTGGCTAAGATTCAGAAGGCTAAGAAAAGCCTGGATCAGGGAGGGTTCCCCTGTGGGAGGGGCAGAGATTTCCCACCCTCAGGAAGAAAGACCATTGGCTCCTGTTAATGATCCAGGTCCTCTGCAAACTGCTTCTTACAGGGAATGATTGCCAGATGGCGCCAGAGAGTCGTCCAACCTTAGGGGAGGTTATCCAACCTTAGGAGAGGTTTTGGATAAAGCTGAAGCCTTTTCTCTTGCAAGCACTAACTTGCCTGCAGCAGGATCAGTGGAGCTTATCCCTCCTCCAAGAGCCAGGCCAGAAGCCTCGTTTACTCCTACTGCGGCAGGGATCCGCCCAGTGGACGAAGCTGGTTCAGAATTGCCTGAACATTTAAAAGAGATTATTTCCCAAGCTATTACGCAGGGAATAGCTGCAGGCTTGCAGCAGAGGAATCTACCTTCTCATGATTCAGGAGGATTGGCTGGATCCTCGGGATCTTACTTCTCTTGCTCATTCCATGAGGAGTGCGAAATCCTCGGCTGAGGAGGAGGAATTCCAGACCTTTTCAGAAGATGAAGGGCTGAATCCGGATCCATCGCTTTTCACAGGCCTTTTAAAGCCGGATTTATTTAAGTCATTACTGCGTAAGACAAAGGCCATAACGAATGTGGATCCTGACCAAATTTCAGAATCGACCCAGAGTCCTGAGGATTCAGGTCATTTGCTCTTTTCCAAGCTCATGGTGGAAACTCAGGTAATTCCATCGCCTCAAAGACAGTGGACCAATCCAGGAACTGGCATGCCTCCGTCTAGATCTGAAAGGAAGCTTTACAATGTAGCCTCAGATCTTTCTGAAGCATTGGAGGTACCCACAGTGGACAGACCTGTGGCTGCCATGACTTCAGTAGCACTCTTGCCTACTGAGGCAATAGCTTGTTTGAAGGCAGAGGACAAAAAGACTGAATTATCCTTGCGAAAGGCCCACAAGGCTGCTGTCTGGGCAATTAAGGCTGCCACATCAGCTTCTTTCTTCAATAGGGCTTTCTTGCTCTGGCTTCGCCAGATACAGAAGAGGATTCCCCCAGAGGATGTGAGAATTCATCAGGATATAAATAAGCTGGTGGCTGCAGCTGAGTTTTCAGCAGATGCCACCTTGAATGCGGCCAAGTTCGCATCCAGATCACTAGCCTCTTCAGTAACAGCCCATCACCTGCTATGGCTTAATCATTGGCAGGCTGACAATAAAAACAAGTGGAAGTTGGCTTTGGCTCCTTTCATGGGCAATAACATGTTTGGGGAATCCCTCGATCCCATCCTGGTGGAGACCAAGGGCAGGGGCAAAACCATGCCCTCCCCTTACCAGAGGGGACACAGAAGATTCTCGCCTTAATTTAGGAGGCTCTCATACCCCAGAGTCGGGAGTTGAATACCAACAATTCCAGAGGCCATATTCTGGCAGACAGGACAGACAGACGAAGAGGTCTGAGTTCCAGAGCTGCCAGCAGTTTCAGGGCAAGCGGCCCTTTTGTGGAGCAGGAAGTCACCCTTATCATCGCTCAAAATGACCACAGGGCCGGTCTGCATCTGGGCAGTCAGATCAGCCTCCATTTCCATCAATGGGAGACTACTACATCTGACAAGTGGGTACACAGTGCAATCAGGTTTGGCTCTGGAGTTTCTCTCCACCCCCCACCCCCTCACAAAGTTTTTTATCAGCTGCTCTGTCTCCAGGGATGCAGCCAAAAGAAATCTGATGGACTCAGCAATTCAGTATCTGCTGGAGATCCAAGCAGTTCAACCTGTCCCTCAGGAAGAACAGGAACAAGGCTTCTATTCAATACTGTTCTTGGTGCAAAAGAGCTCTTGGGGGTGCAGAGCTATTCTAGACCTCAAACGTCTAAACAAGTGTCTGGAGTACAAACACTTCAAAATGCAGTCAATACAATCAATACTGGGGAGTATACAACAGGGCGATTTCCTCACCTCCATAGACCTCACAGAGGCGTATCTCCATATACCCATCAGACCTGCTCACAGACAGTTCCTCTGCTTCTCGTATGCAGAAAAGCACTATCAATACAAGGCCATGCCATTCGGCCTCTCATCAGCACCAAAAGCCTTTACAAAGATATTGGCAGCTCTAGTGGCTCACCTTCAATCCATATCAATCAGGTTCCAACGTTACCTGGATGACATCATGATTCAGTCCTCGTCAGCAATCCAGGCAGAGGTAGACCTAAGTATCACAATCCAGGTCCTACAAGATCATGGCTTTTCAATAAACAACAAGAAAAGTCATTTTTCTCCGATCACCAGATTGCTCCATCTGGGAGCCATAATAGACACATCTGTATGCATGGTCTCTCTCTCCAGAGATACAGGACAGCTTGTAACAATTAGGCCATGGGCACAGTACCACTCGCACTCCTGTCGCAGCTCCTGGGGAGGATGATGTCGTGCATCTCCATCGTACCATGGGCACAACTACATGTCAGGGCGCTGCAATGGTTTCTCCTGCCATACCAACGATCCGGCAGGAGCAACTCCCAGGGCAGGGTAAGAGTTCCCCTACAAGTACTGCAGTCACTTCAGTGGTGGAGGTCACAGGCTCTCACCAGGGGATGCCTGTTCAAGGAGCCAGACTGTCTGACCATAACGACAGACACCAGCCTTTATGGTTGGGGCGCCCATTGCCAGTCACAGAACACACAGGGCCGGTGGATCCAGGCAGACCTGTCTCACATGATCAATTAGCTGGAGCTCAGGGTGGTTTATCTGGCTCTCAAGCTTCAAGGAAGCCATGGTGGGACAACACATTTTGGTCTTAACAGACAACATGACAGCCAAAGCCCACATCAATTGCCAAGGGGGGGACTCTTTCCAGGCCCCTCATGGCAGTGGCAGATTGTCTGGGGCACTGGGTGGAGAGATCTTCAGTCCATAAGGGCAGAGCACATCTCGGGGGTCCTGAATGTGCAGGCAGATTGTCTCAGCAGGGTGACAGTGGACCATTCAGAGTGCCGTCTGCATCCAGCACTTTTCCAGGAGCTGACAGTTCGTTACGGGAGGCCAGTTATAGATCTGTTTGCCTCTCCAGAATACACCCACCTTGTTGGATCCTTATCCTACGGTTGGGTAGATAATATGTACTGTAACTTTAACTGCTACAAGATGACTAATTGATTAAGTGGTTAAAACAGAAATAAAAGGAAGGCAGGAAGCTCATTCACTGCTGCTCACTCCTGCTCGTGATATTACTGCTAAAGATACTGTGACAGTGTTACGGAACTAGAACTGTAAGCAAACTTTGTTTTGTATTGAAAGTGTTATCTTTGTTTATGAGAAGCCAGGTTTGTTTGTTTTACAACAAGTAAAGACTATTTATTTTTCTAACAACGTTCAGAGTCTGAGAGTATCTGTGTTGCAACGCTGTCTGGTCCGTCGCTCTACTCTGCAGAGGGCAGTTTACCCTTAACACACCTGCCAAGGTTCTTCAGCAGGTTCAGGTCACGGGGGGGCGGAAGGGACGGATGGCCTACGCAGTCCATGGCCTCCAGGCCTTTTATGCACCTTTCCTCCTCTTGCCTTAATTCCAACAGTCATCAGGAAGGTACTCACAGTAAAGGTGGAGATGATCCTGTTAGCTCCCTATTGGCCCAGGAGACCATGGTTTGCCAACCTGTCCACCTGTCAATGGGACAACCCTGGAGGATACCTCGGGACAGAATATACCTCAGCCAGGGGGACTTGGTCCATCTGGAGTCTTAGTGGCTACAACTGACCGCCTGGTGCTTGAGTGGAGGTTCCTGAGGTGGGAGAAGTTCTCCAGGGTCATCCAAACTATCCAAGCCTCCAGATGACAGTCCATGGGCAGGATATATAATGCGACCTGGAAGGCATTTTGCTCCTGGTGCTCTAGATCAGGGTCCAGTCCCTCAGAGGTTTCAGTGGCACAGATCCTGGAGTTCCTCCAGGAGGGATTAACACCCAATACCATCCGGAGACAGATAGCAGCTCTGTCTTCCATTTTATCATGTGGAGGTTTAAAGTCATTTACTAAGCATCCAACAGTGTGCAGATTCCTCAGGGGTGCCTCTAACTTGCGCCCACCTGTGGTTCACAGGTATCCCACCTGGGATCTAACTAGGTTTTACAGGCCCTCACGGAGAGTCCCTTTGAGCCATTAAGATCAGCCAGTCTACGTTTCCTCTCATTGAAGGTGGCCTTCCTAGTAGCGATTACATCGGCCAGGAGGATTTCGGAGCTGGTGGCTCTTTCTGTGAGACAAGACTTCTGCATCTTCCACATGGACAGGGTAGTCCTACGTTTGGACCCTTCTTTCTTCCCTAAAGTCAATTCATGGTTTCATAGGGCACAGGAGTTGATCTCGCCCAACTTCTGTCCGGGCCCAAGACATGCCCTAGAGCAGAGATGGCATACATTCGATGTTAGAAGAGCCCTCCATATCTACATCAAGCCCACATCTTCCTTCAGGAAGACGGAATCCTTGTTTATTTCCTTTCAACCATCTATACTAGGACACAGAGTCACTCCTTTAACTGTGGGTCATTGGATTAGAGCTTGCATTGCCAAGGTATGAGGTTCAGAACCTATCAACAACTAGACACATAACAGCGCATTCCACCAGAAGCGCAGCCACGACGGTGGCGTGGGCAACACAAGCCTCTATTGAGGAAGTGTGCAGAGCAGCTACATGGTCCTCCCCATCTCCATTTATTCGGCACTATAAGTTGGACTTCTTTGCCTCAGCGGAGGCAGCCTTTGGGAGGCGAGTCCTCCAGAGGGTTCATAGTGTCGAGGGGGACTTAGGACCAAACTGCTCCCACCCATAGGGGACAGGCTGGCTTTGGTATGTCCCATTCCTGGATGCTTTCGATCTAGCTCTAGGGAAAATGGGCATTGGTCCTACCTGAACGCCATTTCTAGTAGAGATGGAAGAGTGCATCCAGCCCCACCCTTACTAACATCTGGTCCACAGTCTGGGAGGGGCTGCTATTTTACAGGTCACAAGTCTATTTATCGCTATGCCTTTGCCGAACTGGGAAATCACCAGATGGGGGAGGAGTGACCAGATATGCAAATAAAGATCATGTGTGCAGTCTCCATGCAGAAGATATAGAGCTACTACCCATTCCTGGATGCTCTCTTCCAGCTCTACTAGAAATGGCGTTCAGGTAAGACCAACACCCATTTTATTTAATTATCTTGATTTCTTTATGTTTTTAATTGTGTCAACTTTAGAGTAGATTTTATAAGCAGATCAGGGTCTGTTGGAATGGAGGGCCATAGCTAATTTAACTAGCTAATATAATTTTACAGACTGCCAATGGTCTTATGAATTAGGCAGCCATAACAATTTCAAATAAATAACCCTCTCTCTATATAAAAAAAATCAGATATAAACCTGACTCTCTCAGGGAATCTATTAAGATAGAGCTACTGTTTGTTAACAAATAGGGCAATCCAATACCACTGGTCCCAATGATGAAAGCTAATGGGTTGTAGCAGCAATGAATTAAAAGTGGGAGACCCAAGTTCTAGTACATTCCTTTTCAGAATATTTATCCTGAATATTTATCCTACTAGGATAAAACTTAGACTTCTATTGGATATTGAAATGAATATAAAGTTGGCAGAAATGGATTTTTTTGTAGCTGACAAGAATGTTGCTGTTTTTCTAAAGAAAGGGGCTACTGACATATTTTGTTGTTGTTAGTTGTGAAGTCGTGTCCAACCCATCACAACCTCATGGACAAAGTTCTTACAGGCTTTTCTGTCCTCTACCTCTGTCCACTGGAGTCCATTTAAGCTCATGTCTACTGCTTCAGTGACTCCATCCAGCCACCTCCTTCTCTGTCGTCCCCTTCTTCTTTTGCCCTCAATCTTTCCCAGCATTAGCCACTTGATCTATTCTTAACTGTCTTGATCATGAATTGCATTTATGAATTGTATTGTATTACTGATGAGTAGAGGGAGCATTTTAATTAAATATTACTTTTCTGATTGACATATAATGAATCAATATCATTACCATGATGAAAAATGGGACTATTATTACAGAGCATTTGAAAGCTTCAACTGCTTCAGAATGCAGCAGTACAAGTTTAAATGGCACTGGTTACTCGGTGCCAGGGTGGATAAAAATCAATGATTTTTTTTAAAAAATCAAAAAAATCAGATTTTTTTTAATTTAAATTGGATTTTTTTTATTTAAATCGGATTTTTTTAAATAAAATGCTTTTTGAGGAAAATATATTACCATCCAAAGGTTATTTCATCATGAAATAAAGATTAGTTTTTTAATTATGTAGAATAAGGCTGTATATGTTTAATTTTTTTGGTAAATAAATTCCATTAATCCATTCACAATGTCATGCTCTTCCAGAGGTTTTTGTAACATTATTGGGCAGTTTCTCTGCCTACAAGATATTATCACAGATGCCTGGTTTACTTTTGCAGTTCTCAAAACTGAATTTGACTCAGCAGAGATCACATGCCTCTTCTTCACAGCAAAAATGTTATAACATGAACAGAGTTGAGAAAAAGACCTTAATCCTATTGTTCTACAAACCTATGAATACAGAATCAACCCCTTCAGTGCTAAGTTTCAAGAAGTTCAGTGAATAGAATAGAAACAATATTTTTCTGATTGTTTGGAGTGGAATAGATCTGCACAAGAAGAAAGTGAAACTAATGTGAGGAGGAAGGGGCAAGCAGACAAGCAGTACAAAATGAAAGTGAAACTTTCTGAGCACAATACTGCACCGCTACAGACAGACAAGTCTTTGGATCTTTTTGTGTGTATGACCTGAGGTTTATCACATTCTTTCCTTGGAGGAAAAAACCTATAATGGCAGCAGGCCGTAAAAGAGACCCAGTTTGGCAATATTTTAATGAAGTTCCTTTACCTATCGGTAAGGCAGGCATGCGTGCAAACTGCAAACACTGCAACAAAGAAATGCAAGGCCTGGTGGCCCGAATGAGGCAACATCATGAGAAGTGCTGTGATGAAGATGACCAAAGAAACACATTTGAACAGGCAGGATCTTCAGGTTGGTAAACATTTTTATTGAATCATATTTCTAAAGACTGCCTTGAACTGTTATGTTTGAGCAAAATTATATTTCTTATTATTACTGCATGTTACTGTCATTTGGTACAGTTATGAAGAAAAGCAAATATTCCTTTTGGGGCAGTGCTGTGTACAATAAGTTGAAATTGTATAAACAATAAAATAACAGCATTGACTTTTTTGTTTAGGGGAATTCATGGATTTTGGAAACTATCCATCTTCAAGATTACCATCCTCCTGTTCTACAGTTTCAGAGTTATCCATCCAGGATAATGCTTCATTAGCATCATCATCATCAGACACCCACAGCCACATATCACTATCACCTAAAAGAAAGAAAAAACCCTTCTCTCCTGGAATCACCATAGATAAGTTTGTGATAAAAACTAGCAGATTAGAAAAAGAGTTAATTGATGAAAAAATTGCCCAGTTTGTTTATGCAACGAACTCTTCTTTCCGTCTGACTGAGAACCCACATTTCATTAATATGGTTCAGTCACTGAGACCAGGATACAGTCCACCCAGCAGAGCAGATGTTGCAGGGAAACTGCTGGATAAAGTGACAGAGAAATGGAGCAATGTGCAACAGCTCTGGAGGGTAGAATTGTTAACCTAAGTATTGATGGGCGGAGTAATGTTCACAATTACTGTCAGTAATGTCAGCACTCCAAGCTGCATTCACTCCAGTGCTGACATAAGAAGGAGAAGGTGGGGGCATCTGGCAAGAGGACGCTTGACTTTTCACCTACTTATTTTCCTTGGAGATACTATCCCCTAGGAGATGGGTTGGGAGGGGGAAAATTCCTTTGAGCTGAAGTAGTGGATAACAGCAGAGTGACTTGGAAGATGGCCAATGAGAAGCAGAGCAGTGGGGAAAGGAAAGGGAGGGTTTGGACCAGGAAGTCAGTGTTGGCTGCAACTGAGTCGGAGTTTCGATTGTTGTGCCTAATAAATGAAAGATTTTGATCAAGGACTATTTGTTTGAAATGCAGTTTATTTGAGACGACACCGAATCCTGACAGATCCTATTGTATGTGCTTGTATAACAACAGAAGAAGGGAAAGTCTTCCTTGCACAAACAATTGATATGTCAGGAAATGCACACACAGCAGAATACTTACAAGAAGTGGCAGTAAAAGCTATAATAACGTGAACAAAAATTCAAATGTCTAGTACGCAGTTTGGTCACAGACAATGCTGCAAATGTATCCAAGATGAGAAGAAATTTAGAAGAGCAGGAAGGGAATACAAAGCTAATAACATATGGTTGCAGTGCTCATTTGCTGCACCTCTTAGCCAAAGACTTAAGTGTTCCAGAAATAAAGACTAATGTTGTTGAAATTGCTAAATACTTCCGTAACAATCATTTTGCTGCAGCAGCTCTGAAAAGGATGGGTGGAACCAAGCTAACGCTCCCACAAGATGTTAGATGGAACTCTGTGGTGGACTGTTTTGAGCAGTATATCAAGAACTGGCCTATTCTGATGACAGTTTGTGAAGAAAATCGAGATAAAATAGATGGCACTGTCCAAGCCAAAATCCTCAACATTGGGCTTAAGAGAAATGTTGAACATATGCTAAGCATCCTGAAACCCATCTCTGAAGCTTTAAACAAAATACAGAAAAATAGCTGTTTTATTGCTGATGCTGTTGAAATTTGGAAGGAACTGAGTGAACACTTAAAAACAGAACTACACATGGATAGAATTAAATTACAAGCATTAAAAAAACAAATGGGACAAGTACTGTCTCCAGCTCATTTTTTGGCAAATATTGTCAATATCCAGTATCAGGGTCAAAACTTAAGTGCTGAGGAAGAGGAGTTAGCTGTGACATGGGTATCCAGCAATTATCCATCTGTAATGCCAACTATAATAAACTTCAAAGCTAAGGGGGAACCATTCAAGAAATACATGTTTGCTGAAGATATTTTAAAGAAAGTCACACCAGTGAACTGGTGGAAGTTACTTAAGCACTTGGATTTAGAGACTGTTCAAGTAATGATTTCACTTTTAACAGCAGTAGCTTCTTCTGCAGGCGTTGAAAGAATATTCTCTTCCTTTGGACTCATTCATTCTAAATTGAGGAATCATTTGGGACCCGATAAAGCAGGAAAGCTTGTTTTTCTTTTCCAGATTATGAACAAAGAAGAAGATGAAGATGATGAGTGAGCTACAGAGGACAGTATTTAAGTTTTTCATGTGTCGGCTGGGTTGACAGTCTAAGTTTCTTAAAATATATATATTTTGTTTAGCCAAATTAGTTAACAAACATGGATGTTCGTTTAAGCAAATAACATATGCTGTAATGTTATTGTTTCAGTTGAATAAATCTATTTAAATTGTTATTATTAAGGTAATGATTATTTTTCTCCTTCCTAAGTACAACAGAAAAGTTGTCCAAATATGAATGATTAACCTATTAAACGGAGGATAAAAAAACTAATATGAAAAGTTGTTATTCTAAAAATCTTCATCTACTTGCATATTAAAGTTATACCAGCAAGAATTAGTCTTTATGTAGAAAACTATTATTTAAATCAAGCTTTACTGACTAGTGATGTAAATCGTGATTTAAATCTTGATTTAAATCAGTTTGATTTAAATCAAATCCACCCTGCTCGGTGCATTCTAAACCTCTATTTTGTATGCTGGATTGCTTACCAGTATACTTCTGAATGCAATTCAAGGTAATGGTTTAAAGCTCTTCATGACTTAGGACTGGGTTACTTGAGGGACCATCCTTGGCAGGATGGACACGCTTCAGATTCCATCAGCTAAGGATGCTGGTTGGTGGGGCTCTGAAGGTGTGTCTTTTCTCCTATAGTGCCCTCCCCCCCCCCCCGCCCCAACATTCTTCCTCTGGATATTAGGATGGTCTCAACTTTACTGGTCTTTTGTAAGGCTCAGTAGATCTGTTTCTCAGGCATGGGTACATGAAAGGATCCATCTCCTGGATATATTAGTTTTCGTTGCCTATGTAATTTCCTTGGTTGCTATGGATTTTAGTTTTTGTATTTATTATTACTAGATACTTATTTTTCTAGAAAATTTTTGCCTAGAAAATATGTAATATAAAATATTTCTCTGATCAAGAGCAATTGTTAGTGACTTCACAAACATATTCATTTAGTTTTTATGGCAACAATACAGATTTGCCACTGAATTCTTTTGTACTTTTTAAAAACTTATACTTGAATACTGCCTTGAAATTTCCTAATGTTCTCCCATTCAGGTATAGTTATTATGGAGTCAATTTGTTCCCAGCTTTTCAAGATCAGCCAACTTTAGCTAAGAGCTGCTACCTAATTTGAAAAAAATAGATGTATTATATTGTTCTGATTTAATTAGGATATCCTTGATTCCTTTTCTTTTATGAATAATAGTAATTATTTTCACTCCTAAGCACTACTAGAGATTGACAATGCATTATATGTAGTCATATATGTCTGCTTGGAATGTCAGTTGTTATATACCTCTATGCTTAGAAATAGAGGCTAATTGAGTTAATTGAAGCTTCCTTGGAATAGATTTCCAAGCATGGGAATATGCTCTATTAACACAAAAAGACTTATAGCAGGACTGAAAAGAAAAGCAATGGTAAATATACCATATTATTCTAGGCGTTGGTTGCTCATATTAGTCAGAAATGTGTACTTACGGAGGATTGGACAGATAGAAATAGCAGATCTGTAGACTTTTCTTTCTCTACATTCTAATCACTATTTCATTGTACCACTGAAAGTCAGGTAAGCTAGAATGACATAAAGTTTTGGCATTATTTAGAAAATACTGTCTAGCAAGACAAGAGAGCAGCGAAAATAGCAACTCTAAATATATCCACACGTTGATGTTGTATAGGTTTATTTATTCAAATATTAGTTTGTAAAAATAAGATAAAAAATTACTATACTAATGCTACTTAATTGAAATTTCTTATATATGTACAAACAGGAAACCTCGACCTGTCTCTCAGCTGGTTGCACAACAGGTTACCCAGCAATTTGTGTCCCCTACACAATCAAAAAAAGAAAAAAAAGACAAAGTAGAAAAAGAAAAAAGTGAAAAAGAAACTACTACCAAAAAGAACAGTCATAAGAAAACCAGGTAAAATTTATGCTGTTTGGGGTTGTTCAAAATAGATAAATAAATATTAAATTGTCATCTTCTTGTAAAATTCTTAGAAAATGGTAATAAAAAATGTAGATCAAACACAGAAAATAAATAAAATGTGTGAAATCAAAAAGGAGATCTATAAACTTTGAGGTATTGTCTGTCACTGGTTTTTAAATTGTGTATGTTACACAGGGACACTGCAGGATATTTTGTATTTTCAAGGAAAACATACAATACTCAAGATCTATCAAATACTGCAGAAACTATTACGTAGAGATAGGTCAGGGTTCTGGTCTAGAGGTATCAGGAAAACTACTGAGGCACTAAGTGCTCCGTGAACCAAAAATCTGGAAACCTATGAACTATACTAAATAAAACTATATTTATACCTATCTGAAACTCAACTCAGTATATATATTTATATGTGTAAATATTGGGCCTTGCTAGTTTATGATGGTATACGTTTAGTTAGGATATTCCACAGTAATTAAAAAAAACATTTGATGAGTCTCTCATCCCCTATCTCGTGGCTTCACAAAGTGAACTAAGTCATGAACCAAGGTGAATAAGCCATACCACAATAAGCATATAAATTTCATTACAAGGCATTATATAACCTCATTCCCAGTTTGTTTCAGATTACACTTTTGCTACCAAATGTGGTGCATAAGTAACATAAATTATGTTTCAGAAGCTTTGACCCAGGTTCTCCATTTTCCAAATACACTTTAACTAAAATACTCTTAAATTTTGCTACTTGAATAACTGGATTTGCCTCATGCCACTAAGAGTAGCTTCAATAATATAGGCATGAGACTGTGTCCATCATTAAATAAAATTTTGGGGGATGAATTATGGAAATTATTTTAAAAAGGTAAATATGTCTTTGGTAAAGATAATTTAATTTTTATTAGATTTAATATGTTTGGTTGATTGCCATTATTATTTCAGAAGATTTTCTTGTAAATAAGCTTTCAGTATTTCCAGTCTCCTAGTTTTCTCTAAACCCCATTTAATAGCATGCAATAAAAAACTTTTTTCCTTTTTTCTCCTAATGTAAAATTCAGAAGCATTAACTGAAACAAAATACTTTTTTAGGGAATGAAAAAGTATAAAATTTGTTGCTGCAAAATTACTAGAGAAATTGGATACATTTATAAAGGATACCTGTATCAGTGATTATACAATGAGCCAGTTTAGATATAACATTGGTATTAAGATAAATATGTACAATAACTGCTCACCCTTATGTTATGCCCATTATTTTCCTTTTTTCAATGCTCATGTACTTTGTGCTGTAACTATGTTTAATACATTTAAAAATCAAATCAGCAAGCTGCAGTTTTCAAGTTTGGAATACACAAATGAACATACGACATCGTATTGCAGATTCAAATAAATTTCTGAAGTCGATACCTCATAGCGTTTTTGTTTGGCTAAAATAAAAACTGATTAATTAATCCACAATTTTCTTTAGCACAATGAAAAAGGCAAAGAGTGCCAAATCAAAATAGTGAAACAGCAATGAGGACATGAACCTCTCTGCTAACTTACATTAATAAATTACATTATACTGAGCAATATTTTTTCATGGAATTTACAAACTTAAGATAATGTACCTGACCTAACATTGGTTTTGTGAACAATAGCACTAGAAATTCATGTCTTATCATGCTTTGTAATTGGATATTTGCTGTATGTTATCAGTTTTTACACGATCTCAAATGTGATGCTGACCAGATGTTTTAGACCAAGTTTCCCTTAATTCCATCTAACAGAAATTTCCACAATGGGAATGAAAATTTGTTGATAACTTCTTGAAGAGTGGATTGACCGCTACATTTTTCAGTATAGACAGAACCATTCAATCAAGGATTACAGATAGTGTCCACTTAAACCACATTTGGGCCTGGAATCTCAGTCATTGAGCAAAGTAGTTGTTAAGTGAGACACTATATAACTGTTTCAGTCAACAACTACGATCCCAGCTCTTCTGGTTGTGCTCATAAAGCACGGAATTGATCATTAGTTGAAACACTGAACAGAGCCACGGGTCTCCCAGGCTTGGTGGGTTGGGGAGAGGTCATTAACTCCCACACCACCCAGGAGGCTTAGTCCCTTTCCTCATACCATCAGAGAGAATGATTGTGAGAATGATGATACTCACTAGTGTTTTCCCCAAATTTGTGGTTTATTTCTCCAGCACACCAAGGAATGTCCAGTGCACTGGAGGTACGGGCCTCAAAACTGGTGAAAACACTAGTAAACACCATTGTTCTGGGAGGCTCAACTCTGGAATAGAGTAATGTTTTTAGCAGTGGTTTGCTCTCCAAGCTTGTTTCAATTTAGTTTCTGACTTGTTTTTATGTTGTGGTTGGCTGTGTATTTTGATGAGGTTTGGATGACAAGGATCGTGTTATGAAATTTTTTGGATAGCCACTTCAGAGGAAAACATCGGAAAGATGTTTCTCTTCTGCTTTTCTTAATGACTCGGTGCTGCAGTGTGTTTTGGCTCTTTTGAAAAGGGTCCGGATACAGCTCTGCTTGTATGCAGCGGGGCGGCTGCTTGTAAAATTTAGAATTTGGTCTGGATGCGTGGATTTTCAATATACACAGGTGGTTAATTTGCCGTTATCTTGTCTCCTTATGTCAATATTTAGGAAGGGGAGTCGTTGTTCTTTTTCTTCCTCATGTGTAAAACTGAAGTGAATATGTTGTTGAGTAGATGGTGTGTCTCTTCTAGTCTGTTGCGTTTGATGATGGCAAAAGTGTTGCCCTTATAACATATCCAAAGGTTTGGCTGGATGATTGGCAGGACTGTGCACTCAAGTTTCTGCATTACTGCTTCTGCTATTAGGCTAGATATAGGTGATCCCATAGGCGTGCCTTGTATTTGTTGATAGATTTTGCCATTGAATTTGAAGTGTGTTATGAGGCATAACTCCAGATGTTTCATGGTAGTGTCGGTGACATGGAGTGTTCTTTAGGTGTCTTTTCATTATGGCTTTGATTTTCTGTGAGTAGATCATAGATAGTTTGTTTGGCCAGGTCAATGTTAATAGATGTGAATAATGCAGTTGTCAAATGAGACCATTATTTCTTCTTCATTTATTTTGATGTTTTTAATTAATTGAAGGAATTGCTCAGGTGAGTTTATAGAATAAGCCAAATTGTTAATGAGAGGGTGAAGTCTTTTTCTTAAAGCTTTTGCTAGGTTGTAGGTTGGTGCTCCAGATAGTGCCACTATGGGGCGGAGAGGAATTTCATTTTTGTGTATTTTGGGAAGTCAGTAGAATTTGGGTATACTGGAGTCTTGTGGTAGTTTTATTTCTGTTGAAGTTAGTTGTTGAGAATAGAGAATTTTTCAACATATGTAAGATTGTTTCCAAGTACTAGCTGAAGAAAGCCATTCTGTTGTTCCATACTTCTACTGTTTAAATATATTTCAGTCAGATACCAGAACCGTGTTCCCTATATTATAAATATGACATTTCATCAAGCCAATAGGTTATATTGTGGCCCGCCGGCGGCCAGCAGAGTCAGACAGTGAGGAAGTTGGGGAGGAACTTGGGCCAGTCCTGGGGGCTGGGGAAAGCTCGGACGAGGGCTCTGCATTACAGGCAGAGAGGGGGCCAAGGCCATCTGATAGTTATGTGCTGCCTCTGGAGCCTCCGGAGTCTGACAGTGGGAGCCTGTTCCCAATGTGCGCATGCACAAAGCTGCCAGAAGACAAAAAAAATTAAGAAAAGAGGGTCAACTTGGGAGTAAGGCTTGGAGATGATTGGCCCCTCCCATAAGACATAAAAGAGGAGCAAACAGGGATGTGAGCTTTTGCAGGAAGCAATTAGTTCATCTTGTCAGTTCAAGCTTTGAAAAGTTCTGTTTGACTCTATGCCAAGTTTGGCCTTGCCCTGGGTTTGGCAATTAGTTCTCTGGCAGCATTCCAAGGGAGATAAGGTGGGTGTTTATAAACATTCCCCTGAAAGACTGTTTGTGAAGTCTTGCAGACTGTGAATGACAATAATTCACAGCCATATAAATAAAAGAGGTTTTGCTGGGACTAAAATTGTGCTTTATACTTTGTAAGGAAGCCTAGGTCAGAACAGGTTATAGGATAGACTTGCAATCAACAAGAGAACCAATCAGCTGCTCAGAATTTGAATATAGCTCCAAACGAACAACCAATCAAATGACCAATTGACCACACTGGCACACAAGCCATTTATAAGCTAGGGAGAATAGGACATGAAAATCCTGCTGATGATGTTACCCAGTCTGGTAATAAAACATTCCGAAACTAAATTGAAACAAGCTTGGAGAGCAAAACCGCTTCCAAAATCTAAAACCCAAGCTACAAGTATTTTCTATTATTTCACAGTAATGTTTTCTCCAGAGGAGCGTAAAACCTGGCATTCACTAGTGTTTTCTTTTCCAGAGTGGAAAGTGCTACCAAACATCAGCATTCTGAAAGGGTCAGAACCCTGGTGCTACCATTTTTGCCAGGTTTGAATTCTGTTACCCCAGTATGCCAAGAGATTTCCTCTCCCCTCCACGCAAGGAGAGAAAATTCTCTTGCCCTGCAAGAACAGATCTCAAATCTGATTAAAATACTAGTGAATGACAGCATTCTGAGCCATTTTCCCCCTTGGAAGAGTGGCAATTCCAGCATTTGCTAGTGTTTTCCCCTCCTGAGGGACTGAAATAGATATTCAGTACTGTTTTTGCCAGATTTGAGTTCCTTTTCTCCAGCATATGGGAGGATTTCCCCTCCTTGGAAAGGAAATCCCTCAGTGGGATCAAGATCAGTATGTTGTTTTATAATGGCTGAAAGTGCTTTATGGGCTGTAAAGCTCCTATTCCAAGGTTGTCATGACTGTGAACTGTCAGTTAAACGACAGGTTTAAATTGAGTATTACCGTATTTTTTGCACTATAAGACGCACCAGACCATAAGACGCATATTAGCTTTACAGGAGGAAAACAAGAAAAAAGAATCTGCCTCTGCCTCTGCCTCCCAGCATTTTTCTGGCTAGCATCCTTGCAGCAAACAGCTTTGTCAGCTTCAGCACGTTATCACAGCCCCAGCACGTGGCTCATCAGGGTTCCGCTCCATTGTGCCCACCACCAATCAACTGAGCTGAACTGCTGCTGCTGCCGGGAAACACTGGAGCCTTCACTGCCAAGCAGCTGATTGGCGGTTGGATCGGCCTCCCGGAATACTGCCAATCAGCTGTTCTAGGAGGTGGGAATTGCCACCGCTTATCACCACCACCGCCATTTGGCAGCAGCCATCAGTGGCGAATGGCAGTGATCCCCGCCGCCAAGAACAGCTTATCAGTGGTATTCTGGGAGCCAATCCAACCGCCAATCAGCTGCTCAGCAGCAAAGGCTCCAGCGTTCCCCGGTGACAGCAACAGGTGGTGGTGACAGGTGATGGTGAATGCCACCGCCGCACCAACTCCCCTCCTCCCCGCCGCAATATTCTCTCCATAAGACACAGAGACATTTCCACCCACTTTTTTGGGGGGAGAAAAGTGCATCTTATAGTACAAAAAATACAGTACCTATAATTTACCTCTGCTTGGACCCAACCACATCATCTCCCAGGAGGGACATAGATCTAATATACCGATTGCTGTCTTGTGCCTGTCTACTTGCTCATGACCAACAGGCTCAAACTCCTACCTAGTAACCAAATTGGATCATGCTTCTGTCAGCTTCACAGGGACTGCTCATCCAGAGTTCAGAACAAAACAGATCTGAACTACTTTATCTGTGAAATGCTTCAAATATTCCTCATAGTAATTTTGCATATGTTCCTCTTGCCTCTCTTTTCCTAGTGAAATTGCGTTCATTAGTATTGGTTAGCAGGATGGTTAAGGCACCATGTTAGAAACCAGGAGACTGTGAGTTCTAATCGGTAGTGGGGTTCAACCGGTTCACACAAATTTGGCTGAACCGGTTGTTAAATTGCTGGTTGGCCCCACCCCACCCCTTCCAGAAATCCCCACGGCCCCGGTTTTTGCTCCCAGGACACTGCAGGGAGGCCTACTAGGTCCAATATGGGATGTGGGAGAGATGCGCCCCCCTCCCCACAGCCCATTTATGCTCCTAGGAGGCTGCAGGGAGGCCTACTAGGCCCAAAACGGGGCACGGGATGGCAGCGTGCCCCTCCATGGCCCATTTTTGCTCCCAGGGGGGTGCAGCAGGCCAAGTGCTGCCTGTCACACCCCCAGCCACACCCACCATGGCTACACCCACCCAGCGGTCATTAGGGCAGAGAACCGGTTGTTAAATTATTTGAATCCCACCCCTGGTTCTAATCTCACTTTAGGCATGAAAGCTGGCTGGGTGACTTTGGGCCAGTCACTCACTCTCAACCAACTAACCTCACAAGGTTATTGTTGTAGGGAAGATAGGAGGAAGGAGGAGTATTTGATATATTTGCCTCTTGAGTTATTTATATAAATAATAAAGATGAAATATAACTTCATCTTATAATGCCTTGGTAAGGTCACACTTGGAATATTGCATTCAGTTTTGGTCGCCACGATGTAAAAAAGATATGGAGACTCTAGGAAGAGTGCAGAGAAGAACAACAAAGATGATTAGGGGACTGGGGGCTAAAACATATGAAGAACGGTTGCAGGAACTGGGTATGTCTAGTTTAATGAAAAGAAGGACTAGGGGAGACATGATAGCAGTGTTCCAATATCTCAGGGGTTGCCACAAAGAAGAGGGAGTCAAACTATTCTTCAAAGCACCTGAAGGTAGAACAAGAAGCAATGGGTGGAAACTAATCAAGGAGAGAAGCAACTTAGAACTAAGGATAAATTTCCTGACAGTTAGAACAATTAATAAGTGGAACAACTTGCCTGCAGAAGTTGTGAATGCCCCAACACTGGAAATTTTTAAGAAGATGTTGGATAACCATTTGTCTGAAGTGGTGTAGGGTTTCATGCCTGGGCAGGGGGTTGGACTAGAAGACCTCCAAGATCCCTTCCAACTCTGTTATTCTATTTCTATTTTCTAAATAAACAGATAAATTATGAGGTTAGAATCATAGGTCAGGGCCTAGTGCAGTGGTGGGTTGCTACCGGTTTGGACCGGTTCGTGCGAACCGTTGGCAGAAATTTGGCTTGCCCCGGCCGCCATGTTCGTCGCTGCCATGTTTTTCACCCATGCACATCCTATTGCAAGTCCAATGGGATGCACATGCATGAAGAACATGGCAACAGCAGCAGCTTTTTCTGCCGGTATGTTTTGGGCGGCCTGCAGAGAAAGCAGCTGGCAAAGAAGCCTTTTCAGAGGCTTTTTTGCCAGCCGCTTTCCAGCAGCTGCGGCTGGCTGGGGGCTGCTGAAAACTACAGTCAGCTTGCCTTCCGTACTGTGGACCAGCCGCAGAAGGTAAGCAGCATAAACAAGGAGGCGGTGGTGGGGGAAGAAGGCAGGCAAGTGGGCCTAGCCATGGGGACCGCTGAGAAGGCCACGTGGAAGGCAGACAAGCTGTGGGGAAGAGAGCTAGGAGTCTACTTCACCATGGCCCTGCCATGCTTGCCTGCCTTCCATGCGGCCTTCCCGGCAGTCCACCATACCTTTGCCTTCTGAGGTCAGGTCACATCAAACCTGTGATGGAAGATGCAACACTTTGGGCCTGGCCCGGTCAGCTGGTGGGCGGGTGGCCCTTTGGGGAGACGGAGCTGCTTCGCTGGGGCTGAGAGGGAAAACTGCCCAGGATTTCTGGGATGCCCCTCCGCTGCTGCTGATGCCTGCCACGGCAAAAACCACATGGGAAAACCTCCTGTGAGCTCTGGGACGCCCCTCTGCCGCCACTAATGCCTGCCGCAGCAAAAGCCGAGCAAGAAAACCTCCTGGGAGCTCCGGGACGCACTGCCACCGCCGCCACTGATGCCTGCCACGGGTAAAGCCGTTCAGGAAAACCCCACGGGAGCTCCGGGACTCCCCTCCTCCACCACCGCCACCACTAATGCCTGCTGTGGCAAAAGCCGCGCAGGAAAACCTCCCCCCCAATTGCCCAGCTGAACCGCGCAATCATCAGAGACTTTTTTTTATTTTTAAAAGCATTTTTTCTACAACCTCTTTGGCTGAAAAAATGCTTTTAAAAGTAAAAAAAAAAGCCTCTGATGATTGCGCCGCTCAGCAAGGATCATCAGAGGCTTTTTTTAAAAAAAGAAAGCCTCTGCTGATCAAGCAAATCAGCTGGGATCGTCAGAGGCTTTAAAAAAAAAAAGAAAGCCTCTGCTGATCAGGCAACTCAGCTGGGATCGTCAGAGGCTTTAAAAAAAAAAAGAAAGCCTCTGCTGATCAGGCAACTCAGCTGGGATGCTCAGAGGCTTTAAAAGCATTTCTTTTACAACCTCTTCAGCCGAAGAGGTGGTAGAAAAATGGTTTCAAAAGTAAAAAAAAAAAAAGTTGGCCACGCCCACTCAATCATATTACCCACCACCACCAAGCCATGCCCACAGAACCGGTAGTAACAAATTTTACATTTCACCACTGGTCAGGTTCAATGCTAGATGAGAACCTCACACACTAGTTTTCTATGTTTTAATCTGGAAAAGTTCTAGAAATGCTGGAGATGGCATTATCCACAGATTTTTTTACATGGCTTTAAAATATTGTCAAGATCTGAATAATTTCACGGTATTGTCTGCTTTTGGAGTTGTCAAATTCTACCCTGTTTTATTGGAAACTAACAAAACTCATTTCCCCTTGAGTTTCTGTAAACTTTCTGGGCAGGCAGCTGAAACTCTTTGTCATTTTCTGGGGTATATATAGATGCAGTATCCTGTTCACATAACTTCTCCCTTCATAGATATAACTCATCTCCTTCTTTCTTTCACTCTTGAGAAAAATGCCTAATTATAAACTATCAACATGCTATGATTTCCCAATTCACAAGAGCTTTTGAATGCAACAGAGGAATGTTAGCAAGGCAGTTGGGAAACCTTTCATTGCTTTTAAAACAAAAAAAAAGCAAAGCAAACAACTGGCTTGTTCTTGCAATAGCTTTTTATCATAGCAGCCTCTTAGAATATTAGGCAAATCACCAGATAATTGCACGTAGAATAGTGTGTGTATATTAATTCATTATGGTTTCTGGGGGTGAAGGAATGTTTGCTACTGATTTTCTCTTCTGGTATTGGTCACTTAGAGAGGACTGATTGGCTCATGGATGTCCCTGGTGAATTCAAGGTCAGAAGAAATGAAGACAAAGTTTGCTTTCCAGCTGCTTTGTGGGGGATTGGTGGGTGGAAATTCAGATTGTGTGGATGTGGCCTTTTAGTGTTTTGTAAAAGTGTTTTTTGGGAAAGAATTATGCAACACTCCGTATTTACCGTGAAAGCAGCTTTACAAGGCTTGTGTTATGCTGGTTTTGAGACTTTTTCTCAACTGTACTGGAATAGTCATTTCTGAGTCTTTACCAAGATTGATCATAGATTTTAGAGTGGATTGGTGATTTACTTACAAAATCAAGTTTGTGCTGGATATTTACTAACTAGTAGCAACTGAAAGTATACTCATATCTCTGAAATAACACAGAGCTTTTTTGCTTAATTATTACATGGAATAACAAGAGAGTCAGCTTCCTATGAAAAACATACCTGAAAACACCCAGCATGACCACCCAGTCATATGACCAACCAGCCACGCCCACCCAGTCACATGACCAGCCAGCCACACCCACCCAGTCACATATGCCATCACGTGACCACCAAGCCACGCCCACCATCACATGACAACCAAGCCACACCCACAAAATAAGCCACGCCCACAGAACCGGTAGTAAAAAAAATTAGAACCCACCCCTGGCCTAGTGCATATGCCTGGCATATCTAAAACCTCAAGATTTAGTATTTGGCATTTCTATTTTAAATATCCAGGGATCAGGACTAACAAAGACATTTGCTTGACATAATTCAAAGGTTCAATCAATTTTAGAAGATCTTGCTAATGAATTGTATCATAATACAGGAGATACAAGCATTCTTTGTGGTTCCAGAAGAATCTTTAAACTAAAACACTGGAACATTTTCTGAGTTTCCTCTTTCATTTGATTATTTATATTATTTTAGGCCCAGATTGAAAAATGTGGATCGAAGTAGTGCTCAACATTTGGAAGTTACTGTTGGTGATCTGACAGTCATTATTACAGACTTTAAGGAAAAAACTAAGTCATCACCTGCTTCAAGTGCAGCTTCTGCAGACCAGCACAGTCAGAGTGGTTCTAGTTCTGACAATACAGAGAAAGGAATGTCCAGGTCATCTTCACCTAGAGGAGAAGCCTCATCACTGAATGGAGAATCTCATTAAAGTTTATTTACTTCAGTTTATTTAGTCTTTCGTCTCAAAAAAAATTACATATATACAACTTCTGCCAACAGTTACCACATTTTCATGACCTATTATCACCGTGCATGATTATGTTTACTCAAATATGATTTATGCAGTTTTTTACAAGCAGTGCTGCAGTGCAATTAAATTGCACTGCAATCTACAAAACATTTTAGATCAACTTTTTAATCTTCATATACAATGGTGAATGAAAATGTGGTTTGAATGTTCTTGCTGCAGTGTTACAAGACCTTTTCCTCTTTTACTTTAGTGAATTTTAACAGAATTCTTGGATTCTATGCTATTGGCATGTACTGAATGAATTAAAAAATAGTTCAAACTGCCTAAATATGTATTATTTGAGAATTGTGAATCATAGTTATATATGTATGGAAGTCAAAGATCAACTTAATCAACTATTGCTGCAAAAGATTGTTCATAATGATTATCTTTAAAACACCTGCTGGTACTTGGTGTGGTTGAATAGGAAAATGTTATTAAATATAACATTTGTATGAATTTTTGCCAATGTCCAACACATTTTACTGGATTATTGTAACTGAATAATGTTGCTAGCTTCTCCAATATTTTCCTCACACATTTAGAACATTTATTGTTAATGTTTACAAGCAAAAAAGTAAATATGTTACAAACATTAATTGTTTAGCTTTATAATTCAAATATAGTACTGCCTTGTCCTTATACACTGGTATTCTCTGTTATAGAACATAAATTTATTCTGAAATTATTAGTCATTTTCTGTTTTTTTTTAATTCTATATCTCAAAACTATTGCTGATAACTTTAAAATCCCAAACATGATGCCATCATAATTATTATTTTCTACTTACTTTCTCTGAAATTTGCTCAATGTTATAGTGATATATCTGTTCATCAGGAGGCTGGGATCCAAAGAGGCTTTTAAGTTTGTGTATGAGTTTAGTAGTTTATTTTGTTTTGTTTGTGTGTATTTTTAGCCATAGTTCTTTGCACCACACCAGAGAGCATTCCCAAAGATCTCCCAAGATTGGAAATGGGTAGTGCAGGGGACTGCAGTTGGAGGAGGTGAACTTTAAAAGCAATGGTACCTGTGTATGTGTGTCCGTATGGTGTGAAAAGAACCTGTGCAGCCTTTAGGATTCAGGCTAATTATATTAAATGTTGCACCAGAGTAAATAAGTAAGCAAATGCTGTATGTATTACATTTGTTTCTGTATCAGCCTTTTGCATTTTTTTGAAATAACTTTTATTAAATAATATAGAGTAAATCATAGGTAAAATACAGTTCTTTGTTTTTGAAATAGTGGACATTTATGCATTTAGCAATATAGAGATACAGAACAAAAGGATTTACAGTCCCATTCAGTATTATGTAAATTTTCCAATAAAATATTTTTATGAGTATAGGTTTTGAAATTTTGTTTATAATCAGTTAAATCTTTCAATGTATAAATCATTGATTAACTCTTTCACCTGTACTGTAGAATTAGAAATATAGTGGGAGGGAGAAGATGATTTAGAACTTCTAAGAGTGTTTTTATATATGATTGTCCACTTAAATGGACATTTACTGATCAGAATGTAAACCCAATCTAAAATTATTTTAATTTAATAAGGCAATGAATTAACAATTCAGAACTTATACATATTTGACAGCACAAAAGTTTATGCATTTCTACTCAGAAATGCCTCATTGAGTTCATAGTTTATAGCACTACAGCTATCAGTGCAATCCTTGCATTTTTACTCAGCAGTGCAAACATGAGTGGGGAGGGAGGTTCATGGCATGTGCACAATGATGTCATCACAATAATATCTTAAGATGCTTATTTGTGTCACATATCAGGTCACAAAGTACTTAATGGTAACTTTTGTATGATGACATCAGCCATATTAATTTGGTACCTTCATAATTTACTGCAAATGCAGCTGGGCTTGAGGTTGTTCCCCTAGGGCAGGGGTGTCAAACTCAATTTCATTGAGGGCTGGATCAGCATTGTGGCTGTCCTCCGGAGGGGAAGAAGGGGCGTGGCGGGGGTAGTCAAGGCCGACTGGGTGTGACCTGGAAGTGTGGCCAGCTTGATGTCGCTGTGTGTGTGGTGCCTGTGGGAACCAGGCGGGGTTGGGGAGGGAATCCAGGTGTCTCTGGCAGGTGGGGCTGTGGGCAGGAGACTCATCCCACAGGATGAGGGGAGGGGAGGCAGGGGGCAGGGCAGCTACAGCCAGAAACAGTCAGCCACCACATGCTTGCCGCCCTTTGTATGCGGGGGAGATGGTTTCCAGCTATAGCCGCAGCCTGACGGCACCTCAGGTGGCCCATGCGGCTCCAGAGCCTGCTGCCACAAGCAGCAATTGGAGGCAAGGGGAGGAACGAGATGCAGACCGCTGGATGCGCTTACTCCATCTCAGTGTCTGTTTTGGCTTGTAGTTGGAGAGCAGGTTGCCACTGGTCACCTTCTCGGACCCGTCATGGGTCTTGCCCCTGGCCTGCGCATTGAGCGTGTTCCCCTCGAGCACCTGACTGCAGCAGCCCATAGTGGTGCTGAGGTGATCAGGTGCACAAGAGCGGTGCTTCGCTAGCAGGCCTGGCAGTAAATGGGGGAGGATGCGGCATTTCACCACCCACTACAAGACCCAAGGCGTGGCATCGGGCCAGGTTTCCCCAAAGCACGGCAGGTGTTGGGGTAGGAAGTGGCACCCGTCTCAAGGCTGGATGAAGAGGTCCTTTCTGTAGGAAGTGGGTCTTTGAGCCCTGGTCACCGGTTTGGGCTTTGCCCTGCCAATTCACCCTGCTAC
The DNA here is from genome assembly GCF_029215685.1 of Pituophis catenifer annectens. Lineage (NCBI taxonomy): Eukaryota > Metazoa > Chordata > Lepidosauria > Squamata > Colubridae > Pituophis > Pituophis catenifer. The sequence continues at coordinate 34,960,613 of NW_027256887.1, forward strand.
CCCCGAATCACCCTGTCACTTACCGGTGCCCCAGAGGGTGAGGAATGCGGGGCCCAAAACTCCCAAATGCAGCTCCTTTCACTTTGGCCTCCCAGGCCTCCTGCAACAGCACTAGAAACAGCCACACCATGCCTTCTGGGAATGCCGGCTGAGTGGGGAATTTGCCTGCAACTCAGAACAGAGATGCGGCGAGGGGGTTGCAAGACAGAAAGCAGCCTTCAGCAGGGCCGCTTCAATCCAGGGAAGGGACTGCATCCTCAGGGGCTCTGTGTGAAGGAGCTGCGTCGGCCGGACAGCACCCTGGAACTGCTACCTCGCGGGGCAGGGTAGGGCTCAGTTCTCCCCGCCGAGAAGACTTGGTGAAGGGGGCACATCATTTTGGGTCTCTACTCCTGACAGCTCCTGGGTGGCAACTCTGCCACTACTTGGCAGACCCACCCAGCCGGAAGGAGGTGAAGCGGCCAGCCAGAAAGGCCGAGTAGAGATGGTGGAGTATGCCCAAGCCCAACAGGCAAAAGATGGCCATTGTGAGTGGGGAAACCCAGATCCCCATCAGCACCATGGCCACCCAGACCCAGCAAAAATGGGGAGAGGCACACAATCCTGGCTGGGCCTGGGCGACGATGGTGCTAAAGAGGATCCTGTTTTTCCTGCTCACAGTGGCCGTCTTTTGCCTGCTGGGCTTGGGCATGCTCCATCACTTCTACTCAGCCTTTCTAGCTGGCCGCTTCACCTCCTTCGGGCTGGGCAGACCTGAGCAGCAGTGGAGTTGCCACCCAGGAGCTGTCAGAGGTAGACCCTCCCCCCCAATGATGCGCCCCCTTCACTGAGGCTTCTTGGCGGGGAGAGCCGAGCACTGCCCTGCCCTGCCCTGCGAGGCAGCGGCCTAATGGACCAGTGCAAGCTGCTGGCAGCGGTGCCGAGGTGTATCGGGTGCGTGAGGGAAACATGCTCCACTTGCAGGCCAAGGACACGACCCATGAGGGGGCCGAGGAGATGACCAGTGATGACCTGGTCTCCAACCGCAAGCAAAAACAGGACAGAGTAGGCAGGCCAATGGTGTCTGGCAGCCGCCACCCCACCCCGTTCCTCACTTTGTCTTGGTCTGTGGTGACGGCAGTATCTGGAGGCAAAGACGCAGAGAAGAGGCACAGGGTCCAGCCTCCTGGATGCACCAGGCTGTTCCAGCTATGTGGGATGTAGGCGCATCTGGTGGTCCACATCATGTGCCTTCCCTCCCCCTTCCCCTGCCTGCTGCCAGTAGTGCCATGCCTGTTTCTTGGAGGGCCAGTTGTGGAGCCCCCGCTCCCTGATAGCTCCACCCATGTGCGCACACAGAAACCTGAAATTCCAGACATGCTGTAGCGGGCACGGGGCTTATCTGCAACTTGGTGGCATCCATGCTGAGATGGGGGGGCTGGACCGAGGCGATGCTGGCCTGATGCCTCCTGTGCGCACAGGCCTGGCCCATGCCATCTGGGCAGGTGCGCGTGCTCTTGCTGTGCGCACAGGAGGCAGCAAGAGGATGCGTGACTTCCCAGATGGCATGGACTGGGCCTGTGCGCACACGCGCATAACTGGATGGCATCAGCTAGACCGAAGCAACGCAGACCAGCCCCTTAGTTTCCAGAATGGCCGCAGGGGCCAGATCAGACCACATCACAGCCCGGAAGAAGCCCGCAGGCCTTGTGTTTGACACCCCTGCCCTAGGGAATTTAGGCACGGAGCTGTTTGGAATTTACTTCCAAACAAATATGCATAGAGTTGCATTGCACAAAGTAAACAGTAGTAGTAGAAGCATTCTAATTCATCTCCCCAAATTATTCCCCAAATGTATTTTTCTGTTGCTTGGACCTGGTACCAATATTAGTGTTTTTGTACCCACAAACATTCTCATGAAAACATCCTTCAGACTCAGAGTGACTTAAAAATGAAGGTTCTCATAATGATGGATCTTAAAATAATAAGCTAGAAGAGAAAGTCTAGTCAATTTATATATTTGTGGTTTCTGTGTTAGATTAATCTTATGCACACTTACTTGGATATATCCCACTGAATTCAGTGAAATTTAACTCTGGGAAAATATACATAGGATCTGGCTGTTAATATTATTTGTTTTGGTAAAAAGTCCAGTTGTGTATTGTTGGAGCATTTCACATAATATTTAGGATTTAACTTTTTTTCACTTAAAATATTTATTTTGTGAACTATGAAAAATTACATAGGATATTTGGTAATAATTCTAACCAAAAAATATTAAATATGTATAGTGACAGCATTTCAGCTGAATTTTGTAGCCCTGCTAATTGTGATGTTTGCTGGTCTCTTGCAGTAATGTATTTTTCTGTTTTTAACTCCAGTACTTCTACAGGCACAATGGTACTGTCTATTTTGTACAATGTTAAATGTGAAATACAGTTAGTTGCATAAAATGAAAGTCTGATGTGATATGTAAAACTTGAATATGTCATTTCTTACTTTTGCTGTCTAATAAGTTAACATTAACTGTTTTCCTAAATGAATAAGAACTGAAAAGGCTGAAATTGGAATGTTTATTTTATTTTATTTATCTCATTTTTGAACCACCCATCTCCTCACAGACTACTTTTATGTTACAAAGTACTGCTTGGTCTTTTATTGGCTTCTAAACAGAGTTTATTTCTTTAAGTCATACTGGGGAACAATGCAATTAATTTCTCTGTAACCTTTAATATTTTTTTCAATTTTTAAAATAAATTTCTATAGGTAATTTCCCAATAAATAAACAACTTAAATCCACTTAGGGGGAAACTGAAATCTACAAGTGATATAACTACATAATTGGCATGTCTAGTTATTCATTTTGTCACAAGTATTTAGGAAGCTACTTTAGATACCCAATCAGTCCATATGATTCAGTCATCTTGACAGTGACTGCAGCAACTCTCTAGTGTTGCTAGCTCAGCTTGTGGATGGCAGGAACTGGATTCTTTGTTGCAAAATATGTTTCAAAACTAAATTCTACATAGTTTCTTTACAAGAATCCCTCTTTAGAATATTTTCTTTTGTAATATCCATCTTTATAAATGGATATAAATACATTTTATTTATAAATGTAACATATTACATTATATTAACATAGCAACATATTATTTAAGACATATGACATCTATATCAAATTAAGCTTGAAAGTGAATGTAAATATTTCTTAGGTGTGCCTTTTCATTAGAAGCAGAATACAATCCTAAAAAATTCCATTGGCTATTTCCAGTGAGTTATTACTATATAAAAACACTGGGTTGCTCTGTTTATTACAAAAATGTATACACTATCTGATTTATTACACTTCTGACTTGGGTAGAGAAAAATAAATTTCTCTAACATATCTCAAATATCGCTAAAACAATTAAAACCTTCTTATGCAAACACTATGTAGAATAGTACTGTTTTTGTTGTTCTAAAAGATGGGAATGACTAACCTAACTTGGGGGAAGATGCGGTGTAATTGAAGCTGCCACAGCAAAGGCTATTTTCTGAGTGCCTGTACCATTGAATGAGCTATGATCCAATACTGTGCCATATAAAAGACTTTTGCTCTCCATGTAACCTAAGATACACATGTTCCAAAATACATTCAGAATATCATTTGAAAATGCAGAGGAGAGGAGGCATTGTTTCCCTCTTGGTTGCAGAAAGCAAGCATTTCCATCGGTGGAAAATCCCTGGATTTCCCTTGAGCTCTTCAAGGACAGGTAGGATATTAATCTAACAAACATTTCATTCTGTATCCCATGTATTCAGATTTCATGATCCAGTTACAGCAGTTCTGAAAAAAAGCGACTTACGGCTGGTCCTCACACTTAACAACTATCCCACCCTTAGGAAGGAAACAATGGCAAATCACTTCCAAAATCTTTCCAAGAAGACTGCAGTGCCTAGTTCAGGCAGTTACCAGAAGTTAACACTTAAAGGAACCAAAAATCAATAAATTATTTTGAATTATTATTTCAAGATCTAAATTATTTTATTGGATATTAGTATATTTTATATGATTAACTGATATGGTAAGTACTGAGAATTATAAATGATCACTAATATCTGAAACATTTTGCTGTACCAAAATATTTGAATATAACTGAGTCCATGTACTAGGAATATGTTAACTTTTCCTTAAGAAGTACCATAATTTCCTTTTTTAAATAATTAAATATTTCTTCCAAATAGATCAGAAGAAAGGACTTGCTTTATTAAACTCAATTATACACAGACTATCAAAATTCAGTGTGTAAGATTTTACAAAAATATTCTGATATTTGTAGAAAACAAGGGAAGGGAGAAGAGGGTTTTTTTTCCCTGTTGCTCATAAATTTAGTGGTGAATTACTTTTTAAAAAAATATTCTTAAATGAATTAGGAGACAAAAATAGAATGTCAGAATAAAAAAAGAGAATCTCTTGCTGTAGTAGATACCATCTTTCAAAATTTTATTCTGATGGTTAATTTAGGATCACACTTTCTCTACCCAATCATGGAGAATATTGATTTGTATTACCTATAAGGCTAATATATCTGATTTTATTCTAAAATAAACCTAGGATGTTATTAAAGTATCATAATTCATTAATTAAACAATAAATACAAAATTAAATTTGGTTCTTTGGCATATATTTGATGAAGACTTCATCCTATTGTTAAACAGGTTTCCTTTTTATTTGTTGAAACTGTTCCCGCTCAGCAGCATGCTTGTCAACTGCCAATCTGCCCATTCCCAAAATCACCCAGCAATTAGTAAACTTCATCAGACATCAGTAAGTTTTTGAAGGCTTTTACCATATGACACAGCTTTCAATGGAATAAAACATGAGGAAAATGGTTTTATGATTCCACTATAATTAGCTCTTTAACTAATTGCTCAGCATGTCAGTGTGATGAGATGATGAAATTCTGGTTTTACTGGAAATAGGGTAATTGGTTTCTTTTAAAAGAATACTCCTTTAGACAGTTTAACTGTGTTTCTAAAACAAAGCTATTTTATGGAATATCGTTATCAGTTGATCTTGTTTTTTGACTGTTAAAGACTGTTAAAGAGTTTGCAGCAATCCAACCAGCACACAAAAGTAAACAATTCAGCAGGATTCATTTATATAAGAAACTTATTTATATATAATACCATATAGCAGAAGCTAGAACCAGAACTCAGAATCCAGAAGTACAGAATCAATAATCACAGAAGCTATAGAATCACAGAAGCACTCATACATATATACAGATCAGTGAACCTAAGCCACGCCCAGGCTCCTAGCCATCCTCATTGGCTGACCTGTTACCATGTCTATTCCAATTCATGAACCCTTATATACCAACACTGCCAACACAGTTTTCATTATTACAGAGAGAAAGAGAGATGCTTAACAACTTTGTACAATAGGGTCATGATTAACATATTTCAGAGACCGATTGATTGTAATCAGTAATTGCCCTCTCCTTTAAAGTTTACTGTAACACAATGTTCAAAAGAGGTTGCAGCTTTCTACTTATCAGTTCTTGCAATGCCAAGGAAGCCAATTTATGTAGCGCCCCTCCTTCAAAGAATTCTCAAGCAAATTACTAATTTACAAAAAATAATTCAAGATATTGTTGTTTATCATAAAATATAAAACAGCCATCCAGAGATGTTGGGCAGTGGCTCATACTGTACTGTATTTTACTGTCTTTTGTTAACGTCTGTTTTTATCTTCCAGATAGACTTATGTGTTGGCAGAAGAGCATCTTGATAAAAATAACTTTCTTCACAATTTTGTTTGCAGCAATTCTTATGGCATGATGCATGAGAACATTAAAATGCCACATCATATTATAGTGGACCTATTTAGAGGGGAAGTCCTATTTCAAGAGCATGGCATGTTTTTGCATGCAGGCGATCTAAAGTCAATGTTTGCCACCTGGGAAGGGAAAAAAAACCCGACCAGAAATTCTAGAGCTGTTGCCGATCAGGTTGAAAATACTAGATCAAAAGCAACCCATTATGAGCAGTATAACATAACATCTCTCCTAATTTTAATTCAGATTACTCGGCTTCCAAGTAACTGCACTGGGGGATGACAGAACGTTCACCTTATGCACTGTTTCTTGGGGATAAAGGCAATAGTTGTCGATTAAATAGAACCAGCTCCTCTGCCGTTTTTGCTTTAATTAACTTCAATCCCCGGCTGCCCGACAGCCGAAGTGTTTCTGTCGCTCAGAATCTCTAGCTCAACTCTCCCGCTGCCAGTATAGGCCTTCGGCAGTCTTCGTAGCTCCACCCAAGCAGCCAGCCAGAAGGCCCAACAACCCCCACTTCCCGCTCGGCTCCTCCTCGCTTAGGCCCAGCCACCTAACTGGCGCCGCCTTCCTCCAACTCGGAGGCCTCTCCCACTCTTCCTCTTCGTCCAGCGTTGGGAACCGAAGTGGCTCCGTCGTCGTTCTTGCGGTGTCGGCCGCCTTTCCGAGTCTCTCAAAGGGGCTGAGGACGCGTCCTTACTCTCCGGCGGAATTGCCGGTCGCCGCTGGGATTGGCGTTTCCCGGCAAGGCCCCGGCTTCAGCTGGCGGCCGGGGCCGTGGGAGAATGCGGCGGCTGACGCGAGTAGTGTTACTGTGCCTGGGTTGTGGTTTGTGCTCGCTACTCTACGGGTTCAGCCAACTGGCTCTGTCGCTGGAACAGGAGGCGCCCCGGCGCCAGGGGGACTCCGCCTTTCCAGTCCGGAGGCAGCTGAGTGGCGGCAACACGCGCTTGGGAGCTGTGGCGGGAAGCGCAGGCCGCGACGACAGATACCGGCGGTCGGAGCCGGAGAGGTATATAACTCGTCTCTTAAACTTGAGGAGGAAAGAAAGGGGCTCTTCCTATATTCCTAAATTGAGGTGGGGGGTTCCCTCTTTCATGAGCGGTGGGCGGATGGATGGCTGGGTACCTAAGAAAGAGAGGAAAGCCCTCAAGGTGGTCCCTTGCTAAGAGTTGCTACTACAGTAATAGATCCTAGGCAAAGATGTCCTATCGACCTCTTCATGAAGTTTCAGATTGTTTATAGATCCCCAAATATTTGTTACATGAAAATACTTTAACTAATAGAACTAGGAACAAGAATATTAACAAGAATATTACTGACTTTTAGATTCTCCCATCGACCTTTGATTGTTTCCTTTCTCCGATATACAGATTTGCACATGGCTCACTGCATTGTACTGCATATACCACTACTGCATACAACACAAACTGAGCAACTGGTATATGCAGTACAATGCAGTGAGCCAGGTGCAGATCTGTACATCAGAGAAACAAAACAACCACTTCATAAACGTGGCACAAGGTAGGAGAACAAACACATCAGGACTAAATTCAGCAGTCCATCTGCATTTAAAAGACAAAAGCCGCTGTTTTGAAGGCAGCAAAGTCCACATTTTGGACACAGAGTTCCACTGGTTTGAAAGCGGTCAAAGAGTCAATCTATGTCAATATTGAACAGCCCTCTCAACAGGGGGAAAGATACAACATCTATAGTCTACAACACAGTCCTTTGAAGGGTTCCAAGAAGGATCCACACCTATTTGCACTACTCAGGTGACCCTGATGACACAGATAAACCTCCAGGTGACCTTAACGATAAAAGAATGCAAATGACCAGCCGTCTGCAAGGTCTATAAATCCTTCCATTCTCCACCATCCAGTCAGAGGTGAAGAAGCTTCTTGGATGAGAAGCAAAACATCTTCAAAGAAAAACCAGAAAGTCCAGTTGCCTCTTGAAAAAAGTACCTTTAGGACAACCATGACTGGATGACTGAGAAATCTCCATAGACATTCAGCTAGGATTGAAGAGTTTGTGCCTTATTTATTTACATACATACTTACTTACTTACTTCTTACTTATATGCCACCCAGCTCACCAAAGCTGACTCTAGGTGGCTCAAAATCAATAAAACATCAATGTAAAATATTAAAACAAATAGTTATGTTAAATTTGACAGAACTGGGGAGGAAGGGAGCAAAAGATGTACATGGGGAAAGGTGGGAAATCTTATCTAGTTCTTAACCACTTCCAGAATGACCCACCTCCACTGGGGTCCCTGGCCACTTGTCAAAGCCAAGTCTTTAGGCCCTTTTGCAAGGCTAAAAGGGTGGCTGCAGATCTCAAGTTGGGGGGCACAATGTTGCAGTACAGGTAGGCCTTGATTTACAACCATTCATTTAGTGGCTATTTGAAGTTACAATGGATTTGAAAAAAGTGATTTACAACTGGTCCTTGTGCTTACGACATCACAGCATCGCTATGGTCATGTAATCAAAATTCAGGTGCTTGGCAACCAGCATATATTTATGACAGTTGCAGTCTCGGAGTCATGTGATCACCATTTGGACCTTTCCAGCTGGCTTTCAACAAACAGTCAATGGAAGCCAGATTTGCTTAACAACCATGATTCACTTAACAATTGCGGTGATTCACAACAATTATAGCAAAATAGATCCTAAAATTGGACATGACTCATTTAACAACTTAACAAATTGCGATCTTAGTTGTGATTGTAAGTCAAGGATTATCTGTATATGACTCCTGCAGCACCATATTTGCAGTGGACAGACATAAAATTTTGAATCCCTTTTAAAATTCTGCTTGAGTCGTGAAGAATCTGAATGCCTTTGCGGCTACTATCAAATTTTTGCTATAACGTGAACTACAGAAAAAAATCCCACTTGTAATACAACATGGAAAATTCCCAATTTGTAAATCGTTTTCTTTTTATTTGAAAGATTATTCACATGTTCAATCAAGTGATTAATTTAAAAGTTCTATCTCATTTGGTTATAGTTTAGGTTTTGTCCCAGCTATGGTTTACAATAAATACTTCAAACTAGGCTTCAAATAACATACTATAGTGTAAAGCAATAAATATGTTACTGAAATTGATGTTAGTGAAACGTGACATTGTGAGATTTTTGTGAAAGAGCCCACATCTTGATTACTTGTGTTATGAAGTATACACAATTATGTTGAAGATGTGCAGGTGAGTTGACTTGTTGCTCGTGATGTTGCATATTTGTTGAATATTTGTTATAAAAAGATCAAATTTAAATCCAACTGCTATTTCACACCTGCAAATATTGAAAGTAGTCATGGATTTAATCAAGAATTTTTCCAGACATTAATTTCCCTCATTATACTTTGGAAATTAAAATACATAATACTCCGAAGTGACTTTGCATTTTAAGATTGTTGATTGCTTAAGTGTAAAATAAGATTTGATATTAAATTTGTTTACTGAAATATAATCATGTTCTACACATCTATTTAGCTACTTTTTGTTACATGAAAGACATGATGCAATGTGATAAATGCTGTTCCTGTTTTTTAGTAGAAAAAGAGTTAATCTATTATACAAACATTAACATGAAATTAGGAAATTTGCCTGAGGTCATTCTGATTCCACCTACTATATGCAGAACTCTGAAAATCCCATTCCTGCCCCAATATTGTATTTTCAGTTCCAACTTTTACAACATGTTTGAGCTTTATAATTAAAGTGAAATGAAATTTTTAGTTCTGAAGAGTAAAGCTGTCAATTTTAAACTTCATCTTTTGATTTTATGAGATGCTTTATATATAGGATAGCCCATAAGATTTGGAAATGGCAAAGGACGGTTTGTCTCCAGTTCAAGTGTTTCAGCAGATGGCTTTTATTAAAGGGAGTATTGGCTTAATATTCACTATGCTTTATGACAGCAATATCTTTTATTTGATTAAAGGGTTGTTGTGGGCAAATGAAGCTTGGTGTCGCCACTTAAGTATAAGTATATAATGAGAGGAACAAAAATTCCATTTACATTTCTCAGCCCTATTTCTTATGGAATATGCAATTCTAGCATTAATTAGTGGAAGCACATTTGTTTTACATCATAGAAATCATCTAAAATAAACTATATGCTTTTGTTTTTTGCTTACATAGGAATGAATTTTAAAAATTTTTGTAAAATACTGAGAATTTAAATTATATTTTTAGTGCCTGTATTCCTGCTAGTATTTTTTATAAAGTACAGTTTGGCAATGTATTGTCTATTGCTACTGCATTTCTAAATATATAAAATGCATTTCAGAAGTGAATGCAGTAACCATCAGGGTGGATAAAAATCAATGATTTTTTAAAAAAAAAATCAAAATAATCAGATTTTTTTTATTTAAATCGGATTTTTTTTATTTAAATCGGATTTTTTTAAATAAAATGCTTTTTGAGGAAAATATATTACCATCCAAAGGTTATTCCATCATGAAATAAAGATTAGTTTTTTAATTATGTAGAATAAGGCTGTATATGTTTAAATTTTTTGGTAAATAAATTCCATTAATCCATTCACAATGTCATGCTCTTTCAGAGGTTTTTGTAACATTATTGGGCAGTTTCTCTGCCTACAAGATATTATCACAGATGCCTGGTTTACTTTTGCAGTTCTCAAAACTGAATTTGACTCAGCAGAGATCACATGCCTCTTCTTCACAGCAAAAATGTTATAACATGAACAGAGTTGAGAAAAAGACCTTAATCCTATTGTTCTACAAACCTATGAATACAGAATCAACCCCTTCAGTGCTAAGTTTCAAGAAGTTCAGTGAATAGAATAGAAACAATATTTTTCTGATTGTTTGGAGTGGAATAGATCTGCACAAGAAGAAAGTGAAACTAATGTGAGGAGGAAGGGGCAAGCAGTACAAAATGAAAGTGAAACTTTCTGAGCACAATACTGCACCGCCACAGACAGACAAGTCTTTGGATCTTTTTGTGTGTATGACCTGAGGTTTATCACATTCTTTCCTTGGAGGAAAAAACCTATAATGGCAGCAGGCCGTAAAAGAGACCCAGTTTGGCAATATTTTAATGAAGTTCCTTTACCTATCGGTAAGGCAGGCATGCGTGCAAACTTCAAACACTGCAACAAAGAAATGCAAGGCCTGGTGGCCCGAATGAGGCAACATCATGAGAAGTGCTGTGATGAAGATGACCAAAGAAACACATTTGAACAGGCAGGATCTTCAGGTTGGTAAACATTTTTATTGAATCATATTTCTAAAGACTGCCTTGAACTGTCATGTTTGAGCAAAATTATATTTCTTATTATTACTGCATGTTACTGTCATTTGGTACAGTTATGAAGAAAAGCAAATATTCCTTTTGGGGCAGTGCTGTGTACAATAAGTAGAAATTGTATAAACAATAAAATAACAGCATTGACTTTTTTGTTTAGGGGAATTCATGGATTTTGGAAACTATCCACCTTCAAGATCACCATCCTCCTGTTCTACAGTTTCAGAGTTATCCAGGATAGTGCTTCATTAGCATCATCACCATCAGACACCCACAGCCACATATCACTATCACCTAAAAGAAAGAAAAAACCCTTCTCTCCTGGAATCACCATAGATAAGTTTGTGATAAAAACTAGCAGATTAGAAAAAGAGTTAATTGATGAAAAAATTGCCCAGTTTGTTTATGCAACGAACTCTTCTTTCCGTCTGACTGAGAACCCACATTTCATTAATATGGTTCAGTCACTGAGACCAGGATACAGTCCACCCAGCAGAGCAGATGTTGCAGGGAAACTGCTGGATAAAGTTTATGACAGAGAAATGGAGCAATGTGCAACAGCTCTGGAGGGTAGAATTGTTAACCTAAGTATTGATGGGGGGAGTAATGTCCACAATTACTGTCAGTAATGTCAGCACTCCAAGCTGCATTCACTCCAGTGCTGACATAAGAAGAAGAAGGTGGGGGCATCTGGCAAAAGGACGCTTGACTTTTCACCTACTTATTTTCCCTGGAGATACTATCCCCTAAGAGATGGGTTGGGAGGGGGGAAATTCCTTTGAGCTGAAGTAGTGGATAACAGCAGAGTGACTTGGAAGATGGCCAATGAGAAGCAGAGCAGTGGGGAAAGGAAAGGGAGGGTTTGGACCAGGAAGTCAGTGTTGGCTGCAACTGAGTCGGAGTTTCGATTATTGTGCCTAATAAATGAAAGATTTTGATCAAGGACTATTTGTTTGAAATGCAGTTTATTTGAGACGACACCGAATCCTGACAGACAGCCAACACTCCTTTCCAAGCCAAGCTGGCTGACCTCCAAACCTCCAGCTCCCTTCCAGATGTATGGAGTGAATGGAGAAGCAGTCCGGACGTCATGGCAGAAAGCAAACTGTCCAAAGAGAGTTTAATTCAGGCAACTGGAAAAGAGCCAGTCTTGATCCCAGCCAGTTTGGATGCTACAGAGCCTCAACCCCTCCCTCCTCCAGCGAATCTGCAAGACAGCCAAAGTCAGACGATCATGCCACAAACCAAGAAGAGAAAAGATGAGTATCTCGGCTTGTCGTTCGTTCAGAACTGCGATAGGAAATAATCACCAGTAACACAGAGAGAATCAGGGTTTACTTTGGCAATGATAAGCTTGCAGTCAAAAGTAAAGTACAAGTCAGTGTTTTGGTTCAAAGTCAGCGCTGGGTGTAATCACACCACAGCGCTATTTAACAAAAACTCAGCCCCTTAAACATACATCCGGTGATTATCAATCAAGCACCCCCCACTCCCTTAACAGTAACAGCTGCGAGCACCAGAGCAGCGAGGACAGCAGAATCGGAGAGGCCCGGCGACGTCATCAATCATCGCCCTGAATGCTGCTATCCAGGAACTGTTTGTGTGTTCACTGCGGCTGCTTATCTCCACTCCTTCGTCTCCCACACCCCCCATCGATGGCGAGCCCCGGTAGGACTCAACAGGCGGCCCCCCCCTACCAGGAGCTCACCTATAAATAGAAAGCATACAAATGTTAAGTCACTGTTACGATCCTGCATTAGGTTTGTCTGGGTATTTCCGATGGAACCGTTGTATCAATCGGGCAGCGTGAACATCGGGTGCTGCCACCCACGAGGCCTGTGTTACAGGGTATCCTTTCCACCGCACAAGATATTGTAACATCCCCCTACGAACCCTGGAGTCCAATATTCGGTCTATCTCATATTGGTTGGTATGCACGGGACCCGGTGGAGTAGTCGAGGTACCTGGCCTTTCTATCGTCACCGGTTTCACCAAACTGCTATGGAATACGGGATGTATCCTACTGAACAGAGGGGGAAGTTTAAGAGCTACGGTTACAGGATTGATGACTTGTGTTATGGGAAATGGTCCTATATATTTAGGTCCTAATTTTTTACTGGGCAGTCGGAGTTTAAGGTATTTCGTAGATAAGTATACTTTGTCTCCTATCCGGAATGGTTTTGGATCAGCTCTTTTCTTGTCTGCATATTTTTTGTACTCTGCTGCCTTTTGTAATGCTGTTTTTACACTTGGCCATACATTACTAATTTTATCGGCCCAACCGCGTGGCGTGTCACCGTCTGTCATAGGGGGATCTAACTCTGGAATGGCTGAAAACTCTCGGCCATATATTACTTGGAAAGGGGAGAACCCAGTACTGCGATGGGGTATGTTGTTATATGCCACTTTGGCGAAAGGCAGGAGTCCTGACCAATTCGTCTGCTGGTAAGAAACGTAGCATCTGATATATCTTTCGACCATGGCATTGGCCCGTTCAGCCGCCCCGTTAGTGCTCGGGTGGAATGCTGAACTTAACCCTTGAGAGGACCCAATTAAACGGACAAATCGTCTCCAAAACTTAGAGGTGAATTGAACACCGCGGTCGGATATAATCCTCTTAGGTGCTCCATGGAGACGATAGATATGTTGCAAAAAGAGTTCGGTTAAATGTCGCGCGGATGGTATACTTTTACATGGCACAAAGTGGGCCTGTTTCGAAAACAGATCTACCACCGTCCAAATTACAGTGTGGCCATGGCTAGGGGGGAGATCGACTATGAAATCCATAGCGATCTCTTCCCAAGGCCTGCTAGGATTCGCGACTGTCTGTAATAGTCCTAACGGTCGTCCAGACCAGGGTTTGGCGGTTGCACAGGTTGTGCAACCTTTTACGTATGTTTCTATGTCCTTACGCATTCGTGGCCACCAGAATTGCCTCCTCACAAGGTGTAGAGTTTTTAAATACCCAAAATGGCCTGCTGATTTGGCATCATGGCACCTGCATAACACTACGTTCCGTAAACGTTCTGGAACATATATTCTATTCTCCCTCCACGCTATTCCATCATTATAGCTAACCATAGAGGGGTTTTGGATTACCCATTGATCCTGTTGTAAAGCTGTTTTAAACTCGGTACATAAGTGACCATCTACTTCTGTAAGTCTTAATAGGGTTTGGGAAGGTGCAATTAGAGGTTCTATCACTTCCTCTCGCTTGCTATTATACTGTGGCATCCGGGACAGCGCATCAGCCAGGAAGTTTTTCCCAGCAGGAACATACCGCAACCGGAAAGAGAAACACTGAAAATATTGTGCCCACCTTATCTGTTTGGGAGATAGTCGCCTGGGCGTTTGTAAGGCTTCTAAGTTTTTATGGTCCGTCCATACCTCAAAAGGATGAGACGCCCCCTCCAAGAGATGTTGCCATGTCATCAACGCCCAACGGACCGCGAATGCCTCTTTTTCCCAGATCGCCCATGCCCGCTCTGTCGTGGTTAACTTTTTAGACGTATAGGCACAAGGTTGTAACCCTCCCTGCTGTGTTCTTTGTAGGAGTACTGCTCCTACAGCCACGTCGCTAGCATCTGCTTGGACTACGAATGCCTGCGTTGGGTCTGGATGCTTGAGTACTGGTTCTTGAGCAAAGAGTGTTTTTAACTGCTCGAAAGCCATTTGACACGCTGACGACCACGTCAATGCTTGTCCCGGCTTTGGTTTAGCCGTGGCCGGTTTGGTCCGTAACAGATCCGTTAGTGGTAGGGCTATTTCAGCAAATCTGGGAATGAACTGCCGATAGAAGTTTGCAAAGCCTAGAAAGCTCTGTAATTGCTTTCTGGTTCTAGGGGCCTGCCATTCAAGCACTGCCTGGACTTTTCTGGGATCCATCTCTACCCCGCTCTCTGATATTCTATAGCCTAGATAATCTATCCTCTTTTTGTGAAACTCACATTTGGATAGTTTCACATACAGCTTAGCAGCTAATAATTTGTCTAAGACCTGTCGGACCAGAGATATATATTCCTCTTCAGTTTGCGTGTAAATTAAGATGTCATCCAAATATACAAGGACACCCCTGCACAGATGTTCATGCAGCACTTCATTGATGAACTGCATGAACACCGCAGGGGCGCCCTGTAGTCCGAACGGCATGACCTGGAACTGATAGCTTCCCAAGGGACAATTGAATGTTGTTTTCCACTCATCCCCTGGTTTGATTCGTATCCTATAATACGCTTCGCGTAGGTCGAGTTTCGTAAAGATACGACCAGTGGCTAGGGCAGCTAACAGGTCCTTCATTAAGGGAAGTGGATAGAGGGGCTCCACACACACTGCATTGATACCTCTGAAGTCAACGCATAAGCGTAAACCCCCATCTTTCTTCCCACGAAACAGGACAGGGGCAGCCATCTTTGATCGACTAGGTGTGATAAAACCCCGGGCCAAGTTCTTGTCTATATATTTTCGTAATTCTTTTAGTTCGGGTTGTGTCATTGAATACATCCGGGGCTTGGGTAGCTTCGCCCCGGGTATTAACTCAATACTGCAATCCGTAGGCCGGTGAGGGGGCAGGGTCTCACATTCCTCCTCACTAAAGACTCTGGCGAGATCCCTATACACATTAGGATACGTCGTGTCTGCTGGTGGGCTCTCTGCTTCTATTCCCCCTGCTGGCTCCTTTTCCTCCTTGGTAGGGGGAGGTCCCAACGGTAATCGAAGTTTGCGAAAAGCCCCTTCCCACCATATCATAGGAGCCCACTTGTCCAACCATGCTAATCCTAAAATCACTGGTTCTAACATTTTCTCCACTATAATAAACCGAATAGTTTCGGTGTGCTCCCCAATATCGAGGTGCACCTTTTCTGTTATATGAGTCACTGGTGCCCCTCCCAGCAATGAACCATCCATTTGTTCAAAGGTAATAGGGGTTCTCAACCGCACAACCCGCAGCGCAAGTTCGTCAACTATTGCCCTACGAATTAAACGAGTACACCCTGAATCAATCAATGCCTCATATCGGCGTCCAGTGGTTGCCCATGGGTTTCGGAGTACGACTGGTACCACAAAAGGTCGGATGGGGTCGCTCACCATCGGGTCGTGTGGGTCCTCATCGTTGTCATCACTATCCCCAGCCACAATCTTTCGGAACTCCTGTACATATTCCTTTGCTGGTACGCCCCGTTGCTTAAGCGCAAACAAATCCCCCTCTACAACCTGGGCGCTTGTTTCGTCTTCAAATCTGGCACGAAGAGCCTCCAGAAATCGTCCCATGTCCACGAGTTCCCTTGCATGTTTAGCATGGAGGCCTGCCACCCACTCAGCCGCTTCTCCCGTCAGGACCCCCGTAACAGTAACCACCATAGCCCACTGGGAGGGATACCACTGTCCATATTGGTCCATATGGCTTATCACCTGGCTTAAGAAAATAGCCACTCGTTCAGGGCTTCCGTCAAAGGAAGTCTGCAGGGCAGGTGGTCCCCAAACGGCCTGCGGGACCCACAGCCCCGGCGGGGTCCCCGGAGGCCAAGGCATGGGGCCTGGGGTCCTCGCTGCTCCAGTCGCTCTCCTGTCCTGCTTAGGTCGGTCCCTCGTCGCCCCGCAACCCCCAACAGGTAAGCCCCCTGCCAATTGCGTTGGTTGGGGCTCAGGACCGGCTCCAAGGTCTCCCAACGAGGCACCTTGGTCTTGTTCTGGAGGGGGTTGGTCCATGGATCGTCTAGAGGTCCGCTCCATCCTCAATTTAGGACTTGTGAGCCGGAATTGGGTCTCCGAAGCGGTCACCCCTGTATCCTGCCAAGAAGAACCTGGAGGCTCCAGCCCTGCAACCCAGGGCTGCCAGGATGGGGCGTCACGAAATCCAGATTCCCCAAAACGCTCACGTAGCGTATCCATGGTGCTGGGACCGGATGAGGCAGGATACCCCCAATCCCCTTCATCCTCCTCAGTCCATCGTCTTTCCCTCCAGCCCTGGAAAGACGCTCCCAAGCGAGGGGGCGTTGGCATCCGTGGCCCGAGGAGAACAGAGCTGTGCCACCAATTCCCCATCCGAGCCCGTTGTCCTGGAAAACTCTCCTCCTCCGGTCGGGGCGGGGCACTCTTGGGTTGCTTGACTTTTGGTTTCACTGCCAACTGTTCCACACTCTCCTTCACCTCCTCTATCAGTGGTTCCTCCCCCTCCACATCTCCACCACACTCCTTCTAAGGCCGTCCCTTCTGCCATACCCCCCTTTGCTGCAAAGCCACAGGGACTCCTCACCTCTTGCGAAAAGGAACCAAGTGCTGACTTTCTCTCGGCTTGTCGTTCGTTCAGAACTGCGATAGGAAATAATCACCAGTAACACAGAGAGAATCAGGGTTTACTTTGGCAATGATAAGCTTGCAGTCAAAAGTAAAGTACAAGTCGGTGTTTTGGTTCAAAGTCAGCGCTGGGTGTAATCACACCACAGCGCTATTTAACAAAAACTCAGCCCCTTAAACATACATCCGGTGATTATCAATCAAGCACCCCCCCACTCCCTTAACAGTAACAGCTGCGAGCACCAGAGCAGCGAGGACAGCAGAATCGGAGAGGCCCGGCGACGTCATCAATCATCGCCCTGAATGCTGCTATCCAGGAACTGTTTGTGTGTTCACTGCGGCTGCTTATCTCCACTCCTTCGTCTCCCACACCCCCCATCGATGGCGAGCTCCGGTAGGACTCGACAAGTATCTGTGGTCTTTGCCAAAATCTGCAGAGGCTGAGTTTCCCTTCCCGAGTGTTCGGGGAAGGGGAAACCCCTAAGTGAATTGGGGAGGGCAGACTGGCTATGGGACTGGCAGCAGGCCAGGCACCGAAAAGCTTCAGGGAAGCCACTCGAGAGCCCCATAGACGAATTGAAGAAGAAATTTGACCGTGCCATCATTCGGGAGAAGGGGCCATCATGCAGGCCAAAGGAGAAGGGGGAGTAAGTTTGGTCTGCTGAACCGAGAGGCCGTAGACTGAAGCACAGCCCTCCCCCCTCCCACAGCAGAAGGAGAGGAAGCCCAAAGATGCATCCATGGGTTCCCCCCTTACACAGCAAGCAGAGCAGCCTAGATAAGACATCACCTCCCTACCCTAGAAGGAGAGATGAGGAAGAGGACCAGCTGCACCGAGAACAGGCTTACAGAGTCCCACAGTGGGAGGAGAGGGCAGCGAGGGAGGACCCACCCCATTTCAGAGGGAAGTTCGATGGCGATCCAGACCAGTTAGCTCAATTCCTCGACACAGCTGAGATCTACATCGAGCGCTATGGACACCTCTACCCATTTCCCAGAGCCCTAGTGAGTGCCATTTCAGAAGGGTTGGAGGGAGAAGCAAGGAGGTGGGTCAGCAGCCCTCTACAAGAACAGGGCCCCCCAACTGCAAGACGCAGATGGGTTCTTACAACTACTAGGAGCCCAGTTAGAGGAGGCAGAGGAGGACCCCTACGTGGAGGACGAGCTCAGGAACCTAATGCAGAAGGGGAGGCCCATCAGAGAGCATATCCGTGAATTCAGGAGAGTCATTGGGACCTTACCTCCCTTACCAGAGCGACTACTGGTGTATTTCTTTAGAACAAGCCTAGACAAGCGAATCGCCCAAGTGACTGCTTATCGGGACATCCCGAACCGACTCTCCGAATAGCGATAAAAGTCGACAGAGTGTTGCGTGCCAACGACATGTCAAAGCAACCAGATGGCAAGCAGAGAGGCCAACCGAACCAGGGACCACCCAGTAGACGAGAAACCACAGCACCACAGCCTACCCAGAGGCCAGTCGTCCCACGGAGCCCACTGAGGTGCTACAAGTGTGGGGGGATTGGTCACCTGGCAGCAGCGTGTGGAACCCCGAGGCCGAGGCCAGACCCACCGCCCAAGGCAAGACCGGAACGAGGGCCCAAGCGCGCTACCAACGTGCCACGGAAAGTCCCCAAGGGTCCAGAGGTCTTCGCCCACCTGACCAAAACAAGGGGGATCCCAGATGATGGAAATCAATCCCCCAAATTGTATGACAGCGAGGACGAGGGTGAAGATGACCCAATGGTGAGTGGACCCATCCACCCTTTTCTCTTCCCTATACGCCTAATGGCCCCAAAAACAGGGACCCAAGGAACTTTCCAAGCCCTAATAGATTCAGGCTGCACGAGGTGCCTGATTAACCTACCCACAGTCCTAAAATTGGGGATCCGAGTCAAAAAGCTCAACCACCCAATACAATTTGAACAAGTTGATGGAACCCTAGTGGGGGAAACTTACGCCACACACCTGACCGAACCAGTGAAGCTGGAGCTAGCAGATCATTGGGAAACGATTCGGTTCATAATAGCCCCCAAAATTACAGATCCAGTCATACTGGGACTCTCTTGGCTAGACAAATGGGGCCCTATCATCTGGTGACAAGAGGGAACCCGCAGGCTGATGATAGCAAAGGGCCCCCAACCCCTGCCGCTCCAACCAGGGGAGACGCCCCACACACGGGCCCCAATCCCTCCCGCCACAGCAAGGGAAGACGCCACCGACACAAGGGTCCCTCCCTATAAGGGTACACCAGAGAAACTGGCAGCCGCATCCTACAGTTCCCATGAGACAGAACAAATCCCAGAGGAGTACCAAGACCTTGCAGAGGTGTTTAGCAAGGCCGAGTGTGACATTCTACCCCCCCACCGCGAGGCCGATTGCGCCATCAAGATCATCCCTGAGGCGAAACTACCTAAACCTAAATTGTATGCCATGACGCCCCGTGAAATGCAAGAAATGCGGAACTACATAGACAAGAACCTACAAAGGGGTTTCATTGAGCGAGCCAAACCACGGGTCGCGGCACCGATCCTCTTCAAAGAGAAGAAAGACAGCTCTATGTGCCTGGTTGTTGATTTTAGGGACATCAATGCTGTCTGCGTACACAACTTATATCCCCTTCCCCTCATGAAGGACATGCTAGCCCACCTGGCCAAAGGAAAAGTTTTCACCAAACTAGACCTCCGAGAAGCCTACTACCGGATACGCATCAGGGAAGCAGATGAGTGGAAAACAGCATTCAACTGCCCCCTAGGGAGTTTCCAATTTAAGGTGATGCCATTTGGACTGCAGGGAGCCCCGGCAGTGTTCATGCAGTTGATAAGTGAGGTTCTACATGAGCACCTCTATAAGGGGGTCCTCGTTTACCTGGACAATATTCTCATTTATACGGAAACCATAGAACAGAGGTTCTCAACCTGGGTGTCGCGACCCCTTTGAGGGTCGAACGGCCATTTCACAGGGGTCGCCAAAGCCCTCTCTCGCCCCCCCCACGCCTTCACTCACCCTCACTCTCTGCTCTGTTGGATCTCCGGCCGTTCGTTTACCCCGCCCACTCCCAATGCATTGCTGCCTCCGGAGTCCCAGCTGATGGCTAGAGGAAAAAAAACTTTAAATTCTTGCCGCGGGGCTTCAAAGGGCCGCCCTATAGCCAGTGGTGCAGCCGAACCGTTTGTTAAATTGCTGGCTTGCCCCGCCCCTCCGCACCACTATTTATTGCCAATAAATAGTGGTGGGCGAGGGACGGGCAAGCCAGCAATTTAACAAATGGTTTGGTGTTTTTTTGTAATTTTATCGGCCCACGGAGCTTCAGCATAGGTTAATTAGCCCTGGATTAGATCGGCTCCCGACCCTCAGCTGATTTGCTCTCAGCTGTTTTGCTCAGGGCTCTGGTGCTTGCTTGCAAAGAGTGCTGATTTTTTTTCCCCTAGCTATGCTGAAAAACGAATCTGAAAGTAAAGCAGTTTGCTGTTGCTGCAAAGCAGTTTGCTGTTGCTGCAAAGTTGGAAAATTAGGCAGGCAGATTTCTTTTCTTTTTCCTAACCAAAAAAGGTAGGTGCAAACAATGGGAAATTTAGGGCAAAAGAGGAAAGTTCAAGATTTTAAAACACAAAAGAAAAAAAGGTCTATTTAACTAGGGAATTGTAATAATTGAGATACTATTAATTGTATATTGTGTTGAAAGCAGAAATGGTTAAGTTGTGGTTTGGAGGAATATATGGGGGAAATTATTTGGTTTATTATTATTGGTAAATATAATTAATTGATTTGTAAGAAATTGGATTGCATGGAAATAATTGGAATATTCATGTTCATATTGATTAATATACAAAAAAGGTAGTTATATAACTAATTGATTTATATTAAAATGTTGAATTTATATTAAACAACTGTAATATTACATAATTAACCAATGTGAGGATGGATATAAAAATAGATGACAATGGGAAGGGGTATAATATAGAATAGAAGGGAAAAAATGAATTTGATTAAGATTAGAGGTGAGGATGAAGGGTAATATTGGTTTTTTACAAAAATAGATGAGGAATAAATATGGCAAAAAGGAAATATAGAAATTGTAAATTTAATTGAAATGACTAAACACTGTTTAAATTTGTGAACCGGCCAAATACTCTGTTCAAAGAAAATACATTGTATGTTTGTATGTGTGTTTCTAATTATTGTTATTTATTCATATTTGTTCTCTTTTATTCTTTAAAGTTTAACAATTCATTCTTTATCTTAATATCTTTATATTTGTTTGGGGTTGGCTTTCTTCCCTTTCATCTTTTTTATTGTACAGCAATCTTTCTCCTCAAACCTACCACCTCTCTTTTTTCTTTCCTTCTTACTTTCTCTTCCTCCCCCTCTTCTTCTCCTCCCTACTTCCTCTTCCTTTCTCCTCCTCCTCCTCTCTTCCTCCCTCTCTTACCCTCACTCCTACTCTAATTTCCCTTCCCTTCCTTCATCCCTCTCTATTGCTGTATCCTTTTATGCATATGGACTACTCAGAGGGCTGAAAAAGTTATTTCTGACTGGTCCTCGCACTTTTGACCCGTCCTCGAACTTACGACTGTCCTCACATTTTACGTTTTTGTCCTATTTTGCCACCATGGTGAAGAGAAGCAGTTGTGAAATGAGTGACATGGTTGCTAAGAATGCTGCACGGGCATAAATGTGAGGATGGTCATAAGTGTGAGGAGCAATCAAAAGTGTGAGGATCTGTCAGAAATGACTTTTTTCAGCCCTCTGAGTAGTCCCTATACATATAGCCATGGCCACCCGGTCACATGACCTCCAAGCCACGCCCACAAAATAAGCCACGTCCACAGAACCGGTAGTAAAAAAAAAATTAGAACCCACCCCTGGTTGGGGGTCACCACAACATGAGGAACTGTATTAAAGGGTCGCGGCATTAGGAAGGTTGAGAACCACTGCCATAGACGAACACATACCCCTCATCCGCCAAGTGCTGGAAAAACTACTGAGGGTGAACCTGTATGTCAAACTGTCAAAATGCGAGTTCCACCAATCACGGCTAGACTACTTAGGCTACCGAGTGTCAAACGAGGGGATAGAGATGGACCCAGCCAAAGTACAATCAGTTCTAAAATGGCAACCCCCTCGCACCCACAGACAACTGCAAAGCTTCCTGGGGTTCGCGAACTTCTACAGACAATTCATCCCCTCTTTTGCAAGAAGACCTCCTAAAAAGAGGGAGTCCGGCAACAAAACCCCGGCCAGGACAACCCCTACAGTGGGACTTCACCTGCCAATGGGCATTCGAAACACTAAAAGAAATGTTTGCAAAGGTCTTAAAGCATCCTGACCCTGAACAGCCCTTCGTCATCCAAGCAGATGCCAGCGATGTGGCGGGGGGGGGGCTGTGCTACTCCAAAAGAACAGTCAAGGGAATCTACAACCTTGTGGCTACACCTCCCGGAAGCTCACCGACACAGAGAGATGATGGGCGGCGTGGAAAAAGGAAGCGTTCGCAGTGAGATGGGCACTGCTGACCTGGCGACACCTGCTAGAAGGAGGCCAAAGACCGTTTGAAGTTTGGACTGATCACAAGAATCTGGAGGCCCTTAGGACCCCACGGAAGTTGTCGCCCAGGCAAGTCCGGTGGGCTCAATACTTCAATCATTTCAACTTCGAACTGAAGCACATCCCAGGGGAGAAGAACTTCCTGGCCGATGCCCTCTCCCAGATGCCCCAATATAACAGTGAGCGGGAGCAGGTGGTGAATGCCATCATCCCCTCTACCCAAGTAGTGGGTCAAGTAGTCACTAGACGGCAACATCACAACCAGCATGGCCAACCGGCAAGTGACTTGACGACAAGACTCAAAACTAAAACATTGGCGGAACCCTGGTTTCGAGACAATCAACATCTCTTGACAAAAAGGGATGACCTAGCATGGAAGGGGACAAAACTCTATGTCCCAGAGACTCTACACATCCTGATCCTCAAGAGGAGCCACGATGTTAAACCAGCAGGGCATTTCGGCTTCCTAAAGACTCTGCACTTAGTACGAAGACAGTTCGGGTGGCCCCACATGAGAAAAGAGGTAAACAGTTATGTAAAAAGTTGTACCATCTGTGCCACGATGAAAAAATCACCAGGAAAGCCTCCCGGACTGCTGCAGCCAGTAGCTGAACCAACAAGACCATGGGAGGAGATTGCAATGGATTTTATAGTAGAACTGCCGAGGAGTGGTGGAAACACAGTGATCTGGACTGTAATAGACTTATTCTCCAAACAGGCACATTTTATACCCTGCAGTGGGCTACCTTCAGCCCGCCAATTGTCCAAACTGTTCCTGAAACACATCTACCGCCTGCATGGAGTACCCAGAAGAATCATCTCCGACCGAGGGGTCCAGTTCACAGCAAAATTCTGGAGGGAATTCCTACGGTCCATAGGGTCATCCCAAGGCCTCAGCTCAGCATTTCACCCGAGCACCAACGGTGGGGGGGGGCAGAGAGGCTGAATGCCATGGTAGAGCAATACCTAAGATGCTGCGTCGACTACCAACAGTCTAATTGGGCAGACCTCCTATCTTTTGCGGAGGTCGCGTATAACAATGCTGTCCACAGTAGCACACTATTAACCCCGTTTAAGATAGTGAGTGGTATGGATTTCGTCCCCATGCCAGAGTTCCCAAGAGAGCCCCCTTCCTCAGTCAGCTTGACCGATTGGATGGCAATGTTGAGAGAAACCTGGGAGAACGTCAAGAAGGCGTTAGCCAAGGTGGCACAATCCTACAAGAAATAAGCAGACAAGCACCGAATTCCCCAAAGACCATTTCGAGTGGGAGAGAAGGTCTACCTCTCCACCAAATATTTGAGACTCAGACTTCCGAGCAGGAAATTGGGCCCGAAATTTATAGGACCATTCCCTATAGTAAAAGTAATCAACTCGGTTACAGTACAACTGCAGTTGCCTTGACTACTAGGGAAGATACACCCCGTTTTCCACAGTAGCCTCCTAAAACCTGTGTTGGGGTCAACTTTAAGGCCGGCGCCAGGTGACCCCCCCAGGGCCCCTGGTCATTGGGGGCCACACTCACTATGAGGTACAGTGAATTCTTGATTCGAGGTGGCATAGGGGATGCCTCCAATACTTAATTAAGTGGAAGGGTTACCCCTTGTCGGAGGCTTCCTGGGTGAGGAGCACAAACATCCAAGCTGACCGCCTTATAGCCAGATTCCATTCAGATCACCCGAACAAAGCGGGAGGGGGCGGGACACACCCTTAGACGGGGTAACGGTACTTGTTGAGTTTTTTTGTAACAGGCCACCCTGGAAAAATGAAGGGGGGGGCGGATGTCAGCACTCCAAGCTGCATTCACTCCAGTGCTGACATAAGAAGGAGAAGGTGGGGGCATCTGGCAAGAGGACGCTTGACTTTTCACCTACTTATTTTCCCTGGAGATACTATCCCCTAGGAGATGGGTTGGGAGGGGGGAAATTCCTTTGAGCTGAAGTAGTGGATAACAGCAGAGTGACTTGGAAGATGGCCAATGAGAAGCAGAGCAGTGGGGAAAGGAAAGGGAGGGTTTGGACCAGGAAGTCAGTGTTGGCTGCAACTGAGTCGGAGTTTCGATTGTTGTGCCTAATAAATGAAAGATTTTGATCAAGGACTATTTGTTTGAAATGCAGTTTATTTGAGACGACACCGAATCCTGACAGATCCTATTGTATGTGCTTGTATAACAACAGAAGAAGGGAAAGTCTTCCTTGCAGAAACAATTGATACGTCAGGAAATGCACACACAGCAGAATACTTACAAGAAGTGGCAGTAAAAGCTATAATAACATGTGAACAAAAATTCAAATGTCTAGTACGCAGTTTGGTCACAGACAATGCTGCAAATGTATCCAAGATGAGAAGAAATTTAGAAGAGCAGGAAGGGAATACAAAGCTAATAACATATGGTTGCAGTGCTCATTTGCTGCACCTCTTAGCCAAAGACTTAAGTGTTCCAGAAATAAAGACTAATGTGTTGAAATTGCTAAATACTTCCGTAACAATCATTTTGCTGCAGCAGCTCTGAAAAGGATGGGTGGAACCAAGCTAACGCTCCCACAAGTTGTTAGATGGAACTCTGTGGTGGACTGTTTTGAGCAGTATATCAAGAACTGGCCTATTCTGATGACAGTTTGTGAAGAAAATCGAGATAAAATAGATGGCACTGTCCAAGCCAAAATCCTCAACATTGGGCTTAAGAGAAATGTTGAACATATGCTGAGCATCCTGAAACCCATCTCTGAAGCTTTAAACAAAATACAGAAAAATAGCTGTTTTATTGCTGATGCTGTTGAAATTTGGAAGGAACTGAGTGAACACTTAAAAACAGAACTACACATGGACAGAATTAAATTACAAGCATTAAAAAAATGAATGGGACAAGTACTGTCTCCAGCTCATTTTTTGGCAATATCCAGTATCAGGGTCAAAACTTAAGTGCTGAGGAAGAGGAGTTAGCTGTGACATGGGTATCCAGCAATTATCCATCTGTAATGCCAACTATAATAAACTTCAAAGCTAAGGGGGAACCATTCAAGAAATATATGTTTGCTGAAGATATTTTAAAGAAAGTCACACCAGTGAATTGGTGGAAGTTACTTAAGCACTTGGATTTAGAGACTGTTCAAGTAATGATTTCACTTTTAACAGCAGTAGCTTCTTCTGCAGGCATTGAAAGAATATTCTCTTCCTTTGGACTCATTCATTCTAAATTGAGAAATCATTTGGGACCCGATAAAGCAGGAAAGCTTGTTTTTCTTTTCCAGATTATGAACAAAGAAGAAGATGAAGATGACGAGTGAGCTACAGAGGACAGTATTTAAGTTTTTCATGTGTAGGCTGGGCTGACAGTCTAAGTTTCTTAAAATATATATATTTTGTTTAGCCAAATTAGTTAACAAACATGGATGTTTGTTTAAACAAATAACATATGCTGTAATGTTATTGTTTCAGTTGAATAAATCTATTTAAATTGTTATTATTAAGGTAATGATTATTTTTCTCCTTCCTAAGTACAACAGAAAAGTTGTCCAAATATGAATGATTAACCTATTAAACGGGGGATAAAAAAACTAATATGAAAAGTTGTTATTCTAAAAATCTTCATCTACTTGCATATTAAAGTTATACCAGCAAGAATTAGTCTTTATGTAGAAAACTGATTTAAATCAAGCCTTACTGACTAGTGATTTAAATTGTGATTTAAATCAAATCCACCCTGGTAACCATCTGTAGAAAGCCTACACTACTAGGGATCACCTTCACTGAGGTTAATGCATATTACCAATTCCTAATGAACATAGGGTTTTTTGTATGTCTCTATATTCCATGTAATTCACTTTTTAAAACTGTTTTATTAGTACCATATGATGTACTTTTGTATGAAAAATACTAAAGAATTAAGTGTGTTGATCATAAGAAAAAATACATTTAGGCAATACTGTTATTTTAAAAATAATTTTATTACGTTTATCAAGGTATAAATGCAAAAGAAAATGAAAATAGGAAAATGAGGGAACTCTTTTTTTTGAAAAAGTTTTATTTTAGATTAAAAATAAAAAAAATAAAAATAAACACAACAACAATAACATAAAAATATCATCCTTACAATTATAGACAGCATCTCAATCAGTTAAAATCCTTTCGTGCTTACAATTCTCCAAATCTCCTCATATAGCAATTATTCTTTACTTAAACTAAAGATAAATATTTCACATATGCTATCTCATCTCCATACTTTTTTATCAAACCATTGATAAAATATCTCCCATATCAAATAGTATTGTTCATCTTCCTGTTCTCTTATTTTAAATGTCAATCTATTAATTTCAGCACAGTCCAACATTTTCATAATAATTTCTTCATCGGTAATTATCTTCTCTCCTTTCCAGTTTTTGGCAAATACAATTCTGGCCGCTGTTAAAATGTTCACAATTAAGTATTGTAATTCTTTATTAAATGTCTCTGGTAAAAATTCCTAATAAAAATATTTCTGGTTTAAAGTCAATATGTCTCTCTGTCATTTTTTCTAACCACGTATGTATTTTAGTCCAAAATTTCCTTGCTTCCACGCATGTCCACCACATATGGTAATACGATCCTGGAGTTTGATGACACTTCCAACATTTCTCCGATTTATTCTTAAACATCCTGGCTATTCTCGTTGGGGGTAGATGCCACCTGTAAAACTTTTTTTTAACATAGTAGAGGGAACTTTTTTTAACATAGTAGAATAAGATAGCAACATCACAGCCTCAACTTTTTACTTTTACATACTTAATATATATGAGCCATTTCTATAACAACAAATTTAACTAATCAGCAAACCCTAAAGTCAACGTTTCATTTTTTTTTTTCCCATTTCAAGCACAAAATCCAGAAGTGGTTTCAAAGTAGAAACAAAGCTGGATGTGTTTTCTTTGATTAAAGCAATTAATTTAGCCATTTCTGCTAGTTCCATCAGTCTTTCCAGCTAGTCACTATGGGAATTAAAGTATCTTTCCATTTTTGTGCATAAAAACATTCTTGTTCTGTCTACATGTATAACAGCAAAGTTCCATATTTTTTTCAAGTTCTTCATCCATCAAGCCTAAAAGAAACAATTCTGGCTTGATTTTTATATTCATTTTAAAAACCTTCTGTATTAAAATATAAACCTTACTCCAGTATTTCTTTGCTTTGTCACAAGCCCATCAAAGATGATAAAAAGTTCCTTCTTTACATTTACAATTCCAACATACATATGAAATACCTTTATATATCTTTGACAATTTTATCAGGTGCATCATTTTATAAAAAATTATTTTCAATTATAATTTAACATAAATTTTAAACCCTTTATCCACATGCTGTCCATACTTCGTCCATTGTACAATCATTATACTCATTTTTTTACTCGTTAGATTATGCAATGCTCCACCATATTCATTCTCCAAATCCAGATTTCAATAACAATTTATAAAACTTGACAATAACATCTTTACCACACAATACAATTTCAAATTCATTTTTTTTAAAAGTCAAATCTGTAATTTAGAGGTTTTTATATATCTGTATATTCTATGTGATTCACTTTTTAAAACTATTTTATTAGTACTGTATTATATATGGTATGAAAAGCACTAAAGAATTAAGTATTGATCATAAAAAAGGCAATACTATTTTTCATTTTTAATAATTCTACCGAATTTGTGTAGCATAATTACTATGCATATAAATTTGTTAAGCAAGAATTAGCTGTATTTAATATGGATTATATGAAAGTATGATTGTCCCACAGTAATATTTCATTCAATTGTACAATATCTCCATAATTATATCTCTTTACACTTTCCCTTATATCAGTTTCCTAGTGGTCCCATTCCTCATCCCTTTCACAATAATCAGCATTTTAATTTTACTTGAATATTTACTTGGTGTTGTATCTTGGTCTTTTTATAAAAAATGCTTCCTAAGTACTCCAGCATTTTTTTTGTTCATATAGCAGTTTGTATACTCTAAATATGAAAGAATTTGAGCTGTTTACTATAATGAAATTATCAATGTAAGTAAGCAATCTCTATATTAACCCATCTAGTTTTCATAAAAATATAATAAAGCATAATCTAGTAAAAATCCAAGCTGTGATATTTCTCATCCATTATTAATCACCAAATGTTTATCCTCATGCCTTTACATGCATGATATTCCACAGAAGAGGAAAGATCCCAAAAAGCATAAATTCTGAGACCCATCACTTGACTTCATTGGGAACCCTCAGCAGCATCTCTTCTCAGGAAGAATGCATTAAATTGGAAGTGCCCATTCACTACTTCTATCTTAAATTGTAGCAAAGCAATGCTGCTTTGATTACATAGCAATTCAATCTCACTTTTAAAATTTAAATACATATTAATTTAGCCTGGTGAACATTCAAGAAGAAATAGTTGCTTCTTAGAAATATGTTTAGTTTTTGACTTAGCGACTTGCAATTATTGTCCTATGAAATATAGTGTAATACAGGGGTGACATGCTACCGGTTTGGGCCGGTTCACCCGAACTGGTAGTATAAAATGCTACTGGTTCGCCAAAACGGTAGTAGGGAGAAAAATAAAAATAGAAAGCCTGAGTACAATACAAGACTTCCTTGACCAGTTGAGAGGTGCGGAGGAAGAGCAGAGTAGCAAAGAGGAATTAGAGACAGCAGCAGTAGAGGAGGAGGCCTTACACCAACAGAATACAAAGGAAGCAACCGCGGAGGAGAAGGAGACAGAAGAAGAACCCAAAGGGAAAAAAGCAAGACCAGTAAGAGCCGTACGAACAAACAAAAACTAATAACCAGACAAGGAAACAGGGATGAATGATTTAAAATTAATATCTGTAAATGTCAATGGCTTAAATGACTACAAAAAGAGGAAACTAATATTAACAAAATTAGGTAAACAAAATGTCAATATAATGTGTCTACAAGAGGTGCACATAAAAAAAGAAGAGGGTAAATGTTTAGAATATAAAAAATTTGGTCAAACATTTACTTCGCTAGCAGAGAAAAAGAAGAGGGGGTGGTAATCTATGTAAAGAAAGGAATTGAAGCAGAGCAAAAGTTTAAGGATACAAAGGGAAGAACTCTTATGATTGAAATTAAGAGAGGGAACTCCAAAATATTATTAGTGGGTATATATGTTCCAAATAAAAAACGGAGAATTTTTCAAGAAACTCCATGAACAATTAGTAAAAATGGAATATAACGAAATCTGTATAATAGGGGATTTTAATGGTATTGTGGATTTGGAGAAAGATTATAAAAGTAATAAAGCAAAAAAAAAAAAACACAAAAGGACAAATTTACCGAGAGCTTTTTTTGATCTAGCCGATGAATTGGACCTAATTGATATTTGGCGTACCCTGCACCCAAACGATAGGCAATACACATTTTATTCAAATGCACAAAAGTCGTGGTCCAGAATAGACATGGCATGGATTAGCAGGAAACTTGGATTAGAAATTGGAATGGCTGAAATTAACCTGAATAACTGGGCAGACCACAACCCCCTAGAAATTAGGTGGAAGTGTGTAAAGAGAAAGTACCAACAGAGATGGAGGTTTAATGCCAAATTACTGGGTGACAGAGAATGCATACAAAAACTTAAAGAAGAAGTAAACTCCTTTTTCAAGGAAAATAAAAACCATGGAACGCCCCGTGCAATAGTATGGGACACAATGAAGGCCTACTTGAGAGGAGTTGTGATCTCATATAGTGCATACAAAAATAAGGAAAAAAGGAGGACCCTGGAAGACTATTTAAATCATTTAGGAGAAGCAGAAAGAAAACTTCAAGACAATCCGGGCGATGAAATAGCCAAAGAAAGCTGGATGATGTGGAGACATAAATTGAATATCATTGATCAAGAGGAACTAGCGCAAAAAATGAAAAGAACGAAACAATAACTCTTTGAGAATGCCAACAAATCGGGCAGGTGGTTGGCCTATAAATTAAAAAAGGAAAATGAAAAGGGGACAATTCATACACTAGAAGATTCTAAGGGTAAGCTATTGACCAAAGAAGAAGAAAAATTGGAAAGAGCTAGGGAATTTTATGAGACTCTATATAAAGAGGAGATCCCAGAAGGCAAAATAGAGCAATATTTGATAAATGCAGAGCTCCCACAAATAACAGAAGAAGAGAGAGAAACGCTTAATAGAAAGATCACAATTGAAGAACTAAAAACAGCCCTCTCCAAACTGAAAAACAATAAAGCGCCAGGTCCCGATGGGGAACCTGGGGAAATATATAAAAAACTAGAAGAAATATTGCAACCAAAAATTAGTAGAAATCTTCAACGATGTATTGATAGGCTCTAAAATCCCAGAGTCGTGGAAGGAAGCACATGTTACACTTGTGCCGAAAGAAGGTGCCGACCTAAAACAAATTCAGAATTATAGACCAATCTCCCTCCTAAACACTGACTATAAGTTATTTATGGGCATAATGGCAGAAAGAATGAAAAAAATATTAAACATTTGGATACATAAGGATCAAAACGGATTCCTTCTGGGGAGGCAAATCAGAGATAATCTGAGAACTGTGCTGGACACCCTAGAGTACTATGAAGAACACCCCGAAAAACAGATGGCCTTAATCTTTGTTGACCCCCAAAAGGCATTCAACAATTTAAATTGGAAATTTATGACCAAACAAATTGAGATAATGAAATTCGGAACAAATTTTGAAATGATGATAAAATCTATCTATGATAATCAAAAGGCAAGTATCCTAGTAAATGGAGATAGGACAAAAATATTCCAGATTAGCAAAGGGGTAAGGCAAGGCTGCCCCCTGTCACCACTATTGTTTATTTTGGCCCTAGAAGTTTTGTTACGGAAAATTAGAAATAACGAGGAAATAAAAGGTCTAAAGATTAGGAAGGAGACCTACAAGACGCAAGCATTTGCAGATGATGTAGCTTTAATTCTTGAGGACCCTATAGAATCGGGACCAAAAGTGCTAGAGGAATTGGGTAAATATGGAGAGATGGCAGGCTTCACATTGAATAAAACTAAAACTAAAGTACTGACCAAGAATGTAACCGAGAGTCAGAAAAATGAGATAGAAGAAGTGTTAGGATTACAGGTTGTCAAAAAAATTAAATACCTAGGAATTTGGATTACTTCAAGATGTTCGACCCTAAAAGAGGACAACTATATCCCCTTAATTAGAAAAATGAAACAAGACCTCGATAGATGGAAGAAAATAAAATTGTCACTTTTGGGCAAGATAGCCGCGATTAAGATGAATATTCTCCCCAAAATATTATTCCTATTCCAAAATATACCGGTGAACCTAGATAAAAAAAATTTCTCAGAATTAGATAAAATCATCAGAGAATTTATATGGGAGGGGAAGAAGCCAAGGTTTTCCATTAAAATTTTAAGGGGCAAAAGAGATATAGGAGGATTTGGGCTCCCCGATTGGGAAACATACTACAGGGCAGCTAAGCTAGTTTGGAT
This sequence comes from Pituophis catenifer annectens, assembly GCF_029215685.1. NCBI lineage: Eukaryota > Metazoa > Chordata > Lepidosauria > Squamata > Colubridae > Pituophis > Pituophis catenifer. The sequence goes on from NW_027256887.1 coordinate 34,993,007, forward strand.
AAGAGATTGGACCACCCTGGAAAATGAGAGGATCTTAACCCTAGAAGGCCACGACTTACAAAAAGGGTGGCATGCCCACATTTCAGACATAGAGAAGAAAAGGAAAACATATTTTCATAGACACAAAATTAGAGATTCACTGATACAAACATGGACCCCGATTAGGCAAAGATATTATTAAAAAGTCCGAAGTTGGCTCTCTACGATGGAGGCCCTGATTTACCCCAATAGATGGGGAATGGAGAAAATGGGTAGGTATAAAGATATCTTAGATGAAGGAGGGAATCTCAAATCAAATGATACCTTGAGAGAGCAAGGAATAATTTTAGATTGGTGGACCTACTTACAAATAAAATCTAGATACCAGAAAGACAAAGAACAATACAGCTTAGAATTTGGACCTAATGGGTTGGATAAAGTCCTGATGGGAACAGGCAAAAAGATTTTGGCTAAATTGTATAATTATTTACTAGATGATGACAAGGCTGAGGATATAACAAAGAATCAAATAAACGCATGGGAGAAAAATATTGGACGAGATATAAATTTTAATGAATGGGAGGAGGCATGGAATAAGAACCTTAAATTGACCAGAGCGGCGACATACAAGGAAAACCACTACAAGATGCTCCATAGATGGTATCTAGCCGCGGCCAGGCTAGCAAAGATATATCCTAATATACATCCCAACTGTTGGAAATGTGGCCATGGTCAAGGCACCTTCTTTCACATGTGGTGGACATGCCCGGAAGCGAAAGGATATTGGAGTAAGATCAGGAGATGGTTACAAGAAATAATTGGGGAAGATATTGAATTAACACTGGAAATATTTTTCCTGGGAATAGTAAAGAAGCCATACAGAAAGGAAATGATTCAGTTAATGATCCATATAATTATAGCCGCCAGACTGGCGTATGCACAGTATTGGAAAGAGAAAACCCAACCACCAGAAGAACTTATAATTAGGAAAATATTGGAGTGCGCAGAGATGACTAAACTAATCCATGAAATAAATGATGATGAGAAGTCAGATTATTATATTGAGTGGGAAAGGTGGTATAAATGGATGCATGAAAAAATGAAAGAAAGAGAAAAAGGTGTGTTAAACAAAGGTAAAAAGTAATTTGAAATATCACCAGAAATATTTTTTGTACATAGTTAAAAACACTTCACATCTGATATTAATGAAAATGTCAATATACTTATGTTTTTTAAAAAAAACTCAATAAAGTTTTTTTCAAAAAAAATGCTACTGGTTCGCCAAAACGGTAGTAAAAAATGTAAAAAAAAAGTTTCGACAATCAGCTGAGCAACGCGCAATCATCAGAACTTTTTTAAAAAACTTTTTTAGCATCTTTTTACTACTGGTTTTCTGCCACAAAGAAGGGGGGGCAATGTATTTTCCAAATCAGCAGAAGGCAAAAGAAGAAGCAATGGATGGAAACTGAACAAAGAGAGAAGCAGCCTAAAACTAAGAAGAAACTTCCTGACAGTGAGAACAATTAACCAGTGAAACTGCTTGTCTCCAGAAGTTCTGGGTGCTCGATCACTGGAAGTTTTTCTGAAAAGACTGGATGGCCATTTCTCTGAAATCGTATAGGGTCCACCCCCCCCCCCCCAAGACCTTCTAAGTCTTATTTTGTTCTGGGACCTTTCCCAGGCCCTCTTAGATTTAGATTTTGGCATCCTCAATTTTTCTGCCTGAGCAGGAAGTTGGACTAGAAGACCTCCAAAGTCCCATTCAATTCTGTTATTCCTGAGCTAAATACACTAAGGGCCCTCATTGGGATCCTATCTCTTTTGCTCCCTCTAGACTAATGAGTTAAAGAGCTGCCTCTAGACATTTATTTTAATAAGATTTTTAGAAACCTGGAGTTGAAAGTTCTTCATGTCCCCTTACCCTGAAGTCCCAATTTCATTTGGAATTTAAGCCCAAACTGATTGCCCTTTTAGTATTTCTCTTGACACTTCTCCAAAATGTACCCGCAGGAATTCACCCACATCTATCTCTCTGTCTGTCTGTCTGTCTCTCTCTCTCTCTCTCTCTCTCTCTCCCTCACACACACACACTTCAGAATCATAGGCTAGAAGGTACCTTGGAGGTCTAGTTCAACCTTCTGCTCAAGACAGAACACCTCACAAGTGGGTTCGCAGACATCACGGCTTTGGCTGCAAAACTGCAAGCAGCTTTCCTGGGCACATACTGCCGCCTCCTGCTGCCCGATGCAAGATGGAAGGCCAAAGAGAAAGTGCCTGGTCTGAGCACACAGCCCTCCATGATGGAGTCCTTCCCAGGAACCAAAGCCTTGGAGGAACTGATCTGTCCCAAAGGTCTCGACGAGCTCCAGACTTTCCATGTGCCTGAGTGCCCTATCCTAATGGCGCCAGGGCCAGTGCCCGGCTGCAATGGCAGTCAGGGAGGGCAGGCAGATGTCCCCGGACTGCACACGCACACCACAGTGGAGCAGCAGTCTCGGTCCCAATGCAGCATCTCCCCCTTTTTTTTTTTAATTTGATTTATATGCCGCCCTTCTCCGGAGACTCAGGGCGGCTTACAATGCGTTAAGCAATAGCCTTCATACTTTTGTATATTTATACAAAGTCAGCTTATTGCCCCCACAAACTGGGTCCTCAATTTACCCACCTTAGAAAGGATGGAAGGCTGAGTCGACCTTGAGCCTGGTGAGAATTGAACTCGCAGTAATTGCAGGCAGCTGGATGTTAAATGCTGCCTTAGGAAGCATTAGCCACTCAGTCTCCCTTGAGGGCTACTTGCCCATCAGCCACTTCTTGCTTAGTCTGACTTTGAAGCTGTAATTCTGTACATGCTTACATAGGAACAAAAGTTTTTTTTAAAAGCAAATGAGGTGTACCTGTTGATAAGTATACAAAGTCTTTAGCTGTAAATGTAATGAATGTGCCTGAAGCAAAATTAATAGACAAAATTCAGAACTATTTTTCTGTAGAATGTCACTATTTTTGGTTAGCGGAATAATAAAGGTTTGTAAGTTTCAGAAATACTGTAGTGGCATTAAAATTACTCTGGCTTATTGAGATGTTTCCTTATTTTAGGGGTCTGGTTGTTTCAGCACTCATATTTATAGATCATTTTGGACATTATATTAATCTGATTTACACAACATGACTGCTGGTTAATTATATAACATTGGGTGTTTAATAGTGGAACCATGGTTTAATGGTGTCATACATCCTTTATTTTCTTCCTTGCTCTAATACAGTCATGAGGAATAGATTTGGGCAACTAACAATATTCAAAACAGCGTAAAAACCAGAAACATGTTGGGCTAAAAACAAATTCACCAATAACAAAACAGCACAATCATTGTACAGACTCAACCACACCCACTGATTTCCATGTCCAGTGACAGAACCAGGTCTGTAAATGTTGCAAAAGGACAACAGGATCGGGGCCAGTGGAAATGATATTCCAAAGTGTGGCCACAACAGAAAGGGTTCTTTTCCTGGCCCCCACCAAAGCCAGAAGTTGTAACTGGTAGATAATATCTGCACAACCAACACTAGAAACATACTGGCAGCCAATGCAGCTCACAGAGCAAAAGTATAATGTACGCTGATTAAGGAGTGCATATGAGATATTACTACCAGCTATAACTTCTGGATTCTGTTCAAGGGTAGCTCCATGTAAAGTACGTTCCATTTGGGATGTGAAAGGCATGAATGGCTATGAGAAGGGCCTTGCTGTCTAAGAAAGAGTCCAATTGGAAGAAACAAAATTGTGGAAAGTCCTCCCCCTCCCAGCTGCTAGCTTTTCATTGAAAAGGAGTTTTGAGTCCAGATGGACCCCCAAATTGTGTGATGTTTCTGCTTGGGGTAGTGTGGCCCCCAAACAGAACTAAAGATGGAAAATCCTTGGAAGGAAGTGGCTGTAATAAACAAAAGCACTCAGTGTTGCTAGGGCTGATTTGAAGCCAATTCCAACCCCCACAACCTCCAGACACGAAGACTCTGTTGTATCACTTGGGTGGGAGATTTAAAGCCGGATATCGTCAACATATCGATGATATCATACATCATGCTGGAAGGAATACAGGGATATTGCAAGCCAAAAATGCTCCTTTAAAAAAAAGGTTTCACTGTATCTCAGATGTTTACTGATTTAAGAGTAACCAAAAATGCTCAAATATTACTTAATATGTATAAGATCTGTTCTTGCTGCTAGGGTTTCCTGTTTGTCCTATTACATACATACATACATACATACATACATACATACATACATACATACCTCCTCATATTAAGAACCACATTTCTGGACAGCTCACAAAACAATAAAAGCAGTAAAAAGGAGCAGTATTTTATTTTGGCTTTAAAATCTGATTCTAGCGGAGTTGAGCCAAGACTAACGGAGAAGCCAGAAACGACATGAGTTACAAACCTCTTTTATGAGGGTAAGTTAGGTTGGATCCTGTTCTTCACTGCACTCTTTGCAACTTATTCCTGTAAGGAGCCATGATTCCACTCTCTTTATGATTTATTATCAACCTAAAGTGACTTTATTCATTCAGTCATTTAGCAGTTTGAAGGCTGCCTGACTCTTTGGAGAGCTTACAATTAAAAAGTGAGAACAATACAAAAGTAATAAACACCATGAAGATGAACATATGAACAAAGAACCTATATAACGAGTTGCACCACCAACCTATCCAAGGTCTTAGAGATATAGCCAAGTCTTCAGTAGCTTCCTTAATGTCAACAGCTTGGGAGCTATCTAGGTCACCAAGTGGTGGTCCATGGACCACTGGTGGTCCGCGAGAAAATTTTGGTGGTCCACAGAAAATTTATTTGCATTTTTTATATTGCATTAAATCAGGGGTCCTCAAACTACGGCCCTTGGGCTGGTTACATGCAATGACCATTTATGTTACTGCAGAGACTCCCCCTTTGGGATCTTCTTGTGGAAGAAATTCCGACTCTGGGTCTGCTTCAGCTTCCTGGTGCAGGGCTTTGGGCGAAGGCTGGAGAGAGGCGCTGCTGGTGCAAAGAGCCGGAGGGCCTTGTTCCAGTGGGACTGCCTCATGGCCTGGAACTGACTGACCATCTCAGCCCGCTGAGCCTCTGGGCACCGATACCTGGCTTTACACTCCCGCAGGTCTTCCCTCTGCTTGGAAAGCCTATGCTCATAGTCCTCAGTGAGATGCTTCTGCTGAGCCTCCTTCTCGGTCAGATCGAATTTGAACTGAGCTGTTTTGCAACTCTTTCTCATGGTGGCTGCTTAGCTCCAACAACTTCTCTTGTTTCTCTTGGGGCCCTAAGGAGCCCAGGTGGGGAGGCGAGGACTGTCTGGGAGGGGAAGGGCAATTAGAGGCTGGCGAGGCACCCCTCAATGTGAGTGACATTGAGTTGACCATGCCCACCCAGTCACATGCCCACCTAGCCACGCCCACCCAGCCGGTCATTACGCAGATCATATTAGTGGTCCGCAGGATTTAAAATTATGAATTTAGTGGTCCCTGAGGTCCGAAAGGTTGATGACCCCTGATCTAGATAACCCAAGAACTGAATTAACATTTTACCGCAAGACAGAGTGCTTTATATTTGAATTTAATTCAGTGCAATAGTTAAGCCTTCAGATTTTTAAAAGAAAAAGTATTTGAACTAATTTTTATATTTCTATTCTTATGCGTATAAATGGAAGATATTAGAAATTAATTTTTAAAATAAAAACATTCTAATTCATAAAATATATGGTGAGGTGTTTATTGTATTTATTTTTATTTGTTTATTTATTTTTCAGATTTCTATACCGCCCTTCTCCTTTCGGACTCAGGGCGGTCAACAACCAAGATAAAAAACATTTATACAAAAAGTTAAAAATAGATTTAAAATAATTAAATAAATTTGGCCCGTAATTTAAAACTTTTCAATTAAAATCCATATCAAATTTTAAAACCAACCGTAAAATCAGGACAGCCCGGCTAACTGAAAAAAATAGGTTTTTAGGGCCCAATGAAAAGTCCGGAGGTCGGAGATCACTCGTATCTCTGGGGGTAGATTGTTCCAAAGGGTAGGTGCCACCACAGAGAAGGTTCTCCCCCTGGGGGTCACCAGCCGACATTGTCTGGCTGACAGCACCCTGAGGAGGCCCTCTCTGTGGGAGCGAACTGGCCGGTGGGAGGTAATTGGTGGCAGAAGGCGATCCCGTAAGTACCCCGGCCCTAAGCCATGGAACGCTTTAAAAGTGATCACCAACACCTTGAAGTGCACCCGGAAGTCCACCGGAAGCCAATGCAGCTCGCACAGAAGAGGAGTCACATGGGAGCGCCCCATCGCTCCCATAATCCACCGCATTCTGCACCAGTTGGAGCCTCCGGGTGTACCCCAAGGGGAGCCCCATGTAGAGAGTGTTACAATAGTCCAGACGAGAAGTGATGAGTGCTTGAGTGACCGTGCATAGGGAGTCCCGATCCAGAAAGGGGCACAACTGGCATATCAGGCGAACCTGATAAAAAGCCCCCCAGGCCACGGCTGTCATATGCTCTTCTAAAGACAGCCGTGTGTCCAGGAGGACACCCAAGTTGCGGGCCCTTTCCGTGGGGGCCAGTGATTCGCCCCCAATAACCAGAGATGGCGCCAGCCTGGCTATACCGGGACGCCGGCAGCCACAGCCACTCGGTCTTGGAAGGGTTGAGTCGAAGCCTGTTTTTCCCCATCCAGACCCGCACGGCCTCCAGGCACTGGGATATCACTTCCAAGGCATCGTTGGGATGGTCTGGGGTGGAGATGTACAGCTGAGTATCATCAGCGTACTGATGGAACTCCACCCCAAAACCACAGATGATCTCACCCAGCGGCTTCACATAAATGTTGAACAGGAAGGGCGAGAGGACCGACCCTTGTGGCACCCCACAAACAAGGCGCCTCGGGGTCGACCGCTGCCCCCCTGTCAACACAGATTGCGACCGGTTGGAGATATAGGAGGAGAACCACCGCAAAATGGTGCCCCCCACTCCCAGTCCCTCCAGCTGGCGCAACATGATACCATGGTCGATGGTATCAAAAGCCGCTGAGAGATCTAACAGGACCAGGATAGAGGAGTAACCCCTATCCCGAGCCCTCCAGAGATCATCCACCAACGCGACCAATGCCGTTTCCGTGCTGTACCCAGGTCTGAAGCCGGACTGGAGCGGATCCAAATAGACAGCTTCATCCAGGTACTGGGGAAGCTGTCGCGCCACCACACTCTCAACAACCTTTGCAATAAAACGAAGGTTGGAGACTGGACGATAGTTAGCCAAAACAGCCGGATCCAGGGATGGCTTCTTGAGGAGGGGCCTCACAACCGCCTCTTTCAAGGCGGCCGGCAGGACACCTTCACTCAAAGAAGTGTTAATAATCCCCTGGAGCCAGCCTCATGTAACCTCCCGGGGAGCCAGCACCAACCAGGAGGGACACGGGTCCAATAAACATGTGGTCGCGTTCAGCCGTCCCAAGATCCTGTCCACGTCCTCGGGAGCCACAGGATCGAACTCCTCCCAGATAACACTCTCAAGGCCTGCCTCAGTCATCTCGTCTGAACTAACCCTGTCAGCGGCAAAGTCTTCCTGAATCTGAGTTATTAAAGTTTGAAGAATAAATTAAAGATTAAAAAGAATTAAGTATCTTAGTATTGAACTGATAGGTTGCATCCAGGGCTTTCTTATAAAGCAGTGGCTCACGGCTGCTAAATTTTGCTGTGCTGCGCAAGATAAATTCCGTTGGGCAGCAAACCAAAATGGCAGCTCCGCAGTGAACCCAAGCTTAGGGAGGCGATGTTCGACATTTTCAGGGGTCTCGGGGGTCAGTTAACCATCTTTTGACCCCCTCCCAGCGAGTCGAGGTGTTGCCGGCTCGATAGAGCCGTGGATGGAGCCCGAAGAACAGCTGACTGTCGGGGAGGAGGTTAGAGGACGGCGGCAGTACCTGGAGGCTTGGCTGCAAAGATGCCCCTGTTGTTGGTGGAGAAGAGGGCAGCATTACAAACATTAGGATCCCTCAGTTTTTGAGGGATCTGGACACTCCCCCCCTTTTTTTTCTGAAGCATGGAAGGGGCTTAATGGGCTGAATGGCCTGAAGATCAAGCTTATGGGGAAGGAACTGAGAATTGTCAGCTGGGGGATGATGGTTGGTCTCCCCCTTACCTGCCCCCCCCACTTATTAGGCTTAGGCCTAATAGGGCCACTCAGCATAAATTTATAACTTTTGATTGATCTGCAGCCTTATTTGACCATTATTTGACCATCTTGTCCTCCCTGAGTTGCCCGGATTATTCGATTATTCAATCATTTATTCCATCCTATGACTATACCTTGCTTTTTTCTGAACTAAGCCTCGGCTATCGCTGGTGTGAGAACGGGAGGAGGCACAGACACCGAGAGTCTTGGACTATGGTGGGACGGACCATCTCTCATTTGACCTTATGACTCTGGTTTGGGTCACTTTGAAAGGGCGGCGTTTGAGACTTTTTTCCCCACCATTGAATAGACTTATTATAATCACAAGACTTCCCATCGTCATGATAGGACGATGATGTCCCGATGTTCTGATGTTTTTAGCATATTGTATTCTCTTTAACATCTTTTCCTCCCTTATTTAATCTACCAGTTTTTACCATCTCTAACACCCTTTAATAGAAAATGATCCTTCATTACTCTCAGCTCATTACTATTCTTTAATGTATTCAACTGCAGAGCTCCTTGCACTGCGAGACTCCCCCCTCTCGCAGGTTTGGCCCTCTCAATTATCGAGGGCTGCCCTTGATGACGGGTTTTGGAACCCCGAGAGGTGGTACGCTAAAAAACGGAAACTCTGGGGTTTTTTAAATAGATTTTTAGATCCAATTTTAAGGGGATCCGGGAGGAGGGTGGTTTTTAATAATAAAAATGAGACTGGGGGGTCTCTCAAGGATCAGCAGCCATGCCATTTTGACAGTCCCAGTGGGTTGGGGAGGTTGGGAATCGTAGGAGATGCTTGGAGGAGGGTGGGACAAGCTATACCTGTGATGGTGGGAAGGGGCAGAAGAAATTGAAGTAGGGGTGGGGAGCATCACACCAGATGCATTCGGATGGTGACTTGCTCCCATACCTCCTGCTCACCCTGCTTTCCTGGGGATATGAGAGCGAAGGATCCTGGTTTCCGTCTGATATATGTGAATGCCAGGTCTGTGATGAATAAGGCTCTCCTCATACGAGATCTTATTGATGAGGAGCTGGCCTGTATCACGGAGACCTGGTTGGGGCAAGAGGGGGGAATCCCTCTCTCTGATTTATGCCCCTCAGGCTTTCGTGTCCTGCACCAGCCGCGACACCAGAGAAAGGGCGGGGGGGTGGCAGTAGTTGTTAGAGAAAGTCTGAGTCCTAGGGAGGTCACTGTCCCTCAGATAGGCGGGTGTGAGTCTCTTCTATTGAAGTGGGACCCTGGAGTTCAGTCGGGCATGTTGGTCACATACCTATCTCCCAGCTATGTTGCCACAGCCCTGCCCGCACTGCTCGATGTCTTGTCTGAGGTGGCACTTTTTTTTTTTTTTTAATTTGATTTATATGCCGCCCTTCTCCGAAGACTCAGGGCGGCTTACAATGTGCTCAGCAATAGCCTTCATCCTTTTGTATATTTATACAAAGTCAGCTTATTGCCCCCACAACTGGGTCCTCATTTCACCTACCTTAGAAAGGATGGAAGGCTGAGTCAACCTTGAGCCTTGGCGAGATTCGAACCCTGCAGTAATTGCAGGCAGCTGGTCTTAATAAGCTTAATAACAGGGTGCTTTAAACCCCTGTACCACCAAGGCACTTGAACTCCCCAGCCTTTTAGTTGTGGGGGATTTTAATCTGCCCTCGAACGGTGAGTCATCTGAGACAGTCCGGGAGTTCATGGCCTCCATGGCAGCCATGGACCTGACTCAGGTTATTCAGGGCCCAACTCATAGGGGAGGACACACATTCGACCTGGTTTTTCTCTCTGGGCTGTGGATAAATGGTCATGGTAAGGGGGAACTTTCCATCACTCCCCTGTCATGAACTGACCATTCCCTCCTTAGACTAGACTTTCAATCTGCCAACCCCTGCCGCTGGGAGACGGGACCCATAATATGGTTCCACCCTAGGCGCCTGATGGACCCAGAAAGGTTCTTGAAGGAGCTTGGGACATTCCCCACCTCTCAATCCTGCGATTCAGCTGAGGCTCTGGTGGCATCCTGGGAACGGGTGACTACCGACGCCTTGGACAGAATCGCACCTTTGCGGCCTCTAACCCAACCAGATCCCAGATTGCTCCTTGGTTTTCCATGGAGCTCCAGGAAATGAAACGTCAGAAAAGATGCTTAGAGGAGAGTTGGAGGTCCTCCCGATCTGAATCTGACTGAACACAGTTAAGAACCCATATTAGGTCTTATCTAGTGGCGATGGAAGTGGCGAAACGTCACTACTTCGCCGCCCTCATTGCATCTGCAGAAAACCACCCAGCGGCCCTGTTTCGTGTGACCCGCTCCCTCCTCAATCAGGGAGCGAGGGAAGACTCTTTGCAGGGCAGAGCTGAGGATTTTGTACAGTTTCTGCATGATAAATCGCTCAGATCCGGATCAGATTGGACTCTGACTGGGCAGAATCCAATCGGGAGACTAGGGTGGGTCTTGAGAATAATATCTGGATTGAGTTTGACCCTGTTTCTGTCAAGGAAGTGGACAGGATTGTGGGCAAACTTAGTTCATCCACTTGCTTATTGGACCCTTGTCCCTCCTGGTTGGTTTCGGCTGCCAGAGAGGTGACTAGAGACTGGATCCAGGCAATTGTCAATGCTTAGTTGAGACAGGGGAACTTCCCCGCCTCTCTTAAGGAGGCAGTGGTTCGATCTCTCCTCAAGAAGCCTTCCCTGGATCCAGACTCACTTAATAACTATTGTCCCGTCTCCAACCTTCGCTTCATCGCGAAGGTTGTTGAGACTGTAGTGGCTCAACAGCTCCCACAATTCCTGGAGGAAACGGAATACCTTGACCCGTACCAATCAGGCTTCCGACATGGTCACAGCACGGAAACAGCATTGGTCGCTCTGGTGAATGATCTCTGGCGGGCTCGGGATGGGGGTTGTTCCTCCATCCTGGTCCTACTTGACCTCTCAGCGGCTTTTGATACCATCGACCATGGTATCCTACTGCAGCGACTTGTGGGTGTAGGGGTGGGAGGCACTGTCTTTCGGTGGTTTTCCTCCTACCTCTCGGGTCGCTTTCAGTTTGTATGGGCGGGAGGGCAGAGATCCACCCCGAGGCCCCTTAATTGTGGGGTGCCTCAGGGGTCAGTTCTCTCCCCCCTGCTCTTTAACATCTATATGAAACCACTGGGTGAGATCATTTGTGGCTTTGGGTGAGATATCATCAATATGCTGATGATACCCAATTATACATCTCCACCCCAGACCACCCCAGAGATGCCCTTTCCATGATGTCCCATTGCCTGGAGGAGGTACGGGCCTGGATGGGCAGAAACAGACTCAAACTCAATCCCTCTAAGACTGAGTGGCTGTGGATGCCGGCATCTCGGGTTTCAGAGGCTCCATCACTTTTGATAGATGAGGAAAAACTTGCACCCGTTGATAGGGCTCGCAACTTGGGTGTCCTCCTGGATGTTCGGCTATCCCTAGAAGACCATCTAAAGGCCGTGACCAGGGAGGCCTTCACACAGGTTCGCCTGGTGCGCCAGTTGCGCCCTTTCCTGGACCGAGATGATCTTCGCACAGTCACTCATGCCCTGGTTACTTCCCGCTTGGATTACTGCAATTCCCTCTACATGGGCCTGCCCCTGAGATGCACCCGGAGACTCCAGCTGATCCAGAATGCAGCTGCACGGGTTGTTATGGGAGCCCCTCGTTACTCCCATATAACACCCCTCCTGCGTGAGCTGCACTGGTTACCAGTGGTTCTCTGGGTCCGCTTCAAGGTGCTAGTCTTCACCTATAAGGCCCTTCATGACTTAGGTCCGGGATATTTGCATGACCTTCTCCTGCCTGCCTCTCACCGTCCTGTTCGCTCACATAGGGCTGCTCTCCTCAGGGTTCCGAAGGCGAGCCAATGTCACCTTGCTGTGCCCAGGGGTAGGGCATTCTCTGTGGGTGCTCCCACCCTCTGGAATGAATTACCTACTGAGCTCCGGACGGCTCCTGATCTCCGCTCCTTCCGTCGGGACTTGTAGACTTGGCTTTTCAAACAAATAGGCTGAGACTGATTCCGGACTTATTATGATTTTATTGTACTTGTTTCTTAACTTGTGTTTGCCGCCCTGAGTCCTTTGGGAGAATGGTGGCATATAAATACATGTAATTAATTAATTAATTAATTAATTAATTAATTAATTAATTAATTAAAACAAATAAATAAATGGCAACAGCAGCAGTGGAGAGAAGCAGCCACAGACCCAGAGAGCACGTGGAGCATCTCCCCGAGCGCCCAAAGCACGCCCAGTACCAAGTGCTCCAAGTGCTGCAAGAAGCGGCCACAAGATCAAGCAACATATTGCGGCCGGCAGAGCTTCTTGCAGTTGGTGCTGGGAGAGCCTCAGTCATTTGCGGAGATGCTTCACATGCTCTCCAGGTACTTTCCACCACAGCATTTTCCGGATGGGACCTCTTACAGGTAAGAACTCAAGTCATTTCAGCCTGCCTGTGCTGCCCCCCTGCGGCCCTTCGGCTAAGTGCGGCAGGCCACAGGCCAGATAAATTGCTTCGGTCCAGGGGTGGAGCATAATTTGACCCAGGGGTTTTAGACGAGCGTTGGAGCAAATGTAGATTTCTCAGGAATGCATGCAACGGCCCCGGAGGTGAGGTATAAAGTAAAACAGGAACTTACTTACCTAAAATTAGGGAGCAGCAAAGGCTTGGGAGCCAAGAAGCTGGATAGCAGCTGGGACACAGGTGCCATCTGGTCTAGGACCTAAGAGAGCTGCAACGGCTGGGGACCCAGGCAAGCTGGCGAGTCAGTGAGGGAACTGGAGAGGACCTAGGTGAGCTGTGTGATGGTTGGGGAGCCAAGAAAGCAGGCAAGGGAAGTGGAGAGCAGGTGTTGCTCCCATAATCACCCGCATGGCCGCATTCTGGACCAGTTGGTGCCTCTGAGTGCTCTTCAAGGGGAACCCCATGTAGAGAGCATTACAGTAGTCCAGACGGGAGGTGACGAGAGCATGAGTGACCGTGCGCAAGGAGTCCCGGTCCAGAAAGGGACGCAACTGGTGAATCAGGTGAACCTGATATAAAGCCCCCCTGGCCACAGCCATCACATGATCTTCTAGAGACAGCTGTGCATCCAGGAGGACACCTAAGTTGCGAGCCCTCTCTGAGGGGGCCAAGATCGCACCCCCAATAGTCAGCGATGGAACCAGCTGGCTATATCGGGACGCCGGAAACCACAGCCACTCGGTCTTGGAGGGGTTGAGTCTGAGCTTGTTTCTCCCCATCCAGATCCGCACGGCCTCCAGGCACTGGGACATCACGTGATCCTAGATCATGGTGTGATCTAGGGTCTAGGTGAGCTGCGACAGCTGGCAAGCCAGGAAAGTGGACAAGCCGACAAGGGAATCGGAGTGGGCGTAGTCAAGCTGCAAGCAGGACAAGCAAGCGGCCAAAGCAGACACGAGAAAAGTGGCTGTAAGAGGCGGGGTGGGTGGGGCAGTGGGCAGGGTGGGCAGGGCGGGGCCAGCCAGTAGTGGGATTTGCCGGTTATCCAAACTGTGCAGCATCGTAACAACCAGTTCACTTGAACCTGTCCGAACCGGCTGAAGCCCACCTGTGTTCATTGGGGTGTCTTTTAAAAGTTGCAATTTTTTCACTTCTTTTGTATGTCACTGACATTTTTATTATTTATAGGCAGCATCTGCTCTGTACAAATAGTATAGTATAAAAACAAGTTTAATAGCAAACATAGTAAATATGTGATAAGAAATATTAAGCTATTCATACTTGTCTAATAAGTACCACTGAATTTAACATGTGTAAGATTTGACATTACATTGAAACTAGGCTTTTCTGTTAAATTTTGATCCTATTTGATTTATCTTGATACAGTACAGTGTACTTGACACAACTAGAGGAAGTTATGTCTTCAAGGAGTGGAGCAGATCATTTAGTAAACAATCAATTAATCTTTATTACAGTCACAGACCAGCATTATAATTTTGTAATAACGTTTTCTTTAAGGAGCAAGTAAAATATTCCACAGCAATCTCTAATGATAAAACACAATGTTCATACAGGATTGTTTCTGTCTTATCCTGTTAGGTGTAAGAATATTTCTGTATCTTACTGGAATTCCTATTGGATGCTGCCTTCTGATGTTTGTGGAAAGAACTGCTTTTGGGAAGCTGCCCATAGGTAGGCTTTGCCACAATCTTAATTGTTCGATTAACAATTTAGACATGCTAATAAGTATTGCAAAAGGTAGAAAAATGCTGATGCAATTACCCAACTCTAGGTTTTTTTCTGCCACATTACTCTTTAATAGACATAAAGGTCATTTTGATTTAATTTATTTTTAAAAGGTTCCCATTTTTAAATTATGCATTTCTTTAAATAATATATACCTTAAAATATGTATACTAACTGGTTGTTGTCGTAATTATAATCTAATCAGCCTAAGAAAGTGTCCCAAATGTGGGTACGTTTTTATAAATGTCTAAAGTTATTAAGATCGTACCATAAAGCAATAAACTCTGCAATATATGTTGTAATTATGTGATTTTTTAATTGAAATTTTGCTGCTGATTGCTTTAGTCAAAATTTAAGATCGTGAAATATATTTTTGAGGAAAAAATAGAATCCTTTGTTTTCTTCCTATTGGTAGGAGATCAACAGAAAGAGGTATGCAATAGTGGCAAATATATATAGCTCAGGTGTAGGATAAGGGTAAAGGTTTGTTCTTCAAGCTTGTGGGTTGGTTTCTAAACGTTTCATTACCAGGCTAGGTGTACGGATCTTCCTCAACTATCTTCCCAAGAAAGTAAAACTCTTGAAACAATTTACATTTCAAAAGGAACTTTTACTGAGAGATAGTGATAGCAGAGAAGTCAGGTGGAATCTGAAATTCAGGTGCGAAGCATTAGGCTAACTTTTCCCTTTCAACCCCTCCCCCCCCCATACCCTGTGTCCATCAGTAGCCAATAATATGCCACAAAGGTGTTTTGGAAATCACTGAGGCTGGATGATGAAAAGAGTTTATGTTCGGAGCACTGCAACTTTGGATACCCAGCCTGGATCAGTTCAGAACGAGTCGCTGCAGATGGTGTGAACTCCCCCTCATTTTAAGCTCCCAAGCAGTTACAAACAATATTAAAGCGAAAGCATGCAAACTATGTGGCCCACGATGCCTCCCCCCTCTCTTCCAGAATGGCAGCTTTCTGATAGGGACCTAACACTAACATCTTCAGCAGAGTTTAGGGGATGTCAGTAAGAACAAACTTTTACCCTCAGAAAGAGGTATAACTGAATAGATAAATGTAGCCCTGGCAGAGCTGGACAGCCCTTTTCTCTTTTTTCCCTGTGATACATTACATCCAGTGGTGGGATTCGAATAATTTAACAACCAGTTCTCTGCCCTAATGACTGGCTGGGTGGTTGTGACTGGCTGATCATGTGACTGGGTGATCATGTGACTGGGTGGGCGTGGCCAACTCAACATCACTTCTTTGTCCTAATGATTGTTTTAAGTATAAAAAAAGATATACAAAAAGGTAGTTTATTATTTCATGCATATAATACTTAAATAAGAACAATAAAAAAGGTACACAAAACTAGATTTTGTTACAAGAAAGAGTTAAAATATTAATGAAAAACTACTAGATAACAAAAAACAATAAAACTGTTATTTAAGGTATTTTCAAACTGCTGTTTGATTGGCGTCCTCGCACTTTTTTTCAGTTTAACTCTAGCATCATCGGCTGTGTGATGTGCTCTCAACCATTTTTTGACTGTAGGAATAGGGACCCATTCTTGTAGAGGTACACTAATAGTCATTGGGTTTGTTATATTGGAAACAGGGGACTTCTTTCTGAACATATGATGTTCATTTGTGAAAAAAACCTTTCCGCTTCTGCTGAACTCACAGCAATTGTTCTGACAATATCATTAGCTTTTTGAATACTGTCAGGAATTGCATATTTCTGGGAATTTTAAAAAACATTTTCTATGAAATCTCGATAATCATTAATATTAATTTGATAATTAAAAATGTCACTAAATACAAGCAATTATTCTTCAGATGCTTTTCATGGAACTACTACTTCTTCAATATTCCAGTAATCTGGTTCAAAAAAATTGAGAAATTTTAATTTATTCATGTCTTGAAATTGGCTACCTGTTTTTAAATCCATTATTCACAATCCATTAGTCTTTTATTCAAATTTGTTACAATGCTTTCTAAAAGTCTTTCCTGAGGAAGTGCTACAAATCAGTGATTTTCTATAAATTTTATATTTTTAAAGGCTTCTGAAATAATTAATCCATCAATTTTTTTCATATGCACTCTTTTCCTTTCTAAGCATTTCAAATGCTTTAATTGATCTCATCACACGTTTTTCAGCCTTTATGATGTCTATATTTCTTGCTTGAAGTGCATTTGAAAGAAGAGAAATTTCATTTAGAATGTTGATCATCAATGCTAAATCAGTCATAAAATATATATATTTTCAAGACTGGCAGCCATACCTAAGTATTTTTCACTTGAATGAAAATAGTGATGTAGCACTGGATAAGCACGCCACACAGCTAGGGTTGACCTTAAACTACAAGCAGCCCATCTTGATCCCAAAACTCTACCAATCTTTATAATTTCAATTCCAACTTTTTCGGATATTTTGGTAAGTTCAGTTTGGTTTTTATTGGATTGATGAAAAATAGTATATATCTTATCAATAAATATTTTTAAATGATTTACTTGCTAAATCATTAAAAATGATTTACGTAAAGGAAATATCCTTTATCGATTCATCTAAAACAAGTTGGAGGCGATGGTTTAACCAGTGCCATATTATGATGTTTGGAAACTCTTTTGCTATTCTAGTGCTCACTCCAGATTTTCTCACAAGCATAACGCTGGCACCATTGGAGCAAAATCCTATTAAATGTTTTTCTAGGTAGTTCTCAGTAATCCCAACATTATTTAAACTTTCCATAACTGAAGAATATATTGTCTCTGCATTTTGTTTTTTCCAATTCAACTAGCTCAACAAAAATAGTTGGTGAGGTAACTGAATTCTCAACTTTTAAGAAAAGTATCAGAACTGGTTTGCAAGATATCGTTGAGGCTTCATCAATATACATACATACAAACATATTTTCAGATTTTTTCAATAATTTTAGTAAATAATTTGTTTTTAATTTCTTTTGCAATGAAATCAACTATTTTCACTGCAGTTTTACATGAATACAATCCTATTCCCATATCTAGTCCATTTTTAATTTGCACTTCTATGTCATCTATGTCTGAAAATAGTTTACATCTTCGTGCCAGGCTGTAAACTGTATTGAATATTCTATAAGTTGTACCTAAATATTTTTCAGTCATCCTATCTATTCCTTTTGTTACTGCATCCTGCTCACATTGTTTTAAGTTCTCTGTGCAAATGTTATGAGCTTTTGATGAAAAATGTTCTTTCATTTTTTTTCTTAGAGAAGCTTGTTGTACCTCTTTGTTTTTCCCTGCCGCCTCAATCTGGAAATATTTCCATTTTTTTGATATATGAACACTTCTTTCTTTTATGAAGTCAAATTTAGCACAGTACTTGCAACGTAACATTTTGTTGGAAATTTCCAGTCCCTCATATTTTTCTTTAAAGTTGTTAATACTGTTGCAATGTCCAACTGACAGGAAGATTATTTTTAATTTCGGAGTTATCGGTTCTTTCAGTAATTGATGTGCTGCTTTCTCCAAGTTGTAGTGGTTGTGCTTGTGATTGCTTTGGCTCATCCAAGGCCAATTCTATCGTATCTGATTCCGATCTTGGTTTCTTACTGAAGAAATCTGTCAAATTCTGTTGTCTTTTCATCCTGTTAAGGGCTAGTGCAAAAACAATAAAACAAAGTTGTAGTTTGGACTCGATTGTGGTTGTAAGTTGAGGTCTGTAGGTAACGGAAGGGATCTGAGTTTTCACCCAATAACGTACAGTCTGTTTGCATCCATTGTTGTGCACAATTTGTAATGTACTAATACAAATTGTCTGAAATGGTATAGGGTTTCCTGCCTGAGCAGGAGGTTGGATTAAAAGACCTCCATGGTCCCTTCCAAATCTGGATCTACTACTGGGCTCATTCCTCCCCTTTCCTTATTTTAACAGATTAATAAAGTTGGAAGGGACTTCGTAGGTCATCTAGTGCAACCCCCTGCCCAAGCAGGTGACCCTAACACCATTTCTGACAGATGGCAGTCCAGTCTCTTCTTGAAAGCTTCCAGTGATGAAGCTCCCAAAGCTTCTGAAGGCAACTTCTATTCCATTGGTTGATTGCTCTCAGTGTCAGAAAATGTGAAAGGCTCTATCAATGCAAATATGCCCTGCGATTGCTTGCTAGATTTCAATCGCAATCTCTTCCCCTCTCACTCTCCCTCCCTCCCTCTCTCTCTCTGACAGAAAGACAGACAGCCAAGCTCAGAGTGCAGTGCAGTATGGACCCTTAGATCAGTATTTTCAAACTTGGCAACTTTTAAGATTTCCACTCCCAGAGTCCCTCAGTCACCATATATTTAGATTAACATGAAAGTCCTACTTGGCTGGACTCACACATTGTGCAAAACTTTTTCTGAATTATATTCACAGTTCAAACGCAGAAAAGCTCAAGAACATTTCAGCTGAGCAGCTTTTGTGATTCCAGCCTAGCTCTTTTTTAAAATTGCTGGGTAGACATTGTAGGCTCTGTATGAAATTTATTTTCAGATTTTTGGTGTTGGTATCTTTGCATTCATGGTTGCTTTTATAATGCTGCTACAACTGCTCATTTGGCTGAAAAATGCAGTTTATACAGCATTTTATTGGGCTGAATGGCCCAAATTTCTCTGAAATCAGTGTGTGGAATTAGTCAGGATAAACCTGATGCAGCTTAACTTTTGTTCACATCATTATTTTGTTCCCCTTATTGAAATGATAAAAAGGGCATCGTGGTTTTTGTTTTCTCCAAGCACCATTAAGCAGAAAACGTTTTCTGGAGGGGAGGAGAGACTCCAGGCATGGGATTCACTCTGTCTTCTAGCTCTACAGACTGGGTTGTAATTTGAAGAGACACCCCCTCTGGTGTTCCAGTTTCAATGATGCCCTCATGATATTTCAGGAAGCAGCACCTGTAATGACACTTCAAGGATGCCCCAGACCAGACCCCTCTTAATGGTGGGGCTGGAGTCTCTTCCCCTCCAGAAAAGGGGTGTGTCAGATAGGACCAACATCGGTTTCCTGATAGGGGACTCGAGACTCCAGGCATGGGACTTACCAAACCAGGTCATCCTCACGGGTGGGTACCTGTCTGATCCTGGTTGCTGGGCGTCTCCAATACCTGCTGTAAGACTCTCCTGTCAAATGCTGCCTCCACCAAGGCGTAAGAGTCCAGCCTGTAATGTCAAATGAATGGCGACGGAGTCATCCAAGTCACCGCTCGACAGATCTCTTCCACCGAAGCTTGCGTCACCCAAGCTGCTGTGGTCTTCCGCACTTCTGGTGGAGTGGGCAGTAGTTGCCCTAGGTCTCAGCAATGATTGTACATCCTAAGCTCTGGCAATAGTCACCTGGATCAGCCTGCCAACTGTGGAAGCCGAAAGCTGCTGCCCCATAGTGCCTGGTAACTAGGACATAAAAAGTGCTTCCGTCTTCTGGAAGGCCCTCATAATTTTATATAGATGTGCAAGGCCCTCCGCACATCCAGAGTGTGCCATACATGTTCTCTGGAGTGAGATGGATTAGGGCAAAAATCTGGCAAAATCAACTACGCCCAATGAAACCAGGAGTTGATCTTGGGCAGAAAGGCAGGGTTCAGCTGCAATTCAACTCGATCCATGTGAAAAATACATAATTCCTCTCTCACGGAGAGTGCGTCCAACTCCGATATTCTCCTGGCCAATGTTATGGCCATGAGAAAAACCACCTTATATGTTAAAAAGGTCAGGTGTACCATCCTGAGTGGTTAAAAAGGAGCTTTAGTGAGTACCTGTAACACTTTGGAAAGATCCCAAGTCAGATAACGATGAATCACCAAAGGTCTTAAATTGGTGGCCCCTCTTAGGAACCTTCCCACCTCTGGGTGCTGTGCTATCAAGGCACTCTCCCCACAGGACCAAACTGAAGCCAGAGCCGCTACCTGCCTATGTAGAGTCAATGGGGCCAATCCTTTTTCCAAACCTTCTTGAAGAAAGTCCAACAGTTGTGGAACGGAGACCCTGGTGGCCTCAGCGTTCCATCTGGTGCACCACTCACAAAAGGCCCGCCAAGTGGCGTCATAAATACATGTTGTGGATGGTCGTCTGGCAGCCTGTATTGTTCGAATAACACCAGAGAAGAAGTTCTGCTCCTTCAGAAGTCTCCGCTCAACCGCCACGCGGTCAAATGTAACCATTGTGGTCCAGATGATAGATGGGACCCTGGCTGAGGAAGATCCTGTCGGGCAGTATCTCCACGGTGTGGCAATCAGCAAACCACGGATGCCTGGGCCAATGCAGGGCTATGAGAATTACTTTGTCCTGCAAAATCCGACTGACCACCCATGGTATCAGTGCTATGGGCGGGAAAGCGTAAAGAAGTCCCTGGGGCCAAGGGCAACGAAAGGCGTTGGACTCCCTCTGACCCCTGTGCTGGGAACCTGGAGAAGAAGTGAGGCAGCTGGCTGTTTGTCGGTGATGTGAAAAGTTCTAGACCAAATCGAACTGCAAATTCCTGGAACAATTCCGGCAGCAGGCACCACTCCACTATGGTAGCCCTGCTTAGTCAATCTGCCTGCACATTGCTCGAGCCCAAAATGTGCTCTGCTTTGATGGATATTAAGTGCTTCTCTGCCCAGCAACAGGGGAGCCTTGCCTCCTCCATCAGTGACCTGGAGTGCGTGCTCCCTTGTCGGTTTACATGTGCCTTAGCAGCTACGTTGTTGGTCAACAGGAGCACATGATGACCTGCAATCCTGGTCTTAAATTTCCTGAGAGCCAAGAGTGCTGCCCTCAGTTCTAGCCAATTTATGCTCCGACGTGACTCTGTCCTTGATCAAGTCCCCTGTGCCATTAAGTTCTGGCAATGGGCTCCCCAGCCCTCTAGACTGGCGTCCGTCATGACCACTAGACGATCCTGGTCCCTGAAATAACAACCTCTGACCATGTGACTGGATGCCCACCAGAGGAAAGAGGTCAACACTGCCACCGGTACATGAACTCTGACATGGGAACTGCCCCGGCCTGACCTCTGAAAGGGTAGTAGGAACCACTGTAAAGGTCGCGCAGGGAGTCTTGCCCAAGGGACAACATTTATGCAAGAAATCATCTTGCCTAATAGGGCTGAAAGTAAGTCTAGAGATGTTGCCTGGTTGGATCGAATCTGCGCTATCAGATCCCTGATGCTCTGCAACCTCTGGGGACAAGAAAACTTGACCCTCCAGGGTATCGATTATCGCCCCCAGATGTAAAAGGCAATTCGTCGGCGTGTGATGGCTCTTCTCCACATTGATGGAGAAGCCATGGGCCTGCAGGCATCTTACTGTAGTTTGTGCGTCCTCCCCCACTCATGCGTAAGATGTTGATTGGACCAGAATGTCGTCCAGGTAAGCCAGAATTTGGACCAGCCTGGGCCCTGAGCAAAGTTCCCAGCGCTGCTAAGATCTTTGTAAACACTCATGGCACTGATGCCAGTCCTAATGGGAAGGCACAATATTGGAGATGTTTGCCATTGTAGCAAAACCTCAGGTACTGCCTGTGTTGTTGAGAAATTGGGATGTGCAAGTATGCCTCCGTGAGGTTGATGGAGGTCAAGAAGTCTCCCTTTCGTGCATTCTCCATGATCGATTGTAGAGAATGCATCTTGAACCTCCGATACCTCAGAAATTTGTTCAGGCCCTTTAAATTGAGAATTGGTCGTAAAGCCCCCCCTCCTCCCCAGGCCTTTCATGTTACAAATAACATGGAATAATACCTGCTTCCTTGTTGTTCTATGGGAACAGGCTCCACCACCCGAATCTCTAGCAAATGCTGAATGGCGGTGTCCATGATGTTTCTCTTGGCCGCATCCCATGATACGGGGCAGCTGACAAAAACCCTTGGGAGGGGGGTATGAGAAATTCTAAGGAGAGACCAGATGTTATGGTCTCCCTTACCCACGCGTCTGTGGTTGTCTGCTCCCACTGGTCCGCGTACAGACCCAGTCAGCCACCAATGGGAGCCCTGTCCCTGAAGTCAACGGGGAGACGGAGGGGGACGATTACTTCTTCTGAGAAAAGGCCATTTATTCGTGGGGTGAGCCCTGTTTCTGTCTGGGAACCCCTGACCTGTCTGGTGATACTGAGTTGTCTGGTATCCTTACCCCTGAGTGAACCCTCTCTGGGCACGGTTGAAACTCGATCCCCTGTAGGGATGAAAATAAGACTGCCGAAAGGTGGTCATGGCTCTGTTATTAAAGCACCTAGATAGGGCCGGCAATACTTTCCTCTTGTCCTTAGCCTCTACTAACAGAGGGTCCAAGGATGCTCCAAATAATTTAGACCCCTTAAATGGGACTGACACTAGCCTCCATTTTCGTTTGGAGTCTGCCTGCCAATTTCTGAACCACAGCAGGTGTCTGTTCATGACTGTGGAGGCAATGGAGCACGCTCCAAATTGGGCAGAACTCAGTGTGGCATCTGCAGTGAATTCTGCGGCCGCTACTACTTTGTTAAACTCTTGATGGGCTGCTGAAGGTAAAGTTAAAGCCATTACTGGCTCATCCACCTCTGGCACCTATAAAAGTTCGGTAAGATTAGGAGTTGCATTATAAAACTTGCATTCACACAAAGTTGTGTTCGGATGCGCCGCCAGTGAAGCCCATTGTCTCTGGATCATATCAAAAAATAAAGGAGGCGCTGGAACAGAGCCTCTGTGGCAGGCTCTGAAAAGAGCAGCTCAACCGGATCCTGCATTGTCATAGATCCCTCTGGCCTCATATCTGCTGTGCCCAACTTAGTTGAGGCCTTCGCTTTGAATAGTAGGGCCTTGAATAAGTGGGGACGAAACAATCTTCTGAAAACAGGTTGGTCCGGTAAAAGACCCTCCTCATCCAACAGCTCCTGTTCTAATTGCCCTTCATCGAAGGACAGAGATTTGTCGGCCCCAGATAATGAGGCCAAAGAGGAAGAAGAAGAAGCGCTCTGCTGTGACAGCAGCTCCTTCTGTGCTGAAAGGCCCTGGTAGGTACCCAGAGTTGGTGCATCCACCAATAATGCTGACTGACTGTGCTGT
Source organism: Pituophis catenifer annectens (assembly GCF_029215685.1). Taxonomy (NCBI): domain Eukaryota; kingdom Metazoa; phylum Chordata; class Lepidosauria; order Squamata; family Colubridae; genus Pituophis; species Pituophis catenifer. The sequence continues at coordinate 35,016,441 of NW_027256887.1, forward strand.
TGTCGGCCGGTTTCAAAGCCGCGCAGTACCGCCTCCGAGATCCATTTCTGGGCCATATCCGGCGTACATGTGTCTCCACCCCTGGATTGGCGTGCCACCGCCTCCATTGGGGAAATTGAAACAGCTGTGGCCACTGTGGTTCCCCTGTACCCCTCTGCACTTGACTGCAGAGGTGACAACAATAGTGAGACCCTCACACTAGTGGAAGGGCCCAGCTCCAGCAACAAATCCCATTCCAAGACTGGTTCTGTCACCTGCTGCGCAAGTCCTGCTCTGGTCTCCACCACCCCTTGGGGGCAAAGTTGTTTGCGCTTCTCGGTAGCCTTTAGTTCCTTTTCTATCTGTTTCTCTATAGTATTTTGCAGCCTCTTTTCAACCTTCTCCTGAGCCTTAGATGGTCTCCTAAGAGATATAGCCTTGGCCTTTAGTTTGGCTGCCATCTCCTTGCTTCCCCCCTTAACTTTATGATGGCTGCATTTGGAGCGTCACCCCTTAGACGCAGTGGTTCTCAACCTTCCTAATGCCGTAACCCTTTAATACAGTTCCTCATGTTGTGGTGACCCCCAACCAGGGGTGGATTCTAAATTTTTTTACTACCGGTTCTGTGGGTGTGGCTTATTTTGTGGGCGTGGCTTGGAGGTCATGTGACTGGGTGGGCGTGGCTAGCTGGTCATGTGACTGGGTGGCCATGGCTATATGTATAGGGACTACTCAGAGGGCTGAAAAAAATCATTTCTGACAGGTCCTCGCACTTTTGACTGGTCCTCACACTTATGACCATCCTCACATTTATGCCCGTGCAGCATTCTTAACAACCATGTCACTCATTTCACAACTGCTTCTTTTCACCATGGTGATAAGATAGGGCAAAAAACGTAAAATGTGAGGACAGTCGTAAGTTCGAGGACTGGTCAAAAGTGCGAGGACCAGTCAAAAATAACTTTTTCAGCCCTCTGAGTAGTCCATGTGCACAAAAGGACTACCCAGAGGGCTGAAAAAAGGGATTTCTGACAGGTCCTCGCACTTTTGACCGGTCTTCGCACTTATGACTGGTCATCATTTATGCCCATTGTAGCATTCTTAACAACCGTGTCACTCATTTCACAACTGCTTCTCTTCACCATGGTGACAAGATAGGACAAAAACGTAAAATGTGAGGACAGTCGTAAGTTCGAGGACTGGTCAAAAGTGCGAGGACCAGTCAGAAATAACTTTTTCAGCCCTCTGAGTAGTCCATATGCATAAAAGGATACAGCAATAGAGCGGGATGAAGGAAGGGAAGGGAAATTAGAGTAGGAGTGAGGGTAAGAGAGGGAGGAAGAGAGGAGGAGAAGGAGAAAGGAAGAGGAAGTAGGGAGGAGAAGAAGAGAGGGAGGAAGAGAAAGTAAGAAGGAAAGAAAAGAGAGAGGTGGTAGGTTTGAGGAGAAAGATTGCTGTACAATAAAAAAGATGAAAGGGAAAAAAGCCAACCCCAAACAAATATAAAGATATTACGATAAAGAATGAATTGTTAAACTTTAAAGAATAAAAGAGAACAAATATGAATAAATAACAATAATTAGAAACACACATACAAACATACAATGTATTTTCTTTGAACAGAGTTTTTGGCCGGTTCACAAATTTAAACAGTGTTTAGTCATTTCAATTAAATTTACAATTTCTATATTTCCTTTTTGCCATATTTATTCCTTATCTATTTTTTTAAAAAACCAATATTACCCTTCATCCTCATCTCTAATCTTAATCAAATTCAATTTTTCCCTTCTATTCTATATTATACCCCTTCCCATTGTCATCTATTTTTATATTCATCCTCACATTGGTTAATTATGTAATATTACAGTTGTTTAATATAAATTCAACATTTTAATATAAATCAATTAGTTATATAACTACCTTTTTTGTATATTAATCAATATGAACATGAATATTCCAATTATTTCCATGCAATCCAATTTCTTACAAATCAATTAATTATATTTACCAATAATAATAAACCAAATAATTTCCCCCATATACTCCTCCAAACCACAACTTAACCATTTCTGCTTTCAACACAATATATAATTAATAGTATCTCAATTGTTACAATTCCCTAGTTAAATAGAGCTTTTTTTCTTTTGTGTTTTAAAATCTTGAACTCTCCTCTTTTGCCCTAAATTTCCCATTGTTTGCAGTTTTGCACCTACCTTTTTTGGTGAAGAAAAAGAAATCTCTCTCTGCCTCATTTTGCCACGTTGCAGCAACAGCAAAGCCAACAGCCTGCTTTACTTTCAGTTTTGTTTTTCAGCATAGCTAGGGGGGAAAAAATCTGCTCCAGCAAGCAGCAAAGCCCTGAGCAAAACAGCTGAGAGCAAATCAGCTGAGAGTCGGGAACCGATCTAATCAAGGGCTAATTAGCCTATGCTGAAGCTCCGCGGGCCAATAAAATTACAAAAAAACACCGAACTATTTGTTAAATTGCTGGTTCGCCCGCCCCTCGCCCACCACTATTTATTGGCAATAAATAGTGGTGCGGAGGGGCGGGGCAAGGGGCAGGGCGGAACCGGCAGAATCCCACCACTGGCTATAGGGCGGCCCTTTGAAGCCCCACGGCAAGAATTTAAACAGTTTTTTTTCCTCTAGCCATCAGCTGGGACTCAGGAGGCAGCAATAGATTGGGAGTGGGCGGGGTAAACGAACGGCCGGCGATCCAACAGAGCAGAGAGTGAGGGTGAGTGAAGGCGTGGGGGGGGTGAGAGAGGGCTTTGGTGACCCCTGTGAAATGGCCGTTCGACCCCCAAAGGGGTCGTGACCCCCAGGTTAAGAACCGCTGCCTTAGACCCATGAGGATAAGAACCCTCACCCAACTCCATCAGGTCATTAGATGAGCCTTCAGCTGCCATCTTAATGCTTTGAGTCTACCTCTCTTTAGAACAGTTGCCTGCAGTGCCACTGAACTGAAACCTCAGTCCACAGTAGGTCAGTCTATCGAAAATACTGAAAGCTGTTTATCCAGTAGCCTTTTACCACAGTACGTAATGGGGGAAGTCACAAAGGCTCTCTAGTCCATGGCACTCCCAGGTGGCACTCCCAAGTTCCTGGGCCAGACTCTGCTGGCTGCTGCAGCAGCAACCCAGCCTTCAGCAGGTGGGGAGTGAGTAGCAGCTTTGTGCCTGCTCTCCTTTTTACTCTCTATTTTTATCCCTTTTAAATCCTTTTAAAATACTCTTTTAACTTTTAAATCAATTTTAACCTTTATTTCCCCTTTTTACTTTTTATTCTCTATTTTTATTTTTAATTTTTAACTCTCAATTTTAATTTTAATTTTTAACTTTTTAACTTTTAGCTATCAATTTTACTATTCGAAAGGTTCACTTTTTATCCCAGCTTTTTACCTCAGCTTTTACTCCAGCTGGTGAAGCATTTAATGAATGAGAGGAAGTAAGTCTTCCCTACTAAGCAAACCAGATATCCATGGCAGCCATCCAGTGCTCAGACAACCTAAGATCCTGACTGTGGCTTATTCATATAGCAACTGATTTGCCCCAGGGAAGAACCTTTGCAGCTGTGTTTGACTGGAGTCCGGATGGCCTCTCCCAAGGGGAAGAAAAGAAAGACGGCATATTGCTCTCCAAACAGTAAGGAAGGTGGAACCAATCCTCAAAAGCAACAGAAGATTGACGGATTTTGCCAGCCTTTGCACTCAACAGTGGGTCGTGCATCCTCCCCCCTTTCCCTGCCGGTTAGCCGTGATGTTTTGGCATTGTTTGGGGATTCCCCCCTGGAGTGGGAATTGCAGGCAGAGGAGAATCAATCAGGAAGTCAGCTGGGAAGCTTGCGAACCCCTCTGCGTAATTTGATGACAAATGACTCAGCAACTTTGGGTGAATCGGCTTCAGGCCGGGACAAGGGCTTAGAGTTGGAGTTTTACAACCATAGTGAATTAGCTTTAGGACTTGAAAACCTGCTAAATGTTAGTACAAGGGATTTCATTAGCCGACACAGTATGCTCACTTCTCAGACAGTCTTGGCCATTTTTGACCAATTTGCAGAGGTGCGTTTAAAGTTGGACTCTGTGATCAATTTTATTGCTGCGGCACAGACGAAAAAGCCGCAGGTATGTTCAACTGGCTGTCAGACAGAACGACCCGGCCAGATGGTGCAACCGAGGGAAAGAACAAGTGGACAATATATTGACTGTAAGCATGGAAAAAAAGCAAGAGATGGTGAGCTGGTTGGACCTGAAATCCCACGGTACAGGAGTGTGGGGGGGGGGAAACAGGCGATTATTGAAGGAGCAGATTGTATTGAATATATATAATTCTGAGATAAATGCGGGTAGATGATCTTCAAAAAGACAGATAGTGACCTCTTTGTCACAGCTTACTCGGTGTGACAAAGGGGCAGTTGATTTGGCAGCATATCTTCCACAACGTGATAATTATTTCAGAATTCTTTTTAAGTTCAAACAACAGCTCTTCCCAAGCCTGCTTATGCGAATGAGAGGATTCTTGGCTTATTATCAAATTTTACCTACCCGAGTTTTTTCTAGTGGTGAGGTCATCCCACTAATTCAGAGAGCCTCTAGGGAGAGTGTGGCAGTGCATGGGACAGCTGTTTGGGAAAGTGGACTGAATAGGGAAAGCAGGCTGGCCGAGGTAGGGAGGAGATTTAGCGTTACAGAGGAAATGTCGGTTAGGGTTTTGGACCCAGCTGAAGTGAAACTTCCTTCAATTGGCTTGGTACAAGATGAGACATTCGATTCTGCCTGTTTGGAAACTTTTTCCTCACTTTCACAAATGGAGCAGCAAGAAGTACTTAAAAAACTTAAAGAGACGAGGAAGCTGCTGAAGCAGACTATTTCCTCTGCCCCTCCTTTAGCGTCGATAGCTCTACCCTCTTCAAGGCATGATGCAGCTCCGAAGAGTCAGCAGCCTATAAACCCAGGAAGCCTGATGCCCACGTCTATACAGCACAAGGTACCAGAGATAGTAGATTTGATAACACGAAGTGTTGTGGGACAAACATCGGAGATGGAAGGCACCCAGGAAGGAATCCCCCAATCCCCCTTAGTGGCAAAGATGATACCAAGAAACGACACAAACACGGTGCCTCATGCAAAATGATTTACTGTGGAGGCAGAGATTAATAGAGCCCATGGACCTGCAAGTCCGAAAGTAACAGGCAGTGCAATGACGCCCAAACAGACTTCTATTGAACTCAGGCGATTAAATGGGTGTGTGTGTGTAAATGAGGGAGAAGGGGTAGGAGAGATTATCCAAGAAGCCTGACTAGGAAATAGTGAGCAACCACGTCCTTCAAGAGTGCACTTCCTCTCTTGGAATGTGGCAGGATGTAGAGGAAGTTGGTGCACAGATGACTGTATTAAATTTTTAAATAGGTACCATGTAATTGCCTTGCAGGAGTCATGGGTTAGCAGCAATGAGACCCCAATTGAGCTCCCCGGGTTTAATATTTGGCAGCTGCCAGCAAACAGAGTAGCTAAAAAAGGAAGAGCCTCTGGAGGATTGGGCATCTTGGTAAAAGCCGAACTAGGATGGAAGGGAAATGAGATATGCTTGAAGGATGGCCCTCTATTTTTTCAAGCAATCCATTTGGTATATGAAGGGAAGTCAATGATATTTGCAAATGTGTACATCAACCCAGCAATGGGGGATTTGTGGGAGGCTCTAGAGGTAAAAATACTAGATATACGGAAAAAATTCACAAAAACACCTCTAATTTTGGCAGGAGACTTTAACGCGCATGTGGGTCCCTTGTTGGAACCTTTTATTGAAAATGGTACAATTCCAGAGGGATATTTACATAACCAACGATCATGGGTCTCCCAAGACAGGAAAAAGAACAAAGATGGGGGAAAATTTCTAACAATGGTATACAACTGTAACCTCCAAATTGTAGGCCGGTATTCGGAGCTCAGAAGGTATCCCATAACTTTTTTTGGCCCCAAGGCATGTAGTTCTATTGATTATTTTTGTGTCTCTCACAGCCTAATAGCAGGGGCATCTTCGGTCTTGACGTTACCAAGGCCAGAAAGTGATCACCTTCCGATTGCGACGTCCCTGGCAATCCCTTCAGATTTAAGGAAAAGGAATCAAACAATCCAACAAATAGGCCTCAACTTAGAAATAGCCCAAGAGAGAAGATTAACATGGAAGAGAGTTGATAGCAAAGCAGTGACTGAATTCATGATTTCACCATGTATGGAAGCCTTAGCGCATATATGTGCAAACAGTACGGGTGAACAAGAGCCTATAGTTTGTTTTGCGGAAATATGCCATAAATTGCAGCATTTTTCCATGACTACCAAGCCAATGGGCCAGTCTGATTCTAGTAACTCAACATGGTTTGACAATGACTGTAAGGAAAAGGAAAAACAGCTTAGGAAATCACTTAGGAGATACTTAATCAGCCCAAACATGGAACTACAGAAGGAGTATATTACCATAAGGCAGAAATATAAGCAGCTACTGAAGAGAAAAAAGGCCTCCTATATCAACAATTTATGGGCTGGTCTAGAACAGGCAGCAAAGCTGGCCTCACCCACACTATTCTGGTTGGAGGTCTTAAAAATTATTAGAGATAGAAAACTAATAAGTGACCCAAACATTAGTGCAGAAAGATGGGAGAAGCATTTGGCCACGCCAGCAGCAGCGGATAGCTCCAATGAGCTTATATCCTCTCCGAGCTTGATACAGGAATATGAAGCCCTACCGCAGTGGGAAGAAGTGTCAATCACGGAGGTGAGGAGTTTAATCTCCTCCCTGAAGACAAACAAAGCTCCAGGACAGAATGCGCTCCCGGCTTCGTTATTTAAAGATAACATAGCCTGGTGGGCGCCCGTCCTGGTGGGTCTCTTTACTTTTATCAATAGAACAGGGCAAATTCCTGCTAGTTGGCGTTCATCAATAATTATCCCCTTACATAAAAAAGGCTCTAGAGATAACCCAGATAATTTTTGATTAATTAGTCTAATCGATATTTCAGCAAAAATTTATGCTAAGCACTTGCTTCATAAATTAGAGGATTGGATAATGAGAAATAATATTTTAGCTGAAGAGCAGTCAGGTTTCAGGAGCGGAAGATCTACTATGGATAATTGTTTTGTGCTGGACCATCTAATAACAAAGTTTAAGTCTTGGAAAAAACCTCTGTATGTGGCATTCATAGATTTGAAGGCAGCCTTTGATACAATTGATAGAAAAATTTTATGGGATAAATTAGAGGCTATGGGAATAGAAAAGAAATTGTTATATTTAATTCGACTGTTATACATGGAAACCCAAGTAAGAGTTCGAGTGAATAGGTCAGGATCGGTAACAAATGCAATCCCATTAAAAAAGGGCGTCAGACAAGGTTGCACTTTAGCCCCAACACTTTTTAACTTATATTTAAATGACCTCCCAAAATGTCTGGAAGATACATCACTCCATGGGCCTAGTATAGGAACAAGACAGGTCAATTGCTTGTTATATGCCGATGATATAATTTTGTTGTCGGCCTCACAGGTGGGGCTACGAAGGTTACTTGGGAGGTTGGCAGCATATTGTATAAAAAATCGCCTGACAATTAATATAGAGAAATCAAAGGTAATGATATTTAGCAGGCAACAAAATATAAGGAGATGGGTTCTAAATGACAGAAGAATAGAACAAGTTCAGTCATTTACCTATTTAGGGCTAGTATTTCAGACAAATGGCAAATGGAATAAGCAGGTAAAAGCCGGAGCTCGGAAGGCCATGGCTCAGATGGCTCAATTAAACAAACTTATTTTAGAGAAAACTCCATCTTCATTAATCCCAGTGCTAAAGGTCTTCCAGGCGAAAATCGAACCAGTACTTACCTATGGGGCAGAAATATGGGGGTCAGTTAAGCTGCCTGGGCTGGAAACCCCTCAAAATAAGTTCCTAAGGAGAATTTTGGCAGTGTCCCCCGGAACCCCAGCATGTGTAGTAAGGGCACAAACAGGAGTCCATGCGACTGACACTAGGGCCTTGTTGAAGACTGTTTATTATTGGTTAAGAATAATCGAGATGGAGGAAGGGAGATTACCAAAATTAGCGCTGATGGAGCAGATTATCTCAAGTAATAAAAATAACTGGTTATCAAGAGTTCTGAAGCAGGTATCTAGCTCGGGTATCCCTTTAAATTGGCAGCAGTACGACTATAGGCAGATCCGAAATTGGATTGCACAGAGACTTAAGGACATAAGTGCCCAATCGGATATTGCACAGGTGACAGCAGTAAAAGTTTGCCCCTGGTTATCAGACAATAAACAAATTTTCAAAATAGAAAAATATTTATCTGTGCCTTTGTTTCCCGTCCTGAGAAGATTCTTTACAAAATTGAGGTTGGACCAACTTGGAACAAATATGCTCTGGGGTAGATATAAGGGTATTCCTGTAAGGGAAAGGGTCTGTCTATGTGGGACAGGGGAAGTCGAAACAACGTCCCACGTAATTTTTGATTGCCCCCTATATTCAGACCTGAGGGAACATCAACTGGGCAGGATCTTTTATACCAGCACCCCTAAGTCTAAAGAGCACTTTTTGCGATATTGTTTATTAGGTTCCAACTTGCAGTTGGTAAAATGGATTGCTAAATTTGTGGTAAAGTTGATGGGAAGGAGGACAAAGTTGGTGCAGCAAAATGTGGTAGATTGTAAGAATGATCACTTGATCTAACAATGTAATTTTAATAGCAGTTAACACTGATTGGGTAGATGCAGGGGCGACATTATAATATAATTTTAATTATATTTAAATGGTATTTTAAATTATTGTATTTTATCCCGATTTTATTTTAGATCATATTTTATTCTAATTGTGTTTTAATTGCGAGTTATTCCAATCTTACTTAATTTGTTTTACCAAACCTTTGTAATGATTTGTCTTTGTAATTCTGCGCTTGATATGGCCCAAAGAGCTAATCAATAAATAAAAATTACAATTGCGTGGGGGGGGGGGGGCGAGAGAGGGCTTTGGCGACCCCTGTGAAATGGCCATTCGACCCCCAAAGGGGTCGTGACCCCCAGGTTGAGAACCGCTGCCTTAGACCCATGGGGATGAGAACCCTCACCCAACTCCATCAGGTCATTAGATGAGCCTTCAGCTGCCATCTTAATGCTTTGAGTCTACCTCTCTTTAGAACAGTTGCCTGCAGTGCCACTGAATTGAAACCTCAGTCCACAGTAGGTCAGTCTATCGAAAATACTGAAAGCTGTTTATCCAGTAGCCTTTCACCACAGTACGTAATGGGGGAAGTCACAAAGACTCTCTAATCCATGGCACTCCCAGGTGGCACTCCCAAGTTCCTGGGCCAGACTCTGCTGGCCACTGCAGCAGCAACCCAGCCTTCAGCAGGTGAAAGAGAAAATTGCTGGCTGGAACTGGTCAGCCTCCTGTCTGATCCAGTATTGAGGCTGGGGCTTCAAGGCTCTTGAGCAGACTCGGACCAGTGGCAGTCACACTCCTAAATTTGAAGTCAAGCCCCTGAGGCCTCATTGCAGTCAATTGGAGATCATCATCTCCCTAAATCTGAGCCATGCCCGAGGGCTGGAACCAGACCTTTCTACCAGCCATTCCCAGATCTTAAACCCCAAAAATCAATAAGAGTTGCAACATTGTAATTTGGAACAAAATGGCCACCGCTGCTGCTCCCAGTGGCTCTGATAGCTGTTTTGTGCCTAAATGCGCTCCGTGCCAAAGCCGCAGTGAATCTGGGCCTTCTTGCACACCCTGGTGTTGTCACAGCCGCCAAATGGTGGTGCCACTTGCCACCGCGCCACTACTTAGCTGCTCCGCGGTCGCCAGGGGTGTATAGGAACGATCTTCCACCTTTCCGGGGTTCCGGCTAGATCCTTTGTCCAGTTGCAAGTGCTCCCTGTCACGGAACCTCCAAAATGGTGGTTCCCCACAGCAGCCGCCAATGATCTGCCCAGCCTGCCAGCTGCTTTGCGCCGATCCCCAGTGCGGAAGAGTGCTGCAGCTGTCTGGAGCCTAAAGCTATCTGTTTTTCTATTGTCTGAAACTCTCCAATAATACTTAAACCCTTATCAACTCCAATTAACCATGCAGGTCAGTTCAGACAGGTCATTGAAACCCTGTCTGAATTGCTCAAGATTGAGTTGAAACTGGGAGGAGCACCAGGGGGGGTGTCCCTTCAAATTACAACCCAGTCTGTAGAGCTAGAAGACAGAGTGAATCCCATGGCTAGAGTCTCAAGTCCCCTATCAGGAAAACCTGATCCCCTGTTTAAAAGGAAAAACTGGAACCATTTATTTACTTAAATTTTATTCTTGGGAAAGAATATTGTCACAATATGACAATATGCCCATATCCTACTGTGCTCCGTCAACATTCCAACTGAATTAGGGCATCTCCCAGCATAAGAGCCAAATGCTTCTGAAAACTTTATTCCTAAAAAATAACTTATTCACAAAAATAGAAAACTACCAAATAACCTGGGAATCAGTTAAGGGTAAATGATGACTGATATTTTATTCTTTCAATGTTTTACTCTTTCAACATTTCTAGCCAGGAAGGAAAATTTGTTTTGTTTATGCATCCTGATTTCCTAAAATTGTTCATGATTGCTGGTTGCCATCCTTCCTTCCCTCCCCCTCTTTCCTTCCCAAAGATTTGTCTTTCTAAACAAAACCATTCTATTTCTGAAATGATAGAACAAAACCAAGTCAGACAGCATGTGGAAAGCCTTGCTTGAGACATGCATCTTCATAAAGCAAAACCAAAAGCTATCATGCTAACCATCTTTTCTTTGAGTGAGGAAAATTAAATTTTGGAAAGAAAATCGGCTTTCTTAAAACATTTCAGAGAGAGAAGCAGCCAGGTCGGGCCAGTGTCTTGGGAGAGTATGTGGAGCATCTCCCCGAGCGCCCGAGGCACAGCCAGCACCAAGGGCTGCAAGAAGCAGCTGCAAGATCAAGCAATATCTTGCGGCCGTAGAGCTTCTTGCGGTTGGTGCTGGACGAGCCTCGGTCACTTGGGGAGACGTTCCATGTGCTCTCCGGGTCGGCAGCTGCTTTTATAAGGTCCAGCCTCCCCTCCTCGTTCGAAAAAGTAAAAACTCTCGAAGCTTTAGCATTTTAAAAGGAACCTTTTATTGAACAGGAGTGATAGCAAGACGAAAGGAAAAGCAGACTCTGAGTTTCCGTCAGGCAATACAGTTAGGATAAAGGAATTAGAAACCCCTCCCTTCAGTCCAGTGTGTATTCAGCCAATCAGCAGGTGTGGAGATGTTATCGTAACGGCCAGCCTGAGAACATATAAGTGAACGTTTTTCAGAGTCATCTTCCGCTGGCTTTCAGAGTGATACAATCCACATGGCCCTCCCTTCCCCTCCCTTCCCCTCCCTTCCCCTAAAGGTGAGAAAATCTCAAGATGCCTATCCACCAGGATAAAGGTTATAAAGTGAAAGGTTACACGTTATGAAAGAGTGAGGAAGAAAGCAATAAACTAAGTAATACATCTATGGTCCCCCCTTCTCCCAGAAGAATGGCAGCATCATGATAAGGATCTGACATGCTGTCCTCCTTAGAAAAAAGGAAAATCCACCTGTAAAGAGAGAAGGAAAATGATTACAGTAAGTTAACATGGTTTGTTGGGATATTGAAGGTGGAATTTCCTTAAAAACATAGGGGCTTTAACATGTTTCTTGGCTACGCATTCATTTTGGGATGGTAGTAAATGCTTCCACACAACCAGATACTGCGTGGAGCCATGGTGAGTGTGGGAGTCAAGTATCTCTTTAATCTCAACATGTTATTCTCCCTCCACCATAATGGGAACAGGAGGTGTGGGTGCAGGGTGGTCTGAGAGAAGAGGTAACTTCTGGTTTGAGTAGGCTGCAGTGAAACACTGGGTGGACTTGTCTAAGTGTTTTGGGAAGGAGTAGTTCTACAGTCACTGGGTTGATAACCCTGGTAATGGGGAAAGGCCCTATGAATTTTGGTCCCAATTTCTTTGAGATTTGTAGTGATTGTAATAATTTAGTAGATAAGTGAACTCTATCCCCTATGTGGAATGGTTTTGTTTCCACTCTTTTCTTGTCAGCTTGTGCTTTGAATGCAGCTCTGGCTTCTTTCAGGGCTAGTTTTACCACTGGCCATGTGGTTTGTAGGTTTTTCATCCACTCCTTAAGGAAGGGGATGGCAGGTTCTTCTGTGAGTAGTTCAGGCATTGGAGTGAAATCTTGGCCTGTTGCTACTCGAAATAGGGTGAAACCTGTGCTGGAGTGTACTGAGTTGTTGTATACCAGCAAAAGGTAACACGTCAGTCCAATTGTCCTGTTGGTAATTAATAAAACATCTTAAAGTATTGTTCTAGAACACCATTGGCTTGTTCCACCACCACCACCCATTAGTCTATGGGTGGTGGGAGGAGCTTAAGCTTTGGGTGGTTCCTAGTCAGCTCAGGAACGCCCTCCAAAATTTTGAAGTAATTTGGATCCCCTGATCAGAAATAATCCTTTATGGGGCTCCATGGAGATGGTAAATGTGGATTAGGAACATCTTTACCAGTGTCTTGGCTGTTGGGATTTTTGGGCAGGGGATAAAATGGGCCTATTTGGAGAACAGGTCAGTTACTACGCAAATGACAGTATTCCCTGCAGGTTGCTGAAGGCTCGGGAACATTTTGTAAGAGTCCAGGAGATTTCCCTTGTCATCTTTTCGCTGCTGCGCAGGCAGGGCAACTGGCTACGTAGCTTTCTATATCTTTCTTGAGGGATGGCCACCAGAATTGCCTTTTGATGAGGTGTAGGGTCTTTACAAATCCAAAGTGCCCAGCTAGTTTGGAATCATGACAGATTGCCATAAAGTGTAGTCTTCGACTGGCAGGGACATATAGTTTTCCTCCCACCCAGGCTAAGTCGTCTTTCAGCAGGCAGGTACTTTTGTGTATCTGCAATCATTCATCCTTGATCAGGGCTTGCTTAAAAGCTTAAAAGGGCTTGCTTAAAAGCTTGCTTAAAAGCCTGGGTGGTGGCATTGTCTGTAGGCAATTCCTGTTTGGATTGTGCCCTGGTGATTACTTTGTTGCTAGTTGGGGGCTTTGGAGCAAAGGCTTAATTATTTCGGCTCTTGTGCTATTCCATTGAAGTTTTCTCGATAGCGCATCTGCCAAAAGGTTTTTCCCTCCCAGAAAATATTTGAGGGTGAAATCAAAGCGTTTGACATATTCAGCCCATTGTACCTGCTTGGGGGAAAGTTTCCACGGAGTCTTAAGGGCCTCCAAGTTTTTATGATCAGTCCAAACTTCAAAGGAGATTTTATTTCCCTCTAGGAAGTGTCTCCAAGTCAGGGGTGTCCAGCGCACCACATATGCTTTTTTTTCCCAGATGGCCCACCTCTCTTCAGTATCAGTTAATTTTTTGGAAGTATAAGCAATGGTTGTAGGTAGTCTTGCTTGTTTTTTTGAAGCAAGACGGCTCCTACTGCTACGTCACTGGCATCTGCCTGTACGATAAATGGCTTTTTTGAGTCTGGCTGTTTTAAGACTGGTTCCGCAGAGAATAGTCATTTGAGTTTTTCTATTGCCGCTTGGCATTCCATTGTCCAGTTTAATGGTTGTTTGGTTTTGGCTTGTCCTCCCCCTTGGTTTTTAATAGGTTGGTTATGGGGAAGGCAATTTGTGCAAATGCCGGAATGAATTGATGGAAGAAAATTGCAAACCCCAGGAAACTTTGTAATTGTTTGCATGTGCGGGGTGATGCCCAATCAATCACGGCTTGCACTTTTTGTGGATCCATTTCTATGCCCTTGTGGGAGATTCGATTCCCTAGGTCAGTGATGGCTAACCTTTTTGCCATCGCGTGCCAGGAGAGGGGGGTGGGGGAGGGTCGCGCGCACATGCCCACACGCATGTGTGTGCAACCCCCTCCCCCTCCCCCCCCGCTCCTGGCACATGTTGGCCTGGTAGGCCCGTTTTTCTTTCTTACCTGGTTCCAGATCCTCTCTGTGTATCTGGGAACAGCGAAAACAGCCTTTCCCACTCCCTTGGAGGCCCTACAGAGGCTCAAAGGGCCCATTTCCCCACTCCCGGTGGGACAGGAAGTGACATTTTTTGCTGTCCCCAGCCTCCAGAACCTCTCTAGGAGTCTGTAGGAGCCTCTCTAGGAGTCTCTGGAGGCTGGGGACAGGAAAAAATGTCACTTCCTGTCCCACCGGGAGTGGGGAAATGGGCCCTTTGAGCCTCCGTAGGGCCTCCAAGGAAGTGGGAAAGGCTGTTTTCACCGTTCCCAGATACACAGAGAGGATCTGGAGCCAGGTAAGAAAAAAAAAACGGGCCTTCCCCACCCTCCCCCCAAGCCCTCCAGAGGCAGGAAACAGCCTGTTTCCCTACTTCTGGTGGGCCCAGAAGGCCCGAAAATCAGCTGGCCGGCGCGCGCATGCGCCCCAGAGCTGAGCTGGCGTGCCCACTAATATGGCTCCGTGTGCCACCTGTGGCACGCGTGCCATAGGTTCGCCATCACGGCCCTAGGTAGTCTATTTTTTCTTGGTGGAATTCACATTTGGAGAGTTTGGCATAGAGCTTCGCTGAGCAGAGTTTGTTTTGGACCTCTCGGACCACTTTTATGTGCTCCGCTTTGGTTTCAGTGTATATTAAAATGTCATGTAAGTAAACCAGGACCCCTTTGTATCTCATTTATTAGTTGCATAAAGATGGCAGGGGCACCTTGTAGTCCAAATGGGAGTACCTTGAATTGATAGCAACCCAGGCATGCATTAAATGCGGTTTTCCATTCGTCCCCTTCCCTTATTCTGATCTGTAATAAACCTCCCTTAAGTCCAGTTTTGAGAACATTTTTCCCTTAGAGAGATGGGCTAGCATATCTTTCATAAGGGAGAGGGGGTACACATTTTCTACACTCACAGTGTTGAGATTTCTATAGTCCACACAAAGACGTAGAATGCCATCTTTTTTCTCATAAAATAGTACCGGGACAGCGATTTTTGGTCGGGTAGGCTCGATGAATCCTCTTGCTAGGTTTTTATCAGTGAAAGCTCTCAGCTCCTCTAGTTCCCGGGAGGGACATGCTATACATTTTCGGTTTCAGAAGTTTAGCCTTTGGTAAAATTTCGATAGCACAATCTGTGGAGGGGGGGTGGGAGTTTATCGGAGCCTTCTTCACTGAAAACCTTGGCTAAGTCTCTGTGCTCTCTAGGTATGCCCTGGGTTGGCTCAGTCCAGGCAGGCATTGCTGTTTCTTTGTTTGCACCTCCCTCAGTTTTCTCATTAGGTCATCAGTGAAAGTTATGTGCCCTTGAAATCTTGTGGTCCCTTGTTTCCAATTTACTTTGGGGTTCCATTTTCTCAATCATGTGAGCCCTAGGACTAGCAACCACTCCATTCTGGGTGCCACTATAAACGTGAGTGTTTCATCATGGTTCCTCAAGTTTATTTGTAGGGGTTCTATGGCAAAGATGGCTGGCTCCCCCCCCCACCCGCTACTGATCCATCTAACTGGCAGAATGTGATGGGTTTTTTTAGCTTCCATAGGTGAATCCCCAGCTCTCCCATCAAGGTTGGGCTAATTAAGCATTGGGTGCACCCCAAGTCCAGTAATGCTGAGATTTTTACTTTTTTTTCTCAACTGGGGATAAAAAGCCTTAGGGGCAGGGTGAGTGGTTCAATAGGGTCACTTACTAGCTGATCGCCTTCCGGGTCACTTTCAGACAAACTTGGGTTTTCACGTTGAGGTGCCGGAGTTCCTTCCCCTGGGGTTGTAGGGGCGTGAAACTCTAAAGCCTTTCTGCTTCTTAAAGCGATTTCCTTCCTCGGGGGGTTGATTTTGTGGGCTTTCTTCCTGACAAGTGCTCGGGTGGGTGTCATTCGAAAACTTCGTGGGAGTTTTCGAATGACGCTGCTATGCGATGCCCCTCCTTTCCGCACTTGAAGCTGGCTGGCTTCAGTGCTAGGACAGTTTGCGGCTTGAAGGGTTCCCAGTTCCCCTGAGGTGGGAATCTTATCCAAACTCTTCCGGCTCAGTACTGGTTTCTGGTCATGTTGATCTCTGCCTCTTCCGCTATGAGGTACCACTCATGCAAACGGTTAGGGGCACCCCGAGCCAGGCAGGCATTGTAGAGGTCATCATTCAGGCCATCTTTAAGCCAGCTCACCAGAATATCTTCTGGCCAATCCACGCACTGTCAGAGTTCCAAGTAACACCCCCAACGAAATCAAACTTCGAGGCTTGAGGTTCCTCAAAGCTAATTTTTATTAGAGATGTCATATTGGCACATCCGGGAAAACCCAAATCTGAGAGCTTCTGGGTTTTCCTCACCCAAAAGAAAATTCAAGTCCTTGTCCATCACCCACATGTTCATCACACGAACCAATCAGACACCTCATACTTCTCAGCACAGCTCCAGGGCACAACGGCCTTGACTTTCTAGAAAGAATGTTGTTTTGACTACATATCATCTTCACTCCATACAATCCCCCCTCCCACAGTAGAAATTGTGGCATGCCTGAAGGCTCAAAGGTAAAAGATGGCTTCCAGATCTGACAGGCAGCAGGCAAGGTCTTGGAACTCCTCAATTTATTCTGCAACTGACCGGCATCCTTGCTTCATCCATGATCCCCCCCCTCCCAGGAGAATGGCAACATCAGGATAGGGATCTGACAGCTTCTCTCCACTGCTGCTCTTGCTGGGAGAATATCTTGCGCAGCACAGGAAAATTTAGCCATGAGCTGCTGCTTTGGGTCCTGTAAGACCCATCCGGAAAGCACTCCGGCAGAGAGAAGCAGCATTCAATCCAGCTGCTTCTCTCCGCTGCAGTGCTTTCCAGATGGGAGTTAGAGGGACACAGCGGCTCATGGCTGCTAACTTTCACTGTGCTGCGCAAGACGCTCACCCAACAAGAGCAGCGACGGAGAGAAGCAGCTGCTGATCTGGAGAGCACATGGAGCATCTCCCCGAGCGCTCGAGCCTTGCCCAGCACCAACGGGCTGCAAGAAGCTCTGCGGGCCGCAAGATGTTGCTTGATCTTGCGGCCACTTCTTGCTTAATTTGACTTTGAAGCTGTAATTCAGTACATGCTTACATAGGAACTGCTGGTTAATTATATAACATTGGGTGCTTAATAGTGGAACCATGGTTAAATGGTGTCATACATCCTTTATTTTCTTTCTTGCTCTAATACAGTCATGAGGAATAGATCTAGGCAACTAAAAATATTCAAAACAGCATAAAAACCAGAAACAAAATGTTGGGCTAAAAATAAATTCACCAATAACAAAACAGCACAATCATTGCACAGACTCAACCACACCCACTGATTCCCATGTCCAATGACAGAACCAGGTCTGTAAATGTTGCAAAAGGATAATAGGATTGGGGCCAGTGGAAATGATATTCCAAAGTGAGGTCACAACAGAAGGGGCGTTGGTCCTACCTGAGACCAGGGTGGTTCTCAGTTGCTCATGATTGGTGGACTGAGTCTGCCATAGTTGTTAGGTCCCGCCTATGTTGCCTAGGATACCCAGCTTTTGGTGAAGGCAGGAGACCGACAGACTCGGCGTGTGGAAGACCAAAGAAAGGTAAGGAAAGAAAGGACAGAGACAAGACTGGCGCAGGGAGGATCTGGCTGGTGTCTCCACTCTACGAGAAGGAGCATCTCAGGTAGGACCAACGCCCCTTCTCCATAGTGGGTGGAGACAGCAGCCAGGATTGGACATACCCAAGTTCACAGCCCCAATTAACAGGTGGGGCCAGGCTGGACCAAGGGACCCTCCCCCGAAAGAACCCCTTGCAGCACCCGACGTCCAAAGGCGGCATCCGCCGAAGTGAATTTGTCAATTTTGTAGTGGCGAATGAACAGTGATGGAGAAGTCCACATAGCCACCCAGCAGATCTCCAACAAGGAGGCCTGAGTAGCCCAGGCCGCCGACGTGGCTGCACTGCGGGTGGAGTGCGCTGTTAACCGAGGAGGACATGGCACAGAACACAGATCGTAGGGCGTAGCGATCGTGTGATGTATCCAACACCTGATGGTAGAAGATGATACCTTGGAAGCAAGCGACCCCGGCAGAAAGGACACAAAGAGAGATTCAGACCTGCGGAAGGAAGCCGTCCGTGCAATGTAGATCTTCAATGCTCTACGGATGTCCAAGGTATGCCAATGCCATTCCCTAGGATGCGTAGGTCGCGGGCAGAAATTGGGCAAGGTAAGTTCTTGCATGCGATGAAAAAGCATGTTCACCTTGGGCACAAAAGTAGGATCCAGCCGGAGGACAACACTGTCCGCGTGGAAAATATAAAGGTCACTCCGAGTGGAGAGAGCGGCCAGTTCGGAGATGCGGCGAGCTGAGGTGATGGCCACCAAAAAAGTGACCTTACAAGTCAGCAAACGGAGGCTGGCAGTCCGCAAAGGCTCGTACGGGGGACCCGTAAGTGAGCTCAAGACCAGCGATAGGTCCCAGGTAGGGTACCTATGCAAGGTGGGTGGACACAAATTAGAGGGTCCCCACAGGAAATGGCGGAGCAGCGGATGTTGAGCCAAGGAATCCAGAGATCTGCAGGCAAGCACTGAGGAGATGGCCGCCACTTGTCGGTGCAGTGTATTAGGAGACAGACCTTTGGCGAGACCCTCCTGGAGGAAGACCAGGATGTCGACAATGGAGGCATGAAGAGGTTGAATTCTGTGCCGAGTACACCACATGCAGAAAGACTGCCAGGTCGCTGAATAGATCCGGTTGGTGGAAGGCCGCTGCGAAGCCTGAATTGTCTGGATAATGTCTGCCGGAATGTTGACGCTCCTCAGAGAGCGCCGCTCAATCTCCAGGCAGTCAAATTGAGCCACAGATGTCCGGGTGCCGCAGGGTCCCCTGTGTCAGGACGTTCTCCTGAGGAATGCGCCAAGGAGGGGCGACCGACAAGGAAACAAGGTCCGCAAACCAAGGCTTCCAAAGCCAGTGAGGGGCCAGCAGAATCAGCTCCGCTCGCTCCGACACTAGCTTGTGGATCACCCGCAGCAGGAGAGGGATAGGCTGAAAGGTGTACAGTAGCCCCGTTGGCCACGGGGATCTGAGTGCATCTGTGGCCGCTGCGCGAGGAGCAGGGTACCTTGTGAAAAAACGTGGGAGCTGAGTGTTCGCTGGCGTCGCGAACAGATCAACCTCGGGAATGCCGAAGCGGAGGGTCAGGTCCCTGAAGATCCGAGGGTTCAGACGCCACTCTGTGTGATCCAGGCGTTGATGGCTTAGCCAGTCCACCTGAACATAGTCCACACCGGAGATGTGTTCCGCAACCAGGGAGGCCAGGTGACGTTCCGCCCAGAGCCCGAGCAACATGGCCACAGACATGAGGGAGCGGGATCTCGTGCCCCCCAGCCGGTTGACGTGGGCCTTCGCAGTGATGTTGTCTGTAAGGACCAGGACGTGGGAGCCGGAGATGAGATGCCAGAAAGCCCGAAGGGCCAAGAATATCGCATACAGTTCCAGCCAGTTGATCGGATGGTGAGATTCGCGACTGCTCCATGTGCCTTGCACCGTCTGTCCCAGACAATGGGCTCCCCAGCTCTGCAGACTTCGTCCGTGGTCACTACCATCCTCTGCGGTTCAAAGAAGAGGGAGCCCTTTGAAAGCGCCGGAGACCGCCACCACCGAAGGGACCTGCGTACTGACAGGGGAACTGGGCCCTGGAGGGACGAAGTGCCCCTGCCCGCCTTCTGCAATGGCAAGAGAAACCACTGAAGATCGCGGGAGTGTAGCCTGGCCCAGGGGACAATGCCAATGATGGAAATCATCTTCTCCAAGAGCTGGGAAAAAACCTGGGGTGAGATCGACTTACTTGCCTCTACTTGTGCCACCAGGGCCCTTAAACTATCCTGGCGCTCTTGCGATAGGAAAACCTCCCCTGCCACGGAATCTATGATCGCCCCCAAATGGAGGAGCCGGGTAGAAGGGACAAGTTGGCTCTTTTTAAAGTTAATCAAGAAGCCATGCGCAGCGACAGCCTGCAAGGTAACCTGCACATCCAAAGCCGCCTGCAATGGAGATGAAGATAAAATTAGAATGTCGTCTAAGTAGCATTGCAGGCGAACTGACTTGGCCCCAAGGGACGCCGCTAGGGCAGACAACACCTTTGTGAAGGAAAATGGAGCGGAGAAAAGGCCAAAGGGAAGGGCCATATACTCATAATGCACTCCAGCATAACAAAATATAAGGAGCCGCCGATGGGCGGGGAGGATGGGGATATGAAGGTAGGCCTCGGTGAGGTCTATGGAAGAGAGGAGATCGCCCCTCCGGACGCAGTCGAGGATGGACTTCAAGGGATGCATTTTGAATTTACGGTATGCAACGTACCAATTCAACAACTTAAGGTCCAGAATTGGTCTCCACTCCCCCGATGACTTCGGAACCAGAAAAACATGGGAGTAAAAACCCGACCCCCGGTCAGGAGGGATAGCCCTGGTTGAAAGGAGATGCTGCACTGCTGCCTCCATGAGGGCCCGCCTCTGGAGGTCGCGAGACAATGGATAGCTGACAAAAAACATAGGAGGAGTGGAGAGGAATCCAATTGCCAATCCTGATTTTAAGGTGGCCAAGACCCATTTTTCCTAAATAGTCGCCTCCCAGCGCGCAGCAAAGAGATCGAATCTGCCACCGATGGGTGGACTCGGACTGCATTCAATGATGATGGCGGAAAGAGCGACCTCCTCCCCCACGAAAGGGCCGTTTGCTGGTAAAAGGCCTACCTTGAAAAGCCCTGTCCGGGGTATAACGATGACAAGGCTGGGACTGTCCCTGGAACCTGGAGGAAGGGAAGGAAGAGGAAGACCCCCCATCGTGACCTTGGTAAGCCGAGCGAGTTGGATAAGGATGAAAGCAAGGTTCGCTCCTACGGTAGACAGTCGGTAGAACCCTCCGTTTGTCCTTAGTCTCCATAAGAAATGCGTCCAAACCGTCCCCGAACAGCTTGGTACCCGCAAATGGAACAAACGCTAAACGCCATTTGTGCCTGGCATCCGCCTGCCAGTGATGAAGCCAGACCAGCCGACGGGCAACTACCGCAGAAGCCAGGGATTTTGCCACGAAACAAGCCGCGTTCAATGTGGTATCCGCCGAGAATTGTATGGCCGCAATGATCTTGTTTAAATCCTGCCGTACGCGGATATTGTCAGAGGCCAAGGACTCCTGAATTTGGCGCAACCAGAGGAGTGTGGTCTGATTAAAGAAAGACACCGTGGAAGCGGAGCAGATGGCCCAAGATGCCCCCTGGAAGACGCACTGTAAAACCTGGTCTGCTCTCCTCTCCTCAGGGCGAAGACCCTCGCCTGGGTCTCCGGGCATGGTCGCATTGGGGAGTAATGCCGACACTGGTGAGTCCACAGATGGAATTTGAAGTAGAGTAGCTAGATCGTAGGGCACATTGAAATTTCTCCGTTCTGTAGTCGAAGGGGTTACCATCGTGCCAAGCGAAGCCCACTGCTTCCTGACGACCTCCAAAAACAGAGGTGGAGTGGGGATCGTGTCCAGTCTTGGAGGCTCCGCGAAAAGGGGATCCAGGTCCCCTGGAGATGTGGAGGAAGACGGCATCGGTGCAGCCAGGGAGGAAGCAAGCCCAGCTGTATTGATGGCTTTAAAGAGCAGGGACTTGAACAATGTTTGGGGAAACAGGCCAGTGAAAGCTGGTTGTTCTGGAGGCATTCCCTCATCCTCCGAGAGCTCACGCTCTAGCGGGTCAACGCCGCCTCAAGAAGAAATATGACTATCTGCCGAAGAAATAGGCAAGTCAGGAGCGGCTATGGAAAGAGCATCATCACAGTCTGCCTCATGTGAGATGGCAGAACGGTCAGAACGCACCGAAAGCTCTTATGAGGAGGTCGAATCTGGGCCAAAGACTGTTGCAAGGCCGATGCAATGATATTCTACATTTGGTCTGGAGAAAGGAGGACTGGAGCGTCAGGAAGTGCTGGCCCTGAATGAGGAGATACCCCCGTGAGCTGGTGAGGAGAGGAAGACCGGGGAGGACCAGTCGGAGCAGGTTGCATCGTCTGACCCCACAAGCTGTCCAGCTGTATGTCCAACTGACCGTCCAACAAGGACAAGTGGTCTGAAGGATGCACCGACCCTGGGGGGGCGGGGCTCTCCGAGGGTGGAACCGCTAAGGACACTGATGCTACTTGCGAAGGTCTGGCAACCCGCTTACAAAGCTTCTTCAGGGTCCTGTCCCTGCACATCTCAGCCCGCGTGGAAGCAGAGTGCTTGGAAGGCCCACGGCAGGGCTCCAAAGGTTGGTCACCGGTAGTGAGATCCGAGGGAGGATGAGTCCCCTCCACAGTGACCGATCGGGTTGCGCTGCCAGCAGCCAAACTGGTTCTCCGCCCATGCTTGGACTTACGGCCTTGGCATGGTGCCGTTGTCAGGAAAAAAGATGTTCTCTTTAAATCTGCTAACTGTCAAATACGGCAAAGGGCGCAGACCAAAGTCTGGAGGCCACAGGGACAGTCCAGGTGAAGTCTAGAGTAGAGATTGGGCCGCTGCCAAAATCCACTGAGAGAGGGGAGTGCGAAGCTCCACCAACAGGCCTGCTCAGTGCCCACCTAGCAGGAACAATGGCAACAAAGGAGCAGCCACCAGGGCGTAGGGCCGTTCAGGTCAAAGAAGGGGGCACAAGACCCTACCAGAACCCCTTGCTGCATCGCCTTGATGTCCGGAACCCAGAAGGGACTGTTAAGACGAGTGATTTCAAGGGCTAGAAGCCAGAGAGCCGATCTCGGGGGTGTAAGAACTGCTCAAATAGGGCACCCAGTTCCTCTTGTCAACTTGCAAAGCTTTCAAGTTGCAATGAGCAGGAGGGAGGGAGAACTGAAGTGAATTCCGTACATTTTTCTGATCGCAATCAGAAGGAGGGTGTTAGATTTCACAGCCAGCCAAAGTGGTTAATTGGAGAATGTGATTTATGACATGGCCAGGGGGGAGGGGAGAGACAGGGTCATAGGGGAATGTAAATCTACGTGGGTCAGTCCTGACTGTCTGTCAAGTTTCCGAAAGATGCCCTAATTAATTCATGAGCCATGATCCAAACTTCAAAGGAAATATAGTGATTTATTAGGAGCACCATTCCGGCAATACTCGGCTGCAGTCAGGACTGCATAAATTCCCGTACATATTCCTTTGCAGATTGGCCACATTGTTTGAGTGCCACTATCTCCCCTTTGGCAGATTGGGCTCTAGATTCATCCTCGAATCTCCCCCTGAAACCCTCCAGGAACATACTGACATTTGTTAACTCTCAGGCATGCTCGCTATGAAGATCGGCTACCCAATCCGCCGCCTCCCCTGTCAACACTGTTGTGACGGCCACCACCATTGCCTATTGCGATAGGTGGCGATAGAACCGTCGATAGAGGTCAAGGTCACTAATGACCTGGCTTAAAAACAGCGCTACCCGATCAGGACTCCCATCAAACAAAGCCTGGATGGGTGGTGGGGCCCAGAACCATGGTTGTTGAGGCCATAATCCAGCAGGCCATAATGGCACCTGCTCATGCCCCCTTGCATTGTCTGTGCTACTACCAGCTACCCGGGGAGGTTCCGAATGCTTCCACACAGGTGGAGGTCTGGTGGCAAGCATCTCATATCCTACGCTTGGGCCCTAACCAGGCCCATGCCCTGCCTCCCCAGTGGATGGTACCGGGGCCCCAACAGTATGTTGCTCTGCACCCCTAAACCGTCTGAGATCCTGCTCCTCCAAAGTTTGGGGCTGGTAAGGCGGAAGCGTGACTCAGAACTGGACCCTCCACCCCCTCACCAGGTGGTTGAGGGGTCCAGTCCCGTTGTCCAGGGTTGCCATGAAGGCGCCTCCATGAAGCTGGCTTCCCCAAATTTTTCTCTCAGCACCTCCATGGTGGTAGGCCCAGGACTTGTGGAATAACTCCAGTCCTGTTTGTCTTCTTCCATCCACTGTCTCCCCTTCCAGCCCTGGAATGGTGCGCCCCCAAAGGGTGATGGGGTTCTGTCCTGAGGCTCCCCAGGACCCGTTAATACAGAGCTATGCCACCAATGGCCTGCGGCAGACTGCATTGTCCCCTTATCCTTCTCCTGGCTCTCCACCGGACGGTCTTCACTCCAAGCTTTCCTCTCCTTTGGCTGCACAACCCTGGCTTCACTTTCCTCAGGTGTCACTGCCTCCACCACCTCCTCTTCCCCTTCAGCCACCACAGGCTCAGGTACAGTCGTAGAAGTTCCCTCAGCCATGGCCTTACTCACGACTACAAACAGGCAGGTTGAGTATTAACGGGAGCGCCGACTTGCTCTTGGTTTTCTAATCCACGTCTATGCGAACAAACACTGAATCAATCAAAGTCAGTCTTATTTGTTTCACCAGTGTTCGTTTAGTTTTAGTTTAGTTTTAGTTTTATTGAATTTGTATACCACCCTACTCCCGAAGGACTCAGGGCGGTGAACAGCCATAGAATAAAACAATATAAATACAAAATTTAAAATAGAATAAAACGAATTAAATAATTTGGCTGAACAAATTTAAAACCCCAATACTTTAAAACCAAATTTAAAATTTCCATTTAAAAGGGGGAAAGGCCAGCCTGATGAAACAAGAAAGTCTTGAGCGCGCGACGGAAGGTACGCAGATCTGGGATCCTCTGTATCTCTGCGGGGAGCTCGTTCCAGATAGTAGGTGCCCCCACAGAGAAGGCTCTCCCCCTGGGGGCCGCCAGTCGACATTGTTTAGCCGACGGCACCCGGAGGAGCTCCTCTCTATGGGAGCATACTGGTCGGTGGGAGTCTATTGGTGGTAGCAGGCGGTCCCGTAAATAACCAGGTCCTAAGCCATGGAGCACTCTAAAGGTGATAACTAAAACCTTGAAGCGCACTCGGAAGACCACTGGGAGCCAGTGCAGCTCGTGCAGGAGAGGTGTTACATGGGAGCGCCACGTCGCTCCCATCACCACCCGCGTGGTCGCACTCTGTGCCAGTTGGAGCCTCCGAGTGCTCCTCAAGGGGAGCCCCATGTAGAGAGCATTACAATAGTCCAGACGGGAGGTGACGAGGGCGTGAGTGACCGTGCGTAAGGAGTCCCTATCTAGAAAGGGACGCAACTGGCAGATCAGGCGAACCTGATGAAAAATACTCCCGGCCACGGCCGTCAAGTGCTCTTCTAAAGACAGCCATGAATCCAGGAGGACACCCAAGTTGCGAGCCCTTTCCATG
The DNA here is from genome assembly GCF_029215685.1 of Pituophis catenifer annectens. NCBI lineage: Eukaryota > Metazoa > Chordata > Lepidosauria > Squamata > Colubridae > Pituophis > Pituophis catenifer. The sequence continues at coordinate 35,041,643 of NW_027256887.1, forward strand.
AGGGCCAATGATTCGCCCCCAATAGTCAGCGATGGCACCAGCTGACTATATCTGGATGTCGGAAACCACAGCCACTCGGTCTTGGATGGGTTGAGCCTGAGCCTGTTTCTCCCCATCCAGATCCGTACGGCCTCCAGACACCGGGACATCACTTCAAGGGCATCGTTGGGGTGGTCTGGGGTGGAGATGTACAGCTGGGTGTCGTCAGCGTACTGATGGTACTCCACTCCAAAACCACGGATGGTCTCGCCCAGCGGCTTTACATAAATGTTGAACAAAAGGGGCGAGAGGACCGATCCTTGTGGTACCCCACATATAAGGGGTCTCGGGGTCGACCTCTGCCCCCCTGTCAACACAGACTGTGACCGGTCGGAGAGAAAGGAGGAGAACCACCATAGTATGGTGCCTCCCACCCCCAACTCTTCCAACCGGTGCAGCATGATACCATGGTCGATGGTATCAAAAGCCTCTGAGAGATCTAACAGGACCAGGACAGAGGAGCACCCCCTGTCCCGAGCCCTCCAGAGATCATCCACCATCTTTCAAGGCGGCGGGAAAGACACCCTCGCCCAATGAAGCATTTATAATCCCCTGGAGCCAGCCTTGCGTCACCTCCCGGGAAGCCAGCACTAACCAGGAGGGGCACGTTTAATCCACTACAAACTGGTATCAGTTAAAGATGAGTACGAGCTGTTCAAAGTCGGCTATCGCCTCTCAGCAGCTTTTAAATATGCTGCGCCGCCCCGTGCCCCACCCTCGGCAGCATGTCGCACCTGTCTTGAGTTTCGGCGACTTCCTGTGTTCCTCTGCTCCAGTGTCCTTCGAAGCCAGGAATCGTAGCCATGATGACCCCAATTCACCATCTCGTCCCATTCCCTAGTTGCTTCTCATAAGTAGCACCACCACCATCACCACCCGGTGAACCGCCATCACCGTGAAGCGAAGTCTAACCACTCAGTGCCTAGCCCCCCCCTGGAAGCATTGGCTTGAGGGCTGTGCTTATGTGTCATTACCCTCAAGGATCATGTGTCAAGCCATGGCTGGGTTCGACATGTATCCTTACGATTTATATTGATATTGTTTCCTGATTGCTTATTTGTACCCCATGACTATCATTAAGTATTGTACCTTATGATGCTTGATGAACGTATCTTTTCTTTTATATACATTGAGAGCATATGCACCAAGACAAATTCCTTGTGTGTCCAATCACACTTGGCCAATAAATTCTATTCTGCATACATACATACATACATACATACATACATACATACATACATACATCTCCCCTCACATTAAGAACCACATTTCTGGACAGCTCATAAAACAATAAAAGCAATAAAAAAAGGAGCAGTATTTTATTTTGGCTTTAAAATCTGATTCTAGCGGAGTTGAGCCAAGACTAACGGAGAAGCCAGAAACGACATGAGCTACAAACCTCTTTTATGAGAGTAAGTTAGGTTGGATCCTGTTCTTTACTGCACTCTTTGCAACTTATTCCTGTAAGGAGCCATGATTCTACTCTCTTTATGATTTATTACCAATCTAAAGTGACTTTATTCATTCAGTCATTTAGCAGTTTGAAGGCTGCCTGACTCTTTGGAGAGCTTACAATTAAAAAGTGAGAACAATACAAAAATAATCATAAACACCATGAAGATGGACATATGAACAAAGAACCCATATAACAAGTTGCACCACCAACCTATCCAAAGTCTCAGAGATACAGCCAAGTCTTCAGTAGCTTCCTTAATGTCAACAGCTTGGGAGCTATCCCAAGAACTGAATTAACATTTTACCGCAAGACAGAATGCTTTATATTTGAATTCATTTCAGTGCAATAGTTAAGCCTTCAGATTGTTAAAAGAAAAAGTATTTGAACTATTTTTTATATCTCTATTCTTATGCATATAAATAGAAGATGTTAGAAAATCAATTTTTAAAATAAAAATATTCTAATTCATAAAATATATGGTGAGGTGTTTATTAAAGTTTGAAGAATAAATTATAAGAATAAAAAATGAAATATCTAGTATTGAATTGATAGGTTGCATCCAGGACTTTCTTATATATTCACATATTAGTGAAATGGTGATACTGGAATTTGACTACCTTTTAATTGATGATATTTTTCATCTCCTCAATAAGATCTTAAGATAACCTTATTCTCATTTTTTTCTGTGAGAACTCTGGCACACATCTAATTATATATTTACTGTTTGCATCTTAAGGTTAACAGTTTATTGTCTGAAACATTTTGATTTTTATTGGAATTTATTTTGATATTACAACAGGTTCATGTGTTTTAGAGTGTATGTTGACATTTTTTTCTGGCTATTAGTATTGTATTTGATTTTACTTTTGGTTTTTTGTTTATTTTCTTTACAACAAAGCATTTATGTTAGCAGCAGGAAATATTGTTAGGATTAGGCTGTAAAGAAAATAGTAATGAAAGCTACTATGAGGAATAATATGAGAAAATATTAAATTTTGCTGTAAGATGGATAGCTAAGTGGGCTACATTCTCAACCAAATGTGTTTATTAAAAGAAAACGTTCTTTGAGAAAAATGAGATGCTTTTTCAAATAAAAGTTTATGAGCAGATAACATAGAAAAATATTTTTATAGTACATTTAGAATTAAAATTACAAAAAAGTGATTTAAAAACTTGGTTTAATTTATTAGTTCGATTTATATGCCGCCCTTCTCCGGAGACTCAGAGCTGCTTACAATGCATTAAGCAATAGCCTCATACGTTTGTATATACTTGCTTAGTAGGGCTTTTTGGCCCCCCCAAACGGTGTTCTATTTTATACAAAGTCAGCTTATTGCCCCCACAACCGGGTCCTCATTTTACTTACCTCGAAAGGATGGAAGGCTGAGTCAACCTTGAGCCTGGTGAGAATTGAACTCGCAGTAATTGCAGGCAGCTGGCAGCTAAGTGCTACTTTAACAGCAGCAGTTGAAATATATCCTTGTCATTCTCTTGGTTGTCATAACTACTTTTTCCCAAATTGTGATAAAGCTAAGTAACATTAATGACTAACTTGAATAAAGAATCTTTGTTTCAAATGTAATATAGAATGTTTACATTTAGCATTGTTTCCATAGAAACAATTATTTCTTGTATTTTTGCATCAGATATGATTTTCCAAGGCCTCAGCTTTCTGAAAGGATGCATTTGGCGGTAGTAGCCTGTGGTGAAAGATTGGAGGAAACTGTTACTATGTTGAAATCAGCTATTATTTTCAGCATCAAAAATCTTCAGTGTCATATTTTTGCTGAGGAATCATTACATAGTGACTTCAGAGAAATAGTAAGTATTCATAAAAGAATGTATGCCTGGATTAAGGTAACTTTGTTTGTATTTTTCCACCAAATCTAAGGCTGCTTGGTTCAGTCTCTAAATCTGCCAGTCTGCGATCTATATTCTGTGAAGATTTTTTTTTTACTTTGTAACTGGAAAATAGTATATTTCCAAGAGCAAAAAGCATGTAATTTGGATATATTGTGACCTCATGGTGGATGATTGAACCCCTGCTGTCTTCTCAGTCATAAGTGGAGCTACACTACAGTATTCATCAATTGCACAGCAGTTTCCAGTTCTTTGAACTCTAAAGTTGAAAAGAAATTGAGTAATTAGAAATTATTATCCAATACAGGTGGTCCTTGATTTACAACAATTCATTTAGTGACCATTCAAAGTTACAGTGGCACTGAAAAAGTGACTTATGACCATTTTTTACACTTACACCTATTACAACATTCCCATGGTCATGTGATCAAAATTCAGACACTTGGCAACTGACTCATATTTATGACGTTTGCAGTGTCCTGGGATCAGGTGATCACCTTTTGTGACCTTTGTATAAGCAGAGTAAATCAGGAAGCCAGATTCACTTAATAACTGTGTTACTAACTTAACAGCTGCAGTGATTCATTTAACTGTGGCAAAGGTTGTAAAATGGGGCAAATTTATTAATAACTGTCTCCCTTAGCAACAGAAATTTTGGGATTCAATTGTCATAAGTCAAGAACTACACTTATCAATAAAATGTTCATAACATATTTTAACATTTGCACATGATAGAAGTATAGTCTTATAAGAAACACGCCTCTTAAATTTATATAAAACTTAAGAGTCAGTTTGGTATAGTGGTTAAGATGCTGGCCTAGAAACCAGGAGGTTGTGACTTCTTGACCTGCTTTTATCCTATGAATTGCATTTGTCTCACTTATCCTCTGATACAGTCTGAGTTTGGCAACATTAGTATCCTGCTGAACCATACATTTTTTTTTACCTTAAATATACACATGCTATAGCTGTCTTTTATGAAGACAGGTGCTTTTCATAGAAAATACATTTGTGATAAATTGTGAGTTTGGTTATTTGGTATTCCCAATTATTTGCATAGAGTTTTTTTTTTTTTAAACTAACACCATTTTCTAAAACATGTATTTGCATTTATTTATTTATTTTATTTATTGGTTCGATTTGTATGCCGCCCTTTCTCTGGAGACTCAGGGCGGCTTACAATGCGTTAAGCAATAGCCTTCATACTTTTGTATATACCTGCATAGTAGGGCTTTCGCCCCCCCCCCCCCCAAGCGGTTTTCTTTTTTATACAAAGTCAGCTTATTGCCCCCACAATCCGGGTCCTCATTTTACCTACCTCGAAAGGATGGAAGGCTGAATCAACCTTGAGCCTGGTGAGATATGAACTTGCAGTAATTGCAGGCAGCTGGTGCTACTTAATAGCACTTTAGTCTGCTGCGCCACCAAGGCTCATTTTATGTTGATTCGTTTTTCTCTGTGTTTTACATCAATTGCAAGTAGTGACTGATCCAAGATATTCTCACCCTCTTAGTAAAATATAATGAGTACCATTTGTTTTAGAAAGGTAGCATATAAATCCAATAAAATAGAGAACAAATTGTCAGTATTATATATTCCTTTCACAAATCTTAATTTTACAGGCTTGAAAACATACTGTTTAATAATCAAAATGAGAAATAGAGTAGTTAGAAATCGGTTAATCTTGCTTATATACTTTTGATACAAAAATACTAAAACATGTTGTTTTTTTCAGCTTGATAATTTGAGACATAATGAAAAATTTAATTATACTCTGTACCCTATCTCATTTCCAATTGAGAATGCAGCAGAATGGAAGAAATTGTTCAAGCCTTGTGCTTCTCAAAGACTTTTCCTACCAGTAAGTAGCAATGGTAGTTGTTAAGCAAAATTAATAATTCTAGTCATAAGTGAAAAATAAGTGTTATTTTATTCTTAAATAACTGCCTTGAGTCATTTTTCAGAATGAAATGGGCAGCATATAAATATAATAAATAAATATGCTTCTAGAGAAAAGTGAGTTATTTGGTAAGCCATTGCTGTTTGAATGAACATAAAATGTAACTTCTTCAGTTATTTATTTGGCATATTATTACAACGTAATAATGTGGTGGACTAGCTCTTCCCTTTCAAAAGTAAGTAGTACTACCAAGTTGAAGCATAATCAGGTTGAATATGAAGAGGTGGGTCATTACTTGTTGGCTGAGATTCCTGTTTCAGTATTCCAGTTACTCCACACTAAAGATTTATTTAATTTATTTGATTTGATTTGATTTTTATACTGCCCTTCTCCAACAGGACTCAGAGCGGTGAACAGCCGAGATAAAACATAACATATAAAATTTAAAAAACAGTTTAAAAGATATTAAATAATTTTGGCCCACAATTTAAAACAACCCAGTTAAAACCAATTTCAAATTAAAACCGAAAGGATGGGATCAAGCCAGCCCGGCTAGATGAAATAAATGAGTTTTCAGGGCCCGACGAAAAGTCCGGGTGCTGATGATTGTGCTTTGGCTTGGAAATATTATTGGAATTCTGATTAGAAGGGTTGTACTTTCTTACAGTTTCCTCTCTCATTAATAAATTGATGAAAAAGTTAAACATTCTAATAAGCCAAGAAAAAACAACTTTACTCACCAAATAACAGAAATTTGAAGGCATATCTATGTATTCAGTACATTTGGCAATTACAGAATTACCAATACACAGCTTATATTGAATGAAATAACATCAAAAGTTGGGAAGAACAAAATTAGATTTTCAGTATGAAATTTTGCCCAATATAGAAATATAAATTAAAGTATTCTGAGTAGATACTGTACTTTGCATTCTGTACCTAAGTGTCAGGGTTCCAAGTAACACTCCCCAACGAAAGAAAACTCTGAAGCTTCAATTTCCTCAAAAGTTACATTTTATTAGAGATGTCATATTGGCACATCTGGGAAAACCCGAATCTGAAAGTTTCCAGGTTTTCCTCACCCAAAGAAAAGTTCAAGTCCCTGCCCAACCCCCACAAGTCCATCACATGATCCTATCAAAGCAGTATCCCAACTGGAGATGCCTCACAGATCCAGCCTCCTAGGTAGAGGCAGGACGGCCTTGACTTTCTGAGAAAGGAGTGTTATTATGACTATATATCACCCCTGCTTCATACAATCCCCCTTCCCAATTTCCCACAGCAGTAAATGCGGCAGGCCTGAAGGCCCAATTCAAAAGATGGCTTCCATAAGCACATCTAATGAAAAGGAACTCACCATTTCTCTTGGTAATTAGCTTCACTATCAGACTGCTCTGAATGTTAGGAAGGTTTGTCTAACATTCACTTGCCATATGCCTTCTCATAACTTTTTTGCTGTATAATATTCACACTCGTTCAAACAATCTTGCCCATTTTTGTCCTTCCAAATCTTAAGAGAATGCTACCATAACTTCCCCATGTTTTATCTGTTTGATGCTAAATATTGTGAGTTTCTTTAATTTTAGACTGACTTTCTAATTGCTATCCAGAATAATATGGGATCTCTCTCAGATATTTTACTAATAACAACAGCATTGCAACAATCTAAGGAGGTTATAAGCAATCCTTAACTTGTGACCACAATTGAACCCAAAATTTCTGTTGCTAAGCAAGACAATTGTTAGGTGAATTTTGCCCCATTTTATGACCTTATTTGCCACAGTTGTTAAGTGAATCACTGCAGTTATTAAGTTATTAACACAGTTGTTAAGTGAATCTGGCTCTCCCATTGACTTTGTTTGTCAGAGGGTAACAAAAGGTGACCACATGACCCTGAGACACAGCAACTATCATAAATATGAACCAATTGCCAAGCGTCAGAATTTTGCTCATGTGACCATGGGGTTACTGTAATGGTCATAAGTGTGAAAACTGATCATAACTTACTTGTTTTAGTGCTGTTATAACTTCAAACTATCACTAAAAGAATAACTGTAAGTTGAAGACTACCAGTACAAGTTTAAAAAAGATAGGGTAAGGATTACACTGGAATTAACAGTGACAGAATAAAAAATATGATTACACCGGGATTAACAGTGATAGAATAAAAAAGATGATTACACTGGGATTAACAGTGACAGAATAAAAAAGCTGATTACACTGGGATTAATAGAGATAGAATAAAAATGGATAAGGGGGAATACATCTCAAAAAGGAAGAGAAGAGAAAGAAATGGGGAAGAAAAAGGAGGAGAAGGCGGCAAGGGAATGGGAGAAAGGGAGGAAAGTGTCAAGAAATGGAATTGTGGAGAAATTAAAAGAAAATAGGAGATAGTAAAAAGGAATTTTAAAAATGAATATGCTAATTGAAGAGAAGGATGTTAACTTTAGAAATCATATGTAAAAAGCAATTTAGAAGGAAGATACAGATTATTGTAAAAGGGATATAAGTAAAGATAAAATGAAATGTGAGTAAGTAAAAAAAGAAGAAATACACTACTTGATGTAAAATAGATCAGTAGATGGAATGTGAAAGACAGAATGGACTATATTTTGTTGTTGGAAGATGTACAAATTCGAGAGAAATAATAGTAACAAAAGAATTAATTGAAATTAAGGGGAAAATTGAAATGTAAAATGGAATAAAATGGAAATGTTAATAAATGATGCAAGTAAGAATACAACAATATACTGTATGTAAGAAATAAAATAGAAAGATATTGTTAAGGGTTGGAAGGTTATACTAGTAAAGGATTTAAGATAAAAATGGAATAAGTTGAAATACATTGTTAATAATTAAAAGATAAGGGGAATTTTGAGAAAATAAATGAAAGAAAAGTCGGGGTTGCCTGGACACCATAGTGGAAAATAGAAAGTTGAAAATAGATACAGCAATAGAGAGAGATGAAAGAGGAGTAGAGGGGTGGAAGGGAGGAAGAAGGAGAGAGAGGAATGAGAAGAAAGGAAAGAGGGGAGGAAGGAAGGGAGGGGAAATAAGAGTAGGAGAGAGGGTTAGAAAGGGAGAAAGAGAGGAGGAAAGGGAGAAAGGAAGGGGAAGTAGAGTTGCAACGCGCTCTACGTGGGACTACCCTTGAAAAGTGTTCGGAGATTACAGTTGGTCCAGAATGCAGCCACGCGAGTTATAGTGGGTGCGCCTAGATACACATTACACCAATTCTCTGCGAGCTGCACTGGCTCCCTATTGGTCTCCGGGTGCAATTCAAGGTGTTGGTCATTACCTTTAAAGCCCTTTATGGCCCAGGGCCAGGCTATCTTTGAGACTGCCTTCTACCACATAGCTCCCAGCGACCGGTAAGATCCCACAGAGTCGGTCTCCTCCGGGTCCCGTTAGCTAAACAATGTCGGCTGGTGGGCCCGCGGGGGAGGGCCTTCTCTGTGGTCGCTCCAGCTCTCTTGAACCAATTATCTCCTGAGGTCCGGACCGCCCCCACCCTATTGGCCTTCCGCAAAGCGGTGAAGACCTGGCTCTTCCGGCAGGCCTGGGGCCGTTGATCTCATTATAATGATCTTGCGAGACCCAGCCACAAATTAGAGTGCATGTGTTTTAACATTTTTAAAGTTTTAATGTTTTAATGTTTTTCTTTTAACATTTTTTATGGGATTGTTCGCATTGTTTTATTCTTTGTTGTAAGCCGCCCAGAGTCCCTTGGGAATTGGGCGGCATAGAAATGCGACAAAATAAATAAATAATAAGGAGTAGGAGAAGAGGGAAGAAGAAAGTAGAAAGGAAAGAAGGGAGGGAGAGATTGAGAAGAAAGATTGCTGTACAATAAAAAAAGATAAAATGGAAGAAAGGCAACCCCAAACATGCATAAATGTACTAAGATAAAGAATGAGTTATTAAAAAATAAAAGAGAATAAATATGAGTTAAAACAGAAAAATTAGAATTTGAGGGCGAATTAAAATGTTGCTTATATAAATAAGCATAGAAAGCATGATTAAAAAATGGGAAAAGGAAATTTTGGCAAAAATTGTAACTGAGTAAAATGTACTTGAATATGTTATATTGTATAAGTTATGATATGGCCAATACTCTGTTCATAAAATATGCGGGGGGAAATGGGGGGGCGGATAAATAAAACTTGATCCCTCAAAAAAAATAGCAAATTGAATAAAATGTCAGAGTTGGATGTTAATTTTGTTTCCAAAATTTTTTCTTCTATAGTTAATCCTCAGTAATGTGGACTCTCTACTATATGTTGACACAGACATCTTGTTCTTAAGACCTGTTGATGATATCTGGTCTTTCCTGAAAAAATTCAACTCTACTCAGATTGCTGCTATGGCACCAGAGCATGAAGAACCTCGTATTGGGTGGTATAATCGCTTTGCTAGGCACCCATATTATGGAAAAACTGGAATCAATTCTGGAGTAATGTTAATGAACATGACCCGCATTAGAAGAAAATATTTCAAGGTAGTGTGCTTTTTCATTTTCGGTACTTTTCTGTAAATTAAAATACCATGTTTTTTAGTAGTATCCCAGAGTAGATTCTAACTAATCTCATATAAACACCATATACTGTTTTTATCAATGTTTTTTTAATGAAATACATTTGTTGTTGTTGTTTTCATTTTTCTTCTGCTTCTTCGTACCTACTCATTTCTCATTGTTCTTTTATCTTGAAACTTCATATTAAACTGACTCAGAAATTTGTACTATGAGTATATATGCAATCTAACCTGAAGGTGGCGCTATTAGACTATTGACTTAGAATGCATGTAAAATGATGTACAGTCACTTTAAGATATTTGTTTCATTCTCACAATCTATCCAAAATAATGTTCTTTTTAAGGACATTGTTCATAAGTGATAGACTCATGAAATGTTTCATTCCAATGTAAAAATGTAGTGTAGTTTTTTACTCCTTATGCAAACTCCAAATTAGGGTGTGGAAATACAACATCTATTACCATTTCCAGTTTTTAATTTTAGAATGTTTGAACTGAAAATATGACTTTCAGGTGCTTTCTAGCATGCCTTTGGATTCCATGTGTCCTTTGTGCCCTGAAAGATTTTATTTAAAAAAAGAAAAAGCAATCGGAAGAGCCAGGATTTAACCTTGTATTTGAAAATTGAAACTATTCTTTAGACTTGTGTGCCATTTTCAAATTTAGATATTTATGGTTAGCTTAACATTATTTTGTTTAATCTAGAAATGTTTCATGCATTGAGACAACACTAAAATTCATAAATCTCTGTTTTTGCATATCCTTTCTTACTCATTTTTAGAAAGTATTTTATATTGACCCTTAGGTATATTTGTTGTACTTCTAGAAGTTTGTAGTTTAATCTGGTAGAATCTAAACTGAAGATTCTTTTGGTTTTATTTGTTATAAATATTTAATAATTTTTATTAATTGCCTATTTAAATCAGAAAGACTTATTACTGTGACATAATACTGCATAAAAATGAGGCAGTATGATAAAAATTAAAGAAACATATATTTTATCATAAAAAGTAGGATCTAGATCCCTTTACTTCTAATTCTGGTATTTTGATTTTGAAGAATGATATGACATCAGTACGATTACGTTGGGAAGAAATTCTCATGCCGCTGCTGAAAAAATACAAGTTGAATATAACATGGGGTGATCAGGATCTTTTAAACATTATGTTTTTTCATAATCCTGGTAAGTTGCTTTTAAAAATGCAATTTTAATTCTCAATCTTAATATGATATTGCTATTTGTGTTATACTGTGTTTTAAAGTGTTCCCAAGAAATTTAGTGTGTGTCAAATTTTCCAACTTTCAATTTCCAAACATTAGGGGTGTTCAAAAGTTGTGACATGCCTTGGGGTTTGTAAATATATTTTGGTTACTTTAATATAATTTAGATGTGCTTGGTAAATAAACTACGTAAATATCATAATTTTTTAACATTTTGCTTGTTTCATTTCACAGGTTCAGCTGTCTTTCTCTTTTTGTTAAATGTTATTTTCTCTGACAGTGTTAATACTGCTGGCCTTCCTGTGAGTGTGATAACTGATCTGTAATGGCTTCTAAAAAAACAAGACTGGGAACATTCACTCATATGAGCAACATAATTGGGACTGGCAAAGACTTGTTGCTGTCTGAACTCCCAACACCCAACATTTTCAGATATGGCCTACTGTTAAGAGAAAATAGTGATGATGCTAGAAACAGACGACTAATGATTAAAATGAAGGGGAATGTGATAGAAGTTATGAAGAGGCCTTAGACTAAAAACACGTGCCCTCTACTTCAAAAGAAAAGACAGAATACAATAGATTAGAAATAACAGATTAGAAATTAAATTATTCATTGTATAATAGCAGAGCATAAGATACAGTGTTGGTCTACGTGCCACTGCTGCCATTACCAGAGGTGCCTTCACCGAAGAAGATAAGAGACTTGTAGTTGATCACAGTAAAGCCAAGAGATTCCAGGAAAAAAATATGAAATCCCTAGGTCAAGAATTTGATGACCTTTGTAAGAAGGGTGAAATAGAATGCATATTCTTAGATGGCCATTTAGATGCAACTAAAGTTATGCTGAAAGCAAACAATTCAGACCAGCAATTCCCCAATACCATCAAAGAAGAACATTATTCTGTGTGCAGTGAGTCGGGTGGAAGATATCTTTATCATTTCACTCCAGAGAAAGGCTCAAAAATAGGAAAACATGCTCAAGTTATTGCAGATGATCTGATGTATTTCATGAAGAAGAAAGGTATTGACAAAAGCTTGAAGCCATTGGTGAAAACTCTACAAATGTTAAGACTGGCTGTGAAGGTGGTGCCATGCGTTGTGTAAAGATCAAGCTTGACCGGAAGTTGATCTGGTTGGTGTGTGCACTCCACACAAATGAGTTACCCCTACAACACTTAATCACAACATTGGATGGGAAGATGTTGTCTAACAACAAATGGGCAGGTAAAATTGACAACATGCTGGACATTGCAACAGAACTTGACATTGTTTCTTCATTCACTGAGTTTCAATTGGTGAGTCTCTCATTTCACTGAGCAACAGTGTTGTAAAGGATCTCTCTACTGATGAGGGGAATTGATATAGTATCACACAGGCCATAGGGACAGGAGAACTTCCCACAGATCTGGCTCTTCTGGAAATTGGCCCTGTAAGCCATTCACACTGGTTGACAACTGCAAATAGGCTTTGTCGAATATGGGTTTCAAAACATGACTTTAAAGGCAAAACTCTCAAAAACTTAAGTATGATAGTGGAATACATCATTGTTGTGTACTACACTTGCTGGATCAACATCAAAGTAAAACAATCCTGGATTGAAAGTCTGTGTCATGTTGTTCCAGCTGCAGCAAGTCAGACTGCAAAAGAAGGTAAATGCTGTTTTGCCAACTATTAAACCAACTCAGCATGATACGTTTTCAATGAAATGATAATCCAGACATTCTTGTGTTCAGATGACATTCAAGAGTGCAAAAGATCATTGACTTGAGGCAGTGGTGAAATCCAAACTTTTTTACTACCGGTTCTGTGGGCGTGATTTGGTGGGCATGGTGTGGCTTGGTGGGCGTGGCAGGGGAAGGATACTGCAAAATTTCTGTTCCTACCCCATGCCTGGGGAAAGGATATTGCAAAATCTCCATTCCCACCCCACTCTGGGGCCAGCCAGAGGTGGTATTTGCCAGTTCTCCGAACTACTCAAAATTTCTGCTACTGGTTCTCTGAACTGCTCAAAATTTCTGCTACCAGTTCTCCAGAACCTGCTGAATTTCACCCCTGGCTTGAGGGTTGCAGATGACACCCTGGGAGATTTTTCTGTACGTGCCAGAAAAACGCCTCAAATCAATGCCAGAACATCCACTCTGCTGGAGGTGACTGATTGGTCTGAAGGTGTATATGAGCCACCTTTCACGTACAATCTAACTACAGCGGAAATCAAGAAGTTCATTGACGAACCAATGCAAGTACCAAAGTGGCCCTGTCATGCCAAATCAATAGAGAGATGTGTGAAACAGGTCACAGAGGCAGCAAGCAAAGTACAAGACAAGACTTAATGAAACTCGCTTAAACATTTTTGTAACTCAGATAATTGCTTTCTGATGTTAGTTTATGATTGCATGAATTATTTTTTGTTTAGCTAGATAAGATTCATGCAAAAAAAAAGCTTTAATTTTTGTAGCACTAGGTGTAATTTTGAGAAGATAGTTAACAGTATTTGGCTTTTGTGGGGTATATGAACATGGATTTACCATACCAAGATAAATAGTGTGCAATTGCAAAAATAACAGCAATTGGAATTCTTGGTGTAAAAACGCATACCGTATTTTTCAGAGTATAAGTCGTTCCGGAGTATAAGACGCACCTTATTTTTGGGGGAGGAAAATACGAAAAAAAAATCTGCTTGAGAGGCTCTCCGTTTGAGAGGCTGCAAATGCAGCCTCCAAAAGCTCTGTTTGCAAAGGAGCTTCTCTTTGCAAAGGCAGCCTCTCAAACGGACCTTTTGAAGACTGTTTGAGAGGCTCTCTGTTTGGGAGGCTGTATATGCAGCCTCCAAAAGCTCCAAAAGAGTGGGGGCCGGCGGGTGGGCAGGGCTACATTCGGTGTATAAGACGCACCCAAATTTTCACCCTCTTTTAGGAGGGGAAATGTGTGTCATATACTCCAAAAAATACAGTACTTTTAGAGCCCTTCACTGGAAAAAATTGGAAAAATTAATTTTCACCCCATTAAATGACATGCCATAGTTTATTTCTTATCTATAAAATGCCGAGAGTCACAAAGGTGTTTTTGGAAATAACCTGGATTTGTATTTTATTCCATATTCTCAATATGGCATGCCTAATGTAATGATTTTTGAAATCCACATTAACTTTATTGTTAATGTGACTTTATTATGCCAGAAATATCCAAGCCCTTCAAATCCCAAGTCAGGAGATTTGAATTCTTGGTGTAAAAACGCATGTTTTTAGAATCCCTCACTGAAAAAAATTGCAAAAATTAATTTTCACTCCATTAAATGACATGCCTTACGAGTCATTTAATGACTCGACTGCTTCAAGACTTGTCGAATTCAGTATTCATCACATTTTGAAGCAGAAATCTTGTTCTGGCACTTGTCTTTCTCCCGGTAGTTGCCATGCAAGGAAAAATTGGATGGTGTTGGCTGCCTGTTGGATGGTGTTATTTCTTCCAGCCGAAATAACAGGTTACATGATTTTCTCAGTACCCATTGGTTTTAGTATTTGGCGCATCTTCCAGAATGAATTACTGACAAGGACCGAGGTACCACTGGGCTTTTATGCTCGGCCAGGGATAGGAATGCTTCCCCATGCCGCCCCCTTCTTTCTCTTGGCCCTGCTGATGAGGGAGAAGGAAGGCCAGGCTTGGGGGATGGCCCCCACCCCACAAGATCCGCCCCTGCCGTTCTCTCCCAGCCCTCTTTGCTGGCAGCAACAGCAAATGTACTATGACAAAGGCGGAATCCTGTTGCGGCACAAAGGCAAGTGCAGGGGCACTTCGCTCCCGCACTAAGGCAACAGGGCGACAGCTCTTTCATCCCTCTGCCACCACAGGGAGCCGCAGCAGAGGGGTGAAAGACCCGCATGCGGCTCTAGAGCCACAGGTTGCCAACACCCGGGTTAGGGGATTAGACGAGTCCTATAAAAACCTCAAGCAGGCAGGTGTGTTTTGCTTTAACAGAAAATGACTGACATAAAGAAATAAAGCTCTCTTCAAATCATACAGAGGAAAACCATTGTGTTTTCTTTAACCTCCTATAGTGCCAGACACAGAATAATGGTATTAAATGTATGGGTAAGAATATCAACCTTGCCATCAAGCATTTAATAGTGAGTGCCATACTGTGCACTAATCAAACAAGTAGGGGAAATCAGGCACAATGCAGGTTATGTGGAAAGTAAACACAGGGTCAATCAAAAAAGACACAGATGTCTATACACCAATGCACAGAGTATGAGGAATAAACAGGGTGAATTAGAAATTCAAGTAAATGAGAGTAGATATGATATTGTTGCCATTATGGAAACTTGGTGGGATGAAACCCACAAATGGAACATACAGCTTTTAAATTTAAATTATTTAAAAGAAATAGACCAAATAAAATAACAGGTGGAGTTGCACTATACATAAGAAATAATTACATCTCTAAAGATATAGGCACAACAATGATGAAAACTGCCTTGAATGCATTTGGGTCAGTATAAAAGGTAGAAAAATTACATTGCCATAGGTATATACTATAGACCACCCAACAAAGCAGAGTCAGTTAACTAAGATATGTAGGAAGCACATCACAATAGTAATGGGAGATTTTACCTACCCTGACATCAACTGGGAGACAAACTGCACCAAGTGGAAGATCAAACAGGTTCCTGACAAACCTAGCAGACAACTTTGTTTCCCAAAAAGTAGAGAAGGGAACAAGGGGGCCAGCCATATTGGAGTTAATTCTCACTAACGGAGATCAAATGATAAAAGGTGTTGAAGCTACAGGAATCTTGGGGGGGAGTGATCGTGCAATATTGGAATCCAACATTATGCAAGCACAGGCAATAGAACAAAGTAAAACAAAGTAAAACTAGAGCCTTGGACTTTAAGAATCCAAGAGTACTCAATACATGGAATATTTCAGCAAAGATTAATTGTTTGGGAGTGCAATTTATTTGAGATGACATCGAAACCTGACACCTAATTTCAATAAACTTAAATCTTGGGAAGGATTCCATGGATGAGAATCCGGAAGAGGAAAACAACTCAAGAAGCTTGGGAAATTTTGAAAAGTGAGATTATAAAAGCACAATCTAGCACAATACCAATGAAGAAGAAAAATAACAGCTCTCAAAAGAAACCAATATGACTGCATAAAGAACTCTCTGATAAATTGAAAGACAAAAAGGACAACTATAGAAAGTGGAAAGAGGGGTACATAACAAAGGCAGAATATCGTCAAATAGCCTGAGCCTGCAAAGATGAAGTGAGGAAAGCTAAAGCTCATAATGAACAAAGGCTTGCTGCTTCCAACATATTAAAAACAAGAAAAAAGTCAAGGAAACAATTGGCCCACTAGTGGGAGAAAGTGGCAAGAAGGTGACAAGCAACAGGGAGAAAGCAGAACTACTTAATTCGATTTTTACATCTGTCTTTACACAAAGGGGGGAAAAACAGTCCAACCTATCAAAAACAGCACCAAAAAAAACAGATTAGTAACACAACTTAAAATAAGGAAGAAAATGGTAAGTGAGCACTTGTCCACCCTAGACGAGTTCAAATCACCAGAACCAAATAGTTTACACCCCAAGGTTCTGAAGGAACTGACAGACATGATCTCAGAACCACTGAACTATATCTTTCAAAGATCCTGGAGCACAGGGGAACTGCCAGAGGACTGGAAAAGAGCTGATGTAGTTCCCATCATCAAAAAAGGAAAAAAAAAATAGATCCAGGAAACTACAGACCTGAGCCTGACCTCAATACCAGGGAAGTTTCTGGAAAAGATAATCAAGCAACGAATCAGCAAACACATAGAAGTAAACAAATTAATAATCAAAAGCCAACATGGGTTTGTCAAAAACAGATCATTCCAGACAAATCATATTGCATTCTTTGACAAAGTGGCAAAATTAGTGGACCAGAGGAATGCTGTGGATATACTTGGACTTCAGTAAGGCATTTGATAAAGCAGACCATAACCTACTACTTGATAAGATAGAAAAATGTGGATTAGAGAGCATCAGTACCAGATGGATTCGTAACTGGCTGACCAATCACATTCAACATGTAGTCCTCAATGGAACTGCATCTACATGGAGGGAAGTATGGAGTGGGGTACCCCAAGGCTCTGTTTTAGTCCCAGTACTCTTCAACATCTTCATCAATGATTTGGATGAGGGAATAGACTCATCAAATTTGCAGACGACACCAAGCTAGCAGGAATAGCCAACACTTCAGAAGATAGGCTTAAGATACAGAAGGATCTTGACAGGCTTGCATATTGGGCACTATCTAACAAAATAAAATTCAATTGTGAAAAAAGTAAGATTCTGTATTTAGATAAGAAAAACAAAATGCACAGATACAATATATGTGGTACCTCACTCAATAGTAGTAACTGTGAGAGGGATCTTGGAGTCCTAGTGGGCAATAGTTTAAATATGAGCCAGCAGTGTGCTGCAGCTGCCAAAAAAGCCAACATAGTTCCAGGCTGCCTAAACAGAGGGATAGAATCAAGATCACGAGGAGTGTTAATACTGCTTAATATGCCTTGATAAGGCCACACTTGGAATACTGCATCCTGTTTTGGTTGCCATGATGTAAAAAAAGATGTTGAGACTAGAAAGAGTGTAGAGAAGAGCAACAAAGATGATTAGGGGACTGGAGGCTAAAATATACAAAGAACAGTTGCTACAATTGGGTATGTCTAATTTGATGAAAAGAAGAACTAGGAGTGACATGATAGCTGTGTTCCAATATCTCAGGGACTGCCACAAAGAAGAGGGACTCAAGCTATTTTCCAAAGCACCTGAGGGCAGGACAAGAAGCAATGAGTGGAAACTAATCAAGGAGAGACACAACCTAAAACTAAGGAGAAATTTCCTAACAGTTAGAACAATTAATCAGTGGAACAATTTGCCTCCAGAAGTTGTAAATGCTCCAACCCTGGAAGTTTTTAAGAAGAGATTGGATAACCATTTGTCGGAAATGGCATAGGGCTTCCTGCCTAAGCAGGGAGTTGGGCTAGAAGACCTCCAAGGTCCCATCCAACTCTGTTATTCTATTCTAAATTGGAGGAAGAAATTTCAGTTAAAATGCTAGGAATTTTTTTTTAAGTTTTTTGTTTTTTATAAAAATGTCAAATCAATGTGGGAACACTGTGGCACTTGAGCACCATACATTCCAATACAAATGAAACTGATCAGATTAAACATTATTACATTCAATCAATTTATGTATTTCTAATAACAATACACATCTATATTGGGTTACAGTCTATCACTATTCATTTATTCCACCTATTTCTCATTATTGCTTTCATTTTATCAAATAAAAATGTATACATTAATATTCCCTTTATTTCTATCATTTATTCTAGCTTTTAATCATGTCACCCTTTATAGACCCTTTCCTGTCTAACTTCTAATCATGTCATCTGCCTAAAAAAAGAAGGGGGGAAAAGAAGAGAGGGAGAGAGAGGGAAAAGCAACTCAGAGCAGCAACAAAAAAGAGGAATCATCCATCCATCATCTCTTGCCCGCTTCATACTTTAATTGCTATGCTTTAAAAGAAAGAGAGGAAAAAGGAAAAGCAAATTAGAATAACAATAAAAAAGAAAATCATCTATCCATCGTCTCTTGCCCGCTTCATTACTTCAATTGCTATGCTTTTTTTTTTTTTTGACTTGCCTCCCACATTCCTCTCTTAAGTCTCCATCTATATCTATTTCTTGGATGTCCAATCTAAGGGTTCCTCCCACCCAGGGGTGAAATCTAAATTTTTTCCCTACCGGTTCTGTGGGCATGGCTTGGTGGGGGGGTGTCCTGTGACTGAGTGGGCATGGCCAATTCGATGTCACTCACAGCCACGCCCACTCAGTCACAAGACCCCCTTCCACCAAGCCACGCCCACAGAACCCGGTAGGAAAACTTTTTAAATTTCTCCTACGGCTCCACCCACCCACCCCATTCCCCGGACTCCTACTGCTCACCTTTCTCCTGCAGCTGGCTGTCAGGGAAGGCAAGCGCCCAAAAGGTACCGGAGTCGCTCACTCTCCTTGAATGAGCCGCTCTGGTCCACGCGCTGGCTGCGCAAGCGCACAATTCATTTAATTCAGCGGCAGGTTGGATGTGCGCTTGCGCAGCCGGCATGGACCAGAGCGGCTCATTCAAGAAGGAGAATGAGCGGCTTCCGGTTTGACTTCCGTCGCCACCAGACGGTCCTTTGAGACCGCCAGCCCCGTCACTCGTAAAGAGCCGCCTTTACATCTGAAAGGCGGCTCGAAAAACTCCATTTCCATAAGGAAATGTGAGATAGAGCAGGTGAGGGCAGGTAGAGCCCTCTGCGAAGTCCCCAGAGTTTTTCCTTTACTCTTGGGGACGAAGCAGGATGAGGCTCCCTATTTCCCTCGCCGCTGCTCCGGGCTTCGGAAGACCTCTGCTTCTTGCAGAGCCAGGCGACGAGATCAAGCCTTTCAATGAAAACAACAGATTGCTTAATTAAAGAGGATGAGATCTGGACTTGGGACCCTAAATTGCAAGTATTTTTAATGATTTTATAAGCGTTTCTAAGCGAAGGAAAAAAAAGCTTAAAATGGCGACTGCTGAGGCTTGAGAAGCAGCCGAAAGTGAAAGTCCTTCCGTAACAAGATACAAAGTAGCGGAGCAAACAGTGCTGGCTAGAATAGAGAAAAGAAAAAATTTCTATTCTAAGTTTCTTTTTTTTTTGGAGATCTGATATTGATCTTGTTGGAGAGAAGTCCTCTTTCTTCAAAAAGAGTTTGTCTGTGTGGCAGGATGGCGTTAAAATTAACAAAGCCAGACAAGCAAGCAGCGGGGGGGGGGTTTCCCCCATTTACAATTGTGTGAGCAAGTTTCTAGTTTACAGACTCAGAAGGATGGTTTTAATTTAAAAGAATTTGTTTTGAAGGAAATGGCAAGACATTCGGCTGGCGACACCCAGGGGGAGGGCCTTCTCTGTGGGAGCCCCAACCCTGTGGAATGAACTGCCCCCGGAAATACGTAAGATCTCCGACCTCCGGGTGTTCCACTGCGCACTGAAGACCCTGTTGTTCCGCCAGGCAGGGCTGTCAATATAATAATATTAAATTGGGGTATTTTAATTTTTGGGGTTTTAAATCGGCCAAATCTATTTAATTATTTTAATTTTTAATTATTGTTGTGTCTTGTGTTTTTAAATTGGCTGTACACCGCCCTGAGTCCTTCGGGAGAAGGGCGGTATAGAAATAAAATTATTATTATTATTATTATTATTATTATTATTATTATTATTATTATTATTATTATTATTATTATTATTATTATTATTATTACATGACGAAATTGTGAACCAGAATTTTGAAAAATTTAAGCAGGAAATTAAAGAATTCATACAATTAAAGTATGATAACTTACAAAGAAAGATTGTAACAGTGACTAATGCTTTTTCAGAAATAGTTATAAAGATGGATACAAATATCAAGTTATTAGAGTTTAAAATGGAGGAAGTTGATGATAAGATTTATAACTTGAACAATAAAATACAAAGAATGGAAAATGATCTGATAAATATTCAAGACAATAGTTCTGAAGTAAAGTCTAAAAAGGAAGCTGATCACGAGACTTACAATACAGAAAATATAAAACAAGGGATTGAAAGAGAAGTTACAATGATGCAATACAGGCTCACAGAATTTGCGGTCAGAATGAGAGGGTTACAGGAAAACAATAGAGATGATCTAAGAAAAATATCTGCTGAAGTTCTGGCTGGGATTTTAAAGATTCATCCAGAGGAGGTATCTTGCAAGATCGACAAGGCCTATAGAGTAAATTCTTGGATTGCAAAGCAATTGCCCAGAGATGTGGTGATTTATTTTACAGATAAAGAAATAAGAAATGATATTGTGCAAAAATCTTTTAATTCTACTCTACAATTGTATGGAAGAAAGATCTGGATATATAAAGAGTTGCCGCCCAAGATATTAAAAGATAGAAAGAAATTTGGATTTTTGGTGACTGAGCTAAACAAACAAAACATCTCATTCAGGTGGGATGTCCCAGTTGGCATAATATTGAGATATCAAGGAGAAAGATATCAACTAAATTCTGTTGAAAAAGCGGAAGAATTTTACTATAAGGTTCTCAAAATGGGTTCAACATCTTCATGTATAATACATGAGTGGAATAAAGAAAAGCAAAATCAACAAGAGATAGAAATTCAGGATAAGCAGAAAGAGATGGAAGTAATGGAAAAACAACAAGTTACAGAGGACTTTGTAGGTGAGCAGCTTCTGGATTCTCCTTCAGAGGTTACAGCTGGACTATTTATAAATACAAGAGAGGCGGCTTTGGATTCTAATGTGATGATTCATCAAGTTACAGACCAGCATAGAAATTAATCAGTTGACATACAACTTAAAGAAAAGAAACCAGAATGGAGACTTAAGCCACAAAAGCAAAACCAACAAGATCAAGTTATAGATCAGCATGAAAACCAAATAGTTGATACACAATTTATAGAAAGGAAATTAGGATGGAGATCTAACCCACAAAAAGTCAAGAAAAGAAGAAGCAGGTCTTACAAAAACAAAAATTTTTAAACTAAACAACAGTGCAATGCCAGTTATCTAAGAGATGATTGAAGACAAGATAGCTGAGGCAAAGTATTGATTTATATTATCCTGAGGACAGTGACAGACCTCTGCAGTGCTGTACTTTTGGGATGTGAAAAGGGCCTTAAACTGAATGGATTGGAATTATCTATTTTGGTTTCTTTGATAAATGTATTACGTTTATGTTGAGCTACAAGGCAAGAGAGTTATGGGATTGGGGCATGCAGAAGATCTGGTTGTTACCCTATTACGGTGTTGGAATTAATAATTTAGATGAAAGACACTATTATAGACACTATATGGAATACAAATATAATGTCACTCGGGTGGTTGTTTTTTATATATCAAGTCATCTATTGTTGATGGGGGCAGATGGTAATTGAAGATACCGAACATACTGTTGGAATTAGGATGCGATGTTACCCTAATATGGGTGATGGAGTTAACAATCCAGCTGAAAGACATTACAGAAGATATTATATGGATTACAAGCTTAAAGTCATTTGAGGATTTTATTTATATAAGGGAATACTTCTTAGTGGTGTGGGCAGAAGAATAAAGAGATCAAGAATTATTATGTATGGTAGTTCTGTAGGAATGTGGGTGGAGATAGGTTAGCTTATTGATTGTTTAGTTGAAGAAAAGGGATATTATGTTTAGATATGAATATATGTAAAAGATTTGAGTTAAGAGATATATCTATGGGGGTGGAGGAAATGGGTAGATCATGAGTAGAAATTGTTAAATTGGGGGATATAATAATATTACTATGCTAAATTAGGAGTTAATATATAATGTTATAGTAGAATGTTATTCCGAAATGTATAGTATAAGCGGGATATAATAACATTATTAGAAAGAAAGGGTCAGTATATGGGGGATGGAGCAAGGGGATGGTAAAGTATTATATAATCTGTTATGAATTTGGGTTGTACCCTGAAGAAGCCACGGGGGGAGGGGAGGGGGAGGGGGGGTTAGGGAGGAGGGGGGGGAAAGGGGGAAAAATTTGTATTTGAAAAACTTTTTCAATAAAAAAAAAAAGGAGAATGAGCGACTTGGGTACCTTTCAGGCACTTGCCTTCCCTGACAGCCAGCCGCGGGAGAAAGGTGAGCAGTAGGAGTCGGAGAATGCACCATTCCTCAACTCCGGCCTTGCCGCATAGCTGCTGCCTGCTCGCCCTTCGCCACACGGCTCTGCCCACCTGCCCCATTCCCTGGAGTCAGGGAATGCACCATTCCCGGATTCTTACTGCTCACCTTTCTCCTGTGGCTGGCTGTCAGGGAAGGCAAGCGCCCGAAAGGTACCGGAGTCGCTCACTCTCCTTGAATGAGCCGCTCTGGTCCACGTGCCGGCTGCACAACCTGCCACTGAAAAAATAAACGATGTGCGCTTGCGCAGCCGGCGCCTTTCATTTCCAGTTAGGTATTTCTTCAGGGCACCCCAAAATGCTTAGGCACCGCTTTAACACAGTTCTGGGCAAATGGTTCTGAATTATTTATTGGGGTTCAATTTAAAGCAAAAGAAAAATCCTCCCCCCACACCAGTTCCATCATGGCTCACCTCTCCAGCACCAGTCTCGGCTGTTATTCTTTGGTTATCGCAGCTTTGTAGCAGCCATCTTTAGGCTGCTCTTCTTGCCGTAGCTGAGAAGGACAGGAGAGCTGCCATTCTCCCTGACCTCACAGGGTGCCCTTATTTGCTTCACTGCCCCTACAGGGCAGTTTAGGCTCCCTCTGGAGCCCAGAAACATGAAGAATTCAGCACAGGGAATGCGGAGACCAGCTCCTCTGTATCGCCACAACATCAACCGGAAGTCAGGAAAAAATTTTTTAATGGTAACGCATTTCAACAGTTGAACCCAGTGGTGGGATCCTACCGATTTAACAACCGGTTCGCTGAACATGCGTGCGCCAAACTGCATGCGCAGTTTGCAGAAAATTGAACTTCCATGTTGCTGAGAGCAAGGAAAACAGCTGAGGAGCAGCAATCCACTCTGCCACCCCGATCAGTTGGGCTTCAGAAGCAGAAATATAGGTGAGTATAACTCAGGGGCAGGTGGGCGGGCCCATTTCAAAGAAAGAGAGAACCGGTTGGCTCACGGCTGAAAGTTCGCCTGAACCGGTCCAAACCGGTAGAATCCTACCACTGATTGAACCAGTTATCATGAGAGTATAAGTTTCACTTTGTTGCATGTACAGTATTCAGGCAAAGTCTGGGTAGCAAACTTTAGACATGCTTTAATTTTGATTTTTCCATTGAATAAGGGCTTGGACTTGATAGCCTAAGTCCTTCAATGAACAGTTTACCTAGAAAAATTATAATGGATGATTTTTTATTTTTCTCTATAGAAAGCCTTTTTGTTTTTCCTTGCCAATGGAACTATCGGCCCGACCATTGTATTTATGGGAGTAATTGCCAGGAGGCAGAAAAGGAAGGAATATTCATTCTTCATGGAAATAGAGGAGTTTACCATGATGATAAGCAGCCAACGTTTCGTGCTGTTTATTATGCAATTAAAAATGTAAGTAAACATTTTAATTTGAACTTTTAAAATTAAAAATAATTTTTAGAACTCTTATCTCAACCCTTCCAATAAATCTATTACCACCAGTTAAACAATAAATTGTACTTGTTTTTAAAAATAAATAAATACATTGAAAGTGGACATTCCAGAATCTGTTCTGAAATATTCAAGAATAAAATAGACTTTGAAACGAAGTAAGGCTTTGACCTATACAGAAGGGCAGAAGTTACGTAATTGCAGTATTGATTTCAGTGAGACACTGAAAACTTCTAGTATTAAGCTTTCTAATTTTCAATTCATCAAGACCAGATGATGGTCTTGATGATGGTCTTGATGATGATGGTCTTGATGATGATGATGATGATGGTTATTTTGACTCAGGAGCACAATAGTATGCTTAAGAAATTCCATGCAATATATTGCTTCTATAAATGCTTGTAATTAGTAAATCTGCACTGGTGAACCAAAATAACAATTTCTACACAGGAATCTGACAATTCCTTGTTTCCTTTTTATTGCTAAAATTATATGTGATGCTTTGTTATTGAAAAGTTTTATTTCAATGTCATAGTTGTATAATTTTCTTATTTTAATTTTGTACTTTTTAAATATTATACATGCTTGTTTGCCAGTTCTAATAAACTATTTCTAATAAACTATTTATCAGTTTTTCAGTATACTCACTTTAATGCTTTTAATTAAAGCTTTTAAAGCTTTTAATTAAAGCTTTTAATGCAGCAGTGTTGCTTATTTTAATATTCATGCTACCTTGTATATAATCTTCAAAAATCAATAGTATATTTTAATGGTGCTTTGTGGCATGTTGTCATATAGCTTTAAAAATGAAAAAAAAAGTACTATTGGGGGCCTTAGAGTTTATTACACCAAAAGAAAATGCAATTTCTTAATTCCTTTGAGTATTACCAAAAAATATTAAGAAAAGAAAACTGTTGGCTTTATTTAAGATCAGTTTTGTTTATGCATAAAGCACAGGAAAGATGTAGATTAATTCCAGCAAAATAATAAAATTATTTTATTTGTAATGTTGTGTTTGCATATATTACAACATTTATAACATATTAAACAAACCTGTAACTGAAAAGCAATAGCCCTTTACTTCAGGTTTGCATTAAATACTGTGCATACGTGTTTATAGCTCAGTTTAATTAAAGTACTCCTTCTTTAATGATTCTATAGATTGCTATTTTTATGCTGTTTCTACTCAATATATTGTTTATTAATATATCACTTGAAAATTCTGGGGGAAGTTATATATATTTCGCACTAAAGCCACTTTATCAGAACAATGTGCTCCACAAAAATTAATGCATTATTTTAAGTGCTAATATGATTTTTATGTATCTTTGTGTGAATATTTGTGATTTTTACATTTATTTTATTTTATTTAAAGTGACGATAACTGGACATTATGAATAATTAGATGATATTGCTTCCTTGCCTGTTGAGGATTAAGAACATTGTTTTATTTTTATTTATTTATTTATTAAATTTTTATACCGCCCTTCTCCTGAAGGACTCAGGGCGGTGTACAGCCATATTAAAACAAGCATATACCCATAAAATTTAAAAACAATTTAAAATATATAAAAAAAATTGGCCCTTGTATTAAAAACTACAGACACCCAATTAAAATTCATTTTCTAAGCCAACCCGGCTTGTTGGAACAAAAGAGTCTTAAGGGCACGGCGAAAGGTACGTAAGTCAGGGATCATACAGATCTCCGGGAGCAGTTCATTCCAGAGGACAGGTGCCCCCACAGAGAAGGCTCTCCCCCTGGGTGTCGCCAGTCGACATTGTTTGGCCAACAGCACCCTGAGGAGTCCCTCTCTGTGGGAGCGTATTGGCCGGTGGGAGGCTATTGGTGGCAGAAGGCAATCTCGTACATACCCAGGTCCTAAGCCATGGAGCGCTTTAAAAGCGGTGACCAACACCTTGAATCGCACCCGGAAGACCAGCGGGAGCCAGTGCAGCTCACTCAGGAGAGGTGTTACATGGGTGTGCTGTGTCGTCCCCATAATCACCCACGCGGCCGCATTCTGGACCAGTTGGAGCCTCCGGGTGCTCTTCAAGGGGAGCCCCATGTAGAGAGCATTACAGTAGTCCAGATGGGACGTGACAAGGGCGTGAGTGACCGTGCGCAAGGCGTCCCGGTCCAGAAAGGGACGCAACTGGCGAATCAGGCGAACCTGATAAAAAACTCCCCTGGCTACAGCCGTCATATGATCTTCTAAAGACAGCCGTGCATCCAGGAGAACACCCAAGTTGCGAACCCTCTCTGAGGGGGCCAAGATCTCGCCCCCAATAGTCAGTGATGGAGCTAGCTGACTATATTGGGATGCTGAAAACCACAGCCACTCGGTCTTGGAATGGTTGAGTCTGAGCTTGTTTCTCCCCATCCAGATCCGCACGGCCTCCAGGTACCGGGACATCACATTAAGGGCATCATTGGGGTAGGGGCAGGTTTTTTACTGGACCTACATTTTATTTTATTTAGAAATACATATGGATCATTCCATGTCAAGTAGTCTGGGGCTCCCAGCTCAACCATTATGGATTTTGATCCATCTTATTTGCATGCTTCCAATGCCTTCAGTTACATCATCAGGTTGACAGTATCAATTCCCAGAACCAACTCTAAAGAATGTGGCACGTAAATTCAATAATAAACAAGCGATCATTGGAATTTGGCAGTTCATATGAACAGTACGGACTTCGGCTTGGGAACTATATAAGATACCCACTTTAGACTTGGGAACCTAGGATAAGCTGCCCAGTTGCTGGCTTGGGAACCGAACAGATACCCATACAAGGCTTTGGAACCTTGAGGAAGAAACCAAACTACAGGCTTGGCATCCTGAACCAAGAAACCCACCCGTGGCTGGTATTACATGGCTATCAGGCGTGCCCCCTATGGTGATGTGGTTGCTGGGTCAAGTGCGTGAACTGGTTGTGATAATGTCACCATGGACTAACGCAATATAATAGTAGTAATGATGTCTATATAAAACAAGACGAAACAATAATAGAATGCATGTGATGCTGCCATAGCAACGTCCTCAACTTTGTCCCTATTTTTAGGGCTTTATACATCAGCAATGAAACATCAGCCCTACTTTTTTAGAGGGATTGAAAATGCTCTTTCTAATAAGAATGATTTAACAGAGTTTCCAGAAGGTCTTTTTTTTGTAAAAGCGGGCTGAAAATATCTTATTTTTGGCATTTTTACAAAAACTGTCATCTTTAACTCAATTTATGAACTATTGGAAAGCAGTAAGATAATGAAATTTTATATTTGACAACCTTGTGTTGCTAAGTTATTACGCACAAACTTTCACGATTCTCATACCTTTCCTTCCAGAGATATAAGAAGCCAAACTTTATCCTTTTTTTTGCACCGCAGTCATTTTTGACCAACTTTGCTCCAAATTATCTAGATGGAGATCGCTCATGAGAATGTTTTTATTATTTTGTTTAATAGAGCACAAGTTGTACAAGATGGCCAAGTTTTGTTTCTCTCAACAAAATATTGCCGGAGATATTATGTCTCAAAGTTGCCAAAACCTTAGAGTCATAGTGTAGAAGGCTGTGGGATGGGGTCAAACAAATGACTATATCTCCTCAAGTATTGCATCGGGAAACATAACACTTTACCAGTGTTCATTGGGGACATGTGTTCACACCAAATTTCATCAAAATCCATGATGGGATTTTCTGAAATCAGACCACTTGACATGGAATGACCCATATTTATAAAATGCAGTATATTGCATAACAGCAGTTTTAGAACTACATCAGAAAATCTAAACTTGGTAAATTGGTATTGGTAATTGGTAAATCTAACTTTTCAATACAATGTTTCTAACTAATACTATGTTTCTAATACTTTTCTAGTATTCGTTTGAAGATGACCTTCCACATGCATTGCTTCTGCCTCTTGAACACGAATTACAAAAGACACAACATACTTACTGTGGAAGAATATACGAAGTGTTCATAAAACAACTCAAAGAAAGTATAAGGGACCTTAGTAACAGAAGAACTAAGGAAAGGTGATCATTGCAAGTTCTGCTCTTCAGACTTTCGTATTGAACAGACCAATGTAGGAGAATATTTGATGCCTGAAGTTTGTTCCTACACAAATGGTGTGCTCTAATATACTGTTATTTGAAGTTTGCATTATCTCCCATTGAGGACAAAATGAAGATAGTGAGCATCTTAGGCATCTAAAAGTTGAGGGTTGGAAATAATGATAAAACATGGCTTGTGAAACCACATGTATCTTACATCAGTGGTCCCCAAACTTTCCACTTTGGTACTCTGGCCCAGCATGGGAGAAGGCTTGTGACCAGCAGGTGCACACATGCGGCCACAGCTCTATTGGTGCAAGCGACATGGGCACGTATCCTCCACTTGTGCAAATGTATCTTCGCACGCAACCAGAGGGTGCTTCACTGGAGGGTGTTTCTGCTTGCACTCAACCCTCTACTTGCACGAGTGGAGGGCATTTGAATGGAGCTTCGCACACAAGCACAAACACCCTCTGCTCAAGTACCCTCCACTCATGTGAGTGGAGCTTTGCATGTGAGCCAAAGGACTCACCACTTGCACAAGTGCTGCTTCATGCAGGCTCCAGCCTGGTAGTAGCCTGCAGTCCGGGGGTTGGGAACTTCTGTCTTACATACTTGCATCTGACATTGGGCTACAAGTTCAAAAAGGCTAGGATTTGCATAGTGATATCACAGTGGATGGGGGTTGATTATGTTTTTTACCATAATACTTTATGGGCTTATCTTGAATTATTCTTTGCGGAATATTTTTTTAACTTATAGGGATCTTCGAAGTTGAATTAGTACATGTTACTGCAGTGAGTTAGGAGAGCTATATTTGTATTCAGGTTTATTCTTTATAATTCAGTTCAAGAAACCTCAAAAGAATCAGATACCGTATTTTTCGGAGTATAAGATGCACCCCCCCCCACTAAAAGTGGGTGGAAATGTCTGTGCGTCATATATAGCGAATGTTGCCGAAGCCATGCCCAACCCCTGGCCCCCACCCTTTCACTGTTTTTGACCTCCACATGCTCCATTTTAAACCCGTTCCAGGCTGTGGCGATCGCCATAGCCCATCACCGCCAATTGCCACCTTCGCACATCGCGTTTCCGGCCTCAGTTCTTAGCCTCTGCACGCCCTGTTTTTTGCCTCAGTGCATCACATTTTCAGACGGTTCCAGGCAGCAGGGATCGCTGCCGCCATTCCACCACCTGGGACCAGCCAAAAACATGACGTTCGGAGGCCAAAAATGGGGTGTACAGAGGCCGAAAACGCAACGTGCAGAGGCCAAAAATGTGACGAACTGAGACCAAAAACGCAACGAGGGAAGGCAGCAATGGACAATGGCGATCCCCGCAGCCTGGAACAGTTGATTGGCTGATCCAACCGCCAATCAGTTGCTCCGACTGAATCAGGCTGCGATAACGTGCTGAAGTTGACCAGGCTGTTTGCTTCTTGCTACAAGGACGCTAGCCAGATGAATACTATAGGTTATCACCATCGTTGCTGCCGCCTATCACCGCCTCTGTGTGCCCCATTTTCGGCCTCCGCATCCCATTTTTGGCCTCCACATGCCCCATTGTCGGTTCATTCCAGGCAGCAGGGATCACCACCACCTATCCCTGCTACCTGAAACGGGCTGAAAATGGGATGCATGGAGGCCAAAAATGGGGCGTGCGGAGGCAGAAAATGGGATGCATGGAGGCCAAAAATGGGGCGCATGGAGGTGATGATAGGCGGCAGCAGCGATGGGCAGCGACGCTGGCGATGGGCGGTGGCGATCCCCGCAGCCTGGAACAACTAATAGGCGGTATTCCAGGAGGCAGATCCAACCGCCAATCAGCTGCTCATGCTAAATCAGGCTGTGTTGAAGCTGACCAGGCTGTTTGCTGCAAGGAGGCAAATTTCTCACAGGCAGAGGCCGATTTTTTTTTTCTTGTTTTCCTCCCCAAAAGCTAAGTGTATCTTATAGTCCAGAGAGTCTTATAGTCTGAAAAATTTATGTGCCTTTGTTTTCATGTCTTATACTTTAAAAGATTTGACAATCAAGTTTTACACATATTTACACATATATGCTGTAAACTGCACATAACAATAGAATGTTCACTCTACGCAAGATTACTTAACGGAAATAAATTTAAGCTTTTCAGTATTTTCATTATATATTGCTATAGATAATTCATTAATCTGATATTCTACAATAGTTCTGAATTGTAATTTTTCTCACTTCCAGTCAGCAAGGTCATACTGGAGAACATTGAGTACTAATATGCAACAACATACATCTATGGAACTTCATGGCAGAATAAAATGTTTGGGATGATCATGTTTTTATTTCTTTATTTCTTTATTTTATTTAAATTTGTATACCGCCCTTCTCCTAGTGGACTCAGGGTGGTGCACAGCCAAGTAAAAAACATCCAATACAAAATTTAAAAATTTAAAAGAATTATATCCTTTGGCCAAACATTAAGAACCTTACGACTAAAACCCATTAAACAATTAAAAAATCTAATATCTCAAAAACAGGGGGGGGGGAGGTTTCACGCCAGCCCTGCTTGATGGAAGAAAAAAGTTTTTAGGGCACGGCAAAAAGCCCGGAGATCTGATATCCTCCGTATCTCCGGGGGCAAATCGTTCCAGAGGGCAGGTGCTGCCACAGAGAAGGCCCTCCCCCTGGGGGTCGCCAGCCGACACTGCCTAACTGACGGCACCCTGAGGAGTCCCTCTCTGTGGGAGCGTACTGGCTAGTGGGAGGCTATTGGCGGCAGAAGGCGGTCCCGCAAATACCCAGGTCCGATGCCATGGAGCGCTTTAAAGGTGGTAACCAGTACCTTGAAGCGCACCCGGAAGTCCACCGGGAGCCAATGCAGCTCGCGCAGGAGAGGTGTCACATGGGAGCGCCCTCTCGCTCCCATAATCCCCCACACAGCCGCATTCTGCACCAGCTGGAGCCTCCGGGTGCACCTCAAGGGGAGCCCCATGTAGAGAGCATTGCAGTAGTCCAGGCGGGAAATGACGAGTGCCTGAGTGACTGTGTGTAAGGAGTCCCGATCCAGAAAGGGACGCAACTGGCGAATCAGGCGAACCTGATGAAAAGCCCCCCTGGCCACGGCCGTCATATGCTCTTCTAAAGACAGCCGTGAATCCAGGAGGACACCCAAGTTGCGAGCCCTCTCCGTGGGGGCCAATAACTCGCCCCCAATAGCCAGCGATGGCGCCAGCTGGCTATATTGGGACGCCGGAAGCCACAGCCACTTGGTCTTGGAAGGGTTGAGTCAAAGCCTGTTACTCCCCATCCAGATCTGCACGGCCTCCAAGCACCGGGACATCACTTCAAGGGCATCGTTGGGATGGCCTGGGGTGGAGATGTACAGCTGAGTATCGTCAGCATACTGATGGAATTCCACCCCGAAGCCACGGATGATCTCACCCAGCGGCTTCACATAAATGTTGAACAGAAGGGGTGAGAGGACCGATCCCTGCGGCACCCCACACACAAGGCACCTCGGGGTCGACCTCTGCCCCCCTGCCAACACTGACTGCGTCCGGTCGGAGAGATAGGAGAACCACCGTAGAATGGTGCCCCCCACTCCCAGCCCCTCCAACCGGCGCAGCATGATACCATGGTCGATGGTATCAAAAGCCGCTGAGAGATCTAATAGGACCAGGATAGAGGAGCAACCCCTGTCCCGAGCCTTCCAGAGATCATCCACCAACGCGACCAATGCTGTTTCCGTGCTGTGCCCAGGCCTGAAGCCGGACTGGCGTGGATCCAGATAGACAGCTTCATCCAGGTACCCAGGCAGTTCAATAGATCTTCATATATTTTCTCTATATTTCTATAATGAACCATTGAACTAATGTGAATTGTTATGTCATGAATGTGTTTTCAAATTTCCTGTAATTCTGAACTCATTTTGCTATGTACCATTGAGAACTAAAAGCCTAAAGTATCTTAGATGAAAAAAAAAACAGCCTGTCATAATAAAGTGGCAAAATATGGCTGGATTTTTATATTTACCCAAGGTTCAATTTGATACAGATAACTCTCAATACAACTTTGATTATTTGTTTAGTTATTAAAGGAGGGTAAATCAGTGCAAAATATGTGCTTATGAAATATTCTTAGAATTTAAATCTTAATAGTACACTAAGTTCTTTCTTATAATTCACTGAAATCTATTTACATCCTAGCCTTATTCAAGCATTATGATGCCTAGAAGTTGACGCCGCGGCGAGACGGACGGGCGATTTTGGGGCTCCAGAATCGCCACCAATAGCCCCGCTGCCAGATGGTCCAGTTAGGACCCCACAGTCTAGTTTTGACTGTGGCAGTGGAGGGCACATCGCAAAGTCCCTGATTGATCCAGGAAAGCCCTTTTTCCGGCAGCGGGGAAGCAGCCATCAGAGGAAGAAAGAGGAATGACAGCTATCCGATCTGGTGAGAGAGCTTTATTTTGACTGACAAGTTCACCTTAAGAGATGAGTGAGTGTATGATTAACTAAAGGAAGTTAACCGGCGAATTTATTTTGAATAGACTATTTGAAACCCGATTGCTGATTGGAATGGCTTTTAAACTAATTGTTTTTTAAGACCGAGACTGGACTGAATGAGAAGAGAGGGGAAGGCATTGATTTTTGGGACTGTGCTTTTTTAAAAAAAGAAATAATCTTGTCTGAATTGTGATTGATCCATTGTGAAACCTCTTTTTTTTTTCCTTTCCTCTGTTTTTTTTCTTTTATAACTTTTCCTTTTTTAAAAAAAAATTAACTTTCAACAAAGAAGATTTGGATTTTTAATGTAGGAAAGCTAAGAGAGTGAAAGTGCTGCCATCTACTGGGGAAAAGAAAAGAAGAGAAGAAATTCAGTTGCAATGTGTATCCAGGCAGAAAGAGGAAAGATATATTGTAGCCAAAATAATAACAAAGTGGCTCTGAGCACCAGCTTGTTTAGTATAAGCGAAGAGAACATCTGAGACAGTATCTATTTGCATTGTTGATTCAGGTGTTCTTGGTGACTTTGAAGTAGGAGCCTTGGAAAAGTGTGAAGGGGAATTTTCCTCTCTATTATCATCACTCTTTCAGGCAGCTACTGTTATTCTCTCTTTCTGAGGCTTGTATGAGAGAGAATTCTCTGTACGCTTTCCGGATAAATATAAGGAAAGATCTTTTTTCATTTTGAGGCTTTTTAAGGATTGGATTGAATTGAATTGGATTTAGGCATTCAAGAGCCTGAAGCTCTTCTTTTTCTTTTTCTTTCTTTCTTTTTTTTTTTTTTCTATCTCTTATGATTTTTTTCTCCCTCCATATTGTTCCCTATTGTGGATTTTTGATTTTGGACCTCTATTTTTATAATTCATCGTTTTTTTTTCTCTCTCCTTGATATTTTGTTTATGCATGAATTTTTTTCTCTTTTTTTTTCTTTTCTTTTTTCTTTTTTAATGGAATCTTAGTTGGATTAGGGTTTGGAAGAACCTGAAGAGCTGGCTTTTTTTTTTCTTCCGTATTTGATTTTTCGCTTTTTTGCCTCTCCTTTTCCTTTTTCCCTTTTTGTTTCCCTTTTTGTTTTTTGTTTTTTAATTTTTTATTTTCTCTCTTGGTCTTTACACCAGTGGATTATAATAAAATGAGTAAAAAAACAGTAACAATGGGAACTGCAACCACATCTTCTGCATCTCCATCTGGAGGACAACGTCCGATCCAGGCTATGATACAACAAGAAAAAGAGAAAGAAGCATCGCTACAAGCAATTTTGAGCACAATTCAGAGGATGGAACAACAATTACTTAAGACATCAAACATGAAATTGTTTCAAAATAACTATGAGGTGTTGTGGCGAGAGGTGCAGAAAGATATGGAGACTTGGAAAAAACTGCAGCTGTCTCTACTTGGAAGAATAGCAGCAGTTAAGATGAACATTTTGCCAAGATTTCTTTTTTTGTTTCAAATGATTCCGGTGCTTAAAAGTGATAAACAATTGAAAGTTTGGCAATCTGGAGTGAATAAGTTTGTCTGGAACGAGAAGAAGCCGAGAGTGAAATTGAAAATTATGCAAGATGTTCCAGAAAGAGGAGGTCTTAAACTTCCAAACCTACAGCTATATTATGATGCAGCAGCTTTAACTTTAACAAGTGATTGGTTTGGAAGGAAAAAGACTGGAATATTGAATGCAGAAAGTTTTGATCTTGAATTTGGATGGCATGCTTACTTATTCTACGACGACAAAGTAGATAAAGTATTTAAAAGTCATATACTTAGAGATTCTTTGATGAGAGTTTGGAAGAAGCACCGACGCAAATGGGATTATAAAATACCGCTATGGCTGGATCTTGGTCATACTTTGTGGAATACAAATATAATGTCACTCGGGGGGTTTTTATATAAAGAGGTTCTTTTTACAGATGCGGGCAGATGGCAGCTGAAGACATTGCAGACACTGTTGGATGAAGGGATTAATTTAACTTGGTTACAATATAATCAATTACAACTGAGATGGAAAGAGGACCAAAAAACTGGTATTATGTTGCATGAGGAAGAATTGGTTAGACATATAAGAGAGAAAGGTCCAATGCATATCAAAAGGCTTTATAATGTTTTGCTAGAAAGAGATTCAGAAACTGAATTAGTTAAAGACTGTATGATTAAGTGGGCACAGAATTTTGAAGAACCAGTGATGTTGGAAACATGGGAAAAAATTTGGGTTCAGAATGTTAAATTTACACAGTCGCAGAACCGGAGGGAAAATTTCTACAAAATGTTTTATAGATGGCATTTAGATCCTAAAAAATTGTCATGTATGTACCCTAATGTTCAGCCAAAATGTTGGAGATGTGAATGTTTGGATGCTACGTATTATCATGTTTGGTGGACCTGTAGGAAAGTTAAGGCTTTTTGGATAAAAATTTGGTGGGTCATGCAGAATGTTTTGAAGAAAAAAATTCAATTTTCTCCACAACTGTTTTTATTGGGTATAGTTAAGGGTTTTACACTGGGTGAAACAAAATTGATATTGTATATGATAACAGCAGCAAGATTGTTGATAGGTAAATATTGGAAGAATGAAGCTTTGCCCACTATTGAGGAATGGACTTTGAAGATGGCCAGTTTTGCAGAGATGGCGAAGATTTCAGCATATTTAAAAGACTGTTTAAGAGACTTATGAGTGGGAATGGAAAAGGTGGATAGAATATGTTCAAAACAAATATCAAACTAGAAAGTATCAAATAGCTTTTATTTGAAAATAATGCACTAGAAATTTTTTAAGGTAATGAGATAAAGAGAAAAATTATATAGGGGAGGGAGGGGTTCAAGTTTATATATAAGTGTTATATTAGGGTTCTTTATGAGTATGAGTATATTATAGGGAAGTCTGGGGGGAGGGGAGGATTAGGGAGGGTTAGGGAGGTTGGGAAGTTTGGGGGGTGGGGGGGGAAAAAGGGGTGAAAATGTAATTGTAAAACTTTTGCAATTAAAAAAAAAAAACAATTACTTAAGACAGACGAGAATGTCCAACGGATGGAACAACAATTAATAAAGACAGATGAAAAAGTGTTAGCATCCAACAGGCAATGTCAAAATTTGAACGAAGACTACAAGAGCTTGAGAAGAAGGATGACCAAAAGGAAGAAGAAATGAAAGATTTTGATAATAGACAGAGAGGTGGAAAGCGAAAGAAGTGCAATAGTGGAACTTGAAATGGATAAAGCAGAATTCTATCTTAGATTTCAAAATGTGGAGGAAGAGAAAGGAGAAAATCTTGCGAATGTCACGATTTCTATGCTTGCTGATGCTTTGGAGATACCTAGAGAGGAGATGATATATGGTGCGGACGAGATTTATCGAATATAAAGTTATGCTGAAAGCAAACAATTCAGACCAGCAATTCCCC
Source organism: Pituophis catenifer annectens (assembly GCF_029215685.1). Lineage (NCBI taxonomy): Eukaryota > Metazoa > Chordata > Lepidosauria > Squamata > Colubridae > Pituophis > Pituophis catenifer. The sequence goes on from NW_027256887.1 coordinate 35,077,756, forward strand.
AGTACCATCAAAGAAGAACATTATTCTGTGTGCAGGGAACCAGGTGGAAGATATCTTTTTCTGGGCTCTCTTGACTTTACTGTGGTCAACTACAAGTCTCTTGTTTTCTTTGGTGATCAAGCCAGCATCTATGAAGACGGCTGTGATAATGGCAGCAATGGCATGTACATCAACAATGTATCATTATTTGCTATTTTAATTTCTAATCTATTATTTAATAATTAATTTCTAATCTATTATTTCTAATCTATTGTATTCTGTCTTTTCTTTTGAAGTAGAGGGCACGTGTGTTTGGTCTAAGGCAGGGGTGAAATGCTTCTGCTTCGGACCGGATCGCCTGATCGAATAGCGATGGCGGCGGGTGGTTTGGAGAACCGGTAGCAAAAATCCCTCCCCCCCATGCCCAGCTGAGCCGCGCAATCATCAGAGGCTTTTTTTTTTTTACTTTTAATAGCATTTTTTCTTCGGCCGAAAAAATGCTTTTAAAAGTAAAAAAAAAAAACCTCTGATGATCGTGCAACTCAGCTGGGATCGTCAGAGCTTTTTAAAAGCATTTTTTCTACCAAAGGATCTGACTATCAGGCAATTCAGCTAGGATCGTCAGAGCCTTTTAAAAGCATTTTGTACAACCTCTTTGGCTGAGGTTGTTAAAAAAATGCTTTTAAAAGGCTCTGACGATCCCAGCTGAGTTGCCTGATTGTCAGAGCCTTTTAAAAGCATTTTTTTACAACCTCAAAGAGGTTGTAGAAAAAATACTTTTAAAAGTTTTTTTAAAAAGTTGGCCACGCCCACCCAGTAAAGTTACCCCACCACCTAGTCATGCCCACAGAATCGGTAGTAACAAATTTTACATTTCACCACTGGTCTAAGGACTCTTCATAACTTCCATCACATTCCGCTTCCTTTTTATCATCAGTCGTCTGTTCTTCATTTTCATCATAAGAAATAATTACTTCATTTATCAGTATCAAAATCTCTGGAATACTTCTCTGATTATATTCAGCGAGCCTTTGTCTCTCATCATCTTGCTGCTTTTGCCTTTTGTCTAGTTGTTTCTGCTCTAGCACATCTGGCAAACCAATCGGGTGCTATACAAAAGAACCAATCTTATCTCTCTGATCTTTAACGAATGCAAATTTCTTTTTTTTTATTGAAAAGTTTTACAAAAAAAATACAAAAATTTTCTTCCCCCCCATGTTCTCCCCACCCTTTCCCCCCCTCATCCCACCCTCACCCCCAGACTTCCCAGAGCAAAATACAAGGTATTTCATTTAATCAATCATAAACTAGATTAATCTACTTATCCTCAAAGTAGTAACCCCCCCCCCCGAAACCTTAACTCCACTATAGATAACCTAATACTTCTAATACTAACATTCATTCATAAGCTATTTGATATTTTCTTGTCTGATACTTATTTTGAATATAATAAATCCATCTTCTCCATTCCGATACGTATCTTTCTTGCGTGTGGTCCCTCAAGTACGCTGAGATTTTCGCCATTTCTGTTAGGTTTGTTACTTTCAATATCTACTCTTCAATAGTAGGCAAAGAGTCCTTCTTCCAATATTGAGCTACCAACAGCCTAGCTGCTGATATTAAGTTCAAAATCAATTTAGTCTCTGATACTGTGCAGTCCATAGTTATACCCAATAGAAACAATTGAGGAGTAAATTTCAACCTTCTTTTCAGAATGTTCTGCATCACCCACCAAATTTTTATCCAAAATGCCTTAATTTTCTTACAGGTCCACCATATATGATAATAGGTTGCATCATTACATTCACATCTCCAACATTTAGCTTGCAAATTAGGATACATACATGATAATTTTTTAGGATCTAAGTGCCATCTATAAAACATTTTATAAAAATTCTCTCTCAAATTTTGTGCTTGCGTAAATTTAACATTTCTGACCCAAATCTTTTCCCACGTTTCCATCATCACTGGTTCCTGAAAGTTTTGTGCCCATTTTATCATAGAATCCTTAACCAATTCCGTTTCTGAATCTATTTCCAATAATGCATTATACAACCTTTTAATATGCATCTGACTTTGATCTCTAATCTGTTTCACCAGATTTTCCTCATTTTGCATAACACCAATTTTTTGATCCTCCCTCCATCTAGCTTGAAGCTGACCATACTGAAACCAAGTATAAATTATCCCTTCTTCTTTTAATTCATCTAAGGATTTCAGTTGCAACTTACCCCTGTCCAAAAGAAGAAGCTGTTTATAAGTCACCTCTATTTTTTTGCTCTATACTTATATTTTCTATTGCATGTCTGGGATTTGCCCATATAGGTATCTTATAGTTCAGCTTGTATTGGTGCTTTTTCCAAACCCTCAACAATGCATTTCTGAGTATATGACCCTTATCCACTTTTTTTCATATAACAAATAAGCATGCCATCCATATAACAAATCCTAACCTTCTATGTTTAACATTCTTTCTTCAGTTAAGTTAAACCAATCACTAATTTGTGATAAAGCTGCTGCTTCATAATACAATCTTAAGTTAGGCATTTTAAGACCTCCTCTCTCACGTATATCCTGTATACTTTTCAGTTTCACTCTTGGTTTCTTCCCAGCCCAAGTGAAAGTATTAACCCCTTTCTGCCATTCCATCAGATTTCCATCTTTTTTAAGCACTGGTATCATTTGGAACAAAAATAAAAACCTAGGTAGTACATTCATTTTTATTGCTGCTATCCTTCCCAGTAGTGATAATTGTAACTTTTTCCAATTTTCCATTTCTTTCTGTACTTTTTGCCAAAGAATTTCATAATTATTTTTAAACAATTTCGTGTTTGAGGCTGCAATGTATACTCCTAGATACTTAACCTTTTTAACTACTTCAAACCCCGTTATTCTCCCTAAATCTTCTCTTTGAGTTATGGAGATATTTTTAGTTATCATCTTTGTCTTGTGAAGATTTACTTTAAATCCAGATACTTTGCCATATTGAGCTACTATGTCCAACATACAGGGAGCCGCTTCTATAGATTGAGATAAAGTAAAAACCAGGTCATCTTAGTCTATAATCCTGCTGTCTAATTACAATTCCTTTTATTTTATCAGAATCACGTAACTTATTCAACAAAACTTCTAAAGTTAAAATAAACAACAATGGCGACAAGGGACAACCCTGCCTCGTACCTTTCTCAATTTTAAACACATCTGTTAAACCTCCATTAATTATTATTTGTGCTGTTTGTTCCTGATATATTGCTCTAATTGAATGTATGAAATACTCCCCAAAGTGCATTTTTTCTATTATTTTAAACAGGAATTGCCAGTTCAATCGATCAAATGCTTTCTCTGCATCCAAGAATATGAACGCTGCAGGGACCTGGTTATTTTTTTCCAAATATTCCAATAAGTTTATAATTTGTCTAACATTATATTTCATCTGCCTCCCTTTTATAAACCTGATTGGTCATTGTGAATAACTTGTTGCATAACTGGCATTAATCTATTCGCTAATATTTTAGCAAAAATTTTATAATCCGTGTTCAAAAGTGAAATAGGCCTAAAGTTTTCAGGTTTGATACAGTTTTGATCTTCCTTCGGAATCAGTGAAACAAAGGCTGTTCTCCAAGAGGGTGGAACTCCTCCCCCTAATTGAATTTTACAAAATAGAGCTCTAAGCAGCTCTACCATTTCAAGTTGTAAATTCTTATAATAAACAGCTGTTAATCCATCTGTTCCCGGAGCTTTCCCTGTTTTTAACTGCTTAATTGCTGCAATGATCTCCTCAGAAGTTATTGGTTGATTCAATCCTTCCCTCTGTTCCAACGTTAATTCCAAAATATTCCCTTCCTTTAAATATCTATCTATATCTATACCTTGTATTGAGTCACTAGCATATAACTTTGTATAAAATTCCAAAAAAGCCTTTTTAATCATATTCCGTTGGTAAACTTCCTTACCTCTATATTCTATCTTACTAATGACTCATGATTTCTGTTTTTTCCTCAGCATGTAGGCCAACCACCTACCTGGTTTATTGGAATTACAAAATGTATTATGTTTAGCATATTGTTAGCTAGATGCCAACTGATCAGCCATTAACATATTAAATTGCCCTCGTAGTATATTTATTGTTTCTTTTACTTTCTTATCTCCTGGATTAGATATAAGTAATTGTTCTTTCTTTTTTATTTCTTCCTCTATCTCTTTACGCTTCTTTTGTTGTTTTAGTCTATATTTATTGTTCATATGTATTAACATACCCCTCATATAAGCCTTGCTAGCATCCCAGACCATTTCCATAGGAGTACCCTTATTCATATTAATAACAAAAAATTCTTTCATTTGTTTTTTAAGCTCTTTTACATTTTCTTCATATCTAAATAAGTTTTCATTTAACGTCCAAGACCTCCTTTCTCCCCTCTCCTGTTCAAATTCCACCCAAACCGGACTATGATCAGTTAAAGTTCTTGGACATATCTTCGTCTTCTTCACCCTGGAAATAAAATCATTTGTGGTTAGTATAAAATCAATCCTGGAGAAGGATTGATGTCTATCAGGAAAAAAAGTAAAATCTTTTTCCTCCAGGTTACGTTCTCTCCAGATGTCTCTCAGTTCTATATCTTCCATCATATCAAAAAAAGATTTAGGTAATTTTGCACGTGTTGAAATCTTTGATAAGCTTTTTTTATCTTTCTATGTGTCAATTACTCCATTCCAATCACCCATTAATATAAAAGATTTATAGTCCCATTGTATTATTTTAGTATGTAAAAATTTATAAAACTTGTCTTGTTGCTGATTAGGGGCATTTTTCCAGTCTGTGTTAATAA